>NW_022882987.1:0-2400000 GCF_011952255.1 Bombus vosnesenskii
TTTTTGAAATTTTCGCGATTTGCGAGATATTTTGATTGTTTCGACGCTCAAGTGGTTGTGCATTGAATTAGCACTGTGAAATGGAGTTCAACGAGCGCTTATACGTCGAAATATCTCCAACGGGAAGGAAATGACGGCTATTTTTCGTCAAAATCGCGATTTGCTAGATATTTTGATTGTTTCGACGCTCAAATGGTAGTGCACTGAATTAGCACTGTGAAATGGAGTTCAACGAGTGCTTAAACGTCGAAATATCTCCAACGGGAAGGAAATGACGGCTATTTTTCGTCAAAATTTTCGAAATTTTCGCGATTTGCGAGATATTTTGATTGTCTCTTCGCTTAAATGGTTGTGCATTGCATTAGCACTGTGAAATGGAGTTCAACGAGCGCTTATACGTCGAAATATCTCCAACGGGAAGGAAATGACGGCTATTTTTCGTCAAAATCGCGATTTGCGAGATATTTTGATTGTTTCGACGCTCAAATGGTTGTGCATTGAATTAGCACTGTGAAATGGAGTTCAACGAGTGCTTAAACGTCGAAATATCTCCAACGGGAAGGAAATGACGGCTATTTTTCGTCAAAATTTTTGAAATTTTCGCGATTTGCGAGATATCTTGATTGTTTCGCCGCTCAAATGGTTGTGCATTGAATTAGCACTGTGAAATGGAGTTCAACGAGTGCTTAAACGTCGAAATATCTCCAACGGGAAGGAAATGACGGTTATTTTTCGTCAAAATCGCGATTTGCGCGATATTTTGATTGTTTCGACGCTCAAATGGTTGTGCATTGAATTAGCACTGTGAAATGGAGTTCAACGAGTGCTTAAACGTCGAAATATCTCCAACGGGAAGGAAATGACGGCTATTTTCGTCAAAATTTTTGGAAATTTCGCGATTTGCGAGATATTTTGATTGTTTCGACGCTCAAATGGTTGTGCATTGAATTAGCACTGTGAAATGGAGTTCAACGAGTGCTTAAACGTCGAAATATCTCCAACGGGAAGGAAATGACGGCTATTTTTCGTCAGAATCGCGATTTGCGAGATATTTTGATTGTTTCGACGCTCAAATGGTTGCGCATTGAATTAGCACTGTGAAATGGAGTTCAACGAGTGCTTAAACGTCGAAATATCTCCAGCGGGAAGGAAATGACGGTTATTTTTCGTCAAAATTTTTGAAATTTTCGCGATTTGCGAGATATTTTGATTGTTTCGACGCTCAAATGGTTGTGCATTGAATTAGCACTGTGAAATGGAGTTCAACGAGTGCTTAAACGTCGAAATATCTCCAACGGGAAGGAAATGACGGCTATTTTTCGTCAAAATTTTTGAAATTTTCGCGATTTGCGAGATATTTTAATTGTTTCGACGCTCAAATGGTTGTGCATTGAATTAGCACTGTGAAATGGAGTTCAACGAGTGCTTAAACGTCGAAATATCTCCAACGGGAAGGAAATGACGGCTATTTTTCTTCAAAATCTTGATTTGCGAGATATTTTGATTGTTTCGACGCTCGAATGGTTGTGCATTGAATTAGCACTGCGAAATGGAGTTCAACGAGTGCTTAAACGTCGAAATATCTCCAACGGGGAGGAAATGACGGCTATTTTTCGTCAAAATTTTTGAAATTTTCGCGATTTGCGAGATATTTTGATTGTTTCGACGCTCAAATGGTTGTGTATTGAATTAGCACTGTGAAATGGGAGTTCAACGAGTGCTTAAACGTCGAAATATCTCCAACGGGAAGGAAATGACGGCTATTTTTCGTCAAAATTTTTGAAATTTTCGCGATTTGCGAGATATTTTGATTGTTTCGACGCTCAAATGGTTGTGCATTGAATTAGCACTGTGAAATGGAGTTCAACGAGTGCTTAAACGTCGAAATATCTCCAACGGGAAGAAATGACGGCTATTTTCTTCAAAATCGTGATTTGCGAGATATTTTGATTGTTTCGACGCTCGAAATGGTTGTGCATTGAATTAGCACTGCGGTGGGAGTTCAACGAGTGCTTAAACGTCGAAATATCTCCCAAACGGAAGGAAATGACGGCTATTTTTCGTCTAAATTTTTGAAATTTTCGCGATTTGCGAGATATTTTGGATTGTTTCCGCTCAAATGGTTGTGTACTGAATTAGCACTTCGTGAAAATGGAGTTCAACGAGTGCTTAAACGTCGAAATATTCAACGGGAAGGAAATGACGGGCTATTTTCTTCAAAATCGCGATCATGATATTTTGATTGTTTCTGCGCTCACATGGTTGTGCATTGAATTAGCACTGTGAAATGGAGTTCAACGAGTGCTTAAACGTCGAAATATCTCCAACGGGAAGGAAATGACGGCTATTTTTCGTCTAAATTTTTGAAATTTTCGCGATTTGCGAGTTATTTTCATTGTTTCGACGCTCAAATGGTTGTGCATTGAATTAGCACTGTGAAATGGAGTTCAACGAGTGCTTAAACGTCGAAATATCTCCAACGGGAAGAAAATGACGGCTATTTTTCGTTAAAATTTTTGAAATCTTCGCGATTTGCGAGATATTTCGATTGTTTCGACGCTTAAATCGTTGTGCATTGAATTGGCACTGTGAAATGGAGTTCAACGAGTGCTTAAACGTCGAAATATCTCCAACGGGAAGGAAATGACGGCTATTTTTCGTCTAAATTTTTGAAATTTTCGCGATTTGCTAGATATTTTGACTGTTTCGACGCTTAAATGGTTGTGCATTGCATTAGCACCGTGAAATGGAGTTCAACGAGTGCTTAAACGTCGAAATATCTCCAACGGGAAGGAAATGACGGCTATTTTTCGTCAAAATTTTTGAAATTTTCGCGATTTGCGAGATATTTTGATTGTTTCGACGCTCAAATGGTTGTGCATTGAATTAGCACTGTGAAATGGAGTTCAACGAGTGCTTAAACGTCGAAATATCTCCAACGGGAAGGAAATGACGGCTATTTTTCGTCAAAATTTTTGAAATTTTCGCGATTTGCGAGATATTTTGATTGTTTCGACGCTCAAATGGTTGTGCATTGAATTAGCACTGTGAAATGGAGTTCAACGAGTGCTTAAACGTCGAAATATCTCCAACGGGAAGGAAATGACGGCTATTTTTCGTTAAAATCGCGATTTGCGAGACATTTTGATTGTTTCGACGCTCAAATGGATGTGCATTGAATTAGCACTGTGAAATGGAGTTCAACGAGTGCTTAAACGTCGAAATATCTCCAACGGGAAGGAAATGACGGCTATTTTTCGTCAAAATTTTTGAAATTTTCGCGATTTGCGAGATATTTTGATTGTTTCGACGCTCAAATGGTTGTGCATTGAATTAGCACTGTGAAATGGAGTTCAACGAGTGCTTAAACGTCGAAATATCTCCAACGGGAAGGAAATGACGGCTATTTTTCGTCAAAATTTTTGAAATTTTCGCGATTTGCGAGATATTTTGATTGTTTCGACGCTCAAATGGTTGTGCATTGAATTAGCACTGTGAAATGGAGTTCAACGAGTGCTTAAACGTCGAAATATCTCCAACGGGAAGGAAATGACGGCTATTTTTCGTTAAAATCGCGATTTGCGAGATATTTTGATTGTTTCGACGCTCAAATGGATGTGCATAGAATTAGCACTGTGAAATGGAGTTCAACGAGTGCTTAAACGTCGAAATATCTCCAACGGGAAGGAAATGACGGCTATTTTTCGTCAAAATTTTTGAAATTTTCGCGATTTGCGAGATATTTTGATTGTTTCGACGCTCAAATGGTTGTGCATTGAATTAGCACTGTGAAATGGAGTTCAACGAGTGCTTAAACGTCGAAATATCTCCAACGGGAAGGAAATGACGGCTATTTTTCGTCAAAATTTTTGAAATTTTCGCGATTTGCGAGATATTTTGATTGTTTCGGCGCTCAAATGGTTGTGCATTGAATTAGCACTGTGAAATGGAGTTCAACGAGTGCTTAAACGTCGAAATATCTCCAACGGGAAGGAAATGACGGCTATTTTTCGTCAAAATTTTTGAAATTTTCGCGATTTGCGAGATATTTTGTTTGTTTCGACGCTCAAGTAGTTGTGCATTGAATTAGCACTGTGAAATGGAGTTCAACGAGTGCTTAAACGTCGAAATATCTCCAACGGGAAGGAAATGACGGCTATTTTTCGTTATAATCGCGATTTGCGAGATATTTTGATTGTTTCGACGATCAAATGGATGTGCATTGAATTAGCACTGTGAAATGGAGTTCAACGAGTGCTTAAACGTCGAAATATCTCCAACGGGAAGGAAATGACCGCTATTTTTCGTCAAAATCGCGATTTGCGAGATATTTTGATTGTTTCGACGCTCAAATGGTTGTGCATTGAATTAGCACAGTGAAATGGAGTTCAACGAGTGCTTAAACGTCGAAATATCTCCAACGGGAAGGAAATGACGGCTATTTTTCGTCAAAATCGCGATTTGCGAGATATTTTGATTGTTTCGACGCTTAAATGGTTGTGCATTGATTTAGCACTGTGAAATGGAGTTCAACGAGTGCTTAAACGTCGAAATATCTCCAACGGGAAGGAAATGACGGCTATTTTTCGTCAAAATCGCGATTTGCGAGATATTTTGATTGTTTCGACGCTCAAATGGTTGTGCATTGAACTAGCACTGTGAAATGGAGTTCAACGAGTGCTTAAACGTCGAAATATCTCCAACGGGAAGGAAATGACGGCTATTTTTCGTCAAAATTTTTGAAATTTTCGCGATTTGCGAGATATTTTGATTGTTTCGACGTTCAAATGGTTGTGCATTGAATTAGCACTGTGAAATGGAGTTCAACGAGTGCTTAAACGTCGAAATATCTCCAACGGGAAGGAAATGACGGTTATTTTTCGTCAAAATCGCGATTTGCGCGATATTTTGATTGTTTCGACAACTCAAATGGTTGTGCATTGAACTATAGCACTGTGAAGTAAGGTTCAACGAGTGCTTAAACGTCGAAATATCTTAACGGGAAGGAAATAGCAGCTATTTTCGTCGAAATCGCGATATACGAGATATTTTGATTGTTTCGACGCGCTCTCAAATGGTTGTGCATTGAACTTCTTGCACTGTGAAATGGAGTTCAACGGAGTGCTTAAACGTCAGAAAATATCTCCAACGGGGGAAGAAATGACGGCTATTTTTTCGTCAAAATTTTTTTGAAATTTTTCGCGATTTGCGAGATATTTTGATTGCTTCTACCGCTCAACAAATGGTTGTGCATTGAATTAGCACTGTGAAATGGAGTTCAACGAGTGCCTAAACGTCGAAATATCTCCAACGGGAAGGAAATGACGACTATTTTTCGTCAAAATTTTTGAAATTTTCGCGATTTGCGAGATATTTTGATGGTTTCGACGCTCAAATGGATGTGCATTGAATTAGCACTGTGAAATGGAGTTCAACGAGTGCTTAAACGTCGAAATATCTCCAACGGGAAGGAAATGACGGCTATTTTTCGTCAAAAATTTTGAAATTTTCGCGATTTGCGAGATATTTTGATTGTTTCGACGCTCAAATGGTTGTGCATTGAATTAGCACTGTGAAATGGACTTCAACGAGTGCTTAAACGTCGAAATATCTCCAACGGGAAGGAAATGACGGCTATTTTTCGTCAAAATCGCGATTTGCGAGATATTTTGATTGTTTCGACGCTCAAATGGTTGTGCATTGAACTAGCACTGTGAAATGGAGTTCAACGAGTGCTTAAACGTCGAAATATCTCCAACGGGAAGGAAATGACGGCTATTTTTCGTCAAAATTTTTGAAATTTTCGCGATTTATGAGATATTTTGATTGTTTCGACGCTCAAATGGTTGTGCATTGAATTAGCACTGTGAAATGGAGTTCAAAGAGTGCTTAAACGTCGAAATATCTCCAACGGGAAGGAAATGACGGCTATTTTTCGTCAAAATTTTTTAAATTTTCGCGATTTGCGAGATATTTTGATTGTTTCGACGCTCAAATGGTTGTGCATTGAATTAGCACTATGAAATGGAGTTCAACGAGTGCTTAAACGTCCGAAAATATCTCCAACGGGAAGGAAATGACATTTTATTTTCGTTAAAATCGCTATTTGCGAGATATTTTTTGATTGTTTCGACCTCAAATGGTTGTGCGTGAATAGCACTGTGAAATGAGTTCAACGAGTCTTAAACGTCGAAATATCTCCAACGGGAAGGAAATGACGGATATTTTTCGTCAAAATTTTCGAAATTTTCGCGATTTGCGAGCTATTTTGATTGTTTCGACGCTCAAATGGTTGTGCATTGAATTAGCACTGTGAAATGGAGTTCAAAGAGTGCTTAAACGTCGAAATATCTCCAACGGGAAGGAAATGACGGCTATTTTTCGTCAAAATTTTTGGAATTTTCGCGATTTGCGAGATATTTTGATTGTTTCGACGCTCAAATGGTTGTGCATTGAATTAGCACTGTGAAATGGAGTTCAGCGAGTGCTTAAACGTCGAAATATCTCCAACGGGAAGGAAATGACGGCTATTTTTCGTCAAAATCGCGATTTGCGAGATATTTTGATTGTTTCGACGCTCAAATGGTTGTGCATTGAACTAGCACTGTGAAATGGAGTTCAACGAGTGCTTAAACGTCGAAATGTCTCCAACGGGAAGGAAATGACGGCTATTTTTCGTCAAAATTTTTGAAATTTTCGCGATTTGCGAGATATTTTGATTGTTTCGACGCTCAAATGGTTGTGCATTGAATTAGCACTGTGAAATGGAGTTCAAAGAGTGCTTCAACGTCGAAATATCTCCAACGGGAAGGAAATGACGGCTATTTTTCGTCAAAATTTTTGAAATTTTTCGCGATTTGCGAGATATTTTGATTGTTTCGACGCTCAAATGGTTGTGCATTGAATTAGCACTGTGAAATAGAGTTCAACGGAGTGCTTAAACGTCGAAATATCTCCAACGGGAAATGACAGCTATTTTTTCGTCAAAATCGCGATTTGCGAGATATTTTTGATTGTTTCGGCTTGCTCAAATGGTTGTGCATTGAACTAGCACTGTGAAATGGAGTTCAACGAAGTGCTTAAACGTCGAAATATCTCCAACGGAAGGAAATGACGGCTATTTTTCGTCCCAAATTGCGAAATTTTCGCGATTTGCGAGATATTTTGATTGTTTCGACGCTCAAATGGATGTGCATTGAATTAGCACTGTGAAATAGAGTTCAACGAGTGCTTAAACGTCGAAATATCTCCAACGGGAAGGAAATGACGGCTGTTTATCGTCAAAAT
This sequence comes from Bombus vosnesenskii, assembly GCF_011952255.1. Lineage (NCBI taxonomy): Eukaryota > Metazoa > Arthropoda > Insecta > Hymenoptera > Apidae > Bombus > Bombus vosnesenskii. The sequence goes on from NW_022882987.1 coordinate 7,288, forward strand.
TTTTGAAATTTTCGCGATTTGCGAGATATTTTGATTGTTTCGACGCTCAAATGGTTGTGCATTGAATTAGCACTGTGAAATGGAGTTCAACGAGTGCTTAAACGTCGAAATATCTCCAACGGGAAGGAAATGACTGCTATTTTTCGTTAAAATCGCGATTTGCGAGATATTTTGATTGTTTCGACGCTCAAATGGATGTGCATTGAATTAGCACTGTGAAATGGAGTTCAACGAGTGCTTAAACGTCGAAATATCTCCAACGGGAAGGAAATGACGGCTATTTTTCGTCAAAATTTTCGAAAGTTTCGCGATTTGCGAGATATTTTGATTGTTTCGACGCTCAAATGGTTGTGCATTGAATTAGCACTGTGAAATGGAGTTCAACGAGTGCTTAAACGTCGAAATATCTCCAACGGGAAGGAAATGACGGCTTATTTTTCGTAAAATCGCGATTTGCGAGATATTTTGATTGTTTCGACGCTCAAATGGATGTGCATTGAATTAGCACTGTGAAATGGAGTTCAACGAGTGCTTAAACGTCGAAATATCTCCAACGGGAAGGAAATGACGGCTATTTTTCGTCTAATTTTTTGAAATTTTCGCGATTTGCGAGATATTTTGATTGTTTCGACGCTCAAATGGTTGTGCATTGAATTAGCACTATGAAATGGAGTTCAACGAGTGCTTAAACGTCGAAATATCTCCAACGGGAAGGAAATGACGGCTATTTTTCGTCAAAATCGCGATTTGCGAGATATTCTGATTGTTTCGTCGCTTAAATGGTTGTGCATTGAATTAGCACTGTGAAATGGAGTTCAACGAGTGCTTAAACGTCGAAATATCTCCAACGGGAAGGAAATGACGGCTATTTTCGTCAAAATTTTTGAAATTTTCGCGATTTGCGAGATATTTTGATTGTTTCGACGCTCAAATGGTTGTGCATTGAATTAGCACTGTGAAATGGAGTTCAACGAGTGCTTAAACGTCGAAATATCTCCAACGGGAAGGAAATGACGACTATTTTTCGTCAAAATTTTTGAAATTTTCGCGATTTGCGAAATATTTTGATTGTTTCGACGCTCAAATGGTTGTGCATTGCATTGGCACTGTGAAATGGAGTTCAACAAGCGCTTAAACGTCGAAATATCTCCAACGGGAAGGAAATGACGGCTATTTTTCGTCAAAATCGCGATTTGCGAGATATTTTGACTGTTTCGACGCTCAAATGGTTGTGCATTGAATTAGCACTGTGAAATGGAGTTCAACGAGTGCCTAAACGTCGAAATATCTCCAACGGGAAGGAAATGACGACTATTTTTCGTCAAAATTTTTGAAATTTTCGCGATTTGCGAGATATTTTGATTGTTTCGACGCTCAAATGGTTGTGCATTGAATTAGCACTGTGAAATGGAGTTCAACGAGTGCTTAAACGTCGAAATATCTCCAACGGGAAGGAAATGACGGCTATTTTTCGTCAAAATCGCGATTTGCGAGATAATATTTTGATTGTTTCGACGCTTAAATGGTTGATACGTGAAATTAGCACTGTGAAATGGAGTTCAACGAGTGCTTAAACGTCGAAATATCTCCAACGGGAAGGAAATGACGGCTATTTTTCGTCAAAATTTTTGAAATTTTCTCGATTTGCGAGATATTTTGATCGTTTCGACGCTTAAATGGTTGTGCATTGAATTAGCACTGTGAAATGGAGTTCAGCGAGTGCTTAAACGTCGAAATATCTCCAACGGGAAGGAAATGACGGCTATTTTTCGTCAAAATTTTTGAAATTTTCGCGATTTGCGAGATATTTTGATTGTTTCGGCGCTCAAATGGTTGTGCATTGAATTAGCACTGTGAAATGGAGTTCAACGAGTGCTTAAACGTCGAAGTATCTCCAACGGGAAGGAAATGACGGCTATTTTTCGTTAAAATCGCGATTTGCGAGATATTTTGATTGTTTCGACGCTCAAATGGATGTGCATTGAATTAGCACTGTGAAATGGAGTTCAACGAGTGCTTAAACGTCGAAATATCTCCAACGGGAAGGAAATGACGGCTATTTTTCGTCAAAATTTTTGAAATTTTCGCGATTTGCGAGATATTTTGATCGTTTCAACGCTCAAATGGTTGTGCCTTGAATTAGCACTGTGAAATGGAGTTCAACGAGTGCTTAAACGTCGAAATATCTACAACGGGAAGGAAATGACGGCTATTTTTCGTCAAAATTTTTGAATTTTTCGCGATTTGCGAAATATTTTGATTGTTTCGACGCTCAAATGGTTGTGCATTGAATTAGCACTGTGAAATGGAGTTCAACGAGTGCTTAAACGTCGAAATATCTCAACGGGAAAATGACGGCTATTTTCGTCAAAATCGCGATTTGCGAGATAATTTGATTGTTTCGTCGCTTAAATGGTTGTGCATTGAATTAGCACTATGAAATGGAGTTCAACGAGTGCTTGAACGTCGAAATATCTCCAACGGGAAGGAAATGACGGCTATTTTTCGTCAAAATTTTCGATATTTTCGCGATTTGCGAGATATTTTGATTGTTTCGACGCTTACATGGTTGTGCATTGAATTAGCACTGTGAAATGGAGTTCAACGAGTGCTTAAACGTCGAAATATCTCCAACGGGAAGGAAATGACGGCTATTTTTCGTCAAAATCGCGATTTGCGAGATATTTTGATTGTTTCGTCGCTTAAATGGTTGTGCATTGAATTAGCACTGTGAAATGGAGTTCAACGAGTGCTTAAACGTCGAAATATCTCCAACGGGAAGGAAATGACGGCTATTTTTCGTCAAAATTTCGGTAATTTTCGCGATTTGCAGAGATATTTTTCATTGTTCCACGCTTAAATGGTTGTGTGCATTGAATTAGCACTGTGAAATGGAGTTCAACGAGTGCTTAAACGTCGAAATATCTCCAACGGGGAGGAAATGACGGCTATTTTTCGTCAAAATTTTTGAAATTTTCGCGATTTGCGATATTTTGATTGTTGCGACGCTCAAATGGTTGTGCATTGAATTGGCACTGTGAAATGGAGTTCAACGAGTGCTTGAACGTCGAAATATCTCTAACGGGAAGGAAATGACGGCTATTTTTCGTCGAAATTTTTGAAATTTTCGCGATTTGCGAGATATTTTGATTGTTTCGACGCTCAAATGGTTGTGCATTGAATTAGCACTGTGAAATGGAGTTCAAGGAGTGCTTAAACGTCGAAATATCTCCAACGGGAAGGAAATGACGGCTATTTTTCGTTAAAATCGCGATTTGCGAGATATTTTGATAGTTTCGACGCTCAAATGGATGTGCACTGAATTAGCACTGTGAAATGGAGTTCAACGAGTGCTTAAACGTCGAAATATCTCCAACGGGAAGGAAATGACGGCTATTTTTCGTCAAAATTTTCGAAATTTTCGCGATTTGCGAGATGTTTTGATTGTTTCGACGCTCAAATGGTTGTGCATTGAATTAGCACTGTGAAATGGAGTTTAACGAGCGCTTAAACGTCGAAATATCTCCAACGGGAAGGAAATGACGGCTATTTTTCGTCAAAATCGCGATTTGCGAGATATTTTGATTGTTTCGTCGCTTAAATGGTTGTGCATTGAATTAGCACTGTGAAATGGAGTTCAACGAGTGCTTAAACGTCGAAATATCTCCAACGGGAAGGAAATGACGGCTATTTTTCGTCAAAATTTTTGAAATTTTCGCGATTTGCGAGATATTTTGATTGTTTCCACGCTTAAATGGTTGTGCATTGAATTAGCACTGTGAAATGGAGTTCAACGAGTGCTTAAACGTCGAAATATCTCCAACGGGAAGGAAATGACGGCTATTTTTCGTCAAAATTTTTGAAATTTTCGCGATTTGCGAGATATTTTGATTGTTTCGACGCTCAAATGGGTGTGCATTGAATTAGCACTGTGAAATGGAGTTCAACGAGTGCTTAAACGTCGAAATATCTCCAACGGGAAGGAAATGACGGCTATTTTTCGTCAAAATTTTCGAAATTTTCGCGATTTGCGAGATATTTTGATCGTTTCGACGCTTAAATGGTTGTGCATTGAATTAGCACTGTGAAATGGAGTTCAACGAGTGCTTAAACGTCGAAATATCTCCAACGGGAAGGAAATGACGGCTATTCTTCGTCAAAATCGCGATTTGCGAGATATTTTGATTGTTTCATCCTTAAATGGTTGTGCAGGTCGCACTGTAAATATAAAGAGTTCGAGACAGCAATCGAAATGTCTCCAACGAAGGAAGGGGAAATGACGGCTATTTTTCGTCAAAATTTTCGAAATTTTTGCGCGGTTGCGAGATATTTTGATTGTTTCGACGCTCAAGTGGTTGTGCATTGAATTAGCACGGTGAAATGGAGTTCAACGAGTTCTTAAACGTCGAAATATCTCCAACGGCAAGGAAATGACGGCTATTTTTCGTCAAAATTTTCGAAATTTTCGCGATTTGCGAGATATCTTGATTGTTTCGACGCTTAAATGGTTGTGCATTGAATTAGCACTGTGAAATGGAGTTCAACGAGTGCTTAAACGTCGAAATATCTCCAACGGGAAGGAAATGACGGCTATTTTTCGTCAAAATTTTTGAAATTTTCGCGATTTGCGAGATATTTTGATTGTTTCGACGCTCAAATGGTTGTGCATTGAATTAGCACTGTGAAATGGGGTTCAACGAGTGCTTAAACGTCGAAATATCTCCAACGGGAAGGAAATGACGGCTATTTTTCGTCAAAATCGCGATTTGCGAGATATTTTGATTGTTTCGACGCTCAAATGGTTGTGCATTGAATTAGCACTGTGAAATGGAGTTCAACGAGTGCTGAAACGTCGAAATATCTCCAACGGGAAGGAAATGACGGCTATTTTTCGTCAAAATTTTTGAAATTTTCGCGATTTGCGAGATATTTTGATTGTTTCGACGCTTAAATGGTTGTGCATTGCATTAGCACTGTGAAATGGAGTTCAACGAGCGCTTAAACGTCGAAATATCTCCAACGGGAAGGAAATGACGGCTATTTTTCTTCAAAATTTTCGAAATTTTCGCGATTTGCGAGATATTTTGATTGTTTCTTCGCTTAAATGGTTGAGCATTGCATTAGCACTGTGAAATGGAGTTCAACGAGCACTTATACGTCGAAATATCTCCAACGGGAAGGAAATGACGGCTATTTTTCGTCAAAATCGCGATTTGCGAGATATTTTGATTGTTTCGACGCTCAAATGGTTGTGCATTGAATTAGCACCATGAAATGGAGTTCAACGAGTGCTTAAACGTCGAAATATCTCCAACGGGAAGGAAATGACGGCTATTTTTCGTCAAAATTTTTGAAATTTTCGTGATTTGCGAGATATTTTGATTGTTTCGACGCTTAAATGGTTGTGCATTGCATTAGCACTGTGAAATGGAGCTCAACGAGTGCTTAAACGTCGAAATATCTCCAACGGGAAGGAAATGACGGCTATTTTTCGTCAAAATTTTTGAAATTTTCGCGATTTGCGAGATATTTTGATTGTTTCTACGCTCAAATGGTTGTGCATTGAATTAGCACTGTGAAATGGAGTTCAACGAGTGCTTAAACGTCGAAATATCTCCAACGGGAAGGAAATGACGGCTATTTTTCGTCAAAATTTTCGCGATTTGCGAGATATTTTGATTGTTTCGACGCTTAAATGTTTGTGCATTGAATTAGCACTGTGAAATGGAGTTCAACGAGTGCTTAAACGTCGAAATATCTCCAACGGGAAGGAAATGACGGCTATTTTTCGTCAAAATTTTTGAAATTTTCGCGATTTGCGAAATATTTTGATTGTTTCGACGCTCAAATGGTTGTGCACTGAATGAGCACTGTGAAATGGAGTTCAACGAGTGCTTAAACGTCGAAATATCTCCAACGGGAAGCAAATGACGGCTATTTTTCGTCAAAATTTTCGAAATTTTCGCGACTTGCGAGATATTTTGATTGTTTCGACGCTCAAATGGTTGTGCATTGAATTAGCACTGTGAAATGGAGTTCAACGAGTGCTTAAACGTCGAAATATCCCCAACGGGAAGGAAATGACGGCTATTTTTCGTCAAAATTTTTGAAATTTTCGCGATTTGCGAGATATTTTGATTGTTTCGACGCTCAAATGGTTGTGCATTGAATTAGCACTGTGAAATGGCGTTCAACGAGTGCTTAAACGTCGAAATATCTCCAACGGGCAGAAAATGACGGCTATTTTTCGTCAAAATTTTTGAAATTTTCGCGATTAGCGATATATTTTGATTGTTTCGACGCTTAAATGTTTGCGCATTGAATTAGCACTGTGAAATGGAGTTCAACGAGTGCTTAAACGTCGAAATATCTCCAACGGGAAGGAAATGACGGCTATTTTTCTTCAAAATCGTGATTTGCGAGATATTTTGATTGTTTCGACGCTCAAATGGTTGTGCATTGAATTAGCACTGTGAAATGGCGTTCAACGAGTGCTTAAACGTCGAAATATCTCCAACGGGAAGGAAATGACGGCTATTTTTCGTCAAAATTTTTGAAATTTTCGCGATTTGCGAGATATTTTGATTGTTTCGACGCTCAAATGGTTATGCATTGAATTAGCACTGTGAAATGGAGTTCAACGAGTGCTTAAACGTCGAAATATCTCCAACGGGAAGGAAATGACGGCTATTTTTCGTCAAAATTTTTGAAATTTTCGCGATTTGCGAGATATTTTGATTGTTTCGACGCTCAAATGGTTGTGCATTGCGTTAGCACTGTGAAGTGGAGTTCAACGAGCGCTTAAACGTCGAAATATCTCCAACGGGAAGGAAATGACGGCTATTTTTCGTCAAAATTTTTGAAATTTTCGCGATTTGCGAGATATTTTGATTGTTTCGACGCTCAAATGGTTGTGCATTGAATTAGCACTGTGAAATGGAGTTCTGCGAGCGCTTAAACGTCGAAATATCTCCAACGGGAAGGAAATGACGGCTATTTTTCGTCAAAATCGCGATTTGCGAGATATTTTGATTGTTTCGACGCTCAAATGGTTGTGCATTGAATTAGCACTGTGAAATGGAGTTCAACGAGTGCTTAAACGTCGCAATATCTCCAACGGGAAGGAAATGACGGCTATTTTTCGTCAAAATTTTTGAAATTTTCGCGATTTGCGAGATATTTTGATTGTTTCGACGCTTAAATGGTCGTGCGTTGAATTAGCACTGTGAAATGGAGTTCAACGAGTGCTTAAACGTCGAAATATCTCCAACGGGAAGGAAATGACGGCTATTTTTCGTCGAAATTTTCGCGATTTGCGAGATATTTTGATTGTTTCGACGCTTGAATGGTTGTGCATTGAATTAGCACTGTGAAATGGAGTTCAACGAGTGCCTAAACGTCAATATATCTCCAACGGGAAGGAAATGACGGCTATTTTTCGTCAAAATCGCGATTTGCGAAATATTTTGATTGTTTCGTCGCTTAAATGGTTGTGCATTGAATTAGCACTGTGAAATGGAGTTCAACGAGTACTTAAACGTCGAAATATCTCCAACGGGAAGGAAATGACGGCTATTTTTCGTCAAAATTTTTGAAGTTTTCGCGATTTGCTAGATATTTTGATTGTTTCGGCGCTCAAATGGTTGTGCATTGAATTAGCACTGTGAAATGGAGTTCAACGAGTGCTTAAACGTCGAAATATCTCCAACGGGAAGGAAATGACGGCTATTTTTCGTCAAAATCGCGATTTGCGAGATATTTTGATTGTTTCGTCGCTTAAATGGTTGTGCATTGAATTAGCACTGTGAAATGGAGTTCAACGAGTGCATAAACGTCGAAATATCTCCAACGGGAAGGAAATGACGGCTATTTTTCGTCCAAATTTTCGAAATTTTCGCGACTTGCGAGATATTTTGATTGTTTCGACGCCTGAATGGTTGTGCATTGAATTAGCACTGTGAAATGGAGTTCAACGAGTGCTTAAACGTCGAAATATCTCCAACGGGAAGGAAATGACGGCTATTTTTCGTCTAAATTTTTGAAATTTTCGCGATTTGCGAGATATTTTGATTGTTTCGAAGCTCAAATGGTTGTGCATTGAAGTAGCACTGTGAAATGGAGTTCAACGAGTGCTTAAACGTCGAAATATCTCCAACGGGAAGGAAATGACGGCTATTTTTCGTCAAAATCGCGATTTGCGAGATATTTTGATTGTTTCGACGCTCAAATGGTTGTGCATTGAATTAGCACTGTGAAATGGAATTCAACGAGTGCTTAAACGTCGAAATATCTCCAACGGGAAGGAAATGACGGCTATTTTTCGTCAAAATTTTTGAAATTTTCGCGATTTGCGAGATATTTTGATTGTTTCGACGCTCAAATGGTTGTGCATTGAATTAGCACTGTGAAATGGAGTTCAACGAGTGCTTAAACGTCGAAATATCTCCAACGGGAAGGAAATGACGGCTATTTTACGTCAAAATCGCGATTTGCGAGATATTTTAATTGTTTCGACGCTCAAATGGTTGTGCATTGAATTAGCACTATGAAATGGAGTTCAACGAGTGCTTAAACGTCGAAATATCTCCAACGGGAAGGAAATGACGGCTATTTTACGTCAAAATTTTCGAAATTTTCGCGATTTGCGAAATATTTTGATTGTTTCGACGCTCAAATGGTTGTGCATTGAATTAGCACTGTGAAATGGAGTTCAACGAGTGCTTAAACGTCGAAATATCTCCAACGGGAAGGAAATGACGGCTATTTTTCGTCAAAATCGCGATTTGCGAGATATTTTGATTGTTTCGACGCTCAAATGGATGTGCATTGAATTAGCACTGTGAAATGGAGTTCAACGAATGCTTAAACGTCGAAATATCTCCAACGGGAAGGAAATGACAGCTATTTTTCGTCAAAATCGCGATTTGCGAGATATTTTGATTGTTTCGACGCTGAAATGGTTGTGCATTGAATTAGCACTGTGAAACGGAGTTCAACCAGTGCTTAAACGTCGAAATATCTCCAACGGGAAGGAAATGACGGCTATTTTTCGTCAAAATATTTGAAATTTTCGCGATTTGAGAGATATTTTGATTGTTTCGACGCTCAAATGGTTGTGCATTGAATTAGCACTGTGAAATGGAGTTCAACGAGTGCTTAAACGTCGAAATATCTCCAACGGGAAGGAAATGACGGCTATTTTTCGTCAAAATCGCGATTTGCAGAGATACTGATTGTTTCGACGCTCAAAATGGTTTATTGCATTGAATTAGCACTATGAAATGGAGTTCAACGAGAATTGTAAACGTCGAAATATCTCCAACGGGAAGGAAATGACGGCTATTTTTCGTCAAAATCGCGATTTGCAGAGATATTTTTGATTGTTTCGACGCTCAAATGGTTGTGCATTGAATTAGCACTTGTAAGTAAGGTTCAGCGAGCGCTTAAACGTCGAAATATCTCCAACGGGAAGGAAATGACGGCTATTTTTCGTCAAAATCGCGATTTGCGAGATATTTTGATTGTTTCGACGCTCAAATGGTTGTGCATTGAATTAGCACTGGGAAATGGAGTACAACGAGTGCTTAAACGTCGAAATATCTCCAACGGGAAGGAAATGACGGCTATTTTTCGTCAAAATTTTTGAAATTTTCGCGATTTGCGAGATATTTTGATTGTTTCGACGCTCAAATGGTTGTGCATTGAATTAGCACTGTGAAATGGAGTTCAACGAGCGCTTAAACGTCGAAATATCTCCAACGGGAAGGAAATGTCGGCTATTTTTCGTCAAAATCGCGATTTGCGAGATGTTTTGATTGTTTCGACGCTCAAATGGTTGTGCATTGAATTAGCACTATGAAATGGAGTACAACGAGTGCTTAAACGTCGAAATATCTCCAACGGGAAGGAAATGACGGCTATTTTTCGACAAAATTTTTGAAATTTTCGCGATTTCTGAGATATTTTGATTGTTTCGACGCTCAAATGGTTGTGCATTGAATTAGCACTATGAAATGGAGTTCAACGAGTGCTTAAACGTCGAAATATCTCCAACGGGAAGGAAATGACGCCTATTTTTCGTCAAAATTTTCGAAATTTTCGCGATTTGCGAGATATTTTGATTGTTTCGACGCTTAAATGGTTGTGCATTGAATTAGCACTATGAAATGGAGTTCAACGAGTGCTTAAACGTCGAAATATCTCCAACGGGAAGGAAATGACGGCTATTTTCGTCAAAATCGCGATTTGCGAGATATTTTGATTGTTTCGACGCTCAAATGGTTGTGCATTGAATTAGCACTGTGAAATGGAGTTCAACGAGTGCTTAAACGTCGAAATATCTCCAACGGGAAGGAAATGACGGCTATTTTTCGTCAAAATCGCGATTTGAGAGATATTTTGATTGTTTCGACGCTCAAATGGTTGTGCATTGAATTAGCACTGTGAAATGGAGTTCAACGAGTGCTTAAACGTCGAAATATCTCCAACGGGAAGGAAATGACGGCTATTTTTCGTCAAAATTTTTGAAATTTTCGCGATTTGCGAGATATTTTGATTGTTTCGACGCTCAAATGGTTGTGCATTGAATTAGCACTATGAAGTGGAGTTCAACGAGTGCTTAAACGTCGAAATATCTCCAACGGGAAGGAAATGACGGCTATTTTTCGTCAAAATTTTCGAAATTTTCGCGATTTGCGAGATATTTTGATTGTTTCGACGCTCAAATGGTTATGCATTGCATTAGAACTGTGAAATGGAGTTCAACGAGTGCTTAAACGTCGAAATATCTCCAACGGGAAGGAAATGGCGGCTATTTTTCGTCAAAAACGCGATTTGCGAGATATTTTGATTGTTTCGACGCTCAAATGGTTATGCATTGAATTAGCACTGTGAAATGGAGTTCAACGAGTGCTTAAACGTCGAAATATCTCCAACGGGAAGGAAATGACGGCTATTTTTCGTCAAAATTTTTGAAATTTTCGCGATTTGCGAGATATTTTGATTGTTTCCACGCTCAAATGGTTGTGCATTGAATTAGCACTGTGAAATGGAGTTCAACGAGTGCTTAAACGTCGAAATATCTCCAACGGGAAGGAAATGACGGCAATTTTTCGTCTAAATTTTTGAAATTTTCGCGATTTGCGAGATATTTTGATTGTTTCGACGCTCAAATGGTTGTGCATTGAATTAGCACTGTGAAATGGAGTTCAACGAGTGCTTAAACGTCGAAATATCTCCAACGGGAAGGAAATGACGGCTATTTTTCTTCTAAATTTTTGAAATTTTCGCGATTTGCGAGATATCTTGATTGTTTCGACGCTCAAATGGTTGTGCATTGAATTAGCACTGTGAAATGGAGTTCAACGAGTGCTTAAACGTTTCCAAAACATTCCGCAACGGAAGCGAAACGACAGTTAATTCTCTACAAAAACGCGACGGTACATTATTTTGGCTGGGTTTCCCCGACGCTTAAACGGTAGTGCAATGCATTTGCACTGTAAAATGGAGTTCAACGAACGCTTAAACGTCGAAATATCTCCAACGGGGAGGAAATGACAGTTAATTATCATCAAAATCGCGATTTGCGAGATATTGTGATTGTTTCGACGCTTAAATGGTTGTGCATTGAATTAGCACTGTGAAATGAAGTTCAACGAGTGCTTAAACGTCGAAATATCTCGAACGGGAAGGAAATGACGGCTATTTTTCGTCAAAATTTTTGAAATTTTCGCGATTTGCGAGATATTTTGATTGTTTCGACGCTCAAATGGATGTGCATTGAATTAGCACTGTGAAATGGAGTTCAACAAGTGCTTAAACGTCGAAATATCTCCAACGGGAAGGAAATGACGGCTATTTTTCGTCAAAATCGCGATTTGCGAGATATTTTGATTGTTTCGACGCTCAAATGGTTGTGCGTTGAATTAGCACTATGAAATGGAGTTCAACGAGTGCTTAAACGTCGAAATATCTCCAACGGGAAGGAAATGACGGCTATTTTTCGTCAAAATTTTTGAAATTTTCGCGATTTCTGAGATATTTTGATTGTTTCGACGCTCAAATGGTTGTGCATTGAATTAGCACTGTGAAATGGAGTTCAACGAGTGCTTAAACGTCGAAATATCTCCAACGGGAAGGAAATGACGGCTATTTTACGTCAAAATCGCGATTTGCGAGATATTTTAATTGTTTCGACGCTCAAATGGTTGTGCATTGAATTAGCACTGTGAAATGGAGTTCAACGAGTGCTTAAACGTCGAAATATCTCCAACGGGAAGGAAACGACGGCTATTTTTCGTCAAAATTTTCGAAATTTTCGCGATTTGCGAGATATTTTGATTGTTTCGACGCTTAAATGGTTGTGCATTGAATTAGCACTCTGAAATGGAGTTCAACGAGTGCTTGAACGTCGAAATATCTCCAACGGGAAGGAAATGACGGCTATTTTTCGTCAAAATCGCGATTTGCGAGATATTTTGATTGTTTCGACGCTTAAATGATTGTGCATTGAATTAGCACTGTGAAATGGAGTTGAACGAGTGCTTAAACGTCGAAATATCTCCAACGGGAAGGAAATGACGGCTATTTTTCTTCAAAATTTTTGAAATTTTCGCGATTTGCGAGATATTTTGATTGTTTCGACGCTTAAATGGTCGTGCGTTGAATTAGCACTGTGAAATGGAGTTCAACGAGTGCTTAAACGTCGAAATATCTCCAACGGGAAGGAAATGACGGCTATTTTTCGTCAAAATCGCGATTTGCGAGATATTTTGATTGTTTCGTCGCTTAAATGGTTGTGCATTGAATTAGCACTGTGAAATGGAGTTCAACGAGTGCTTGAACGTCGAAATATCTCCAACGGGAAGGAAATGACGGCTATTTTTCGTCAAAATTTACGAAATCTTCGCGATTTGCGAGATATTTTGATTGTTTCGACGCTTAAATGGTTGTGCATTGCATTAGCACTGTGAAATGGAGTTCAACGAGTGCTTAAACGTCGAAATATCTCCAACGGGAAGGAAATGACGGCTATTTTTCGTCAAAATTTTCGAAATTTTCGCGATTTGCGAGATATTTTGATTGTTTCGACGCTCAAATGGTTATGCATTGCATTAGAACTGTGAAATGGAGTTCAACGAGTGCTTAAACGTCGAAATATCTCCAACGGGAAGGAAATGGCGGCTATTTTTCGTCAAAAACGCGATTTGCGAGATATTTTGATTGTTTCGACGCTCAAATGGTTATGCATTGAATTAGCACTGTGAAATGGAGTTCAACGAGTGCTTAAACGTCGAAATATCTCCAACGGGAAGGAAATGACGGCTATTTTTCGTCAAAATTTTTGAAATTTTCGCGATTTGCGAGATATTTTGATTGTTTCGACGCTCAAATGATTGTGCATTGAATTAGCACTGTGAAATGGAGTTCAACGAGTGCTTAAACGTCGAAATATCTCCAACGGGAAGGAAATGACGGCTATTTTTCGTTAAAATCGCGATTTGCTAGATATTTTGATTGTTTCGACGCTCAAATGGATGTGCATTGAATTAGCACTGTGAAATGTAGTTCAACGAGTGCTTGAACGTCGAAATATCTCCAACGGGAAGGAAATGACGGCTATTTTTCGTCAAAATTTTCGAAATTTTCGCGATTTGCGAGATATTTTGATTGTTTCGACGCTCAAATGGTTATGCATTGCATTAGAACTGTGAAATGGAGTTCAACGAGTGCTTAAACGTCGAAATATCTCCAACGGGAAGGAAATGGCGGCTATTTTTCGTCAAAAACGCGATTTGCGAGATATTTTGATTGTTTCGACGCTCAAATGGTTATGCATTGAATTAGCACTGTGAAATGGAGTTCAACGAGTGCTTAAACGTCGAAATATCTCCAACGGGAAGGAAATGACGGCTATTTTTCGTCAAAAGTTTTGAAATCTTCGCGATTTGCGAGATATTTTGATTGTTTCGACGTTTAAACGGTAGTGCAATGGATTTGTACTGTAAAATGGAGTTCAACGAGTGCTTAAACGTCGAAATATCTCCAACGGGAAGGAAATGACGGCTATTTTTCGTCAAAATCGCGATTTGCGAGATATTTTGATTGTTTCGACGCTCAAATGGTTGTGCATTGAATTAGCACTATGAAATGGAGTTCAACGAGTGCTTAAACGTCGAAATATCTCCAACGGGAAGGAAATGACGGCTATTTTTCGTCAAAATTTTCGAAATTTTCGCGATTTGCGAGATATTTTGATTGTTTCTTCGCTTAAATGGTTGTGCATTGCATTAGCACTGTGAAATGGAGTTCAACGAGTGCTTAAACGTCGAAATATCTCCAACGGGAAGGAAATGACGGCTATTTTACGTCAAAATCGCGATTTGCGAGATATTTTAATTGTTTCGACGCTCAAATGGTTGTGCATTGAATTAGCACTATGAAATGGAGTTCAACGAGTGCTTAAACGTCGAAATATCTCCAACGGGAAGGAAATGACGGCTATTTTTCGTCAAAATTTTTGAAATTTTCGCGATTTGCGAGATATTTTGATTGTTTCGACGCTCAAATGGTTGTGCATTGAATTAGCACTGTGAAATGGAGTTCCACGAGTGCTTAAACGTCGAAATATCTCCAGCGGGAAGGAAATGACGGCTGTTTTTCGTCAAAATTTTCGAAATGTTCGCGATTTGCGAGATATTTAAGATATTTCGACGTTTAAGCGCTCGTTGAACTCCATTTAACAGTGCTAATGCAATGCACAACCATTTAAGCGTCGAAACAATCAAAATGTCTCGCAAATCGCGAAAATTTCAAAAATTTTGACGAAAAATAGCCGTCATTTCCTTCCCGCTGGAGATATTTCGACGTTTAAGCACTCGTTGAACTCCATTTCGCAGTGCTAATTCAATGCACAACCATTTGAGCGTCGAAGCAATCAAAATATCTCGCAAATCGCGAAAATTTCAAAATTTTTGACGAAAAATAGCCGTCATTTCCTTCTCAAGTTGGAGATATTTCGACGTTTAAGACTCGTTGAACTCCATTTACAGTGCTAATTCAATGCACAACCATTTGAGCAGCCGAAACGATCGAAATATTCGCAAATCGCGAAAAATTTCTAAAATTTTGACGAAAAATAGCCGTCATTTCTTCCCGTTGGAGATATTTCGACGTTTAAGCACTCGTTGAACTCCATTTCACAGTGCTAATTCAATGCACAACCATTTGAGTGTCGAAACAATCAAAATATCTCTGCAAATCGTGATTTTGATGAAAATAGCCGTCATTTCCTTCCCGTTGGAGATATTTCGACGTTTAAGCACTCGTTGAACTCCATTTCACAGTGCTAATTCAATGCACAACCATTTGAGCGTCGAAACGATCGAAATATCTCGCAAATCGCGATTTTTATGAAAATTAACTGTCATATTCTTCCCGTTGGAGATATTTCGACGTTTAAGCGCTCGTTGAACTCCATTTTACAGTGCTAATTCAATGCACAACCATTTGAGCGTCGAAACGATCGAAATATCTCGCAAATCGCGAAAATTTTAAAAATTTTGACGAAAAATAGCCGTCATTTCCTTCCCGTTGGAGATATTTCGACGTTTAAGCGCTCGTTGAACTCCACTTCACAGTGCTAATGCAATGCACAACCATTTAAGCGTCGAAACAATCAAAATATCTCGCAAATCGCGATTTTGACGAAAAATAGCCGTCATTTTCCCGTTGAGATATTTCGACGCTTAAGCGCTCGTTGAACTCCATTTCACAGTGCTAATGCAATGCATAACCATTTAAGCGTCGAAACAATCAAAATACCTCGCAAATCGCGAAAATTTCAAAAAATTTTGACGAAAAATAGCCGTCATTTCCTTCCCGTTGGAGATATTTCGACGTTTAAGCACTCGTTGAACTCCATTTCACAGTGCTAATTCAATGCACAACCATTTGAGCGTCGAAACAATCAAAATATCTCGCAAATCGCGAAAATTTAAAAAATTTTGACGAAAAATAGCCGTCATTTCCTTCCCGTTGGAGATATTTCGACGTTTAGGCACTCGTTGAACTCCATTTCACAGTGCTAATTCAATGCACATCCATTTGAGCGTCGAAACAATCAAAATATCTCGCAAATCGCGATTTTAACGAAAAATAGCCGTCATTTCCTTCCCCGTTGGAGATATCTCGTCGTTTAAGCACTCGTTGAACTCCATTTCACAGTGCTAATTCAATGCACAACCATTTGGGCGTCGAAACAATCAAAATATCTCTCAAATCGCGAAAATTTCAAAAATTTTGACGAAAAATAGCCGTCATTTCCTTCCCGTTGGAGATATTTCGACGTTTAAGCACTCGTTGAACTCCATTTCACAGTGCTAATTCAATGCACAACCGTTTGAGCGTCCAAACAATCAAAATATCTCGCAAATCGCGAAAATTTCAAAAATTTTGACGAAAAATAGCCGTCATTTCCTTCCCGTTGGAGATATTTCGACGTTTAAGCACTCGTTGAACTCCATTTCACCGTGCTAATTCAATGCACAACCATTTGAGCGTCGAAACAATCAAAATATCTCGCAAATCGCGAAAATTTCAAAAATTTTGACGAAAAATAGCCGTCATTTCCTTCCGTTGGAGATATTTCGACGTTTAAGCACTCGTTGAACTCCATTTCACAGTGCTAATTCAATGCACAACAATTTGAACGTCGAAACAATCAAAATATCTCGCAAATCGCGATTTTGACGAAAAATAGCCGTCATTTCCTTCCCGTTGGAGATATCTCGTCGTTTAAGCACTCGTTGAACTCCATTTCACAGTGCTAATTCAATGCACAACCATTTGGGCGTCGAAACAATCAAAATATCTCTCAAATCGCGAAAATTTCAAAAATTTTGACGAAAAATAGCCGTCATTTCCTTCCCGTTGGAGATATTTCGACGTTTAAGAACTCGTTGAACTCCATTTCACAGTGCTAATTCAATGCACAACCATTTGAACGTCGAAACAATCGAAATATCTCGCAAATCGCGAAAATTTCAAAAATTTTGACGAAAAATAGCCGTCAGCTTCACTTCCGTTTGGAGATGGCTTCCGGCGTTTAGCGCTCGATTGAACTCCATTTCACAGTGCTAATGCAATGCACAACCATTTAAGCGAAGAAACAATCAAAATATCTCGCAAATCGCGAAAATTTCGAAAATTTTGACGAAAAATAGCCGTCATTTCCTTCCCGTTGGAGATATTTCGACGTTTAAGCACTCGTTGTACTCCATTTCCCAGTGCTAATTCAATGCACAACCATTTGAGCGTCGAAACAATCAAAATATCTCGCAAATCGCGATTTTGACGAAAAATAGCCGTCATTTCCTTCCCGTTGGAGATATTTCGACGTTTAAGCACTCGTTGAACTCCATTTCACAGTGCTAATTCAATGCACAACCATTTGAGCGTCGAAACAATCAAAATATCTCGCAAATCGCGAAAATTTCGAAAATTTTGACGAAAAATAGCCGTCATTTCCTTCCCGTTGGAGATATTTCGACGTTTAAGCACTCGTTGAACTCCATTTCACAGTGCTAATTCAATGCGCAACCATTTGAGCGTCGAAACAATCACAATATCTCGCAAATCGCGAAAATTTCAAAAATTTTGACGAAAAATAGCCGTCATTTCCTTCCCGTTGGAGATATTTCGACGTTTAAGCACTCGTTGAACTCCATTTCACAGTGCTAATTCAATGCACAACCATTTGAGCGTCGAACCAATCAAAATATCTCGCAAATCGCGAAAATTTCAAAAATTTTGACGAAAAATAGCCGTCATTTCCTTCCCGTTGGAGATATTTTGACGTTTAAGCACTCGTTGAACTCCATTTCACAGTGCTAATTCAATGCACAACCATTTGAGCGTCGAAACAATCAAAATATCTCGCAAATCGCGAAAATTTCAAAAGTTTTGACGAAAAAATAGCCGTCATTTCCTTCCCGTTGGAGATGTTTCGACGTTTAAGCACTCGTTGAACTCCATTTCACAGTGCTAATTCAATGCACATCCATTTGAGCGTCGAAACAATCAAAATATCTCGCAAATCGCGATTTTAACGAAAAATAGCCGTCATTTCCTTCCCGTTGGAGATATTTCGACGTTTAAGCACTCTTTGAACTCCATTTCACAGTGCTAATTCAATGCACAACCATTTGAGCGTCGAAACAATCAAAATATCTCATAAATCGCGAAAATTTCAAAAATTTTGACGAAAAATAGCAGTCATTTCCTTCCCGTTGGAGATATTTCGACGTTTAAGCACTCGTTGAACTCCATTTCACGGTGCTAATTCAATGCACATCCATTTGAGCATCGAAACAATCAAAATATCTCGCAAATCGCGATTTTAACGAAAAATAGCCGTCATTTCCTTCCCGTTGGAGATATTTCGACGTTTAAGCACTCGTTGAACTCCATTTCACAGTGCGAATTCAATGCACAACCATTTGAGCGTCGAAACAATCAAAATATCTCGCAAATCGCGAAAATTTCAAAAATTTTGACGAAAAATAGCCGTCATTTCCTTCCGTTGGAGATATTTCGACGTTTAAGCACTCGTTGAACTCCATTTCACAGTGCTAATTCAATGCACAACCATTTGAGCGTCGAAACAATCAAAATATCTCACAAATCGCGAAAATTTCAAAAATTTTGACGAAAAATAGCCGTCATTTCCTTCCCGTTGGAGATATTTAGACGTTTAAGCACTCGTTGAACTCCATTTCACAGTGCTAATTCAATGCACATCCATTTGAGCGTCGAAACAATCAAAATATCTCGCAAATCGCGAAAATTTCAAAAATTTTGACGAAAAATAGCGGTCATTTCCTTCCCGTTGGAGATATTTCGACGTTTAAGCACTCGTTGAACTCCATTTCACAGTGCTAATTCAATGCACATCCATTTAAGCGTCGAAACAATCCAAATATCTCGCAAATCGCGAAAATTTCAAAAATTTTGACGAAAAATAACCGTCATTTCCTTCCCGTTGGAGATATTTCGACGTTTAAGCGCTCGTTGAACTCCATTTCACAGTGCTAATTCAATGCACAACCATTTGAACGTCGAAACAATCAAAATATCTCGCAAATCGCGATTTTGACGAAAAATAGCCGTCATTTCCTTCCCGTTGGAGATATTTCGACGTTTAAGCACTCGTTGAACTCCATTTCACAGTGCTAATTCAATGCACAACCATTTGAGCGTCGAAACAATCAAAATATTTCGCAAATCGCGAAAATTTCAAAAATTTTGACGAAAAATAGCCGTCATTTCCTTCCCGTTGGAGATAATTCGACGTTTAAGCGCTCGTTGAACTCCATTTCAGAGTGCTAATTCAATGCACAACCATTTGAGCGTCGAAACAATCAAAATATCTCGCAAATCGCGAAAATTTCAAAAATTTTGACGAAAAATAGCCGTCATTTCCTTCCCGTTGGAGATATTTCGACGTTTAAGCACTCGTTGAACTCCATTTCACAGTGCTAATTCAATGCACAACAATTTGAGCGTCGAAACAATCAAAATATCTCGCAAATCGCGATTTTGACGAAAAATAGCCGTCATTTCCTTCCCGTTGGAGATATTGCGACGTTTAAGCACTCTTTGAACTCCATTTCACAGTGCTAATTCAATGCACAACCATTTGAGCGTCGAAACAATCAAAATATCTCGCAAATCGCGAAAATTTCAAAAATTTTGACGAAAAAAAGCCGTCATTTCCTTCCCGTTGGAGATATTTCGACGTTTAAGCACTCGTTGAACTCCATTTCACAGTGCTAATTCACTGCACAACCATTTGAGCGTCGAAACAATCAAAATATCTCGCAAATCGCGAAAATTTCAAAAATTTTGACGAAAAATAGCCGTCATTTCCTTCCCGCTGGAGATATTTCGACGTTTAAGCGCTCGTTGAACTCCATTTCACAGTGCTAATTCAATGCACAACCATTTGAGCGTCGAAACAATCAAAATATCTCGCAAATCGCGATTTTGACGAAAAATAGCCGTCATTTCCTTCCTGTTGGAGATATTTCGACGTTTAAGCGCTCGTTGAACTCCATTTCACAGTGCTAATGCAATGCACAACCATTTAAGCGTCGAAACAATCAAAATATCTCGCAAATCGCGAAAATTTCAAAAATTTTGACGAAAAATAGCCGTCATTTCCTTCCCGTTGGAGATATTTCGACGTTTAAGCACTCGCTGAACTCCATTTCACAGTGCTAATTCAATGCACAACCATTTGAGCGTCGAAACAATCAAAATATCTCGCAAATCGCGAAAATTTCAAAAATTTTGACGAAAAATAGCCATCATTTCCTTCCCGTTGGAGATATTTCGACGTTTAAGCACTCGTTGAACTCCATTTCACAGTGCTAATTCAATGCACAACAATTTGAGCGTCGAAACAATCAAAATATCTCGCAAATCGCGAAAATTTCAAAAATTTTGACGAAAAATAGCCGTCATTTCCTTCCCGTTGGAGATATTTCGACGTTTAAGCACTCGTTGAACTCCATTTCACAGTGCTAATTCAATGCACAACCATTTGAGCGTCGAAACAATCAAAATATCTCGCAAATCGCGAAAATTTCAAAAATTTTGACGAAAAATAGCTGTCATTTCCTTCCCGTTGGAGATATTTCGACGTTTAAGCACTCGTTGAACTCCATTTCACAGTGCTAATTAAATGCACAACCATTTGGGCGTCGAAACAATCAAAATATCTCTCAAATCGCGAAAATTTCAAAAATTTTGACGAAAAATAGCCGTCATTTCCTTCCCGTTGGAGATATTTCGACGTTTAAGCACTCGTTGAACTCCATTTCACAGTGCTAATTCAATGCACAACCATTTGAGCGTCGGAAACAATCAAAAATATCTCGCAAATCGCGATTTGATCGAAAAAATAGCCGTCATTTCCTTCCCGTTGGAGATATTTCTGACGTTTAAGCACTCGTTGAACTCCATTTCACAGTGCTAATTCAATGCAACCATTTGAGTGTCGAAAACAATCAAAATATCTCGCAAATCGCGAAAATTTCAAAAAATTTTTGAAGAAAAATAGCAGTCATTTCCTTCCCGTTGGAGATATTTCGACGTTTAAGCACTCGTTGAACTCTATTTCACAGTGCTAATTCAATGCACAACCATTTAAGCGCCGAAACAATCAAAATATCTCGCAAATCGCGAAAATTTCAAAAATTTTGACGAAAAATAGCCGTCATTTCCTTCCCGTTGGAGATATTTCGACGTTTAAGCACTCGTTGAACTCCATTTCACAGTGCTAATTCAATGCACAACCATTTGGGCGTCGAAACAATCAAAATATATCTCAAATCGCGAAAATTTCAAAAATTTTGACGAAAAATAGCCGTCATCTCCTTCCCGTTGGAGATATTTCGACGTTTAAGCACTCGTTGAACTCCATTTCACAGTGCTAATTCAATGCACATCCATTTGAGCGTCGAAACAATCAAAATATCTCGCAAATCGCGATTTTAACGAAAAATAGCCGTCATTTTCTTCCCGTTGGAGATATTTCGACGTTTAAGCACTCGTTGAACTCCATTTCACAGTGCTAATTCAATGCACAACCATTTGAGCGTCGAAACAATCAAAATATCTCGCAAATCGCGAAAATTTCAAAAATTTTGACGAAAAATAGCCGTCATTTCCTTCCCGTTGGAGATATTTCGACGTTTATGCACTCGTTGAACTCCATTTCACAGTGCTAATTCAATGCACAACCATTTGAGCGTCGAAACAATCAAAATATCTCGTAAATCGCGAAAATTTCAAAAATTTAGACGAAAAATAGCCGTCATTTCCTTCCCGTTGGAGATATTTCGACGTTTAAGCACTCGTTGAACTCCATTTCACAGTGCTAATTCAATGCACAACCATTTGAGCGTCGAAACAATCAAAATATCTCGCAAATCGCGATTTTGACGAAAAATAGCCGTCATTTCCCTCCCGTTGGAGATATTTCGACGTTTAAGCACTCGTTGAACTCCATTTCACAGTGCTAATTCAATGCGCAACCATTTGAGCGTCGAAACAATCAAAATATCTCCGCAAATCGCGAAAATTTCAAAAATTTTGACGAAAAATAGCCGTCATTTCCTTCCCGTTGGAGATATTTCGACGTTTAAGCACTCGTTGAACTCCATTTCGCAGTGCTAATGCAATGCACAACCATTTAAGCGTCGAAACAATCAAAACATCTCGCAAATCGCGAAAATTTCAAAAATTTTGACGAAAAATGGCCGTCATTTCCTTCCCGTTGGAGATATTTCGACGTTTAAGCACTCGTTGAACTCCATTTCACAGTGCTAATTCAATGCACAACCGTTTAAGCGTCGAAACAATCAAAATATCTCGCAAATCGCGATTTTGATGAGAATTAACTGTCATTTCCTTCCCGTTGGAGATATTTCGACGTTTAAGCACTCGTTGAACTCCATTTCACAGTGCTAATGCAATGCACAACCATTTAAGCGTCGAAACAATCAAAATATCTCGCAAATCGCGAAAGTTTCAAAAATTTTGACGAAAAATAGCCGTCATTTCCTCCCCGTTGGAGATATTTCGACGTTTAAGCACTCGTTGAACTCCATTTCACAGTGCTAATTCAATGCACAACCATTTAAGCGTCGAAACAATCAAAATATCTCGCAAATCGCGAAAATTTCAAAAATTTTGAAGAAAAATAGCCGTCATTTCCTTCCCGTTGGAGATATTTCGACGTTTAAGCACTCGTTCAACTCCATTTCACAGTGCTTATTCAATGCACAAGCGTTTAAGCGTCGAAACAATCAAAATATCTCGCAAATCGCGAATTTGACGAAAAATAGCCGTCATTTCCTTCCCGTTGGAGATATTTCGACGTTTAAGCGCTCGTTGAACTCCATTTCACAGTACTAATTCAATGCACAACCATTTGAGCGTCGAGACAATCAAAATATCTCGCAAATCGCGAAAATTTCAAAAATTTTGACGAAAAATAGCCGTCATTTCCTTCCCGTTGGAGATATTTCGACGTTTAAGCACTCGTTGAAGTCCATTTCACAGTGCTAATTCAATGCACAACCATTTGAGCGTCGAAACAATCAAAATATCTCGCAAATCGCGAAAATTTCAAAAATTTTGACGAAAAATAGCCGTCATTTCCTTCCCGTTGGAGATATTTCGACGTTTAAGCACTCTGTTGAACTCCATTTCACAGTGCTAATTCAATGCACAACCATTTGAGCGTCGAAACAATCAAAATATCTCGCAAATCGCGATTTTAACGAAAAATAGCCGTCATTTCCTTCCCGTTGGAGATATTTCGACGTTTAAGCACTCGTTGAACTCCATTTCACAGTGCTAATTCAATGCACAACCATTTGAGCGTCGAGACAATCAAAATATCTCGCAAATCGCGGAAGTTTCAAAAATTTTGCCGAAAAATAGCCGTCATTTCCTTCCCGTTGGAGATATTTCGAGGTTTAAGCACTCGTTGAACGCCATTTCACAGTGCTAATTCAATGCACAACCATTTGAGCGTCGAAACAATCAAAATATCTCGCAAATCGCGATTTTGACGAAAAATAGCCGTCATTTCCTTCCCGTTGGAGATATTTCGACGTTTAAGCACTCGTTGAACTCCATTTCACAGTGCTAATTCAATGCACAACCATTTAAGTGTCGAAACAATCAAAATATCTCGCAAATCGCGAAAATTTCAAAAATTTTGACGAAAAATAGCCGTCATTTCCTTCCCGTTGGAGATATTTCGACGTTTAAGCACTCGTTGAACTCCATTTAACAGTGCTAATGCAATGCACAAACATTTAAGCGTCGAAACAATCAAAATATCTCGCAAATCGCGATTTTGAAGAAAAATAGCCGTCATTTCCTGCCCGTTGGAGATATTTCGACGTTTAAGCACTCGTTGAACTCCATTTCACAGTGCTAATTCAATGCACAACCATTTAAGCGTCGAGACAATCAAAATATCTCGCAAATCGCGAAAATTTCGAAAATTTTGACGAAAAATAGCCGTCATTTCCTTCCCGTTGGAGATATTTCGACGTTTAAGCACTCGTTGAACTCCATTTCGCAGTGCTAATTCAATGCACAACCATTTGAGCGTCGAAACAATCAAAATATCTCGCAAATCGCGAAGATTTCAAAAATTTTGACGAAAAATAGCCGTCATTTCCTTCCCGTTGGAGATATTTCGACGTTTAAGCACTCGTTGAACTCCATTTCACAGTGCTAATTAAATGCACAACCATTTGAGCGTCGAAACAATCAAAATATCACGCAAATCGCGAAAATTTCAAAAATTTTGACGAAAAATAGCCGTCATTTCCTTCCCGTTGGAGATATTTCGACGTTTAAGCACTCGTTGAACTCCATTTCACAGTGCTAATTCAATGCACAACCATTTGAGCGTCGAAACAATCAAAATATCTCGCAAATCGCGAAAATTTCAAAAATTTTGACGATAAACAGCCGTCATTTCCTTCCCGTTGGAGATATTTCGACGTTTAAGCACTCGTTGAACTCTATTTCACAGTGCTAATTCAATGCACATCCATTTGAGCGTCGAAACAATCAAAATATCTCGCAAATCGCGAAAATTTCAAAAATTTTGACGAAAAATAGCCGTCATTTCCTTCCGTTGGAAATATTTCGACGTTTAAAGCACTCGTTGAACTCTATTTCACAGTGCTAATTCAATGCACAATGATTTAAGC
Source organism: Bombus vosnesenskii (assembly GCF_011952255.1). Taxonomy (NCBI): domain Eukaryota; kingdom Metazoa; phylum Arthropoda; class Insecta; order Hymenoptera; family Apidae; genus Bombus; species Bombus vosnesenskii. The sequence goes on from NW_022882987.1 coordinate 32,091, forward strand.
GTCAGGAAACAATCCATCGCAAAATCGCGAAGATTTCAAAATTTTTACGAAAAATAGCCGTCATTTCCTTCCCGTTGGAGATATTTCGACGTTTAAGCACTCGTTGAACTCTATTTCACAGTGCTAATGCAATGCACAACCATTTAAGAGTCGAAACAATCAAAATATCTCGCAAATCGCGAAGATTTCAAAAATTTTGACGAAAAGTAGCCGTCATTTCCTTCCCGTTGGAGATATTTCGACGTTTGAGCACTCGTTGAACTCCATTTCACAGTGCTAATTCAATGCACAACCATTTGAGCGTCGAAACAATCAAAATATCTCGCAAATCGCGAAAATTTCAAAAATTTTGAAGAAAATTAGCCGTCATTACCTTCCCGTTGGAGATATTTCAACGTTTAAGCACTCCTTGAACTCCATTTCACAGTGCTAATTCAATGCACAACCATTTGAGCGTCGAAACAATCAAAATATCTCGCAAATCGCGATTTTAACGAAAAATAGCCGTCATTTCCTTCCCGTTGGAGATATTTCGACGTTTAAGCACTAGTTGAACTCCATTTCACAGTGCTAATTCAATGCACAACCATTTGAGCGTCGAAACAATCAAAATATCTCGCAAATCGCGAAAATTTCAAAAATTTTGACGAAAAATAGCCGTCATTTCCTTCCGTTGGAGATATTTCGACGTTTAAGCACTCGTTGAACTCCATTTCACAGTGCTAATTCAATGCACAACCATTTGAGCGTCGAAACAATCAAAATATCTCGCAAATCGCGAAAATTTCCAAAATTTTGACGAAAAATAGCCGTCATTTCCTTCCCGTTGGAGATATTTCGACGTTTAAGCACTCGTTGAACTCCATTTCACAGTGCTAATTCAATGCACAACCATTTGAGCGTCGAAACAATCAAAATATCTCGCAAATCGCGAAAATTTCAAAAATTTTGACGAAAAGTAGCCGTCATTTCCTTCCCGTTGGAGATATTCCGACGTTTGAGCACTCGTTGTACTCCGTTTCACAGTGCTAATGCAATGCACAACCATTTAAGCGTCGAAACATTCAAAATATCTCGCAAATCGCGATTTTTACGAAAAATAGCCGTCATTTACATCCCGTTGGAAATATTTCGACGTTTCAGCACTCGTTGAACTCCATTTCACAGTGCTAATTCAATGCACAACCATTTAAGCGTCGAAACAATCAAAATATCTCGCAAATCGCGAAAATTTCAAAAATTTTGACGAAAAATAGCCGTCATTTCCTTCCCGTTGGAGATATTTCGACGTTTAAGCACTCGTTGAACTCCATTTCACACTGCTAATTCAATGCACAACCATTTGAGCGTCGAAACAATCAAAATATCTCGCAAATCGCGAAAATTTCAAAAATTTTGACGAAAAATAGCCGTCATTTTCTTCCCGTTGGAGATATTTCGACGTTTAAGCACTCGTTGAACTCCATTTCACAGTGCTAATTCAATGCACAACGATTTAAGCGTCGAAACAATCGAAATATCTCGCAAATCGCGAAGATTTCAAAAATTTTAACGAAAAATAGCCGTCATTTCCTTCCCGTTGGAGATATTTCGACGTTTAAGCACTCGTTGAACTCCATTTCACAGTGCTAATTCAATGCACAACCATTTGAGCGTCGAAACAATCAAAATATCTCGCAAATCGCGAAAATTTCGAAAATTTTGACGAAAAATAGCCGTCATTTCCTTCCCGTTGGAGATATTTCGACATTTAAGCACTCGTTGAACTCCATTTCACAGTGCTAATTCAATGCACAACCATTTAAGCGTCGAAACAATCAAAATATCTCGCAAATCGCGAAAATTTCAAAAATTTTGACGAAAAATAGCCGTCATTTCCTTCCCGTTGGAGATATTTCGACGTTTAAGCACTCGTTGAACTCCATTTCACAGTGCTAATTCAATGCACATCCATTTGAGCGTCGAAACAATCAAAATATCTCGCAAATCGCGATTTTAACGAAAAATAGCCGTAATTTCCTTCCCGTTGGAAATATTTCGACGTTTAAGCACTCGTTGAACTCCATTTCACAGTGCTAATTCAATGCACAACCATTTGAGCGTCGAAACAATCAAAATATCTCGCAAATCGCGAAAATTTCAAAGATTTAGACGAAAAATAGCCGTCATTTCCTTCCCGTTGGAGATATTTCGACGTTTAAGCACTCGTTGAACTCCATTTCACAGTGCTAATTCAATACACAACCATTTGAGCGTCGAAACAATCAAAATATCTCGCAAATCGCGAAAATTTCAAAAATTTTGACGAAAAATAGCCGTCATTTCCTTCCCGTTGGAGATATTTCGACGTTTGGGCACTCGTTGAACTCCATTTCACAGTGCTAATTCAATGCACAACCATTTGAGCGTCGAAACAATCAAAATATCTCGCAAATCGCGAAAATTTCAAAAATTTTGACGAAAAATAGCCGTCATTTCCTTCCCGTTGGAGATATTTCGACGTTTAAGCACTCGTTGAATTCCATTTCACAGTGCTAATTCCATGCACAACCATTTGAGCGTCGAAACAATCAAAATATCTCGCAAATCGCGATTTTGACGAAAAATAGCCGTCATTTCCTTCCCGTTGGAGATATTTCGACGCTTAAGCACTCGTTGAACTCCATTTCGCAGTGCTAATTCAGTGCACAACCATTTGAGCGTCGAAACAATCAAAATATCCTCGCAAATCGCGATTTTTAACGAAAAATAGCCGTCATTTTCCTTCCGTTGGAATATTTCTGACGTTTAGCACTCGTTGAATCCATTTCACAGTGCTTAATTCAATGCTCATTTGAGCGTCAGGAAACAATGAAAATATCTCGCAATCGCGATTTTTAACGAAACCAGCCGTCCTTCCCGTTGGAGATATTTCGACGTTTCGGCACTCGTTGAACTCCATTTCTACAGTGCTAATTCAATGCACAACCACTTAAGCGTGTTTCAATCAGAATATCTCGCAAATGGCGAAAATTTCCGAAAATTTTAACGAAAAATAGCCGTCATTTCCTTCCCGTTGGAGATATTTCGACGTTTAAGCACTCGTTGAACTCCATTTCACAGTGCTAATTCAATGCACAACCATTTGAGCGTCGAAACAATCCAAATATCTCGCAAATCGCGAAAATTTCAAAAATTTTGACGAAAAATAGCCGTCATTTCCTTCCCGTTGGAGATATTTCGACGTTTAAGCACTCGTTGAACTCCATTTCATAGTGCTAATTCAATGCACAACCATTTGAGCGTCGAAACAATCAAAATATCTCGCAAATCGCGATTTTTACGAAAAATAGCCGTCATTTCCTTCCCGTTGGAGATATTTCGACGTTTAAGCACTCGTTGAACTCCATTTCACAGTGCCAATTCAATGCACTACCATTTGAGCGTTGAAACAATCAAAATATCTCGCAAATCGCGAAAATTTCAAAAATTTTGACGAAAAATAGCCGTCATTTCCTTCCCGTTGGAGATATTTCGACGTTTAAGCACTCGTTGAACTCCATTTCACAGTGCTAGTTCAATGCACAACCATTTGAGCGTCGAAACAATCAAAATATCTCGCAAATCGCGAAAATTTCAAAAATTTAGACGAAAAATAGCCGTCATTTCCTTCCCGTTGGAGATATTTCGACGTTTAAGCACTCCTTGCACTCCATTTCACAGTGCTAATTCAATGCACAACCATTTGAGCGTCGAAACAATCAAAATATCTCGCAAATCGCGATTTTAACGAAAAATAGCCGTCATTTCCTTCCGTTGGAGATGTTTCGAAGTTTAAGCACTCGTTGAGAACTCCCTACAGGGTAATTCAATGCACAACCATTTAAGCGTCCATGAAACAATCAAAAGTATCTCTAAATCGCGAAGATTTCAAAATTTTGACGAAAATATAGCCGTCATTTCCTTCCCGTTGGAGATATTTCGACGTTTAAGCACTCGTTGAACTCCATTTCACAGTGCTAATTCAATGCACAACCATTTGAGCGTCGAAACAATCAAAATACCTCGCAAATCGCGAAAATTTCAAAAAATTTTGACGAAAAATAGCCGTCATTTCCTTCCCGTTGGAGATATTTCGACGTTTAAGCACTCGTTGAACTCCATTTCACAGTGCTAATTCAATGCACAACCATTTGAGCGTCGAAACAATCAAAATATCTCGCAAACCGCGAAAATTTCGAAAATTTTGACGAAAAATAGCCGTCATTTCCTTCCCGTTGGAGATATTTCGACGTTTAAGCACTCGTTGAACTCCATTTCATAGTGCTAATTCAATGCACAACCATTTGAGCGTCGAAACAATCAAAATATCTCGCAAATCGCGATTTTGACGAAAAATAGCCGTCATTTCCTTCCCGTTGGAGATATTTCGACGTCTAAGCGCTCGTTGAACTCCATTTCACAGTGCTAATTCAACGCACAACCATTTGAGTGTCGAAACAATCAAAATATCTCGCAAATCGCGAAAAATTTCAAAAAATTTTGACGAAAAATAGCGCCGTCATTTCCTTCTGCTGGAGATATTTCGGACGTTTAAGCACTCAAGGTTGAACTCCATTTCACAGTGCTAATTCAATGTACAACCATTTGAGTGTCGAAACACCAAAATATTCGCAAATCGCGAAAATTTCAAAAATTTTGACGAAAAATAGCCGTCATTTCCTTTTCCTGTTGGAAGAGAGTTTCTGACGTTTAAGCACCTGTTGAACTCATCACAGTGCTAATTCAATGCACATCCATTTGAGCGTCGAAACTATCAAAATATCTCGCAAATCGCGATTTTAACGAAAAATAGCCGTCATTTCCTTCCCGTTGGAGATATTTCGACGTTTAAGCACTCGTTGAACTCCATTTCACAGTGCTAATTCAAGGCACAACCATTTGAGCGTCGAAACAATCAAAATATCTCGCAAATCGCGAAAATTTCAAAAATTTTGACGAAAAATAGCCATCATTTCCTTCCCGTTGGAGATATTTCGACGTTTAAGCACTCGTTGAACTCCATTTCACAGTGCTAATTCAATGCACATCCATTTGAGCGTCGAAAGAATCAAAATATCTCGCAAATCGCGATTTTAACGAAAAATAGCCGTCATTTCCTTCCCGTTGGAGATATTTCGACGTTTAAGCACTCGTTGAACTCCATTTCACAGTGCTAATTCAATGCACAACCATTTGAGCGCTGTCGAAACAATCAAAATATCTCGCAAATCGCGAAAATTTCCCCAAAAATTTTGACGAAAAATAGCTGTCATTTCCTTCCCGTTGGAGATATTTCGACGTTTAAGCACTCGTTGAACTCCATTTCACAGTGCTAATTCAATGCACAACCATTTGAAGCGTCGAAACAATCAAAATATCTCGCAAATCGCGAAAATTTCAAAAATTTTGACGAAAATAGCTGTCATTTCCTTCCCGGTGGAGAGATATTTCGACGTTTAAGCACTCGTTGAACTCCACTTCACAGTGCTAATTCAATGCACAACCATTTGAGCGTCGAAACAATCAAAATATCTCGCAAATCGCGGAAATTTCAAAAATTTAGACGAAAAATAGCCGTCATTTCCTTCCCGTTGGAGATATTTCGACGTTTAAGCACTCGTTGAACTCCATTTCACAGTGCTAATTCAATGCCCAACCATTTGAGCGTCGAAACAATCAAAATATCTCGCAAATCGCGAAAATTTCAAAAATTTTGACGAAAAATAGCCGTCATTTCCTTCCCGTTGGAGATATTTCGACGTTTTGGGCACTCGTTGAACTCCATTTCACAGTGCTAATTCAATGCACAACCATTTGAGCGTCGAAACAATCAAAATATCTCGCAAATCGCGAAAATTTCAAAAATTTTGACGAAAAATAGCCGTCATTTCCTTCCGTTGGAGATATTTCGACGTTTAAGCACTCGTTGAACTCCATTTCACAGTGCTAATTCAATGCACATCCATTTGCGCGTCGAAAGAATCAAAATATCTGGCAAATCGCGATTTTAACGAAAAATAGCCGTCATTTCCTTCCCGTTGGAGATATTTCGACGTTTAAGCACTCGCTGAACTCCATTTCACAGTGCTAATTCAATGCACAAACATTTAAGCGTCGAAACAATCCAAATATCTCGCAAATCGCGAAAATTTCAAAAATTTTGACGAAAAATAGCCGTCATTTCCTTCCCGTTGGAGATATTTCGACGTTTAAGCACTCGTTGAACTCCATTTCACAGTGCTAATTCAATGCACATTCATTTGAGCGTCGAAACAATCAAAATATCTCGCAAATCGCGAAAATTTCAAAAATTTTGACGAAAAATAGCCGTCATTTCCTTCCCGTTGGAGATATTTCGACGTTTAAGCACTCGTTGAACTCCATTTCACAGTGCTAATTCAACGCACAACCATTTAAGCGCCGAAACAATCAAAATATCTCGCAAATCGTGAAAATTTCAAAAATTTTGACGAAAAATAGCCGTCATTTCCTTCCCGTTGGAGATATTTCGACGTTTAAGCACTCGTTGAACTCCATTTCACAGTGCTAATTCAATGCACATCCATTTGAGCGTCGAAACAATCAAAATATCACGCAAATCGCGATTTTAACGAAAAATAGCCGTCATTTCCTTCCCGTTGGAGATATTTCGACGTTTAAGCACTCGTTGAACTCCATTTCGCAGTGCTAATTCAATGCACAACCATTTGAGCGTCGAAACAATCAAAATATCTCGCAAATCGCGAAAATTTCAAAAATTTTGACGAAAAATAGCCGTCATTTCCTTCCCGTTGGAGATATTTCGACGTTTAAGCACTCGTTGAACTCCATTTCACAGTGCTAATTCAATGCACAACCATTTGAGCGTCGAAACAATCAAACTATCTCGCAAATCGCGATTTTGACGAAAAATAGCCGTCATTTCCTTCCTGTTGAAGATATTTCGACGTTTAAGCGCTCGTTGAACTCCATTTCACAGTGGCAATTTAATGCACAACCATTTAAGCGTCGAAACAATAAAAATATCTCGCAAATCGCGAAAATTTCAAAAATTTTGACGAAAAATAGCCGTCATTTCCTTCCCGTTGGAGATATTTCGACGTTTAAGCACTCGTTGAATTCCATTTCATAGTGCTAATTCAATGCACAACCATTTGAGCGTCGAAACAATCAAAATATCTCGCAAATCGCGATTTTGACGAAAAATAGCCGTCATTTCCTTCCCGTTGGAGATATTTCGACGTTTAAGCGCTCGTTGAACTCCATTTCACAGTGCTGATGCAATGCACAACCATTTAAGCGTCGAAACAATCAAAATATATCGCAAATCGCGAAAATTTCAAAAATTTTGACGAAAAATAGCCGTCATTTCCTTCCCGTTGGAGATATTTCGACGTTTAAGCACTCGTTGAACTCCATTTCATAGTGCTAATTCAATGCACAACCATTTGAGCGTCGAAACAATCAAAATATCTCAGAAATCGCGAAAATTTCAAAAATTTTGTCGAAAAATAGCCGTCATTTCCTTCCCGTTGGAGATATTTCGACGTTTAAGCACTCGTTGAACTCCATTTCACAGTGCTAATGCAATGCACAACCATTTGAGCGTCGAAACAATCAAAATATCTCGCAAATCGCGATTTTGACGAAAAATAGCCGTCATTTCCTCCCGTTGGAGATATTTCGACGTTTAAGCGCTAGTTAAACTCCATTTCACAGTGCTAATTCAATGCACAACCATTTTACGAGCGTCGAAACAATCAAAATAACTCTATAAAATCGCGAAAATTTCGAAAATTTTTGACGAAAAATAGCGTCATTTCCTTCCCGTTGGAGATATTTCGACGTTCCCAAGCACTCGTTGAACTCCATTTCACAGTGCTAATGCAATACACAACCATTTAAGCGTCGAAACAATCAAAATATCTTGCAAATCGCGAAGATTTCGTAAATTTTGACGAAAAATAGCCGTCATTTCCTTCCCGTTGGAGATATTTCGACGTTTAAGCACTCGTTGAACTCCATTTCACAGTGCTAATTCAATGCACAACCATTTAAGCGCCGAAACAATCAAAATATCTCGCAAATCGCGATTTTGACAAAAAATAGCCGTCATTTCCTTCCCGTTGGAGATATTTCGACGTTTAAGCACTCGTTGAACTCCATTTCACAGTGCTAATTCAATGCACAACCATTTAAGCGTCGAAACAATCGAAATATCTCGCAAATCGCGAAAATTTCAAAAATTTTGAGGAAAAATAGCCGTCATTTCCTTCCCGTTGGAGACATTTCGACGTGTAAAGAAGCACTCGTTGAACTCCATTTCGCAGGTGCTAATTCCAGTACTACCGCAACCATTTGAGCGTCAGAAACAATCAAAATATCTCACGCAAATCGCGATTTTGACGAAAAATAGCCGTCACTTCCTTCCCGTTGGAGATATTTCGACGTTTAAGCACTCGTTGAACTCCATTTCACAGTGCTAATTCAATGCACATCCATTTGGGCGTCGATACAATCAAAATATCTCGCAAATCGCGATTTTGACGAAAAATAGCCGTCATTTCCCTCCCGTTGGAGATATTTCGACGTTTAAGCACTCGTTGAACTCCATTTCACAGTGCTAATTCAATGCACAACCATTTGAGCGTCGAAACAATCAAAATATCTCGCAAATCGCGAAAATTTCAAAAATTTTGACGAAAAATAGCCGTCATTTCCTTCCCGTTGGAGATATTTCGACGTTTAAGCACTCGTTGAACTCCATTTCACAGTGCTAATTCAATGCACGACCATTTGAGCGTCGAAACAATCAAAATATCTCGCAAATCGCGAAAATTTCAAAAATTTAGACGAAAAATAGCCGTCATTTCCTTCCCGTTGGAGATATTTCGACGTTTAAGCACTCGTTGAACTCCATTTCGCAGTGCTAATTCAATGCACAACCACTTGAGCGTCGAAACAATCAAAATATCTCGCTAATCGCGATTTTGACGAAAAATAGCCGTCATTTCCTTCCCGTTGGAGATATTTCGACGTTTAAGCACTCGTTGAACTCCATTTCACAGTGCCAATTCAATGCACAACCATTTGAGCGTCGAAACAATCAAAATATCTCGCAAATCGCGAAAATTTCAAAAATTTTGACGAAAAATAGCCGTCATTTCCTTCCCGTTGGAGATATTTCGACGTTTAAGCATTCGTTGAACTCCATTTCACAGTGCTAATTCAATGCACGTCCATTTGAGCGTCGAAACAATCAAAATATCTCGCAAATCGCGAAAATTTCAAAAATTTTGACGAAAAATAGCCGTCATTTCCTTCCCGTTGGAGATATTTCGACGTTTAAGCACTCGTTGAACTCCATTTCACAGTGCTAATTCAATGCACAACCACTTGAGCGTCGAAACAATCAGAATATCTCGCAAATCGCGATTTTGACGAAAAATAGCCTTCATTTCCTTCCCGTTGGAGATATTCCGACGTTTAAGCGCTCGTTGAACTCCATTTCACAGTGCTAATTCAGTGCACAACCATTTGAGCGTCGAAACAATCAAAATATCTGGCAAATCGCGAAAATTTCAAAAATTTTGATGAAAAATAGCCGTCATTTCCTACCCGTTGGAGATATTTCGACGTTTAAGCGCTCGCTGAACTCCAGTTCACAGTGCTAATGCAATGCACAACCATTTAAGCGTCGAAACAATCAAAATATCTCGCAAATCGCGAAAGTTTCAAAAATTTTGACGAAAAATAGCCGTCATTTCCTTCCCGTTGGAGATATTTCGACGTTTAAGCACTCGTTGAACTCCTTTTCACAGCGCTAATGCAATGCACAACAATTTAAGCGTCGAAACAATCAAAATATCTCGCAAATAGCGAAGATTTCGTCGATTTTCACGAAAAATAGCCGTCATTTCCTTCCCGTTGGAGATATTTCGACGTTTAAGCACTCGTTGAACTCCATTTCACAGTGCTAATGCAATGCACAACCATTTAAGCGTCGAAACAATCAAGATATCTCGCAAATCGCGATTTTGACGAAAAATAGCCTTCATTTCCTTCCCGTTGGAGATATTCCGACGTTTAAGCACTCGTTGAACTCCATTTCACAGTGCTAATTCAATGCACAACCATTTGAGCGTCGAAACAATCAAAATATCTCGCAAATCGCGAATTTGACGAAAAATAGCCGTTATTTCCTTCCCGTTGGAGATATTTCGACGTTTAAGCACTCGTTGAACTCCATTTCACAGTGCTAATTCAATGCACAACCATTTGAGCGTCGAAACAATCAAAATATCTCGCAAATCGCGAAAATTTCAAAAATTTTGACGAAAAATAGCCGTCATTTCCTTCCCGTTGGAGATATTTCGACGTTTAAGCACTCGTTGAACTCCATTTCACAGTACTAATTCAATGCACATCCATTTGAGCGTCGAAACAATCAAAATATCTCGCAAATCGCGATTTTAACGAAAAATAGCCGTCATTTCCTTCCCGTTGGAGATATTTCGACGTTTAAGCACTCGTTGAACTCCATTTCGCAGTGCTAATTCAATGCACAACCATTCGAGCGTCGAAACAATCAAAATATCTCGCAAATCGCGATTTTGAAGAAAAATAGCCGTCATTTCCTTCCCGTTGGAGATATTTCGACGTTTAAGCACTCGTTGAACTCCATTTCACAGTGCCAATTCAATGCACAACCATTTAAGCGTCGAAACAATCAAAATATCTCGCAAATCGCGAAAATTTCAAAAATTTTGACGAAAAATAGCCGTCATTTCCTTCCCGTTGGAGATATTTCGACGTTTAAGCACTCGTTGAACTCCATTTCACAGTGCTAATTCAACGCACGACCATTTAAGCGTCGAAACAATCAAAATATCTCGCAAATCGCGAAAATTTCAAAAATTTTGACGAAAAATAGCCGTCATTTCCTTCCCGTTGGAGATATTTCGACGTTTAAGCACTCGTTCAACTCCATTTCACAGTGCTAATTCAATGCACAACCATTTAAGCGTCCAAACAATCAAAATATCTCGCAAATCGCGATTTTGACGAAAAATAGCCGTCATTTCCTTCCCGTTGGAGATATTTCGACGTTTAAGCACTCGTTGAACTCCATTTCACAGTGCTAATTCAATGCACATCCATTTGAGCGTCGAAACAATCAAAATATCTCGCAAATCGCGAAAATTTCAAAAATTTTGACGAAAAATAGCCGTCATTTCCTTCCCGTTGGAGATATTTCGACGTTTAAGCACTCGTTGAACTCCATTTCACAGTGCTAATTCAATGCACATCCATTTGCGCGTCGAAAGAATCAAAATATCTCGCAAATCGCGATTTTAACGAAAAATAGCCGTCATTTACTTCCCGTTGGAGATATTTCGACGTTTAAGCACTCGTTGAACTCCGTTTCACAGTGCTAATGCAATGCACAACCATTTAAGCGTCGAAACAATCAAAATATCTCGCAAATCGCGAAAATTTCAAAAATTTTGACGAAAAATAGCCGTCATTTCCTTCCCGTTGGATATATTTCGACGTTTAAGCACTCGTTGAACTCCATTTCACAGTGCTAATTCAATGCACAACCATTTGAGCGTCGAAACAATCAAAATATCTCGCAAATCGCGATTTTGACGAAAAATAGCCGTCATTTCCTTCCTGTTGGAGATATTTCGACGTTTAAGCGCTCGTTGAACTCCATTTCACAGTGCTAATGCAATGCACAACCATTGAAGTGTCGAAACAATCAAAATATCTCGCAAATCGCGAAAATTTCAAAATTTTGACGAAAAATAGCCGTCATTTCCCTTCCCGTTGTGAATATTTCGACGTTTAAGCACTCGTTGAACTCCATTTCGCAATTAACTAGATTCAATGCACAATCATTGTTTAAGCTTCGAAACAATCAAATATCTCGCAAATCGCGATTTTGACGAAAAATAGCCGTCATTTCCTTCCCGTTGGAGATGTTTCGACGTTTAAGCACTCGTTGAACTCCATTTCACAGTGCTAATTCAATGCACAACCATTTAAGCGTCGAAACAATCAAAATATCTCGCAAATCGCAAAAATTTCAAAAATTTTGAAGAAAAATAGCCGTCATTTCCTTCCCGTTGGAGATATTTCGACGTTTAAGCACTCGTTGAACTCCATTTCACAGTGCTAATTCAATGCACAACCATTTAAGCGTCAGAAACAATCAAAATATCTCGCAAATCGCACTTGAAATTTCAAGAACGACCCGAAAATAGCCGTCATTTCCTTCCCGTTGGAGATATTTCGACGTTTAAGCACTCGTTGAACTCCATTTCACAGTGCTAATTCAATGCACAACCATTTGAGCGCCGAAACAATCAAAATATCTCGCAAATCGCGATTTTAACGAAAAATAGCCGTCATTTCCTTCCCGTTGGAGATATTTCGACGTTTAAGCACTCGTTGAACTCCATTTCAGAGTGCTAATTCAATGCACAACCATTTGAGCGTCGAAACAATCAAAATATCTCGCAAATCGCGAAAATTTCAAAAATTTTGACGAAAAATAGCCGTCATTTCCTTCCCGGTGGAGATATTTCGACGTTTAAGCACTCGTTGAACTCCATTTCACAGTGCTAATTCAATGCACAACCATTTGAGCGTCGAAACAATCAAAATATCTCGCAAATCGCGAAATTTTCAAAAATTTTGACGAAAAATAGCCGTCATTTCCTTCCCGTTGGAGATATTTCGACGTTTAAGCGCTTGTTGAACTCCATTTCACAGTGCTAATGCAATGCACAACCATTTGAGCGTCGAAACAATCAAAATATCTCGCAAATCGCGAAAATTTCAAAAATTTTGACGAAAAATAGTCGTCATTTCCTTCCCGTTGGAGATATTTCGACGTTTAAGCACTCGTTGAACTCCATTTCACAGTGCTAATTCAATGCACAACCATTTGAGCGTCGAAACAATCAAAATATCTCGCAAATCGCGAAAATTTCAAAAATTTTGACGAAAAATAGCCGTCATTTCCATCCCGTTGGAGATATTTCGACGTTTAAGCATTCGTTGAACTCCATTTCACAGTGCTAATTCAATGCACATCCATTTGAGCGTCGATACAATCAAAATATCTCGCAAATCGCGATTTTGACGAAAAATAGCCGTCATTTCCCTCCCGTTGGAGATATTTCGACGTTTAAGCACTCGTTGAACTCCATTTCACAGTGCTAATTCAATGCACAACCATTTAAGCATCGAAACAATCAAAATATCTCGCAAATCGCGATTTTGACGAATAATAGCCGTCATTTCCTTCCCGTTGGAGATATTTCGACGTTTAAGCATTCGTTGAACTCCATTTCACAGTGCTAATGCAATGCACTACCATTTAAGCGTCGATACAATCAAAATATCTCGCAAATCGCGATTTCTACGAAAAATAGCCGTCATTTACTTCCCGTTGGAGATATTTCGACGTTTAAGCACTCGTTGAACTCCGTTTCACAGTGCTAATGCAATGCACAACCATTTAACCGTCGAAACAATCAAAATATCTCGCAAATCGCGAAAATTTCAAAAATTTTGACGAAAAATAGCCATCATTTCCTTCCCGTTGGATATATTTCGACGTTTAAGCACTCGTTGAACTCCATTTCACAGTGCTAATTCAATGCACAACCATTTAAGCGTCGAAACAATCAAAATATCTCGCAAATCGCGAAAATTTCAAAAATTTTGACGAAAAATAGCCGTCATTTCTTTCCCGTTGGAGATATTTCGACGTTTAAGCACTCGTTGAACTCCATTTCACAGTGCTAATTCAATGCACAACCATTTAAGGGTCGAAACAATCAAAATATCTCGCAAATCGCGAAGATTTCGTAAATTTTGACGAAAAATAGCCGTCATTTCCTTCCCGTTGGAGATATTTCGACGTTTAAACACTCGTTGAACTCCATTTCACAGTGCTAATTCAATGCACAACCATTTAAGCGTCGAAACAATCAAAACATCTCGCAAATCGCGATTTTTACGAAAAATAGCCGTCATTTCCTTCCCGTTGGAGATATTTCGACGTTTAAGCACTCGTTGAACTCCATTTCACAGTGCTAATTCAATGCGCATCCATTTGAGCGTCGAAACAATCAAAATATCTCGCAAATCGCGATTTTAACGAAAAATAGCCGTCATTTCCTTCCCGTTGGAGATATTTCGACGTTTAAGCACTCGTTGAACTCCATTTCACAGTGCTAATTCAATGCACAACCATTTGAGCGTCGAAACAATCAAAATAGATCTCGCAAATCGCGATTTTTAAGAAAAATAGCCGTCATTTCCTCCCGTTGGAGATATTTCTGACGGTTTAAGCACCCTGTTGAACTCCATTTCACAGTGCTAATTCAATGCACACACAACCATTTAAGCGTCGAAACAATCAAACATCTCGCAAATGCGATTTTAAAGAAAAATAGCCGTCATTTCCTTCCCGTTGGAGATATTTCGACGTTTAAGCACTCGTTGAACTCCATTTCACAGTGCTATTTCAATGCACGTCCATTTGAGCGTCGAAACAATCAAAATATCTCGCAAATCGCGATTTTAACGAAAAATAGCAGTCATTTCCTTCCCGTTGGATATATTTCGACGTTTAAGCACTCGTTGAACTCCATTTCACAGTGCTAATTCAATGCACAACCATTTGAGCGTCGAAACAATCAAAATATCTCGCAAATCGCGAAAATTTCGAAAAATTTGACGAAAAATAGCCGTCATTTCCTTCCCGTTGGAGATATTTCGACGCTTAAGCACTCGTTGAACTCCATTTCACAGTGCTAATTCAATGCACAATCATTTAAGCTTCGAAACAATCAAAATATCTCGCAAATCGCGAAAATTTCGAAAATTTTGACGAAAAATAGCCGTCATTTGCTTCCCGTTGGAGATATTTCGACGTTTAAGCACTCGTTGAACTCCATGTCGCAGTGCTAATTCAATGCACAACCATTTGAGCGTCGAAACAATCAAAATATCTCGCAAATCGCGATTTTGACGAAAAATAGCCGTCATTTCCTTCCCGTTGGAGATATTTCGACGTTTAAGCACTCGTTGAACTCCATTTCACAGTGCTAATTCAATGCACAACCATTTAAGCGTCGAAACAATCAAAATATCTCGCAAATCGTGAAAATTTCAAAAATTTTGACGAAAAATAGCCGTCATTTCCTTCCCGTTGGAGATATTTCGACGTTTAAGCACTCGTTGAACTCCATTTCACAGTGCTAATTCAATGCACAACCATTTAAGCGTTGAAACAATCAAAATATCTCGCAAATCGCGAAAATTTCAAAAATTTTGACGAAAAATAGCCGTCATTTCCTTCCCGTTGGAGATATTTCATCGTTTAAGCACTCGTTGAACTCCATTGCACAGTGCTAATTCAATGCACAATCATTTAAGCTTCGAAACAATCAAAACATCTCGCAAATCGCGATTTTTACGAAAAATAGCCGTCATTTACTTCCCGTTGGAGATATTTCGACGTTTAAGCACTCGTTGAACTCCGTTTCACAGTGCTAATGCAATGCACAACCATTTAACCGTCGACACCAAAATGTCTTGTAAATGGAAAATTTCAAAAAATTTTGACGAAAATAGCCGTCATTTTCCCCTGGAGATATTTTCTGACGTTTACACTCTGTTGAACTCCATTTCACAGTGCTAATTCAATGTACCAAACCATTTAAGCATCGAAACAATCAAAATATCTGTAAATCGCGATTTTGACGAATAATAGCCGTCATTTCCTTCCTGTTGGAGATATTTCTGACGTTTAAGCATTCGTTGAACTCATTTCACAGTGCTAATGCAATGCACAACCATTTAAGCATCGAAACAATCAAAATATCTCGCAAATCGCGATTTTGACGAATAATAGCCGTCATTTACTTCCCGTTGGAGATATTTCGACGTTTAAGCATTCGTTGAACTCCATTTCACAGTGCTAATGCAATGCACAACCATTTAACCGTCGACACAATCAAAATGTCTTGCAAATCGCGAAAATTTCAAAAATTTTGACGAAAAATAGCCGTCATTTCCTTCCCGTTGGAGATATTTGGACGTTTAAGCACTCGTTGAACTCCATTTCACAGTGCTAATTCAATGCACAACCATTTAAGCGTCGAAACAATCAAAATATCTCGCAAATCGCGAAAATTTCAAAAATTTTGACGAAAAATAGCCGTCATTTCCTGCCCGTTGGAGATATTTCGACGTTTAAGCACTCGTTGAACTCCATTTCACAGTGCTAATGCAATGCACAACCATTTAAGCGTCGAAACAATCAAAACACCTCGCAATTCGCGAAAATTTCAAAAATTTTGACGAAAAATAGCCGTCATTTCCTTCCCGTTGGATATATTTCGACGTTTAAGCACTCGTTGAACTCCATTTCACAGTGCTAATTCAATGCACAACCATTTAAGCGTCGAAAGAATCAAAATATCTCGCAAATCGCGAAAATTTCGTAAATTTTGACGAAAAATAGCCGTCATTTCCTTCCCGTTGGAGATATTTCGACGTTTAAGCACTCGTTGAACTCCATTTCACAGTGCTAATTCAATGCACAACCATTTAAGCGTCGAAACAATCAAAATATCTCGCAAATCGCGAAAATTTCAAAAATTTTGACGAAAAATAGCCGTCATTTCTTTCCCGTTGGAGATATTTCGACGTTTAAGCACTCGTTGAACTCCATTTCACAGTGCTAATTCAATGCACAACCATTTAAGCGTCGAAACAATCAAAATATCTCGCAAATCGCGAAAATTTCAAAAATTTTGACGAAAAATAGATGTCATTTCCTTCCCGTTGGAGATATTTCGACGTTTAAGCACTCGTTGAACTCCATTTCACAGTGCTAATTCAATGCACAACCATTTGAGCGTCGAAACAATCAAAATATTTCGCAAATCGCGAAAATTTCAAAAATTTTGACGAAAAATAGCCGTCATTTCCTTCCCGTTGGAGATATTTCGACGTTTAAGCACTCGTTGAACCCCATTTCACAGTGCTAATTCAATGCACATCCATTTGCGCGTCGAAAGAATCAAAATATCTCGCAAATCGCGATTTTAACGAAAAATAGCCGTCATTTCCTTCCCGTTGGAGATATTTCGACGTTTAAACACTCGTTGAACTCCATTTCACAGTGCTAATTCAATGCACAACCATTTGAGCGTCGAAACAATCAAAATATCTCGCAAATCGCGAAAATTTCAAAAATTTTGACGAAAAATAGCCGTCATTTCCTTCCCGTTGGAGATATTCCGACGTTTAAGCACTCGTTGAACTCCATTTCACAGTGCTAATGCAATGCACAACCATTTGAGCGTCGAAACAATCAAAATATTACGCAAATCGCGAAAATTTCAAAAATTTTGACGAAAAATAGCCGACATTTGCTTCCCGTTGGAGATATTTCGACGTTTAAGCGCTCGTTGAACTCCATTTCACAGTGCTAATGCAATGCACAACCATTTAAGCGTCGAAACAACCAAAATATCTCGCAAATCGCGATTTTGACGAAAAATAGCCGTCATTTCCTTCCCGTTGGAGATATTTCGACGTTTAAGCGCTCGTTAAACTCCATTTCACAGTGCTAATTCAATGCACAACCATTTGAGCGTCGAAACAATCAAAACATCTCGCAAATCGCGATTTTGACGAAAAATAGCCGTCATTTCCTTCCCGTTGGAGATATTTCGACGTTTAAGCGCTCGTTGAACTCCATTTCACAGTGCTAATGCAATGCACAACCATTTAAGCGTCGAAACAATCAAAATATTTCGCAAATCGCAAAAATTTCAAAAATTTTGACGAAAAATAGCCATCATTTCCTTCCCGTTGGAGATATTTCGACGTTTAAGCACTCGTTGAACTCCATTTCACAGTGCTAATTCAATGCACAACCATTTGAGCGTCGAAACAATCAAAATATCTCGCAAATCGCGAAAATTTCAAAAATTTTGACGAAAAATAGCCGTCATTTCCTTCCCGTTGGAGATATTTCGACGTTTAAGCACCCGTTGAACTCCATTTCATAGTGCTAATTCAATGCACAACCATTTGAGCGTCGAAACGATCGAAATATCTCGCAAATCGCGATTATTACGAAAAAATAGCTGTCATTTCCTTCCCGTTGAGATATTTTCTGACGTTTGCTAACTCGTTGAACTCCATTTCACAGTGCTAATTCAATGTACAAACCATTTAAGCGTCGAATCAATCAAAATATCTCGCTAATCGCGATTTTGAGGAAAAATAGTCGTCATTTCCTTCCCGTTGGAGATATTTCGACGTTTAAGCACTCGTTGAACTCCATTTCACAGTGCTAATTCAATGCGCAACCATTTAAGCCTCGAAACAATCAAAATATCTCGCGAATCGCGAAAATTTCGAAAATTTTGACGAAAAATAGCCGTCATTTCCTTCCCGTTGGAGATATTTCGGCGTTTAAGCACTCGTTGAACTCCATTTCACTGTGCTAATTCAATGCACAACCATTTAAGCGACGAAACAATCAAAATATCTCGCAAATCGCGATTTTGACGAAAAATAGCCGTCATTTCCTTCCCGTTGGAGATATTTCGACGTTCAAGCACTCGTTGAACTCCATTTCACAGTGCTAATTCAATGCACATCCATTTGAGCGTCGAAACAATCAAAATATCTCGCAAATCGCGAAAATTTCAAAAATTTTGACGAAAAACAGCCGTCATTTCCTTCCCGTTGGAGATATTTCGACGTTTAAGCACTCGTTGTTCTCCATTTCACAGTGCTAATTCAATGCACAACCATTTGAGCGTCGAAACAATCAAAATATCTGGCAAATCGCGAAAATTTCAAAAATTTTGACGAAAAATAGCCGTCATTTCCTTCCCGTTGGAGATATTTCGACGTTTAAGCACTCGTTGAACTCCATTTCGCAGTGTTAATTCAATGTACATCCATTTAAGCTTCGAAACTATCAAAATATCTCGCTAATCGCGAAAATTTCAAAAATTTTGAGGAAAAATAGCCGTCATTTCCTTCCCGTTGGAGATATTTCGACGTTGAAGCACTCGTTGAACTCCATTTCGCAATGCTAATTCAATGCACAACCATTTAAGCGTCGAAACAATCAAAATATCTCGCAAATCGCGAAAATTTCAAAAATTTTGACGAAAAATAGCCGTCATTTCCTTCCCGTTGGAGATATTTCGACGTTTAAGCGCTCGTTGAACTCCATTTCACAGTGCTAATTCACTGCACAACCATTTGAGCGTCGAAACAATCAAAATATCTCGCAAATCGCGAAAATTTCGAAAATTTTGACGAAAAATAGCCGTCATTTCCTTCCCGTTGGAGATATTTCGACGTTTAAGCACTCGTTGAACTCCATTTCATAGTGCTAATTCAATGCACAACCATTTGAGCGTCGAAACAATCAAAATATCTCGCAAATCGCGAAAATTTCAAAATTTTTGACGAAAAATAGCCGTTATGTCCTTCCCGTTGGAGATATTTCGACGTTTAAGCACTCGTCGAACTCCATTTCACAGTGCTAATTCAATGCGCAACCATCTGAGCGTCGAAACAATCAAAATATCTCGCACATCGCGAAAATTTCAAAAATTTTGACGAAAAATAGCCGTCATTTCCTTCCCGTTGGAGATATTTCGACGTTTAAGTACTCGCTGAACTCCATTTCACAGTGCTAATTCAATGCACAACCATTTGAGCGTCGAAACAATCAAAATATCTCGCAAATCGCGAAAATTTAAAAAATTTTGACGAAAAATAGCCGTCATTTCCTTCACGTTGGAGATATTTCGACGTTTAAGCACTCGTTGAACTCCATTTCACAGTGCTAATTCAATGCACATCCATTTGAGCGTCGAAACAATCAAAATATCTCGCAAATCGCGATTTTAACGAAAAATAGCCGTCATTTCCTTCCCGTTGGAGATATTTCGACGTTTAAGCTCTCGTTGAACTCCATTTCACAGTGCTAATTCAATGCACAACCATTTGGGCGCCGAAACAATCAAAATATCTCGCAAATCGCGAAAATTTCAAAAATTTTGACGAAAAATAGCCGTCATTTCCTTCCCGTTGGAGATATTTCGACGTTTAAGCACTCGTTGAACACCATTTCACAGTGCTAATTCAATGCACATCCATTTGAGCGTCGAAACAATCAAAATATCTCGCAAATCGCGATTTTAACGAAAAATAGCCGTCATTTCCTTCCCGTTGGAGATATTTCGACGTTTACGCACTCGTTGAACTCCATTTCACAGTGCTAATTCAATGCACAACCATTTGAGCGTCGAAACAATCAAAATATCTCGCAAATCGCGAAATTTCAAAAATTTTGACGAAAATAGCCGTCATTTCCTTCCCGTTGGAGAGATATTTCTGACGTTTAAGTACTTCAAGCTGAACTCCATTTCACAGTGCTAATTCAATGCACAACCATTTGAGCGTCGAAAACACCAAAAATATCTCGCAAATCGCGATTTTAACGAAAAATAGCGGCTCATTTCCTTCCCGTTGAGATAGAGTTTCGACGTGTTTCGAGCACTCGTTGAACTCCATTTCACAGTGCTAATTCAATGCACATCCTTTTGAGCGTCGAAACAATCAGATTATCTCGCAAATCGCGAAAATTTCAAAAATTTTGACGAAAAATAGCCGTCATTTCCTTCCCGTTGGAGATATTTCGACGTTTAAGCACTCGTTGAACTCCATTTCACAGTGCTAATTCAATGCACATCCATTTGAGCGTCAAAACAATCAAAATATCTCGCAAATCGCGATTTTAACGAAAAATAGCCGTCATTTCCTTCCCGTTGGAGATATTTCGACGTTTAAGCACTCGTTGAACTCCATTTCACAGTGCTAATTCAATGCACAACCATTTGAGCGTCGAAACAATCAAAATATCTCGCAAATCGCGAAAATTTCAAAAATTTTGACGAAAAATAGCCGTCATTTCCTTCCGTTGGAGATATTTCGACGTTTAAGCACTCGTTGAACTCCATTTCACAGTGCTAATTCAATGCACAACCATTTGAGCGTCGAAACAATCAAAATATCTCAGAAATCGCGAAAATTTCAAAAATTTTGACGAAAAATAGCCGTCATTT
Organism: Bombus vosnesenskii; assembly: GCF_011952255.1. NCBI lineage: Eukaryota > Metazoa > Arthropoda > Insecta > Hymenoptera > Apidae > Bombus > Bombus vosnesenskii. The sequence goes on from NW_022882987.1 coordinate 53,306, forward strand.
CCTTCCCGTTGGAGATATTTCGACGTTTAAGCACTCGTTGAACTCCATTTCACAGTGCTAATTCAATGCACATCCATTTGCGCGTCGAAAGAATCAAAATATCTCGCAAATCGCGATTTTAACGAAAAATAGCCGTCATTTCCTTTCCGTTGGAGATATTTCGACGTTTAAGCACTCGTTGAACTCCATTTCACAGTGCTAATTCAATGCACAAACATTTAAGCGTCGAAACAATCCAAATATCTCGCAAATCGCGAAAATTTCAAAAATTTTGACGAAAAATAGCCGTCATTTCCTTCCCGTTGGAGATATTTCGACGTTTAAGCGCTCGTTGAACTCCATTTCATAGTGCTAATGCAATGCACAACCATTTAAGCGAAGAAACAATCAAAATATCTCGCAAATCGCGAAAATTTCGAAAATTTTGACGAAAAATAGCCGTCATTTCCTTCCCGTTGGAGATATTTCGACGTTTAAGCGCTCGTTGAACTCCATTTCATAGTGCTAATGCAATGCACAACCATTTAAGCGTCGAAACAATCAAAGAGCTTTATCTCGCAAATCGCGAAAATTTCAAAGTACGACGAAAAATGGCAAATGTTTCCTTCCCGTTGGAGATATTTCGACGTTTAAGCACTCGTTGAACTCCATTTCACAGTGCTAATTCAATGCACATCCATTTGCGCGCGTCAGAATCAAAATATCTCGCAAATCGCGATTTAACGAAAAATAGCCGTCATTTCCTTCCCGTTGGAGATATTTCGACGTTTAAGCGCTCGTTGAACTCCATTTCACGGTACTGATTCAATGCACAACCATTTGAGCGTCGAAACAATCAAAATATCTCGCAAATCGCGAAAATTTCAAAAATTTTGACGAAAAATAGCCGTCATTTCCTTCCGTTGGAGATATTTCGACGTTTTAGCTTTCGTTGAACTCCATTTCACAGTGCTAATTCAATGCACATCCATTTGAGCGTCGAGAAAGAATCAAAATATCGCAAATCGCGATTTTTAACGAAAAATAGCCGTCATTTCCTTCCCGTTGGAGATATTTCGACGTTTAAGCACTCGTTGAACTCCATTTCACAGTGCTAATTCAATGCACATCCATTTGAGCGTCGAAACAATCAAAATATCTCGCAAATCGCGATTTTAACGAAAAATAGCCGTCATTTCCTTCCCGTTGGAGATATTTCGACGTTTAAGCACTCGTTGAACTCCATTTCACAGTGCTAATTCAATGCACATCCATTTGCGCGTCGAAGAATCAAAATATCTCGCAAATCGCGATTTTAACGAAAAATAGCCGTCATTTCCTTCCCGTTGGAGATATTTCGACGTTTAAGCACTCGTTGAACTCCATTTCACAGTGCTAATTCAGTCACACAACCATTTGAGGGCGTCAGGGAAACAATCAAATATCTCGCAAATCGCGAAAATTTCAAAATTTTTGACGAAAATAGCCGTCATTTCCTTCCGTTGGAGATATTTCGACGTTTAAGCACTCGTTGAACTCCATTTCACAGTGCTAATTCAATGCATCCATTTGCGCGTCCGAAAGAATCAAAATATCTCGCAAATCGCGATTTTAACGAAAATAGCCGTCATTTCCTTCCCGTTGGAGATATTTCGACGTTTAAGCACTCGTTGAACTCCATTTCACAGTGCCCCAATTCAATGCACAACCATTTGAGCGTCGAAACAATCAAAATATCTCGCAAATCGCGAAAATTTCAAAATTTTGACGAAAATAGCCGTCATTTCCTTCCGTTGGAGATATTTCGACGTTTAAACTCACGTTGAACTCCATTTCACAGTGCTAATTCAATGCACATCCATTTGCGCGTCGAAAGAATCAAAATATCTCGCAAATCGCGATTTTAACGAAAAATAGCCGTCATTTCCCTTCCCGTTGGAAATATTTCGACGTTTAAGCACTGGTTGAACTCCATTTCACAGTGCTAATTCAATGCGCAACCATTTAAGCGTCGAAACAATCAAAATATCTCGCAAATCGCGAAAATTTCAAAAATTTTGACGAAAAATAGCCGTCATTTCCTTCCCGTTGGAGATATTTCGACGTTTAAGCACTCGTTGAACTCCATTTCACAGTGCTAATTCAATGCACATCCATTTGAGCGTCGGAACAATCAAAATATCTCGCAAATCGCGATTTTAACGAAAAATAGCCGTCATTTCCTTCCCGTTGGAGATATTTCGACGTTTAAGCACTCGTTGAACTCCATTTCACAGTGCTAATTCAATGCACATCCATCGGAGCGTCGAAACAATCAAAATATCTCGCAAATCGCGAAAATTTCAAAATTTTGACGAAAAATGGCCGTGTTTTGCTTCCGTTGGAGGCTTTATTTCGACGTTTAAGCACTCGTTGAACTCCATTTCACAGTGCTAATTCAATGCACAACCATTTAAGCGTCTAAGAAATCAAAATATCTCGCAAATCGCGAAAATTTCAAAAATTTTGACGAAAAATAGCCGTCATTTCCTTCCCGTTGGAGATATTTCGACGTTTAGGCACTCGTTGAACTCCATTTCACAGTGCTAAATCAATGCACAACCATTTGAGCGTCGAAACAATCAAAATATCTCGCAAATCGCGAAAATTTCAAAAATTTTGACGAAAAATAGCCGTCATTTCCTTCCCGTTGGAGATATTTCGACGTTTAAGCGCTCGCAGAACTCCATTTCACAGTGCTAATTCAATGCACAACCATTTGAGCGTCGAAACAATCCAAAATATCTCGCAAATCGCGAAAATTTCAAAATTTTTGGAAGCCAAAGAAATAGCCGTCATTTTCCTTCCCGTTGGAATATTACGACGTTTAAGCACTCGTTGTTTCCATTTCACAGTGCCCAATTCAATGCACTAATAGTTGAGCGTCAAGAAACAATCAAAATATCTCGCAAATCGCGATTTTGTACGAAAAATAGCCGTCATTTCCTTCCCGTTGGAGATATTTCGACGTTTAAGTGCTCGTTGGACGCTCCATTTCACGAAGTGCTAATGCAATGCACAACCATTTAAAGCGTCAAGAGAGCAATCAAAATATCTCGCAAATCGCGAAAATTTCCAAAATTTTGACGAAAAATAGCCGTCATTTCCTTCCCGTTGGAGATATTTCGACGTTTAAGCCCTCGTTGAACTCCATTTCACAGTGCTAATTCAATGCACAACCATTTGAGCGTCGAAACAATCAAAATATCTCGCAAATCGCGAAAATTTCAAAAATTTTGACGAAAAATAGCCGTCATTTCCTTCCCGTTGGAGATCTTTCGACGTTTAAGCACTCGTTGAACTCCATTTCACAGTGCTAATTCAATGCACAACCATTTGAGCGTCGAAACAATCAAAATATCTCGCAAATCGCGAAAATTTCAAAAATTTTGACGAAAAATAGCCGTCATTTCCTTCCGTTGGAGATATTTCGACGTTTAAGCACTCGTTGAACTCCATTTCACAGTGCTAATTCAATGCACATCCATTTGAGCGTCGAAACAATCAAAATATCTCGCAAATCGCGATTTTGACGAAAAATAGCCGTCATTTCCTTCCCGTTGGAGATATTTCGACGTTTAAGCACTCGTTGAACTCCATCTCACAGTGCTAATTCAATGCACAACCATTTGAGCGTCGAAACAATCAAAATATCGCGCAAATCGCGAAAATTTCAAAAATTTTGACGAAAAATAGCCGTCATTTCCTTCCCGTTGGAGATATTTCGACGTTTAAGCACTAGTTGAACTCCATTTCACAGTGCTAATTCAATGCACATCCATTTGAGCGTCGAAACAATCAAAATATCTCGCAAATCGCGATTTTGACGAAATATAGCCGTCATTTGCTTCCCGTTGGAGATATTTCGACGTTTCAGCACTCGTTGAACTCCATATCACAGTGCTAATGCACTGCACAACCATTTAAGCGTCGAAACAATCAAAATATCTCGCAAATCGCGAAGATTTCAAAAATTTTGACGAAAAGTAGCCGTCATTTCCTTCCCGTTGGAGATATTCCGACGTTTGAGCACTCGTTGTACTCCGTTTCACAGTGCTAATGCAATGCACAACCATTTAAGCGTCGAAACATTCAAAATATCTCGCAAATCGCGATTTTTACGAAAAATAGCCGTCATTTACATCCCGTTGGAGATATTTCGACGTTTCAGCATTCGTTGAACTCCATTTCACAGTGCTAATGCACTGCACAACCATTTAAGAGTCGAAACAATCAAAATATCTCGCAAATCGCGAAGATTTCAATAATTTTGACGAAAAGTAGCCGTCATTTCCTTCCCGTTGGAGATATTTCGACGTTTCAGCACTCGTTGAACTCCATTTCACAGTGCTAATTCCATGCACAACCATTTAGGCGTCGAAACAATCAAAATATCTCGCAAATCGCGAAAATTTCAAAAATTTTGACGACAAATAGCCGTCATTTCCTTCCCGTTGGAAATATTTCGACGTTTAAGCACTCGTTGAACTCCATTTCACAGTGCTAATTCAGTGCACTACCATTTGAGCGTCGAAACAATCAAAATATCTCGCAAATCGCGAAAATTTCAAAAATTTTGACGAAAAATAGCCGTCATTTCCTTCCCGTTGGAGATATTTCGACGCTTAAGCACTCGTTGAACTCCATTTCACAGTGCTAATTCAATGCACAACCATTTGAGCGTCGAAACAATCAAAATATCTCGCATATCGCGAAAATTTCAAAAATTTTGACGAAAAATAGCCGTCATTTCCTTCCCGTTGGAGATATTTCGACGTTTAAGCACTCGTTGAACTCCATTTCACAGTGCTAATTCAATGCACATCCATTTGAGCGTCGAAGCAATCAAAATATCTCGCAAATCGCGATTTTAACGAAAAATAGCCGTCATTTCCTTCCCGTTGGAGATATTTCGACGTTTAAGCACTCGTTGAACTCCATTTCACAGTGCTAATTCAATGCACAACCATTTGAGCATCGAAACAATGAAAATATCTCGCAAATCGCGATTTTAACGAAAAATAGCCGTCATTTCCTTCCCGTTGGAGATATTTCGACGTTTCAGCACTCGTTGAACTCCATATCACAGTGCTAATGCACTGCACAACCATTTAAGAGTCGAAACAATCAAAATATCTCGCAAATCGCGAAGATTTCAAAAATTTTGACGAAAAGTAGCCGTCATTTCCTTCCCGTTGGAGATATTCCGACGTTTGAGCACTCGTTGTACTCCGTTTCACAGTGCTAATGCAATGCACAACCATTTAAGCGTCGAAACATTCAAAATATCTCGCAAATCGCGATTTTTACGAAAAATAGCCGTCATTTACATCCCGTTGGAGATATTTCGACGTTTCAGCACTCGTTGAACTCCATTTCACAGTGCTAATTCAATGCACAACCATTTAAGCGTCGAAACAATCAAAATATCTCGCAAATCGCGATTTTGACGAAAAATAGCCGTCATTTCCTTCCCGTTGGAGATATTTCGACGTTTAAGCACTCGTTGAACTCCATTTCACGGTGCTAATTCAATGCACAACCATTTGAGTGCCGAAACAATCAAAATATCTCGCAAATCGCGAAAACTTCAAAAATTTTGACGAAAAATAGCCGTCATTTCCTTCCCGTTGGAGATATTTCGACGTTTAAGCACTCGCTGAACTCCATTTCACAGTGCTAATTCAATGCACAACCATTTGAGCGTCGAAACAATCAAAATATCTCGCAAATCGCGAAAATTTCAAAAATTTTGACGAAAAATAGCCGTCATTTCCTTCCCGTTGGAGATATTTCGACGTCTAAGCACTCGTTGAACTCCATTTCACAGTGCTAATTCAATGCACAACCATTTAAGGGTCGAAACAATCAAAATATCTCGCAAATCGCGAAGATTTCGTAAATTTTGACGAAAAATAGCCGTCATTTCCTTCCCGTTGGAGATATTTCGACGCTTAAGCACTCGTTGAACTCCATTTCACAGTTCTAATGCAATGCACAACCATTTAAGCGTCGAAACAATCAAAATATCTCGCAAATCGCGAAGATTTCGTAAATTTTGACGAAAAATAGCCGTCATTTCCTTCCCGTTGGAGATATTTCGACGTTTAAGCACTCGTTGAACTCCATTTCACAGTGCTAATTCAATGCACATCCATTTGAGCATCGAAACAATCAAAATATCTCGCAAATCGCGATTTTAACGAAAAATAGCCGTCATTTCCTTCCCGTTGGAGATATTTCGACGTTTAAGCACTCGTTGAACTCCATTTCACAGTGCTAATTCAATGCACAACCATTTGAGCGTCGAAACAATCAAAATATCTCGCAAATCGCGAAAATTTCAAAAATTTTGACGAAAAATAGCCGTCATTTCCTTCCCGTTGGAGATATTTCGACGTTTAAGCACTCGTTGAACTCCATTTCACAGTGCTAATTCAATGCACAACCATTTGAGCGTCGAGACAATCAAAATATCTCGCAAATCGCGAAATTTCAAAAATTTAGACGAAAAATAGCCGTCATTTCCTTCCCGTTGGAGATATTTCGACGTTTAAGCACTCGTTGAACTCCATTTCGCAGTGCTAATTCAATGCACAACCATTCGAGCGTCGGAAACATTCAAAATATCTCACCAAATCGCGATTTTGACGAAAAATAGCCGTCATTTCCTTCCGTTGGAGATGGCTTCGACGTTTTAAGCACTCGTTGAACTCCATTTTCACGAGTTCACAATGCAATGCACAACCATGTAAGCGTCAGAAACAATCAAAATATCTCGCAAATCGCGAAAATTTCAAAATTTTGACGAAAATAGCCGTCATTTCGCTTCCCGTTGGAGATATTTCGACGTTTAAGCACTCGTTGAACTCCATTTCACAGTGCTAATTCAATACACCTGCAACCAGTTGAGCGTCGAAACAATCAAAATATCTCGCAAATCGCGATTTTTGACGAAAAATGGCCGTCATTTCCCTTCCCGTTGGAATATTTCGACGTTTAAGCGCTCGTTGAACTCCATTTCACCCGAAGTTCTAATGCAGTACCAGCCATTTGAGGCATCAGGGGAAACAATCCAAAATATCTCGCAAATCCGCGAAAACTTCAAAAATTTTGACGAAAAATAGCCGTCATTTCCTTCCCGTTGGAGATATTTCGACGTTTAAGCACTTGTTGAACTCCATTTCACAGTGCTAATTCAATGCACAACCATTTGAGCGTCGAAACAATCAAAATATCTCGCAAATCGCGAAAAATTCAAAAATTTTGACGAAAAATAGCCGTCATTTCCTTCCCGTTGGAGATATTTCGACGTTTAAGCACTCCTTGAACTCCATTTCATAGTGCTAATTCAATGCACAACCATTTGAGCGTCGAAACAATCAAAATATCTCTCAAATCGCGAAAATTTCGAAAATTTTGACGAAAAATAGCCGTCATTTCCTTCCCGTTGGAGATATTTCGACGTTTAAGCACTCGTTGAACTCCATTTCATAGCGCTAATTCAATGCACAACCATTTGAGCGTCGAAACAATCAAAATATCTCGCAAATCGCGATTTTGACGAAAAATAGCCGTCATTTCCTTCCCGTTGGAGATGTTTCGACGTTTAAGCGCTCGTTGAACTCCATTTCACAGTGCTAATGCAATGCTCAACCATTTAAGCGAAGAAACAATCAAAATATCTCGCAAATCGCGAAAATTTCGAAAATTTTGACGAAAAATAGCCGTCATTTCCTTCCCGTTGGTGATATTTCGACGTTTAAGCGCTCGTTGAACTCCATTTCACAGTGCTAATTCAATGCACAACCATTTGAGCGTCGAAACAATCAAAATATCTCGCAAATCGCGAAAATTTCAAAAATTTTGACGAAAAATAGCCGTCATTTCCTTCCCGTTGGAGATATTTCGACGTTTAAGCACTCGTTGAACTCCATTTCACAGTGCTAATTCAATGCACAACCAGTTGAGCGTCGAAACAATCAAAATATCTCGCAAATCGCGATTTTGACGAAAAATAGCCGTCATTTCCTTCCCGTTGGAGATATTTCGACGTTTAAGCGCTCGTTGAACTCAATTTCACAGTGCTAATGCAATGCACAACCATTTAAGCGTCGAAACAATCAAAATATCTCGCAAATCGCGAAAATTTCAAAAATTTTGACGAAAAATAGCCGTCATTTCCTTCCCGTTGGAGATATTTCGACGTTTAAGCGCTCGTTGAACTCCATCTCACAGTGCTAATTTTATGCACAACCATTTGAGCGTCGAAACAATCAAAGTATCTCGCAAATCGCGATTTTGACGAAAAATAGCCGTCATTTCCTTCCCGTTGGAGATATTTCGACGTTTAAGCACTCGTTGAACTCCATTTCACAGTGCTAATGCAATGCACAACCATTTGAGCGTCGAAACAATCAAAATATCTCGCAAATCGCGAAATTTCAAAGGGTACGACGAAAAATAGCCGTCGACGCTTTCCCGTTGGAGATATTTCGACGTTTAAGCACTCGTTGAAGACTCCATCTCACAGTGCTAATGCAATGCACAACCATTTAAGCGTCGAAACAATCAAAATATCTCGCAAATCGCGTAAATTTCAAAAATTTTGACGATAAATAGCCGTCATTTCCTTCCCGCTGGAGACATTTCGACGTTTAAGCACTCGTTGAACTCCATTTCACAGTGCTAATTCAATGCACAACCATTTATGCGTCGAAACAATCAAAATATCTCGCAAATCGCGAAAATTTCAAAAATTTTGACGAAAAATAGCCGTCATTTCCTTCCCGTTGGAGATATTTCGACGTTTAAACACTCCTTGAATGCCATTTCACAGTGCTAATTCAATGCACAACCATTGAGCGTCGAAACAATCAAAATATCTCGCAAATCGCGAAAATTTTAAAAATTTTGACGAAAAATAGCCGTCATTTCCTTCCCGTTGGAGATATTTCGACGTTTAAGCACTCGTTGAACTCCATTTCACAGTGCTAATTCAATGCACAACCATTTGAGCGTCGAAACAATCAAAATATCTCGCAAATCGCGAAAATTTCAAAAATTTTGACGAAAAATAGCCGTCATTTCCTTCCCGTTGGAGATATTTCGACGTTTAAGCACTCGTTGAACTCCATTTCACATTGCTAATGCAATGCACCACCAGTTCAGCGTCGAAACAATCAAAATATCTCGCAAATCGCGAAGATTTCAAAATTTTGACGAAAATAGCCGTCATTTCCTTCCCGTTGAGATATTTTCGACTGCTTGGCACCCCGTTGAACTCCATTTCACAGTGCTAATTCAATGCACATCCATTTGAGCGTCGAAACAAATTCAAAATATCTCGCAAATCGCGATTTTGACGAAAAATAGCCGTCATTTCCTTCCCGTTGGAGATATTTCGACGTTTAAGCGCTCGTTGAACTCCATTTCACAGTGCTAATTCAATGCACAACCATTTCAGCGTCGAAACAATCAAAATATCTCGCAAATCGCGAAAATTTCGAAAATTTTGACGAAAAATAGCCGTCATTTCCTTCCCGTTGGAGATATTTCGACGTTTAAGCACTCGTTGAACTCCATTTCACAGTGCTAATTCAATGCACATCCATTTGAGCGTCGAAACAATCAAAATATCTCGCAAATCGCGATTTTAACGAAAAATAGCCGTCATTTTCCTTCCCGTTGGAGATATTTCGACGTTTAAGCACTCGTTGAACTCCATTTCACAGTGCTAATTCAATGCACAACCATTTGAGCGTCGAAACAATCAAAATATCTCGCAAATCGCGAAAATTTCAAAAATTTTGACGAAAAATAGCCGTCATTTCCTTCCCGTTGGAGATATTTCGACGTTTAAGCGCTCGTTGAACTCCATTTCACAGTGCTAATGCAATGCGCAACCATTTAAGCGTCGATACAATCAAAATATCTCGCAAATCGCGTAAATTTCAAAAATTTTGACGAAAAATAGCCGTCATTTCCATCCCGTTGGAGATATTTCGACGTTTAAGCGCTCGTTGAACTCCATTTCACAGCACCAATACAACCATTTGAGCGTCGAAACAATCAAAATATCTCGCAAATCGCGAAATTGCAAAATTTTGACGAAAAAAATAGCCGTCATTTCCTTTCCTGTTGGAGATATTTCGACGTTTAAGCACTCGTTGAACTCCATTTCACAGTGCTAATTCAATGCAATATCCATTTCAGCGTCGAAACAATCAAAATATCTCGCAAATCGCGATTTTAACGAAAAATAGCCGTCATCTCCCGTTGGAGATACTGGACGTTTTACACCGTTGAACTCCATTTCGCAGTGCTAATTCAATGCACAACCATTTGAGCGCCGGGAAACAATCAAAATATCTCGCAAATCACAGTACTTCAAAAATTTTGACGAAAATAGCCGTCATTTCCTTTCCCGTTGGAGATATTTTCGACGTTTAAGCACCTGTTGAACTCCATTTCACAGTGCTAATTCAATGCACATCCATTTAAGTGTCGAAACAATCAAAATATCTCGCAAATCGCGATTTTGACGAAAAATAGCCGTCATCTCCTTCCCGTTGGAGATATTTCGACGTTTAAGCACTCGTTGAACTCCATTTCACAGTGCTAATTGAATGCACTACCATTTGAGCGTCGAAACAATCAAAATATCTCGCAAATCGCGAAAATTTCAAAAATTTTGACGAAAAATAGCCGTCATTTCCTTCCCGTTGGAGATATTTCGACGTTTAAGCACTCGTTGAACTCCATTTCACAGTGCTAATTCAATGCACAACCATTTGAGCGTCGAAACAATCAAAATATCTCGCAAATCGCGATTTTAACGAAAAATAGCCGTCATTTCCTTCCCGTTGGAGCTATTTCGACGTTTAAGCACTCGTTGAACTCCATTTCGCAGTGCTAATTCAATGCACAACCATTTGAGCGCCGAAACAATCAAAATATCTCACAAATCGCGAAAATTTCAAAAATTTTGACGAAAAATAGCCGTCATTTCCTTCCCGTTGGAGATATTTCGACGTTTAAGCACTCGTTGAACACCACTTCACAGTGCTAATTCAATGCACATCCATTTGAGCGTCGAAACAATCAAAATATCTCGCAAATCGCGATTTTAACGAAAAATAGCCGTAATTTCCTTCCCGTTGGAAATATTTCGACGTTTAAGCACTCGTTGAACTCCATTTCACAGTGCTAATTCAATGCACAACCATTTCAGCGTCGAAACAATCAAAATATCTCGCAAATCGCGAAAATTTCAAAAATTTTGACGAAAAATAGCCGTCATTTCCTTCCCGTTGGAAATATTTCGACGTTTAAGCACTCGTTGAACTCCATTTCACAGTGCTAATTCAATGCACATCCATTTGAGCGTCGAACTATCAAAATATCTCGCAAATCGCGATTTCAACGAAAAATAGCCGTCATTTCCTTCCCGTTGGAGATATTTCGACGTTTAAGCACTCGTTGAACTCCATTTCACAGTGCTAATTCAATGCACAACCATTTGAGCGTCGAAACAATCAAAATATCTCGCAAATCGCGAAAATTTTAAAAATTTTGACGAAAAATAGCCGTCATTTCCTTCCCGTTGGAGATATTTCTACGTTTAAGCACTCGATGAACTCCATTTCACAGTGCCAATTCAATGCACATCCATTTGAGCGTCGAAACAATCAAAATATCTCGCAAATCGCGATTTTAACGAAAAATAGCCGTCATTTCCTTCCCGTTGGAGATATTTCGACGTTTAAGCACTCGTTGAACTCCATTTCACAGTGCTAATTCAATGCACAACCATTTGAGCGTCGAAACAATCAAAATATCTCGCAAATCGCGAAAATTTCAAAAATTTTGACGAAAAATAGCCGTCATTTCCTTCCCGCGTTGGGAATCGCTGCGACGTTTAAGCCTCACGTTGAACTCATTTCACGGTGCTATTCAATGCACATCCATTTTGACGTCAAAACAAATGAAATATCTCTATAAATCCGCGAAAGGTAAAATTTTGACGAAAAATAGCCGTCATTTCCTTCCCGTTGGAGATATTTTGACGTTTTAAGCACTCGTTGAACTCCACATTTCACAGTGCCCCATTCAAATGCACGTATCCATTTTGGCGTCGAAACAATCAAAGGAAATAATACCGCAAAATCGCGATTTTAGACGAAATATAGCCGTCATTTCCTTCCCGTTGGAGATATTTCGACGTTTTAGCACTCGTTGAACTCCATTTCACAGTGCTAATTCAATGCACAACCATGTGAGCGTCAAAACAATCAAAATATCTCGCAAATCGCGAAAATTTCAAAAATTTAGACGAAATATAGCCGTCATTTCCTTCCCGTTGGAGATATTTCGACGTTTAAGCACTCGTTGAACTCCATTTCACAGTGCTAATTCAATGCACAATCATTTGAGCGTCGAAACAATCAAAATATCTCGCAAATCGCAGTTTTAACAAAAATAGCCGATATTTTCCTTCCCGTTGGAATGTTTCGACGTTTTAAACTCGTTGAACTCCATTTCACAGTGCTAATTCAGTACAACCATTTGAGCGATCAGGACAAATCAAATGCTCTCTGTAAATCGCGAAAATTTCAAAAGTACGACGAAAAATAGCCGTCATTTCCTTTATTTGGAATGTTCGACGTTTAAGCACTCGTTGAACTCCATTTCACCGTGCTAATTCAATGCACAACCACTTGAGCGTCGAAACAATCAAAATATCTCGCAAATCGCGATTTTGACGAAAAATAGCCGTCATTTCCTTCCCGTTGGAGATATTTCGACGTTTAAGCACTCGCTGAACTCCATTTCACAGTGCTAATTCAGTGCACTACCATTTGAGCGTCGAAACAATCAAAATATCTCGCAAATCGCGAAAATTTCAAAAATTTTAACGAAAAATAGCCGTCATTTCCTTCCCGTTGGAGATATTTCGACGTTTAAGCACTCGTTGAACTCCATTTCACAGTGCTAATTCAATGCACAACCATTTGAGCGTCGAAACAATCAAAATATCTCGCAAATCGCGAAAATTTCAAAAATTTTGACGAAAAATAGCCGACATTTCCTTCCCGTTGGAGATATTTCGACGTTTAAGCACTCGTTGAACTCCATTTCACGAAAGTGCTGGCGTTCAATCACCAACCAATTTGACGTCAGAAATAATCAAAATATCACTATAAATCACGAAAATTGCAAAAATTTTGACGAAAATGGCCGTCATTTCCTTCCCGTTGGAGATATTTCCGATACGTTTAACACTCGTTGAACTTTCCATTTCCTGGCATTGCTAATTCAATGCACATCATTTGACGTCAAGAGGAAACAAATCAAAATATCTCACCAAATCGCGATTTTAACCCGAAAAATAGCCGTCATTTCACTTCCCGTTGGAGATATTTCGACGTTTAAGTGCTCGTTGAACTCCATTTCACAGTGCTAATGCAATGCACAACCATTTAAGCGTCGAAACAATCAAAATATCTCGCAAATCGCGAAAATTTCAAAAATTTTGACGAAAAATAGCCATCATTTCCTTCCCGTTGGAGATATTTCGACGTTTAAGCACTCGTTGAACTCCATTTCACAGTGCTAATTCAATGCACAACCATTTGAGCGTCGAAACAAACAAAATATCTCGCAAATCGCGAAAATTTCAAAAATTTAGACGAAAAATAGCCGTCATTTCCTTCCCGTTGGAGATATTTCGACGTTTTAGCACTCGTTGAACTCCATTTCACAGTGCTAATTCAATGCACAACCATTTGAGCGTCGAAACAATCAAAATATCTCGCAAATCGCGAAAATTTCAAATTTTTGACGAAAAATAGCCGTCATTTCCTTCCCTTTGGAGATATTTCGACGTTTAAGCACTCGTTGAACTCCATTTCACAGTGCTAATTCAATGCACATCCATTTGAGCGTCGAAACAATCAAAATATCTCGCAAATCGCGATTTTAACCAAAAATAGCCGTCATTTCCTTCCCGTTGGAGATATTTCGACGTTTAAGCACTCGTTGAACTCCATTTCACAGTGCTAATTCAATGCACAACCATTTGAGCGTCGAGACAATCAAAATATCTCGCAAATCGCGAAATTTCAAAAATTTAGACGAAAAATAGCCGTCATTTCCTTCCCGTTGGAGATATTTCGACGTTTAAGCACTCGTTGAACTCCATTTCGCAGTGCTAATTCAATGCACAACCACTCGAGCGTCGAAACAATCAAAATATCTCGCAAATCGCGATTTTGAAGAAAAATAGCCGTCATTTCCTTCCCGTTGGAGATATTTCGACGTTTAACCACTCGTTGAACTCCATTTCACAGTGCTAATTCAATGCACAACCATTTGAGCGTCGAAACAATCAAAATATCTCGCAAATCGCGAAAATTTCAAAAATTTAGACGAAAAATAGCCGTCATTTCCTTCCGTTGGAATGTTGACGTTTGGCACTCGTTAGAACTCCATTTCACGGTACTAATTCTGAAATGCACATCCATTTTGAGCGTCCGAGCAATCGAAATATCGCAAATCGCGATTTTAACGAAAATAGCCATTAAACACCAGCTTCCCGTTGGAGATATTTCGACGTTTAAGCACTCGTTGAACTCCATTTCACAGTGCTAATTCAATGCACATCCATTTGAGCGTCGAAACAATCAAAATATCTCGCAAATCGCGATTTTAGCGAAAAATAGCCGTCATTTCCTTCCCGTTGGAGATATTTCGACGTTTAAGCACTCGTTGAACTCCATTTCACAGTGCTAATTCAATGCACAACCATTTGAGCATCGAAACAATCAAAATATCTCGCAAATCGCGAAAATTTCAAAAATTTTGACGAAAAATAGCCGTCATTTCCTTCCCGTTGGAGATATTTCGACGTTTAAGCACTCGTTGAACTCCATTTCACAGTGCCAATTCAATGCACATCCATTTGAGCGTCAGAAACAATCAAAATATCTCTATGAATCGCGAAAATTTCAAAATTTTGACGAAAAATAGCCGTCATTTTCCTTCCCGTTGGAATATTTCGACGTTTAGAAAAGCACTCGTTGAACTCCATTTCACGGTGCTAATTCAATGCACATCATTTGAGGCGTCAGAGAAATCAAATATCGCAAATCGCAGTTTTGACGAAAAATAGCCGTCATTTCCTTCCCGTTGGAGATATTTCGACGTTTAAGCACTCGTTGAACTCCATTTCACAGTGCTAATTCAATGCACATCCATTTGAGCGTCGAAACTATCAAAATATCTCGCAAATCGCGATTTTAACGAAAAATAGCCGTCATTTCCTTCCCGTTGGAGATATTTCGACGTTTAAGCACTCGTTGAACTCCATTTCACAGTGCTAATTCAATGCACAACCATTTGAGCGTCGAAACAATCCAAATATCTCGCAAATCGCGAAAATTTCAAAAATTTTGACGAAAAATAGCCGTCATTTCCTTCCCGTTGGAGATATTTCGACGTTTAAGCACTCGTTGAACTCCATTTCACAGTGCTAATTCAATGCACATCCATTTGCGCGTCGAAAGAATCAAAATATCTCGCAAATCGCGATTTTAACGAAAAATAGCCGTCATTTCCTTCCCGTTGGAGATATTTCGACGTTTAAGCACTCGTTGAACTCCATTTCACAGTGCTAATTCAATGCACAACCATTTGAGCGTCGAAACAATCAAAATATCTCGCAAATCGCGAAAATTTCAAAAATTTTGACGAAAAATAGCCGTCATTTCCTTCCCGTTGGAGATATTTCGACGTTTAAGCACTCGTTGAACTCCATTTCACAGTGCTAATTCAATGCACAACCATTTGAGCGTCGAAACAATCAAAATATCTCGCAAATCGCGAAAATTTCAAAAATTTTGACGAAAAATAGCCGTCATTTCCTTCCCGTTGGAGATATTTCGACGTTTAAGCACTCGTTGAACTCCATTTCACAGTGCTAATTCAATGCACATCCATTTGCGCGTCGAAAGAATCAAAATATCTGGCAAATCGCGATTTTAACGAAAAATAGCCGTCATTTCCTTCCCGTTGGAGATATTTCGACGTTTAAGCACTCGCTGAACTCCATTTCACAGTGCTAATTCAATGCACAACCATTTGAGCGTCGAAACAATCAAAATATCTCGCAAATCGCGAAAATTTCAAAAATTTTGACGAAAAATAGCCGTCATTTCCTTCCCGGTGGAGATATTTCGACGTTTAAGCACTCGTTGAACTCCATTTCACAGTGCTAATTCAATGCACATCCATTTGAGCGTCGAAACTATCAAAATATCTCGCAAATCGCGATTTTAACGAAAAATAGCCGTCATTTCCTTCCCGGTGGAGATATTTCGACGTTTAAGCACTCGTTGAACTCCATTTCACAGTGCTAATTCAATGCACAACCATTTGAGCGTCGAAACAATCAAAATATCTCGCAAATCGCGAAATTTCCAAAAATTTTGACGAAAAAATAGCCGTCATTTCCCCTTCCCGTTGGAGATATTTCGACGTTTAAGCACTCGTTGAACTCCATTTCACAGTGCTAATTCAGTACATCCATTTTGAGCGTCGAAACTATCAAAATATCTCGCAAATCGCGATTTTAACGAAAAATAGCCGTCATTTCCTTACGTTGGAGATATTTCGACGTTTAAGCACTCGTTGAACTCCATTTCACAGTGCTAATTCAATACACAACCATTTGAGCGTTGAAACAATCAAAATATCTCGCAAATCGCGATTTTGACGAAAAATAGCCGTCATTTCCGTCCCGTTGGAGATATTTCGACGTTTAAGCACTCGTTGAACTCCATTTCACAGTGCTAATTCAATGCACAACCATTTGAGCGTCGAAACAATCAAAATATCTCATAAATCGCGAAAATTTCAAAAATTTTGACGAAAAATAGCCGTCATTTCCTTCCCGTTGGAGATATTTCGACGTTTAAGCACTCGTTGAACTCCATTTCGCAGTGCTAATTCAATGCACAACCATTCGAGCGTCGAAACAATCAAAATATCTCGCAAATCGCGATTTTGAAGAAAAATAGCCGTCATTTCCTTCCCGTTGGAGATATTTCGACGTATAAGCACTCGTTGAACTCCATTTCACAGTGCTAATTCAATGCACAACCATTTGAGCGTCGAAACAATCAAAATATCTCGCAAACCGCGAAAATTTCAAAAATTTTGACGAAAAATAGCCGTCATTTCCTTCCCGTTGGAGATATTTCGACGTTTAAGCACTCGTTGAACTCCATTTCGCAGTGCTAATTCAATGCACAACCATTTGAGCGTCGAAACAAGCAAAATATCTCGCAAATCGCGAAAATTTCAAAAATTTTGACGAAAAATAGCCGTCATTTCCTTCCCGTTGGAGATATTTCGACGTTTAAGCACTCGTTGAATTCCATTTCGCAGTGCTAATTCAATGCACAACCATTTGCGCGTCGAAACAATCAAACTATCTCGCAAATCGCGATTTTGACGAAAAATAGCCGTCATTTCCTTCCCGTTGGAGATATTTCGACGTTTAAGCACTCGTTGAACTCCATTTCGCAGTGCTAATTCAATGCACAACCATTTGAGCGTCGAAACAATCAAAATATCTCGCAAATCGCGATTTTGACGAAAAATAGCCGTCATTTCCTTCCCGTTGGAGATATTTCGAGGTTTATGCACTCGTTGAACTCCATTTCACAGTGCTAATTCAATGCACAACCATTTGAGCGTCGAAACAATCAAAATATCTCGCAAATCGCGAAAATTTCAAAAATTTAGACGAAAAATTGCCGTCATTTCCTTCCCGTTGGAGATATTTCGACGTTTAAGCACTCGTTGAACTCCATTTCGCAGTGCTAATTCAATGCACAACCATTTGAGCGTCGAAACAATCAAAATATCTCGCAAATCGCGATTTTAACGAAAAATAGCCGTCATTTCCTTCCCGTTGGAGATATTGCGACGTTTAAGCACTCGTTGAACTCCATTTCACAGTGCTAATTCAATGCACAACCATTTGAGCGTCGAAACAATCAAAATATCTCGCAAGTCGCGAAAATTTCGAAAATTTTGACGAAAAATAGCCGTCATTTGCTTCCCGTTGGAGATATTTCGACGTTTAAGCACTCGTTGAACTCCATTTCACAGTGCTAATTCAATGCACAACCATTTAAGCCTCGGAACAATCAAAATATCTCGCAAATCGCGAAAATTTCGAAAATTTTGACGAAAAATAGCCGTCATTTCCTTCCCGTTGGAGATATTTCGACGTTTAAGCACTCGTTGAACTCCATTTCATAGTGCTAATTCAATGCAGAACCATTTGAGCGTCGAAACAATCAAAATATCTCGCAAATCGCGATTTTGACGAAAAATAGCCGTCATTTCCTTCCCGTTGGAGATATTTCGACGTTTAAAAACTCGTTGAACTCCATTTCACAGTGCTAATTCAATGCACAACCAGTTGAGCGTCGAAACAATCAAAATATCTCGCAAATCGCGATTTTGACGAAAAATAGCCGTCATTTCCTTCCCGTTGGAGATATTTCGACGTTTAAGCACTCGTTGAACTCCATTTCACAGTGCTAATTCAATGCACAACCATTTGAGCGTCGAAAAAATCAAAATATCTCGCAAATCGCGAAAATTTCAAAAATTTAGACGAAAAATAGCCGTCATTTCCTTCCCGTTGGAGATATTTCGACGTTTAAGCACTCGTTGAACTCCTTTTCACAGTGCTAATTCAATGCACAACCATTTGAGCGTCGAAACAATCAAAATATCTCGCAAATCGCGAAAATTTCAAAAATTTTGACGAAAAATAGCCGTCATTTCCTTCCCGTTGGAGATATTTCGACGTTAAAGCACTCGTTGAACTCTATTTCACAGTGCTAATTCAATGCACAACCATTTAAGCGTCGAAACAATCAAAATATCTCGCAAATCGCGATTTTGACGAAAAATAGCCGTCATTTCCTTCCCGTTGGAGATGTTTCGACGTTTAAGCGCTCGTTGAACTCCATTTCACAGTGCTAATGCAATGCTCAACCATTTAAGCGAAGAAACAATCAAAATATCTCGCAAATCGCGAAAATTTCAAAAATTTAGACGAAAATAGCCGTCATTTTCTTCCCGTTGGAATGTTTCGACGTTTCCAACCTCGTTGAACTCCATTTCGCGGTGCTAATTCAATGCACAACCATTTGAGCGTCGAAACAATCAAAATATCTCGCAAATCGCGATTTTTGACGAAAATAGCCGTCATTTCCTTCCGTTGGAGATATTTCGACGTTTAAGCTCGTTGAACTCCATTTCACAGTGCTAATTCAATGCACAACCATTTGAGCGTCGAAACAATCAAAATATCTCGCAAATCGCGAAAATTTCAAAAATTTTGACGAAAAATAGCCGTCATTTCCTTCCCGTTGGAGATATTTCGACGTTTAAGCACTCGTTGAACTCCATTTCGCAGTGCTAATTCAATGCACAACCATTTGAGCGTCGAAACAATCAAAATATCTCGCAAATCACGATTTTGACGAAAAATAGCCGTCATTTCCTTCCCGTTGGAGATATTTCGACGTTTAAGCACTCGTTGAACTCCATTTCACAGTGCTAATTCAATGCACAACCATTTGAGCGTCGAAACAATCAAAATATCTCGCAAATCGCGAAAATTTCAAAAATTTTGACGAAAAATAGCCGTCATTTCCTTCCCGTTGGAGATATTTCGACGTTTAAGCACTCGTTGAACTCCATTTCACAGTGCTAATTCAATGCACATCCATTTGAGCGTCGAAACAATCAAAATATCTCGCAAATCACGATTTTAACGAAAAATAGCCGTCATTTCCTTCCCGTTGGAGATATTTCGACGTTTAAGCACTCGTTGAACTCCATTTCACAGTGCTAATTCAATGCACAACCATTTGAGCGTCGAAACAATGAAAATATCTCGCAAATCGCGAAAATTTCAAAAATTTAGACGAAAAATAGCCGTCATTTCCTTCCCGTTGGAGATATTTCGACGTTTAAGCACTCGTTGAACTCCATTTCACAGTGCTAATTCAATGCACAACCATTTGAGCGTCGAAACAATCAAAATATCTCGCAAATCGCGATTTTTTGACGAAAAAATAGCCGTCATTTCCTTCGGTACGGAGATATTTCGACGTTTCAAAGCACTCGTTGAACTCCATTTCACGAGGTGCTAATTCAATGCACAACCATTTGAGCGTCAGAAACAATCAAAATATCTGCAAATCGCGAAAATTTCAAAAATTTTGACTGGCGAAAAATAGCCGTCATTTTCCTTCCCGTTGGAGATATTTCGACGTTTAAGCACTCGTTGAACTCCATTTCACAGTGCTAATTCAATGCACAACCATTTGAGCGTCGAAACAATCAAAATATCTCGCAAATCGCGAAAATTTCAAAAATTTTGACGAAAAATAGCCGTCATTTCCTTCCCGTTGGAGATATTTCGACGTTGAAGCACTCGTTGAACTCCATTTCACAGTGCTAATTCAATGCACAACCATTTGAGCGTCGAAACAATGAAAATAACTCGCAAATCGCGAAAATTTCAAAAATTTAGACGAAAAATAGCCGTCATTTCCTTCCCGTTGGAGATATTTCGACGTTTAAGCACTCGTTGAACTCCATTTCACAGTGCTAATTCAATGCACAACCATTTGAGCGTCGGAACAATCAAAATATCTCGCAAATCGCGAAAATTTCGAAAATTTTGACGAAAAATAGCCGTCATTTCCTTCCCGTTGGAGATATTTCGACGTTTAAGCACTCGTTGAACTCCATTTCACAGTGCTAATTCAATGCACAACCATTTGAGCGTCGAAACAATCAAAATATCTCGCAAATCGCGAAAATTTCAAAAATTTAGACGAAAAATAGCCGTCATTTCCTTCCCGTTGGAGATATTTCGACGTTTAAGAACTCGTTGAACTCCATTTCGCTGTGCTAATTCAATGCACAACCATTCGAGCGTCGAAACAATCAAAATATCTCGCAAATCACGATTTTGAAGAAAAATAGCCGTCATTTCCTTCCCGTTGGAGATATTTCGACGTTTAAGCACTCGTTGAACTCCACTTCACAGTGCTAATTCAATGCACAACCATTTGAGCGTCGAAACAATCAAAATATCTCGCAAATCGCGATTTTGACGAAAAATAGTCGTCATTTCCTTCCCGTTCGAGATATTTCGACGTTTAAGCACTCGTTGAACTCCATTTCGCAGTGCTAATTCAATGCACAACCATTTGGCGTTTAAAACAATCAAAATATCCTGCAAAATCGCGAAAATTTCCGTAAAAATTTAGACGAAAATAGCCGTCATTTCCTTCCCTGCTGGAGAGATATTTCGACGTTTAAGCACTTCGTTGAACTCCACTTCACAGTGCTAATTCAAATGACAACCGGTCGAGCTAAAGTCGAAACAACTTCAAAATATCTCTGCAAATCGCGATTTTGAAGAAAAATAGCCGTCATTTCCTTCCCGTTGGAGATATTTCGACGTTTAACCACTGTTGAACTCCATTTTCACAGTGCAAGCAATTCCTAATGTACAACCATTTGAGCGCTCAAAACAATCAAAATATCTCGCAAATCGCGAAAATTTCAAAAAATTTAGACGAAAAAATAGCCGTCATTTCCTTCCTGCCAGATATTCTCAATGCTTGCCACCGCTGAACTCCATTTCACAGTGCTACATCTACCGGCCAACCATTTGAGCGTCGAAACTATCAAAATATCTCGCAAATCGCGATTTTGACGAAAAATAGCCGTCATTTCCTTCCCGTTGGTGATATTTCGACGTTTAAGCGCTCGTTGAACTCCATTTCACAGTGCTAATGCAATGCACAACCATTTAAGCGTCGAAACAATCAAAATATCTCGCAAATCGCAAAAATTTCAAAAATTTTGACGAAAAATAGCCGTCATTTCCTTCCCGTTGGAGATATTTCGACGTTTAAGCACTCGTTGAACTCCATTTCACAGTGCTAATTCAATGCACATCCATTTGCGCGTCGAAAGAATCAAAATATCTCGCAAATCGCGATTTTAACGAAAAATAGCCGTCATTTCCTTCCCGTTGGAGATATTTCGACGTTTAAGCACTCGTTGAACTCCATTTCACAGTGCTAATTCAATGCACAACCATTTGAGCGTCGAGACAATCAAAATATCTCGCAAATCGCGAAATTTCAAAAATTTAGACGAAAAATAGCCGTCATTTCCTTCCCGTTGGAGATATTTCGACGTTTAAGCACTCGTTGAACTCCATTTCGCAGTGCTAATTCAATGCAGTAATAACCATTCGAGAGAAACAATCAAAATATCTCGCAAATCACGATTTTAAACAAATAGCCGTCATTTCCTTCCCGTTGGAGATATTTCGACGTTTAAGCCCTCGTTGAACTCCATTTCACAGTGCTAATTCAATGCACAACCATTTAAGCGTCGAAACAATCAAAATATTTCGCAAATCGCGATGATTTAGTATTTTTGACGAAAAATAGCCGTCATTTCCTTCCCGTTGGAGATATTTCGACGTTTAAGCACTCGTTGAAATCCATTTCGCAGTGCTAATTCAATGCAGAACCATTTGAGCGTCGAAACAATCAAAATATCTCGCAAATCGCGAAAAATTTCAAAAATTTAGACAAAAAATACGCCAGTTTCCTTCCTCTGTTGGAGATATTTCGACGTTTAAGCACTCGTTGAACTCCATTTGCCAGTGCTCATCCACGCAATAAACCATTTTATGCCGAAACAATGAAAAATAAATCGCAACAAGTGAAAAAGCAAAATTTAGGACGAAAATAGCCGTCATTTCCTTCCTGTTGAGATATTTCTGACGTTTAAGCACTGTTGAACTCCATTTCGCAGTGCTAATCCAATCGCACAAATCCATTCCTGAGCGCAACGGAAACAATCAAAATATCTGCAATCGCGGATTTGAAGAAAAATAGCCGTCATTTCTCCTTCCCGTTGGAGATATTATTTCGACGTTTAAGCACTTCTGCTGAAACCCATTTCACAGTGTTAATTCAATGCAAATAACCATTTGAGCGCTCGAAACAATCAAATACACTGCAAAATCGCGAAAATTTCAAAAAATTTAGACGAAAAAATAGCCGTCATTTCCTTCCCGTTGGAGATATTTCGACGTTTAAGCACTCGTTGAACTCCATTTCACAGTGCTAATTCAATGCACAACCATTTGAGCGTCGAAACAATTAAAATATCTCGCAAATCGCGAAAATTTCAAAAATTTTGACGAAAAATAGCCGTCATTTCCTTCCCGTTGGAGATATTTCGACGTTTAAGCACTCGTTGAACTCCATTTCGCAGTGCTAATTCAATGCACAACCATTCGAGCGTCGAAACAATCAAAATATCTCGCAAATCACGATTTTGAAGAAAAATAGCCGTCATTTCCTTCCCGTTGGAGATATTTCGACGTTTAAGCACTCGTTGAACTCCATTTCACAGTGCTAATTCAATGCACAACCATTTGAGCGTCGAAACAATTAAAATATCTCGCAAATCGCGAAAATTTCAAAAATTTAGACGAAAAATAGCCGTCATTTCCTTCCCGTTGGAGATATTTCGACGTTTAAGCACTCGTTGAACTCCATTTCACAGTGCTAATTCAATGCACAAACTATTTGAGCGTTTAAACAATCAAAATATCTCGCAAATAGCGAAAATTTCAAAAATTTAGACAAAAATAGTCGTCATTCTCTTCCGTTGGAGATATTTTTCAAGCACTTTCGTTGAACCTTACTTCACAGTGCTAATTCAATGCACAACCATTTACGTCGAACAATGAAATAACTCGCAAATCGCGAAAATTTCAAAAAATTTAGACGAAAAATAGCTGTCATTTCCTTTCCCGTTGGAGATATTTCACTGCCAAGCATCTGTTGAACTCCATTTCACAGTGCTAATTCAATGCACAACCATTTGAGCGTCGAAACAATCAAAATATCTCGCAAATCGCGAAAATTGCAAAAATTTTGACGAAAAATAGCCGTCATTTCCTTCCCGTTGGAGATATTTCGACGTTTAAGCACTCGTTCAACTCCATTTCATAGTGCTAATTCAACGCACAACCATTTGAGCGTCGAAACAATCAAAACATCTCGCAAATCGCGAAAATTTCAAAAATTTTGTCGAAAAATAGCCGTCATTTCCTTCCCGTTGGAGATATTTCGACGTTTAAGCACTTGTTGAACTCCATTTCACAGTGCTAATTCAATGCACAACCATTTGAGCGTTGAAACAATCAAAGTATCTCGCAAATCGCGAAAAATTCAAAAATTTTGACGAAAAATAGCCGTCATTTCCTTCCCGTTGGAGATATTTCGACGTTTAAGCACTCGTTGAACTCCATTTCGCAGTGCTAATTCAATGCACAACCATTCGAGCGTCGAAACAATCAAAATATCTCGCAAATCGCGATTTTGAAGAAAAATAGCCGTCATTTCCTTCCCGTTGGAGATATTTCGACGTTTAAGCACTCGTTGAACTCCATTTCACAGTGCTAATTCAATGCACAACCATTTGAGCGTCGAAACAATCAAAATATCTCGCAAAACGCGAAAATTTCAAAAATTTTGTCGAAAAATAGCCGTCATTTCCTTCCCGTTGGAGATATTTCGACGTTTAAGCACTCGTTGAACTCCATTTCACAGTGCTAATTCAATGCACAACCATTTGAGCGTCGAAACAATCAAAATATCTCGCAAATCGCGTAAATTTCAAAAATTTTGACGAAAAATAGCCGTCATTTCCTTCCCGTTGGAAATATTTCGACGTTTAAGCACTCGTTGAACTCCATTTCACAGTGCTAATTCAATGCACAACCATTTAAGCGTCGAAACAATCCAAATATCTCGCAAATCGCGAGAATTTCAAAAATTTTGACGAGAAATAGCCGTCATTTCCTTCCCGTTGGAGATATTTCGACGTTTAAGCACTCGTTGTACTCCATTTCACAGTGCTAATTCAATGCACAACCATTTGAGCGTCGAAACAATCAAAATATCTCGCAAATCGCGAAAATTTCAAAAATTTTGACGAAAAATAGCCGTCATTTCCTTCCCGTTGGAGATATTTCGACGTTTAAGCACTCGTTGAACTCCATTTCACAGTGCTAATTCAATGCACAACCATTTAAGCGTCGAAACAATCAAAATATCTCGCAAATCGCGATTTTGACGAAAAATAGCCGTCATTTCCTGCCCGTTGGAGATATTTCGACGTTTAAGCACTCGTTGAACTCCATTTCACAGTGCTAATTCAATGCACAACCATTTAAGCGTCGAAACAATCAAAATATCTCGCAAATCGCGAAAATTTCAAAAATTTTGACGAGAAATAGCCGTCATTTCCTTCCCGTTGGAGATATTTCGACGTTTAAGCACTCGTTGAACTCCATTTCACAGTGCTAATTCAATGCACAACCATTTAAGCGTCGAAACAATCAAAATATCTCGCAAATCGCGATTTTGACGAAAAATAGCCGTCATTTCCTGCCCGATGGAGATATTTCGACGTTTAAGCACTCGTTGAACTCCATTTCACAGTGCTAATTCAATGCACAAACGTTTAAGTGTCGAAACAATCAAAATATCTCGCAAATCGCGAAAATTTCAAAAATTTTGACGAAAAATAGCCATCATTTCCTTCCCGTTGGAGATATTTCGACGTGTAAGCACTCGTTGAACTCCATTTCACAGTGCTAATTCAATGCACAACCATTTAAGCGTCGAAACAATCAAAATATCTCGCAAATCGCGATTTTGACGAAACATAGCCGTCATTTCCTGCCCGTTGGAATGTTTCGACGTTTTGAGCACTCGTTGAACTCAATACACAGTGCTAATGCAATGCACAACCATTTAAGCATCAGATCAGATCAGATCGTTGATCATTCCTTTAAGAACAATCAAAATATCTCGCAAATCGCGAAAATTTCAAAAATTTTGACGAAAAATAGCCGTCATTTCCTTCCCGTTGGAGATATTTCGACATTTAAGCACTCGTTGAACTCCATTTCACAGTGCTAATTCAATGCACAACCATTTAAGCGTCGAAACAATCAAAATATCTCGCAAATCGCGAAAATTTCAAAAATTTTGACGAAAAATAGCCGTCATTTCCTTCCCGTTGGAGATATTTCGACGTTTAAGCACTCGTTGAACTCCATTTCACAGTGCTAATTCAATGCACAACCATTTAAGCGTCGAAACAATCAAAATATCTCGCAAATCGCGAAAATTTCGAAAATTTTGACGAAAAATAGCCGTCATTTCCTTCCCGTTGGAGATATTTCGACGTTTAAGCACTCGTTGAACTCCATTTCACAGTGCTAATTCAAAGCACAACCATTTAAGCGTCGAAACAATCAAAATATCTCGCAAATCGCGAAAATTTCAAAAATTTTGACGAAAAATAGCCGTCATTTCCTTCCCGTTGGAGATATTTCGACGTTTAAGCACTCGTTGAACTCCATTTCACAGTGCTAATTCAATGCACAACCATTTAAGCGTCGAAACAATCAAAATATCTCGCAAATCGCGATTTTGACGAAAAATAGCCGTCATTTCCTTCCCGTTGGAGATATTTCAACGTTTAAGCACTCGTTGAACTCCATTTCACAGTGCTAATTCAATGCACAACCATTTGAGCGTCGAAACAATCAAAATATCTCGCAAATCGCGATTTTGACGAAAAATAGCCGTCATTTCCTTCCCGTTGGAGATATTTCGACGTTTAAGCGCTCGTTAAACTCCATTTCACAGTGCTAATGCAATGCTCAACCATTTAAGCGAAGAAACGATCAAAATATCTCGCAAATCGCGAAAATTTCGAAAATTTTGACGAAAAATAGCCGTCATTTCCTTCCCGTTGGAGATATTTCGACGTTTAAGCACTCGTTGAACTCCATTTCACAGTGCTAATTCAATGCACAACCATTTGAGTGTCGAAACAATCAAAATATTTCGCAAATCGCGAAAATTTCAAAAATTTTGACGAAAAATAGCCGTCATTTCCTTCCCGTTGGAGATATTTCGACGTTTAAGCACTCGTTGAACTCCATTTCATAGTGCTAATTCAATGCACAACCATTTGAGCGTCGAGACAATCAAAATATCTCGCAAATCGCGATTTTGACGAAAAATAGCCGTCATTTCCTTCCCGTTGGAGATATCTCGTCGTTTAAGCACTCGTTGAACTCCATTTCACAGTGCTAATTAAATGCACAACCATTTGGGCGTCGAAACAATCAAAATATCTCGCAAATCGCGAAAATTTCAAAAATTTTGACGAAAAATAGCCGTCATTTCCTTCCCGTTGGAGATATTTCGACGTTTAAGCACTCGTTGAACTCCATTTCATAGTGCTAATTCAATGCACAACCATTTGAGCGTCGAAACAATCAAAATGTCTCGCAAATCGCGAAAATTTCAAAAATTTTGACGAAAAATAGCCGTCATTTCCTTCACGTTGGAGATATTTCGACGTTCAAGCACTCGTTGAACTCTATTTCAAAGAGCTAATGCAATGCACAACCATTTAAGCGTCAGAAGTAATCAAAATATCTCGCAAATCGCGATTTTTGACGAAAATAGCCGTCATTTCCTTCCCGTTGGAATATTTCGACGTTTAAGCATCGTTGAACTCGATTTCACAGTGCCTATTCACAATGCTTTCGACCATTTAAGCGAAAAACAATCAAAATATACTCGCAAAACGCGAAATTTCGAAATTTTGACGAAATAGCCGTCATTTCCCCTTCCGTTGGAGATATTTCACGACGTTTTAAGCGCGGTGAAACTCCATTTCACAGTGCTAATTCAATGCACAACCATTTGAGCGTCGAAACAATCAAAATATCTCGCAAATCGCGAAAATTTCAAAAATTTTGACGAAAATAGCCGTCATTTCCTTCCCGTTGGAGATATTTCGACGTTTAAGCACTCGTTGAACTCCATTTCACAGTGCTAATTCAATGCACATCCATTTGAGCGTCGAAACCATCAAAATATCTCGCAAATCGCGAAAATTTCAAAAATTTTGACGAAAAATAGCCGTCATTTCCTTCCCGTTGGAGATATTTCGACGTTTAAGCACTCGTTGAACTCCATTTCACAGTGCTAATTCAATGCACATCCATTTGAGCGTCGAAAGAATCAAAATATCTCGCAAATCGCGATTTTAACGAAAAATAGCCGTCATTTCCTTCCCGTTGGAGATATTTCGACGTTTAAGCGCTCGTTGAACTCCATTTCACAGTGCTAATGCAATGCTCAACCATTTAAGCGAAGAAACAATCAAAATATCTCGCAAATCGCGAAAATTTCGAAAATTTTGACGAAAAATAGCCGTCATTTCCTTCCCGTTGGAGATATTTCGACGTTTAAGCACTCGTTGAACTCCATTTCATAGTGCTAATTCAATGCACAACCATTTGAGCGTCGAAACAATAAAAATATTTCGCAAATCGCGAAAATTTCGAAAATTTTGACGAAAAATAGGCGTCATTTCCTTCCCGTTGGAGATATTTCGACGTTTAAGCACTCGTTGAACTCCATTTCATAGTGCTAATTCAATGCAAAACCATTTGAGCGTCGAAACAATCAAAATATCTCAGAAATCGCGAAAATTTCAAAAATTTTGTCGAAAAATAGCCGTCATTTCCTTCCCGTTGGAGATATTTCGACGTTTATGCACTCGTTGAACTCCATTTCATAGTGCTAATTCAATGCACAACCATTTGAGCGTCGAAACAATCAAAATATCTCGCAAATCGCGAAAATTTCAAAAATTTTGACGAAAAATAGCCGTCATTTCCTTCCCGTTGGAGATATTTCGACGTTTAAGCACTCGTTGTACTCCATTTCACAGTGCTAATTCAATGCACAACCATTTAAGCGTCGAAACAATCAAAATATCTCGCAAATCGCGAAAATTTCAAAAATTTTGACGAAAAATAGCCGTCATTTCCTTCCCGTTGGAGATATTTCGACGTTTAAGCACTCGTTGAACTCCATTTCACAGTGCTAATTCAATGCACAACCATTCAGGCGTCGAAACAATCAAAATATCTCGCAAGTCGCGAAAATTTCGAAAATTTGGACGAAAAATAGCCGTCATTTCCTTCCCGTTGGAGATATTTCGACGTTTATGCACTCGTTGAACTCCATTTCACAGTGCTAATTCAATGCACAACCATTTGAGCGTCGAAACAATCAAAATATCTCAGAAATCGCGAAAATTTCAAAAATTTTGACGAAAAATAGCCGTCATCTCCTTCCCGTTGGAGATATTTCGACGTTTAAGCACTCGTTGAACTCCATTTCATAGTGCTAATTCAATGCACAACCATTTGAGCGTCGAAACAATCAAAATATCTCGCAAATCGCGATTTTGACGAAAAATAGCCGTCATTTCCTTCCCGTTGGAGATATTTCGACGTTCAAGCACTCGTTGAACTCCATTTCATAGTGCTAATTCAATGCACAACCATTTAAGCGACGAAACAATCAAATTATCTCGCAAATCGCGATTTTGACGAAAAATAGCCGTCATTTCCTTCCCGTTGGAGATATTTCGACGATTAAGCACTCGTTGAACTCCATTTCACAGTGCTAATTCAATGCACCAACATTTAAGCGTCGAAACAATCAAAATATCTCGCAAATCGCGAAAATTTCGAAAATTTTGACGAAAAATATCCGTCATTTCCTTCCCGTTGGAGATATTTCGACGTTTAAGCACTCGTTGAACTCCATTTCACAGTGCTAATTCAATGCACAACCATTTGAGCGTCGAAACAATCAAAATATCTCGCAAATCGCGAAAATTTCAAAAATTTTGACGAAAAATAGCCGTCATTTCCTTCCCGTTGGAATATTTTCGACGTTTAAGCACTCGTTGAACTCCATTTCACAGTGCTAATTCAATGCACAACCATTCGAGCGTCGAAACAATCAAAATATCTCGCAAATCGCGATTTTGAAGAAAAATAGCCGTCATTTCCTTCCCGTTGGAGATATTTCGACGTTTAACCACTCGTTGAACTCCATTTCACAGTGCTAATTCAATGCACAACCATTTGAGCGTCGAAA
Organism: Bombus vosnesenskii; assembly: GCF_011952255.1. NCBI lineage: Eukaryota > Metazoa > Arthropoda > Insecta > Hymenoptera > Apidae > Bombus > Bombus vosnesenskii. Next base: position 83,518 of record NW_022882987.1, read on the forward strand.
CAATCAAAATATCTCGCAAATCGCGAAAATTTCAAAAATTTAGACGAAAAATAGCCGTCATTTCCTTCCCGTTGGAGATATTTCGACGTTTAAGCACTCGTTGAACTCCATTTCACAGTGCTAATTCAATGCACAACCATTTGAGCGTCGAAACAATCAAAATATCTCGCAAATCGCGAAAATTTCAAAAATTTAGACGAAAAATAGCCGTCATTTCCTTCCCGTCGGAGATATTTCGACGTTTAAGCACTCGTTGAACTCCATTTCACGGTGCTAATTCAATGCACAACCATTTGAGCGTCGAAACAATCAAAATATCTCGCAAATCGCGAAAATTTCAAAAATTTTGACGAAAAATAGCCGTCATTTCCTTCCCGTTGGAGATATTTCACCGTTTAAGCACTCTTTGAACTCCATTTCACAGTGCTAATTCAATGCACAACCATTTGAGCGTCGAAACAATCAAAATATCTCGCAAATCGCGATTTTGACGAAAAATAGCCGTCATTTCCTTCCCGTTGGAGATATTTCGACGTTTAAGCACTCGTTGAACTCCATTTCACAGTGCTAATTCAATGCCCAACCATTTGAGCGTCGAAACAATCAAAATATCTCGCAAATCGCGAAAATTTCAAAAATTTTGACGAAAAATAACCGTCATTTCCTTCCCGTTGGAGATATTTCGATGGTTTGAAAAGCACTCGTTGAACTCCATTTTCGCAGTACTTACTAATTCAATGCACAATAATTCCGAGCGTCAGGAAACAATCAAAATATCTCGCAAATCCCACGATTTTGAAAAATAGCCGTCATTTCCCTTCTCGTTGGAGATATTTCGACGTTTAAGCGCTCGTTGAACTCCATTTCACAGTGCTAATGCAATGCTCAACCATTTAAGCGAAGAAACAATCAAAATATCTCGCAAATCGCGAAAATTTCGAAAATTTTGACGAAAAATAGCCGTCATTTCCTTCCCGTTGGAGATATTTCGACGTTTAAGCACTCGTTGAACTCCATTTCACAGTGCTAATTCAATGCACAACCATTTGAGTGTCGAAACAATCAAAATATATCGCAAATCGCGAAAATTTCAAAAATTTTGACGAAATATAGCCGTCATTTCCTTCCCGTTGGAGATATTTCGACGTTTAAGCACTCGTTGAACTCCATTTCACAGTGCTAATTCAATGCACAACCATTCGAGCGTCGAAAAAATCAAAATATCTCGCAAATCGCGATTTTGAAGAAAAATAGCCGTCATTTCCTTCCCGTTGGAGATATTTCGACGTTTAACCACTCGTTGAACTCCATTTCACAGTGCTAATTCAATGCACAACCATTTGAGCGTCGAAACAATCAAAATATCTCGCAAATCGCGAAAATTTCCAAAATTTAGACGAAAAATAGCCGTCATTTCCTTCCCGTTGGAGATATTTCGACGTTTAAGCACTCGTTGAACTCCATTTCGCAGTGCTAATTCAATGCAACCGATTTTGAGCGTCAGAAACAATCAAAATGTCTCATAAAATCGCGAAAATTTCCAAAGAAATTTAGACGAAAAATAGCCGTCATTTCCTTCCCGTTGGAGATATTTCGACGTTTAAACTCGTTGAACTCCATTTCACAGTGCTTCAATTCAATGCACAACCATTTGAGCGTCAAACAATCAAAATGTCTCCCGCAAATCACTTGAAAATTTCAAAAATTTTAGACGAAAATAGCCGTCATTTCGCTTCCCGTTGGAGATATTTCGACGTTTAAGCACTCGTTGAACTCCGTTTCCACCCGAGTGCTGAATTCAATGCAACCATTCGAGCGTCAGAAACAATCCAAAATATCTCCGCCAAATCATGATTTTTGAAGAAAAATAGCCGTCATTCCTTCCCGTTGGGAGATATTTCGACGTTTAAGCACTCGTTGAACTCAATTTCACAGTGCTAATTCAATGCACAACCATTTAAGCGTCGAAACAATCAAAATATTCCGCAAATCGCGAAAATTTCAAAAATTTTGACGAAAAATAGCCGTCATTTCCTTCCCGTTGGAGATATTTCGACGTTTAAGCACTCGTTGAACTCCATTTCACAGTGTTAATTCAATGCACAACCATTTGAGCGTCGAAACAATCAAAATATCTCGCAAATCGCGAAAATTTCAAAAATTTTGACGAAAAATAGCCGTCATTTCCTTCCCGTTTGAGATATTTCGACGTTTAAGCACTCGTTGAACTCCATTTCATAGTGCTAATTCAATGCACAACCATTTGAGCGTCGAAACAATCAAAATATCTCGCAAATCGCGATTTTGACGAAAAATAGCCGTCATTTCCTTCCCGTTGGAGATATTTCGACGTTTAAGCCCTCGTTGAACTCCATTTCACAGTGCTAATTCAATGCACAACCATTTGAGCGTCGAAACAATCAAAATATCTCGCAAATCGCGAAAATTTCAAAAATTTTGACGAAAAATAGCCGTCATTTCCTTCCCGTTGGAGATAATTCGACGTTTAAGCGCTCGTTGAACTCCATTTCAGAGTGCTAATTCAATGCACAACCATTTGAGCGTCGAAACAATCAAAATATCTCGCAAATCGCGATTTTGACGAAAAATAGCCGCCATTTCCTTCCCGTTGGAGATATTTCGACGTTTAAGCACTCGTTGAACTCCATTTCATAGTGCTAATTCAATGCACAACCATTTGAGCGTCGAAACAATCAAAATATCTCGCAAATCGCGAAGATTTCAAAATTTTTGACGAAAAATAGCCGTTATGTCCTTCCCGTTGGAGATATTTCGGCGTTTAAGCACTCGTTGAACTCCATTTCGCAGTGCTAATTCAATGCACAACCATTTGAGCGTCGAAACAATCAAAATATCTCGCAAATCGCGAAAATTTCAAAAATTTTGACGAAAAATGGCCGTCATTTCCTTGCCGTTGGAGATATTTCGACGTTTAAGCGCTCGTTGAACTTCATTTCACAGTGCTAATGCAATGCACAACCACTTAAGCGTCGAAACAATCAAAATATCTCGCAAATCGCGAAAATTTCAAAAATTTTGACGAAAAATAGCCGTCATTTCCTTCCCGTTGGAGATAATTCGACGTTTAAGCGCTCGTTGAACTCCATTTAGAGTAAGCAATTCAATGCACAAACTATTTGAGCGTCGAAACAGATCAAAATATCTCTCAAACGGCGATTTTGACGAAAAATAGCTGTCATTTCCCTTCCGTTGGAGATATTTCGACGTTTAAGCGGTCGTTGAACCTTACTTCACAGTAAGCAATTCAATGCACAACCATTTGAGCGTCGAAACAAACAAAATATCTCGCAAATCGCGAAAATTTCAAAAATTTTGACGAAAAATAGCCGTCATTTCCTTCCCGTTGGAGATATTTCGACGTTTAAGTACTCGTTGAACTCCATTTCACAGTGCTAATTCAATGCACAACCATTTGAGCGTCGAAACAATCAAAATATCTCGCAAATCGCGAAAATTTCGAAAATTTTGACGGAAAATAGCCGTCATTTCCTTCCCGTTGGAGATATTTCGACGTTTAAGCACTCGTTGAACTCCATCTCACAGTGATAATTCAATGCACAACCATTTAAGCGTCGAAACAATCAAAATATCTCGCAAATCGCTAAGATTTCGTCGATTTTGACGAAAAATAGCCGTCATTTCCTTCCCGTTGGAGATATTTCGACGTTTAAGCACTCGTGGAACTCCATTTCACAGTGCTAATTCAATGCACAACCATTTGAGCGTCGAAACAATCAAAATATCTCGCAAATCGCGAAAATTTCAAAAATTTTGACGAAAAATAGCCGTCATTTCCTTCCGTTGGAGATATTTCGACGTTTAAGCACTCGTTGAACTCCATTTCACAGTGCTAATTCAATGCACAACAATTTGAGCGTCGAAACAATCAAAATATCTCGCAAATCGCGATTTTGACGAAAAATAGCCGTCATTTCCTTCCCGTTGGAGATATCTCGTCGTTTAAGCACTCGTTGAACTCCATTTCACAGTGCTAATTAAATGCACAACCATTTGGGCGTCGAAACAATCAAAATATCTCTCAAATCGCGAAAATTTCAAAAATTTTGACGAAAAATAGCCGTCATTTCCTTCCCGTTGGAGATATTTCGACGTTTAAGCACTCGTTGAACTCCATTTCACAGTGCTAATTCAATGCACAACCATTTGAGCGTCGAAACAATCAAAATATCTCGCAAATCGCGAAAATTTCAAAAATTTTGACGAAAAATAGCCGTCATTTCCTTCCTGTTGGAGATATTTCGACGTTTAAGCGCTCGTTAAACTCCATTTCACAGTGCTAATTCAATGCACAACCATCTGAGCGTCGAAACAATCAAAATATCTCATAAATCGCGAAAATTTCAAAAATTTTGACGAAAAATAGCCGTCATTTCCTTCCCGTTGGAGATATTTCGACGTTTAAGCACTCTTTGAACTCCATTTCACAGTGCTAATTCAATGCACAACCATTTGAGCGTCGAAACAATCAAAATATCTCGCAAATCGCGAAAATTTCAAAAATTTTGACGAAAAATAGCAGTCATTTCCTTCCCGTTGGAGATATTTCGACGTTTAAGCACTCGTTGAACTCCATTTCACAGTGCTAATTCAATGCACAACCATTTGAGCGTCGAAACAATCAAAATATCTCGCAAATCGCGAAAATTTCAAAAATTTTGACGAAAAATAGCCGTCATTTCCTTCCCGTTGGAGATATTTCGACGTTTAAGCACTCGTTGAACTCCATTTCACAGTGCTAATTCAATGCACATCCATTTGAGCGTCGAAACAATCAAAATATCTCTCAAATCGCGATTTTGACGAAAAATAGCCGTCATTTCCCTCCCGTTGGAGATATTTCGACGTTTAAGCACTCGTTGAACTCCATTTCACAGTGCTAATTCAATGCACAACAATTTGAACGTCGAAACAATCAAAATATCTCGCAAATCGCGATTTTGACGAAAAATAGCCGTCATTTCCTTCCCGTTGGAGATATCTCGTCGTTTAAGCACTCGTTGAACTCCATTTCACAGTGCTAATTCAATGCACAACCATTTGGGCGTCGAAACAATCAAAATATCTCTCAAATCGCGAAAATTTCAAAAATTTTGACGAAAAATAGCCGTCATTTCCTTCCCGTTGGAGATATTTCGACGTTTAAGCACTCGTTGAACTCCATTTCACAGTGCTAATTCAATGCACAACCATTTGAGCGTCGAAACAATCAAAATATCTCGCAAATCGCGAAAATTTCAAAAATTTTGACGAAAAATAGCCGTCATTTCCTTCCCGTTGGAGATATTTCGACGTTTAAGCCCTCGTTGAACTCCATTTCACCGTGCTAATTCAATGCACAACCATTTGAGCGTCGAAACAATCAAAATATCTCGCAAATCGCGAAAATTTCAAAAATTTTGGCGAAAAATAGCCGTCATTTCCTTCACGTTGGAGATATTTCGACGTTTAAGCACTCGTTGAACTCCATTTCACAGTGCTAATTCAATGCACTACGATCTAAGCGTCGAAACAATCGAAATATCTCGCAAATCGCGAAGATTTCAAAAATTTTAACGAAAAATAGCCGTCGTTTCCTTCCCGTTGGAGATATTTCGACGTTTAAGCACTCGTTGAACTCCATTTCACAGTGCTAATTCAATGCACATCCATTTGCGCGTCGAAAGAATCAAAATATCTCGCAAATCCCGATTTTAACGAAAAATAGCCGTCATTTCCTTCCCGTTGGAGATATTTCGACGTTTAAGCACTCGTTGAACTCCATTTCACAGTGCTAATTCAATGCACAACCCATTTGGGCGTCGAAACAATCAAAATATATCTCAAATCGCGAAAATTTCAAAAATTTTGACGAAAAATAGCCGTCATCTCCTTCCCGTTGGAGATATTTCGACGTTTAAGCACTCGTTGAACTCCATTTCACAGTGCTAATTCAATGCACAACCATTTGAGCGTCGAAACAATCAAAATATCCCGCAAATCGCGATTTTGACGAAAAATAGCCGTCATTTCCTTCCCGTTGGAGATATTTCGACGTTTAAGCACTCGTTGAACTCCATTTCACAGTGCTAATTCAATGCACAACCATTTGAGCGTCGAAACAATCAAAATATCTCGCAAATCGCGAAAATTTCCAAAATTTTGACGAAAAATAGCCGTCATTTCCTTCCCGTTGGAGATATTTCGACGTTTATGCACTCGTTGAACTCCATTTCACAGTGCTAATTCAATGCACTACCATTTAAGCGTCGAAACAATCAAAATATCTCGCAAATCGCGAAAATTTCAAAAATTTTGACGAAAAATAGCCGTCATTTCCTTCCCGTTGGAGATATTTCGACGTTTAAGCACTCGTTGAACTCCATTTCACAGTGCTAATTCAATGCACAACCATTTGAGCGTCGAAACAATCAAAATATCTCGCAAATCGCGAAAATTTCAAAAATTTTGACGAAAAATAGCCGTCATTTCCTTCCCGTTGGAGATATTTCGACGTTTATGCACCCGTTGAACTCCATTTCACAGTGCTAATTCAATGCACAACCATTTGAGCGTCGAAACAATCAAAATATCTCGCAAATCGCGAAAATTTCAAAAATTTTGACGAAAAATAGCCGTCATTTCCTTCCCGTTGGAGATATTTCGACGTTTAAGCACTCGTTGAACTCCATTTCACAGTGCTAATTCAATGCACAACCGTTTGAACGTCGAAACAATCAAAATATCTCGCAAATCGCGAAAATTTCAAAAATTTTGACGAAAAATAGCCGTCATTTCCTTCCCGTTGGAGATATTTCGACGTTTAAGCACTCTTTGAACTCCATTTCACAGTGCTAATTCAATGCACAACCATTTGAGCGTCGAAACAATCAAAATATCTCATAAATCGCGAAAATTTCAAAAATTTTGACGAAAAATAGCAGTCATTTCCTTCCCGTTGGAGATATTTCGACGTTTAAGCACTCGTTGAACTCCATTTCACAGTGCTAATTCAATGCACAACCATTTGAGCGTCGAAACAATCAAAATATCTCGCAAATCGCGAAAATTGCAAAAATTTTGACGAAAAATAGCCGTCATTTCCTTCCCGTTGGAGATATTTCGACGTTTAAGCACTCGTTGAACTCCATTTCACAGTGCTAATTCAATGCGCATCCATTTGAGCGTCGAAACAATCAAAATATCTCGCAAATCGCGATTTTAACGAAAAATAGCCGTCATTTCCTTCCCGTTGGAGATATTTCGACGTTTAAGCACTCGTTGAACTCCATTTCACAGTGCTAATTCAATGCACAACCATTTGAGCATCGAAACAAACAAAATATCTCGCAAATCGCGAAAATTTCAAAAATTTTGACGAAAAATAGCCGTCATTTCCTTCCCGTTGGAGATATTTCGACGTTTAAGTACTCGATGAACTCCATTTCACAGTGCTAATTCAATGCACATCCATTTGAGCGTCGAAACAATCAAAATATCTCGCAAATCGCGATTTTAACGAAAAATAGCGGTCATTTCCTTCCCGTTGGAGATATTTCGACGTTTGAGCACTCGTTGAACTCCATTTCACAGTGCTAATTCAATGCACAACCATTTGAGCGTCGAAACAATCAAAATATCTCGCAAATCGCGAAAATTTCAAAAATTTTGACGAAAAATAGCCAAGTAAAATTTCCTTCCCGTTGGAGATATTTCGACGTTTAGCGCTCGTTGAACTCCATTTCACGAGTGCTAATTCAATGCAACGAACAGGCACGTCAGAGCAATCAAAATATCTCGCAAATCGCGAAAATTTCAAAATTTTGACGAAAAATAGCCGTCATTTCCTTCCCGTTGGAGATATTTCGACGTTTAAGCACTCGTTGAACTCCATTTCACAGTGCTAATTCAACGCACATCCATTTGAGCGTCGAAACAATCAAAATATCTCGCAAATCGCGATTTTAACGAAAAATAGCCGTCATTTCCTTCCCGTTGGAGATATTTCGACGTTTAAGCACTCGTTGAACTCCGTTTCACAGTGCTAATTCAATGCACAACCATTTGAGCGTCGAAACAATCAAAATATCTCGCAAATCGCGATTTTAACGAAAAATAGCCGTCATTTCCTTCCCGTTAGAGATATTTCGACGTTTAAGCACTCGTTGAACTCCATTTCACAGTGCTAATTCAATGCACAACCATTTGAGCGCAGAAACAATCAAAATATCTCGCAAATCGCGAAAATTTCAAAAATTTTGACGAAAAATAGCCGTCATTTCCTTCCCGTTGGAGATATTTCGACGTTTAAGCACTCGTTGAACTCCGTTTCACAGTGCTAATTCAATGCACAACCATTTGAGCGTCGAAACAATCAAAATATCTCGCAAATCGCGATTTTAACGAAAAATAGCCGTCATTTCCTTCCCGTTAGAGATATTTCGACGTTTAAGCACTCGTTGAACTCCATTTCACAGTGCTAATTCAATGCACAACCATTTGAGCGCAGAAACAATCAAAATATCTCGCAAATCGCGAAAATTTCAAAAATTTTGACGGAAAATAGCCGTCATTTCCTTCCCGTTGGAGATATTTCGACGTTTAAGCACTCGTTGAACTCCATTTCACAGTGCTAATTCAATGCACAACCATTTAAGCGTCGAAACAATCGAAATATCTCGCAAATCGCGAAGATTTCAAAAATTTTAACGAAAAATAGCCGTCATTTCCTTCCCGTTGGAGATATTTCGACGTTTAAGCACTCGTTGAACTCCATTTCACGAGGAGTGCTTCAATTACTTTTAACCATTTGAGCGCCGAAGCAATCCAAAATATCTCGCAAATCATAATTTCAAAGAATTTTGACGAAAAATGGCCGTCATTTCCTTCCCGTTGGAGATATTTCGACGTTTTAACCTCGTTGAACTCCATTTCACAGTGCTAATTCAATGCGCTTATTTGAGGCGTCCGAAACAATCAAAATATCTCGCAAATCATGAAAATTTCAAAATTTTTGACGAAAAATAGCCGTCATTTCCTTCCCGTTGGAGATATTTCGACGTTTAGCACTCGTTGAACTCCATTTCACAGTGCTAATTCAATGCACATCCATTTGAGCGTCGAAACAATCCAAAATATCTCGCAAATCGCGATTTTGACGAAAAATAGCCGTCATTTCCTTCCCGTTGGAGATATTTCGACGCTTAAGCACTCGTTGAAATCCATTTCACAGTGCTAATTCAATGCACAACCATTTGAGCGTCGAAACAATCAAAATATCTCGCAAATCGCGAAAATTTCAAAATTTTGACGAAAAATAGCCGTCATTTCCTTCCCGTTGGAGATATTTCGACGTTTAAGCACTCGTTGAACTCCATTTCACAGTGCTAATTCAATGCACAACCATTTGAGCGTCGAAACAATCAAAATATCTCATAAATCGCGAAAATTTCAAAAATTTTGACGAAAAATAGCTGTCATTTCCTTCCCGTTGGAGATATTTCGACGTTTAAGCACTCGTTGAACTCCATTTCACAGTGCTAATTCAATGCACAACCATTTGAGCGTCGAAACAATCACAATATCTCGCAAATCGCGAAAATTTCAAAAATTTTGACGAAAAATAGCCGTCATTTCCTTCCCGTTGGAGATATTTCGACGTTTAAGCACTCGTTGAACTCCATTTCACAGTGCTAATTCAATGCACAACCATTTAAGTGTCGAAACAATCAAAATATCTCGCAAATCGCGAAAATTTCAAAAATTTTGACGAAAAATAGCCGTCATTTCCTTCCCGTTGGAGATATTTCGATGTTTAAGCACTCGTTGAACTCCATTTCACAGTGCTAATTCAATGCACAACCAGTTGAGCGTCGAAACAATCAAAATATCTCGCAAATCGCGAATTTGATGAAAAATAGCCGTCATTTCCTTCCCGTTGGAGATATTTCGACGTTTTAGCACTCGTTGAACTCCATTTCACAGTGCTAATTCAATGCACAACCATTTGAGCGTCGAAACAATCAAAATATCTCGCAAATGGCGAAAATTTCAAAAATTTAGACGAAATATAGCCGTCATTTCCTTCCCGTTGGAGATATTTCGACGTTTAAGCACTCGTTGAACTCCATTTCACAGTGCTAATTCAATGCACAACCATTTAAGCGTCTAAACAATCAAAATATCTCGCAAATCGCGAAAATTTCAAAAATTTTGACGAAAAATAGCCGTCATTTCCTTCCCGTTGGTGATATTACGACGTTTAAGCACTCGTTGAACTCCATTTCACAGTGCTAATTCAATGCACAACCATTTAAGCGTCGAAACAATCACAATATCTCGCAAATCGCGAAAATTTCAAAAATTTTGACGAAAAATAGCCGTCATTTCCTTCCCGTTGGAGATATTTCGACGCTTAAGCACTCGTTGAACTCCATTTCATAGTGCTAATTCAATGCACAACCATTTGAGCGTCGAAACAATCAAAATATCTCGCAAATCGCGAAAATTTCGAAAATTTTGACGAAAAATAGCCGTCATTTCCTTCCCGTTGGAGATATTTCGACGTTTAAGCACTCGTTGAACTCCATTTCACAGTGCTAATTCAATGCACAACCATTTGAGCGTCAAAACAATCAAAATATCTCGCAAATCGCGAAAATTTCAAAAATTTTGACGAAAAATAGCCGTCATTTCCTTCCCGTTGGAGATGTTTCGACGTTTAAGCACTCGTTGAACTCCATTTCACAGTGCTAATTCAATGCACAACCATTTGAGCGTCGAAACAATCAAAATATCTCGCAAATCGCGAAAATTTCAAAAATTTTGACGAAAAACAGCCGTCATTTCCTTCCCGTTGGAGATATTTCGAGGTTTAAGCACTCGTTGAACTCCATTTCACAGTGCTAATTCAATGCACAACCATTTGAGCGTCGAAACAATCAAAACATCTCGCAAATCGCGATTTTGACGAAAAATAGCCGTCATTTCCTTCCCGTTGGAGATATTTCGACGTTTAAGCACTCGTTGAACTCCATTTCACAGTGCTAATTCAATGCACAACCATTTGAGCGTCGAAACAATCAAAATATCTCAGAAATCGCGAAAATTTCAAAAATTTTGACGAAAAATAGCCGTCATTTCCTTCCCGTTGGAGATATTTCGACGTTTAAGCACTCGTTGAACTCCATTTCATAGTGCTAATTCAATGCACAACCATTTGAGCGTCGAAACAATCAAAATATCTCGCAAATCGCGATTTTGTCGAAAAATAGCCGTCATTTCCTTCCCGTTGGAGATATTTCGACGTTTAAGCACTCGTTGAACTCCATTTCACAGTGCTAATTCAATGCACAACCATTTGAGCGTCGAAACAATCAAAATATCTCGCAAATCGCGAAAATTTCAAAAATTTTGACGAAAATAGCCGTCATTTCCTTCCCGTTGGAGATATTTCGACGTTTAAGCACTCGTTGAACTCCATTTCACAGTGCTAATTCAATGCACATCCATTTGAGCGTCGAAATAATCAAAATATCTCGCAAATCGCGATTTTAACGAAAAATAGCCGTCATTTCCTTCCCGTTGGAGATATTTCGACGTTTAAGCACTCGTTGACCTCCATTTCACAGTGCTAATTCAATGCACATCCATTTGAGCGTCGAAACAATCAAAATATCTCGCAAATCGCGATTTTAACGAAAAATAGCCGTCATTTCCTTCCCGTTGGAGATATTTCGACGTTTAAGCACTCGTTGAACTCCATTTCACAGTGCTAATTCAATGCACAACCATTTAAGCGTCGAAACAATCAAAATATCTCGCAAATCGCGAAGATTTCAAAAATTTTGACGAAATATAGCCGTCATTTCCTTCCCGTTGGAGATATTTCGACGTTTAAGCACTCGTTGAACTCCATTTCACAGTGCTAATTCAATGCACAACCATTTGAGCGTCAAAACAATCAAAATATCTCGCAAATCGCGAAAATTTCAAAAATTTAGACGAAAAATAGCCGTCATTTCCTTCCCGTTGGAGATATTTCGACGTTTAAGCACTCGTTGAATTCCATTTCACAGTGCTAATTCAATGCACAACCATTGGAGCGTCGAAACAATCAAAATATCTCGCAAATCGCGAAAATTTCAAAAATTTTAATGAATAAGGCGTCATTTCCTTCCCGTTGGAGAGATTTCGACGTTTAAGCACTCGTTGAACTCCATTTCACAGTGCTAATTCACAACCATTTGAGCGTCGAAACAATCAAAATATCTCGCAAATCGCGAAGATTTTTTTGACGAAAAATAGCCGTCATTTCCTTCCCGTTGGAGATATTTCGACGTTTAAGCACTCGTTGAACTCCAGGTCACGGTGCTAATGCAATGCACAACCATTTAAGCGTCGAAACAATCAAAATATCTCGCAAATCGCGAAGATTTCGTAAATTTTGACGAAAAATATCCGTCATTTCCTTCCCGTTGGAGATATTTCGACGTTTAAGCGCTCGTTGAACTCCATTTCACAGTGCTAATGCAATGCACAACCATTTAAGCGTCGAAACAATCAAAATATCTCGCAAATCGCGAAGATTTCGTAAATTTTGACGAAAAATAGCCGTCATTTCCTTCCCGTTGGAGATATTTCGACGTTTAAGCACTCGTTGAACTCCATTTCACAGTGCTAATGCAATGCACTACCGTTTAGGCGTCGAAACAAGCAAATATTACGTATTAATTTGTTTGTTTAAATCGATCAAATCTAAAGTTAAATTTTACTGAAAAAAATTTTTTTTTATATTTTGAGTTTTGAATTTAATCGGAAGGGAAATAAATTGAAATGATATTATTGTGTATTTAATACTGATTTAGATTTCTAATTAATACGGTAGTTGCTGCCACCAGAAGTAGTCTAAGGACTATTTCAAAATATTTTATTTTTATTATTTTCTTTTACGTTTAATGGGTAGCGTTAACTGACGCTTAATGCAACTGGTAAACGAATTCCACTTTTCGGCTAACCTGCTATGCGCAGGGATACTAGCACGGGAGAGGATTAAAGCTGGGTACAATAAATATTTTTCCTCGTTGAACGGATTTTTATTTGGACGTAGAATTGCTTAGATTATTACCCATATATATATTTTATTAGCTGGATATATATATTTTAGCGTTGCTGGATTGGATAAGAATGTGAGATTTTTCGTTGTTTTATATAAATTTATTTTTACGTTTGACTTCTTCTTCTCTTTTAATTTCGCTGTAGTAGTTTGCCTTTAGTACCGAAACTCAATTCGTTTACTACGATGGATTCTGTTACCACGATTTTCTTGCCTTTTGAGTTTAATAATCGAGGATGATTCTAACGATCCTCTCTGTGCGGGACTTGTGTGATTTCGCAAGCCTTGCCCAAAGACGGGTAATATTTTACCAACAATGGGAGGAGGAATGCGAAGATCAGTGGATGTTTCAGTAACTGAAAACTCCGTTCGCACAAGCCGACACAGCGGACAACACCTTTGTTTAAAATTTAAACAATGATTCTATCTTCAAAACCGTTCACGAAAATAAAACGAGATCAATGATAGGAAGTTCTAATTCAATTCTCGAGGGCAACGAGATTATCAGAGAAGAAGGAAATTTTCAAAATTAATTTTCTTACCTTGAGGAGTAGGTGCTGTCTGGTGCCATTACCTCAGCCGCCGGTGGTCGTCGAAGTTTTTGTTGGGTTTATTATTTGAACTCGAATATAGTTTACTATCAACTCTTACTTTATTTATCTATTTTAATACAGACTGAGCAATTTACTTAGCTGGATTAATACCGCAATTACAATGCGCGTTTGTGTCTAAGCGATGAAATGAGGACTTCAAAGATAAAATTTTCATTTACTTAATCGCAACTCTCTTTTCTTTACCGGAAAACTAAAGACCCCGAAACGCAAAATACTATACAAAATTTCTAAACGCAGTGATGAGCGCAATAACGAACGCAAAGAATAATGAACAAAGAATAATGAGCCGTAATAACAAACGATCACAAGAATTATGAATAAACTAATGAGAGCTGCGCTATGTTGCTACGCTTATTTATAATGTCATCCCCCACGGGGTGGTGGTCCCCTGGGGGTACGCTTCCGTGGGAATCGGAATGTTGCAGTTTGGGTTTCTTGGAATCGTACGTGACAAAATGTAAATTCCATATTTCGACTTAGTTTTTATCAGACCTGTGTTTCTGCTGAGCTAGCGTCTAGGAGATTTGAAGCATTCCACGCTGATCTAGTTCTTTCCGCGAGAAACTTCCACGTGCTGTACCGTGGGAATTACCGGTGTTTCTTCGGCGCGTGGAAGGGCTGGTGGCTGCAGCATCATTATCATTTCAATGTTTGCTCGGACAACACGCACAATTCCGCTGCTCTCCCATAACAAGGACCTCCTCCTTCGAGTTGTTTTGCGTAAGTTTGGATGTTTGCATATTATGGTTGTTTTTGTGATTTTGATCGTTTTTCCTTTTTTGTTATTTCCCTAGGCTTCAGTGATCGACGTTCGAACAATGTTTGCGGAGTCATTTCCATCAGAGGTTCCTATCCAGACTTCTCTGGTGCGTATTTAGTCTTGTTTTTAGTCCGCTTGATTCGTCCTGTTTCGTTCGATTTAAACTATATTGTGTTGTTTCAGCGCAAGCGAAAGAGGGATTCCGAAGAACCCATGGGCGACTCGAGAAGACCCATCAAACGCATGCGGCGCTGTGATGAACCACAAGTACCAGAGTGGTCGGAGGAACTATTCGACATTGGTGCCGAGGCCGTGGATTTCCCGTCGGAATTGAGCTTTGACAATTTTGTTACTGTCGATGAGAGTTTCTTCGATGCAGAGACCGTCGTATTGGAGTGGGAACCCCCACTGGTTGAAGTCGTTGATACCGATCGTTGTGTAAAAGTTCGTTTTGCAAATGAAATTCCCGGAGAGGTTTTGGAGGCACATCTTCGTCACCATGCTTCTGGGAGAAAGGGAATTTCCCCTGTTGTCCGTTATTGGTGTATGCGTGAGTCCAGCGAACTTTGTCCTGGAGCTCCTTGCTTCGATTTTGATTTGGTGTAGCTGCTTCAATTTCGTTGGTTCGCTGTTTGATAATCGCGGGTTCCTTATTATTATTATTTTTTTAGATGTATTTTGTTTTTATGTTCAATATATATATATATATATATATATATATATATATATATGTCGGGTTTACATTAGAATTAGGGTTAGGGGCGTGAAACAAATATTCGTTTGGGTTACACGCTGTCGTTATGCAATAGAGAAGACATTGACTAGTGCAAATACCATTATTATAGAACCGGACAAGTAACCGTGGTAGTTAGGTACTCGAGAAACTAATGACAATGATCCTAGGTTCAATAACGAATCCGCGGTCGACGGGATGATAGATGAACGTACAAAATCTAAGTCGGACGCGTAATATTCACTGGTCGTAAAGAGTTACTCCTTTCATCAATGAGATCGCGAGCGAGAATGCCTTTCCCGTCCCGATGATGCCACAGAGGAAAACTATAATGGGGTGTGTCTAAGGATACGAGATCATCGGATTCGTCGAGAAAAGCCTTCGTTCAGAAAGTAAGGGAAATTGGCGTTGCTGCTAATTGGTCAATCTCCATATCGGTGGTTAGAAAAAGATGCTAGCCGCCCTCGAGGGAAAGTTGCTAGTGGGAGACGCCGCTCGTTGAAAAATATGTCTCCCCTATCTTCCCGTAGTTGGGACAAAGACTGTTTGTCTGTTTGAAGGACTTTAGTTAACTAAATCTTAAGATTTATAACGGGCCCTCGGGCTAGCCGAACATGTACTGCGGAGACGCATCGACATCTGGCAATCATCTTACTCGAAGAATAGGGTCTGCGTGTGGCGAGCCACGGGACAGAAACCGTTGGAATGTTTACTGCCGCGTGTCGCCACGAATATTTCTTTTAAGGAGAGCTATAGAATTACTCCATACCTTTGTTAGGCAAAGCGTTCATCCCTTGACCGCGGCTACGTTGGGCGACAGACTGTCGCCTCGAGCCAAAGCTCACCGTCACTAATATCGAACTATTACAATCGGATTGAATAACAACAATAGTTTAGTTACAGTTATAGTAGACTTTAGATTGCAATGTTGCGGGGCTATCCGAAGGTTCCGGTGTCCTTTCATCTCCGACACGGCCATCCTGACTATCACACGTCCTCGTGTGTGGCTAAAATATCGTGTTTTCTTCGATGCAACTGACATTGTTTACAATTTAACTAAGTGTCCAAGAAAGTCAAGGGTCCATTTCAACAACGAAGTTTTGTTCGGAGGTTTGACATGCAAGGAAATGAAAGAGGGCTTGAATTAGTAGCGCTATAATTTGTGTTTAAAGAGCTAGTTGCGTTCTGTGAGTTACCAGTCAGACCGTAATGACACGACAGATCATTTCGATTTCGTACACCGAAGAGTCTCAGTTTGTTGGATCATGTTACTGCGTTGGGTGTATCACTGTGGGTATGTTACAGATGTATGAGACATCACAGTGGATATATTGCGTATGTGCAAAACGTCACTGTGGATATATTACAGATATATGAGACAACACAGTGGATATATTGCGTATATGCAAAACGTCACTGTGGATATATTACAGATGTACTACAACCACAACGCGGTGTTAGTGATCCTCTGAGGTCGGTGTATTTGCATCGTTATTATCACCGTCGTCGTCATCACCGCAGACGTCCAACTCAGCAGGGACACAGCTTTCCGGCATCTTTCTCAGTCTGTCATGTCTGTCCTTATATGATCGTTTTCCGTCTAGAGTTTTTAAGGTATACCTATCTCCTTCCAAAATCTCTGCTATCTCGAACGGACCCTTGAATTTCGGATCTAACTTCGTCTGGTTTCTTTCCTCGTTTTTGCGTAACACGAAATCGCCAAGGTTGAACCTAGTTATTTTAGCTTTGTTTTCGTCGAACTTATCCTTATCGTATTTGGCGCTTGCTTCTATATTCTTTATCGCCTGCTGTCTTACATGGGAGATATTTACTTCTCTTTCTTCGATATTGTCGGGTAGGGATAAGCCGTAGGGTCTCGCTGTTCTACCGATTAGTAGTTCCAACGGGCTTGACTTAGTCACGCGGTTGGTGGTACAATTTAAGGCCAGTTGTATTTCCCCGATCGCGTCTTGCCAGGACCGCCCGGTGGTTTCTATTGTTGTGAACATGTTTTTTAGCGTACTCATAACACGCTCTACCTGTCCGTTGGCCCTACTAGCTTCGGTCGCAATTAAATGGAGTTTAATGTATTTATCTTGACAAAAGTCTCGAAATTCTTTGCCCGTAAAACATCTTCGCTGATCCGCTATTATCCGGCAGGGACTGCCGAACAAAAATATTGCGGACTTAAGCGCTTTAATGGTGTTAATGGAGTCTATCTTACGGGTGTGGTGCAAGTATACGAACTTGGTGAAGGCGTCGACCAACACAATGACGTATTCCTTCGAATCGTTCTTACCGCTTAGTTTGCCCGTTATGTCCATATGAACCGTGTGCCAAGGTATGCTGGTCTTAGGTATGGGGTGTAATTCGGCTTGTACTCGACCCGAACTTGCCTTTGAAACTCGACAAGCATGACAGTTCTCTACGAATTTGCGAACATACTTCGCCATTCCTTCGAACCAGTAATACTCGTACAGTTTCTCAAGCGTTTTATCCCAACCTAAGTGCATAATGGACTGGTGCGCATGGTTAATAACAGACCACCTAAACCCTCTCGGCACGATGGGCAGGCAGAGAGTTCTACCTTTTCTCTGTATTTTACGATGAAGGGTGCCGGGCCGTAACTCATACGTATTCGCGACGTCTTCCGCGAGCTCTTCGTTCTGTAATTTATCGACGATCTCAGAAATTTGTGGGTCGCGACGTTGTTCCGCTAGTAGCCAATCGTCGGAGATTTCGGTTAGGGTAATTTCTTTCTCTACAATTTTGCTGAACGTACCGCGATCCAAGTCTACGGGATTTCGCGAAAAGAAATCTACGTGGATCATTCGTTTACCTTCCCGGTACATAATGTCAAAGGTAAAAGTTTGCAGGTAAGCCCACCACCTGTAAACCCTGTCGTTCAAGTGTACCTTATTACGGGATGCTTTCAGGGAGTTGCAATCGGTGACAACAAGAAATTCTCGTCCGTGTAAGTAATGACGGAAGTGCTTGACGGCGTTTACAACTGCTAACGTTTCCAATTCGTAGGAATGATACCTAGATTCTGCAGGGCTAGTTCTTTTGCTGTAATACTCCACTACTTGATTTCTACCTTCGACCCTGTGCATTAAAATGGCTCCATATCCTTCCGAGCTAGCGTCCGTATGTAGTTCTATTGGGTAATTGGGGTCAAATATCATTAGCACCGGCGCGTCAGTCAGGACGGAAATTACCTTTTGTCTTATCTGTTCGTGCCTGTCCGTCCAAGGTATATTCTTGTTACTCGAGGTGAGTGCGTACGGGGGTTTCATTACTTGTGAAAATTTGGGAATGAAGTTTCGGAAGTAAGAGGCCAAACCTATGAATTATCTAAGTTGTGTGACAGTCGACGGTGCAAGTAAAGAACTCAAGGCTTGTATTTTACCCGGGTTTGGACGGACTTCTCCGTTACGAATTACATATCCCAAATAGAGTACCGATGTCTTTAAAAAGGAACATTTTGAAAAGTTAAAGGAGAATCCGGCTTTCACGAGGGTATCTAATACGGTGTTCAACCTTTCTAGGGCTTGATCTACTGAGTTGGCAATAATTAGGACGTCGTCCAAGTAAACAACAACGAACGAATACGCGAGGTCGCCTAAGGCGTTGAGAATGGCCCTCTGAAAAACGGATGGTGCATTTTTCAATCCGAAAGGCATAGTTACGTACTCGTATTGCCCGTCGGGTGTAACGAACGCCGTATATTCCGTCGAATTGAGATGAATGGGGATTTGATGGAACCCGCTGGCCATGTCTAGGCTAATGAAGTATCTCGCCTTCTGCAATCTCGCGATTTGATCCGCGATAAGGGGTAGGGGATACCGGTCCGCGACCGTATTTTTATTCAATGCTCGAAAGTCTACACACAGTCTATCCGAACCGTCCTTTTTCTTCACGAGTAGTATAGGGCTCGCGAACGGTGAGTTACTAGGCCTTACAATCTTTGCTCTGATTAACTCGTCTATTCTCTCACGCACTATCCTCCGCTCTTCTTCGCTAAGTCTGTAAGGACTTCTTTGCACGGTGACATTAGGATCGATTAACCGTATTTCTAACTGGCCCGTGCTTACGCGGGCACGTGGGAAGCCCGTAATAAACGAATCCTTAAATTTTTGGAGAGTAGAAATTAACCGACTTTTATCGTTACCGATCACGTCAGTATCGGCCGCGTTAATATCGATCTCGTCTTCGGGGGTTTTACTACAGGTGTTGACCACCTTTGTTCTACAAATATCGACGCTATTTCGTGTAATGTATACGTCGAAACCCTGGCTTAAAATCTCGCGACCAACCATGATATCGTAATTCAGATAAGTATCGGCAAGAACATGGAAGGTTATCTCCAATGTAAGACCGTTTATGCATACCGTGGACAAGATCTGGGACGTACTCTTAACACGGGTGTTTCCTATTCCTCGCATTACTACTAGCTCAGTCGTCCTCTTACCGGAGAATTTCGAGGCAGCCGACTCTCTAATTAATGAGCACTCGGCTCCGGAATCGAAGTAAAATG
Source organism: Bombus vosnesenskii (assembly GCF_011952255.1). NCBI lineage: Eukaryota > Metazoa > Arthropoda > Insecta > Hymenoptera > Apidae > Bombus > Bombus vosnesenskii. Next base: position 103,315 of record NW_022882987.1, read on the forward strand.
GGAACGACTCACCCAGATGACTTAGGGTACCAGCTGGGGACTCCACCGCGCAGCAGTTGACTACACGTTCATTCTTGGTACTGGCCTCTTTGTCCCGTCGTAGCGGGCAGTCAGGTGCGATATGGCCTTCCGCCTGACACTTAAAGCAAACCACCTGAGGCGATGGGTCCGGTCGCCTTCCTCCCTGGCGTTGCGTACTCCTCTGCTGTTGGTCACGCTTCCTCGTCCTACAATCCGCGAGTTTATGTCCTGGTTTGCCACAGTGAAGGCATCTCGGGAGGCGGGCCGACAAGTGGCGTCGTTTTGCCTCAGGTTCCGCCGATGGATTATTTGGCGAAGGTACTGGCCTCTTCTTCGCGTGAGAGAAGATTCTCATTTCCCTCTGGAATTGCTCTAGGGTCCGAATATCGTCCCAGAGTGCTATTCTTTCGAAACGCTGGTCATACCAAATCAGTCGCAGAAGGATAACGGCGTGGATCAGCTCGACATTGGATAGATTTCCCCATTTCGCCGACAGAAGGGAGTGGAGGCGATTTCCGAAAGTCCCCGCGGTTTCGTCCTCCAGTGGTGATTCGTCGAGCACCCTAATTAGCACCGAGGTTGCCGCCTCCGTGCCTCCGTAGCGAGCAAGAAAAAGTTCCCTAAACTTTGTCCAAGTAAGACCGTTGACCGGGACATGCGTAAGCCACTCTGCCGCGGTACCCTCTAAAGCACGACTTATAGCAATATATAACTCGTAGTCTCGTAGGGGCACTTTGTCCATAACCGCACTAACAGCCGCGCACTACGAAGCTGGGCTGGTGCCCGCGTTCCCGGGGTTGAAACGTGGTAGCGCTACACTCGTCGTCTCCGTACTCAGCCTTTGCGTCAGTGTCCGAATTAGCTCTTCCATGGCGTTGATCCGCCCTTGCATCTCTTGAATCCGTGCGAATCCCACTTCTGATGTCGGAGAGGCAGTGGGGATAGGGTTGTCGGAGTTTGAGGAGTCTTCATTGAAGGTAGCCATCGTTGCGGTGTAGCGAAGATACGATTTATTGACACAGGTATGAATAACACAGGTTTGACAATCTATCACGGCGGTGAGACGTCCGCGACACTAGTGACAGTGATCTCCGGTTCAATAACGAATCCGCGGCCAACGGGATGACAGGTGGGCGTTCTCGCTGAATCCAAGTCTAACTCGTAAAAATAATTGCTGAGCGTAAAGACGTTACTCTTTAGTCGACGGGAGCGCGTCAAAGAATGCTCGTCCCGTCCCGATGATGCCACGGAGGAAAACTATAATGGGGTGTGTCTAAGGACACGAAATCATCGGATTCGTCGAGGAAAGCCTTCGTTTAGGAAGTAAGGGAAATTGACGTTGCTGCTAATTGGTCAATCTCCATATCGGTGGTTAGAAAAAGATGCTAGCCGCCCCCGAGGGAAAGTTGCTAATGGGAGACGCCGCTCGTTGAAAAATATATCTCCCCTATCATCCTGTAGTTGGGACAAAGACTGTTTGTCTGTTTGAAGGACTTTAGTTAACTAAATCTTAAGATTTATAACGGGCCCTCGGGCTAGCCAAACATATACTGCGGAGACGCATCGACATCTGGCAATCATCTTACTCGAAGAATAGGGTTTGCGTGTGGCAAGCCACGGGACAGAAACCGTTGGAATGTTTACTGTCGCGTGTCGCCACGAATATTTCTTTTAAGGAGAGCTATAGAATTACTCCATACCTCTGTTAGGCAAAGCGTTCATCCCTTGACCGCGGCTACGTTGGGCGACAGACTGTCGCCTCGAGCCAAAGCTCACCGTCACTAATCTCGAACAATTACAATCGGATTGAATAACTACAATAGTCTAGTTACAGTTATAGTAGACTTTAGATTGCAATATATATATATATATATATATATATATATATATATATATATATATATCGCATATTTCTCCTGGCCATGTAGTGTTCATACGAAATGAAATGTTAATTATTTATTTTATATTAACTTCTTTTAATAAGATAGAACACGCACACGCAAACGTATATATGTATATATTTCTGGCAAAGTGATTTTCATTTAGATTCTTTAGTGATATAGTGTTGTGTATTTGAGGTTATGTGTCAATCATTTGATTTCATATATACATATATATCTTGTATTGTGACAACATAGTATTGAAGGTTTTGTTTCTAGATTATTGTGCGTTTAATGTGTTTACGTATGTGTATTTACGTATTTGTGTTTGATGATAGAATTTCTGTATGCAATTCTTCAAGTCGTTGCGGTGTTAATTATTTAGTCCCAAGTGTTGCGTTGTGTGTTCTATTTCTTTTGTAGATTATTAATAGTAGTTTTAGTTTAGAAAATAGATTATTTATATGTTTATATAGAGACATGCATGTTTCATAATGTAGTTCTTATTTTATAATGCCTACCGGCATGTAGGCTAGTTTTAAGTATGTATTTTAGATTGTAGAATGCACATAGATTAGTAGTAGTTTAGAATATAGATTTTTATATGTTTGTATAGAGACATGCATGTTTCGTAGCGTAGTTCTTATTTTATAACTCTTTACCGGAACGTAGGCTAGTTTTAAGTATGTTTCTGTTTGATAGAATGCGCACACATATATATATGTTTCTGACAATGTAACTTTTATTTCTTTAATAATACAATATTGTATGCTTTATGTATTCGTTAGACTATTAGTTTTTAACTTCGTATACACCTATATTTCATAAATTGATAATATTGTATTTGTTGCATAGTATTATAAGAACTAACTCTAATATTTACTAGTTTATTACATGTCTAGCATATATGTTTATACTTATATGTAACTCTCCAAGTTGATTGATTAAAATATATTTATATATACATGTATTTCTGGCGTTTCAATTATTTCCCCTTTTGTAGTTATTCTTGTTTCCCGGTTTATTTGTTTGGTTCGTAACTCATTCAATCCATTAGCTGGTTTTATTTATTTTATTTCATACTGATTGGATTTATTAGTCGCCCTCGTTTTGTTAATCCTTCCTTTAGTTTCGTAGCGCCGTGTGTTTGTTTGTGCATTCAAATCTTTATTCGCGCGTTTTGTATAGAATAGTTTTCTTGTTCTTGTTACGGCGCGTGCGGAGCGCGGGACGTGACACCCCCGCCCTTGGAGTTCAAATTTCCTTTGGAAATTTGACTGATGGTGTCTCTGAGTTCGCTCAAGGCGGACGTAGATGGCGTTGGTTGTTGAGTGACTACCGGTGTTGTCGATATCCCTTGAGGTTGTGCTGTTTGATCATCGATATTTCGTTTTCCTTTGAGGTATAGTAGCAGGTGGGTGACTGAGCAGCATATTGCTCCTAATAGGGCGATTCCACATCCGTAAGTTTCACGTAACTGGTATCCGTGTATGGCTATATCTATTATCGTCTTGATTAGTTTAAATATTACAAGTATTCCAAATATTGCTGCACTGACAGTTCCAAATTCCATAAAACCAGTCCATAAGCTTGATACGGTATTTTTCGCTATTGTCGTTAATGTGTTTTCGTCCATCATTCCCAGGATGTTTACTGTTCCAGGGACGATTGTTTTTCCTGTTGCTCCTCTGGCCAATGTGTCCAAGACTGCAGATTTTTCTGCCGGGAACATGACGTGGTCCCGTAGTGCATCGAGGTCTTTTTGGGTATATATTCCGCTCGTGGCCAACGACGATGGTGCTGAATATTGCCACGTTTGGCGTACGTCCGGGCGGAGTTCCTGTGGTGCAATTGTTTCCATGGGTTTTGGTACGAATTTGTGCCAGAGTCCGTCGATATTGTATAGCGTAGGTAGTACCGCGCTACATTCTCTGTGGTTTCTGTGTTGCGTTAGGATGTGTGTTTTTGGCGTTAAACATGCGGTGCGATTCCCTTGCCAAACGGGTAGCTCCGAGTAGCATTCTGTTGTATGTCGTACTTTTACTTGTACCGGAATGCATTTGACTATGTGGACTGCTTCTCCTGCGATCAGGGCCATGTGTCCTGGGGTTTTGGTTATGGTATATGCAAATTCATCGGGCAGTAAGATTGCTAAGCTTAAAGCATTCTCTATTAGTTTCTTCTGTGTGGTACATCTTTGTGTCAGTATATCATGGTATAATGTTGTCATTTGTCGTTTAATATGTTTCTCTACGTAAATGAATTTTGAGTTGACATATGCGAATATATCCAAATTTTCGACTGCTGTCTTGCTTTTGGAGATGAACGTATTTCCTCTTGTTGTTTCTAACAGGAACAACTTGGGGTGTTCAGTGGATAGTAGGGTATATCCACACAGTGGCTGTTCTCCAGTTTTAGTTAGCGCAAATGTTACTTCCTGCGTTGTTAGTGCGTAAACTGGTTGTGCTGATTCCCTGTTGGTTCTTATTTCCTGGATCTTTGTAGCAATTCCTTCATATAGCACATCGTACTGATCAAATTTGCATGGCGAGGGCGGTTGTGGTTGCCAATAAGTGTATCCGTCCTCAGCGTCTAGACAGTTTCCTTCGCTAAAGGTACATACCGTTCCTGATTTCAGTAGAATTTTGTTCGCCTCGATCCGTACTGGCACAACTGCTGATCTTAAACTTATCCTTACTGTGGCTTGTACGACGACCTTTTCCCAGCTCCCGTATGGGTCTGCATACTGTGTTCCCTGGCAGCTGCCGTCGTCTGTTAACTTGCCGGCTAGGACAAGCGACCTTGTTTCTGTTGCATTATCTTTTAGGCCTACTATAAGGTTTTGTGGTCCGAGTGAAAACGTGCCGTCTTGGTGCATCCTTGCACATTGTTGGACGGTTGTTTTATGGAGGTATTCGGCGAATCCGTTATGCACTGCCGACGTGTGGGAGTGCATGCCACAGTAATATATAATTCGAGTTATTTGCACCTTGCATTGCCTTACACTGGTAAATTCAAATTCTGAGAGTTGCAGTAGTTGAATATAAATATCTTGGGTTTCAGTCATCGCAGGCTGTATGTTGCAGTCCCCGATGGAGTTTAAAGAGATGGTGGTAACGTTGAGGTGGTTGCCATTGCAGTCGTATCCTACCAGGCCATATGCTATTTCGATGAGGGTAAGTACGATGACCAGGTGATTCATCTTCCTATTAACAATTTATTAAATCGTTTCTTACTCTCGACTTTATTAGAAATAAGAATAATCTTTTATTATTATTAATATATATATATAAAGAAAAATTTTTATATCTATATATTTTTTTCCTTTTTTTTCTTCCTTTTTTCCCCTTTTTGTTAATACCTGGTTTCATTTTAGGTTTTATGTACATGTTATCAGTGAAAATAAATATCATGAATGCTACTTGGGTTATAATTATATACATATATGCATACGTACTGGTAAGTAGTATAGACGAGATTTATTTTATTGTTAAAATATATAAGTATATATCATTAATAGGAATAGATACTGCAAATATAGCTTGTCTTTGAATATATATGTATGTGCGTGTAATGGTAAATATGATGACTTATTTTACGAGTCACTTGCATTATCAATGGAAGTGAGTGTTATAGATATAGCCTACTTTACAACATGCGTGTATATATATATTGGTAAATATAAGTGAAAATTATATGCATAGTTATAAATGTTGCTTGTTTACAGGTGGATAGCATCAGTATTTGGTCTTGTGCGTAGCATACAAGTGCTTTATAGTTCTACGGCGCGGATTGCTATTCCTTGAACTAAAAAGTTTCTTTCAAGGTGAGTTAGATTAGTGTAAACGATCATGCATTGGAAGCATGATATAGCGGGTTGTAGGTCCGCTAGGTTTATATCACACATACGACAGTATGATATTCGTGTTCCTGCAGATATTCCGCATATGAAGTGAGTGGGTGGGTCGTCACATAGGTCCTGATCGTCTGGATCTAAGTTATCGAAACAGTCTTGACAAAGATGACCGTTATCTAAATGGTAGACAGAACGTATCAACCGAACACAGAGGCAAGACTGAACATTCTCCGTCGCTTCCAGATCGAATGCGGGTACGGGCCCGTCTGAGTCCTCTATGTTAGGGTTGATGAACTCGCCACCTGTTCTGTACATACATACGAAAACAGTTAATATATGTCGGAGATGAAAGAACACCGGAGTCTGTAATTGAACAATTGTAGTTATTCAATCGGATTGTAATTGTTCGAGAGTTGTGATAATGAGCTTGGGCTCGAGGCGACAGTCAGTCGCCGAACGTAGCCGCGGTCACGGGATGAACGCTTTGCCTAGCAAAGGTATGGAGTAATTCTATAGCTCTCCTTAAAGGAAATATTCGTGGCGACACGCGACAGTAAACATTCCAATGGTTTCTGTCCCGTGGCTCGCCACACGCAGACCCTATTCTTCGAGTAAGATGATTGCCAGATGTCGATGCGTCTCCGCAGTACATGTCCGGCTAGCCCGAGGGCCCGTTATAAATCTTAAGATTTAGTTAACTAAAGTCCTTCAAACAGACAAACAGTCTTTGTCCCAACTACGGGAAGATAGGGGAGACATATTTTTCAACGAGCGGCGTCTCCCACTAGCAACTTTCCCTCGAAGGCGGCTAGCATCTTTTTCTAACCACCGATATGGAGATTGACCAATTAGCAGCAACGTCAATTTCCCTTACTTCCTAAACGAAGGCTTTTCTCGACGAATCCGATGATCTCGTATCCTTAGACACACCCCATTATAGTTTTCCTCTGTGGCATCATCGGGACGGGAAAGGCATTCTCGTTCGCGATCTCACTGATGAAAGGAGTAACCCTTTACGACCAGTGAATATCACGCATCCGACTTAGGTTTTGTGAGTACGTTCATCTATCATCCCGTCGACCGCGGATTCGTTACTGAACCTAGGATCATTGTCATTAGTTTCTCGAGTGCCTAACTACCACGGTTACTTGTCCGGCTCTATAATAATCGTATTTGCACTAGTCAATGTCTTCTCCATTGCATAACGACAACGTGTAACCCAAACGAAGATTCGTTTCACGCCCCTAACCCTAATTCTAATGTCCGCTCCGACATATATGCATTTTATAATTTTATAAGTTTTGTTCGGACCTATCCCTTTGTACAAATACTGTATCCCTGTATGTGGTATAATATATAATATGTTATGGTTATGTTAGTTGTTATTTATTATATATATTTTCCTTATCTCTCTCTTTTTTTCCCTTTTTTTTTATTATTTTTTTTTGTTCAGTACCTAGCATTGCTATTATAATGCTGTATTACATTGTATTGGCTATTATTTGTGTTGAGGTGCGTATGTGTGGGGTGCGCGCGACGAATTTTCAACATGGTCTGTAATATTTCTGTAATATTGTTTTGTGTTTCATGATATTGTGTGTGTCAATACCGTGTACTACCTTAATGTGATAGCACGGATTGTGTTGTTTTCGAATTTCGATAGTCATTGTTTTGATTATACGTGACTCGCATTTATATAAATCTCGTTTAATTTAGTTAATGTTTTTTTTTTGTGTATTGTGTTACCACATATTTTGTGTAGCGTAACTTTATTCTTTTGCACCGAGTTCAGTCATGTTGTTAATATTTAGTTAGTCTATCTTGATTAATTTCTAACCTATTCCTGTGTTTATTAACCTTTCTTATTTTTCCTATTAATTCATTATTGCATGTACTTGCTATCTGCTATTATTTTGTGTATGATATGAGTTAGTTCCCTTATTAGTGATTAAAATCTATTAGATTAACATTGTCTGTAATTCTTCAGATTCTACTCTTTCGATGCTGCATCACTTACCTAGATCATTCCCACAACATCATCCGATTCTTCGGCATGCCTTGGATACTTACTACGGTTGTCTTCAATCGTCTTATCTCTGTGGCCATAAAGGTACTGTTTAGTTTATTAATTTAATATGTGTATAATGCATTGTGTGTGCGACCGCTATTGTGCATTACAAAATCCGCTTCTACATGTTAAATATAATAATATAACAATACTACGTAGATTAATACATAATAAAATATCCTTTTACTTTCAATTAATCTATCTTAATTATTTTCTAACCACTTTCTACACTTATCAGCTATTTTATTTCTTTTTGTTAATCTACGACATTCATGCATGTACACTTCCTTGTATGGTGATTAATTGTTCACGAGGTAAGTTGCACTTTCACTGTTTTAGTCATTCGTTGAACTAACACGTCTCACATTCAAACAGTAATCGGAGCACTCGTAATAAACTTCTTTTCCTTTTCAGGTTTCCACTATCTGTGTTGTTCGACGAACAGTGGCATGCTTCCACAGTATTGTTATGACATTTAGTACTGTTGTATCTTGCATTAAGGCAGTTGAAGTTAATTTGTTCATTTATTTTTCAGCTGGCTGTTGTACATGGTGTTCCGCAAACAGGGAGCCATAACCTATTTTGCACGTAAACCTTCTTGTATGATGATCACTTGTTCACAAGGTAACTTTCACTTCCACTCTTTTAATTATTTATTGAATCAACATGTTGTATATTCAAACAATAATTGGAGTACACCTGATAATTTTTTTCCTTTTAGGTTTTCGCTATCTGTATTATTCGACGAACAGTATCACACCTCCTTTAGATTTATCCACAATATAGTTATAACATTTAGTAACCTTGTATTTTGCACTGAGACAATTGAAACTAATTTATTCACTTACTTTAGGTAGCTGTCATACATTATGTTCCATGAGCAACGATCCATAACCTATACTTGCACGTACACTTTCTTGTATGTTGATCACTTGTTCACAAGGTAACTTTCACTTTCACTAGTTAATTATTCATTGAGTTAACACGTTTTATATTTAAACAATAATTGAAGCACATATAATAATTTTCCTTTTTTTTTTCTTTTATGTTTTCGCTATCTGTGTCATTCAACGAACAGCACTACAACATACACTACTGCACTACGTTGCCCACTGAAATCATTTTATTCATTGTTTATTTCGATTATGCGCTAGTTTTAACTTGTTTAAGTGCACTGTTCGCGGAATCCCTTTTTCTTCAATCTTGACGTATTACTCTGCAAGATTTCTAGCACTTTGTGTCGTCTAATATATTGATCGGAGAATTTTCCTTACTAGGTTCTTTTAGTAGATATATCGAATCTCCTATTTTAAAATCTTGAGGGTTGATTCGTCGGTCGTAATATTCCTTTGATCTTAGTTTGGATTTTATCAAATTTTCTCTTGCCATTCGTTGTACGGTGTAAATTTTATTGAACAGATCTTCGAGATATTCTGAGTATGTTGGTTCCATGTTCTCTTCGATTGTTACTTCACCAATAGGTTCTCTGGCTAGATGTCCGAAACTAATTTGTGCGGGGAGAATTTCGTTCCTTTCCTTCATTTTAGTTTTTATTTTGCGCCAAGAGGCAAGTTTACTGACATCGATCCAATTATCCAATTGCTTGCTAATAGCATTCAAGATACAAATTTTTGAAAGTGCGGCAGCCATATTAACCCAAAAATATTTTGTATATAGTATAGTGTGATACCATCTATATTTTCTTGGGGAAATCATAAGATCAGCACTACCTACTATGTTACCTACGTCAAATATTAGATGTAGTAACCAATAAAGTATTTTTAATCCAATTATAATCCAATGGCTAGCGTATTTATTCAAGTTTTTAGATATATCTTCGACTGGTGATTCCCTATTTTCTCCCTTTTGATTTCTTCGAGCTCGTTGAACTTGTGTTTCTTCAGCTTGAAAATGTTTAGAATCCTTTTCCTTAGTTACCCCTTTTTCTTCTTTATTTACTTTATTCACAACACCTTTATTTTCCTCTACCTTTTCAGGATGAATAGTTTCACTGGAAGTGCTTATTGTAATTAAATTATTATTTATTTGTAAGGAACGTTTAGGAATATTTTTGGTAGATTTGGAATTATTCTTTGAATTTTTATTACAAACCTTTTTGCTTATAGATTCTGTTTTGGATTTATGGATAGCTATATTTTTATTCTCTATAGTGTGATCTTCCTTGCAATTTAATGATTTGGCTTTGAGTTCGATAAAGTTTCCTTCTGATGGTTTTATAGAAGTTTTTGAGTGAGATGCACTCGCTATCTCTTTTCCTATTATGGTTGAAACATTCACGAAATTCGTGGAGTCTTGCTTTTATATCTTTGCTAAGTCGAACGTGGAGAGGCAATTTGCACTTTCCAGCGGGTCCAATATCTCTGTGATGTTAGGCAGTGGATAAGCATTGCCTGTCGTCTCGTCGTTCAATTTCCTAGTTTCTGCTTCGTCTTATTATTATTTAACGTGACATTATCCCTTATCACAGCAACGGAATGGTGTTTGCATTGAAAAGTTGATTGATTGAAATGATCAGCATCTCTCTTTTGATTTAGATCTCTATCGAGGTATTTATTTATGCATTTTTCTTCCCAAATTATTGCTCTTGCTTCTTTCCTAACATTTTCTTCTATTCCCGGGTTGTTTAGATGTTTCCGCGACGGCGGTACAAATCTCCAGTCCTGGCGGTTGTTTCCAGTATAGATACTATTGTATGGTGGATGAACGTTGTTTTGGTTATAATTATTCGAAGGTGTCGGATGTTGGTATCGAATTCTATTGTTCACTTGTTTTAATTCTCGTGTTGCTTTCACGGCTTGGCGGTACGCATCGTCCAAGGATTGGTATCCTGCTATCTTTACTCGTAAATACACCTCGTTTGGGAGCCCCTTAACGAAAGCTTCCCTCGTGTCTCGATCTATCCTATCTTGAAATACGGTGCCGTACCTTTCCCCGTTCATTATCGCCAGTCTGAGATCTTTGACGCGATTGTCACGTAAAATAACAAAATAAAAAAGGAATTTGAGGTAAAAAATAAAAAAAAGAAAACTTTATTTTTTTTCTAACATCAATACACTTTACAATCTACTTCCGAACTCTTGCGTGACTTTCTAAGACTGACTCTTATGATTTTACTTTCGATCGGATTCGATTACTTTCTTTTGTCATCCCTCAACATCCCCACCGTCCATGCATTTGCTAGGCGTCCGCGATCGTTGCCACTAGAACCGCGATCGTTTCTTCTAGAACCTTCAGTGGAAGGACCGTTGGGATGTTGATGGTTCATTAGGCACTTCAGCGATATACATTGTCGCCGAGTGCCGCCACATCTTTATCTCTATCGTCAGTCCGTCGGATTTGAAGTATGCCGGTCGTGACATACCCCCCTGGTTAGATTGATCTTGGTCCTCTAAGATCGTAGTAGAATGGAATTATTTAAATGTAGATCAAAGGATATGTTTACGCTTTTTTTTTCAGGGATCGCTATGAATTGATTTTCTGCATGTGATGGTACAAAAGTTATTTCGTTCATCTTAAATATAGCAATTTTACAATATTTGTTAGTGTTCGAGAAGCTAATAATTTCAGAGGCGTAATCATGTTGTAGTTTTCGATCGTGAATTGGTTGGGTTTGTTTACAAAGCGTAATTCCTATCCCGTGAATTTAAGGCAACTAATTAAGGGTATTGTTATTAGTGCTAGGGTCAGCATTATCCTGAAAAAAGTACGCTTTCAATCGGTTACCATGTATCTTTTTCTTAGCATTGTCGATAGAAATAATGTAATAAGGAGTTTTCACATCGTTAATACTGTAGGGTCCTAACCATTCAATGTCCAACTTATCTCTTTTATGGTCGTTGTGAATTAAAACAAAGTCTCCTTTCCTAAACACAGTCTGAGTTTTAACAATCTTTCTTTCTTGGTCTCGCTTGTATCGTTGCTTATTCTGAATAAGTGTTTTGTGAGCTGTTTCCCAATATTTATTCAACTGTTTTTGCCAAAGTGAGTATAGGTAAGTGTGGGAAATTTGGATATTGCGGAAGGTAAGTTAGCTTTTCGCCCAAAGGTCAATTCAAAGGGAGAGAATCCTGTTCCTTCATGTTTCGCGGTGTTGTACCCTAAACAAATGAAATTAAGTACTTCATCCCATTCTTTGTCATTGTCGTGTAATGCAGTACGAATTAAATCTTTAACTGAGGCATGCGTTCTTTCGAGGGATCCGTTACTTTGTGGGTGAAATGAAGTTGTTTTGATGTGTTTGATTTTAAAAGCTTCTTCAAATTTCGTCATTAAATCACTAACAAAATTTTGTCCCTGATCTGTTAGGATCGTTTTTGGTGCCGAAAATATGTAAATATAGTGTTCAATGAGCGCGTTAATTATGGATTCAGTTCGTTGCGTTTTAAGGGGAACTAGTATCAGATATTTCGTAAGTTCATCGTGTATTGAAAGTATGTATTGGTTTCCGCGTTTGGTTTTCGTCATCGGTCCTATGATGTCCATAGCGATTTTGTCGTTAGGGTTAAGTGGCGTGTCTGAGATTTGTGGGGATTCTTTGGGTCTGATACGTGTTAGTTTCTCCTTTTGACATGTGTCGCATGTTTTCACAAAGTTTTCTACTCTTTCTAAAAGTCCGGAAATTTTGAATTTATCCTTGATCCGTTGATACGTTTTCTGTATCCCTAAATGTCCTACGGTGTCGTTATGGTTTTCCTTTATTGCTTGTATTATTTCGTTTTCGTCTAGTTTTAAGATGGGATTAGGTGCATAAGTAATTTTCTTGTACGTGTCGTTAAAATATATTAGCATGAGTTTAATCTGTGTTTTCTCTAATTCAGTGAAGTCGTTATTTCCTATGCCGATTTTTGTTGTATCTTTAAGAATTTTGTAAAGTCTTCTGATCCAAAGTGTCTCGTCGTATTCTCCTAAGTCGTTTCGAGTTAATTGGTAAAATGTTTGGTCATTTGGTTTAATTTCTAAGAGTTTCGGATTCTCGTTGTTGTCTTTCCATGCGTTGAATGAATTAGTGTGATCAATTACTAGGTCGAGGTTAACTACTTCGTCGCGAGTTACTGCGTGAACTCTAGATAAAGCGTCTGCAGCTGTGTTATCTTTACCCTTTGTATATTCGATTTCATAGTCATATTCTTCGAGTCTAAGTCTCCAACGAATCAGTCTGCTAGAAGGGTCTTTGCAATTGTGTAGCCACTTAAGAGCTTGGTGGTCGGTTCGAATAATGAAGCGTCGTCCTAACAAATATTGTCTTAATCTTTTCACGGCCCATACGATGGCTAAGAGTTCCTTTTCTGTCGTGGTATAGTTTCGTTCGGGTGGATTCAGTGTTCTTGAAATGTAACAACAAGGATGACCGTCTTGCGACAGTATTGCTCCTAGTCCTTCGTTACTTGCGTCGGTAGTTAAGGTAAAGGTTTTGTTAAAGTCTGGATAAGCTAATATTGGGAAATTACAGAGTTTGTCTTTTAAAGTATCAAAGCTAATCTGGTGTTTGTCAGTCCAATGGAATGGTGTGTCCTTTTTTGTTAAGTCTGTAAGGCTTTTCGCGATTTTGGAAAAGTTTCGAATAAATTTGCGATAATAACCTGCTAAACCTAAGAATGATTTCACGTCCGTGGCATTGCGGGGTAATCGAAAGTTTTTTACAGCGTCTAATTTCTTGGGGTTTGGTTTGACTCCTTCGGATGAAACTACATGGCCTAAGTATTCTAATTCTGGTTTTACGAATTCACATTTGTCCGGTTGCAATTTAAGTCCTAATTCTCTGAGTCTCTGAAATACTATCGCGAGGTTTTCGTTATGTTCTTGAATCGTTTTTCCGAATATCACTATGTCATCCAAATAAACAAAGCAGTATTTTCCTACAAGTCCAGCTAAGGCTCTATCCATTAATCTTTGAAAGGTAGCGGGTGCGTTTTTAAGTCCGAATGGCATTCGATTGAAATGAAAATGCCCTTGCGGTGTCGAAAAAGCGGTATATTTTTTAGATTTCTCGTTCATTGGAATTTGATGGAATCCTGAGGATAAATCAAGCGCCGAAAAGAATTTTGCGTTTCCTAGTTGTGTTAAAATGTCGTCTATATCAGGTAAAGGGTAAGCGTCTTGTTCTGTGAGTTCATTTAGTTTCCTAAAATCGATAACTATCCTCCATTTCTGTTTTCCTGAGGCGTCTAATTTTTTCGGAACTACCCATACCGGAGAGTTATAAGGGGATTCGGATTCTTCTATAATATTTTTCTTCAACATGCCTCCTATTTGTCGCGAAATCTCGTCACGGTGACATTCCGGTGGCCTATACGATCGTGTGTTAATAATTTTGTCTTTGGTTAACGAAATTGTGTGCTGAGTTAAATTAGTACAGGGTAAAAGATCGGTTTCTAAATTAAAGATGTCAATATAATGAAGGATAATCTTTTCGATGGATTCACGGATTGGTTTTTCAATGTGATCTGTTCTCACTAGGCTTTTTAGTTTTGATACGTTGGAAAAGTCATGAGAATTTTGAATTTTGTCATTGGATATTGAATAGTTATACTTCTCTAAACATGGTAGCCCAATGATTCCGTCTTCGATAATAGGGAAATTGTTCGGTACTATGTGAAAAATGTGATTTTGTCCAAAAATTCGTTTCGTTACGTATTCGTTAGTTTCGTATTTGTCTCGTCCCATAGAAAATTTTTGTTTAGGCCCTATTTGTATCGCGTTGACAGTTTTGTTGCGTTTCACCAGGTTTATCCCTGCTCCTGTGTCGACCAGAAATACTCGCTCTTCGGTTCGGGTTGACAAAGGTATTACGAGTAGTCTTCCCGTGGCGATGTTGACTCGTATGTCTCGTACGGTTCGTCCATCTCCTGGTTCGATGTTGTTTCTTGTATTTCGTCCCATTCCTGGACTGCCTGAATCCTTGCGGGTGGTTGATCGCGTTGGCTCGGTGGTAGAAAATTTTGACACTTGTTGGCAATGTGTCCCAGCTTTCCGCACTTGAAGCACTTCATCTGCGCGCATTCAGCAGGTGATCTATTTTCTACTTGGTTAAATGTAGCAGGTTTCTGAGCTACTGGCGTGTTAGGCGATCTTGATGGTAACATTAGATCGTCTTACCTGCATATGCTGGTTGTCGGGGCGATTACTAACCGAAGATAAGCGATTACATGACCAATTAGGTTGTCATTTTTCTCGCAAGTAGCGTTCTACATCGGCTGCCTTTTTTTCAGCTTCCGGAAGATTCAAGGGTTCACTGCTTAATAGTATTCGCCCTATGTCGCGTCTGAGTCTCTTTAGGTACACACGAACAGTCTTCTTCGTGATTTCTTCAGTCATAATTTTACGTGTTAGTGGTTGTGGGTACTCATTGGTTACTGCGTACAGCAAACGGTTGAGTATTCTTCTAAACCGAATATTAAAACTTTGCACTGATTCCTCGCGTCCCTATCTCAACTCTCGTAATTGTTCTTGGTACTCATCCGAAGTCACTTGTGCTGCTAAGTTATTTCTCAGTGCGTCGTACAGATCACTGTAACACTCAATAGGAATGTTGCGAATACTTTGGGCTGCTTTCCCCACGATTTTTTCCACTTTTATTGCTCGTAGCAATAGATCTTGCTCCATACAGCGATCCTTCATACTTCTCACTTCTTTGATGAAGTCTTCAACTCCTACATCATCATCTCCGTTGAGCGTTGGGATGTAGCGTATTGCATCCTTAGCTCGTAGAGTGGGAGGAGCGGGCGGCAAATAGCCTCTTTCTTCCACCTCGGGTTGTTCGATGTCGAGGTGGACAGGTGGGGTGTCTGGAGCTGCTAACCCTGACAGTTTGCGTGCTTTTGCCATATTCACGGTGCGATTGATTGCTGTCGATGCACTTTCATTGTCTTCGGTGATAATGGAAGCAAATTCATCGGTAGCAGGGGATCCGAACCCAGTCCGTAGCGCTGCGACGGTTTTCCCGAGATTCTCGATTTCTGCTGCCCTGTGTCTGTTCTCTTCGTCATTTTGCATAGACAAACGTAACATTTCCTCTCGTAAAAGGGCAATGTTCTCGTTCTGTTTTTGAATACTGTCCCATATTGCTCGCAACATTGGGTCAGTTGAGGTTGAAGTTTGAGATTCGTTTGCCTTAGACATTATTGCGCTGATTTATAATTTTCAGACGAAGACGAGTTTTGGCTACTGAAGCTAAATTTTCTTTCACGGTAACGTACAAAGGAATTCAGTTTACCTTTTATTGTTACTTCACTTGGTTCGTGATAGTTACTTTGTTGTTGCGGATGACCGTAGTCCCAAATAATTCGATCTTCCGTAGATGATGAATGTCTTTTGGTTTCCGAACAAACACTTTTCACTATCCTGGCAGGATCGCCAAAATGTCACGTAAAATAACAAAATAAAAAAAGGAATTTGAGGTAAAAAATAAAAAAAGAAAACTTTATTTTTTTTCTAACATCAATACACTTTACAATCTACTTCCGAACTCTAGGCGTGACTTTCTAAGACTGACTCTTATGATTTTACTTTCGATCGGATCCGATTACTTTCTTTTGTCATCCCTCAACATCCCCACCGTCCATGCATTTGCTAGGCGTCCGCGATCGTTGCCACGTGCTCTTTCTTCTAGAACCTTCGGTGGAAGGACCGTTGGGATGTTGATGGTTCATTAGGCACTTCAGCGATATACATTGTCGCCGAGTGCCGCCACATCTTTATCTCTATCGTCAGTCCGTCGGATTTGAAGTATGCCGCTCGTGACACGATCTACGTAGTCTAAAATATCTTTTCCCGATCGTTGAAATATTGTAGCTAATTCTCCTTTATATTCGTTAACCGTTTTTCCCGGACCGAACATATCTTTTAATTTATTCCCGAAATCGTTTAAACTTATTACTTCTGTGTCTTCTATGGCGAGAAATGCGTGTCCGCGAAGTTTATTCGTTAATAATTTTACTAACTGAGATTCTTGATGCTTTGGAACCATGTTTCGTGCGCGCTCGCATGCTCTTAAAAATCGAAATACTGAGGGTCGATGTCCGTCGAACACTGGTACTGTCTCTATGGCATCTTTTAACTTAATTGGTTGGGAATTAACTTCTATCGGTATTGTCGCTTGGGAAATTATCGGCGATGATACGGGTGTCTTGATTTCCTTTTTTATTTTCAGTGAACGCACATCGTCTTGTAATTTATTCATTGTTGTGCTCATGTCGCGAAAATTCGCATCCCATGCTTTAAGTTTTTCCGATAACATCAAGATCATGTCTTTGTCCAACGATTCTAATTTAGTCGACATTATTTCTTAGGTATATATTTTATCGATAATCGTAACAACTTTAATCCTTTGTGGAGCGAATCGAACCGTTTAAACCAACTTCAATCCTCCGTGAAGCGGATCCCACCGCTGCCACCAAAAATTTATACTCTAATGTTACATATCAATTTGTTTGTTTAAATCGATCAAATCTTAAATTTAAATTTTACTGAAATTTTTTTTTTTTTTTTTTTGTTGAGTTTGAATTTAATCGGAAGGGAAATAAATTGAAATGATATTATTGTGTATTTAATACTGATTTAGATTTCTAATTAATACGGTAGTTGCTGCCACCAGAAATAGTCTAAGGACTATTTCAAAATATTTTATTTTTATTATTTTCTTTTACGTTTAATGGGTAGCGTTAACTGACGCTTAATGCAACTGGTAAACGAATTCGACTTTTCGGCTAACCTGCTATGCGCAGGAATACTAGCACGGGAGAGGATTAAAGCTGGGTACAATAAATATTTTTCCTCGTTGAACGAGTTTTTATTTGGACGTAGAATTGCTTAGATTATTACCCATATATATATTTTATTAGCTGGATATATGTATTTTGGCGTTGCTGGATTGGATAGGAATGTGAGATTTTTCGGTGTTTTATATAAATTTATTTTTACGTTTGACTTCTTCTTCTCTTTTAATTTCGCTGTAGTAGTTTGCCTTTAGTACCGAAACTCAATTCGTTTACTACGATGGATTCTGTTACCACGATTTTCTTGCCTTTTGAGTTTAATAATCGAGGATGATTCTAACGATCCTCTCTGTGCGGGACTTGTGTGATTTCGCA
The DNA here is from genome assembly GCF_011952255.1 of Bombus vosnesenskii. Lineage (NCBI taxonomy): Eukaryota > Metazoa > Arthropoda > Insecta > Hymenoptera > Apidae > Bombus > Bombus vosnesenskii. The sequence goes on from NW_022882987.1 coordinate 121,249, forward strand.
AGCCTTGCCCAAAGACGGGTAATATTTTACCAACAATGGGAGGAGGAATGCGAAGATCAGTGGAGTTTTAGTAGCTGAAAACTCCGTTCGCACAAGCCGACACAGCGGACAACACCTTTGTTTAAAATTTAAACAATGATCTTATCTTCAAAACCGTTCACGAAAATAAAACGAGATCAATGATAGGAAGTTCTAATTCAATTCTCGAGGGCAACGAGATTATCAGAGAAGAAGGAAATTTTCAAAATTAATTTTCTTACCTTGAGGAGTAGCTACTGTCTGGTGCCATTACCTCAGCTGCTCCGGTGGTCGTCGAAGTTTTTGTTGGGTTTATTACTTGAACTCGAATATAGTTTTCTATCAACTTTTACTTTATTTATCTATTTCGATACAGACTGAACAATTTACTAACTGGATTAATACCGCAATTACAATGCGCGTTTGTGTCTAAACGATGAAATGAGGACTTCAAAGATAAAATTTTCTTTTACTTAGTCGCGGTTCTCTTTTTTTGACCGAGAAACTAAAGACCCCGAAACGCAAAATACTATACAAAATTTCTAAACGCAATGATGAGCGCAATAAAGAACGTAATACGAATGATCCGTAATAACAATGATCGCAAAGAATGAACATCAAATTAATGAGCCGTAAAGAATGAACGCTGCTCTGTGTTGCTTCGCTTATTTATAATGCCATCACCCACGGGGTGGTGGTCCGCTGGGGGTACGCTTCCGTGGGAATCGGGATGTTGCAGTTTGGGTTTCTTGGAATCGTACGTGACAAAATGTAAATTCCGTATTTCGACTTAGTTTTTATCGGTCCTGTGTTTCTGCTGAGCTAGCGTCTAGGAGATTTGAAGCATTCCACGCTGATCTAGTCCTTTCCGCGAGAGACTTCCACATGCTGTACCGTGGGAATTACCGGTGTTTCTTCGGCGCGTGGAAGGGCTGGTGGCTGCAGCATCATTATCATTTCAATGTTTGCTCGGGCAACACGCACAATTCCGCTGCTCTCCCATAACAAGGACCTCCTCCTTCGAGTTGTTTTGCGTAAGTTTGGGTGTTTGCATATTAAGATTGTTTTGTGATTTTGATTGTTTTTCCCTTTTTTGCTATTTCCTTAGGTTTCGGTGATCGACGTTCGAACCATGTTTGCTGAGTCGTTTCTATCAGAGGTTCCTTTCCAGACTTCCCTGGTACGTATTTAGTCTTATTTTTAGTTCGTTTGGTTCGTCCTGTTTCGTTTTATTTAAAATATACCGTGTTGTTCTCAGCCCAAGCGAAAGAGGGATTCCGAAGAACCCATGGGCGACTCGGGAGGACCCATCATACGCATGCGGCCCTGTGATAAACCACGAGTATCAGAGTGGTTGGAGGAACTATTTAACATTGGTGCCGAGGCCGTGTCGAAATTGGGCTTTGACGATTTGGCTACTTTCGACGAGAACTTCTTCGATGCAGAGACCGTCGTATTGGAGAGGGAACCCCCTCTGGTTGAAATCGTTGATACCGATCCTTGCGTGAAAGTTCGTTTTGCGAATGAAATTCCCGAAGAGGTTTTGGAGGCGCATCTTCGTCACCATGCTTCTGGGAGAAAGGGAATTTCCCCTGTTGTGCGCTATTGGTGTATGTGTGAGTTCAGCGAACTTTATCCCGGAGCTCCTTGCTTCGATTTTGATTTAATGTAGCTGCTTCAATTTCGTTGGTTCGCTGTTTTGATGTTTATTAATTTTGACATATTTTGTTTGTGTTCAATATATATATATATATATGTAGTATCGGGAAGAAGGGCCCAAGAAACGTCGAGCTAACTACAGACAATGTCGCGAGAGCCGAGGCGCTGTCGGCTCCATCAATGCATTACCGGGTCCTTCAGGTAAATAGGTAAATAGCCGAAGAGACCTTCGTGACCCTGGCTATGAGCGTCTGTAAAACACGTGTGCGGTGGGCCCAGCAATAGACAATAGAGCGCTACAACGGCCCGAGAGGTAGTCGAACAGCAGAGGGCGAGTCGAACAGCAGAGTGCGAGTCGAAAAGCAGAGTGCGAGTCGAGAAGCAGAGTGCGAGCTGAGCGGAGACAAAGGTTGCGAGTGGCGTTGCCGAGAGAGTGTGGATTGCGCTGTTTTCTGTGCGTTTGGCGTGAATAGTTCAGGTTGAACAACAATCGTCTTTTTCTGTCTGATTAACATCTCTATTGTCCACTCTTTGTAAACACATTATATCACGATATTACATATATACATTTTAAGTCTGATAGTGTTAGGTTATCTATTTTACATTTGTTAGTTTTTTTTTAATTTTATATTTCCCCCCTTTTATTTAAATATATATATATATTTTTACATTTGTAATTGCCCATAAAATTTATTAAAGAAAAGTGTTAACAATGTGTATTGATGATTTGTTTCTCGCGCCTGACATCCATTAATCCCTAATATTCCTGTCGCCATGATGCGTGTAAATCTAACATGGCTGCTCATAAATGTCATCAGTAAAGTTATAGTGACGGGTCTTTAGTTTTGTTTGATATCGAAGTAATTTTTCGTCTGTCGCTCGTTTTTCCTTATTCTACCGCAATTAGAACATTTATTTATTAATATTGTTTTAAAGTGACAATAGTATTATTCGTGTGAATATACGTATATATATATATGTTTATGTTGTGTGTCATTTCAATATGGCTAATGTTTTGTAATTCTTCGATTGCGTTATTTATTGTTTTGAGTAGTTTATTTTATAGAGTATTTGATAATATAAAACATGATAATATAAACATATACATATATGTCGGAGATGAAAGGAAAGCCGAAGCCTTTCCTTGGAAATCTTGGGAACATCCTCTAGTACCTTAGCCTAGATTTTATTATAGTTGTAATTGCTTAAGATTTGTAATAAGCGAGATTGGGTTCGAGGTGACAATAGGTCGCTGAACGTAGCCACGGTCACGGAATGGATGTTTTATCTAACGGAGGTCTGGAGTGGTTGTATGTGTTTTCCGAGAAATGTGGTTGTGGCGGCATGCGGCCTCGAGAGCGGGCCGAGCCACGTGTGATGTTGCCACGGAGGTGCCGATGCAATGGGACATACATTGTATTAGTAATCAAAACTCCAGGCAGAAACTGCCTAGCAACGGCGTTTGGAACTTTCTCGATGCTTCCAACGAGTGTGCCTAGCAACGGCGTTTGGAACCTTCTCGATGCTTCCAAACGGGTATAGAAAACAAAATGCAATCGTACAGGGAGAAAGATCTCCACGAGGCTGGCATTCTTGCGATTGCCTTGGAGAGTGATACATCGAGCATTTTCGACGATCGCATTTGCATCTAAGTTAGTTTCGCTTAGTAAGGAGTTATCCCGGTGACCGTGGATTCGTTTGAACTCAAACATTGCTAATAGTATTATTTAATTTAATTATTCGTAGATCGTATTATTCATTAGGCTTAGTGTCTGTTGGACTTATTATTAGTTGTACTTATTATTTGTTAAGCTTAGTGATAGACCTGTATATACGTGTAAATAAAATCTCGGCTTTGTGAAACGATGGCTAGTCCACATGAAGAGTCGTCGCGCGCCCAAAATTCAAATCGTGATCCGACATCAGAAGTGGGATTAGAACCGTTTAAAGTGCTACAAGAGCAAATGGTCCTTATGCGCGAGTTGATTCAGACGCTAGCGCACAAACCGGAGGAGCAAAGACCGAGTACGGAATCTAAGGATGCAACGTTACCACGTTTCGACCCCGAAGGTGCGGGCGCCGATCCATCCGCGTGGTGCTCTCATGCTGATTTGATTTTGAAAGACCACCCGATGCAAGATAGTGCGTTACTTTCCGCTCTAAATTGCGCCCTAAGGGGTCCTGCTGCGCATTGGCTTTCACAAATGGTGCGCGGTGGAAAGCTTACCTGGCCAACGTTTAAGGAACAATTTCTTTCGCGTTTTGGTGGCAGAGAGACAGCCGCTTCGGCGTTAATAAGGATATCCAGAGAACGACCGTCGGAGACTGAATCCCCGGGAGCGTACGGTAGTCGCCTCCGCTCCATGCTGCAGATGAAGTTGCAGGATCTAACGATGCCCGAAGTGATCAATGCCCTCGCCCTTTATATACTGAGTTCACAAGATCGACGCTTTCGGCGACTAACGCTCGCGAATAATATCAGGACGGAGGACCAATTTCATGATGAAATGAGGATTCTCCCTTACAACGATCAGCCGACATTTTCGCCAAGAAATTCACTAACGGAACCTGAAGCTAAACGAAGCAGGCTATCAGTTCCTCGGATTAAGTGCTACCGCTGTGGTGCTCTCGGGCATAGGAGAACGGAGTGTCGCCTGCAAATACAAACGGGGAAGGAGCAGGATATACGAAACCCGAAGGAAAAACGACCAGCCGCATCGTCGAAGGTGACCTGCTTCAAATGCCACGAGGAGGGACATATCGCGCCTAATTGCCCATCATCGCGGAAAAGAAACTACGATTCCATTGACGAACGCCGGATCGACTCCTGTGTAGTGGAAGCTCCGGCTGGTAGATTAAACCATCTGGGTGAGTCGTATCCATTTTACTTTGATTCTGGGGCCGAGTGTTCGTTAATCAAAGAGTCCCTAGCTTCGAAATTTTCGGATAAAAGAATAACCGATGTGGTAGTGATGCGAGGGATCGGGAATACTTGTATTAAGAGTACACTTCAGATTTTGTCCACTGTTTGTATTAACGGTCTTACATTGGAGATAGTTTTTCATGTCCTTGCTGACGATTACCTAAAATACGACATCATGATTGGTCGCGAGATTTTGAGCCAGGGATTCGACGTAAATATCACGCAAAATAGCCTCGTTATTTGTAAAACAAAGGTCGTTAACGCTTGTGGTAAAGTCGCGGAAGATGCGGTCAACATTAACGAGGTTGACACTGATGTGATCGGTAACGATAAAGATCGATTAATCTCTGTTCTCGAAAAATTTAAAGAATCATTCATTACGGGTTTCCCGCGTACTCGCGTCAGTACGGGCCAGTTGGAAATACGGCTAATTGATCCCAACGTCACCGTGCAGAGAAGCCCTTACAGGCTTAGCGAGGAAGAGCGAAGAATAGTACGCGAGAGAATAGATGAATTAATTAAAGCACAAATTGTAAAACCTAGTAATTCGCCGTTCGCGAGCCCTATGATACTCGTGAAGAAGAAGGACGGCTCAGACAGATTGTGTGTAGACTTTCGAGCGCTGAATAAAAATACGGTCGCGGATCGGTATCCCTTACCCCTTGTTGCTGACCAAATCGCGAGATTGCAGAGTGCGAGATACTTCATTAGCCTGGACATGGCTAGCGGATTTCACCAGATTCCCATTCATCCTAACTCGACGGAATATACTGCGTTCGTTACCCCCGACGGTCAATACGAATACGTGACGATGCCGTTTGGGTTGAAAAATGCACCAGCCGTTTTCCAGAGAGCCATTTTCAAGGCCTTAGGCGACCTCGCTTATTCGTATGTCGTTGTTTATTTGGACGACGTTCTAATAATCGCCGACTCAATAGATCAAGCTCTAGAAAGGTTGCACACTGTACTAAACACTCTCGTAAACGCCGGATTTTCTTTCAATTTCGCTAAATGTTCTTTTCTGAAAACGTCGGTACTTTATTTGGGATATGTAATTCGTAACGGAGAAGTTCGTCCAAACCCGGGAAAAATACAAGCTTTGAATTCTTTACCTGCACCGTCGACCGTCACACAGCTTAGGCAGTTCATAGGTTTGGCCTCTTACTTCCGAAAATTTATTCCTAAATTTTCACAAGTGATGAAACCCTTGTACGCACTCACTTCTAGTAACAAGCACATAACTTGGACGGACAGGCACGAAAAGATAAGACAACAGATAATTTCCGTTCTGACCGACGCGCCGGTGTTAATGATATTTGATCCCAATCGTCCCATAGAGCTACATACCGACGCTAGTTCGGAGGGGTATGGAGCTATTTTAATGCACAAAGTCGAAAAGGAAAACAGAGTCATGGAATATTATAGTAAAAGGACCAGTCCCGCGGAATCTAGGTATCATTCGTACGAACTGGAGACACTAGCAGTAGTAAGCGCCGTCAAGCATTTCCGACACTACTTACATGGACGGAAATTCTTAGTAGTTACCGACTGTAATTCCTTGAAAGCCTCCAGCAACAAAGTAAACTTAAACGACCGGGTTTATAGGTGGTGGGCTTATTTGCAAACATTCGATTTTGACATCATGTATCGAGAGGGTAAACGAATGGCCCACGTAGATTTCTTTTCGCGAAACCCCGTAGACTTGAATCGCCGTACGATAGACAAGGTCGCAGAGAAAGAGATTAATCTGGCCGAGATCTCCGAAGATTGGCTATTAGCGGAACAACATCGCGATCCGCAAATCTCCGAAATCGTTAATAAATTACAGAACGAAGAGCTCGCGGAAGATATCGCGAATACCTACGAACTGCGATCCGGTACACTTTACCGTAAAATACAACGAAAGGGCAGAACCCTTTGCTTACCCATTGTTCCGAGGGGTTTTAGATGGTCCGTCATCAACCATGTGCATCAGTCAATTATGCACTTAGGATGGGATAAAACGCTCGAGAAGCTCTATGAGTATTATTGGTTCAAGGGAATGGCGAAGTATGTTCGCAAATTTGTCGAGAACTGCCATGCTTGTAGAGTTTCGAAGGCTAGTTCAGGTAAAATACAGGCTGAACTGCATCCTATATCTAAGACCGGCATACCGTGGCATGGACATGGACGTGGTGCACATGGACATAACGGGCAAGCTGAGTGGCAAGAATGACTCGAAAGAGTATGTCGTCGTCTTGATCGATGCCTTTACGAAATTCGTGCACTTACATCACACACGCAAATTGGATTCGCTTAGCGTTATCAAGGCACTTAAGTCCGCCGTGTTTTTGTTCGGTAGTCCCTGTCGGATAATAGCAGATCAGGGTAGATGTTTCACGGGCCGGGAATTTCAAGAATTCTGTGCAAGCAAACAAATCAAAGTTCATTTGATCGCGACCGGTGCAAGTAGGGCCAATGGGCAAGTAGAACGTGTTATGAGCACGTTAAAAAATATGTTCACAACGGTAGAAACGACCGGGCGTTCATGGTAAGACGCGATCGGGGAGATTCAATTGGCTTTGAATTGCACCATCAACCGCGTAACCAAATCGAGTCCTTTAGAGTTATTGATTGGTAGAGCAGCAAGACCGTATGACTTATTATTACTACCTGATAACATCGAGGAAAAGGAAATAGATATCTCCAGTGTAAGACAACAGGCAATAAAAGAGATGGAAACTAGTGCTAGGTATGACAAAGAGAGATTCGATAAAACCAAAGCTAAAGTAGTTAGGTTTAATCCCGGTATTTGGTACTACGCCAAAATGAAGAAAGGAACCAGACAAAATTAGATCCAAAATTCAGGGGTCCGTTTGTAATATCGGAGGTCCTGGAAGGAGACCGATATACCTTGAAAACACTGGATGGGAAAAGGTCATACAAGTGCAGTCATGACAGGTTAAGGAAAATGCCGGATAGTTGCATTCCTGCGGAGTTGGATGTCTGTTGTGATGACGAGAACAGTGACCATGGCGATGTGAGTACCCCAATCCCAGAGGATCGTAGAATTATATGAGCCCAGGTGTGGCCATAGGATGGAGTTCAGTGCGGTCAGGCACTGGAAGTGACGATGTCACGAAGCTGGGAGCCGGTTTAGTACCGACAGAGACAATGTCACGAGGTTGGAGCTGGTTTAGTACCGACAGCGACAATGTCACGAGGTTGGAGCTGGTCTAGTACCGACAGCGACGATGTCACGAAGCTGGAGCTGATCTAGCACCGACAGTGACCATGTCACGAGGCTGGAGGCGGTCTAGTGTTGACAGCGATCGTGTTACGAAGCTGGTTATGTAACCAATTTTGAGAGTATGTGCGATTCGAAGGATGAGACCCATTTGGGTGTGAAATCGAGAATGGTCCGTCATGTCATTACGACCCGACTGAAAGCACGCAGAATGCAACTGGCACTTTGAATGCTAATCACAATGATACTAATCTTGTTTCCTTTTGTTTTGTTGACGAAGGTACACCCGAGGACGTGTGATAGTCAGGATAGCCGTGTCGGAGATGAAAGGAAAGCCGAAGCCTTTCCTTGGAAATTTTCGGAACATCCTCTAGTACCTTAGCCTAGATTTTATTATAGTTGTAATTGCTTAAGATTTGTAATAAGCGAGATTGGGTTCGAGGTGACAATCGGTTGCTGAACGTAGCCACGGTCACGGGATGGATGTTTTATCTAACGGAGGTCTGGAGTGGTTGTATGTGTTTTCCGAGAAATGTGGTTGTGGCGGCATGCGGCCTCGAGAGCGGGCCTAGCCACGTGTGATGTTGCCTCGGAGGTGCCGATGCAATGGGACATACATTGTATTAGTAATCAAAACTCCAGGCAGAAACTGCCTAGCAACGGCGTTTGGAACTTTCTCGATGCTTCCAACGAGTGTGCCTAGCAACGGCGTTTGGAACCTTCTCGATGCTTCCAAACGGGTATAGAAAACAAAATGCAATCGTACAGGGAGAAAAATCTCCACGAGGCTGGCATTCTTGCGATTGCCTTGGAGAGTGATACATCGAGCATTTTCGATGATCGCATTTGCGTCTAAGTTAGTTTCGCTAAGTAAGGAGTTATCCCGGTGACCGTGGATTCGTTTGAACTCAAACATTGCTAATAGTATTATTTAATTTAATTATTCGTAGATCGTATTATTCATTAGGCTTAGTGTCTGTTAGACTTATTATTAGTTGTACTTATTATTTGTTAAGCTTAGTGATAGACCTGTATATACGTGTAAATAAAATCTCGGCTTTGTGAAACGATGGCTAGTCCACATGAAGAGTCGTCGCGCGCCCAAAATTCGAATCGTGATCCGACATATATATATATATATACATATATGTATATATATATATGTTATTATATATTATTATAGTTATGTTATATATATATAACATAACTATAATAATGTAAAAAAATATATATATATATATTATATACACATTCAATAAATAAAACGGATGACATTAACAACACCCACTCCCATCAATAATGCATACGACTTATAAAATAAGTCCGTTATATTTATTGACATACACACACATATATATATATATGTCGGGTTTGCATTAGAATTAGGGTTAGGGGCGTGATACGAATCTTCGTTTGGATTACACGTCGTCGTTACGCAATAGAGAAGACATTGGCTAGTGCAAATACGATTACCATAGAACCGGACAAGTAACCGTGGTAATTAGATACTCGAGTAACTAATGACAATGATCCTAGGTTCAATAATGAATCCGCGGTCGACAGGATGATAGATGAACGTGCTCACAAAATCTAAGTCGGACGTGTAATATTCACTGGTCGTAAGGGGTTACTCTTTTTCATCGATGAGATCGCGAGCGGGAATGACTTTCCCGTCCCGATGATGCCACAGAGGAAAACTATAATGGGGTGTGTCTAAGGACACGAGATCATCGGATTCGTCGAGAAAAGCCTTCGTTCAGAAAGTAAGGGAAATTGGCGTTGCTGCTAATTGGTCAATCTCCAAACCGGTGGTTAGAAAAAGATGCTAGCCGCCCTCGAGGGAAAGTTGCTAGTGGGAGACGCCGCTCGTTGAAAAATAGGTCTGCCCTATTTTCCCGTAGTTGGGACAAAGACTGTTTGTCTGTTTGAAGGACTTTAGTTGACTAAATCTTAAGATTTATAACGGGCCCTCGAGCTAGCTGAACATGTACTGCGGAGACTCATCGACATCTGGCAATCATCTTACTCGAAGAATAGGGTCTGCGTGTGGCGAGCTACGGGACAGAGACCGTTGGAACGTTTACTGTCGAGTGTTACAACTATTTCCTTCTTAAGGAGAGCTATAGAATTATTCCATGCCTTTGTTAGACAAAGCGTTCATGCCGTGACCGCGGCTACGTTCAGCGACTGACTGTCGTCTCGAGCCCAAGCTCATTATCACAACTCTCGAACAATTACAATCGGATTGAATAACTACAATTGTTCAATTACAGCTATAGTAGACTCTAGGTTACAATGTTGCGGGATTATCCAAAATTCCAAAGGCGCCGGTGTTCTTTCATCTCCGACATATAAATATACATAAATACATACATATATATATATTTGTAATTTATACTATAATAATGAACACTAGAATATAAGAACATATCAAATAAATTGTTGACAGGGAAAATGAGTTATTTGGTCATCCTACTCACTCTATTCGGAACAACAAACGGTTTAATAGGATATGATTGCAACGGGAACCATTTGAATGTCACCACCATCTCGTTAAACTCTATTGGAGATTGCAATATAAAACCCGTACAGACGGAAAGTCAGGAAACATATATACAACTATTGCAACTTTCGGAATTTGACTTCGCTAGAGTAAGACAATGTAAGGTGCAAATTACGCGAATGATATACTATTGCGGCATGCACTCCCACACGTCAACAGTACATAATGGATTCGCCGAATACCCCCACGAGACAACGGCTTAACAATGCACAAGGATGCACCAAGACGGCACTTTTTCCCTCGGACCTGAAACTTTCATAGTAGGCTTAAAAGACAATATGACGATGACAAACTCCCTTGTCCTAGCCGGAAAACTAACAAACGACGGCAGCTGCCAAGGAACGCAATACACAGATCCCTACGGAAGCTGAGAAGGAGTTGTTGTACAAGCCACGGTAAAGATAAGCCTAAGATCAGGAACAGTACCAGTGCGGATCGAAGCAAATAAAATCATACTAAGGTCAGGAACAACCTGCGCTTTTAATGAAGGAACCTGTTTGGATTCAGAAGATGGATACACCTATTGGCAACCACATCCACCATCCCTATGTAAGTTCGATCAGTACGACGTCTTGTACGAAGGAATCGCCACAAAAATTCAAGAAATAAAAACCAATAGCAACCCGACGGCACCGGTTTTTGCCTTGACTACTCAAGAAATAACCTTTGTGCTAACCAAAACTGGAGAACAGCCTCTGTGCGGATACACCCTGTTATCCACAGAACACCCTAAGCTCTTTCTCCTAGAAACAACTAAAGGAAATACATTTATACCCAAACGTAAAACAGCAGTCGAAAATTTAGATGTATTCGCATACGTAAACTCAAAATTCATTTACGTGGAAAAACACATCATAAGACAAATGACGGCAATCTATCAGGATATATTGACACAAAGATGCATCTCGGAAAAGAAAATAATAGAGAATGCATTGAGCTTAGCAACTATATTACCTGATGAATTTGCGTATGCAATAACCAAAACTCCAGGACACATGGCCTTGGTCGCAGGAAAAGCAGTGCACATAGTTAAATGCATTCCAGTTCCAGTGAAAGTACGCCACACGACGGAATGTTACATGGAATTACCCGTTTAGCAAGGAAACGATACGGCATACTTAATGCCTAAGACTCGAGTCATAACAAAACACGGAAACCACAGAGAGTGTAGCGCCATATTGCCAACACTATACAACATCGATGGAATATGGCACAAGCTCATGCCAAAACCAATAGAGGCAATGGCACCACTAGAGCTCTGTCCAAACCTACACCAAACGTGGCAATACTCTGCGCCATCGTCATTAGCCACGAGTGGAATATACACTCAAAACGACCTGGATGCACTCCGAGATCATGTCATGTTTCCAGCAGAAAAAACTGCAGTCTTGAACACCATAGCCAGAGGAGCAGCAGGAAAGGCAATTGTACCGGGAACAGTAAATGTTCTAGTTATTATGGATGAAACTACATTGACTGCAATAGCAAAAAATACAGCGTTAAAACTATGGAATGGCTTTATTGAATTTGGAACATTTAGCGCACTAATACTTGGAATCTTCATAATACTAAAGATAATAAAGACAATAGTTGGCATAGTTATACATGGGTACCAATTACGCGAGACTTACGGGATGTGGAATCGCTCCCGACTCGGAGCAATATGCGGCTCAGTCACCCACCTACTATTGTACATCAAAGGAAAACGTAACGTCGAAGATCAAACACAACCACAAGGAATATCAATTACATCAAACGATATACTGGATCAACAACCAACACCCACTACGTCCGCTCTAAATGAACTAGAGGACACGATCACTCAAATTTCCTCCGGAAATTTGAACTTCAAGAGGGGTCCGAAATATAGAATATCGCAATATACAAACAACGCAAGTGACAGTTCGAACACCCCAAAACAAACGCATGGTACAACGAAAATGGAAGTTCTTTGATAAAAGATTCATTAAACGTAGTTATATATAGAGAATTAACATACGAGAGTAAATAACAAATAATAAAATGGAAATAGATACTCTGACGAAGTAGTAAAAATAAAGAATATAACATAACCTATACCAACTAAGAACCCGAGCGAGCTGAAAATCAATCCGGAACAAGAACAATTATATCCGACGACAGGAAGATATACTTACAATTAATTAACGAAGATGGAATACGCAAATGCAAAACAAACTATTAAATAAAACCAACTAGTAAATCGAATAAGCTGGTAAAATCTAGAAATTAAAATAATTATATACCACATAATAGCAAAAGAGAATAAATGGAAGACACACTTTAATCAAACAACAAGAAAAAGGAGAAATTATAAAACAACTAATTAATAAACTGAATGAACTGCGAACTCACCTGATGAATCCAAAATAAAATAACGATGAAATAATTAGGAAAAAGGGACAAGAATACATGTTATATTTTATTAACAAATACAAGAAATAAATACTCTAACGAAGTAATAAATATGGAAAATGTAACATAACCTATATCAACTAACAACCCGAGCGAGGTGCGAATCAATCTGGAACAAGAACAATTATATCCGACGACAGGAAAATATACTACAATTAATTAGCGAAGATGAAATACGCAAATGCAAAACAAACTATTAAATAAAACCAACTAGTAAATCGAAGAAGCAGGTAAAATCTAGAAGTTAAAATAATTATATACCACATAATAGCAAAAGAGAATAAATGGAAGACACACTTTAATCAAACAACAAGAAAAGGAGAAATTATAAAACAACTAATTAATAGTGAACTGCGAACTCACCTGATGAATCTGAAATAAAATAACAACAAGGAAATAATTAGGAAAAGGGACAAGAATACATGTTATATTTTATTAAATAACAAAAAATAAATGGATAAATAAAATAACTAAATAAACCTGTTAACAATCCAAGTAATTATACATAGTTAACATTCTAATAAAAAATTTTTATTATCACATTACAAGTTATATATGTATGTATGAGATCAATATTCTAATAAATAAATAAAAAAAAAATTTTTAAATGCATTGTTTATCCCATTGGAAGATTACGTCGTGAAAATATATATATATGTCGGAGATGAAAGAACACCGGAGTCTGTAATTGAACAATTGTAGTTATTCAATCCGATTGTAATTGTTCGAGAGTTGTGATAATGAGCTTGGGCTCGAGGCGACAGTCAGTCGCCGAACGTAGCCGCGGTTACGGGATGAACGCTTTGTTTAACAAAGGTATGGAGTAATTCTATAGCTCTCCTTAAAAGAAATATTCGTGGCGACACGCGACAGTAAACATTCCAACGGTTTCTGTCCCGTGGCTCGCCACACGCAGACCCTATTCTTCGAGTAAGATGATTGCCAGATGTCGATGCGTCTCCGCAGTACATGTTCTGCTAGCCCGAGGGCCCGTTATAAATCTTAAGATTTAGTTAACTAAAGTCCTTCAAACAGACAAACAGTCTTTGTCCCAACTACGGGAAGATAGGGGAGACATATTTTTCAACGAGCGGCGTCTCCCACTAGCAACTTTCCCTCGAAGGCGGCTAGCATCTTTTTCTAACCACCGATATGGAGATTGACCAATTAGCAGCAACGTCAATTTCCCTTACTTTCTGAACGAAGGCTTTTCTCGACGAATCCGATGATCTCGTATCCTTAGATACACCCCATTATAGTTTTCCTCTGTGGCATCATCGGGACGGGAAAGGCAATCTCGTTCGCGACTTAGGTTTTGTGAGTACGTTCATCTATCATCCCGTCGATCGCGGATTCGTTATTGAACCTAGGATCATTGTCATTAGTTTCTCGAGTGCCTAACTACCGCGGTTACTTGTCCGGCTCTATAATAATCGTATTTGCACTAGCCAATGTCTTCTCTATTGCGTAACGACGACGTGTAATCCAAACGAAGATTCGTTTCACGCCCCTAACCCTAATTCTAATGCAAACCCGACATATATATACGTAACAATCTAAATAATTCAACATTCAAATAAAATCCGTGCAACGAGCACAAATATTTATCTTACCCAGCTTTAATCCTCTCCCGTGCCAGTATCCCTGCACATAGCAGGTTAGCCGAAAACGTGGAATTTATCTATCAGTAGCCTGAATATTAGTTAACGCTGCCCACGAGCAATTAATTCATTAATAAACCATCTAAAGAAATTTCTCTAATTGAAATAGTCCTTAGACTATTTCTGGTGGCAGCAACTACCGTGTAAATCGAAAGTTTCGATAAAAAAGAATTTTTTAAACTTTAGAAATAGAACTTAACCGGAAATCTTAAATCAATATCTTAAATACAATCATATCATTTAAATTTTCCCATCCTATTAAATTCAAATTAAATCAAATCAAATTAAATTAAATCACCACAAACAAAAAAAAAATTCTGCAAATTCAACGGTTTAGAATCGATTTAAAACAAACAAGGACAATTGTAACTGCCTACTTTCGCGGATTGTGTTGAAGTTTCGTCTTCTTGATTATCTCATATTTTTGGGACAGGCGGAGTCTGCTGAAGTTTCGCCTTCTTGATTATCTTGTTTACGCTATTTCTAATTTATCATATCCGTGAGACACGTAGGTGCTGCTGAAGTTTCGTCTTCTTAATTTCTCATGTATCATTTGGTGTTCGGGACATACAAGGTGCGTGATAAAATGTAAATATTGTACTGGCTCGTCTTTCGCTGAGGTTGCGTCTGCGATCCTTCCCTGGCCTTCCCTATTGATGCCAGTGGAATGTGCCAGGCGCGTGGCAGCTTGTCCTTGCTGAGGTTGCATTTGTGATATGTCTAGTAATTTCTTTGCTGGTGTGAATGGAACGTACAAGGCACGTGGCAACTTAGTGTTTTGCCGAGTCTTTGCACGTGTGGGACGCCGTACTATCTTCCCCCAAAAAACCATTAAAAATAACACGTCACTTCATAAGGGATGGTGTGAAGTGGCAGTTCGTAACAGTTGTTAATTGTTTGGCGAGTTTAATTTGCTTAGTGAGTTTTTAGGTTAGTTTTCCTTTTTATGTAATAATTCACAGTAATGAGTGGTTTCGATTGTTCAATATTTTGTATGTTTGGTAGTGTCGATTTTCTTTACTGCATTTCCATATCTTCTTTTTATGAATGCAGGTTATGTTAGATCATGAATACCGATGTATCTGAAGTATGTATTATTTTGATTTGTTTTGACTTCATCCTGTTTCATATTGTTGTTCATTTCCTTAAACTTGTGTGTTTTATTTTAGTGTGAGAGGAAGAAAAGAAATAGAGGAAGGCGTAGGCCGTTCATACCTTCTTTGAAACGTTCAAGAAAACCTGGTCGTCGTGGCGGTGTGAAAGCTCGCAGACAGAAGTTAAGGAGGTTGGGGAAATCATTTTCCACGGAGGGTAGCAGTAGTGTGGCTCCAACCCCATTGTCGAGTCTTGAGGATCCTTCCGTTGTCGACCTAACTTTCTCCGATGAGGACACCCTTGAGTTGCCGCCAGGTTCTTCTATGGTCGAAGTGGTCGATACAGATACCGGTGCGAAGGTTCGTTTTCCAGAGGAGATCCCTGATCAAGTGTTGGAGGCTTATCTACGCCACCATTCCTCAGATCAGGGTGGTACTTGCCCGGACGTACTCTCATGGTGTTTAGATAGGTTTCGTGAGATGTATCCGGATGCTCCCCGTGTATGAATTCTGAGTTTATTTAGTGGCAGTGTTTTATTTATTTATATGTGTATATGTGCCTACATGTGTTCCGAACAGGTGCTGTTTTACTAAAGTGTTTTTGTTTATATTCTTTGATTTTGTTTAATAAGATATATTTTGTTTACTGTCTTTCCCTCTTGCATTGGCGTGCTGTAAGTGTGGTCGGCTTTCCGGATGGTGGTTTGTGCCTTTTGATTATTGATTTGGTAAATCCTTGTTACGTAGATTTAATTATTATTTCCATTGCCCCTGGTGTTTGATCTAGTTTACTGTTATAGGTTTTGGTGATTTTGATATTAGCGTTGGATGATGGATTAAAGTATCGTCGTCAGAGATTCCCACGCAGACTGTTCTAGTGCGTATCTTATTTTGTTTTCTTGTATTTAGTTTATTCCTTTTCTTTTTGGTTTATTTTGTTCGCTGCATGTGGTGTTTCAGCGCAAGAAAAAGAAGTGTTATAAAGAATCCGTGAGTGGCCCCAGAAGACGTAGTCATCGTGTGAAGTGTTGTGAGCAGGAACGAAGGGTCGAGGCTACTGAGGGAGTCGTGTGACACTTGTGTTGTTTTTGGTTGTGTACAATATATATATGTCGGAGATGAAAGGAAAACCGGAGCCTTCCTTTGCAATTTTGAGGAAGCCTTCTAATACTTTAGCCTAGATTTTATCATAACTGTAATTAAGCAATTGTCATTTGTAATTGTTTGATATTTGTGAAAACGAAAGTGGGTTCGAGGTGACAACTGGTCGCCGAACGTAGCCACGGTCACGGGATAAACGTTTTGCCTGACGAAGGTGTGGATCGGTTGTATTGTTCTCCCTAGAAATCACATAGAATTGTACTTTAGAGATGTCGATATAATGGGACACACGTTGTATTAGGAATCAATCTCCAGACAGAAACTGCCTAGTAACGGCGTTTGAATCTTTCTCGATGTTTCCAAAGAGTATACAACAAACTTTTGACAGAAATTGCCTAGCAACAACGATTGGAACCTTCTCGATGTTTCCAGCGAGCATATAACAAACAAATGCAGTCGTATAGCGAAAAAGATTTTCATCAGACATTCATTCGTGTGATCGCCTTGGAAAGTGATACATCGAGCAATTTACCGAGTGTCTCAGCAATCGTATTTTTGTGTTTAAAATTATTCTACGCATAGTAAAGAGTTATCCCGTTGACCGTGGATTCGTTTGAACCCCGGAACATTGTTAATAGCCTAAATTAAATTCATTACTCGTAAAACCTATCAATCGTTAATCTCATTATACGTTAAATTCATTATTCGTAAGACATATTATTCGTTCCTCTTATTGTTCGTTAAACTTATTATTCTTTAATCTAATTATTAATTAAACTTATCGTTTGTTAATCTTATCATTTATTAAACTCATTATTCATAATATTTTGTAAAATCTTGTTTATTCGCGTAAATATATTCTCTGCTTTGTAAAACAATGGCTAATTCAAACGGAAAATTATTACGCGCCTTAAATCCTAATAATAACCCGACATATATATATGTCGGATTAACATTAGAATTTAGGGCGTAACCATCGAATTAGCCAACCATTGAATTAGCCATCGTTTTACAAAACAGAGATTATATTTACGTGTATATACAAGACTTTACAAAGTATAATGAATATTGAGTTTAATGAATAATAAGATTAACAAATAATAAGTTTAACAAATGATAAGATTAACGAATAATAAGTTTAACGAATAATAAGATTAACGAATAATATGTTTTACGAATAATAAGTTTAACGAATAATGAGTTTAATGAACGCTATTAACAATGTTCTTGGGTTCAAACGAATCCACGGTCAACAAGATAACTCTTTCCTATGCGTAGAATAATTTTAGGCACAAAAATACGATTGCTGAGACGCTCGATAAACTGCTCGATGTATCACTTTCCAAGGCGATCACACGAATAATAATCTGATGGAAATCTTTCTCGCTGTACGATTGCATTTGTTTGTTATATGCTCGTTGGAAGTGTCACGACCGGCATACTTCAAATCCGACGGACTGACGATAGAGATAAAGATGTGGCGGCACTCGGCGACAATGTATATCGCTGAAGTGCCTAATGAACCATCAACATCCCAACGGTCCTTCCACCGAAGGTTCTAGAAGAAAGAGCACGTGGCAACGATCGCGGACGCCTAGCAAACGCATGGACGGTGGGGATGTTGAGGGCTGACAAAAGAAAGTAATCGGATCCGATCGAAAGTAAAATCATAAGAGTCAGTCTTAGAAAGTCACACCTAGAGTTCGGAAGTAGATTGTAAAGTGTATTGATGTTAGAAAAAAAATAAAGTTTTCTTTTTTTATTTTTCATCTCAAATTCCTTTTTTATTTTGTTATTTTACGTGACAGAGGCATCGAGAAGGTTCCAATCGCCGTTGCTAGGCAGTTTCTACCAAAAGTTTGATGTATACTCGTTGGAAGCATCGAGAAAGTTCCAAACGCCGTTGCTAGGCAGTTTCTGTCTGGAGTTTGATTATTAATACAACGTGTGTCTCATTATATCGACACCTCCAAAGTACAATCCTATGTGACCAGGCCCGTCCTTGAGGCCGTATGCCGCCACAACCACATTTCTAGGGAGAACTATACAACTGCTCCACACCTCCGTCAGGCAAAACGTTCATCCCGTGACCGTGGCTACGTTCAGCGACCAATTGTCACCTTGAACCCAATTTCGCTATTACAATCAGATCGAATGACATCGAATGATTCGAACAATTACAATCAGATCGAATGACAACAATTGCTTAATTACAGCTATAATAAAATCTAGGCTAAAGTACTAGAGGATGTTCCCAAAATTTCCAAGGAAAGGCTTCGGCTTTCCTTTCATCTCCGACATATATATATGTTGGTTAAATCCTCTGTAATGTAAATTTTATGAGGTGGTTTTGTATATTTATTTCGTTACGTTCATAGATTATTAGTTGTTTGACATAGTAGTATATATATATATATGTATTTTATTTCACAACGTGATTCTTTAAGTTTGTCTACATGTTAATTGTTTTTAATACTATAGTGTCATATATTATTTATTTAAATTAGTAGGTTTAGTTTGGAATGTATATATATGTTTCGTGGCGTAGGTTATGTTTCGCTAGAGCTAGTTGTAATATTGTATATTTTAATATTTGATTTAATAATGTAGAACACACATATATATGTCGGAGATGAAAGGACACCGGAGCCGTCCCTCTGGAACTTCGGGAAAATCCGTAAAATCGTAATTACAGTTTACAATCGTAATTAAACAATTTGCCGTCATCCTGCCCAATTGTACTTGTTTGCGATTTGTGATAATAAACTTGGGCTCAAGGCGACCATCAGTCGCCGAACGTAGCCGCGGTCAACGGGACGGGCGCTTCGCCTAACAAAGGTGTGGAATTATAGTATGACCCTCATTAAAAGAAATACCAATAGAGGTACTTGACAGTAAAACATTCCAACGGTTCCTTCGGACAATGAATACCTGATGTTGAGGCACGTACACAGCACAAGTCCAGTTAGCCCGAGGACCCGCTATAAAACCTGGGTTTTTCCGGCAATTAAGATTTTCCAAACGGACAG
Source organism: Bombus vosnesenskii (assembly GCF_011952255.1). Classification (NCBI taxonomy): domain Eukaryota; kingdom Metazoa; phylum Arthropoda; class Insecta; order Hymenoptera; family Apidae; genus Bombus; species Bombus vosnesenskii. Next base: position 140,956 of record NW_022882987.1, read on the forward strand.
ACAGTCTTTGTCCCAAACTGACCAATTGACAGCGACGTGAATTTCCCTTACTTTCGGAACGAGGGCTATACCCGACGGATCCGATGATCGATCCGATGTCGGATCTCGTGTCCTTAGACACACCCCATCATAGTTTTCCTCTGTGGCATCATTGGGACGAAAATTCATTCTTTCTTGAAATCCCACCGACGAAGGGAGCAGCGCCTGACGATCAGTGAGTTTGAGTTAGAGCAAGTATATCTTTCATTCCGTTGACCGCGGATTCGTCATCGAACTTAAGACCAACGTCACTAACATCGCAAGTGCCCAACCACCGCTGTTGATTGTCGAATCGGTAGTGTCCATACTCGTAGCATCAGGCCGTGTTTTCATTATCACACAACGACGGCCAACTCCAAGGGAGGTCTATCAAATGCCCACAACCCTGTTCCTGACTCTTCTCCGACATATATATTTTTTTACGATGTAATTTTCCAATAGGATAAACAATGCATTTTTAATTTTTTATATTTATTTATTAGAATATCGATCTCATACATATATATAACTTGTAATGTAATAATTTTATTAAAATGTGAACTATTCCTAATCACTTGGTTTGTTAACAGGTTTATTTAGTTATCTTATTTATCCATTTATTTCTTGTATTTGTTAATAAAATATAACATGTATTCTTGTCCCTTTTTCCTAATTATTTCATCGTTATTTTATTTTGGATTCATCAGGTGAGTTCGCAGTTCATTCAGTTTATTAATTAGTTGTTTTATAATTTCTCCTTTTTCTTGTTGTTTGATTAAAGTGTGTCTTCCATTTATTCTCTTTTGCTATTATGTGGTATATAATTATTTTAATTTCTAGATTTTACCAGCTTATTCGATTTACTAGTTGGTTTTATTTAATAGTTTGTTTTGCATTTGCGTATTCCATCTTCGTTAATTAATTGTAAGTATATCTTTCTGTCGTCGGATATAATTGTTCTTGTTTCGGATTGATTTTCAGCTCGCTCGGGTTCTTAGTTGGTATAGGTTATGTTATATTCTTTATTTTTACTACTTCGTCAGAGTATCTATTTCCATTTTATTATTTGTTATTTACTCTCGTATGTTAATTCTCTATATATAACTACGTTTAATGAATCTTTTATCAAAGAACTTCCATTTTCGTTGTACCATGCGTTTGTTTTGGGGTGTTCGAACTGTCACTTGCGTTGTTTGTATATTGCGATATTCTATATTTCGGACCCCTCTTGAAGTTCAAATTTCCGGAGGAAATTTGAGTGATCGTGTCCTCTAGTTCATTTAGAGCGGACGTAGTGGGTGTTGGTTGTTGATCCAGTATATCGTTTGATGTAATTGATATTCCTTGTGGTTGTGTTTGATCTTCGACGTTACGTTTTCCTTTGATGTACAATAGTAGGTGGGTGACTGAGCCGCATATTGCTCCGAGTCGGGAGCGATTCCACATCCCGTAAGTCTCGCGTAATTGGTACCCATGTATAACTATGCCAACTATTGTCTTTATTATCTTTAGTATTATGAAAATTCCAAGTATTAGTGCGCTAAATGTTCCAAATTCAATAAAGCCATTCCATAGTTTTAACGCTGTATTTTTTGCTATTGCAGTCAATGTAGTTTCATCCATAATAACTAGAACATTTACTGTTCCCGGTACAATTGCCTTTCCTGCTGCTCCTCTGGCTATGGTGTTCAAGACTGCAGTTTTTTCTGCTGGAAACATGACATGATCTCGGAGTGCATCCAGGTCGTTTTGAGTGTATATTCCACTCGTGGCTAATGACGATGGCGCAGAGTATTGCCACGTTTGGTGTAGGTTTGGACAGAGCTCTAGTGGTGTCATTGCCTCTATTGGTTTTGGCATGAGCTTGTGCCATATTCCATCGATGTTGTATAGTGTTGGCAATATGGCGCTACACTCTCTGTGGTTTCCGTGTTTTGTTATGACTCGAGTCTTAGGCATTAAGTATGCCGTATCGTTTCCTTGCTAAACGGGTAATTCCATGTAACATTCCGTCGTGTGGCGTACTTTCACTGGAACTGGAATGCATTTAACTATGTGTACTGCTTTTCCTGCGACCAAGGCCATGTGTCCTGGAGTTTTGGTTATTGCATACGCAAATTCATCAGGTAATATAGTTGCTAAGCTCAATGCATTCTCTATTATTTTCTTTTCCGAGATGCATCTTTGTGTCAATATATCCTGATAGATTGCCGTCATTTGTCTTATGATGTGTTTTTCCACGTAAATGAATTTTGAGTTAACGTATGTGAATATATCCAAATTTTCGACTGCTGTTTTACGTTTGGTTATGTAGCGGCACACGAGCAGGACAAATTCAAATCCTATTGTTGTTTTGTTTCGGAGTATCATGACCGTTAGGTCACGGGTATTGCAAGGAGTAATGAATTCCGAGAAAAACAATGTCGCCGCTACTTTCAACCATCAAACGCAGTCGAGTTCAAACTTTCCGACTGACCCCCGACCAGTATAAATAAACAAACGAAATGACGAGCGAGAGAGTTCAGCGATCGCAGCATAAGCATACCGACGCATCATACGTGTATACGAAGTTTCTTGACACGCGTGTAATTATTTTGTAAAACTTATTATACCTGGACTTGTGTTTTGTGTCAAAGTAATAACTGTAATAAATTACTCACAAACATATAGACTGTTATTCGTGATATTCGGTAAGATCAATCCTCTACGGTTATAAATGTATTTCCTTTAGTTGTTTCTAGGAGTAACAGCTTGGGGTGTTCTGTGGACAACAGGGTGTATCCGTATAAAGGCTGTTCTCCAATTTTGGTTAGCACAAAGGTTATTTCTTGAGCCGTCAAGGCAAAAACCAGTAGCATCGAGTTGCTATTAGTTTTTATTTCTTGGATTTTTATGGCGATTCCTTCGTACAGGACGTCGTATTGATCGAACTTACATAGGGATGGTGGATGTGGTTGCCAATAGGTGTATCCATCTTCTGAATCCAAACAGGTTCCTTCATTAAAAGCGCATGCTGTTCCTGACCTTAATAGGATTTTATTTGCTTCGATCCGCACTGGTACTGTTCCTGATCTTAGGCTTATCTTTACCGTGGCTTGTACAACAACTCCATCTCAGCTTCCGTAGGGATCTGTGTATTGCGTTCCTTGGCAGCTGCCATCGTTTGTTAGTTTTCCAGCTAAGACAAGGGAGTTTGTCATCGTCATATTGTCTTTTAGGCCTACTATAAAAGTATCAGGTCCGAGGGACAAAGTGCCGTCTTGATGCATCCGTGTGCATTGTTGAGCCGTTGTCTCGTGGAGGTTTCGGCGAATCCGTTATGTACTACTGACATGTGAGAGTGCATGCCGCAACAGTATATCATTCGTGTAATTTGCACCTTACATTGTCTTACTCTAGCGAAGTCAAATTCCGAAAGTTGCAATAGTTGTATATATGTTTCCTAACTTTCCGTCTGTACGGGTTTTATATTGCAATCTCCAATAGAGTTTAATGAGATGGTGGAGACATTCAGATGGTTCCCGTTGCAATCATATCCTAATAGACCGTGTGTTGTTCCGAATAGAGTGAGTAGGATGACCAAATAACTCATTTTTCCTGTCAACAATTTATTTAATATGTTCTTACATTCTAGTGTTCATTATTATAATATAAATTACAAATATATATATACATATATATATACAAATATATGTATATATATGTCGGGTTTACATTAGAATTAGGGATAGGGGCGTGAAACGAATCTTCGTTTGGGTTACACGTTGTCGTTATGCAATAGAGAAGACATGGACTAGTGCAAATACGATTACTAAAGAACCGGACAAGTAACCGTGGTAGTTAGGTACTCGAGAAACTAATGACAATGATCCTAGGTTCAATAACAAATCCGCGGTCGACGGGATGATAGATGAACGCACTCACAAAATCTAAGTCGGACGCGTAATATTCACTGGTCGTAAGGGGTTACTCTTTTTCATCGATGAGATCGCGAGCGGGAATGACTTTCCCGTCCCGATGATGCCACAGAAGAAAACTATAATGGAGTGTGTCTAAGGACACGAGATCATCGGATTCGTCGAGAAAAGCCTTCGTTCAGAAAGTAAGGGAATTTGGCGTTACTGCTAATTGGTCAATCTCCATATCGGTGGTTAGAAAAAGATGCTAGCCGCCCTCGAGGGAAAGTTGCTAGTGGAAGACGCCGCTCGTTGAAAAATAGGTCTCTCCTATTTTCCCGTAGTTGGGACAAAGACTGTTTATCTGTTTGAAGGACTTTAGTTAGCTAAATCTTAAGATTTATAACGGGATCTCGGGCTAGCTGAACATGTACTGCGGAGACGCATCGACATCTGGCAATCATCTTACTCGAAGGATAGGGTCTGCATGTGGCGAGCTACGGGAGAGAGACCGTTGGAATGTTTACTGTCGAGTGTTACAACTATCTCTTACTTTTTAGTTACTTTTTATTCTAGTTACTTATTATTTATTATTAGTTACTTTTTAAGAAGAGCTATAGAATTACTCCATGCCATTGTTAGACAAAGCGTTCATCCCGTGACCGCGGCTACGTTCGGCGACTGGCTGTCGCATCGAGTCCAAGCTCACTATCACAAATCTCGAATAAATACAATCGGATCGAAGGGCGACAATTGTTTAATTACGCCTATGATAGAATCTAGATTACGGTGTTAGGAGATTTTCCTGAAGTTCCAAAGGGAAGGCTCCGATGTCCTTTCATCTCCGACATATATAATATGGACAAGGTGAATAAAGTTAATATACGTTCTACGGCACAGGGGGCTTCGGAGCCCAGACGCCCCGTCGGGAACAGGAGTGGCTTACCAGGCTCGACCCGACGGTAATCTAGTTACTGGAAGAACGGCGGTGGGGGGGGGGGGGGGAACCCCAGGCACCCCTTTGTGCGCTAAGAGCTACTGGGCAGAAGGAGAAGGAGAAGGAAAAAGAGAAGGAGAAGGGCAAGTTGAAGAAGGCGATAGTGGGAGGAGAGAAACCGAGGATGGTTTCTGATGTAAAATTGAATGAGAAAGTAACAATCTCGGTTATTCCGAGGAAAGATGGGGGTGGAGGAAAGTGAGGATTTCTGCCCCTTTAAACCGAGACGGAGGCTTCAGAGGAACCCTACGATTAGTGAAATGATGGAGGTAGGAGTGGTCGAGGAATCGGAGGGTCCCTTTGGAATTAGAAGGAGCGACCACAGTACGCCGGTAACAGGGAAAGGACTGGCCTACGCTAGAATATTGGCCAGGAGGGTGGTTGAGAGGAACGTCAGCGCGAAATCCGCAACCTGATGAAAGGCATCCTGTCTTCCTTGGAGCAGTGTGGGGATCACAAGGAAAGAGGAAGAAGGAGAGAGGCTGTCGAGGTTAATAAAAGGGCAGACAGGGCGGAGATGAAGCGAGAAGTGACGATAGCTAAGGGCGGATACCAAAAAGAAGGATAGTATCGCCGGCTGAAATTATGAGAGTTGAGGAGTATAAGAGGCCCCGAAGAGGAGAGGTCGCATACGCCGAAGCGTGTGGGAGGGAGACCAGAGCGATAAGGGATGACTTCAGCGAGGACTCCGAAGGGTGGATGAGGGTAGAAAAAAGGAAGAGGGAGAGGAGAGCTCCCTTAGAGCAAGCTACCCCGATGGTGCGTCCGGGAAACAACCGGCAGGTTGGTGCCGAAAAGAAAGGCGTACCAAGAAACAGGAGGAAGAAGGAAGCCATTCTAATTAAGGTGCAGGAAGGTTGCGAATGGCTTCATGTTTATAAGAGGATAATGGCGGTGAGGAGTTCATTGGGGAGAGCCACGGGGTTTCGTAGGACGAGGGCGAGCCACATTCTAATTGAATTCGATAGGACGGTAGTGGTTAGCGAGGCGACGGCCAAATGAGAGCCGCCTTGTGTGATAGTACCGAGGTGGCCGCTCTAGTGAACAGGGCGACCCTACAAATACGGAACATTGATTCCCTCACAAACATGGAAGAGCTGGTGGAAGATATCACGTCGCAGTGGGGAATCGAGGAGAATGTTGATGTAGAAGTCAAATCTATAAAAGCGGTACCATGGGGCACGCAAGAGGCGGCGGTGGTCCTCCCGGCGAATGGAGTGCCTAGTGATGAGAGAGAGAGGAGGCTGAGAACTGGACTAACGATAGCTTCTGTTAGGCAGTTAACTAATGTTCCGCGTTGTTATAAGCGCCACATGTTGGGGCACGTGGCGGCAAGGTGTCCTGTTGCATGTCCTGGCAGAGAGTTGTGTAGGAGGTGCGACAGCACTGAGCATATTATGAAAGATTGCAATAAAGAGCCGAAATGCGCCATGTGTTTGAAACATGGTGGCATAAATGCAAGACATATAACGGGTTCGTTGGCGTGCCCTATAGTGCGCTTAGGTGGTAGGAATAGACGGGGGCCCAATTAGGGTCTTACAAATAAACTAAAATAGATGCAGGCTTGCGCAAGACCTGATGATGCAGTGCGTATGCGGATTCAGGGTGGACATAGTGGTCATCTCCGAGCCCTATAGGAAGTTGCCTTATTATTAATGACGAGGGTGGGGATGCATTGATATGGGTCACTCTGTTTAATGGAAAACATGCGGCGAGCGAAACCCTGATAAGAAATGTAGAGATTGTAGGGGTCAGGGTTTGTGACGTGGTTTGCGTTAGTGGGTATTGTTCCCCTAATAAGAGTAAGGACCAGTTCAATGATTATTTAAAGGAACTGGAAGCGGTCATAAAGGAGGGGAGGAAAAGGGGAACGGCGCTTATGGTTGCCGATGACTTCAATGCGAAATCCTTGGTGGGGTTCTAGGACGGAACGTAGGGGAACATGCCTGCTGGACGTTACAACGAGGAACGAACTTATACCTATTAGGACGACGGGAAACTATTCCTTCCTGAGAAACGGAAGGACTAGTTTCCCGGATATACTTAGTGTTAATCGACGAAAGAGGCTGAGTTGGAGGGGGAGTAGGGTCCTAGATTGATACTCAGCTTCTGACCATTTTTATATTAAACATAAAGTTAGAGATAATATTAAGCGGGTGGCGGGTGGCGCCTTTAAATACTTGACGAAAGAGATGGACGTAGAGGGATTCCTAAACAAACTTGACGGAGTCTATGATGAAAATGATTTTAAATTTGACGAGACGGCATGCGGCGGATGACTGCAGAAGAGTCTGGAGCATACGTGTGCCGTGGAGTTGAAGAAGAGATACCCGGCGGGTGTGAAGAGGAGCACTAACAATCGGTGGAGTGATGAGTTCGCTACGTTAAGGAGCGAAACTCTGAGAGTTAGAAGAAGTGCCCAGCGAGCGGTGGCGGCCCGCAAGGATGATGCCGAGGTCCTGGTGGCCGAATTCAAGGAAGCTAGGAGGCGACTGAAAAGGGCGATCGGGCGTAACAAGGAGAAGAGTTGGAAGTGGTTCTGTGCCATCTTAGATCAGGATCCATGGGGCAGGGCGTATCGAGTTGTGAGGAGGAGAATGATGCGGTCAGTGCCAACGGAGCCCCTTGGAAGAGACAAAGTGGAGGGAATTCTGGATGATCTCTTTGTCACCAGGCAGGAACTGCGACCGGCTACACAGGAAGAGACATCGATCCTACCTGGCGAAGAAGGAGGGTTACTCATCAAGGAAGTAGACTTGAGGATGGCCGTTGGGAAATGCGATCCCAGGAAGGCGGCTGGAGTGGATGGGAATCCTGGCACTGTCGTGAGGTTATTCGCGGAGCAAAGACCTAGTGTGTTCCTGACAGTGCTCGACGGAATAAACACCTATGAAAAAATATCGGCGGTATGGAAAGAGGCTAGAGTGGTACTAATACCCAAGCTTGGCAAAGATCCTGCGATGTCATCGGCGTATAGGCCGATTAGCATATTGCCGGCATTGAGCAAGGTGTGGGAGCACACGCTTAAAATGCTCGTTGAGAGGAGCGTTGGTCAGGATCCCTTCCATAGGGACCAGTATGATTACAGGAGAAGGAGGGGGACTCTTGAAGCCCTGGATAGGACGGCCGCAGTTGCTGAAGAGTGCAGAAGGAAGGGCCTGGCGTGTGTTCTGGTCGCCCTTGATGCGAAGAACGCCTTCAACACTCTATTGAGAGTGGGAGAGGATAATGGAGGAGGTTCGAAGGAGACGGCTATCGGGATGGTTACAGGAGTTGTTAGGAGACTATCTGGCTGAGAGGAGATTACTGGTGCACTGCCGGGACGGTGTCGTAAGGAGGAACATCTACGCGGGGGTTCCGCAGGGGTCAGTCTTAGGACCGTTACTGTGGAATCTCGTGTATGACGGGGGCTGGAGGCGCTGGATCGGGAGACCAAAGCAGTTCGCCGACGATCTGGCGGTTCTACTCAAGGTCATAGGGTCCCACGGCATCAATGACAAGATAAAGGCAGTCATAGCCTTGGCCACGAGGTGGTACCGCGAGGCTGGATTGCACTTGGCCAGGGAGAAGACGGAAGTTAGCCTCTTAACAAGGAACAGGATACCGACAATTTTTAACTTTGGCGTGAAGGTTGGGGGGGGGGAGATTCCCACTAGACGTGTTGTGAAGTACCTAGGGGTAGTGTTGGATAGTGCTAGGGGATTGTCCCCCCACCTCAAAGCAGTTTGTGATAAAGCGTAACGGTTCTTGGGCGCCATACGAAGCCTACACCCAAATGTCGGCGGGCCCAACGATTTAGTCAGGAGAGTATATTATGGCGTCTGGGAGTTTGTGGTTCTATATGGCGCACCGATATGGGCCTCCTCCCTGGGAAGAGAAACAAATAGGACGATCATGAGAAGGGCGCAAATGGCGGCGTTGATCCGTACGTTTACCGCCTACTGGACGGTGTCACATGGGGGTCTGTGTGTGCTTACCGGTAGCATGCCGATTTACATCAAGGCATGGTTGCGGTGGAAGCAGTATGGAGTGAAGAGGCGGATCAACGAGAGCCCTGAGAAAATAGCAAGAAGAAATGAAGGATTTGAAGACGGAGGCAGAGGACAAGTGGAGATTGGAGTGGGCGTTCCAAAACTCTTACAATTCTACTAGAAGACTGGTAGAAGATCCGCTGATCTTCTACAGAAGAAAGAGGAGGATCAACTATTGTACGATGCAGATCCTTACGGGACACGGTATCTTTAACTGGTACCGTCATAGGATCGGTGAAGAGTCGCACAGCAGTTGGGATTGTGGTGCGGTGCAGGATGACGCCGAGCATGTGCCCTTATGGTGCCCTAGAAGGACGGTGGAAAGAACGGAGTTGGAGGTCGAGATCGGTAAAGATTTTAAATTGGAGAACCGTGTCGTTGAGAAGATGGCCGCGGAGGAATGGTTGTGGAATAGGTTTTATGAATTCTGCACAAAGGCGATGAAATGCCGGCTTTCTAAAGAAAGGGAGATGGAGGTCACAAGAAGAAGGGAAGGAAGGAGGAGAAGAAGGACCAGAGTCGAGGAGAGAAGATAGTTGAAAATTGGGTACGTTGTGTAGAGGCCAACCCGAAGTAATGTCAAATGGCTGTACCGGGTTGGCACCTCGAGTACCGCAGCAGAGGGAGAATGAGGAGTTTGTACGGCGATGTCCCCTGCCGAGTTCCACATTACCTGGTGACGCGGGTCACTGGGTATGCGTAATAGCATTTTCCCCTCCTCGCGCGCGCAAAAAAAGGGCCATGGAGTTAATGACTTCTCAAGGAATAAAACTTCTCAAGGAATATAATCTGCTCAAGCCGTCGAGATTTATCAATGCCATAAGATTTAGGACAAACACCTTTGGGACGCTTACTGTATTGGCACAGGCCGACAAAAAAGTAGACGTGGCTTGTAGAAGATGTCGTGCCCAACCGGAAACCTTCGGACACATCTTAGTCCGGAGCCAATACACCAAATGCCTAAGGATTGAGAGGTACGATGAGGTGAAATCAATCCTCGCTAATGAGAAATAACGAGGTATTTGTCGAACCTACATTGGGGGTAGGGGGTAATCTACTCAAGCCGGACCTCGTACTTAAAAACGAGGAACGGATTCTCGTGGTCAACGTCACGATAACAAAATACCAGTAGTTAACCCAGAAGAAGCATTCAGGTAACTGGGCGCAAAAATTGGGCCTTGGAAAGGCGTCCACTGTGGCATAGTTGTGCCTGAAATTCTGAGCATGGTGAGGAGAGTCCGCAAGCTCTCCTTGAAACCATGCCGGAAAATTGAATTCCTAACAAAATATATTTTTTCTCGCTTCATTTACCATCTTTTGATAAATCCACGAGGAGACGGAGTCCTGAAACTTAAGGACAGCGAGGTCAGGCAGGAGTTCAAATCGATTTTACACTTGGTACCATCTACGGCCACCGGATTCTTCTACGCTCCTAAAAATTATGGAGGTCTAAGGTTGCCGAGGTTCGAGCGCATTGTAAAACTCGGTACCCTAAGGAGCGCTCTAAAGAATGAAGGATCAATAGACCCAGCGGCAGCAAGTATAATCAGCGAGGATACAAAGAAAGAATTAAAGATGATCGCAAACTCCCTGAGGATTAATTGGCCGGCCACTTCCGAGGATACTGAGAAGGCCAGTAAAAAACTCAAATTAGAACATGTCAAACAATGGGCCGAACTTAGAAGTCAGGGGCAAGGAGTGGCTGACCTCGCGAAAGAGAAGCTTGGCAATGTATGGTTGAAAGAGCACAATTTGTTAAAACCATCACGATTTATCGATGCCTTGCGATTTCGCACAAACACCTTTGGCACCAAAACCAGGGCATGTCCTAGGGTTATTCCAATCTATGAAGGACCTTAGAATCAAAAGGCATGATGAAGTTAAGATGTTCCTGGCAAATAAGCTCAGAGAATCAAACGAGGTGTTTGTTGAGCCTGCAGTTAAAATAGGGGGTAATCAATATAAGCCGGACCTTGCGGTTAAAAACGAGAAACGGATTCTCATAGTCGACGTCACAATCCGCTATGAGAATAGAGATTACCTCCAAAGAGCTCATAAGAAAAAGGTCAACAAATACCGCCCATGCTTGAATTACCTAAAGTCTATATATGGCCAGGAAGAGGGAGCAATATTGCCCGTTGTGCTCGGCAGCAGAGGGGCTATTCTGATGTACATGGACGATTTGATTGTGCCATCGACTGACCTTTCGAGTGGAATTGAAAAGCTAAGATCGGTATTGCATGTCGCTAGCGAGCACGGACTACTCATAAACTGGAATAAGTGTCGATTTCTACAGACAAGGATAGAATATTTGGGCCACATTATCGAAAGCGTTAACGTTCAGTCATCGGAATGCAAAACCAGGGCCGTCGCTAATTTTCCGGAGCCTCGGCCCGCTAGAGATGTTTAGAGTTTCTTTGGTTTAACGGGATACTTTAGAAAGTTTGTGCCCCAATATTCTATCATTGCGAGACCATTGTCGGATCTGCTAAGAGAAGATGTTCCGTTCAGGTTTGAGTTGCGCGAGCGAGAAGCGTTTGCAAGGCTGAAAGCAGCGCTGAGCGAGAAACCGGTGTTGAAGCTGTACTACAAGTGGGGGCTCGTCCGGGATTGAATAAGACAGAGAACGACACGTTTTAACGGAGCTATTTGTGCTAGAGTAGAAAAAGAATAAAAATGGCAAACGTTGAAGACGAACGGTTGTCGGGTGAAGAGGATTTGACACTGGTAGTGAGCTGACTCTAATGCGAGCAGATCAGCATGCAAAAATCGGAGCGCCCGGATTAAGTCGGGAAATCATTGGATTTCGCAGTGTCGGTTCCGGAAGAAATTTTACGCTCGGGAAATTTTCGACGAATATTGTTATAGACAATGAGTCGTACTGTATAACGATACACGTAGTTCCAGACACAGTGATGCAACATTCGTTTATTATTGGCGCAGACTTTTTGGACACTATTGAAATAAGTATAAAAAGGGGAGAATCTTTTATTCGTAGAATAAAAGACGAAAATCCCGATGAGTGTCCGGAAGTCCTCAAAATAGATGTAGAGACACAGGCGAGTGAGATAGATTTGTCCCACGTTAAGGACATGCAACATAGGCAGGCAGTAAAAAATCTGATCCGAGATTATAGGCCACAGAAAACACGCGAAGTAGCAATCGAAATGAACGTGATATTACAGGATGATCTTCCAGTTTACGAAAGGCCGTGAAGACTATCTCCACAAGACAAGGTCTAAGTCGATAAACAAATCAAAATGTGGCGGATGTTTTAGTCAAAAAGAAAGATAGCTCGACTAGAATCTGTGTCGATTACAGACGGCTAAATCGAAAAGTAGTGAAGGACAGATACCCGCTGCCCTTGATCGAAGTCCAATTAGATTCGTTGCAGGGCTCGAGGGTATTCAGCACTCTGGATCTCAAGAACGGATTCTTTCATGTTCCTGTTGGGGAAAGTAGTAGAAAGTATACAGCATTCGTAGTCCCCACGGGCCAGTATGAATTCCTTAAGATGCCATTTGGATTATGTAATTCGCCAGCCGTCTTTCAGAAATTTATAAATGCGGTTTTTAAAGAGTTGATCAAGACATCGAAGAGTAGAGTTGAGAGAGCTAATCGAGACATCGAAGAGTAGAGTCGTTAGAGTTGATCGAGTTGTCAGAGTTGCTATAGAGAGAGAGAGAGAGAGAGAGAGAGAGAGAGAGAGAGAGATTCAATAACTGTAAAGTTATTTGAGATAGATACGAGTATCGCATTTAGTTTCATTGAAACAAACATCGTTTTCTGTCCAATTAATACTTGTATATTCAATTAATTATTAATAAATTGTAAGTAGTCGGGAAAAAATTTATATTTTAATTTCCACGACACTACAAGTCTTGAGGAGCTCCATAGAGATGGGAAATATATTTTTAAACGGATGAGAGAATTTTGTTAATTAATTAATTTATTTGTTTATTAATATATTTATTTACTAAATCAATTGTACATATGAATTAATTATTTATTATTCATTGAAAATTTACTTATGTCAATTAAATGATAATAATTTTAAATCCCTACGAGGGGGTACCTCGGAAGTATGGAGCCTCTTTGAGGTTCCACAGGTTCCACGAACGTCTTGTAAAGCTCCATTGAGATATGTAATAGATTTTTAGATGGGTGTCAGAGAACCTATTTTATTTTATTATCTAAATTATTTTATTCGTGTATGCTATTTATTTATTTATTCTTTTATACTCTGACATAAATGAATTCGGACAACAATCTTTTATCGAATGACAAATCTCAAATTATTTATTTATATATTATTTATTTATTTATTTTTTAAAAGAGATAACGTCTACTATTTATTAATTAACTATATTTATGTATTTCTTTATTATCTATTTGCCTTGTTAATTGATTTATCAATTTTAAGGCAAATATTAGTTGCAAATCCCTACGAGTGGGTACCTCGGAAGTATGCGCCTCGTTTTCAGGGTTCCACAGTTCGGGTGTAAGCAGCACGCTACTATTTCATGGTCGTACTGTGGATCCCTTGGACAGCCATGGTTGCTCGGGAGCAGGAGAGGCTTCTCGCCTGCTCAAGTCGCACTCTTACCTCCCTGTGGTACCGCCGGTCCCCTGGTCACGGTGTCCATGGCTAAACGGAGTGCGGCGACGAAGGAGCGGAAGACAATACGGAATGACGAATCGGCTTGCCGATCAAACGGTTTTATACCGTGAAGTTTAAAAACTTAATACAAAGTAATAAAGGAATCCGTTCCTTTGACTGATAACGACGACTTGGCTATATAATGGATTATGAGAGGGCATGATTGGAATATGAAGAATAGATTACACAAAATTTTGTTAAGATCAGTAAGAGTAACAAAGATGCCTCGGACGCAGCGCTTCTCGATCCCGGAAGCGCTGTGGCGGATTTATCCGCTTTGGAGGGGATCATAGATGACGACTTGGCTAGGCCCCTGGATACGATTGCTAAGATAATGGAGTCTTTAATGGGGGACAAGGTTGCTTGTCCGGTCTGCGAGAAAAGGGAAGTTTGCCTTTTCTTTATGATGTTGATGGACCAGGACAGGCACCTTAGTCTGCATCATGTGGGTGCCCGCATTCAGTGGGGATGCATGCATTGTGGAAGAAATTTCCCGAAGTTACATGGGGCTAGGTGCCACATACCGAAATGTAGTGGCACAAGTCAAAGTAATGAAGGAGCGTTTAAGTGTGAAACTTGCCCCATGAGTTTCGGGACTCAAAGAGGGCTGTCCACACATGAACGGCATGCGCACCCTGCCGTAAGAAATGAAAAAACAAGGGCAACGGAACCCAAGGCAAGCGCCCAAGTAGAATATGGACGGTAAAAGAGGTGGCTCTCCTGATGGAGCTCGATGAAATATATAAGGATTATAAGTACCCTAATATAGAAATAAGTAAAGTCCTCAAACGTTCGAACAAATAAAGAATAAAATGAAAAAGATGAAAATTAATAGTGAGGACTCGAGAACAGGAGGGAGGGTGCGATCCCGTTAACTCAGGCAATGCCCCAGTATGGAGCAATATTAATGAATTAAATGAAGAATCGAATAATGAATGGCGGCGCAGCCTAAGGAAGGAAATTGAACAGGCTTCCGAAGTCCCCCCTCCCGCACGGGGAATATACAATGAACTAAAGAATATACGGGACGAGTTCAGAACCAATAAGGAAAACTTAGCGGGAAAAATAGATAAATTTGTCGGCACGTCTCTATACAGAGCACTAACAAAAAGCAGCACTAATGCTAATGAAGGAGAGAGGCCCCAAAAACAAAATAATAAATGGAGTAAAAGAACAGTAAATAAAGACAGGATGTTTTCGCACGTTCGCGGGGAGACACGATCTCGAAAGAGCGCGCCAACGGGAGCCGTAAATTCCCGTTACGATTTACTAATCGACGCCGCGAATCGTTCAATCCCTTATTTCCTTTGGGATAATAAGGGTAGTTAAAATGAAGATAACGCTGCTACTAACATGTTATTATATTGTTAGGGAAATGATACATTTACACTGTACATGAGAGTGTGTGTGTAAAGGTCAGAGGGCGTCCAGGTCTTAGTGGAGACAAAAGACTGTTGCCAGATGTTAGAAGATTCTGGATAGTCGGTTGGCGACAAGCGTGCGTGTAAGACGTTCTTCAGAGTGTAATATAGATGTATAGCTGTTGTGTGTGAAATATAGTCAATTATTTGTATTTCCAAATCCTCGAATTTCCTTAACAACCCCCTAATCACTGGACTACTTGATACGACGGACCAGATTCGCAGGCTGAGGAGGCACTACCCGCTAGACCTATACGCTAGATTCATTTAGTTATCCAAATTAAGCATATGCACTTACTTATAATACTTATAAATTATACCTATCTATAACAAGTATTAACTTATTGTAAATAAACAGCCATGTCACTGCGCCACGCCAGAAAAATTACTGAAAATTCTCAACGCGAGAATTGATTGTAATTTCAACAAATAAATAAAAAAAAAACTTTCTCATCTCTATGGTGTGCATGCCAACGGGTCCAAACGTCTTGCGATTGCAACACCTGAAAACACGAGGTTTCGAACGCTCATAGCCATTGCCTGGATTTCATCATCCCTGGTTCCAAGGAAAGATAAAGAAGCCACTTGAGGATGCCGTAAACTATGCCCTCTCCCTTACTAGTATACAGATCAGCGGGCTTCAACGGTTTCTCGGCTGCGACGCCAAATATACTCGGTTATTCTTTGTACAATCGTCAACGTGGACGAACATTAATTCAAGTGAAACCACACAAGTTCGGCATTTCCAAATATACAGAACATACTATAAACGCGATTGTTTTGAACTCGTTCAATTACTTTCTTACATATCAGAAATGGGATACACTCACGTGTTATAGTGCGAAACATTTAACAGTGATCTCGTGCAGTGCGGAGTGCGAAGGAAGAAGGAAAAGAAGAAAAAGAGAAAATGAACGGGCCGGCACCTCGCGGTCCGCCTATTACAAGCTGGAAGAGGAAACATGATTCTTCCTCGAACATCTCGCCGGTACAACACAAAAGACGCAGGCCGAGAAACGCAATTGGCACAACTGAAGCGATTGGTAGAGGAGACTCAGCCTCCATACGCGTCCGCGTTCTCGATCGCCGCGCGCTCGCGTTCGCGCTCACCGCGTGGGTGTTGTAGGAATCCGGCCAACGACGATCGATTAGATCATAGAACATATTAAAGAATCATCGAAATCAGAAAGGAAATAGCTTTCTTACAAACTCGCCCTAATATTATATTACGTTTCCCTATTAAATGAAACAACTTTCATGTGAAATATCTTCTTGCATTTTTGATAATTAGAGAGTAAAGAATAATTCAAAAAAATAATAAAAGTGTGTATCCATTTACATCAAGTTGGAGCCTATCGCTGCCAACAGTTTTCATAGGAGGTTGACAGACTTTCTTTCAAGAGTTTAATGAATGTAGCTTCTATAGCTACATATGCATACTACATTGGCTGCATTATGATCGAGAATTAAGTTGAATGTACTAATTTCTATGTTCGCCGTAGCGAATCATAGATGGCGTAAGGAACTCTCTAACTTTTTTCAGTTCGATATTTTTACGATCATATAAACAGGCCTCTATACTCGCTAGGGAAAACCGTCCGAAAATTGAATCGTGTCTAGTCGTGAGAAATTCACATGAAAGATCAACAAAGTCAGCGTTCTTGCGAGGTGGATAGAGACGAATAGAGTATTTGTGTCTTTGTCTAAGACATTGATATTATGTCACGCATGCGTAGAACAAGAACCTTCTTGTCTTCCACGTTGATTTTTCACGACTCAATTTCTGAACAGATTTCCCTAGACTTCGGTATATGAGCATCGAGACCTTTTTATATGATCGTTGGTATTTCAGAACCAACAGAACAGAAGAGACACGA
Source organism: Bombus vosnesenskii (assembly GCF_011952255.1). Classification (NCBI taxonomy): domain Eukaryota; kingdom Metazoa; phylum Arthropoda; class Insecta; order Hymenoptera; family Apidae; genus Bombus; species Bombus vosnesenskii. Next base: position 157,856 of record NW_022882987.1, read on the forward strand.
AGTCTCATTTAATGCCACGACTATTCTGTCCTCAGTTAATGCTAGCAACTCGTGCGGATTATTGATCAGTCTCAGTGACGTAGTTAAACAAATGGTCGAACATTTAATCGGTTGGATACACTGGTGAAAGGTACCGCTGTCAGTAATAATACGACTACTACACCGCAAGATATTTTTATCGATAATGCCGACGCCTCAGATGCGATCAAGTAGAGTCAAACAAAGGTTATCAACGATGCATTTTGAATATTCCATCAAACAGACGAAATTTCTGTGAGAAGCCTTCGCATGGACAAATGGCTCCAAGATAGAAAGCTTTGGCTTTTTGGTAGCACACTACCTCTGCTACCAAGGAGGTAAACACTGACTATTTTGTTACGAATCTTTCCTTTGTTCAACCTTTCACATTTAATATCCATAAAATTTTGTACGATATTAATAATTTTTGTCTTCTTTGCGAAATAGTTTTGAATCTATCGCTTTACGGTGACGATGATGATTTCTCAAGTAGAGAATCTGTTAATAATTGAATAAAATCCTTTCTTTATTTAATTTCTATTTATAGCATTTTCATTTTTATTGACAATATTAATATTAGATATATTATTAGAGTAGAGTTAGAATAATATTAGATATAATATAATATTAGAGAATTATGATAAATACTAAGTTGTTTTTTTTGGTTATTATTATCAGTAGTCGTATTATTAATGACATTGTCATTAGGTGGTAATAACAAAATCCGCAATCACTTAGTTGCAACCCAATATATTATTTTTTGTAATCTGAATATCTGTGAATATATTCGTGGCGTCTTTTCGAATTTTAACATGTATATGACATAATGGTATTTTTGTGACATTTTTCTATTTTATTTAATTTATAGCCAATTTTAGTTTTATTTGAAAATAGAACATTTCTTTCTGTTTATTTTGCTTAACTTCACATTTACTGTTTGCAAATTTATTGTTTACAAATAGTTTTACGTTTTTTGAAACAAAGAATGGTAGAAAAATATAAGTAAAGGATACCATGACCGGAATCTGAAGATCTACTCTTTCCAGAACATTTAACTTTGACATTGAATTAAATCGATCGATATTTGCTATGTAGTTTAAACACGTAAGACACATTGTATACATTAGACGTTGTGAATAGCCATTAAATACAGTTGATGCATTAACAAAATTTTAACACTAGTCCTAAAGTAGAGTAATTTTCTTAGCGCAAAACAATAATTGCTACACAATGTGGTAGTTCGTCGAACAGTTTGTTAAAATGTCAAAGGATGAACTTTCATTACTTTAAAGATACTGCTTTAACGTGTCAAATATTACGACTACAGATAATAAGAAATATAATCCAAAGATAACGTAAAAATTAAATGACAAAAATAGTGTACAAGCTGATTGTAGGATATTATTACATTAAATGTTAAGATATATTAAATTTTTATATTATTAATGTTAAACTTTGTAATACTTTAATAGTACTAGATCACTTTTCGGATAGTATTATGTGTAGCTAGCTGGTTTTATACGTTCAATTCCTTGTCATAAATACGAGAATAACATAAAATTTCTGGAAAATAAAAATCTTTTCAAAATCTAGTGAGTTCTTGGGTTCTATGTAGTTCTCGCTAATATAGTTGCATCTATAAATATTAAGATAATCTAATTGAAAAATGAATATTTCATATGACTGTTCTACATTTTCTGCCATAAACTTACAATATATGCGACTGCCACTAAAGATTTCATCATTGTGTAATTCATACCCTTCTTAGCGCATTCATAATATAATCTTTACTAGATTAAACTTATTGTCAGAGTTCTAAAGAAAAAATGACGAATCCATATCTAAAATTTCCAATTATTCTATGTTGTAATTAAACTGTTTATTTTATTCAAATATGATTTCCAACTAGTCTTATTAAATCCACTAAACTCGATTCAAAGTTGCATAATTTGCGTCACTTCATTTCTACGCTAAAAACAATCCACCTTGTTTCATGGTCGTTATTTAAACATGGACAATATGGCAACCTAATATCGATTATCAATAATCAAGAAGTCAACAGTAACGTAAAGTAGTCTTTCAGCGGGTTCAGTAGCGCTCGGCATGTTCAACAATCAGGGTGTTTCAACATCAAAATCCTATGAACTCCATTCTGGGATTTTTGTACGTATAAGATAATTGTTCAAATAAATATGAATAAATTGTAAAAGAAACGTTGCACAATAACGAATATTCTAAATGACAGAACAATATAAATTAGGAAAGCTTTGTTTTTACACTTTTATGCATAAGAATATTACATATATATTTCATATGATGCAAGATTTTATTTCTTACAACAATCTAAATCAAGCAATTCTTATTGCTGAGACTTTCTGCATAAGAATATGTGTTTCGTATTAATTTTAATAATAATACTTTATTAATAAAGGTTGTATTATCAAACAATTCGAATCATTTTTGCAACTTAATGAAGAAAGCTACCGTAAATTATTAATGAAAACAAAATAGGAGTTTTATCAGTTTCTTCTTGTCCATGTTGTAATTATAGGATTCGTATTACGACCGACATTTGTAACAAGTAGAACTTTACTTTACATACGATTTACAATAATAATAATAAATAATATAATTATAATTATAATAAATATAATGTAATAATAATTATAATTGTGATTATAATTATAGTAGCAACAAATAATGAATAATAGAATTATATAATAATAAATATTCTTTGAGCAGATAAAATTTACAATTGTTGCATGAATTTAACACAACGCGACGCGGAAAAAGGTCTAAATCAATTCTATTACTTTTTACTCGGCGGTAACCCGCGACTTATTTGATGAGAACAGTAACGATATTAACCTTATTATTCTTCAGCAGACTATATTTGTGACATCATTTATGTTGACATTATTTTCTTAATTATAACGATAAAGAAGGTTTCTTTAAAAGATTTCTTACCATTCTTCAATTCACTTACTTAATAGGGACGATAACTGAAAGTTGTTCCTTATTAACTGAAGTTAATAGATTTTCGATTCTCATGACTCACGAAATTAGCCAATTCAATATGATACCATTGCAGAGCAGTTGAAACGTTTTTAATTAACACCATTAACCTTTTTGATGGCAGCGATGCATTTTCTACCGATTTAAAGTTAATTCTGTCTTAACTGTTTAACGATAGCTAAATTATCGAATATCCGGAACCACTGATTTTGGTAACGCTAAAACAACACGAATATGCTGATGAACTGTTTCCACTTGTCTCGATATGGTCAACGATTTAAGATTTGCAAACTATGGGCAGCGTGTGCCGCTTTGGTAAGCTTCCAATGGACTCACGAAACTCACATGTTCTACATAACCTTTCAGTCTTTATCAAAAACAAAAATATCAGATCCAAAATGGAACATTTTCACTGAAAGTTTGTACGATTTATAATATATACATAAAGTGAGTCACAGAAGTATTCGTACCCTTGCAATTACAATTTCATTTGATGTTTAAAGTTTATATCATAACAAATTGCTGTTTTTCAATAAACGATATATCGATCAAAAGCTTAATTATTACATATATATTCCTATCGATAAATAATGCAAAGTGTTTATTGTTAAAAAAGATATTAGTTATCTAAATTCAATAATTATAAAAATACGACTACTTCTGTGACTCACTGCACATGTAAACTTAGAGAAATATGAAGATAAATAGAAAAATGAGAGAAACATATCGAAGACTAAACATTGTGAAATATTAAATAAAAAACAAATTTGTTTGTGCATTTGTTCACTATACAAAATAACACATTTTCCATATGATTATTTGGGAGACATGAGATTTTTACACAAGCTATATTACGTGATTTAAGGGCGCCTGCGCTCTGAATTCCGATTCGAATAAAGCGAAACAGGGGAGCTTGACCCTTGGTCATTGGCGAGACTACAGACAGTCTGATCCGCAGCCTTTACAGTGCTAGCATGCTCTTTGCGCAACAGTTCACCTCTTTGCCATGTCTTGCCAAGTATAAAAAGTATGTACGAGCCCAAAATTTACTAGAAACTTTCGTTTTATCCGCTGTTGGTGGAAAGATTTCTAGTATCACGTCTACTGACAATCCTATAAGTTACACATACCTTAATACTCAGATAGGGGACACTTTTACTTATTTCAAATCTATTGCATTTGCATACAAAACTATATTTTCCTCATTTATCCGTGGAAAAGTGAAGCTGTTCCCAAAAAGAATATGTATAAGTACAAAAAATAAAATATAATTTACTTAGAAAATATTATTATAAATTTACAAATCTTTGCGGCTACGTACAATAAGATATTTTATTATTTAAAATAAAAAATTCCAAATCGTAGAAGTTTCCTCAAATTAAATACGTTTGTATTTATTACTTATCCTTCAATCTCCTCACTTGGCCATATTTAAATACAGGTGGCAAAGTAAGAAAGTAACTTACCTTTTTCAAAAGTGTTCTTTTGCTTCATTTCAGACATTAACAAGATTATAATCAACATTAATTAACAACATAAGGATCATTTTCATTTATAATCGTTAGTGTATGTATACGTTCTAGAATCAAAAGTTAGTATGTAGCTAAGTGCTACGCTGTTCATCCAATAAATGATGTGAGAAATGTATTTCATGGATCGCGATTGTCATTGCACTTCAATGGGAACACGCGTGTCACAGAAGATAACATCCGCATCGTACTCATAACTGTGTCACATACTTCGATACAGAACTACTAGTAAAAAATATCGGTGTTTCACGACCTCTCGCTATTCTATAATTCTTTTAATAATGATCGCATCGAAATATAAATTTCAAATTTCACGTAATTAAATAATCGAAACACAACACTATGAAATGGTGAATCATTAAAAAAGGACAAATAAAGAAATATGATATAGAGTATATGTGTACAATAAGCAAGTACATATATATATATAAGAGTATATATATATATATATATATATATATATATATATATATACTCTTATCTTTCAATATCAACATTATTTCCTTATTAATATTTAAGTACGATGTCTCATTGAGCTACGTACCTTATAAAGAATTTATTTTTTTTTATAGGTCACGCGCGCCAAGCAAGGCGATGGACCGATACGAACGACTGGCGCGTCTTGGGGAGGGTAGCTACGGTGTAGTCTTCCAGTGTAGAGATCGGCAAACTGGAAAATTGGTAGCTGTTAAAAAGTTCCAACAAACTGAGGATGATCCTCTTATACGCAAAATCGCACTACGTGAAATAAGGCTTCTTAAGGTCAGTCGTTATGCTTGAAAATACAATAATGTGTAAAATTCTTAGGCCACTTATACAATATAATCACTATCGTTTGACTTATCGTTACTGCAAGACCTATTGTCAAATCATACTACATAAGTCACATGGTAGCGATATAGCAGAACAAGCATGATCATTTCAAAATTTCTGTATCATCGTAATCTTTATCATAAATATTATCGCCACCTGAAAAAAATTAGATATTTTGTTTATCAATCTGATACGTATATACTGTGTTTGAGATGATAAAATGTCTTAAATTGAAAGAAGACGGAGATCGTATAATATCACAAAATAGAACAGCAGTTTCAATATTTAATAAGTTGAAAAGAGATTCCTTTCCTATGCCTGTAGTATGTATACAAAAAGAAAGGGTGGAGAAGAAAGGAACTGTTAGATATCACAAGGCTAGGATCAAGCTATCTGAAAATAAGTCTCATGTCTTTCTTTACTTCTCTCTTCTTCCAACATGGTTCTAACGCTTTACGTATATACATATGTATACCCATACCTTCAAGTGAACGACCCCTTACAAGCTGAAGGTACTACAGCTCGCAGTGGCTAGTCTCGAATTAAGAAAACTTCGTTCAAAAAATATGGAGAAATTCTCAAAAGTATTATTAGCCTTAATTAGAATATAGATGTTTGACATTTCATAGAGTTTTTTAAGAATATCGATCAGCTCGTGGAAGAAAAATTCGTGCTCTTGCACAGCAACGTAGCAATATAAATTCACCGTCGACGTCGACTGCAAGAAGTGGCCAACGGTCAATACCGTGGCGGTCAATATCTTAGCGTGTTCTGCTCTCGATGACCTAACCTTATCGAAATAATCAAAGAGTTCTCTTCCAAACATATGCGCATTCAAACGAGCGTCCACTCTGTTCTGACATTTCGCCTCAAGGATAACTTCTTTCGTCCGTACAGCAAATACGGGGCGTGATGTTAATGATTTTCTTTCCACACGACTTTTGATCGCAAACGCTGTCCGCAATAACAAACCAAAGCAAAAAATTTCTGATTTCGATAATTTTTTAATATATTCAAGATCTATATAAACTACAAAAAAAAGATAAGAATACTAACGCCAATACTAACATATACGCTAGGAACGCACAATTATTGGTAATACTTATTGTGTATGGTGCCTACACTGCCAACAATTTTTTGCGAATATCTCGGAAACTAAAGTTGAGCGATAGTTATATATATGGGAAAAGTTGTTCATAATGTTGATTTCTACACATATTCAAAAATTATCAAAGTCGATGTGGTGAAAGAAAGCTTATATATTATAAGAAGGTAACTACGAAACTGACATCATCTTAGATTTACATGATCTTCTAATATGTAATAGAAATAACAATTTTAAACAACTTCTTTCTTTGCATATTGCCGTCAGACTCTTCTAATTTTCGAGATATTTGCAGAGAACTGAAAAAAACTGTCAGTACTACTATGAATTCTGCCCTACAAAATGTGTCTCTGATACAGTCATAAGCAAGACCGACACGCTCGTCGCTTAGCAATCTCTTTATATCCATCATCCATTGATCTGTTTATTTTTATTCCATACTTTACAAATCTAAATAATCATTCACAATTACATGTGACGCGATACTGTAAGAAACTTTTTTGAAAATCTGTTCCAACGACAAAATGATTTTGTCAATCGAATATAGAGTACCGAAAAATAATTAATTAAATTCTTCATATTACGATATAAAAAGATATTCGCAACGGTAGTTAATTAAATTTACAGCGCGCTACGAGGCGACTGTCATGTAAACTTGGGGGTTGGATGATAAAATAAAATAGCTGAGTCGTAACGCAACTATCAATTTTGCTTTTATTAAACTTTATTATGAATTCAGCAATCACAGTGGAATATACACTGAATTAACACACATAAATCACAGTTCACTCCAACAACTTTATGTAAAACTTAGTTACACTGATACATTAAGTACGCGACCGGTCTAAGGGTAGAAACTCGGTAAAAGATGTTGACTATTCTAAAGATAGAGAATGAATGGTTTAGTGACGATGTTGTGGCGGAGGAAAGCTAGGGGTGGGTGTGTCTGAGACCACAAGATGAGCTGATTCGTTAAGGACAATTTTGTTTAGGAAAGCAAGGGCGATAGACGTTGCTTTTGATTGGAGCACAAGAACCCTGGTGGACTAGGAAGGGTCTTAGCCGCCCATGAGAGAAAATTGCTAACGGAAAATACCGAATGTGAGAAAACTAACTTTCCCGTATCTTCTCGTAGTAAACAAAAATATAAAGAACACTGGAAATAGAAGATGCTTGTTTTTGTTCGTCTTTGACGAAACTTTTCAAGACGTGAAGGCGAACACTTGAAGATAACATAAATGAAGTCCTCTCCCTTCCTGCATCGTGGACTTGCGGGCCCTAACGGTTTTATGATTCCGACACTTAGGATTATTCTCATTCATTCTTAATACAATCGTCAACACAGACGAACGTCGAAGAATATCCTACGCGACTTCTGTTATTTCGAATCAACGCTTTCGAATAACGATCTTATACTTAACTCACGTAGTTTTACCTTACGATATAGTAAACAATTTTCAGTATAAAAATTACTGTAATTTATAATGTATCAATCTTAAACTTTCTTTTATGTGTCACTTTCATACTGTTGTACCAAAAAAAGTTGAACTGTTGGTTGTTTAATCCTTGAGCTTCCCAAACTCATTGTATTGCGTGCAGTATATTTAAAAAACGTTTTGATTATAAAGATAATTTGATTTCTAGAATTTGAAACATCCGAATTTAGTCAATCTTCTGGAGGTCTTCAGACGGAAACGGAAATTGCACCTAGTCTTCGAATATTGCGAGTACACGCTACTGAACGAGATGGAGAGGTATCCGAGCGGATGTCCAGAAATCACCACGAAGCAGCTTACATGGCAAATTCTGCAGGGCATCGCGTATTGTCATCGACTAGGTTGCGTTCACAGGGATGTAAAACCGGAAAATATTTTAATTACAGCCGATGGCGTAGTGAAATTGTGCGATTTTGGTTTCGCACGAATGCTCAGTCCTGGTGAAAATTACACAGAATACGTCGCAACTAGATGGTACAGAGCGCCTGAACTGCTGGTAATTTTTTTTACAAAATATAATCATTTCTTTCCATTACTTTTTTAAGATTCCATTCTATACGCACTTGTTATTAATAATTCATTATCTCTAACCGTTGAAATCTTGTGCGTGACATTAACGATAAATTGGTTAAAACAAAAAATAAAATTAATATAGATATTAATCTAGCATACTAATAAAAAAATTATATATTTTTTTGATTCGTTTAAATAATGTATTTTATTAATTAATTCACTAAGGATATTTATTCGTATTCTGCTTGGATCTTTTTCGTACTTCTAGATTTTATTGACTTGTATTATAATAATTAAATTATTTTTAATTACTAAGAGAACGTGGTCTTCAACAGGTAGGAGATACTCAATATGGTACACCAGTCGATGTGTGGGCAATTGGTTGTGTTTTCGCAGAATTAATACGTGGAGAAGCGTTATGGCCAGGAAAATCAGACGTGGATCAATTGTATTTAATTCGAAGGACTATTGGTGACTTATTGCCGAGACACATAGCTATTTTTCAGCAAAATGAATTTTTCGCTGGTATCACTTTACCGACTCCTCAAACCCTCACGCCCCTCGAAACTGCTCTACCTAATAGAGGCAATACAATTCTACAGGTGAATTTTTACATTGCTTTCTTTATCTTAAATAAACGGTTTAAATAAAAAATTTTTAGTAAATTGATTATAGGAAGATTTAATTGACTCCATTCATTTCATCTAACAGCTTGACTTTCTTAAGAAGTGTTTGAACAAAGATCCTGACGAAAGATGGTCTTGTGAACAACTTCTACAACATTCTTATTTTGAGAATTTTCATTTCAAAATGCCCGAAGTTGAAATGGAGGAATTCGATAAGCTTAAAAAATATCGAGATCGATCACGAGTATGTACAATTTTATAATAACAAGAATACAATGAATAATGAACCAGATAGAAAAGATACATGACATTTTTCTTACTACAAAATCTATATCAAATACTAAAATATACAACAAGATAATATATTGCATACAAAACTGGTAACAAAAATACCCTTACCTATTGTATATCTATTGTATTTTAGAATAGTAATTACAGTCAAATGGTATTACCCCAACTTCCCAAGCCTGGTGCTTCAGTACATAGTCAAAATGAAAATCGGCCGAAAAGCTCCTCCATGCATCATCAGCAGCAGGACTTCGATCATCTGCCTATGATTAAAGGCTGTAATTAAGCTCCTCTGTGATTGTAATATAATTATACATGTATACATATATATTTATTTGACTATTTATTTAAACTTTATAGATTTTCATTATATCAATTAATGATTGTTAATAAATTTTATTTTTGTTTTGCACGTTTGTGTTTATAACTACTGAAGAGATTTTGTTTAACTAATATGATTTCAATATCATATATATATATTTATTTATTTATTGTATCTATATTATATATACATCTTAAAATAAAATTTTGTATAAAATAATATTATTGTATACTATTATATATATATATATATATTTATTTATTTATAAGGTACATATATATTAATAGATTGTTCTTCTTGAAAGTTAATTACAAAATACAGCCTCTCACATAAGTTTAACTTTTCTTAATTTTATTAAACATTATCATCCTATTTCTTATGCTAACTAAATAAATATTACTTTATAAATTATGTTTACTAAACATTTATTACACATTATACAAGTATATTATCTCTAATTATGTACTATCTTTCTTCATAATCTGCTGATAGACTCTTACAAAGGGATGTGGACGTCGATCTTCTTCTGGTATTCTACATTGTATTTTATACCACACAACATGAAGACCAATTAAGGCAGCAGTAATCCCCCATAACTGATAATCCATTTTTATATAATCTTTCTGTTTACGTTTATGCAAAACAGAAAATATCCAGCTATATCTCTTATATGTATTTAACTAAACCTGATTTATATTATCTTCCTGAAAAACTTACATATGAAAGATATCTTTTGCAAACAAAATATATTTCATAATCACTTACAAAATTTTTTATCAATTTGTAATTAATCACAATGTGTTTTAATACTTACAGATTACAATCACGACCTATCGCACTATAATCATCCACACTTGATCGTACTTTGCTTGAATATAATACATAACCTAAATATATTAAGTGTACTTAAAATTGATTGGCTAATCATATTTTATATGCTCTATCAAAACTTTCCATGAATTTCGTTTCGTAATAATTTGATAATTGTCACCTATCAATTATTAATTATAACACTCTGTAATTAAAAAGTTATGCAGTTAAAATGATAAACAAAAGTGTAACCCTCGAATGTCACTAGTCAGCAGCCAATAGTTGCAACCGCAACAATCAAGTTTTATTTGCATTTACTGCCCTGTTTCGTTGGACAGATATAGAGTATAGGGGAATTTAACGTGCCATCTCCGATGCAAAAGCGAAGCCAAAGCATCATTCCACGTCCTCCAATTCTTCCAATTCTTCCAATTCTTACAAAGAGAACAAAAATTAACCAACTACATAACTATGTATACAGTTAGAAAAAGAAAACAGGTTAAACTTTATTTTAATGAAAATTAAATTATTGACTTTTTTTGTTGCTATTTAATAATTTTCAATGCGTAAAATTTGAAAATGCAAGTCATAGTTGTAGAAATCCAGCGGTTCAGAAGTTACACATATGTAAAGTTAAACATTTTTAATGTCTATAATTAAAGTGTTGACGCATAATGTAAATGAACTTTGTCAAAAATTGACATATTAACGTAACCTGTTACATACGTACACTTGTTACAGCCAGCGATTCCACTCATTGGACCAATCTTGGATAGAAGGCAACATGACGTCAAAGTAAACTATTAAATATATTAAAAATGCTCAACTTTATGTACGTATAACTTTTGAATCGCTGAATTTCTGAAATTAAAAATTGCATTTTCAGATTCTACGCATTAAAAACTACTAAATAGCAATAGTTTTATTCCCATTAAGACGAAGTTCAGCCAGAAAATATTTTGTAAGTGGAAATTTTAGATGGTTTTAGGATAACATAAGTCACATATATATATTTCAGCAAAAAGCGGGAAATTGTTGCGATAATATTTAATATTCTTTATACTTTAGAATGATTAGATGAAAGTAATAGTGTTGTATGAAAGCTTAATGTTTATTTTATATTTTTATTTATTGTTAATTTTATGATATTATCAATATTGCTAATCTGAAAGAGATATTTTCCGTAGGATATAATGTATATAAATGTAATATAAGCATCTGTAATTATGCCTGGTGAAAAATTAATAAATGCGGTACAAAGTACCTTTTCGTTATACGGACTTGTACTTTCAAGGTATATAAATTTTTAATGTATTACATATAGTATTATGTAAGTATACCAAATCTTAATTTTATTTCTTAATTTTTTACGAATGAAATTTTTTGTTGCCTAGGAAACTTAGCATTTCACTTGCTAAGGAACTTCTAAATGTAGAAGAAAATGAACGTGAAATGTGGCTAATGCAAGTAATAGAGCAAGTTTTAGCTCAAAATTTAAGTGATACACAGATAACCATTGAAAATTTGAAGCTAGCAATAGAAGAATGTATAAAACCCAATGCGTTAAAGGATACAGAAACAGTACTAAATGTTATAGATGTATTTGATATACCTAGAATCAAATATGAGTTGTCTGAGAACAAATTTGTTTTGGAAACTGTAACACCAAATTTGGTTGCCGAAGCACAATATAAATCCATACTTTTTAAAGATAGATTTGAGTTGCTTTGGTACAGAACTATGAGACATGAATTATTTACTCCTCCAATGCCTGGTGAAAGAAAAAAAGATTGGATTGAATTAGTACCAATTGAACATCTGTTGAGTGGAAGTAAAGAAGGAAATGTTTATGTTATGGGTCTTCTCTCTCAATTAGTAGAGGGTGAATATTATTTGGAAGACACAGGAGGTACAATAAAAGTTGATTTACAAAAAGCAATATCCTTTTGAAGCTCCAGATTTATGTAATCATTTATGTAAACATGAATATTTATAAATGTTTCAGTATGCTAAATCAATTATCTGTTAATTGCACTTTCCTTAATATTTGTATACAGATTTCAGGATGGTTTGATCATGGAATGCTCTATAGTAATAGCTAATGGAGATTTCAAGGATGGTATTTTACATGTGAAAAATTTAGGTTTTCCACCAGCAGAATCATCTAGTAATGCACGTGTAGATTTCGGCAATGCTAATACATTTGGTGGTTTGAGCAAGTTTTCTTTGAAACTTTCTGAAAAACTAAAAACTTATGAAGAAAGTAACAAAGATGGAATGATTGTTTTTGTATCCGAAATGTGGTTAGATGATAAAATTGTTTTACGCAAATTTAAAATTATGTTGGAAGGATATTCTGAATATCCACCTATAGCTTTTGTATTATGTGGACATTTTTTAAGTTTTCCTGCAAAACCATCAAGCAGGCAAAAATTGATAGAGGGATTAAAAAATCTTGCTGATATAATAATACAATATCCAGATATAAACCAAACTTCCAAATTTATTTTTGTACCTGCAATAGATGATATTGGATCACCAAAAATTTTGCCAAAATTGCCACTGCCCAAAAATCTTACAGAAGATTTTAGGAAAAATATACCTGGAGCAATATTTGCTACTAATCCATGTAGAATTCAGTATTGTACGAAAGAAATTGTGGTACTAAGGGGAGATATTTTAACGAAAATGTGTAGGAATACTCTTTACTTTCCATTTCAAGGCAATATCCACGATCATGTAAGCTTTATTATATTACTGATTGTTTATGTATGTTATATAAAAGTGTGTAACTTTATTTTTGATAAATGTTTCAGTATGCAAAATCAATTATCTCTCAATCTCATCTGACTCCTCTAAGTCTTCCAATGTTACCTATATATTGGAAATACAATCATGCATTACAAATATATCCTACTCCAGATCTCATTGTAACTGCAGATGGATTTGAAGCATATGAAACTACCTATTCTAGTTGTCATATAATCAATCCAGGATCATTTTCAAAAAACGACCATTCCTTCAAAGTATACGTTCCAGCGCTAAATTTAGTTGAACATTGTGCTATTCCCAAAGATATGGATGGTGTTTAACAACAAATTATTATTGACGTTTGAAATAAAGTATTAACAAGTAACATATGTTTGTAAATTCAATAATAATAGTAATTTACTGTACCTTCTACCTCTCTATGAACAATTGCATGCCAATTTTATAGAGTATATATTTTCACATCACAGATCTCATAAGCCAAGTTTGGTTATTGAAAATAACTTAATCTTTATTAAATAATTTAATTATAATTAAAAATTATTTTATTTTATTTTATTCATTGAGAATACTGGATAATTTCTTGGTCCATGTTGTTTAGCAATGCAACGAAATAATATTGAAGAATAACTTAGTGACTCTTATGATCGAATATGTTTAATATTATCAACATAATACACCTCAGGCAAATTTAACACTCTCCTCACTTCTCTTCAGACTGCCTAACAAATTTGTATATCAGACTTTCTATCTGGGACACAGGAAATACGCGTTTATTTAATTATTTTTCTTATCGATTTATATAAATAGATACATACAATATTAAACACATGTGTTTCTACCTCTTCGCAATGTACATAACAATATTACAGGTACAGACTGGGCCGCGGCATATCTCAATTCACTGCGCTGGAAGCATAAGTCAATTACTGGCCGTTTAATTAAACATTATAAGGATCATAACTTTGTAAAACAACGTATAACGTATGAGATGCAATAATAAAACGCGATAGTATGATCTGCAAATATTACAATTTCGTATTAATAACGAGCTGAACTGCTATCAATAATACCAGCTGTACAGTTAAAGGGAACATACGTAAGTTATGTAAATATAATAATTAAGACACAATTTCTGTTCAGCAAATTTTACGATATATATATCGTATATATATATATACACACACACACACATACATACATACATACATACATACATATATATATAAGAATGTATAAAACCCAATGCGTTAAAGGATATATATATATGTATCATTTAACGCATTGGGTTGTATGTGTGTGTGTGTGTGTGTGTGTGTGTGTGTGTGTGTAGAAACATTAATTTTTATTATTTGGATTGATTTTTTTCTCTAGCAGAAATTTCCACTCGTATCGTACGCACACACACACGTTTTCTCGTTCTCTCTGTACATTATATAATTTTAGCAATCGTATACGGATTACGAATGCCGCAAAAATCTGCGTTTAGTGCTCCAAATATTTGAAGCTAAATATCATATCGATATAACGTACTTTCAATCGTGGCAAGCGTATGTTAAACTTTTATTACATCTGAAACGTTCGATTAAGGTATGAGCATTAGTGTTAGAAAAAACAAAGATTAATAATTAATATGTATAATTATGAACTCTCAGGACTACGCTCACATACTTATCGAAATATATTACACTGCCGCTATATAAAAAAAGAAGAACACGCTTATATCTATTGCACGTCCTTAAATTTTTATATACTCCGATGTCAGCATCTCCTACACTCTCAGCTATATCATAATACAGAATAATACATAATAGTTTATATACCAGTGCTTTCTTCGTGTAACTATGTACAGATGCATAAGTTCAACTAGTAGAGTTACAATTTCAGTCGACGGACGGTGTAACGGTCCTTCAGACTCCATGTCTCACGAACTCTCTTTCTTCGCGTGCAATTCTCCTGAAAAATCAATAGTTAAATCAAATATGTACATATATCATTTCAAATTTGAATAACATATTGGTTGCTTGTAAAGTTTTATCTAATTTTGCTTGTCTCTTCATTCAAAATTTATCTTTTTTTAATTAAATATGTATTATTTTGTTTTTAGTATCATTAATACATTTTTATAATCATTTTGAACAATAAAAAATCTGTTATTGATTGAAACATGAGCTTTTTAAAACTGACAATGAATGCTTTGGTTCTAACTGATACATACATATATTGTGTACCTACTTTCTCTTTGATATCTACGGCAAGCTTGATTCCTTTCTTCCGCGTCGAAGTACCATAGAGTGATTGCATATCTGGTTTTGTAAGCTGGCTGAACTTCGTGCGGATTTCTCCTATCAGACCAGAAGAACAATATTCTGTCGAAGAGAGGTTCAATATCCGCCACTTGATCACGCCAGCCTTCTGGGAATATCCTCAAAAGGCCGCCGTTTTCCTGTTGATGCAAAAATAATACAATTTATTATTATATAGTATTATAAGATGAGAAATAATTTGAAATAAAAATTTACAATAAATTTGTAAATTTAAAGTGATATATTTCGAGAATTATTCATTTATTAGATCATAGCATGTCTAAACAATTGTCTGAAGAATATTTATAAATTCATACAAGGTGATAGCAAAAACTGCGAATATCGAATTATGTTCTTGGTGTAGTAATTTTTTATATTTTAAATGTTTTTATTACAATTTCTCCCATCAAAATTGTGGGCATATGCAAGAGTACCATAATAAATAAACAGAATAAAAAATGTACCAAAGCAAACTATAAAAGTTTAATATTAAAAAAAACATAATATTAATATTAAAAGAATTTATAAAATAAGATATAAAAAAGTTATTAATTTCTCGAAAACAAAAGATCGTGCACTCAAAATCTTTCGAAGCTGTTTTACCATCAGCCTAAAGCATCAAATACACATACGTACAGCTAATTCATTCGAGATTTCGCAGTCTTGCAATTTCCGTGTAAGATGTTTTTTGTTTAATACAATTTAATACAAAAGATGTTCATTCTTTAATACATTATTATTCATAATTTATTACCAATCATACTCATTAAGTATTAATGAGTCACAATATTATTTGTCCCAATATAATATTTCAATGAAAAATAGAAAAAATTAATGATTAAATTTGCAGATGTGAAGATAAAACAATAGCGAAAGTTTAAATAAAATAAACACAAATTCAAGAACATACGTACTTTTACTATTGACATTTATATAAAGATTACTCTTTAAATATAGTAATATTTTGTGTTACTCAGCATGAAATTGTTGTGATATAAATTCTTATTTCGATTATTTAGAATAATTAAATTTAAACTAATTATTTAGAGGTTTACCCTAATCATCGATTTCGACGATTTTTTAATATGTATGTTGTCGGCAGGGAGAGTAGATGATTCCGAACAATTTTTTTCTATATATGTAACTGCTACGCCCTAGCTTCCAAGATATTCGTAAAAAGCTGTCATTCTTAGCACATTGAGTCCTGTGCTTATGTACTTGAGACTCATTATTTAAATCTTATCACAGATCTGGCTGTAAGTAGCGTAAAAGATTTGACTCTCTTCACCTTTAAGTCTCTTAATCATTTTGTCCCTATATTGAATTTATTACTATTTTATGCAAGCATTGCCGGTCTCCTCACTGCATCCGGATTGAGAAAAATAACCCAAAACTAAACCTAATACATTGATGATATTTGTGTTTAATTGAGTTATAGCAGACATTTCGTCCAGCTTAATAGAGATGATCGGAATATCCAAATATTGTAATATTCAAGTTCGCCCAACTCTCGTTCATACATACTAACCATAAACAAAAGATAAGAGTTAGGTTTGAGTTAGGGCATTGTATTCGGCCACCGCAAGGCGGCTGACAACCAATACTAACGCATACGCTGCCGCGGACGTATATTTATAGACAGAATTCACTGTAGTGATATCGACAGTTTTTTTGCAAATATCTCGGAAAGTAGGATCGAGCGGCCGCTACATGTATAGAAAAAAGTTTCCCAATATCAGGACCTCGACGATATATTCAAAAATCATCAAAATCGGTGATGAGGATGAATTTCTAAATCAATTACTCCTATTTTTTTTTTTTTAATTCGTTGATTGATTACAATATGAATTTTCTTAAAAATTAGCTACTTCAATAAAGAAAACTTCTGGGTTCTTTGAGTTCGTTAACTTTTTAATTCTTTCATTAAAGCAAAATTTGAACGCATTTAGAGATACAAAAGTTCCAGACTCAAAGCTTGTTTGGAAAGAGGTCAATATAAACACGAGGACTTTACACAAATTCATCAAGTTTCTCTTTAATAATGTTCTTGTTCGAAAGAAATGTATGTATTCATTCACGGTTAAAGGTAACAGGAACAGGCACACGTTGTGAGATGAGACATTCTACAAACGGTGCTTTTATATTTTTCAAGACAGCATATGTTTGACAGCCCCTATTTTCTGTGTAGGTCAACGTAAACATTGCTCAATACGAGATTCTCGTGCATATACGAGACGGAAGCGTTACATGGGGCAACTCACGTAGGCCCTGGATGCCCTTCGTGCTCTATTCAACTCTATCGCCTACCCTTTCTCAGAGTGTCCTCACTTTTAACATTCAAACACGCATAGTCGCACGTGCAGGTTGAAGTAATAAGGAAAGTACATGTGAGAACGAGTCATCATGCTGTTATTGTTATAATTTATTGTAAATTATTATACGATTCTAGTTATTATATGATCATTACAATTTATTATAATACAAGAATAGAAATATATACATACATTAATATAAACAAATCGTTATTTTTTGTACAGTTTGTAATTTGTTACCTTTTTACAATCACTTCTGATTAACTTAACGAATTTAACTCTCTCACAAGTGTATCATTCAAATATACTAAATTACAATATCCTGTATATATTGTACATATATTACCATGCGTAATATTATTATTAATATTTATTTGTTGTAAAAAGTTGGAAGTATGTACATGTCCCTTATATGTAATACCAAAAATGCAATGACTCGACGATAAAAAGGATTGTTAATTATTTTCTATAGTGTTGATTTTATGTTATCTTATTACACCATCAAAAGGTTAAGCGAAGCAGAACATTTACTCGAAAATGAGGGGGGTTAAATAGTTCATACAGGAAATCACTAAATTTTTTCACTCAAAGAATGTGAATTTTCAGGTAAGTGGATTCAACTAGAGTTCAGCCAATCAGACATCTATTCTAGCACGATACTGTTGCATTTCTTGTATATACATACATCTTTAAAACTTCTATTCTAATGTGAATAAATTATAATAGAAATTTGTATTTTGAATTGACTTCGTAAAGTTGTGATTTTCTATCTACTTACTATTTGTAACCAAACGAAAATAGACACTTTCGAAAGACTACACAAAATCATTGAAGTAAAGGAAAATCTCATGAAACATCACTCAAAGGGACGGCCCTGAAATCTATACCTCACAGGAAATTAGTTTTCAGAAGGCACACATCATTATTGTAGTGGCTACTTTGGACTATAAAATTGTTCATGCATTATTTTAGAATTAAAAAAAGCAAGAATAGAACAAAAATTTTAAATCTTAATAAAAATCAGTTAGCAATGTAACATAAAATTATATTTGTAAATTACAGATTACAACTTATTGATGAGTTATAAAAGAAGATGGAGAAACTTGATGGAATTTTCAATATATCTTATCTGTATTTAATTATATATTTATTAGAAATATATTATGAACATTAAGAAATTAGTACAATCAAGCGCAAATAACTATTTTATCTCTTGAAGCCTTAGTATAATGATAAAAATAACTAAATATGTATTTCGGTACTAAATTTTCATTTAAGTGATATAAATTTCTTTGCATATTTATTCGTGGCATGCACATAGATCTTACCTTGATATCCCAATCTCGGTTAAGATAGTATATAGCTGTGATACATCTTCCATCTCGATTGGGGTTATCCACATGTTTCACGTAATGCGAACCGTGACCAGGATAACAAGCCACCATCGCCTGAAAAATAATGCATCGCATCATCTTAATCGAAAAAACGAAACTATTCTTGCGAACTGGCTTATATGCATTCGCAAGCTGACTAATCGTTAGGAATGTAGATCTGAATATGTCGTGAAATTTGTAATAACAGCTCGTTGATTTTTTAAACAGAAAGAGATAGGTCATTCTATAATGGCAACCGTTTTAACTTAAACATAAATCAAATTCAATCAACTACTTATAAACAGCGTTTTTAAATTAAAAACGACAAAATGACGAAGATAAGTGGTCTCAGAGATGTAATAAAACAAATGTCAGATATCGTAATTAATAATCTTACATTATCAGAAGTTAAATAGGCGCGTAGCATATTTATGGAAGACCAATATATCTAAGGTATTTGTTTCTACCGTATTATAAGTATGTGTATTTTCCCAAAGTTCTTATATCATTGTTGATTTTAAATCATTTTATAAAAAATTAATTTATTAGATTTTTATTACAGATCATAGATCGTAATAGGTAATGATGCATCTCGTATAGGTAGTGAAACGCGTAGTTGAATTATTTTACGAAATTTTTATTCATTTTTTAAATATAAGAATGATAACAATTATTAAATTGAATTATCAATTCAAGCGTAATCAATATTAAAAGTCTAGAACTGAAACTTCTAACGCAATTTTCTACTCACTTCGTCATTTTGTTTTAGTCCTACATATGTATATTCAGAAAATTAATCAATTAGTAATCGATAAAATTTAAAAATTATATAATTTTGTTTATTTTTTCATATTGCGTACCAAGTTATATGTATACATATAACCATCGGAAAGTGTTTTCATATAAAATATTTTGCAAATTGCTTAGATACTTACCATTTCTTTAATTGCGTTCATAAGAATATGAATTTATATAAATATCCGTAACCTAGTAATCCTATTTATATCTACACAAATGAAACAATCAATGATTTTAGAGTTACAAGAGCAGATGTTTATGGAATATTTTAAAGGTTTCAATAAACGTAAAGTAAACTTTAGCTAGCTAGACGTATAGCTAGCTAAACGTCTAGCTAGACGTATCAATGAAACGTTAAATAGCAGAGCAGTCAAAGGTCCCTGACAATGAGTGCGCACATATGCCCGAGAAGGGCTGAGATAGTCAGTTACACAGTTTCTTCAGAGGTAGGGCGTATATGCATACTGATCACAATTTGCCTTGACCTAAATAGACCACTAACCTCGATGTCCTTGGCACTACATTAGGCGGCGTGTATATTATTACGTAATCCACGAAATATGTGTCATACGATCGTTTTTATGTTTACGTTTTGAAATCAAAAACGTCAATGTATAAGGGTGCGTCATTGTCATCCGCGTAAGAAATCCATGGGATGTGTCTTTGTCGTTACCAATTCTCAAAATCGAGATATATAGTATGTTTTTCTTACTTAACGTTTAATGTCGCTTCAACTGCAAAATGAGAAAGGTGTGCGAGAATTTGACGAATCAGCATATTGTGCTCCATATGAATACATTTTGTTGTTTATATTATATTAGGAGGTTGATTAATTTACTCTCTTTTATGAATTTCAAGAGATCATAAACTTTTTCTCAGAAGTAAATATTATTCGCTACTGTTAATTAAATATTGTGGTAAAAATTTGCTTTTGAATTCTATAGTTGCATTTAATCAAATAAATTCGTTAAACAAACGACGTAAATCTTACTCTGACAATTGGTCACGAATAGTAAACAAAAAAAAAAGGAAAGAAATAGTTATTAAAACCATTTACAAACTTCCATATTATGTATAACAATGAGTTTTCTTAAAAACACTTTGACTTCTTCAAGGTCTCTACCGAATTACCGAAAAATGCGCATTCTAATTCAAGTAAATAGACACTCGATACGCATTCTCTAATAGTGATCCAGAATGGCAAATACCTTTCACCGTGCCAAGTTATAAACGATACAAACGAAACAGCTATTCGATAACAAAGAACAACTTCCAGACACGTATATGGTTCAATCGGAAATATTCTTTCTTCAAAACGATCGCATTTTACCACGTTCAATATTGACATCCATATCGATAGTATTCAATAACTATTGTGCACCATCGAATCACCTTGAGAGGCGAACAATTGATACTGAGCTCGTCGCCGTGCACATCGTTTTGTTTTAAACGTTAGAGACAGCAGAAAAACATTCGTGTAATCAGTTAACTATTATCTTTCTTAATTTCCGCCGCGCCATTCGACGACAGAAATTGCTGAAGCATATTAAATACGAAACATTCTTTTCTAACATGAATCATAATCGTATAAATTGACTTAAATTGACAATAACCTGCGATTCTGTGATTTACAAGACGTATACAGTATTAAAGAGCGCGTACACCTTGTTTGAAATCTTTTTTCCTCTCGTTCCTCCCAGTGACCTCGTTATCTGTAGACTGATACGATATATTATAGATAGACTGCAACATCGAGACAAAACGTTCGATATCGTACACTTTACGTGCAGCTCGTCACGTTCCTTAGATAAGTAACACAACCTGCCAAAAGTACGCCATCGCGATAATAACGTAGGAATCGTTGCGATAGATTACGAACAGCAACGTCAAAAATATGTGAATTCTTGACGTGAATACGCGATAGAGTCGTCTGATATGAATGCTGCGCACAGTGAAATTTGTTTTATCGTGTTTATTAAACCGAAAGTCAAACGTCTGTGTGCGATCTTTGTCCCTTTGTTTGGTACAAGTTTAAAAAGAGACTGAGAAGATGGTACATATCTTTGAATAAGAAAGAGAAAAATAGAAAGGAGGGCAGAAAATGATACATACTTTCGTGTGGCTGTTTGTGGAAGAATCTGTCAAATTTTAATTAATCCTTCATAATCTGTGCAGCATTCGACATTTTATTCTAAATGGTCTATGATTAGTAAGTTACAGCTTTAAAAAATGCATAATTTAGACAGGTATATTTTCACATTTTTGTAACCAATAGTGACTATACATTTTACTATTTTTAAATATAAGAAGTGGAAAACGAACCAAATATTACATACGTAACATAACATTTGACCGTAAAGAGTTGAAAAATCTGCTTTTTCCTTGAACTTTTAAATATTTCTTCATATTTTTTATGAATGTTTAATTTTTTATAATGTTCCGTATGGGTAAAACGTAAAATAAACATCGGTGAATTTTCTCAGGTTTAAGGTTTAAGATTTAAGATTTAAGTTGTCTACTCAAGTGCAATCCTATTGTTAAATTAAAAAACTACCTGTATAGATGAAGTAATAAATAATAATAATATCTATGGGTGATTTTTTCGACACGTTTTAGAAATTTTTCTACGTCTCGAATGTTGATTGTATGTTAAATGTTTTACTATTCCTGCTGTTAGATTTTAGCTCATTAATCTTTCTTCGTTTGTTTTTTATATCCGTTGTTTTCCTAACAAAAGTTTAATTTAATAGAGGAGAAAGTAATAAAAAATTGTTTTGCATGTTTGATGGATAATTATATGTGCTGCTTGTTTTGTAATTTATGATTGATCATCGTACTTGCGACTGAACGATTTTAACGAAACATATGATTAAACTCGAATTGTTATCAGAATTGCAACCACTTAGCCACTTATGCGCAATGCAATATGCAATATCAATTACATTCAAATATTTTTAATAAATCTCGTAATATTTTCTTCAATAAGAGCAATTTATATCGAAAAATCCCAATATTTCTTGCTTTGTGTACAAAAGATGACAGAAACACCAAAATAAAAAATATATTTCTGGGTATTCTGCTTAAATACTTTCAAATACAATCAAACTTTAAAATAGACAATCACATGCAAACGATTAACAAAATTCTGATAATTCTTACCGTGTATATAAATGATGTACAATTTAGTAAATACATATATTGAAAATATGCATTATCATATTTTGATTAAATTTCTGAACGTACCTAAGTATGTAAAAAACGGAGAAAAGGCCACAGTACAAATTGCGGAAGAATAAATGACCGATCAATGCTTAAATAAATCTGCAGAAGTGGTATTATGAATGACGCAGTTTATATTTCTCATAAATTACGCATTGGCTATTGAAAATTCTTTTTTTGACATTCAATTAGTTTTTAACGCAATATTTTTAAAATATATTAAAAATTAGAACTGAGAAATATTTTATAAGATTAATACGAATATCAACCGTCAACTTCTTAAATATCATTTGCTCGAAAATAAGCCGAAGATGAGATGAAGGTTATTTTTTCACTATTTCTTCATCACTATTTCTTCACGAATATAAATTCGAAATGCAACGAATATAACATACCGTTTAAAAAATAAATAACAGTGTCGTACCAAATACGACGTTTACGTTATTCATAGTTCAACAGTTTGTATAATACAACTGGTTTAAGTGACCGGTTAACGTTAACACCTTTGTACAATATAATTACTCACTGAATTATATTAAATTTCGAATTTCTAATCATACATGATATGCATGTTTTTATCGCAAAAAATAAATTAATTAGCGAAAAATATACTGAAAATTGTACTAAAGCTACTTTGTGAAAGATATTTTTTAACAACCTTAAATTTCACAGCCGTTTTTAGACATCATGAATATTAAATAAGGCTTTGGACTAGAAGCGACAATTCACTGGAAGAAGCAAAGCCACATCCTCTTCTCTTTCTATCCTCTTCTAAATTCGCATTATTTTCGATATACAGCAACTATGCCACAATCGGATTTTTAGCATTTGAACAACGTCCAAAAATTATTTCAAACCTCATTTCATTGAAACTAATACTCGTTGTAATGTGACAACCAAATCTTCACAACTATAGTTACAATGCAACTAATCAGCAACAATCGAGGCAACAAACCGAAAAGGAATGGAAAAACATCCGTACGTTATTCATTTAAATGAAACAGGTATTACGTTTCAGGGGAAAACCACTTTACTAATGTTATTGCACGTGTTTCATAGAACCGAAAGGAAAACATACGACGTTTGTTACACTTCGAATACGGAAAATATTTCTGCAGTATGAGTATGAATCACCGATTAGAATCATACAATTTTTCTATATTATTGACTATATTCATAATACATTCTGCTTTTAAGTAGATACATAATTACATAGACAACTGTAAAAATTCTTTATCAAATGTAACTTTGTAGGCGATCCAATGTTTGTCGCGCACGAAGCAACTTAGTGGCGTGAACGTAAACGCGGATTGTAAATTTTTTGTTGTTAGGTTGGCGTGATTGAGTTACACTTGATTGTTCGACAGTCGTTGGATCACCCTTCAGGAAAACGTATATGGTATTCATCTATTTTGATCTTAATAAACATATCCTTACATTCCAAGTTTTAAACAATCATTTAAGTTTTAAGTAATGCCTCTCCCTACGCTATAATACCATTTATGTATGGTTGCTGTAAAAGAATTTTTCGTAGGAAAGATTTGGTATACATCGCACATTGAACAAGGAAATATTGTTATCTATGCTCAATTTACTTCATATTTCTCTCTCTCTGTATTTGTATATGCGCATGTCATAAATTATAAAAATTTCCATGCGCTTCAACATACTAGATTCTACCAGATTATAATATTTCCTGTTGCTACATTGCCATGAAGTTTTCATTTATTACCTTTCCTGATAATTGAAAATCTCTTTCGAAGAGACATGTAAAATTTTGTTATATTTTTGTATATGTCTAGTGCAAGTTTGGAATACATACTGATGAAAATGAAAATATGACAAAGTCAGAAATGTAAATGTTAAAAATTTCAAAATGATAAACGATAATGACCAAAAATAAGGAATTTCATAATAATCTGGTAACGAGAAGTGACTTTTATTTTGTATTAATCTAGAAAATATAAGATATGAAAAAATGTTAATATAAAAAAAGGAACAAAGTTTAATTTAGAGAGTAGATTTAAAGAATCATATTGATCATTAAAATTATTAATTAACATTGCTAATAATCTATAGCTGAAACTTGTTGTTGAATAAATATACATTTAAGACCATCGATTTTGCGGAACATCGATCTTGAAAAAATCGTCTAAAAGATCCTATGATCGTGTACCACGAAAATGAAACTGAGAAATTTCAAGTCATTTATTATATATTTGCGTATATTTGTATGTTTTATATTTTTTAAATATTCATATAGTAACGCGAAAATCTCTACTTATCGCGAAACAGATAATTAAATTTTGAAATGTAAAGGGAATATCGTGAGCCGTAAAGCATTGTAACGCGGCTATTATAATTATAAATAACACGGAAGATATGTCATACCGATCAGAAAGTCAACAAACACCGGTAAATACCCTCGTGGAAACGACACGACGCTAGAGAGACGAATGAAATCGTTTTCAGACATGATTGGCACGCTCTCAACCGTCTAACTATATGTGCAAATGCATACATACTTTGTATGTATGTACATTTATACCTCGTTGATTTTTTCACCTTCACGAAGGTTAAAGAGCGAGATGCAACCAGTCGGTTGTAAGGATTTAATCGAAAGTGAACGACCTAACACGAATATATTAGTGACTATCGATGAAAGAACTATGTATTAAAGAATGCATAATTTAAATATTACCTTTAAAAAAACAGTATAATTTGTCATATTTCTTTATATTTAATAACATTTAGTATTTCAGTTTCATATAATGGATTTCACATTTATGCAAGATTATTCTTTCTAGCTTATGAAATTATTTAGTCACGGAATTAATTACCTGTCAAGTCACTTTGTGTACAATAGTCAATTACTCCAAAAATAAAACATAAAATATAGAATTTTAACTTCTATTAAATATAATTATTTGCCAAAAAAATAAGCAATGAATATAGATATCTAACATATTGCACGCTGTTTTAAAAATTATTATTTTTATTTTTTATGTTTATTGGTAATTACTAATTAATTTGTAATTATTTTCATAAATGTTCTTCACACATTATAAAACCGGAAGTTCGCCCGAACCTGATAGGGAAGAGCTAAATATATGTTCTTTGCATTAGAATGAATTCGCGTTAAATAATGCAATATTTCAAAATATTGTCAGTAACTCAGCACTATTTTTGAATATTTGTAAATAAAGTCGTATTGATCCGAAATATCGTTACGCAATATCGTGTAATTTTAACAATACACAATTATCTAACGATAAAATTCCCCTTAAGATGAAGTACCTAGCTTTCTCATTATGCAGATACGATACTGATAGCACTCTTCTAGTCTAGATAGATAGCAATCTTCTATCTAGAACCTAGAATACATAAAAAATATGATTTTACGTTGAATCAATGAATTTCAATATTATATCATCATTTATCGTCAGTAAGTTAGGATTCAACTTCAACATGAAAAAGTGAATATGTTTTAAAAACACATTTAACCATTGCCGCAATTATTTTTCTCTTTGTACTTCACTCGACGTGCAAAGGAAAAATTATAACAGTTAGGTGGTAGTTCTCATATTTATACAATACTTGCGAAATGTTCAATTCCAAATTCTTCGAGTACTATCAGAAAATGCAAAAAAAAAGTTAAAGAAGAACGGTATCCAGAAACGAAGTTCAACTTAATTAAATGGGAGATTTGGTGCGAGACAGCAAAAGAATTCGAATTGTATCGAATATTTTCTTGCGAACTATAAATGGAAGCAGCAACAGAACGGAGCAATATGTTTGGTTTAAAAATATGTATTCGCTTGTTTCTTCGATTTCTGAAGAGACAAAGCTTTGTTTAGTTTAAAAGGAGAATCAATTACGATAGTAAGATTAAAAACTTTTTTTTCAGACTTTTACAATTAGTTGCAAGAATTTTAGGATCACATTCACTTTTCTTCTTTATTTCTTCTTTATTTCTATTCTTTGTCGTTCGTGTTTTATGTATTTTAATACAAATGTATATTTGCATTGCATCACAATAACATTTAATATCAAAAATACATTGAGTTCCATAACATGTACCTTCAAACAATGTTAGGAAATATTACTGTATATAGTAATAAATAATAGTGATAAAATAATTTAGAACAGTGATACTCATAACATTATGTAGAATATCTGCACATCACGGAAAATCAATGAAGAGAAATGAAATCCGCTGTCATATATTGAGAAAACAATGGCAAATATCGTCGATATTCGTGGTAATATCTAAAAAGTTATTCAAGAGTATATAAAAAGTTATTCAGCTCGATAAATTTATTTCAAAGCGCGTTACAACATTAGTTTATTAAATCACACAATTTTATAGAAGAAAAAGTGAGTCGAGATAACCTTAAAATCTTTATATCCAACACCACCAATCACACGACAATTCAATTCTGTCATTCTGTTTCCTGTATGGAACCAAACAAGTTCAGATGAACAATTTTGTTTTCGTTGTCTGGAAAATAATCAAATGTACACGAACATATGAACCAAATGTAGCATATATTATACGAATAAAGTATTTACTTGAGAAAACTACACTTCTAAGTCGCTACTGATCATTGATACTTTACTGATTACTTAGGTCGGTCTACATAACACCTCATATCGTCCCACTCATTCGCTCGCGGTTTAGATTCTGTTTACGGCCTTACGGGAGACAGGATGCGTAATCGAGAAAAACGCATACACACTGCCTACTTTCTGGCATAAGAGACGAAAGAGAGTCAGTGAAAGATAGGGAGAAAGAGATAACTGCATAATTGTATGAACGAGTCAGCCGTACGGCGTACGTGACCGACTGCACTTCGTGGTTTGCTACTCTCGTTTCGGTTCTCTGTTTAGCGCACGAGCTACCCGAAAGATCACTGCAATTTCGGAATCCTGACCTTCTCTGCCTACCGTCGCTTCCTCCCTCTCCTTTCTGGCTGCTAAAGAAATTAAACCGATGCTTCAAGGGATTTGCTTTTTCACTGCTTTGATACCTAGAATGAACGCGCGTCCCCTCCTTACCAATATCGTTGCATCTCAGTGATTAATTTGATTGTTACGGCTATCGTGCAAAACAACAGATCATTTCTTCTGGCCAGTGTTACAAATATTTCCGCATTTGCATTGTTTTCACGATATTCAAGAAACTACTTTTTCATTGGTTTGTATAATTCTCATTCTCCGTAATGATATACATACATAGATTGGAACTTAGTCTGATAGTTGCTTAAAATTAATAACATTTTCAATCTACTGTTATCTAACAATTTAAATATGTAAATATTGTAACAAATTTAATTTCTTAAATGCTATTTTTTACACGTATAAGTAATATTGTACAATTTTTATGATAATAAATAAAATATATAACTGTTTAACAAAAGCCATATAATATAACAATTATGTAGAAGATTACAATATTGAAATAAAACATGAGCAGTTTGTATAAACATATTAAACTATCAAAATTTTCAATTGTTAAAAATATATGTATGTGATTGTGTATTGTATTCATAAAAAAGAAAACAGTTTTATTGCCAAAGTTTATTTCAAATTATAATAACTATTCAATTATGCGTTCGATGAATTAATATTTTACGCATAATCAAACATGAAACAAATTTATCATATTAAATGAGTAAAAGAAAAATTTTCCTTACAATAACATTTTCAATGCTTCTAAAATTGATTTAGAAATAAAAAGAAATTATCAAAACTATAGAAATATAGTGAACTTAATAATGTATATAGACTTACAAGAATGTGTTTGTATAACTATAAGATTATTAATAGGCATTAGTATATCGATTAATGGAGTATTAATACATATCTTATTAATTATTAATACATATTTTGAAATGCTTACTTATGATTCAAATAGTACAAACATAAACTTTGACAAAGTAAGGATATTCAACACAAGACATAAATTAAAGATTGAAATAAATATAAGACTAATGTATACTTTTGTCATATGTAATGATAACAAAACTATATGATATATAAAATGTGGGACTATTTTTATGCTTACCTTCGTTCTTCCATTAATCGTGTAATTTCCCATTTTCCCATTGTTGCACATTTTATTTGCCCTCATAATGACAGCATCAACTTGAGATATGAGCATTCCAATGTTTTGACATTGTTTTTCTTTTCCGTCAAGCCACGTTATTTGATCACCACGAATTGTCTTTAAGTCATTTGCACCTGCTTTATTAGAAACCAATTGTCCATCCTTAAATAACCCAGCACTGTACATATTTAAAACTTCGTTTAACACTGCAAGACCTTTTTCGGTTCCTAGAAAATTGTCTACCACACACATACCATATTCATCCATGTCTCTAATCACATTTCTGCTTATATCATCTATTAATTCTTCAAGATTATTTTTATTTTTATGGAGGAAAGGTGGTAAAAGTTCTTCTTCACGAGTTAAACGAACCTCTGGAAAGTTCTTCATACCGTTATGATGTTGTGTAGGCATATCTAATTCATGGTTCTGTAGGTTATCTAGGATTCTTGAACCTTCTAGAGCAGGATTCAACAATTCTGTTCTGGCACCCAAGATCGTGTCTTCAGAACTTCCTTCATATGTTATGGGAGAAGTCCATCCATCCACTCTGTTAGTACAAGTACCTTTTGTCTTAGTGTTATTGGATTTCCTCTTGGAATTTCGACTATCCTTATGATTTGATTGTCCTTTTATCTTTTCTATCTGTTTGTTGGTTCCTGTAAACAACAAAATCATGCAACAATTATTAATTAAAATAAATGAAACAAAGAAGTTGTATTTATTTTACAAAAAATCATACATATTTTATAGTATATAATACATTATTAGCTAGTAAAAGATTACACAACTCTAAAATTCTAACGTGAAATAGTTTTATTTAGGCACGTGGGAACAAGATCAAGTTTCACGTACCGCCAAGATGTTTCCCGTTATTATGCACTTCAGGAGCAGCGTTCAAACCTCGCGTTTTTTCTAACACCGACTTCTCGCTTAGGTTAGAAACCACTGGTGTAGTTAAATTCTGGCAGTTTCTTAAGGAGGATTCCTTTTTAGCGGATTTCAAAGTGGAATTTTGACTAGTAGCCGAAACGGTATTTGATACGATCGATTCCACAGAATGAGTCGCACAAAATTCTTTGTGACGTTTCCAATCCCGCCTCTGGTGTTCTTTGGTGCAATAAAATACGGCCTTGCACCGTGAACACCTTAGGAGCTTGTCAGTTCTGTTACAGATAACACAACCTACCGTTATACCAATTTGAACATCACCGCCGAGTGTCTGCGCACGACTGACTATCGGTCCGGACATGTTTCGTCGTTTATTTAGCGGCCACGAGTGCCGACGACATTTCTCCAACGAGGGAAGTCACACACGCACTCAATCTGCGTATAGTACTAGTGCGCTATCGAGACTCTGCAGTGCTTATACCACTTATAGTACGTACGAATCGTCGTTGGTTTACATACTACATATATGTATGTTATCGGATCCGCAAAAAAGCTATTGGTGAAACGACGATCGAAATACGGATACTTCAATGTTCTTTAGTTCTTGCGTTCTTACTACGTGTTATGTGGTCCTATATACATACTTATACTCTGCATCGAGTCTCTTTGAAAATTCATTTAAAAGTCAGATATACGAGTATATATTTACTATTTTGACTGTTCATTGTCCTTAAGAGGGCGCTAGTTTATGCTCATGTTTTTGCGATCAAGAATATAAATTCATTACATTTTGCAATTTACGGACACGATCTTTGACTTTAATTATGCATCTAGTTTTAAGCCGTTCTTATATCATGTTATGAGTAATACATATGTAAATATTTTAAAGAACAAAAGTTTGTTATTCAATACAAAAATGGATCTGTATTAAATGTAAATGAGTAATAAATACGTTGTTGTTCATGTAATTTTATTTTAGCTAAGCTCGAATTACAAAGAAATGAATACATAAAAATTTGATACATAAATGTACATAGTGGGATTATTGTAATATTATATAAACTCAATATATAATACATATATACAAAATGTAAGAAAATGTTTTACAAATAACAAATCTCTGTAGATACTTATTTATTATAAAAAAAATCATGTCGTGACTGAGTTTTGTTCCTTATATTTTGATTTTTAAAATACATAGTATTAAATATATGAGATTTGATTTCCTTTACAAAAAAGCAGTTGTTTCCATAGTTACGATATTCCTCTTGTATCATAACATTATATACTATACACACATTACGTGTAACATAGTGAGGTCATTAAAACTTTATTGTATAGAGACAATTCAATGTTTTGTGAATAGAAAAATTATCCTAAAAAGATGACTACTTTTATACCAAATGTGCATATTAAAGATGGAGAATACACAAAAGCTATTTATTCAATGGTACAATTCACTTACATGTCAGAAATTCTATTACTTCTTTAGTCAGTGTTTTAAGTTTAGAGATTACTTAACTATTTAAAAATTTATTCCTTTAATTACAAGTATACAATTTAATATTTTAATAGCATATATGTGTTAAAGTCAAATGATAAATTTTAAAAGCGATTTTTTTAAATATCGAAGAAGTACAGTACGGAAATTAATTTTTCAGATTAAAGAACAACGATATTCAGAAACAATAAAAGTTTTGATTATTCTTCTAGATTTTTACCCCATTGTATGTATGACTATGTTGAAATATCAATTTCTTTATCAATATCAATGTTCTGTGCTAATAACTTATTTTACAGTCTAGGCCTTGTTTGTCTCTCCTTGCTCACTGTTATTTTTATACACAAGATTTCATAGCTTCTGCACAATGTTATGAAAAGTTAGTTCAATTATGTCCTAATGAAAGTATATATAAGTTGTATCATGCTCAATCTTTACACCAAGCATGTATGTATCAAGAGGCTTGGACAATATGTTCCAACATCATTAATCAAAGCAATTTGGAATTTAAAGTAAAGAAACTACAGGCAGCAATAAAATATGGGCAAGAAGACGTTGTTGCTGCGAAAAATCTTGTAGATCAATGTCCAATGGATGATGTTGATACAGAAATTAATTTAGGATGTCTTTTATATAAGGTACAAAAAGTACCAAAGGGAAAGAAGTAAAATTTCTGTTTACGTAATAATGTATACTACTTTCTTGTTTAGGAGGAACAGTATGAACAAGCTTTAAAAAAATTTGTAAATGCATTGCAAATTGTAGGTTTCAAGCCTCATTTATCATACAATGTGGCACTTTGTTATTTTAAATTAAAAGAATATGCTGCATCATTAAAACATATCGGTAACATTTATATTGTTATAAATCATTAGGTTCATAAGCAAATATTTAAAATATAATATTTTATATTAACACATATTATGCATGTGATAGCGGATATTATAGAACAAGGAATAAGGGAACATCCAGAATTAGGAGTGGGTATGACAACAGAAGGTATAGAAGTACGCAGTGTTGGAAATACATTAACACTTCATGAAACAGCTTTAACAGAAGCATTTAACTTGAAAGCAGCCATAGAATATCAATTACAAAATTGTAATCATCCCATAGTTTAATTTAATTTTTTAAGTTTAAGTTTCCATAGTGTATTTAATATTCCATGCTCTTTATTTACTGCTTTTAGATGAATCAGCAAAAGAAGCATTAACAGATATGCCTCCTAGATCTGAGGAAGAACTTGATGCTGTCACTTTGCATAATCAGGCTTTAATAAATATGGATACAAAGCCAAGTGAAGGATTTGAGAAACTTCAGTTTTTACTACAACAAAATCCATTTCCACCTGAAACTTTTGCAAACTTATTATTGTTATATTGCAAATACCAATATTATGATCTAGCAGCAGATGTTCTTGCTGAAAATGTACACTTGACCTATAAATATTTAACATCAGTAAGTATGATTTTTATTATTATATTGTTAGATACACTGTAAAATAGATATTTCAAGAGAAATATTTTAATAATTTAAAAATATACAAAATCGGCATGAAGATTAAATTTACATTCTAGTTTTTATGCTTTCATTCACTAGCATATTTAGTTTTTGAATGTTTACACTTTTTAGTACATTTTCCTGAACTTTCTGAATGCTTTCGTTTATGAGCTTTCACATCATGACTAGAAGAACTATCGCTAGAATTTTTATCACTACAAGAACTCTCATGTTTCTTCTTTTTCTTCTTTTGGTCTTTAGAATATTTCTTCTTTTTCTTTTTAATTACATCTTTTTCATCAGAATCACTATCAAGTGCATCTTGTTTGATTTTTTTTGCTTTCTTTTTCCTTTTTAATTTCTTCTGTTTATGTCTTGTGTCTTTTTTACTTATATCACTTTGTATTTGTATAACGTCTTGTTTTTCTTCAATTTCTGGGATCAATTCATACCGTTTTCCATCAGGACTCATAAAACAGTCTTTAGATAAATGACCAGCAGTTCCACATTTCATACATGTAGTATTAAGGATTGCTTCTAAGTGTATAGTTCTACGATCATGTTTTTCTATAGGTCTTTTCTTTTGCACATCTCTTTGTAGCTGTATTCCATTTGGATCTAAATCTGTACCATTTCCTTGATTTACATGCTTCATAGATAGTCCTATTTTGCCATCATCTCCAATATGAATAACTTTACACCATATACGTTCTCCTTTTTGCAAAACTTCTCCAACATTATTGATATGAGCAGAGCTTACCTAATGAAATTATGAAAACATATAAAATTACAAAAATACAAACTAATTGTATTGTAGAATATAAATAAGTTAATTGATTGCGAATATATTTTTCTAATACTTGTGATTTATGTATCAATCCCTGGAAGGAACAACCTGGAATTCTGATAAAAGCTCCATAATTTTGTACAGATGCAACTTCTCCAATAAATATTTGATTTAATTTACACCTTGTCATTTCTGTAAATGTATTTAGGCAAGAAGCAACAACAACAGATAAATATCAGTCAAACTTGATGCAAAGGTTAGGTTTACTCATACTCATAATGCTAAATGCAGGACTATAGCAAGAAAATGAATTTTAGAATGCAGAGACTGATAAATAAAAATGTTATTAGTATATTCTTGTATTCAATACAAATTTATGAAAATTAAAAATAATATGAAAATTTTTATTGTAATTATAATAATATTTGTCTTTTAGTATTTATATGATTTTCTGGATGCATTAATCACACAACAAACTTCACCAGAAGAAGCATATCGCAAATTTGACGATCTCGGTAACAAACATATGGAAATATTGCGGAAAGCAACAAAAAGAGTTCAGGAAGCACGATTAAATCATGACGATAGCGCTGTTAAAAAAGCTGTTAATGATTACGAGGAAGCTTTGGAAAGATATGTTCCAGTTTTAATGGCACAGGCTAAAATTTACTGGGAACTTGGAAATTATACGCAAGTCGAAAAAATTTTTAGGAAAAGCGTCGAATTTTGCAATGAACATGATATATGGAAATTAAATGTAGCTCACACCCTTTTTATGCAAGAAAATAAGTTTAAAGAAGCAACGGGATTTTATGAGCCAATTGTTAGAAAAAGATATGATAATGTTAGTTGTTTTATCCTTAGCTTTTTATAGTGCGATCTATACATATATGTATGTTAATATGGAAATTATTAAATATTATAAAACTTTTAGATTTTAGATGTGAGCGCTATAGTGCTCGCTAATTTATGTGTAAGTTATATCATGACATCCCAAAATGCGGAAGCTGAAGGATTAATGAAAAAGATAGAAAAAGAAGAGCAAGTTGTTTCACGAGAGGATCAAGATAAAAAATTATTTCATTTATGTATTGTGAATTTGGTAATCGGAACTTTATATTGTTCTAAAGGAAATTACGAATTCGGTATATCTAGGGTAATGAAAAGTTTGGAACCTTACAATAAAAAGTTAGGAACAGATACTTGGTTTTACGCGAAGAGGTGTTTTCTATCCCTTTTAGAACAGTTGGCTAAACAATTAGTAGTTTTAAAAGACACTATACTCCAGGAGTGTATACAATTTTTAGAACACTGTGAAGGTATGTATTTTCGATTTTTATATATTTAACAATATTTTCGTACAATTGTTGAAATATTATTACTTTTCTTTCTAGTTTATGGAAGGGACGTGGTAACAGTAGTAGAAGAGCCTTTTGATATGCAAGATATGTTTTCTATTACTTCAAATGGAAAGCAAACGGTTGTTTATGAAGCGCGATATTTGAAAGCCCTATTTTTGAAATTGCAGATGTCTTAAATACATATATATATATATATATATATATTATTTATTTATTTATTTATTTATTTATATTTATATATGTATAATATGTATAAAACTTATAAAATATTATTAAAATATTATATCGAAATGTATATAAAAATATATTAATTACAAATTACGACATCTAAATGTGTACTACTCATTATCTAGAAAAAAATTTTAATTGTTATATATTCGTTTTTAATTTATGAAAGTGAAATCTTGAAAATGCATTGAGAATTTAAAAATGATTTTTCATGTTTTCATTTTCAAGTTACATACTTGATGATATACTGCGTACGTCAGTCTAGTGAAAATGGTGGTCGACATGGAGTTACAGGAAGCTAAGGATTACGTTCTTCAGCTTATGAAAGACAAAGATAAAATTGAATCGGATTTGAAGGCTTTAAAAGAAATCTTAGATATTGTATGTACATATATTGATATATTTTAAATTTGCACAGAATATCTGTTTAATGACGTTATTGAAAATAAACACAATATAGTTTATACTAGAATGATGTGTCAAATTTTCGAGGAAATGACCGAATGTTTATACATATGTATGAATTGTAGAATCATGTTGGCATGGATGATCCTCTGGTGGACTGCGAGGGATATCCACGAAATGACATTGATGTTTACCAAGTGAGACATGTGAGACATAAGATAATATGTGCGTCTAAATACTACGCAATTTTCTCGCATGAGATTCTACTAACTTGGACTTATTAGTACATTATTAAGTGATTAGGTCTCAGAAATGATCATAAAACATTGATGAAGAAAATAGAAGAAGGTTTGCATAAATTGCATGCCCTAGCAGGAGATCAAGCAGAAAATTCTCTTGCAACTACAGCTATTGTTCAAGATAATGCACAATTGGATCCTTTCTTGAAAGTGAATTTAGTATCCCCAGGTTCTCCAGCAGAAATAGCGGTAAAAAATTTATTTTAGATTTCCATAATGTTTCTAAACTCATGAAACTGTGATTTACAAATGTTAAATTATATAGGGAATCCAAGTTGATGATCTCATCTTAGAATTTGGTTCCATTGATTGTCGGAATTTTAAATCGTTAAAAGATATTGGAACTTTGGTACAAAATAGCAGATATAAGACAGTAAATATAAAAATCAAACGTGGATCTAATATTGTAGCCCTGACTTTAATTCCACGTCCTTGGATTGGTAATGGTCTTTTGGGTTGCAATGTAATACCTATAGAGTCAGTTGAAAGATAAAGCTTTGTGAGAGAAATTTTTATTTATATGTTGGCTTTGTGTGTATATTAGTCAATAAAAGAATATTTATAAATTATTGCGTTTATAATTATTGCATTCGTAGTATATTTTTTCTATGTAATGACTTTGGAGTTGGCATTAAATAAATGTTAGAGGTATAATCCTAAGATGTTGGATAGTTAGAGACCTTGAAATTAAGTACATATAATCTGTCAATATGAATTTTTACTTTAGTATTTGAAGTATAAAGTATAAAGTATAGTATTAGTATAAAGTCAAGCAGATTCGAGGAAGCATCAGTAGATACTGAAAAGCAGTAGCATGATGCATTTCTCATTGATTGTAAGTTATAATTTGTATTATTACTGTATATTAACTTATTTATTAACATTTCTTCTGTATAGGCAACGTTCAGCTTAATTCTTTGTTGATATCAAGTGTTAAGTCAAACTAATACTTCTGAGTAATCTGATCAATGTCTATGGTTGCTTGTTTGTACTTTATACCCATTCTATAATTCTGAAATATTGCTTGAAGTGTGGTGGAGGACAAAAGTGTAGATATTTCTGCCAATATAGTAACTATAACTCTACGTGAACAAGAACAGACAGTAATACTCAATGTAGTGTTCAATGTAGTGGTACAAACATAAAAATACAAGATAATTTATCTTATTTTTTAAATGAAATAAAAACTATAAACAAAGAACAATTACTAGTAAACAGACCACAGTTTTATAATTATGTAAATATTAATCATTACTTCTTAAAACCTACTACAATATTGAAATACATATCTTATGAGCAATAATATAAAAGCTATTCATATTATGATATGACGATTCATATGATGCTCATAAAATATATATTTCAATATTACAGAGAAACAGATACAAAGATACAAGTTTTCAAAACAAATAATAAAATATTGTTTGGATTTCAACTGGATTTTATGATTTGGGAAGATATATGTATTAATGAATCAAAGCGATTTTAGATATTAGTATTTATGTATGTTATATTGTTAATAATAGAAAATAATTTTGCTTGCAGAAAATTGTATTAATGTTAATATTAGAAGATTTGATTAAACATGAAGTGATTTATAGGTAAAGTCGAAATACTTTTATTTCCAATCTCTGACTTCAAAATAGTGCTGAATTTTTGTTTGGTTTAATGTTCCATATTTCAGATTTAAATTTTATATTTAGATGTAGTTAAAATATGTATAGCTATTTACGAATCACGGTACGAAATTTTAGACTATTTTATGCTTTACTAACTTTTCATAAATGTCTTTAAATTTACACTCTTTTCAACATTATATCGCAGACGAAGTACAAAATAGACGTGACATGTAATCGATGCAATGCTTTTTCATGACCCACGACTTGTTTTGAGAGTTACCTGATCCCCTTACCATTTTTATGTCACATGCGATGTTATCCATTTAATATAGTATTAGATGATTCCTATATTTACCGCAGCAAATCGCAGAGGGGTTAAGAAAGGAATCGAGGTCGGTATTTCAGAACGTGAGACACAAAGTGCCTTGTTGTATGTAAGTATGCAAGTATGTAAGTACATACTTATTAATACACGTATACATAGATTGTACAACACGGAAATGGGAAGAAGTCCACCGTGGCGGCACAGGGGCAAGGGAGGTAAGTATGTACTTACATACGGCCTTATATCACTCATCGTTACGCGTTACTGCCTTGTTCTGTTTTTATATGCGATACTTTTGGTCAATATGCATGTTTAACTTTACGATTGTATTGAGTATGTCAAAACAACCAATCAGATTCGCATTCCTTTCAGAGGACTTCTTTCCATCTCCATCTATATATGTATATGAGAGGAAATCCTCTCTGGTATCATATACATATTATGTAATGTCAGATCTATCGGTGTAAAATCAATTTCTAAATGCAAAGGTAAATTTCCTTGTTTCGTTTTATTTGTACTCTTTAAATATGGAAAAAGAATAAACAGATATTAAATTAAAACAATATGAAAAAGGAATGAGCAATGAACGAATATGTTAGATGAGAGGTACAAAAGAAGCGTATACAATAATCTGTTTGTAATTAGCAAGTATTTATAACACTTTCGTTGACGTGCCCGGTGTAGGCCGCTTGTAGTGGTAACAAATACCCTAAACTAACCCTAACCTTCTTTTTTTTTTTTATATGTGGAGAAATCTTCATGGACACTCCGCTGGATTCTGGGGAAGACACTAAAACTCCACGATGGCCTACCTACGCGTTTGATAGGAGTGCCCCGGGACCTCTTGCGAATTACTGCCGGTGCACTGCCTGCAACTTCTCGCTGAGCCAATCCTGTAAACTACCTAACTGATTAACTGTGGCGTTAGGGGAGGTCATTGCCCCTAGCGCCTGCTAGTCGTCGTCCGAGTTACTCTACATAGATGTGTTACTCTACAAGAGTGAGAGCTTTTCTCTCTCTCTTCCTTTCTGTCCGCTCCTTTACCAGCATAACTTGCTCGTAATAGGAGCGAACAGCCTCGTACTCCTGTTGCCCACTCACCATTACCTGCACGATCGCCGATGGGGCGAATCTCTCGCCTATTACGAGACGCAGGGTGTAGCGGGACAGCTCCCACGCCGGACAAAATTCCAACGTGTGCTGCGCCGTATCCCTGTCCTCTCCACAGTGGTTTCGTTTCATTTGTTCGCAACATTAAAAACACTAGCTGTTGTTGAATATAATGAAGGAAAGTGTGGTATAGATTATTCCGACCAAATGGTTTCTTATGCCACCACAATTAGAAAGGGAATCAAATGGTACAGAAAACTTGGCATTCAATTCTTTCTGGGAATTTCTGTTGTAAACGCTTTGACGGTTTACAAAATTGCAACAGGAAAAAAATATAAATATTAGAATATTTAGACAATTAATAGTTGCAAAATTATTAGGATTGTCTGAAAATACAAAAAATCCTTGTCTTCGACGGAGTCAGCATAATATCGCTGTTCGGAAAAATGATTCCGGAAGAAGCATTAGACGTGCATGCAAACTATGTTATGCAAATAAAAGACGTCGAATGGACCGAATAAAAGTACAAAAGAATTTGAAGGAAACAACAACTTATTGTCCAAATTGTCCCGACCAATCTCAGCTATGTATAGAATACTTTAAAGTTTTACATCCTAAATAATTTTTTTAATAAACCATTTCCGTATTTCTATTTTATAACAATTCAATTATTATTACAATTATTTATTAATTAACAATTTATTATTACAGAATATCTTTTCAAATACCTACGACGATCCTTCGCAAGTAGTCAAATAAGCGACACCTAAATATGGGTTACGTGGCCTGACCAGAAACTTTGCTGACACCCGAAGTCGGTATCGTGGTAGTCAACGTGTTAAGAGCAGAATGCTGCGGCGACTCGCCATCAGATCGTCTGCCCATACCGGGGTTCCGTTATGGGGGTATAACGCTAGGGACTGAACGGCACATTTGTATAGTCGGCACACCGCGATTCCTGCCCCACCGATGTTCGGCAGCAGACCGCACAAAGCGTTGACCGCTGCCGACACCTTTGGGACTAAGGAGTCAAAGTGCGGCTCGAACGTCCAGTGGCTGTCGATGATGAGACGCAGGTATTTTATCTGCGATACCATCTCGACAGCTTCCTCAACCATGCTAAACTAACCCTAACCTAGCCCTAACATGACAGTAAATAAAATGCTGTGCTTTCAGGATTGAATCAAATTAAAATACATATTTAACTTACTTAGCTCACTTGTTATAAAAAAACTGCCTAAAAATAAAAATAGGCCCTATATTACAATTTGTCTTCTTTATACGTAGTTACGTACATACTCTATCAATTTATTTCATTATAACGAAATAATTTTATCGAATTACATCATCTTAAAATTTTTGTATGTATCTTCTATGTTTATTCTCTGTTCGATTGAATATAAAATTTCTTCGCTCGAGATGTACTTTTTTAAAAGATCTTTCAAATCACTTGGATTGTCCAGATTATCCGCACTCATCGTATATCTCTTTATTTTATTAATCGCTCTCATGATACAGCTCTCAAATTCTACACTCTTCTCCTTCAACTTTTGATAAGCGCAGTGTAATTCGCTTGTTTTGTGTTTGAGACCGGAATTGATTTTTCTTAAGGCACATAGCTCATTTTTCAAAGCAGTTTTCTCAGATTCTAACCGATCCAATTTCGAATTCGCTGTATCCAACCGAACCCGTAACAACTCTTTTTCGTCCCTCAGTGTCGTCAATTCCGTTTTCAATGCTTGAATTTCTTCAGTCGCGATTCGCAGCTCTTCCTTCCTTTTCTCGTCTTTCGTGAAATTAACAACCAAGCTGCATCTTAGAGAATTTATCTCCATTTTTAGGGCAATGTTCTGCACTTTTAGTTTGTTCGCAATTTCCATTAATTTCTCGATTTGCGTTCCGGCTTGTTCCGTTGTCGACCTGTCATAA
Organism: Bombus vosnesenskii; assembly: GCF_011952255.1. Taxonomy (NCBI): domain Eukaryota; kingdom Metazoa; phylum Arthropoda; class Insecta; order Hymenoptera; family Apidae; genus Bombus; species Bombus vosnesenskii. Next base: position 199,232 of record NW_022882987.1, read on the forward strand.
GGGCATATATCTGGCTGACTGATACGTGTTACTGCACTTGTATTATTCATATCATGACTCAAGTAACTATTGATCTCTTTATAATAAAGATTCACGATTTCTAGTTTGTTTGAGATAGGTTTAAACACGATTCCATTCGTTTCGTTCTCTACTAATTCAGTCTTCTGCTTTCGAAGCTCGTCCTTCGTGCAAGCCAATTGCATTTTAACTTCAAAGTTCTGACTCCTCAAGTTTAATACCTCGAATCGTAACGATTCGTTTTCTACAATCACTTTCTTTAGTTCTTCTTTTACTTCCATTAATTTTATTTTGTCATTCATGCGTTTACCAGATTTGCTATTGACAGCTTTTCTCGTTGCACGCTCCACGATTTGTTCATTTTGTTGGCTAAGAATCGACTCGCTATACGCCACTGTTTCCTCTTTTTCCATATTGGAGATTTTGGATCGTAAACTGGTCGTATACTCCTGTTCCAACAATTGTTTTTCTTTTTTCAATGTGGCGTTCATCATCTCTAAAATTTGTAGTTGGTTCTCCAATATCTTGCATTCGCTGTGAATTTCATTCAGTCTCAAGTTCAGTTCCTCGGTTGCTTTTCTCAACGTTTCGTTGTTTTGTCTTACCTCATCGAGAGTAGTTTGTAGAGTCATGTTTTCCGATCTCATTTTACTATAATCCGCTTTTAATTTGTTTAATTCGACAACAGATTGTTGTTCATTCACCGTTTTAACTTGGTTCAATAGATTGTTTAGTGTGACATCGTTCTTGTCTAGTTCGTTAATACGTGTTGCGAGTTGATTCTTTTCTAACAGAAGTGTTTGCACGCGGTCTTCGAAGCTAATTTTCTTTAAAGTCAGTTCATTTAAATCGTCGTGCAGTTTCGAGTTTTCAAATTCTAGTTGTTTTATTTTGTCGCCGGTCCTGTTCGATTCTGTTTGCGTAACTTCCAATTTGTTACTTAAATGTTCGTTGCTCGTTCTAAAGTTTCTGATTTCTTCAAGTAGACTGTCGCGTTCATATTTATACTTATCAATCTTGTCCTCAAGCATGGTACATTTGGTGCGAACGTGATTTACGGATTTTTCTAGTAGCTCCTTTTCGATCTTTATATTCGTCAAATTGGCGTTTAATTGTTCCTTTTCTTTCTCGAGATTCGCCCTTTTGATGTCTAATTCGTTGTAATCGGATTTTAAGTTGGTGAAATCTTTCAGTCGTTCATCGGCGGTAGCTTTTTCTGCTCCTAGTTGATACACGAGCACCTCTTTTTTCGACTCTAAATGAAAAATGTTCGTTTCCAGTCTTGTTTTAGCATCAGAAAAATGGTGCAATTTAACTTTCAGATCGGCAATTTCGCGATTCGCATTATCAAAATTTTCATTCGAAATTGCTAAGTCCACCTTCAGTTGTTGTAATTCAGCGTTCATTCTCTCCATCGCTTCTTCCGAACGCTTTGCATTTTCATTTTCTTTTAATTTTTTATTTTCCTTCAAAGTAATCTGAAGGTTTCGCGTCAAGTCCGTGATCTTGGCGTTTAATGCTTTCTCCATCGTGTTTCTCTCGATAAGAACGCTCCTTGCTTCCTCGCTTTTCTTTTGTACGGCGTCACGAATTTTTCCCATTTCCTTTAACAATCTTTCCTTATCGCTCTGAAGATTTTGTAATTTTTTTCTCGTTAAGCTCGCTTCGCGTTCCATCTTTTGTAATTGTACCAGCTCCTTTCTCGAATCCTCCTGTTCACGCTGGAGTTCCAACGCTTTCTCCTCCATCATCTTCATTCTCAACTTCGAAATTTTGTTATCTTCCATTATCATGGCGATCTCTTTCTGTGTATGCTCCAATTCTTTTCTTTTTTGTTCCAACAAATTTTCAGTACCGAACAATTCCTGGTCAAGAACGTTTATATGGGCGTCTTTCTCATTCAGTTCCGACTTTAATCGAACGATCAAACCCTCCAACTGATCAATTCTCTTGAATGTATTTAGACGATCGCTGGATACGACGATCACTTCTAACTGCTTAATCTCGTGACACACTCTACCGACGAAATTTTCCAATTCTTCAAGGTCTTTCGATTTGTTTGAATTTCCTTCCGCACGATGATTCAATCTATTCATGGTCGACCGTGTCTTCTCGATGATCGTCTCGAGTTCTTTTATTTTGATTAAGTATTCTAGACCATCGCTGCCGCCAATTCTATAATGGTTGTTTATATGATTATTCTTTAACTTATCAATTTCGACGTCGATTTCCTTTAAAGTCGAATCCAATGTTGCAAGTTGTTTCAAATACTCGTTAGATTTCATTACTTTGCCTAGAGATAATGGATTAAGTTGGTCACTAAATTTTGCAAATCCGATGTGCAGTTGCTTTAAATTAACGCTCAATTCGATGATTTTCTGTATATATTTTAAGCAATCCGGATCGCCACCAGCAAGCAGTGCCTCATGGTTGTTTTTTAACTTGTTTCTTAAATCTTTTGCCAGTCGTTCGATATTATTAAGGTTATTCTGACTATTCGAGTCAATGTTCCAAGAATTATTGCCGTCATTAACTTTGAATCTATTTAATTCTGTCTTCAAACGTTTCGTTAGATTATCCAGCTCAACAATTCTCTTCCGATAATCCGTGAGATTACCATTTCTGTATCTTATCACAGCTTTCAGTTTATTGATCTCGACGTACAAATTATCGTTTTTCGTTTGCGACTTGTGCAAACGATCGTTTACATTCACTAGTTCCTCGGATAGATTCGCTATTGTCTCGGCGACTTTGTTAACTATATCGATGAATATAATTTCCATAGTGTAGTCGACCATCATGAAGTGCTTCAGCTTGCATTTTAAGTGTTCCACTTCCGAACTGTGTCCGTGACTCTCTTCCACCTCGTTCAACCGACTTTTCAGATATTGAATCTCGTTGTTCAAACGTTCTCTCTCGACTAAGTACTCCTGTTTAACTTCCACGATCTTATCATCGGATTTCCAAGCGGTTTCTCGCGTAACGTAGTCTCCATTTAGCAGAGCCGATTTAATATCAGCGATTTCTTTTTTCAAATCTTTATTCACCGTTTCTAGCCGTCTGATTTCTGCTCTTTGATGTTCGATCAATCGGACAGCGTGCAAAGTGTCGTCCGTGTTTCTTGCAGCGACTCGTAAAGCTAGCTTCAACCGCCAAATGTTGTATCGTAATTTCATACGGTCATCTCGCCAGTTTCTCATCTGCTTCATTATACTATTCATCTTACATAGTGTGGTAGCTGCGACGTGTGCTATTCTCGACTTCTCTTTGAACGCGTTATCGTTATTTACCTCGATCGATAGACAATTGTCAAGATATGCGTCCATCATTGTTAGATATTCGTCTGCCTACCATGTAAGTGAAACCAAAATGTTCGTTTCGATTAATTTTAACTGAAATTTCCGAGTCGGTGTGCTGATCACGATCCAGTTACGTCAGAGATATATTCGCTGGCCGAGTTTTGCTCGGTTGAATTGACGGTGCTGAAAGTGATGCAAAAATACCTTTATGTAGATTTTGTTTACATAGTCAAGTAGAAGAATTAACGGAATATTGATTAATGAAAAATTTGCAAATGATCCTTTGTAAGATAGATTGAAAAACAAGAATAGAAACTGTTACGTTTCTACTCAAAAGCTTTTGATTTTGTATCGATAGATAGTTTTATTCCAGCCTAGCGGCCTTGAATTGGGATAGAATAGGATTTGGTTTACAAATTTTATAAACTATAATTATTATCAACATCTACCTCTGTCCTTACTTCTTGTCTCTTTTACTCCTTTACTTTCTGCAATAGCTTTTATTCTTATTTAATAGTAATATTTATACAATAGATGAAAATAAATTATATTTTGCCATATGAGAACAAAGTTATTCGATTATCCGAACAGCATGTACCATAATTAGTTTAGATAATCACGGTCTCGCCATATACATATAACTATAACTTAATTTTTATGTTGAAGCTGTATTTGATACTTTCCTACTTTGATATTTGATAACTGTAATTTTTATTATTGACTCACTTATTTTCATAATTCAAGTACATATCTAAACTTGTAGACTTAAATAATGTACAGTATACATGCATGTAAGTTACAGCGTAAGTTTTGTAAATAAATAAATAAATGACTTACTATATATTGAATACAAATTATTTAAGGAGGCATTAAACACAGTTCTCAGATTTTCTGCATCTGTATACGTACATAAAATTTTTATTTTTTACAGCATTTCACATTTTTAAGGAATTTTTGTCTAAAAATTTGTGGTTACGTCGTTGAAAATTCATTTGACATTTTTAATCGTGTCATAGAAATAGTTGCCGTCACATATCGTTTTTTGTTTAGTGGAAATTAATATTTTGACTGACATACTCTTTTTTTTAAATATCGATTACAGAGTTATTTCTTGTAGAATTATACTAATCGTATATTTCTTTTTTAAAGGTGAACTTGAACTTATAAAACGATTAGAACGATGAGAGATAGACTATGTAATTTGTCGATGATAAATATAACTATGCCTTAGTATTATTGTTGATACAAATATGTTCATAAAATTGAAAACAGAAGGATTTGTTGATACATATAACTAAAAGATAGCAGGGGTTTGAAAGAATAAATATATTTCGAATATTTACATTTTTTATAATATTTTGTATTAATTTCGACATTTTATATACACAAGTAGGTTAAATGTAATTATGAACATGGTTTCATTGCATTTTCTAACATCTGAAAAATTTTCTTTATCAACATAGCAACTACATCGTCATCGTGCATAATTCAAGGTGCGTCCGGAAGTTGGTATTTCTGTAATATCCGTCTATGCCGTTATGTAAAGCAGCGAATCATACAAATTAATAGAATATTACAACCAATTTGATGGGGTACATTTAAAATATCCATAAACGTTTTCTTTTTTGCTGAATATTTTCTACATAGCATGATATATACATATATATGCAATGTACTATGCATGTACATCGATTATTAAATTTCAGGAATGAAGTATACAGAGCGCTAATGGTTTTATTTATTTATTGTAAAAAATTTAATTTGTAATTATATATTATATCAAAATCTAGAAACTGACATTTTTTGAAAATCATTGCATTCTATACATGTCGTATCGTGGACGAAAGGCCTAAGAAATATCGGGCGAACTATGAACAATGTCGCGAGAGCCGAGGCGCCGTCGGGCCCATCAATGTGTCATCGGTCTTTTCAAGTGCATAGTTTTGTGGAAAAGACCTACGTGATCCTGGCTACGAGCGTTTGCAGAACACGTGTGCGGTGGGCCTAGGATAAAGGCAATAGAATGGGACAACGGCCAGAGAGGGTCAGTCGAGGAGCAGAGTGCGAGTCGAAAAGCAGAGAGTGCGGTCGAGGAGCCGAGTGCGAGTTGAGCGGAGACGGAGGTTGCGAGTGGCGTTGCCGAGAGAGTGTGGATTGCGCTGTTTTCTGTACGTTTGGTATGAGTAGTTCAGGTTAATCAACAATCGTCTTTTTCTGTCTGATTAACATCTCTATTGTCCACTCTTTGTAAATACATTATATCACGATATTACATACATATATTTCTTCTTACTTCTAGTACACATAAAGCAGCATAGCGTCATAATGCTGTTTTGTTATTATTATTATTATTATTATCATTAATATATTTATTTATTCAGTTTTACAGTTGAACATAGAGAAAAGGGCTTGGTTTATATATATCTAACTTCCATCTCAATCCCATACAACTCTTAGAGTCTTAGGTCTCTTTTTTCAGAGAAAAGACCTTTTTTTATTTTTGCGACTAGTCGCGCGACTGCATTATCGTACATGGCACGATTTTCATTCATGCTGTTGCGACTACGGGTCGCTCGCTAATGCGAAATTAAGGCACGATTTATCGCGACAAATCAGTCGTGTGCGGCTGCAAAGTATATAGAATATATGTATGCATATGTGCTATACCCACGTGCAACAGTCGCGTGCAATCGGACGTCACTTTGAGGAATGTGAGGAGTCTCAATGACGACGTTTTAATAAATATTACCATTAACTTATAATGCTATATAATACTGTATAGTAATAGTATATATGTAATAGTAATATTATTATATGATAATATGTAATACTATAATCTATAATGCACTCAATATTAATATTTAATATTATAATGATGAAAAATTTTCTATCATAACATTACACATATGTTTAGCTGTTAATATTATATGATATATATGTATATATATGTCGAAGGTGAAAGAACACCGGAGCCCTTGGAATTTTGGATAATCCAGCAACATTGTAATCTAGAATCTACTATAGCTGTAATTAAACAATTGCAGTTATTCAATCCGATTGTAATTGTTCGAGATCTGTGATAATGAGCTTGGGCTCGAGGCGACAGCCAGTCGTCAAACGTAGCAGCGGTCAAGAGATAAACGCTTTGTCTAACAAAGGTTTTTTTATTTATTTATTTATTTATTTGTTAAAATTACAATCAATTCTCGCGTTGAGAATTTTCAGTAATTTTTCTGGCGTGGCGCAGTGGCATGGCTGATTATTTATAATAAGTTAATACTTATTATAGATAAGTATAATTTATAAGTAAGTATAATAAATAAGTGAATATTACTTAATTTAGATAACTAATTGAATCTAGTGTTTAGGTCTAGCGGGTAGTTCCTTTTCAGCCTGCGAATCTGGTCCGTCGTATCAAGCAGTTCAATGATTAGGGGGTTTCGGTGTTTGTTGACTCTTTTGCTATATCTGTCGCTATATTTTGCTATTTCCTCTTTGACTGTGGGTATCTTGAGGTCGCGATGGATGGTTTCGTTGGTAACATACCAAGGTGCGTCTATTAAGGATCTTAGCGTTTTCGATTGGAAGCGTTGTAGTATTTCGATGTTGGAGTTGCTTGCTGTTCCCCATAGTTGGATTCCGTAGGTCCAGACAGGTTTTATTACGGTCTTGTAGAGGGTAATTTTATTCTGTATGTTTAGTTTGGAGCGTCGGCCCGTGAGCCAATAGAGTTTTTTTAGTTTGTCCTTTAGTTGTGTTGAAGTGGTTACCACTTCTAAGAAAACTCTACATCTGGTCTTTTTTAGTTTTCTCAAGCACTGAAGCCATCGACAGCGTGTAGACAAAAGACTGCGACGAAGTCAGGCCATAAACAGTAGACAGGCGACGTTGGCTTCGGGGTTTTTCAGTTATTAGGTAACACAGCTAGCGTGCGGATCTGGACCAGCTCAAATTGTATTTTTACTTATTACACTTCTATTTAAATATATTTTCTACCTTACAATTTATCCGCGTGTTTTCTCTGTTTACACACCGAATAACCTCAACAGGTTATGGGCCCAGGGCTGTAAATTGCAAGGTAGCAACGTGAAATGAATAAATTGTTAATGTGTTGTGCTTAGTAAAATAAGGGATAGTGCTAAAATGGAATCAGCAAGTGCGAAGGTCGAGATGTTACGCGGCGAAGAAAATTGGCTCCAGTGGCGTTTTGTTATGCGTACACTTTTGGAGGAAGATGACGACCTGATCAACGTGTGTGAAGGGAATTTGTGTCATCCAGGTAACAGCGCGGAGAAAGAAATCGCTCGTGGAAGATTTTTGAAAGCAGATCGATTAGCGAGAAAATTAATCGTGACCTCAGTAGGAAAGAAACCGTTGGATCTTCTTTTATGTTGCACGACAGCACATGAAATGTGGAAAAAGCTGAATACAGTATATGACATGAAGTCATGAGGATGAGAATTTAAATATGGTCCAGAAGCAGTGCTTCGATTTTAAATGGGAAGAATCTGAAAATGTCTCTTACAACCTATCAAAGTTGGAACTCATAGCGGCGAAGATGAAAGTCCTTGGGAGTGAAATTGGCGAGAAAATGCTGATAACACGCATTTTATCGGTGTTACCAAACAAATTCGATCATTTTCACAGTGCGTGGGATTCCGTGGAAGAAGAAAAGAAGACCTTAGACAGGCTTAGTACCAGGCTGATGACGGAAGAAATTAGATGGAAGAAAGACGACCAGGAAACATCGGTGGCACTGGTAACAAAAGGTAATAATTATAAAAGGGAACAGCAGAAGCAGTCAAGTAAACGTGAATACGAGAAACAAGGACCAAGTTGCTTTAACTGTGGAAAAGTTGGCCATCTAAAGAAGGATTGCTTTAGATGCTTTATATGCAAAAGGAAAGGCCACACCAGCAAAAACTGTTTTAAAAATAACAAAAGAAGCAACAATAGAGACAACCAGGAACCTAGAAACCAAAATCGGGATCACAGCGGAATTGGTCTATTAGGAAGTACCTCAGCGATACAAACGGCAAACGCTGATGTTTGGATAATCGACTCAGGAGCTACGGATCACATGACAGGACGACGGGAATGGTTCAGCGTTTTCGAAGAATTCGATAACACGGTGAAGATAGAGATCGGCGATGGTCCGTTCATGGATGCGTGCGGCAAAGGAAAAATCAGAGTAGAGACTTTTGTGGACGGCAAATGGGTAACATGTACAATGAACGATGTTCTATACGTACCAGGTATGAACAGAAATCTGTTTTCGATTAGATCTGTCGCAAGAAGGGGCATAGATTTTTGTATTTCAAAGGAAGGGACCAATTGCATATTTTTACAAAATCAGAAAATAATAGCAAGAGGTTCTGTTATCGGAAATTTGTATAAAGTAGATATGCGAGTTATCATACCGTCAGTTTGTAATTTTAGCAATAGAGCGGAGTCAAACGCGGACACATTGCAGTTATGGCACGAACGGCTATGTCATCAGAACATCAGACATGTTAAAGAATTCTTAAAGAATTCAAATATGAAAGTTGTAGAGGATAATAACTTTTTCTGTGAAGGTTGCGCGTACGGGAAACAGCATAGATCGAGTTTTCACGAGAAAATCAATCGGGCGACTAAACCTCGCGAAATTATTTATACGGATGTATGTGGACCTATGGAAGTCGAGTCATTAGGCAAGAAACTGTATTTTCTGACATTTAAAGATGATTTTTCAAAATTCACAAAGATTTACTTCTTACGACGTAAGTCAGAAGTAATTGAAAAACTAAAAACCTTTTGCCTAGAAGTTTTTTTTTTTTTTTTATTTATTTGTTGAAATTACAATCAATTCTCGCGTTGAGAATTTTCAGTAATTTTTCTGGCGTGGCGCAGTGACATGGCTGTTTATTTACAATAAGTTAATACTTATTATAGATAGGTATAATTTATAAGTATTATAAGTAAGTACATATGCTTAATTTGGATAATTAAATGAATCTAACGTTTAGATCTAGCGGGTAGTGCCTCTTCAGCCTGCGAATCTGGTCCGTCGTATCGAGTAGTCCAGTGATTAGGGGGTTTCGGTGTTTGTTGATTCTTTTGCTGTATCTGTCGCTATATTTTGCTATTTCCTCTTTGACGGTGGGTATCTTGAGGTCGCGGTGTATTGTTTCATTGGTTACATACCAAGGTGGGTCAATTAGGGATCTTAGCGTTTTCGATTGAAAGCGTTGGAGTATTTCAATGTTGGAGTTACTTGCTGTTCCCCATAGTTGGATTCCGTAGGTCCAGACAGGTTTTATTACGGTCTTGTAGAGGGTAATTTTATTCTGTATATTTAGTTTGGAGCGTCGGCCCGTGAGCCAATAGAGTTTTTTTAGTTTGTCGTTTAGTTGCTTCCTTTTATCTGAGATGTGTGTCTTCCACGTTAGTCTCCTGTCCAGGGTCATGCCCAGGTATCGGACTGTGTCCCTGCTAGGAACTGTTGCATTGTTGATGGTGACCTGGGGGCAGGTTTGTTTTCGGAGCGTGAAGGTTACATGTGAGGTTTTCTTTTCGTTAACTTTGAAGCCCCATTTATGAAACCACTTTTCCATGGAGTCGAGACTTCGCTGGAGAGTGGATGAGGCTATTACCGGGTCTGCGTGGGTAGCTAGTAGCGCTGTGTCGTCAGCAAATGTTGCTATTGTTATCTCGTTTGATATAGATAGGTCGGCAGTGTAGATGGAGTACAGTAGGGGTCCGAGGACACTACCTTGGGGTATGCCGGATTCTATTGGAAATGTTGCGGAAGTGGCGTCTAGGCATTTAACTATGAATTGTCTATTGATTAGGTAGGATTTTAGGATGGAGTAGTAGGGGTGAGGTAGGACCTTTTTAAGCTTGTATAGTAGCCCTTCATGCCATACTTTGTCGAATGCCTGTTGGATGTCTAGAAAAACCGCTGAGCAATATTTTTTCTTTTCGAGTGTTTGGCTGATCGTATGGGTTATGCGGTGGATTTGCTCTACTGTTGAATGTTGTTTTCGGAAGCCAAATTGGTGATCTGGGAGTGTTTTCAAGTTCTCTAGGAGTGGAAGGAGTCGATTCGTGAGCATCTTCTCGAATAGTTTAGACAGGGTAGGTGAAAGACTGACTGGGCGATAGGAGCTGGTTTCGTATATCGGTTTACCGGGTTTGGGGATGAGGGTAATCAATGAGATTTTCCAGGCTTTAGGATAGTGTTCCAGGCGAAGGATAGCATTAAAAATCGATGTGATGAGTGCTATCCCTTTTATGGGAAGTTCCTTGATTGCTTTATTGCCTATTAGGTCGTGTCCTGCTGCTCTCTTGGGGTTTAGGCGACTGATTGTTTCTATAGTCTCTGCAGAGGTGAAGGGTTCGATAGGAGGGGACATTTGGAAGGGGGTGTGCAAGTATTCAGTAACGTCCGCGGCGGCTTTGGGGGAATGGGATTTGGATACTTTTGACAAGTATTTAGCAAACAGGTCGGCTTTTTCTATAGGGCTTCGCGCCCATCCACCTTGCGGACGGCGGATAGGTGGGATTATTTGTGGGGGGCGTGTGAGTTTCCTGGAGGCCTTCCATAACGAGTAGTTGGAGTCGGCTGTGGGGGATAAGCTGGCGAGGTATTTATGGAAACAGTCGTTTTTATAATTTTTTAAGGTTTTGGATAGCTTTCTAGTTGCGTTGTTTAGTTTGCGTTTGTCATCCGGTGTTCTATGGGTCTGCCATACTCTTCTTAGTCTACGTTTTTCTGCTATTTTTTTTTAGTATGTATTGGGGATATTCTTGTTTGCTGTTAGATGGCTTTGTCGGTGTGGAGAGGCGGATTGCGTTTATTATGCTCGTGTTTAAGTATTCCGTGGCTGCTTCGATTTCTTCCTTTGTTTTTAGTGGAGTTAAGGCTGAGGTTGAGTGTGTAAAGACTTCTCTAAAGAGCTGCCAGTTGGTGTGTTGGTTGTGAATGGAGCCATTAGGTGTATTCTCGATGATTGTTGAACTGACTGTTGCTATCACGGGAGAATGATCAGAGGAGAGATCAGCCGAGGAGTTGATCTGGACGTGTCTTGATGGGATATTTTTAGTTATGAAGAAGTCGAGAAGGTCGGGTATTTTGTTGGTGTCAGTGGGCCAGTATGTGGGTTCGTATGTGGTGAGGTAGTTGAGGTTGTTGTTTATTATGCTGTTTAAGAGGTTTTTGCCTCTTGCTGTAACCAGTCTGCTGCCCCATTGGATGTGCTTGGCGTTATAGTCTCCTCCAACTATGAATCTATTGCCCAGGGTGTCCAGGAAGTTATCAAAGTCTTCTTTGGCGATGGAGTGTCTGGGAGGGCAGTATACTGCTGAGGTGGTGATTGAGCCATGACAGTCTTCTATTGCTACGTTTGTTGCTTGGAGGTAGTCTTTCTGGAATGATGGAAGTTCGTAGTGCTTAATACTTGCTTTTATTATTATTCCAGTGCCACCGTGGGCCTTTCCGCTGGGGTGTTGGGTATGGTAGAATTTGTAACCATTTATTTTCAGGTAGCTCTTGTCGGTGAAGTGGGTTTCCGATACGAGCATTACGTCGATTTGCTGGTGTTTTAAGAAGAGTTCTAGTTCAAGTTTGTGTTGCGCTAGACCGTTGGCGTTCCAGAGTGCTATGCGCCTTGGTTTTATTTTGAGTCGGGGCGTGCTAATTTTTCCACGATGAGTGTTAGTAGCGATAGCAAGTGATTTATTTGCTCCGATTGTTTCTCTATTAGCTTTTCAAGCCTTGAGGAGTTGTCTGTGTTAGGTGGGTTGGGGACACTGTTTTGGGGAAGGTTTCTTTGGCTGTTCGGGTTATTTTGGATGCCTTGTACTGCTTGGGCATAGGAGGTTGAGGTGGAGATGAATTTGGTAGGACTGGGTGTTTGGTTGGTTGAGGGGGTTGGGGTAGTCGTGAATTTCGGCGGGCTGGGTGTTTGGTTGGATACCTCTTTCGCTCTGAGCTTAGGCTACCTGTTCGTGTATAGTGTTTTATATGCTGGGCAGCCTTTGTAGTTGGCAGGGTGGTCCCCTTGGCAGTGGATGCATTTCGCTGGGGTTTCCGGTGATTTGGCGCACTGGACAGTGGAGTGAGTGCCTGCGCATTTAACGCAGCGGAAAGTATGGTTGCAGTATTTCTGCGTATGACCGTACCTTTGGCACCTATTGCATTGCACTATTTCTTTTTTCACGAGCGGTGGTTCGATCTTTACTATCGCGTTCATTAGGCGACTGATGTTGTAGATTTCCTTATTGTTCGGCTTTTGTTTAATGTCTAGGAAGAATAAGGATAACGGGTCTTTCGAGACTCTATGCCTTATATTACTTACGTTGATGACTTCGTGGCCGAGTTTTGAGAGTTCGTATTTGAGTTCGTCTATGTCTGCTAAGTGGTGGATGTTTCGTAGGACCACCCGGAGAGGCCTTTCCTGTTTGAGTTGGTAGGTGTGGAAGTTGGCGTTCAGGGTCCTGAGTGTCTTGGTGAGTTTTCTGTAAGCTTCTGGGTTCCTCGGCAGTATTTTTACTTTATTGTTATTTATCTTTAAGTTTTAGTCCTCCTTGGAGATATCTCTCTCTAAGGACTTGATCATTGTCTGTATGTCGATGACGACATCCACAAATATTGGTGGGGGAGGGGGGATTCTCTGTGCTTGTGGGTTTGGCGGCGGGTCTGCGATTTCCATGGCGTCGTTAGTGGATTGCAATACGGCGAACCTGTTGTGGGTGTTTATTTCTATCGTTGATTGTTCGTTCCGGGTGTCGTTCATGTCTGGTTTTGGTGTTTATATTTTCCGTTTCTTTGTAATATTAGCGTCGTTGGTGCGGAGAGTTCTGCTACACTTCTGCCACGGAGGAGGTAGCGCGGAGTAGTTGCGAGTCTGCTCCGGAGAGCCTGGTCGCGATTGCTGGGCCATCATCGAGCTAGTTAATTCAAAATGAATAACTAGTCGTGAGGCTATGAGACTAGTATTCGGATTGGGGTTAGGTGCGTGGAATTTTCTTCTCCCTAAAGGGTAGGAAACACTTGGCTGTGTTCACTTTCGACGGTTGGGCGACACGTGTTGTTTTCGAACTACGCTGGGCACTAGAGACACGTCTGCACGCTTCGGCACTCCACAGCGAACTGTTCGAAGGACCTTAACTATGAAAATTCCAAGACCCCTGGTGGGTACTTAAGACTATTGAGGGTACGCGCCAATGATGTGCAGTCATCTGGGTGCCATTCTGTCCGCGGTGTGTGGCCTGATGTGAATTGACGTTACACGCTCGTCGATACATTGTATATGATCCGGCGGGCAGATAAGACGATCTGCCTGCGACACTGTAGGACCGCGAGCGACGGTTAGAAAATACAGCCTGTGGTAAGCCTCGTGGCGTAACAGTAATCATAAAAAGTGGAACAACATACCATTATAGTAAAATCATATTTTTAATTTCTTACAGTAATTTATAATAAAACAGTACAGAGAAGTTATTATGCACTTTTCTTTATTCTTAATTACTTAGTTACAGAAGTATACCGAATTATTTATTTGAAAATGTACATATTTCTTTTATTTTCATTTGAAGAATTTCAAAATTTGTAGGAGCGCGACTTTCCGTGTATGAATCTTGTAATTTTAAAGTAAGTAACTTTATAATATAGAAATAAGGTATTTTTGACAGAATTTCAGAAAAAATATTCAGTCTTTGGACAGTTAATTTGCATATATAGAGCAAAGAAAAGTAGCAGCCAGCTGATATTGTACGGAAAGATATTTTTTTTTTTTGCCATTTCGATGATGTTAATCTATAATCTGGAAATTATAGCAAACAATGGAAAAGTTATCCTAAATTTTATAGAGAATGGTGCGCTCTGGATATTTATGGAAACACGTTAAATAATACATATATATATTATGTATGAAAATGGCATCTACCTAAGTGTCGTGTCGTCAAAATATAAACGAATTTATTACGTGGCCCAATAAAACAGACCAGTCTGACGTTAAATCAGATTATCGATCTTTATCGATGACCGCTATCGTGTGGCAGCAAAAGTGTGACTGCCGCGTCAAAATACATCATGTCAACCTCGTATATCTAGACTAAATGTATTGTTTGACCTGGTGCTCGAGGCTAGTTTCGCGCTTAGATGCGTCGAACTGTCTGTAATTGGTTTACGATCATAATTCACTTATATCGGTGATTCGGCGACACCGGCGCGGTGACAGGGAGGAAAGAACACACAGCAGGAAAATAGTTATGTTTGGATAACCTCTAAAATAATGGTTGGCGGAAAAACGGATTTAGAAGGTTAGAGAACGAAGTAAGAACGCCGATCGTAGATGTTCTACAAATAGGAATAGAAAATATTAGGATACAATCATTCTGTTCTTTGGTCGACATTATTATTGTATAAAGCTTCTTTACTATTAAGTCTGAATTTCTAAAACCAGTTCGCTCGGCCTCTAAGCTTTAAGGTCGTTTCCTTCTTACAGCTACGAATCGATGTTAAAATTCTTGTCTTATGCTGAGAGGCAAGCGGTTTCTAATTACGGAAAATTTTGAAAGATTATTCGAATAATGGAGGTTTGTCCGTGCGGATGCGAGGCATCGTCGCAAGAATCGATCGATCCACCGCACGAGCCGTGCTGTTGCTGTAGTTACGATCCATTCAGCGACAAAGAAGCAGAAATCTACGATCTCTCGTTTGCCTTGAAGAAGCTCACTGTAATGAAGTGTCAGATGAAAAAGTGGCGAATGGAAAGACTTCAACTCGAGAGCGAAAATAGGTCTTTGAAACAAGCCCTCCAATCATTCGGTATCGATGTATGATATTTCGTAGATTATCCCCTTCTCTTCTTTTTTTCTCCTTTCTGAATCTCTCCTTCTTATTCTCTCTCTCTCTCTTTCTGTCTGTCTGTCTCTTTCTCTTTCTCTCTCTGATTCGTTTAGTAGTTAGCTTGTGCGAAATTGATTAATCGGAATTCTGTACGGATACCCTTGTGATTGCGTTTCTCCTCCCTTACGAGTTAGTTGTTTGATTCAAGTCGAAAGGAGTAACGTTCCACGCAATTAGTACTATAAAGAGCGAAACGGCAGAAATTACATACATACTGATCGTCTCGTTCAATAGTTTGCGAACAAGTGTCTTTTGTCACGTTCTGTTTAGTTGCCGACGAGAAGGTAGCGTTAACTGACATTTAATGCAACTGGCAGTAAGTTCCCCTTTCGGCTAACCTGCTATGTGCGGGAATACTGTCACGGAAGAGGATTAAAGTTGTTCGAAAGTAAATTAACAATATGTAATGATTTATACAAATCTTACTCGATTTCGATATTGACAATTGACAAAATGATAACCAACTCTTCAAATGGTAATTATTTGGTTGACGAACGGTAATATTATTATTTGATAGAAGAACGGTAATTATTGTTACTGACTTCTCTGAGTCGCTGTATTTATCTATATCTGTCGGAGATGAAAAAACGTCGGGGTCTTTTTGAAAATGTTTGGGAAGATCCCCAAACTTTGTTCAAACTGCCGATTTGTTTACAATTTAAATTGTCTTAATATCGTTATAAAAACATAGTTAGGTAAATATAAAAACATAGATAAGTTTTCGCAAGATATAGCTTTTAGCGGCTTTAACTGCCTTTCACTTCAAATACTGTAAACACGGTTTCAAATAAACGTTTAAAATTACCTTGATTTGAAAGAAATGTTCAATTTTATTTTCGCACGGGACGTGACACTTTAACTGAGCATTAGGTTATTTTATGAACGCAAACTGTTAAAAAAATTCTGCTTCGGGGATTCTCTTAAAAAACATGTACTTCAAATATTTTCATTTTAAAAGTTTAATCGATTATAATGGACTGCGCATTTTTATACATTTATGCGAAATTTAAAGATGGAAAAATACAGAAAATGCATATAAATATCGAAGTATTGGTTATATCTAGGTATCTACTTTTTAACAGGTAAACAATTTGTATTCAATCTCCAGTTTTTTAGTTGTGTTTATAAAAATGTAAATTTTCATAAAAATTCGCAGTCTAGTTATCATATTTTAGGTATTCGATATGCTGTTAGTTTTTTCACAAAACTTGATGGATTTCTCACCTACTGCTATAAAACTTACACTTTTGGATTGGATAGATTGTTTCTTTTTTTAACTATGTTTTAGTTGTATTAAATATACCAATAAATTTTAATTATTAAATAACATCAAAGTCAACAAACTCGTAGATATATTTTATTTCTGTAATCTTCATTTTCTCATTAGCACCTTTCCTGTACTATTCCCATAATACATGAAACTTTCGCTACATTATTCATTTTAGGACGTAGTACTATATGTATTCATCCGTTTTACTAGTAAATTCCGTAATAGTAATACAAACCGAAGACTGTTTCGGAATGTAGACTGGAGCTTCCTAGCATCAGGGACTTTTTTCAAAATTTAGAGCGCTTTCTTTGAACAGTATCGTACATATTCACTGTTGCGAATGTTTCTAAAGATCAGATGTTTTCGTGTAGGTGTAAATGCGGATGAGATGTTGAAGCCCGATCCGCTGCTAGTGCACTCCCGAGAAGAAATCGAAAGGCTGCAAAATGCAAACACGGTGCTGCAAGATAAAGCGAGGGATCTTGAGGAAACTCTTGCCGAGCGAGATTGCTGTGACGATCCTGACGCCACGATCCACTTTCTCAGAGAGAAGATAAGATATCTTAGAGAGGGTTTCGCGCTTGAAAAGAAAGAGTACTGCTCGCTACTTTCTCCGCTTCGTAGATCTCGTTTAATCGTTTCCGCTTCCCAACAATGAATCATTGGTAGCAGAAATATATATGTCATTGTTCATATGTATCTGGACGTTTGGTCGATTAACTGTGCTCAAATAAATCTACGACGGCAGAAACATACATAGCGTTTCTTCCAAATTTACATTCACCTGAGGAAATCACACCAACATTCTGGTTATATACTAATGTTACGATAATGAAATTTCATATTTTTATTGTAGACGTTAATGTTCGACACATGTAATTTATAGTAAATTTTAACTAAACTAAGTCTGAAACCTTACATTCCTGATAAGACAAGAGTTGCTTTTTTCCTCTTACGCCTTTTAAATTTGTATTTTATCCATCAAAATGTTTTGTATTTCCAACCCTGATTAATGTTATCACTTCAATGTATATCTTCTACCAAAACTATCCATGAAACATACTTCTTTGAAAATTTTTTATGACCTCAATTGCAAGATGTCAAAGAAATGTTCTTGCTCTGACAGATTGCGAGACATGATATCGGATTTGAGGTTGAAGCTGGCGCAGACCGAAGAGGACATCAGCTGCCCTGCGATATATCGTTTAAGGGCAAAACTGCGTGATCTTATGAAAGGTGAAGCGGCTGAACAACAGATTTCCAAAGTTGTGGAGAAATCGATTGAAACCTTGGTGGATCTTTCCAAGAACTGCGATGATCTGCGTTTGGAAAACGAACGTCTTCTTGCACAAGTGACAGATTTGCGCAGTGCATTGGTTGATCTCGAAGGAAAGAAAACGCCAGAAACGATATTGCAAACGGCCGAAACAACCACAGTGCCGGAGTATATTGACATTTCAGATTTATTGCATAAGCTAAACAACTGCGAGGATATCGTGGTTGATCTAAGAAAGCAGTTAGAAGAAAGGGACGAGCAAATCGATGCACTGAACAAAGAACTGGAATCGATGATCAGCCAAAAAGGTTTAGAGGAACAGATAGAAGCCATGAAGGAGGAACTTAGGAGGAAAGATGACAAGGTATTACATCTCGATAGTTCTAAACTTAAAGTTAACGTCAGCTGGCTATTCCAAATAAGTTTGTAAAATTTATTATATAGCAGTAAAAGTTTGTTAATATTGTAAAACGATAATACCATCTCGAGTATCTAATTACCACGGTTACTTGTCAAATTCTGTAATAATCATATTGGTACTAGTAAATGTCTTCTCTATTGCATAATAACAATGTTTAATCCAAATGAAGATTCGTTACACGCCCCTAATCATAATGGGAACCCGACATATATATAAATAAAATATTTTTTAATGAAATTCGAAAATATGATATTAACCGAAACCATGATACCAATTAAAAACAATTAAAAAACTGTAGCTCCTTTTTTAGATCGCAGGACTGCTGAACAACCTAAGACAATCAGAAATAGACTTATTGGGGTTATCTTCTCTGAAATCCGAAGTGGAGAACCTGAAATCAGAGTTACATGATCTCAAATCAGAGAAAACTGAATTACTGAACGAACTAAACAAACTGCGAGAAGCACTGAAGGATAGAGACGATCAGATAATAGATTTACTAGAGCAGAGGAACAACTTGGAGAAGGAGTACAAGAATAAGACGGCAGAATTACAGTCAAAACTCGATGAGGCAAATGACGAGATCGATGATTTGAAAGCTGAGATAACCAAACTGAAGAATGAGTTGGAAGAGTGCAAGACGCTAAACGCGAAGCTGGAACAGTGCTGTCTGGATAAAAACGCACTTTCGGAAAAGCTACACGGCTTCGAAGAGGACCTTGCAGCCGCGAAAGCGATAATAGCGAATCTCGAAAGTGAGGTGAACACTTTAAGGCGAGACAAGGAAAATTTGTCGAACGAACTGGACGAGACAAGGAAACAGATGGAGGCGTTCATTGGACAACTGGAGGATGAAAGGGGCGCCAGGACCGCATTGGAGAAGGAACTGGAGAGATACCGAGATGAGATTGAATTGTTACAGAGGGAGATTTTCGATCTGAAAGATCAGATCGATGCCGAAAGGAAGGAGAACGACGAGCTTCGCGAAACGTTAGAAGCATCGGTCGGCGAGAGGGAAAAGTTGAGGGCTCGGTTAGAGCAGTTGGAGAGCGAGAACGATGATCTGATGAAAAGGATGAAGGAGCTAGACAATTTGAATTACCAGCTAAGGAACGACTACGATAGCATGAAGCAGGCTTTGGACAATTTGCAAGCAGAGATCAACAAACTGGAGGATGAATTGGCCAAGGCGAAGCAAGAACGCGATGCATTGTTGAACGAGAATAATGGTATCAAAAAACAGGTGGAACAAGCGATGGCGGAGAACGAGAGTCTGATAGCCAAATTGGACGAAACTGGTAAAGAACTTAATAAACTGAAACTACAGAAGGATGAGCTACAGAAGAGCCTCGATGGGATCAATCTTGAGAACGATTCACTGAAACGAGATATGAAAGCGTTAAGGGATGACCTTGAGGATTCCAGAAGGCAAGCGGAGGAACTAAAAGCCGCTGGTGACGCGTTAAAAGCGACGGATAAGGATAAGGTACTTGAACTTGCAAAGCTGCAAGAACAAGTAGAGAACTGCAAGTTCGAAAAGAATCGCTTAACGAAGGAAAATGATGATTTGAAATCTAAAATAATAGAATTACAAGGAAAGCTGGAGGAGATGGATAAGTTAAAGGGAAGAAATACAGATTTACTGGCTGAAGTAGATCTTCTGACAAAAGAATTAGAAAAAGCGTTGGAGGACATTGATCAATTGAAATCCGAAATAGGTTCCTTGAAGGATGGACTCGATAGTTGTGTGGGCGAGATGCAAAAGCTGAGAATCGAAAATGGCGACCTCAAAAAACAGAACGAAACCTTGAAGTCTGAGATGCAAGCAATTACCGATCACTTAATGAAAGACAATGACGATTTAAAAGCAGAAATCTCAGAATTGGAAGAAAAGTTAAGTGAATTGGATAAAATGAAACTAGAAAATGTTGATTTGCTTGATGAAGTAGATCGTTTGAAACAGGAATTGGCAAAAGCCTGGGAAGAAGTTGATCGATTGAAATCTGAAGTAACATCTCTGAAAAACGCACTCGATAAGTGCGTGGACGAGATGGAAAAGCTGAGAACTGAGAGCGACCAGCTTAAATTGGAGAATCAAGCATTCAAGTCTGATATTCACGGACTTGATGATCGCTTAATGAAAGAAATCGCCAATCTGAAAGCAAAAAACGCGGAATTGGAAGAAAAATTAGTGGCATTCGATAAATTGAAGTCGGAAAATGAGGATTTACTTGCTGAAGTTGATCGTTTGAGACATGAATTGGAAAAAGTCCTAGAGGATATGGATCAATTGAAATCTGAGATAGGTTCTTTGAAAAACGGACTGGATAAATGTGTTGGCGAGATGGATCAGCTGAGAACTGAAAACAGCGGTTTGAAGTCTGAAATTCAGGGAATGAGGGGCGAAGGGGACAGTTTGTCGGCGGAGTTAAATAATCTGAAGAATGAGAATTCTCTTTTGAAAGGCGAAAGAGATCGATTGAGCAAGCAATTGAGCGACTGTAAGATGGAAAACGAAAAATTCAGAGTGGAGAAGGATCATCTGGAAGCTGAAAATGAGAAGCTGAAAGGAGAGATAAACTCGTGCAAGGAAGAGAATGACAAATTAAAAGACGAACTTGGAAAATCACGGGAACAATTGCAATCATCGAACGACGAATTGAATAAATTAAAGGCTAATCTCGACAGAGCTGAGGAGAAAATTCGGTCTCTGGAGCCGCTGATCTCCCGTTTGCATAGTGAAAATGATAAATTGCGGGACGATTTGACGAGTTTGGAGAACGAGGCCAACGATTTCAAAGCAAAATTGGCTAGAGAAACGGCTGACAATGAAAAGATACAGAACGATCTGAAGATACTGGAGGATCAGGTGCACGATCTAAGTAAGAACCTGGCCAATGCTAGGACAGAAAATGACACTTTGAAACAGGAAAATCAAGGTCTAAAAGCCAAGTTATTGGATATGGATCATGATCTATCGAATTTGAAATCGGAATGTGCGGATCTGAAACGAGAGATTGCTGATCTGAAGAAATTAATCGATGAATTAAAAGAAAAAATTGCTAAACTGGAAGCAAACATAGATCATTGGAAAATGGAGAACTGCAAACTTCAGTTGGACATTGATAAATCGAAAGCTGATCTTGAGAAAGCCTTGAAAGATTTGCTCGAATGCCAGGTAAATTGTGTTGATTTATAAGTATTAACTTAAAAATGCGTATTTATCTTGGTATATATTTTTATTATAATGTATTATTAAATTTTGGTACTAAGTATTATATTATACATAAGTATATGCATAATATACATAAATTTATTAAGTATTTTAGGTATTTTAGCAATAATTTTAATGTTTTAGCGTAATTTTTCATTAAAAATATTTGTATCTTTCATACGAGAAATGTCTTTATTTATTAATTATAAATTAATTGAAAAGAAGTGAAACATCCATTAATCTACAACACTTGTATCATTTTCAATGTTCCTAAATTTGATTTTAATATCTACTAGGCTTCGAAGAAAGCACTAGAAGCAGAGATGTACCGTTTCAAGATTGAGAAAGGCGAGCTTGACAAGAAGCTTGTCGATTTAACTTCTCAACTCGACCAACAGGAAAAAGCATTCGAAGCAGAAAAATCGGCCAGAAATAAGGGTGATTCAGAAATTGCGGCCTTGAAGGAGGAACTGGATGCCTTGAAAAAGGAACTAGGTAAATTGAGAGCTGACAACAACAGATACAGAAACGAAATAGACGACCTAGGAAGACAGCTTGCGGTAACAAAAAATGAACTGGAGAAGTGCAAAGAAGAGGTTTCTATATTAAGAGATGCCAATAACGCACTAAAGTCTCAATTGGATCTCTTGAAAAGTTTAAAGGACGAATATAATACCTTGATGGCTGATTTAGATTCTCTTAAAGAGGAGAACGTAAACCTTCTGCAAGATAGGAAAAATTTCGAAGACGACTATACTAGGCTGAAAGGAGAAGGCGATGGACAGAAAGCAGAGATCGATAGATTGAAATCAATCTTGAATGCAGAGGAGGCAGCTGCGGAAAAATTGAGGGCAGATCTGCAAATTTGCCAAACTGAGAACGATAGGTTGCAAAAACAATTAAACGAAGTGAAAAATGAGTTGGATGAACTGACAAAGGGAAACAATCGTATAAAGAACGAGATCGATAAGCTGAAGAAGGCGCTCGCGGACGCGGAAGCAAAGATAAAGTTGCTGGAAAGTGAACTATCCGATTTGCTAGCCGAGAAAAAAGAACTGGTCAACGAACTCTATCGTTTTCGCGAACAGCTAAACAATCGTACAAACGAGCTAGAAGAGCAGATGGCCGCAAAAGATGCGGCCAAGAAGGAATTGGCCGACATGAAGAATGAGCTGACCGCTCTAAAAGCGGCGTTGGATAAGGTTCGCAGCGAAAACGATAAGCTGAGAAACGAGAACGAAAAGCTGAATGTGGAATTAACCAAGTTGAACGGGCAATTAGAAACTCTGAAGGACGATAATACGAAGCTGGGAAACGAAAACGCGAATCTAAAGAATGACAATGCAAAGTTGGCGACGGAGTTAACTGGAACGAAAAACAAATCGGCAGAAGCGGAGAAACAGCTAAACGATCTAGAGAAAGAAAACGACGACTTGAATAACAAAATAGCCGATCTCGAGAACACAGTGAACGAGCTCGAGCCTTTGAAGAAACAATTAGAAGATGCTAAAAAAGAACTGGATAGGCTGAGGCCAGAGCTAGATAGATTGAAATCAGAGAATGCAGAACTGCAAAACAATTTAAATAACGCCATAGAGGAATCGAATAGGTTAAGAAATGATTTGGACAAATTAAAAAGCGATTACGACAAATTGAAGTCTGAATTAGCTGACCTGAAGAAGGAGAGAGATAGTCAGAAAGAACGGGACGCAGAATTGGAGAAAGAATTAGCCAAAATAAAGAAAGAGAATGCGAATCTCAAGGGTGAGTTAGCCGATTGTCAAACAGAGAACGAAAGATTGCGTAATGGATTGACAGATTTGAAGTCGCAAAATGCAAAACTGCAGGACGATTTAAACACGGCGAAGAACGAAGTGAATAAATTAAAAGCCGATTTGGATAAATTGAAAAGCGATTATGGTGAATTGCGGTCGGAATTAGGTAAACTAAGGGATGAGAAAAATAGGCACAGAGAACGCGATACTGCGCTAGCCATGGATCTGGATAAATTGAAGAAAGAGAATGACGAGTTAAAAGATGGAAATGAGAAACTGAAAAGCCAGTTATTCGATTGCCAAGAGGAGAGGGAAAGGCTACGCAAGGAATTGGGAAAGCTGAAAAGAGAAAATGCAAAATTGAAAGAAGGTATGATAATTATCCTTTCAATTTGTTTGGAATCCAAATTAGAAGAGCAAGTAGTTGATCTTTTGTTCAAGTCACTTTGCAAATTTAAGCAGAGTGGTTAATGAACGGCATTTAATATTATTATTTACCTCAGACAGTATCAGGTATAATTTTACAGCGACAATCTTCTCCTTTTACTTCGACTTTAAAGTGCTTGTGCTCTGATATTTTTAGACTGTAAGAAGAATAGATCGCTCACACCGGTTCCCGGGCCCGGGCCGAGACGGTCATCGTGGAGGTTTTAGTTGGTTGGAGTCCGGCACTACCACGCCGCTTTTCCCCAGAAGCGGCCTGGTGTCCGTGCGGATTTCCTCCACGTTAATAAAAAAAAAGAAAGCCCACCTAGCATTTGCATTTGATGTTATTTTTGGTTTTTTGCTGGGAGTTACAAATTCTCTCGTGAGGACGTATTAGCGAGTTACTTAGCGTCTGTACGCTCGGTGGATATTCCACGTTTTAACAAAGAGTTAGTTTAGTTATACTTCCATCGTAGCCAAGCAAGTCGAGTACGATTTGGGCTTTGGAGGAAGGCGCATCCTGTTATCCCGTTGACAGCGGATTCGTTATTGAACCTAGGATCATTGTCATTAGTTTCTCGAGTATCTAACTACCACGGTTATTTGTCCGGTTCTATGATAATCGTATTTGCACTAGTCAATGTCTTCTCTCTTGCATAACGACAACGTGTAATCCAAACGAAGATTCGTTTCACGCCCCTAACCCTAATTCTAATGTAAACCCGACATATATATATATAAAATATTTTTAATGAAATCAATTTTATGCAGTGAAAAAGGTGGAGCCCAAGGAAACGGAGATGGACAAAGATATTTTGGATGACTGCGGTGATTTCATAAAGGGGAATGAATTACTGGGGAAGAAATTCAAAAAACAGAATGAAGGTAAAAATTACATTAACTTTTCTACAAATAAAGAACGCGAAAGTTCCGAAGACTGATTTTTATCGTTTTATTGCTTGTTACAACCGCAAATTCATGATTAAAGCAACTGTTATTAACGAATGTTACTGAATACGACTATTTAGAATTTTTATTTGATGTAATTTCTGATCTTAATCTAAATGAGCTTACAATCTTAAAAACTTTGCCGATTCTACAATTATTTATAAAGATCTCATTGTCAGTAGCTCACATAAAAGTGTGACTATATAATTGAAATAAATCGTATTTAAATTAATACTTCTCAATGACGTGTATCGTATATCGAATCGCATTAAATTTATTTAATTTTATTGTAAATATTTATAAATACTCAATGTTTACATATTATTATATATGCTACAAATATTTTTCCTCGTTCATTGAAAAAGATGAAAGTGCATGAATAGTTCAAAGTTCAAGAATTTTCGTTTCCATGCTTGCTTTAAAATGAGAAATAAAAATCCATCGTGGTTACATCTAATTTTTACATTATGATGTATATTACTAAATACGACGCAATATTATGCTAATTAAATTGATAGAGGAGGGAAATAATTATTATAGCTGAAGAAAAAATCATGAAATTTTAAAACGAATAAAAAAAAGTTTCTTAAATAAAAATATGTTAAATCAAAGGAAGGTATATCGAATTGTTTCCAAATTCAGAGTTTTAGAGTTTCTACAATTTTAACGATTTACATTTGATAGTATTCATAGTCATAACCTATTAGATCTTTAGTTATTAAAGTATATTGTATTCCGAATTTATACCTTAAATTACAAAGTGTAAAATATACATTTTGTAACATTTAAAATAGGTGTGCTGCGCATTCGGAATTATATTAGATATTTGGAAGGTAAAGCTACAGAACCGAAAATGGCGGACAGGCCGGAAGAAGAACCAGAAATTGATCCAGTATTAAAGAAAGACATTGCAGATTTGTTGAAGAAATCTCATGATTTATCTAATGATATCTATCAAACGGAACAGGAAATAAAAAATCTTGGAGTATGTATAACATATGCGATAGATAGGTATATTAAACAAGTTTTATATTTTAAATATTTTAAGTCGTATATTTCGAAAGACTAACATATAACATAGTTAACAAGGGAATTGATTTATTGATAACGTATCAAGTGATTGTTTCTGTTTTTTTGAATAATTTCCTACTAAAGCAGTTTTCGAAATTTCTTTCATTTTAAACTATTTTGACAACTGAAAAGGTAAGAACCTAAATTAAAATTATGTTATTATTTTAAAGTTTTTAAGGATAAAAAAACTGTGACTATTGATAAATGATAAACGACTTTACGTTTCTTCTATTATAATTAGGTATAATTAGGTATATTCGTTTTATTGAAGTAGTCTGCATAATAATATCTATTAAAATAAAAATCAACACATTGTTTTGGTTTTTTTCGTAATATTTAAAAATGTATAAAAGCATAAATATTTATGGTATATTTAAATATTTAAATAAAATATGATTCTTAATAATAAAGATACTTAATAACAGTATTTATTAACAATTAGATGTAACTTTACGAAAAAACTCATATTTATATGTATATGTACTAATACGATCATTTATTATTTTAATGTAATGCACAGGCTAAACCTGGCGAGGGCATTTTCGATCCTGACAGCTGGCTGAACGTAAGTCCGAAGACGAGATCCATTAGATATACTAGTAGAATTTACATAGTATTGGAATTTTATTTTTGTATATTTCTAATGGCCGAATGATTCTATGTTAATCGGGACTTGGCACTAGCTACAACTTTTATGCAAAAAAGATTTCCTTAATGAAAAGTGAGAGAAACATATTTATAGATAGATAATTCAAATCTTTGATAAAAAAGCATCCATTTAAAAATGTAAGAATGAAAAAATGTATTGTCATAAGATTTCGCGTGAAATGGTTCTAGATTCGAATCTTCAACAAACTAATAAATTTTAACATAAACGTTAATAATTCATGCGTAATTTCTCATAAGAGAAATTTGAATTTTTTATTTCTCATTTTACCTGCAAATTTATTGATATTGATTATATCTTTCAAATCATCAGTTATTGAGAATCGATGCTGTAACATTATCAAGAATTTCTATAATGAAAAATAATTTAAAAAGCGCTTTATTCATATATGGAAATGTTTAACATATAGATAGTACAAATATTTTTTGATATATACGAATATTGGTGCGTTATTGAATTATGTAATATCGATATAATATTGTATTACCCCGACGTTGGTTACCGCATGTGAATCACAATGATGTGGATTAGTGATGTTACTTACTAACTGAATAAACCTGATAGATCTAATAAATCATTCCGTACTTCAGAAATTAATAAATGTCCTACTTTGTCCGTTCTATTAAATTGAATGTTCTAAATGTATCTTCAAATTGAAGTAAAAATTTAAATAATATAACTTTAAGCAAATTACATTCATAATTTTGTTCATCTATCAAAAAATGGGATATTTCTAACTTAATTGTCAGCTTTATCAATTGAATCTATTCTCTGTGATGACAATCTTTCAGTTATGCCCATAAAAATACGACATTACGTAAATATTTTCCAATCTTTTCCTTTGTTCTTTTTCTTTGCAGTCATTGACATTGACACAGTTAGCTGAGCTTCACGATAAGATTTGTCAGTTGACATTGGACATGGTGCACCAGGACAGTAGAGCGGTGCCGTGCGATGGTTATGAACCAGCGACCCCGTCAAAGGCGGATTATAGTATTTTGAACCAGCGTATAGCTGCTTTGCAGAAACAGATAGCGGAAAAGCGAACGGAGGCAGATTGGAAGCTTCAGGAGCTGAGGAGGGCTCTTCAAAACGAGCACGCTAACTTAATTCGAATCTCCGATCAGATGAACTTTGAGAGAAAACGCAATTTGAACCTTCAGCATAGCATAGATGATTCACCGTAATCCGGTTTTCCTTTAACCTCGTTCATCGTTCGACGATCGTTTTCTCCAAGACATTCCACGGATGAGAAGAATTATATTTCCTCGGCTCTTGAAGCTAATGAATTTAACGAATTTTTAGTGAACTATAAGATCAACAAACCGTACAAGAAAACATAGGTCCTGAAATTGTGTTATCGATGATACATCTATTTCTTATTTAATGATCGCCGATGTAAGTATATGTAAATAAAAAGTATGTCATTACAAAATTAATATTCGAACTTTCTTGTGTGATTTGTTGTTTTCACGTTAGTTTCGCATCTCTAAATGTTCAATACGTTAAAAATGAAAATTGCCCGACAAAATAGAAAGAGGGCCTTGATATTCATAAGAATGCGAACAATGTATTGTAATTCACTCATAATTCTGGCAGTTGAATGCAATTTTAAATTTAAAAAAAGTTGCTTTGTAATTACATTTCAGGTAAGCATAATCCAAAATATTAATAATTAAAAAAACAAAATTGAGTTACATGTGAGAACAGAACAGAGGCTGACTTTGCTTATGTGAGAACGACCATACCCAAATCCAAAACACTAGATTTTCCCATTATTTGCTTTGTTGTTAACTGCGAGTTGGAAGTTACACGCAAAATTGCTCGCCTATCACGATCGGATAACGATAACGGCCGACCAGTACTTTTCTTTTTGTCATAATCTTCAACATTTTTTAAGAAATTCTGTATTACTTTACGACTTCTTCTTATTACTTTCGATATTTTTGCTACTGACAACTGTTGCTGCTTTAGTTCAAGAATTTGTTTTTTTTCAGACTTGTTTAATATTTTTCGGCGTTCCATACTTACAAACTTATATAATATTGCACTGTTATCTTTACTCGTTGATAGATCATAAACTACTGAGCAATTTCTAA
Organism: Bombus vosnesenskii; assembly: GCF_011952255.1. Lineage (NCBI taxonomy): Eukaryota > Metazoa > Arthropoda > Insecta > Hymenoptera > Apidae > Bombus > Bombus vosnesenskii. The sequence continues at coordinate 227,612 of NW_022882987.1, forward strand.
ACATACTAACAGAGTGTGCTATTATTTCGTTCTTAGAATAAAACAATTTTTTTTTGTTACACACTAAACCTCATAATATTTTTAATTATTTTCAACGAACCGCATATTCTGAGCTCATAATGTTTTAATATTATACGCTACAGACGAAGAACTTTACACGCGTCATTGAGAAATTAAAGTGTTACGTCGCGTAACACTCTACCTAGCCCAGGCCACACACCGCGGGCAAGATGGCAACCAGATGTCTTCGGATACTCACCGCGTACCCTCAATAGTCTCAAGTACCTTCCATAAATCTCAGGAATTTCCTAGTCGAGGTCTTTCAAACTGAACAAACGTCTGTTTCCGAAGCATTTCTAAAGACCTTTGTCTACTACGGCTTGACAAGGGAAAGTTAGTTTTTCTCACGTATGATGCAACTTTCCTCCCACTAACCACTTTCTCTCGAGGTCGGTTAAGACCCTTCGTTGAACCAGTTAACAACGAAGACTATTTCCCTCACTCTCTTAGCCAAAATCGTCACCAACAAATTCGATGGTCTCGTGCGCTAGACACACCCATCCTTAGCTTTCCTCCGCCACAGCATCGTCTCCGAACATCACTGATTTTACATCCTTCGAACGGTCAACATCGTTCGACCGGGTTTGCACCCGAAGATCAGTCAGTGTCAATCAAGCATCTCGTCAAGCAGTCAACAATTCGAATACAGTGAGTCGACAAATCCATCAGTATACGCGATAATCCGTCTAGAGACTCAGGTCGCACTCATTCGTAGTCATCTCATAGCAAATATTCATTTTGTGTTACACCGAAGTTGTTGGTTTGTGAAAATATATAATAACCTGTTAGCAGCAGCGTTATCTTTCATTTAACCACCCTTATTATCTCAAAAGAAATAAGGGATCGAACGATTCGCGGCGTCGATTAGCAAATCGTAACGGGAATTTACGACTCCCGTTGGCGCGCATCTTCGAGATCGTGTCTCCCCGCGAACGTGCGAAAACATAAAGGATAGCACACCTGGGCTATCTCTTTGACAAGGAGTGTATGTTATAATATGTAAAATGATTATAATTAAAATGTAAAACATAAAAGAGATTATAATTAAAGTGGCATGGTGAAAATAAATATATTGCAAGTATGTATAGATACACATAAATATTGGGTCATCTGCTGATTTCATAAAGGGACAATTCAAAGGTTAGTAAAAATCAATTATGAATCCTCATAACTAATTTTTTGGGTACCGAATAGTGAAATAGCAACGGAGAGCCCGAATGCTGGGTTAAATTGATCCATAGACAGATAGTTTTGCAATAACATTGTTTTGTTTTCGTCGTTTTATTTTCTGTAAGATGCGAGTCGGCTGATACGGTGAGCGATCTATAGATCAAATTATGGTGACCTGGCTGCGAGGGTTAATTTACTGACTCATCCGTAAAATCTCAACTCATCTGCAATATGTCAGTTCGCTGTGGAGTGCCGAAGCGTGCAGACGTGTCTCTAGTGCCCAGCGTAGTTCGAAAACAACACGTGTCGCCCAACCGTCGAAAGAGAACACAGCTAAGTGTCCCTTACCCTTTAGGGAGAAGAACATCCCACGCACCTAACCCCAACCCGAATACTAGCCTCACAGCCTCACGACTAGTTGTTCATTCCGAATTAACTAGCTCGATGATGGCCCAGCAACCGCGACCAGGCTCTCCGGAGCAGACTCGCAGCTACCCCGTGGCAGAAGTGTAGCAGAGCTCTCCGCACTAACGACGCTAACACTACAAAGAAAAGGAAAATAGAAACAGCAACGCAAATAAACACACACAACAGGTTCGCCGTATTGGAATCCTCAAACGACGCCATGGAAATCGTAGAACCGCCACCAAACCAACACTCACAGAGAATCCCCCCTCCCCCACCAATATTTGTGGACGACGTCATTGACATACAGACAATGATCAAGTCCTTAGAGAGAGATATCTCCAAGGAGGACTAAAACTTAAAGATAAATAACAATAAAGTAAAAATACTACCGACGAACCCAGAAGCTTACAGAAAACTCACCAAGACACTCAGGACCCTGAACGCCAACTTCCACACCTACCAACTCAAACAGGAAAGGCCTCTCCGGGTGGTCCTACGAAACATCCACCACTTAGCAGACATAGACGAACTCAAATACGAACTCTCAAAACTCGGCCACGAAGTCATCAACGTAAGTAATATAAGGCATAGAGTCTCGAAAGACCCGTTATCCTTATTCTTCCTAGACATTAAACAAAAGCCGAACAATAAGGAAATCTACAACATCAGTCGCCTAATGAACGCGATAGTAAAGATCGAACCACCGCTCGTGAAAAAAGAAATAGTGCAATGCAATAGGTGCCAAAGGTACGGTCATACGCAGAAATACTGCAACCATACTTTCCGCTGCGTTAAATGCGCAGGCACTCACTCCACTGTCCAGTGCGCCAAATCACCGGAAACCCCAGCGAAATGCATCCACTGCCAAGGGGACCACCCTGCCAACTACAAAGGCTGCCCAGCATATAAAACACTATACACGAACAGGTAGCCTAAGCTCAGAGCGAAAGAGGTATCCAACCAAACACCCAGCCCGCCGAAATTCACGACTACCCCAACCCCCTCAACCAACCAAACACCCAGTCCTACCAAATTCATCTCCACCTCAACCTCCTATGCCCAAGCAGTACAAGGCATCCAAAATAACCCGAACAGCCAAAGAAACCTTCCCCAAAACAGTGTCCCCAACCCACCTAACACAGACAACTCCTCAAGGCTTGAAAAGCTAATAGAGAAACAATCGGAGCAAATAAATCACTTGCTATCGCTACTAACACTCATCGTGGAAAAATTAGCACGCCCCGACTCAAAATAAAACCAAGGCGCATAGCACTCTGGAACGCCAACGGTCTAGCGCAACACAAACTTGAACTAGAACTCTTCTTAAAACACCAGCAAATCGACGTAATGCTCGTATCGGAAACCCACTTCACCGACAAGAGCTACCTGAAAATAAATGGTTACAAATTCTACCATACCCAACACCCCAGCGGAAAGGCCCACGGTGGCACTGGAATAATAATAAAAGCAAGTATTAAGCACTACGAACTTCCATCATTCCAGAAAGACTACCTCCAAGCAACAAACGTAGCAATAGAAGACTGTCATGGCTCAATCACCACCTCAGCAGTATACTGCCCTCCCAGACACTCCATCGCCAAAGAAGACTTTGATAACTTCCTGGACACCCTGGGCAATAGATTCATAGTTGGAGGAGACTATAACGCCAAGCACATCCAATGGGGCAGCAGACTGGTTACAGCAAGAGGCAAAAACCTCTTAAACAGCATAATAAACAACAACCTCAACTACCTCACCACATACGAACCCACATACTGGCCCACTGGCGCCAACAAAATACCCGACCTTCTCGACTTCTTCATAACTAAAAATATCCCATCAAGACACGTCCAGATCAACTCCTCGGCTGATCTCTCCTCTGATCATTCTCCCGTGATAGCAACAGTCAGTTCAACAATCATCGAGAATACACCTAATGGCTCCATTCACAACCAACACACCAACTGGCAGCTCTTTAGAGAAGTCTTTACACACTCAACCTCAGCCTTAACTCCACTAAAAACAAAGGAAGAAATCGAAGCAGCCACGGAATACTTAAACACGAGCATAATAAACGCAATCCGCCTCTCCACACCGACAAAGCCATCTAACAGCAAACAAGAATATCCCCAATACATACTAAAAAAAAATAGCAGAAAAACGTAGACTAAGAAGAGTATGGCAGACCCATAGAACACCGGATGACAAACGCAAACTAAACAACGCAACTAGAAAGCTATCCAAAACCTTAAAAAATTATAAAAACGACTGTTTCCATAAATACCTCGCCAGCTTATCCCCCACAGCCGACTCCAACTACTCGTTATGGAAGGCCTCCAGGAAACTCACACGCCCCCCACAAATAATCCCACCTATCCGCCGTCCGCAAGGTGGATGGGCGCGAAGCCCTATAGAAAAAGCCGACCTGTTTGCTAAATACTTGTCAAAAGTATCCAAATCCCATTCCCCCAAAGCCGCCGCGGACGTTACTGAATACTTGCACACCCCCTTCCAAATGTCCCCTCCTATCGAACCCTTCACCTCTGCAGAGACTATAGAAACAATCAGTCGCCTAAACCCCAAGAGAGCAGCAGGACACGACCTAATAGGCAATAAAGCAATCAAGGAACTTCCCATAAAAGGGATAGCACTCATCACATCGATTTTTAATGCTATCCTTCGCCTGGAACACTATCCTAAAGCCTGGAAAATCTCATTGATTACCCTCATCCCCAAACCCGGTAAACCGATATACGAAACCAGCTCCTATCGCCCAGTCAGTCTTTCACCTACTCTGTCTAAACTATTCGAGAAGATGCTCACGAATCGACTCCTTCCACTCCTAGAGAACTTGAAAACACTCCCAGATCACCAATTTGGCTTCCGAAAACAACATTCAACAGTAGAGCAAATCCACCGCATAACCCATACGATCAGCCAAACACTCGAAAAGAAAAAATATTGCTCAGCGGTTTTTCTAGACATCCAACAGGCATTCGACAAAGTATGGCATGAAGGGCTACTATACAAGCTTAAAAAGGTCCTACCTCACCCCTACTACTCCATCCTAAAATCCTACCTAATCAATAGACAATTCATAGTTAAATGCCTAGACGCCACTTCCGCAACATTTCCAATAGAATCCGGCATACCCCAAGGTAGTGTCCTCGGACCCCTACTGTACTCCATCTACACTGCCGACCTATCTATATCAAACGAGATAACAATAGCAACATTTGCTGACGACACAGCGCTACTAGCTACCCACGCAGACCCGGTAATAGCCTCATCCACTCTCCAGCGAAGTCTCGACTCCATGGAAAAGTGGTTTCACAAATGGGTCTTCAAAGTCAACGAAAAGAAATCCTCACATGTAACCTTCACGCTCCGAAAACAAACCTGCCCCCAGGTCACCATCAGCAATGCAACAGTTCCTAGCAGGGACACAGTCCGATACCTGGGCATGACCCTGGACAGGAGACTAACGTGGAAGACACACATCTCAGATAAAAGGAAGCAACTAAAGGACAAACTAAAAAAACTCTATTGGCTCACGGGCCGACGCTCCAAACTAAATATACAGAATAAAATTACCCTCTACAAGACCGTAATAAAACCTGTCTGCACCTACGGAATCCAACTATGGGGAACAGCAAGTAACTCCAACATTGAAATACTCCAACGCTTTCAATCGAAAACGCTAAGATCCCTAATTGACGCACCTTGGTATGTAACCAATGAAACAATACACCGCGACCTCAAAATACCCACCGTCAAAGAGGAAATAGCAAAATATAGCGACAGATATAGCAAAAGAATCAACAAACACCGAAACCCCCTAATCACTGGACTACTCGATACGACGGACCAGATTCGCAGGCTGAAGAGGCACTACCCGCTAGACCTAAACGTTAGATTCATTTAATTATCCAAATTAAGCATATGCACTTACTTATAATACTTATAAATTATACCTATCTATAATAAGTATTAACTTATTGTAAATAAACAGCCATGTCACTGCGCCACGCCAGAAAAATTACTGAAAATTCTCAACGCGAGAATTGATTGTAATTTCAACAAATAAATAAAAAAAAATCTGCAATATGTAGCAAAATACGTACGCTAATTCAATAACTATAAGTTAGCAGATACCTCAGTAAGAATATTTAAAATACTGTAAACAACGTATCGTATGCTTGCTGGTCAATCTTTATTTTAAACATTATTTTAAATTCTATACGAATATTAGGTTCGAAAAATTGATCAGTATATTCTTATATAAACATCAATGTGCACTATGGTGGTATCTTCGTTTGTTAATGTCATATTAAATAAATAATGACCATCGGGAAGTGATGGCGGTAAACCATCCATGTTGTCAATTACGTAGTCTTCTAGTTGGTAAACCCCCTAAAATGTAATAAATTATAAAGTTAATTACCTAACGTTCTCAGAAAAATGTATGTAATACAAGATGATTTCTTTCTTTGCTCATTACATATGTACATATATTGTAAAATAGTTTATCAAAGTAAAAAACAAAATTTGTATTTTATTAGGCATATAATAAAATATGGATGAAAAAATAATTAATTCCTCTTTGATAAAAATAAATTAAGGTTCTCGTCTGTATTACATTTTTGAGTATCAAATTGTTTACACACCGGGTTCGGAGGGCAATTATCGTTATCCATGTCGATTGCTCTTAGCATAGGTACCATTATAGATTTTGAATCCGCTACGATCTCACAAATACTTTTATCTACATGAAGCCCGAGATCAACCGTATATTCACCCATTCGAACCGTAAATACGTCGGCTGTTACCTATAAAACAAATGTTGATGATACGAATATTAATTTAATGATACGAGTAATTCTGTAATCTATCATGTATAGGTTATATATATAATATTTATTATATATATTATATATTATATATATTTTACATAATTTCATATCGTTTCTATTACAAGGAGATATAATTAATATGTCTTGTATATATCATAATATGTATTATAATAATACATGCGTTACATGATAATATAATGAATTTTTTAACCTTTATTTTAATCACTCCGTTTTCGTGGTAGGATTATTGTTTTAATATAAACTATAATACATATTATTAATAGAGAAGATAATATAAAAGCCATTTCTATTTTAATAAAGCTTTTCTAAAACCACATAATTAATTTACCTAATTACTATATACATACATATATCTTTTTTTTAATCTAATCGTCGTTTATTTCTCTTTCATGTATAATTGGAAGAACTCAAATAAAAAAAAGAGATTTAATTAGAGAATTCACTGGTCTCGCTATAATGATCGTTTGAATACTTGTAAGAAGAAAATATGCAAATAACATTTTTTTTTTCAATGGATATACGTTCATCATTTTCCTCTAAGAAAGCGGAATTTTCTCTATTCAAAGAGATCGATAAGAAGACGCATCTCAATGAGATGCAAAGTTAACTTACGGTTAGTAATCATGATTACATTACAAAAACTTCTTCCCTTGTAAGTAGGTATTCCAGGTAGGTATTACGTATCATAGTTATTTCCTACTCACAGCGCTAAATAATTAAAACACTTGATGATATTACTGTTACATTGAGGTAAATGTACATTTAAACTATAAACTCGAATATGTGTTAACAACTACAAATTTTTACATGTTTTTATAAGTTAAACAACTAAAAATGATTAATATTCAAAGCAATTGTAGAAAAATTTCGAATATAGCAAGATACTTATATGCACGTACATATGTAGGTAGAAATAGCAGCCAATATACGAAATATAAAAAATTAGAGCGACAATCTTAGTTGACGTAAGATGGTTGTACTACAACTACATATATTAGGTTGTTCGAAAGGTTTCTTTCGTTTTATGAGGAAATAATAGATGCACAACGTTTTTTGTTTTATATTATTTTGTCGAATTACGTACGATCCATTTTGTTCTGTTGAGATAAACACCGCGACATTTCACAGACTTGGTATCACGATTGTGCATGAAGGTGCACTGTTGTAAAAAAACACGTTTGCGAAAGAAAGACACTTTTCGGACAACCTAATGTATTGAAATTTTTATTAAATTGTTTAAGCTAAATGATTAATCGTTATTTATGATACTTTAATCGAAAATACTTTAAATACATACCTTAGTGTCCTCAGGAAGTGTTTTAATGATCTCTACATACACGTTCAGACTAGCCCCATATGTGCTATCATAGTTTAGTTCAAGATCGCATGACTTTATATATTCTTCATTAATTTGACTACAGTCAATATCTTCCAATAGTATGTCGTAATCTGCCTTATATTAACAAATATAAATTACTTAAATTAAAATTAAAAATGTATTATTTTCTTGTAATATTCAAACTGTAATTATTTCTACTAAAAAAAAATGGTTATAATTACAATAGGTTTGTTTCATCCAAAAAGCAAACGTACCTCGAACTTTTGAACAACGTGGAACGTTTTTATAGTATTTCATAAAATATTACTCCAAAGAGAAAATAAACTTACTACACGACTTAATACATCATTTGTAGGAAAAAGTTAATTATTCAATTATTTTATCCTTACCTGCACCATGCACCATCCTAACGCGCAGACTGTGAACAACCAGAAGAGCATCCTGACAGCTAGTATCCTAGACAGCAAGTAGCATTAAATGGACTATTTCAATCTGTTAGCGAATAATATTGTCATTCGGTTATCCCAGGAAAAGAATCCCGTTTGGTAATGTAACATCTGGTGGATCTGTGATTTTATCACAACTTATTGTCTTTTATAGTCGTGAAACTACTACAATGAACAACTACATAAAAACATTTGTCACGAACATTGTACATTTTTAATTACGAGGGTCATAGTAAAGATTGCTATACTATCATTATGTTATTATTTATTACGTATGTAAGTATACTATTATTATGTTATTATTTATCATTACATATGTTCATTGACAAATAGCAACGTATTCGCCGCAAACATATTTCAACAGCTTTTTGCAACATCGATATTAGACGCATTATCTAACCTTTCCTCAAAGCGACACTAAATCGTCAACTATCATAAACATACATACAATAGATATTTTTTCAACTTACGTGTTTAGAAGAATTTTAATACTGTTGCGAGATTAGAACTCATCGGATTATGTATTAAACGTTCCAGAAGGTTCACTCTTTATACAGTGAAGACATTGTTTCCTCCCACTCTGGCTGCTAAATATGTACTCGCAACAATATTGTTTATATTATTGCATAATATACGATGAAATAAATATATAAATAGCAAAATGTTTAATCGTAGATTCAATTTGTTGTATTATAAACTTTTTATCTCGATTTCTTTTTTGTCTAAAAATACATTTCTTATACCTTGAAGCACTATAAGTGTAGAACATTTCTCAATTTTTCCCAATTTTTATTTCGAGTAATAATTATAAACTAAATTAAATTAAACGTGAAATGAGGAATTTTTCTATTTACCTATATGTTCGTTACCGTATATGGTTAAAGGCTGTTTTAAGAGCAAACCGTTCAATTTGAATGAGCGAATAAGATAAATGATCGATCGAAACTTATAACGTTTGAACAAGAGTTCAAAGAGTGACCAACTTTTCATTTTACATTTTTTGTTTCATTCTTCTCTCACCTAAAACTACATGCATCCGTGAGAAATTGAAATTTCCCGCAGAAATGTGCCTGTGTATCAACAAAAATGATATTCTCGGGCTGCAGCCAGCTTCTATCAAATAAGACAATTTATTGGCCGTTAACACTGACATGCTCCCTATTAATCGACAAAAAAAGGGACATAACGTGACCTGTATCCGCTATTTTTCGATTCATGACCTTGAACGAGTGAGTTATCATTGTTGCCTGAAGCAATACATCGCTCACTAGCCAAAAGATAAATTACAATATCTTTGATGCATTCGTTTCACGATGAAATTCTTGCTCTCGAGGATATCTATCCGAGACCAAATAACCCTACGAATAATCTGGACATTGGTGTTTTGCAAAAAGTGTAAATATGTAAATGTAAAAAATATGATTTTAACGTTAATCTTCCTCCAACATTTCCACCTATACATACCCATCGGTTAATAATGTAGAATCTCAATTATCATAACGTCGATAAAATTTCACGTTTCAAGTGACAACATACATAATACAATCATTAATATTTGTTTCTTATGAAAAGTTAAAAGTAATACCGTATACTATTTATATTTGATCCCAGAAATACAATAAATTTTGACAATGAATAAATAATTATTTTCTAAATTGCTTATTCTGATTTTCAGTCTCTCATTCTTAGCCAGTATTAATAAATTCCAACAATAAACTGCTCCACAGACCTAAAGGAATTTTCAAAATTACTAATTTAATAATTAGTCAATTACTGCGAAAATATGCATGTGCATTTAATGTACATTGTGTATAAACATCTGTAGTTCAACGATAGTGCATCGAGTCTGAAATTTCCTAAACAAATCGCGTTCGTGAAAAATTTAATTTATCCCCCGAAAGATAAATCAACAAAGCAAAACAGGAAATTTCGCAAACGCTAACTTACGACCTATCATCACTTCGATAATACACGGACGCTTTACGAACTTATTCTAATTCCGACTGGATGGACACGCGGTTAAATGGATTTCATCAATTCATTTACCACTTGATCTAGTTGCGCATTTCGATTATATGCGTACTGTACATGCACACTGCACACTGTACACGCGAGCCACAGCAACGACGGTTCCTGATAAAGTCGTGGGAACGGATGCGGCCTACGATGCAATCGAATTAATCTCGATCGAACAACACCGTGTTACAAAACGAAACAGGTTATCGCGTGTTGTTTTCGAGAACGTAGCTCGTTATTGGCTTCCGCCGCGTTTTTCCTTCTTCTTCCTATCTGTTCCTCCATGCTGCGCTTCGTTAATTAGAATGTAACCTGTGCGATGCGACGCGATTAAATTACTCGGCTAAAGTAATTTATACGATCGCGAACGAGTTTGGTCGTTGTAAACACCATCGGTGTAGCATATATCGGTTACTCGTAGATTTAGAAAAATTGCGCGTCTGTGATATCTTTTGTAAGGGAAACGTCCAAGAGATAAAGAACGGCGAGGATTTATATAGATAAATAATGAATGGCGAGAATAGTCTCGTCATTGCCGAGATCTTTGAGGTAATAGATTTTAGGATAATGAAAATTTATTGCGTAGGTACAAGATTTATCTTCTGACTCATTCTTAGTAGATTGGAGATTCTCTGTTCTACATTATAATTATTTATTAGTTAGAAAGAAATTTTAGCAAGTTATTTTTTTGTAATAGATTATTAGCGTCTTAGTTGAAACTATAGGTTGAGTTTCATATTTCTGGGGAAAGAATGGTTTGTAGGGATTTTAGCAACTGTAACGTCTGATTTAAGTTTTTTAAACTGTTTTATAGAAGGTGGATTAATATTGAGGTGTGATCTACCACCAGAAAATTTCTTACGTTATAGAACGAAATCGCGCAATAGACCAATCGCGGGGAGACGCAATCGCGAAGAAACACGTCAACGGGAGTTGTAAATTCCCATTACGATTATAATAATCGACACCACGAGTTGATCGATCCCCTGATTTTAGTTGAGATAGGGAGAGGATATAACTCTGCGATTAACAGGGTTATAAAAACTATATATTTTTAACACTTAAATTACACCGTTGCTTGTGATATACATTGTAGACAATGATTTGGTGTATAGAAATGCGATACACTGGCACAATATTCGTTAGTAATCGAGCAAGGCTCTTAGAGTTTTTGTTCTAGTTGACGTAGCAATAAGGGAAAAGACTAACCCGGTACTGACAAGTTGACTATTCTAACGTTGAAGAATAAGTAAGTTACGGTGCCGATGCTGTGTCAGAGGAAAGTTGACACTGATGTACGTGGTAGTGATGAAAATCGATTAATTTTTCTTTTCGAAAATTCAAAGATTCATTCGTTACGGGTTTCCTACGTACTCGCGTAAATACAGGCCAGTTAGAAATACAATTAATTGATCCTAACATCACCGTACAAAGAAGTCCTTATAGATTTCGCGAGGAAGAGCGCAGAATAGTACGTGAGAGAATAAGCGAATCAATTAGAGCCAAATATCATAAGGCCTAGTAATTCATCGTTCGCGAGCCCTATGTTACACGTGAAGACGAACGATGGTTCAGATAGATGATTTGCAGATTTTCGAGAACTAAATAAAAATACGGTCGCGGATCGATATCCTTTATCCCTTATTGCGGAACAAATCGCGAGATTGCAAAAGCGAGATACTTTATTAGTCTGGACATGGCTAGCGGGGTTCACCAAATCCCTATTCATCCTAATTCTAGAAAGTATACAGCATTGGTTACCCCCGATGGACAATTTGGACAATAAGTTGTTATTTCCTTCAAATTCTTTTGTGCCTTTATTCGGTCCATTCGACGTCTTTTATTTGCATAACATAGTTCGCATGCGCGTCTAATGTTTCTTCCGGAATCATTTTTCCGAACGGCGATATTATGCTGACTCCGTCGAAAACAAGGATTTTTGCATTTTCAAACAACCCTAATAATTTTGTAACTAATATTTTTCTAAATATTCTAATATTTATGTTCTTGCTGCAATTTCGTAAACCATCAAAGCGTTTACAACAGAAATTCCCAGACGAAGTTGCATGCCAAGTCTTCTGTATCATTTGATCCCTCTTCTAATTGTGGTGGCATAAGAAACCATTTGGTCGGAATAATCTATACCACACTTTTCTTCATTATATTCAACAACAGCTAGTGGTTTTAATGTTGTGAACAAACGAAACGAGAGATCATTCTTGAGATTTCTTTGAAAACACGCGTGGCAGTCAACGTGCCGTTCGTACATTGTTGTCTATTTGGATGATGTTCTAATTATTGCCATCTCCATAAATCAAGCTCTAGAAAGATTGTACACCGTATTAAATACCCTCGTAAATGCCGGATTTTCTTCTAATTTTTCTAAATGCTCTTTCCTAAAGACATCGGTACTCTACTTGGGATATGTAATCCATAACGGATAAGTTCGTCCCAATCCGGGTAAAATACCAGCCTTGAGTTCTTTACCTGAACCGACGACCGTCACACAGCATTGGCAATTCATAGGTTTAGTTTCTCCCGAAAATTCGTCTCTAAATTTTCACACGTCTCTATACACACTTACTTCCGGTAACAAAAAAAAAAAAAATAACTTGGACAGATAAGCACGAAAAGCTGAGGCAAAAGGTAGTTTCCATCCTGACAGATATTTTGGTGTTAACGATATTTGACCCTAATTATCTGATAGAATTACATACTGACGCTAGTTCGGATGGATAAGGGGGTTGCTTAAATGCATAAGGATGAAGGTAAAAAGTAGAATAGTAGAATACTACAGTAAAAGACCTAGCCCTGCGGAATCTACATATCATTCATATGAGCTAGAGACGTTAGCAGTTATAAATGCTGTTAAACATTTTCCCCACAATTTACACGAACGAGAATTTCTTGTTGTCACTGATTGTAATTCCTTAAAGGTATCTAGTAATAAGGTGAATTTAAATGACAAGGTTACAGGTGTTGGGCTTACATACAAACTTTTAATTTTGACATTGTGTATCGAGAAGGTAAACAAATGGCTCACGTAGATTTCTTTCCGCGGAATCCTATAGATGTTGATCATAGTATAATTAACAAAGTCAAAGAAAAGAAGTTAATGTGGCCGAAATCTCAGAAGATTGGCTGTTAGCTAAATAATGTCGGGATCCTCATATTTCAGAAATCGTCACTAAATTGCAAAATGATGAGCTCGCGGAAGATGTCGCAAATGTGTATGAATTATGATCTGGTACCCTTTATCTTAAAATACAAAGAAAAGGCAGAACTCTCTGCTTGCCCATTGTCCCAAGAGGCGTTAGGTGATCTGTTATTAACCATGTTCACCAGTCAACTATGCACTTAGGTTAGGATAAAACGCTTGAGAAGCTGTACGAGTATTACTGGTTCGAAGGAATGGCGAAATATGTTCGTAAATTCGTAGAGAACTGTCATGTTTGTCAAGTTTCGAAGGCAAGTTCAGGTAAATTACAAACTGAATTACATCCTATACTTAAGACCAGCATACCTTGGCATACAGTTCACATGGACATAACGGGCAAACTAAGCGGTAAAAGTGATTCGAAAGAATATGTCATTGTTTTGGTCGACGTCTTCACATATCGTATATCTACATCATACTCGTAAAATAGATTCCCTTAGTACCGTTAAAACACTTAAGTCTGCTATATTTTTATTCGGCGGTCCTTGCCGGATAATAGCGAATCAAGAGAGATGTTTTTACGGGCAAAGAATTCCAAGATTTCTGTCAAGGTAAACACTAAACTTCACTTAATCTCAACTGGTGCGAGTAGGGCCAACGGACAGGTAGAGCATATTATGGGTTCGTTGAAACTTATGTTCACAAAAAGTAGATATCTCCGATGTAAGACAGCAGGCAATGGAGAACATAGAAATTAGTGCTAGGTACGATAAAGGTGGATTTGACAAAACTAAAGCTAAAGTAGTTAGGTTTAATCTTGGTGATTTCGTATTACGCAAAAACGAGGAAATAAAATCAATCTAATTTAGATCCAAAATTTAAGGGCCCGTTTGTAATAGCTAAAATACTGGAAGGAGATAGGTACGTTTCGAAAACAATAGACAGTGAACGATCCTATAAATACAGTCACGACAGATTGAGAAAAATGCCAGATAGTTGTATTCCCGCTGAGTTGGGTGTCTGTAGCGATGGCGAGAACAGTGACCATGGCGATATGAGTACCCCGATCTCGGAGGATCATAAGCATAATGACCATAACATCTAGCCGAGTATGTTATGAAGCTTGGTAAGGTCGCGTGTGATGGGTTCACATGCACCATGAGTGATAATGCTATGAAGCTTGTTAAGATCGTGTGATGGGATCACATGCACCATGAGCGATAATGCTATGAACCTTGATGAGGTAGTATGATGGGTTCACATGCACCCGGGGCGACAATGTAATCAAACGCACGACCTGTGTGGTCGTGCGATCCAGAAAAACGAGATTCATTTGGGTGCGAAATCGATAATGGCCCATCAGGCCATTGCGATCAAACTGATAACCCGCAGGATGCAACTAGCATTTTGAATACTAATCATGTTGCTACTAATTTGTATTCTTTTATTCCTTTTGTTACCAAATCTCCGAACAAAATTTGCTGTTGAACTGGACCCTTGGTTTATTTGGACATTTAACTAAATTGTAAACAACGTTAATTGTATCGAGTCTAATGTGGGAAAACTCAATATTTTAGTTACACCCGAGGACGTATGATCGTCAGGATGGCCGTGTCGGAGATGAAAGGACACCGCGGCCTTTCTTTGGAATTCTTCGGAAAAACTTCAATATTTTAGCCTCTATAACTTAGCTCGATTATAATTGTTCGAGATTTGTGATAATGAGCTTGGGCTCGAGGAGACAACAAATCGCTGAACGTAGCCGCGGTCACGGAATGAACGTTTTTACCTAACATAGGAATGGAGTAATTTTATAGCTCTCCTTAAAAGAAATAGTTGTAGCGGTACTCGACAGTAAACATTACAACGGTTTCTGTCCCGTAGCTCGCCATACGCAGACTCTATTCTCCGGGTAAGATGATGACCAAATGTCGATGCATCTCCACAGTACATGTGCAGCTAGTCTGAGGTGCCGCTATCAATCTTAGGATTTAGTTAACTAAAGTCCTTCAAACAGACAAACAGTCTTTGTCCCAACTACGGGAAGATAGGGGAAGTCTGCTTTTCTCACGAACGATGCTTCCCGCCAGCAACTTTCCCTCAAGGGCGGCTAGCATCCTTTTCTAACCACAAACATGGAAATTGACCAACTAGCAGTAACGCCAATTTCCCTCACTTTCCGGACGAAGGCTTTCCTCGACGAATCCGATGATCTCGTGTCCTTATACACACCCCATCATAGTTTTCCTCTGCAGCATCATCGCGACGGAAAGTCATTCTCTCGTGAGGTCGTATTAGCGAGTTACTTAGCGTCTTTGCGCTCGGTGAATATTTACGTTTTAACAAAGAGCTAGTTTAGTAATACTTGAATCGTAGACAAGTAAATCGAGTCCAACTTAGACTTCGGAAAAAAGTTTGAAAGAAAGTTTGTTATCCCGTTGACCGCGGATTTATTATCGAAATTAAGATCATTGTCATTAGTGTTTAATCACCGGGGTTACTTGTCAATTCTGGAATATTCACACTTGTACTAATAATTATATTTGCACTAGTCAATGTCTTCTCTATTGTATAACAACAATGTGTAATCCAAATGAAAATTCGTTTCACACTCCTAATCCTAATAATAATGTGAACACGATATATATATATCGGGTTAACATTAGAATTTAGGGCGCGTAACGATTCTTCGTTTGAATTTGCCATCGTTTTACAAAGCAGAGATTATATTTACGCGTATATATCAGGCCTGTAAGTATGAAACCGGAATTTGCCTAGCTGATAATGTAGTTACCACTAAACTGCGTCATTGATGCCAAAAGTCTTTGTTGACATCTCACAAACATTTTCGACTCAGAACAATACAAGTTTCATACAACAGCATAGTTTGTAATAGCATTGAACATGTCAAATTTTGTGCCTGGAAACTACGATTTGCGGATAGCATTGGTTTTCTGTTACCATTTGAAGAAAACTGCTGCAGAATCGCATCGAATGCTTGTCGAAGCTTACGGTGAGCATGCTCTTGGTAAATCTCAGTGCTTTGAGTGGTTTAAAAAATTCAGAAGTGGCAATTGTGACGTGAGGAACGAAGAACGTGGAAGACCACCGAAAAAGTTTCAAGACAGTGAATTGCAAGCATTGTTGGATGAGGGTGACGCTCAAACGCAACAACAACTCGCTGATCAATTAAACGTGACACGAGAAGCCGTCTCCATACGTTTGAAAGCCATGGGAAAGATCCAGAAGGTGGGAAAATGGGTTCCACATGAACTGAATGAAAGACAGCAAGAAAACCGAAAAACCACTTGCGAAATGCTGCTCGCCAGATACAAAAGAAAGTCATTTCTCCACCGAATTGTGACTGGCGATGAAAAGTGGATATATTTTCAGAATAATTTTAGGCATAAAAATACGATTGCTGAGACGCTCGGTATACTGCTCGATGTGTCACTCTCCAAGGCGATACACGAATCATATCTGATGGAAATTTTTCTCGCTGTACGATTGCATTTGTTTGTTATATGCTCGTTGGAAGCATCGAGAAGGTTCCAATCGTCGTTGCTAGGCAGTTTCTGCCAAAAGTTTGATGTATACTCGTTGAAAGTTCCAAACGCCGTTGCTAGGCAGTTTCTGTCTGGAATTTGATTATTAATACAACGTATGCCCCATTATATCGACACCTTCAAAGTACAATCCCATGTGGCCAGGCCCGTTCTTGAGGCCGTGTACGCCACAACCACATATCTAGGGAGAACCATACAACCGCTCCACACCTTCGTCAGGCAAAACGTTTATCCCGTGACCGTGGCTACGTTCGGCGACCAGTTGTCACCTCGA
This sequence comes from Bombus vosnesenskii, assembly GCF_011952255.1. Lineage (NCBI taxonomy): Eukaryota > Metazoa > Arthropoda > Insecta > Hymenoptera > Apidae > Bombus > Bombus vosnesenskii. The sequence continues at coordinate 244,922 of NW_022882987.1, forward strand.
ACCCAATTTCGCTATCACAAATCTCGAACAATTACAATCAGATGGAATGACAACAATTGCTTGATTACAGCTATGATAAAATCTAAGCTAAAGCATTAAAGAACTTTTCCCAAAGTTGCAAAGGGAAGGCTCCGGTTTTCCTCTCATCTCCGACATATATATATAACACATATAACATATGCAAAAAATGACAATACAGATTATAAAATATTAAAATGTAACGGTATAGGTATTTGTAACAATTACATATTTAGCTATAAAATTACTCACAGTCAGCGATCTTCGTTAGATGTTTTCTTTTTAATCGACTCGTATCTTCTTGCTTATATAATTTTAATCGACGATTATAATAAAAATACATAATTATAATATTAGCAATTATGTATACCTCTACATATATAACAGAAATCAGTGGTATTGTGCTTAGTGTATTGTCACGTAAATTTAAGGGTAGGTTGATGAAATAAAGTAGCTGAGTCGTAACACAACTACTGTCTTTATTTTCTAGCACAAGTTTATCATACACTGATCGGAGAGATGTTCACTCTTCGATGGTTTTTTCTATTTCTCTCAGGTGTTCTCGTCTCATTACGGAGGAAAGCTTGGTGTGGTTGTGCCCTTTTTAATTAACAACGCGGATTCGCTGTTCGCACCTTCCGTTAGGAAAAGTGAGGGTAACGATCCACGATGCCAATTGGTTATAAGTCATGTTAATAAATGAAGATAGGAGGAGAAAGCCTCCTACCAACGTGGCTAGTAGGTAATATTGTTTATGGGAAAAACCAGCTTTTTCGTTAGTCAAGTATTGGATTTTTCTCATTAGGAAACTATCTGCTTTCCCCGTAATTAATAAGGACGTATAACAACCTAAGGGCTGTTTCAAGGACCACCCATAAACAGATAACACAGAAATAGTAAACTTAAAAAGTTTAAGTGACTGAGGATACGCGGTGAAACCTGCACACATCCGGCCTCTGATATAAATTGACGTTACTGATTCGACGTTTCAAGATCTTCGTAAAGAATGCAACTCGATTTCGATCACGTTATCAATTACATTGTCTGTTTTGTCGCGTTTCTGCATATAATATAGCAAGTATTGTTACGCGACAACAAAGCGAGGTTCGTGAACCCAGAAAGATTCTGAAACGACGTTTTTACGACGCGGCGCAGCGCTATCGAAATTCAGAATACATCTTTAGACAGGCATATCGTACATTTCGATAAACTTCGACATTTGGGTGTATTTAAGACGCAAATTATATTAGCATATCTACATTCTTCGGGACTTCGTCGAATAGATCGGGACAGTGAAGCATCAAAGAAAGCATAGTAACTGGGAAAAAGTTAATTTTGTAGATTCCTTTCGGGAATCGACTTTGTGCTTGTGCAAAATTTCTTCCAACTTGATAAAAATTAGAATTTAACAAAATCATCATGTCTTGGCTAATGATAGAGACGATTGGATTTATTGTCACTGTATTCGTCCTGCTTTATTACTATTCTATGATAAAGTTAAACTACTGGCGAAAACGTGGTGTCAAAGGACCAAAAGCCTCTTCCATTTTGGGTAATTTCAAGGATGTGCTTCTGGGAAAGGATTCGACTACGGACTGTTTCCAAAAGCCTACAATGAATTTAGAGATGAACCGATGGTTGGAGTCTACGGAGGTCACGAACCGCTGTTAGTATTAAGAGATCTGGATTTGATCAAGGATGTTCTTATTAAAGATTTTAGCAAGTTTGCTCAAAGAACGCATGGCGCCGTACGAGAGGTATATGTATTAACATTTTATGTTTTACTGAAACAAATCATTAATTTTATTATTATTATGATAATTGATATATACATCTTATGAAGTAATTGAAATTTTACGTGCTATATTATAATTGGGTTTATTGGAAAATTGCTCATTCTAATAAAGCTGTTGTAGCTATTAAATAAATTTTGTTAGAAGTTCCAGAATGAACAAATAAAAATAGTCAAATATACAGTATGTTTGATAGCTAGTGAAACAAATTTTGGAAAAACAAACCAAAGTAAGACAAAAGTTCGGAATATTAAAACCGTATTTGAAACTTTTATTGTTTCAATGTTTTGTTCAATTTTTCCGGTCTTATTTCTTGCAATCGCTCTAAGTCATATGAAAAATAGAGACTAAGATATGAACTGAATTACATAATAATAGCCTATGGACAGGCAAGGAAATCATAAATTCGATATGTGAAGTTTCATAGCGTGACTGTACTTTTATTCCGTGTTATTTGCCAAAGTTGATTGGCTTTATTAGCTAAAATATTGAGGTATTTTATTCTTATATTTATTGGTATTTATTACGCTTCGCAATACTTGTATTGATAGAAATCACGTTCAATTGCTATAACACCTGCAGCTATTATTGTGTGAGCCATTTATTCACAGCTTGAATGAGTTGGCGTTCACGTTGTTTTAAATTAGAACGAAATGAAATAAAATTTTCCACACAAATTGAAATACATCATTATTTTTAAAAATAAGCTATTGGTAAATAAGATACAAAGTTCAATATTTTTTTTTTACGTGTGATTATACTTTATCTGTTATGACCCGTTGATTGCAAATTCCCTACCTTATAGTCAGAAATGCGACTATAATGATTTTTTACATTCTGTTTTTAAGCGAATCTTTATTTGTTAGATATATTAGCTTGTTATAAATTGTAAATTCCACATATTTATTACTATGTTTTGCTACGAAATGATGAATAAGTGAAAACAAATGATGTGTTTGTTCATATTAACGATACGAATAAACAACTTTTGCATACGTAATGTGCAAAGATACGTAAAATAAATAGTAGCTTCAAAGAGAAAAAATTTCCCACCACTGAATTTAGAATTCAGTATTCACAAATGAATACACATTCACTATATTATTTTTAACAAATTATTGGTGTTATACATTATTTTTAACAATTATTCGTATTAGCATTTATATATATTGTAATATTATTACTTTAAAGTAAAAAAGTATTATCCAAGTACATGTACCCAGAAATCGGAAGCAGTTAGGTACTATAATTGAAACTACTATTTGACATTTAAAACAATTACTACACTTATATCAAAGTTGTATAATGAAATTACTTAAAATTTTAATGCAAATAATTATTTTTGTCAAAACATTCATTAATCTATCGTAATCTAAATTAAATAATCTAAATTTAAGCTATCAACAACTCAAGGTTTTTGGACCTTATTAGATACTAGTCTGTATCTTTGTAGATATTAAACTTTGTATATGTGCGTTTGTTGAAATTCTTGTAATAACGACGAACCGGACTATCTACTTATACGAAATTTATCAATTGCGACATTGTTATGATGTTGGTTCGTCTATTACATAACATCAACTAAATATCAATATCTTATGTAAGAGTATCTTCTTTAACCATAATAGGTACATTTTATCGTTTATTTACAAAAGTGCAAAATCTATAAAAGTACAAAATGCTTCTTATTGTTAGCAAAAATTAACGAAAACTTACCTTTAATTTTGATTTTGATTCAACCTATAATTTTTTATAATTTATAGTATCAAATGGGAATGTCCGATTATACCAGAATCATTTTAATTCTTGTCGTAATCGCGTTACTTATGGTACCGAGTTCTGTTCGAGCAGCCGAGCTAAACGGACGTGTAAAACAGTGCTTCAATGGCAAAGGCAGAGAACACGAGAAAACAAGAAAAACCTAAATAAACTTACAAAGGAATTAACGAATAAAATAAGGGAACATCATAATAACGAATTCTCAAAATTCATCGAATTACTATCCGCGCATGAGAATACCAACTACTCCCTATGGAAAGTCACTAACAAAGTTAAGAAAACAATAAAATCAATCCCAGCAATCAGAAAAATGGACAACACATGGGCCAGAAGCAACGAAGAGCAGGCAGAAGAATTTTCGAAGCACCTACAAAATATATTTTCACCGTACGAAATTAATAATAGCATCCCCAGATGGCAAACAAATGAAGAAGTGGAAAATGCCAGCAACACAACTGATAAATGCTGCACCATACTCAGCACAACAGCGCAAGAAGTTACAAACTTAATTAAGGCAACAAAGACAAGTAAAGCACCAGGATTTGACTTGATCAATGGAAAAATCTTAAAAAAACCTTCCCTCAAAAGCAATAAGACTAACAACGATAATATTCAACGCAATTCTAAGAATACAGTACTTACCTGCACTATGGAAAATAGCACAGATCATAATGTTACCCAAACCAAACAAAAATCCACATCTAACTGCATCCTACAGGCCAATATCATTATTACCTGCGTTTTCCAAATTACTAGAAAAAATAATATATAACCGCCTAAAACCAACAATAGAAAAAGAAAAACTAATACCGGACCATCAATTTGGATTCAAGAATAAACACTCCACAATAGAGCAAATGCACAGGCTAGTCAGCGAAATAATACTAGCACTAGAAAACAAACAATACTGTACAGCCCTCTTTATGAACATAGAGAAAGCATTTGACAAAATAAACCACGAAAGCCTACTACAAACAATCAGGAAACAATTCCCGGAGCAAATATACCAATTAATAAAACCTTACTTAAGCAGCAGAACCTTCGTAATAAAAATCAAGGACACATACTCTGAAGTCAAAGACATCAAGGCAGGGGTTCCGCAAGGAAGAGTCTTAGGACCAATACTATACACACTATACACGGCCAACATACCAACAACTACCAATAGCAAAATACTGACATTCGCGGACGACACAGCCGTACTAGTCAGGCACACTAACCCAGAAACAGCAGTCAAATTACTACAAGAACATATCACAAAAATAGAAAAGTGGCTGCAAGATAAACAAATAAAAGCAAACCCCGATAAATGCAACCATATTACATTCACACTGCGAAGACAGACACCAACAAACATCCTACTGAATGGCACGCACATACCGCAAACAAGGCAAGTCATTTGACCTAGGACTCCACCTAGAAACACAACTCACATGGAAATAGCATACTAAATCAATAATAGACAAAATACAGACAACAAGGGGATAAATGCATAGGCTAACAAGTCGAAAATCCAAATTAAGCATAGAAAATAAATTAAAAATATACAGAACGATCATAAAACCAATCTGGACGTACGGAATACCACTATAGGGGACAGCAGCAATGAGCCATATAAACAAAATAGAGACAGTACAAGCTAAAATTCTTAGAAGAATAATAAACGCCCCATGGTACGTTAGAAACGAGGATATACGGACCTGGGAATACCAACGGTCAAAGAGGAAATTAGAAGACACGCAGGAAAATATAAAGAAAGAATAGGAACACACCCAAATCAGCTAGCTATGGAAACGATCAACACCTCAAACATGGATAGAGGACTGAAAAGGAAACACCCAGCAGACCTCACAAAGGATACAACCCAACAAACACGAAGATGGTATCCCGCTGGGGGTAGCTACCTACATGATAATCAAACAGCTAAAAAATTCTACCAAATGTCCAAACTGGACAAATTGTGAATGTAAATAATTAAATAAAAAAAACCTGTGGTACCCGCATTGTAGCCGCTGAGTAGTCGTATAATAATATATTTATTTATATTAACTATAACCTAGGTATAATTGTATTAAAATTGTTTCCGGCTTATCTTTCATACCACATATAACAAACAGGTAAAATTCTTATAATTTTACAGGTCGAACCATTATCTGAGCAAATCTTCAGGCTGGAAGCAGAAAGATGGAGACCACTAAGAATCAAACTTTCACCCTTCTTCTCGACAGGAAAGCTAAAGGAAATGTTCCACTTGATGACAGACTGTGCGAACACTTATGACAAGTACTTAGAGAAATTAGCAGAAAAGGGCGAGCCGATTGAATTTCGTGATACTGCCGCGAAATTCACCATTGACGTGATCGCTGCTTGCGCGTTTAGTATTCAAACGAATGCTATAACGGATGAGAACTGTCAGTTTCGTAAAATGGGAAAGAGAGCTCTTGCAGCAAACACCGGACAATTTCTCACGGATAGATTGAGGGAATATCCATTCCTATTCAGAATTTTTGGTCGCTTCTTCACTGATCATGATGTTATTAATTTCTTCGAAACAGCCACCAGAGAAGCTATGGATTACAGAATTCAGAATAATGTTCACACAAAAGATGTTATCGATATTTTGGCAGATTTGAGACAACACCCTGAGAAAATTAACCTTAAAGGTAAGAAAAAAGATTAAAATTGTTTTTGTATAAAAAATTGTATTTTTGTCTTCATCTTCGATAAATGTTTAAATGCTTTTAAACAAGTTTGCAAATATGTACATAATTATTTATGCAGAATCCATACAAATTTGGTAAAGTATAGAGTAAATGAGACACTGATTTTTTATTATGTGCTAGTATGACTTGAAGTACCTGAAAATTATATAATAAAAACTAAGTTTTAAATTTTGATAATCTTTCATATATTATTGTTTAGAATTAGTATATTATAATATTAATTATAAGAAGAAGAAAAACTGAAAGAGAGAAAGAGAGAGAGAGAGAGAGGGAGGAAGAGAAAGAAGATGCGAAATATATTTGTCGGATTCACATTATGATTAGGGTTAGGGGCGTGAAACGAATCTTCATTTGGATTACACGTTGTTATTATGAAATAGAGAAGACATTGACTAGTACCAATATGATTATTACAGAATTTGACAAGTAACCGTGGTAATTAGATACTCGAGAAGCTAATGACAATGATTCCAGGTTCAATAACGAAACCGCGTTTCGTTAATCGCATTCGCGGGATAACAGAATGCGCTTTCTTCCAAAACCCAAGTCGTACTCAACTTGCTTGGCTACGGTGCAAGTATTACTAAACTAACTCTTTGTTAAAACGTGGAATATCCACCGAGTGTACAGACGCTAAGTAACTCGCTAATACGACCTCACGAGAGAATGACTTTCCGTCGCGATGATGCTGCAGAGGAAAACTATGATGGGGTGTGTATAAGGACACGAGATCATCGGATTCGTCGAGGAAAGCCTTCGTCCGGAAAGTGAGGGAAATTGGCGTTACTGCTAGTTGGTCAATTTCCATGTTTGTGGTTAGAAAAGGATGCTAGCCGCCCTTGAGGGAAAGTTGCTGGCGGGAAGCATCGTTCGTGAGAAAAGCAGACTTCCCCTATCTTCCCGTAGTTGGGACAAAGACTGTTTGTCTGTTTGAAGGACTTTAGTTAACTAAATCCTAAGATTGATAGCGGCACCTCAGACTAGCTGCACATGTACTGTGGAGATGCATCGACATTTGGTCATCATCTTACCCGGAGAATAGAGTCTGCGTATGGCGAGCTACGGGACAGAAACCGTTGTAATGTTTACTGTCGAGTACCGCTACAACTATTTCTTTTTAAGAAGAGCTATACTATTACTCGATACCTTTGTTAGACAAAATATTCATCCAGTTTTTTTTTATTATTTAATTTATACTTTACAATTTGTCCAGCTGGTCATTTGGTAAATTTTTCTAACTTAATTGGTAAGTAACATGTGAATGGCTACCCCCAGTGAGATATCATCTTCGAATTTGATTATTTTATTTCTTTAGTGAGGCGAATGTTTGTTTGTTAGGTTATGTCCTTTGTGAGATCTGTTGGGTGTTTCCTTTTTAATCTTCTTTTTATGCTTGATGTGCCGACCGTTTCCGCTGCCAGCCGGTTCGGGTGCGTTGCTATTTTTTCTCTGTACCTTCTTGCACATCTGCTAATCTCTTCCTTGACCGTTGGTATTCCCAGGTCTTTCCGAATGTCCTCGTTTCTAATGTACCATGGTGCGTTTATTATTGTTCTAAAAATTTTAGCTTGCGTTGCCTCTATTTTGGTTGGTGGGTATCTTGAGGTCGCGGTGAATTGTTTCGTTGGTAACATACCAAGGTGTGTCGATTAGGGATCTTAGCGTTTTCGATTGGAAGCGTTGAAGTATTTCAATGTTGGAGTTACTTGCTGTTCCCCGTAGTTGGATTTCGTAGGTCCAGACAGGTTTTATTACGGTCTTGTAGAGGCTAATTTTGTTCTGTGTGCTTAGGTTGGAGCGTCGGCCTGTGAGCCAATAGAATTTCTTGAGTTTCTCCTTGAGTTGCTTCGTTTTATCTGAGATATGTTTTTTCCAAGTTAGCCTCCTGTCCAGGGTCATGCTCAGGTATCAGACTGAGTCCCTGCTAGGAACTGTTGCATTGTTGATAGTGACCTGGGGGCAGGTTTGTTTTCGGAGCGTGAAGGTTACATGTGAGGATTTCTTTTCGTTAATTTTGAAGCCCCATTTATGAAACCACTTTTCCATTGAGTCGAGACATCGCTGGAGAGTGGATGAAGCAATTATCGGGTCTGCGTGAGAAGCTAATAGCGCTGTGTCGTCAGCAAATGTTGCTATTGTTATCTCTGTTGATATTGGTAAATCGGCAGTGTAGATGGAGAACAACAGGGGTCCGAGGACTCTGCCATGCCAGATTCTATTGGGAATGTTGTGGAAGTGGCGTCTAAGTATTGACCATGAATTGTCTATTGGTTAGGTAGGACTTTAGGGTGGAGTAGTAGGTATGTGGTAGGAATTTTTTTAAGTTTGTATAGTAGCCCTTCGTGCCATACTTTGTCGAATGCCTGCTGGCCTAAGAAACATGAAGCTCACCATGAACAATGTCGCAAGAGCCGAGGCGCCGTCAGGTCCATCAATGTGTCGTCGGTCTTTTCAATTGTATAGTTTTGTAGAAATGGCCTACGTGACCCTGACAACGAGCGTCTGCGGAACACGTGCGTGGTGGGCCTAAGAAAAGACAAAGGGTTGCTAGAACAGCCAGAGTGTGAGTTGAGAAGTCAGAGAGTGTAAGTGAAGGAGCCGGAGAGTATGAATCTGGAAGTTGAGAGTCGAGTATGATAATAAGACGTACGACGATATTGTAATCGGGTTTTATATTGGGTATCGCCTATTAAACTAAACTTAACTCTAAATAAAACATCATCACTTGTCCTTACTCTAAGACCCATATAAGTTACCACATAAATAAACTCGCTACAATCGAAGTTACTCAGAACAATAGTCAACGCACCATGGTATGTTAGAAACGAGGATATACGCAAGGACTTGAAAATACCAACGGTTAAAAAAAAATCGGCAAGTACGCAAGAAAATACAAGGAAAGAACGACAACACATCCAAACCAGCTGGCTGCTAAAACGTGCAAAACCCATATCAAAAGAAGGCTAAGGACAAAACATCTCACCGATCTTGTTAAAGAAATATAATTGACAAACTGTAAAATGGTATCCCGCTGGGGATAGCCATCCACGTGTTATATAGTAATAAAGTGCTAGAAAAATTTACTAAATTTGCTGGACAAATTGTATGCACAAAAAAAAAAAGAACTTGGGAAAAGCGTACGTGACTATCGTTGGTCATGGACGGCTGCGGAACATGTGCATGTGATGGGAGTGTGAAAACTGTGATAAATGGATGACTCGGTGGGGAAAGTTAGTTAGTTGCGAGTTGTCGATTGTAGTGAGTTGTGAATTGCAAATTGATTAGTTGTACCAATTTAGTTGTTTTAGTTGTATTACATTACTACATTAAGAAATAACTCTAAATAGTCGTACTTTCCTGTTTCATTATTGTAAATAAATTCATCAAATAAATACAGTCACTATAATATATTATTTACAGAAGCGGATAGTTTGTTCCTGGCATCTCAGGCTCAGCTTTTCTTCCTTGCTGGCTTCGGAAATTCCTCATTGACGATCAGCAACGCTTTGTACGAACTTGCATGGAACCAAACAATTCAAGACAAACTCCGAGAGGAAATCCAAAGTGTCTTAAAGAAATATAATGGGGAGATCACTTATGACGGAATATGCGAAATGAAATATCTAAATGCGTGCCTACTAGGTACATGTAATTCTTACAGTTTTCATTAAAACGTTATTTCATGACGGGGTCTATTACTAATTCATTTGAAATTATTTTCAATGCATTGATGCGTAATTTTTAATTCTTAATTTCCAGTTACTACCTAAAATTGAAAAATTATTATCTTCTACAGCCAAGCGTATTCAATATACCTAACTACTGTATATTTATTAATAGAAACTTTAAGAAAGTATCCAGTAATCCAATGGCTGTCAAGAACAGCGATGGAAACCTACACGTTCTCAGGAACCAAAGTCACCGTACCAAAGGGTCAACAAATCTTCCTACCTGTTTATGCAATTCAAAGACCCAGAAATCTATCCAAATCCGGAAGTGTTCGATCCTGATAGATTTTCCGATGAAAATATTAAGACCAGACATGCAATGGCTCACTTACCATTTGGAGATGGTCCAAGACACTGCAGTGGTAAGAAGCGTTCTTATAAAAAAACTAATAAAATGTTCCTAAATTATGAATTTTGAAATCAATAATTTTCAAATGATCTTAATAATAATAATATCAAATATCTTAATAACAATGTCAAATAATATTTCTTTCAGGCATACGATTGGCAATGAAACAATTGCATGTAGGAATGGTCACCATCGTGTCTAAATTCAAGGTCGAAGTATGTGAGAAGACTCGCAAAGTATATAAACCTGAGAAGAGGCAATTGTTCCTTCTCCAACCCGCTGATGGAATATACCTGAAAATGTCAAAGGTTGCGGCAGCATAAAAACGTTTATGATTATTTAATTTCTAACATATTTTAATAACTAATAAATAGCAGTAATTATTATTATATCCTATATTTCTTTCTTTCCTTCTTTGCTCTGTATATTTATAACTCTTTTGTTATATATTGACGAAGTTGACTGAATAGTAGCGTATCTTGTTGCGAAATCTTACGTTTAAGTTTATGTATGATATACTTAAACACGATTGCGCATAAGAACATATACCTAATAATAAATATTGATATATAATATTAAAAATTAATAATAAGTTAATACATAAAGTTGATATACAATATATTATATATGTATACGGGTACAGTTATACTATTATATATATGTTATGTATATCGGAGATGAAAGGACATCGGGGCCTTTTCTTTGGAATCCTTGGGAAAACCCCAATACTTTAGTCTAGATTCTTATCATAAGCCGTACTTAAGTAATTGTTTACGATTTAATCCGATTCTGTTTGTGGCGGATGAAAAGAGAGTTTTGCGTTTCGTCCCGGGACTACCGGTGGACTCGTCAGTAAGGCTATGCCCGGTAGTCCCTGCCTTAAACGTAGAGGGTGTCTCGCTAGGTGCGGTATTTGTATCATTCGCCCGTATATTCGACCGCTAGCGAGATAGACAGACTCGTTGTCGTCGTAGCCCTCTGGTGTTGGCGGTTGGTACCCGCGGATCGCCCGGGAGGTGTTGCGCCGCGTTGATACCTCGACCTGTCGGCGTCCTATTGATACCGATTCGCCACATGTTTGCCCGAGATTTGTGACAATGAACTTGTGACTCGAAGTGACACAACCAATCGCTAAACGTAGCTGCAGTCACGGGATGAACGTTTTACCTAACAGAGATATGGAGTAATCGTATAGCTCTCCTTAAAAAACTATAGTTGTAGCGGTACGCGACAATAAACCCTCCAACGGCTTCTGTGCTGTGGCTCACTATACAGAGACCTCATTCTTCGGACAAGATGATTGCCAGATGTCGATATATCTTCATAGTATATTTCCAGCTAGCCTAAGGACCCGCTACAAATCTTAGGATTTATTTAGCTAAGCTTCTTCAAACTGATAAATAGTCTTAGTTTTAGCAGCCCCTCAATCTATCACCTACTACGGGAAGATAGGGGAAGTCTGCTTTTCTCACGTACGACGCTTCCTAGCAACTCTCTCTCAAGGGCGGTTAGCATCCTTCTTTAACCACCAACATAGAAATTAACCAATTAACAGCAACGTCCATTTCCCTCACTTTCCGAACGAAGGCTTTCCTTGACGAATCCGATGATCTCGTGCCCTTATACACACCCCATCATAGTTTTCCTCTGCAGCATCATCGTGACGAAAAGTCATTCTCTCGTCAGGTCTCATTAGCGAATTACATAGTGTCTTCACGGTCAGTGAATACTCTACGTTCTAACAAAGAGTTAGTTGAGTGATACTTGTACTGTAGACAAGCAAGTTGTCTACAACTTATGCTTTGGAAGAAAACACATTTTGTTATCCCGTTGACCGTGGATTCGTTATCGAATCTAGGAAAATTGTTATTAATATCTCGAGTGTCCGATCACCGCGGTTATTTGTCGAATTCTGTATTGACCATACTTGTACCAATAAATATTATCTCCCTAGTATAACAACAATGTCTAATTTGAGCGAAGATTCGTTACACGCTCCTAACCCTAATCATAATGTGAACTCAACATATATATATATATATATATCATACAAGTCGGGGTAGCGTCGGGAATAGGGTTGTGGGCGTTTGATAAATCTTCATTGGAATTAGCCATCGTTATGGTATAACAAAGGTACGGTTTATTAACACAAGTATGAATACTACAGACTTGACAATCAACCATGGCAATTAAGCACTCGCGACACTAGTGACAATGGCCTTAGGTTCGATAACGAATCCGCGATCAACGGGATGATAGATGTACGTGCTTACAAAATCTAAGTCGGACTCTTTGTTAATATTCACTGATCGTAAGGCGTTACTCTTTTCGCCGATGAGATCGCAAGAGAGAATGACTTTCCGTCCCGATGATGCCACACAGGAAAACTACATGAGGTGTGTCTAAGGACACGAGATCCTCGGATTCATCGAGGAAAGCCTTCGTTCGGAAGGTGAGGGATATTGACGTTACTGCTAATTGGTCAATCTCCATATCGGTGATTAAAAAAGATGCTAGCCGCCCTCGAGGGAAAGCTGCACATGTACTGCAGAAACGCATTGACATCTGGCAATCATCTTACTCGAAGAATAGGGTCTGCAAGTGGCGAGCTATGGGACGGAGACCGTTGGAATGTTTACTGTCGAGTGTTACAACTATTTTCTTTTTAAGGAGAGCTATAGAATTTGAGGTGGTATGGTGATAGGTGTGTAAGGAACTACTCTTGGTGTTTTTAACGAACAATAATTTATTTAGAACTAATCAACAATCAGAGTTAACAATTAACAATTAACAATTACACTTAACAGACAACTGGTAACAACTAACAAATAACGATAGACACCGAGAGATCATTCGACGCGTTGCTATGCAAATAGTACCGAGGAGTTACACATTTAATGGCGTAAGGCAGACTGCCTGCCCTTTTGTTTCGGATCGCGCAGATTTTTCCCTTCGTAGCCCAACGATATCCCCAACTAGCGTGCATTCATTAGATGTGCCGCCAGTGCTGTCACGTGTATGCTCTTCCGAGAATTCGGCGGAAAGAGTGTGAAGATATCGATGGTACATTGGGCACGTCGGTGTTGCGCTTTGGCGGCGTCGCGCTTTGCATCCGGAGCCGTTGAAAAGTTCCGTGGCCCGTGCCGCCACAAATTATTCCATGTCTTTGTTAGACAAAGCGTTCATCCCGTGAGCGCGGCTACGTTCGGCGACTGACTGTCGCCTCGAGCCCAAGCTCATTATCACAACTCTCGAACAATTACAATCGGATTGAATAACTACAACTGTTCAATTACAGCTATAGTAGACTCTAGGTTACAATGTTGCGGGATTATCCAAAATTCCAAGGGCTCCGGTGTTCTTTCATCTCCGACATATATAATACTGTTATATCAGTAAATACGTTATTTCCGTTGGTTTGTAGGCATGTTTTTGGATTGGCAGCTGCAATAATTAAAGATATGTGTAGTATCGTGGACGAAAGGCCTAAGAAATACCGGGCGAACTATGAACAATGTCGCGAGAGCCGAGGCGCCGTCGGGCCCATCAATGTGTCATCGGTCTTTTCAAGTGCATAGTTTCGTGGAAAAGACCTACGTGACCCTGGCCACGAGCGCCTGCAGAACACGTGTGCGGTGGGCCTAGGAAAAAGACAACAGAATGCGGCAACGGCCAGAGAGTTAGTCGAAAAGCAGAGTGCGAGTCGAGAAGCAGAGTGCGAGCTGAGCGGAGACAGAGGTTGCGAGTGGCGTTGCCGAGAGAGTGTGGATTGCGCTGTTTTCTGTGCGTTTGGCGTGAATAGTTCAGGTTGAACAACAATCGTCTTTTTCTGACTGATTAACATCTCTATTGTCCACTCTTTGTAAACACATTATATCACGATATTACATATGTTTGAAACTATATATGAAGCATGTCCATCAGCACTATTGAATTCTCTAAATGATGATGCTACACCACTTTGCATTGCTGCTATGAAAGATGATAAAAATTTATTTTTCAGATTGATAGAATCAGGATTCAATGTTTCAATATATAGTAAGATATTACATTTTGTTTAAAATTGATACGATTACGATGCATGATTAATGCATGCATTAATTTTCAAATAGATGACTATACTTACAGTATGATGACGCTGTCAATAGTACTAGAAATAAAAAACTTGGCAAAATATTTTAACACAGAAGATTATTGGAATGGTAACTCAGATAATATTCTTATAGAAAATGAACCAGATAACAAGGACTGTTTAAGTCTTTCCAAACTTGTAAATGAAAATAATAGTAATAAGTCTCCTTTAAATGTTCATAGGATACCGATAGTTACATTTGATACTACAATGTGCAATAATGTCAACTGTAACAACAATGTCATAAAAGATCCAAATGAACTTTCAAAACCTTGTGCATTAAGTTTAGAGACAAATCATTCAGAAGGTGTTCGGAGTTGTTTAATTTCGCTCACCTTGACTTGCAATCTGAACGAACTATTACCTACTTCTCCAAATATATATGTTTCACAAAATAAACATAATGAGGGAATGAATTTGAATATAGAAGATGAAACAAAAGATAAACAATTATTTGTAAATGAAGATGAAGATGTAATAATGCTAACTTGTTCAAAAAGTAGTAAGAATGTAAGCGAACTACCTTTGCAGAGGTATGTTAGTTATTACTCTATATTATATAGAAAACAAATATGATATTTTATTGTAACTGTCTTTATTTTAATTCAACTATTTTATTTTAATTGTTTGCAAAGATTACAGTCCAAATACGATTATTGCAGAATTTGACAAGTAACCGTGGTAATTAGATACTCGAGGAGCTAATGACAATGATCCTAGATTCGATAACGAATCCGTGGTCAACGGGACAGCGAATTGACTTTCCGTCAAATTCTGAGTTGGTCTTTATATTAAAACGTGGAATAATCACTGCTCGTAGAACGTTACTTAAATCGTCGATGAGATCGTACGAGAGAGTGTCTCTCCGGCACGGTGACGCTGCAGAGGAAAAACTATAATGGGGTGTGTCTAAGGGCACGAGATCATCGGATTCGTCAAGGATAGCCTTCGTTCGGAAAAGTGAGAGAAATTGACGTTGCTGTTAATTGGTGAATTTCCATGTTAGTGGTTAGAAAAAGATGCTGACCCTCCTTGAGGGAAAGTTGCTAACGGGAAGCGTCGTTTGTTAAAAAAATAGATCTCCCCTATCTTCTCGTAGTTGGGCAAAGACTGTTTGTTTGTTTGGAGGACTTTAAATAACTAAATCTTAATATTTATAACGGCCCTCAGGCTAGCTGAACATGTACTGTGGAGATGCGTCGGCATCTGGTAACCATCATACCCGATAGGGTCTGCGTGTGGCGAGCCACGGGACAGAAACCGTTGAAATGTTTACTGTCGCGTGCCGCTACAACTATTTCTTTTAAGGAGAGCTATAGAATTACTCCATACCTCTGTTAGGTAAAAACGTTCGCCCCCTGGCCGCGGCTACGTTCGGCGACTGGTTGTCGCCTCGAGCCCAAGCCCATTATCACAAATCTCGAACAAATACAATCGGATTGAATGGCGACAATTGTTTAATTACGCCTATGGTAGAATCTAGATTACGGTGTTAAGGGGTTTTCCCGAAGTTACAGAGGGAAGGCTTCGATGTCCTTTCATCTCCGACATATATATGACGGGTTATCATTACAGTTAGGTGCGTATAATAGATCTGCCCGTGAATTGGCCATCGTTGTTATGTGCTATAGATGATATCTTACTGATACAAATGTAATTACTACAGAGTTTAACAAGTAATACCGGCGATGAGATAATCGAAATGTTGGTGACAATGAATTTAGATTCGATAACGAATCCACGGTCAACGGGATGAGGAATGCGATTTGATCCACGGTTCTGGTGTGACTCAACGTACTTGTCCACAGTACAAGTAGAACTTATCTGACTAAATCTCAGTCCAAGTGGAACTGCCCTTACCCCGCGCATTCTACATAGTTTTTGTATTTGTTCATTAATCATTGCAAAGCGATGCTAATTTAAGATCTATGTTAACACAACACATTCTAGATTCTAGACCATACAAATTTTCTTTTGAAATCTATGGGTGATTTGATCTAGACTAATAACTCATCATGGGACATCATAGGATATCGCAGGAATATCATGGGACATGATAGGGACATTATGGGACGTATGTGTTTTAGTTACTATAAAATAGATATACCTAGGCTATAACCTACAACTTATTACATAACCTTCGTAACCAGTTCGCTGTGGAGTGCCGAAGCGTGCAGACGTGTCTCTAGTGCCCAGCGTAGTTCGAAAACAACACGTGTCGCCCAACCGTCGAAAGAGAACACAGCTAAGTGTCCCTTACCCTTTAGGGAGAAGAACATCCCACGCACCTAACCCCAACCCGAATACTAGCCTCACAGCCTCACGACTAGTTGTTCATTCCGAATTAACTAGCTCGATGATGGCCCAGCAACCGCGACCAGGCTCTCCGGAGCAGACTCGCAGCTACCCCGTGGCAGAAGTGTAGCAGAGCTCTCCGCACTAACGACGCTAACACTACAAAGAAAAGGAAAATAGAAACAGCAACGCAAATAAACACACACAACAGGTTCGCCGTATTGGAATCCTCAAACGACGCCATGGAAATCGTAGAACCGCCACCAAACCAACATTCACAGAGAATCCCCCCTTCCCCACCAATATTTGTGGACGACGTCATCGACATACAGACAATGATCAAGTCCCTAGAGAGAGATATCTCCAAGGAGGATTATAACCTTAAGATAAGTAACAATAAAGTAAAAATACTACCGACGAACCCAGAAGCTTACAGAAAACTCACCAAGACACTCAGGACCCTGAACGCCAACTTCCACACCTACCAACTCAAACAGGAAAGGCCTCTCCGGGTGGTCCTACGAAACATCCACCACTTAGCAGACATAGACGAACTCAAATACGAACTCTCAAAACTCGGCCACGAAGTCATCAACGTAAGTAATATAAGGCATAGAGTCTCGAAAGACCCGTTATCCTTATTCTTCCTAGACATTAAACAAAAGCCGAACAATAAGGAAATCTACAACATCAGTCGCCTAATGAACGCGATAGTAAAGATCGAACCACCGCTCGTGAAAAAAGAAATAGTGCAATGCAATAGGTGCCAAAGGTACGGTCATACGCAGAAATACTGCAACCATACTTTCCGCTGCGTTAAATGCGCAGGCACTCACTCCACTGTCCAGTGCGCCAAATCACCGGAAACCCCAGCGAAATGCATCCACTGCCAAGGGGACCACCCTGCCAACTACAAAGGCTGCCCAGCATATAAAACACTATACACGAACAGGTAGCCTAAGCTCAGAGCGAAAGAGGTATCCAACCAAACACCCAGCCCGCCGAAATTCACGACTACCCCAACCCCCTCAACCAACCAAACACCCAGTCCTACCAAATTCATCTCCACCTCAACCTCCTATGCCCAAGCAGTACAAGGCATCCAAAATAACCCGAACAGCCAAAGAAACCTTCCCCAAAACAGTGTCCCCAACCCACCTAACACAGACAACTCCTCAAGGCTTGAAAAGCTAATAGAGAAACAATCGGAGCAAATAAATCACTTGCTATCGCTACTAACACTCATCGTGGAAAAATTAGCACGCCCCGACTCAAAATAAAACCAAGGCGCATAGCACTCTGGAACGCCAACGGTCTAGCGCAACACAAACTTGAACTAGAACTCTTCTTAAAACACCAGCAAATCGACGTAATGCTCGTATCGGAAACCCACTTCACCGACAAGAGCTACCTGAAAATAAATGGTTACAAATTCTACCATACCCAACACCCCAGCGGAAAGGCCCACGGTGGCACTGGAATAATAATAAAAGCAAGTATTAAGCACTACGAACTTCCATCATTCCAGAAAGACTACCTCCAAGCAACAAACGTAGCAATAGAAGACTGTCATGGCTCAATCACCACCTCAGCAGTATACTGCCCTCCCAGACACTCCATCGCCAAAGAAGACTTTGATAACTTCCTGGACACCCTGGGCAATAGATTCATAGTTGGAGGAGACTATAACGCCAAGCACATCCAATGGGGCAGCAGACTGGTTACAGCAAGAGGCAAAAACCTCTTAAACAGCATAATAAACAACAACCTCAACTACCTCACCACATACGAACCCACATACTGGCCCACTGACACCAACAAAATACCCGACCTTCTCGACTTCTTCATAACTAAAAATATCCCATCAAGACACGTCCAGATCAACTCCTCGGCTGATCTCTCCTCTGATCATTCTCCCGTGATAGCAACAGTCAGTTCAACAATCATCGAGAATACACCTAATGGCTCCATTCACAACCAACACACCAACTGGCAGCTCTTTAGAGAAGTCTTTACACACTCAACCTCAGCCTTAACTCCACTAAAAACAAAGGAAGAAATCGAAGCAGCCACGGAATACTTAAACACGAGCATAATAAACGCAATCCGCCTCTCCACACCGACAAAGCCATCTAACAGCAAACAAGAATATCCCCAATACATACTAAAAAAAAATAGCAGAAAAACGTAGACTAAGAAGAGTATGGCAGACCCATAGAACACCGGATGACAAACGCAAACTAAACAACGCAACTAGAAAGCTATCCAAAACCTTAAAAAATTATAAAAACGACTGTTTCCATAAATACCTCGCCAGCTTATCCCCCACAGCCGACTCCAACTACTCGTTATGGAAGGCCTCCAGGAAACTCACACGCCCCCCACAAATAATCCCACCTATCCGCCGTCCGCAAGGTGGATGGGCGCGAAGCCCTATAGAAAAAGCCGACCTGTTTGCTAAATACTTGTCAAAAGTATCCAAATCCCATTCCCCCAAAGCCGCCGCGGACGTTACTGAATACTTGCACACCCCCTTCCAAATGTCCCCTCCTATCGAACCCTTCACCTCTGCAGAGACTATAGAAACAATCAGTCGCCTAAACCCCAAGAGAGCAGCAGGACACGACCTAATAGGCAATAAAGCAATCAAGGAACTTCCCATAAAAGGGATAGCACTCATTGTTACGACCGTTCGCGGAGAGACGCGGTCGCGAGGAAAACGCGTCAGCGAGAGGCGTAACTTCTCGCTACGATTCGGTGAATCGACGCCGCGAAGTAGTCGTTCCCCTGCTTCGTTTAGGATAACTGAGGTGGTTGATTTGAATATGACACAGTAGTAAGTTATATTTCACCGTTTATTCCACAACTTATAACGAGGATAGTTACACTGGTGCGTATGTACGAGATGAGTGAGTAACTGAGTGATCTGCGGGTGTGTATACCCGCTCGAAGGATGTTGACCGTTCGAAGGATGCAAAAACAGTACTCTTGGGAGACGATGCTGTCTCGGAGGAGAGCTAAGGATGAGTGTGTCTAGCGCACGGGACCATCGGATTTGTTGGTGCCGATGTTATTTAGGAGAGTGAGGGAATAGGCTTCGTTTTTAATTGGTTAAACGAAGGGCCTTAACCGCCCTCGAGAGAAAGTGGTTAGTGGGAGGAAAGTTGCAGCGGACGTGACAAAAACTGACTTTCCCTTGTTAAGCCGTGGTAGACAATAGTCTCTAGAAATTCCTCCGAACCAGATGTTTGTTTCGTTTGAAGGACCTTTTCTAGGAAATCTATGTGATTTATGGAAGGTCCTTGAAATCATGGAAGATACGCTGCGAGTATCCGAAGACATCTGGTTGCCATATTGCCCGCGGTGTGTGGCCTCGGCTAGGTAGAATGTTACGCGACGTAACACTCATCACGTCGATTTTTAATGCTATCCTTCGCCTGGAACACTATCCTAAAGCCTGGTAAATCTCATTGATTACCCTCATCCCTAAACCCGGTAAACCGATATACGAAACCAGCTCCTATCGCCCAGTCAGTCTTTTACCTACCCTGTCCAAACTATTCGAGAAGATGCTCACGAACCGACTCCTTCCAATCCTAGAGAACTTGAAAACACTCCCAGATCACCAATTCGGCTTCCGAAAACATCATTCTACAGTAGAGCAAATCCACTGCCTAACTCATACGATCAGCCAAACACTCGAAAAGAAAAAATATTGCTCAGCGGTCTTCCTAGGCATCCAACAGGCATTCGATAAAGTATGGCATGAAGGGCTACTATACAAACTTAAAAAGATCCTACCCCACCCCTACTACTCCATCCTAAAATCTTACCTAACCAATAGGCAATTCATGGTTAAATACCTAGACGCCACTTCCGCAACATTCCCAATAGAAGCCGGCATACCCCAAGGTAGTGTCCTCGGACCCCTACTGTACTCCATCTACACTGCCGACCTACCTATATCAAATGATATAACAATAGCGACATTTGCGGACGACACAGCGCTATTAGCTTCCCACGCTGACCCGGTAATAGCCTCATCCACTCTCCAGCGAAGTCTCGACTCCATGGAAAAGTGGTTTCACAAATGGGGCTTCAAAGTCAACGAAAAGAAATCCTCACATGTAACCTTCACGCTCCGAAAACAAACCTGCCCCCAGGTCACCATCAACAATGCAACAGTTCCTAGCAGGGACACAGTCCGATACCTGGGCATGACCCTGGACAGGAGACTAACGTGGAAGACACACATCTCAGATAAAAGGAAGCAACTAAAGGACAAACTAAAAAAACTCTATTGGCTCACGGGCCGACGCTCCAAACTAAACATACAGAATAAAATTACCCTCTACAAGACCGTAATAAAACCTGTCTGGACCTACGGAATCCAACTATGGGGAACAGCAAGTAACTCCAACATCGAAATACTTTTTTTTTTTTTAACGTGGAGAAATCCTCATGGACACCCGCTAGCGGGTAGTGTCGGACTCTTACCGACTAAAACTCCACGGTCATCTGTCCTGACGCCTGAGTCGAGATGCACCAGGGATCTCTCCCGAATTACTACCGGTTACCCCCGGGCGTCTATCTCCCTGTCGTTATTGAAGGGAGGCTTCCTTCCTGACCACACCTCCTAACGCCTCTTCCTGGTTCATCACGCTCCTACGGTGGCCGCGGCAGTGCCGGTGGCGGCGTCGCGCCTCTCTGGCGCGTGGTGTTCTTCCGATGTTGTTGTTGCGTCGTCCTCGAAGGATGCCGCGTTCTCACCCTGTTTCTTTCCGCCCGCTCCTTCGCAAGTATCACCTGCTCGCAGAAAGTGCGAACGGCGGCGAACTCCCGACGCCCTCTGAGCATGGCCTCCACCAACGCTTCCGGGGCCAACCTCTCGCCGATCTCGAGCTGCAGGACGCGTCGCTGTTCCGCCCACGCCGAGCAAAACTCCAGCGTGTGTTGCGCCGTGTCCTCCTCTTCCTCGCAATGGTGACAGGTGGACATCACCTCTCTGCGGATCCTCAGCAGGTACTCGCCGAACACTCCGTGCCCGGTGAGCAATTGTGTCACCCGGAATGTCAGCGGTATCCCGCCTCGCTCTCTCCAGGTGTCCCAGTTGGGAAGCACGGCGCGAACGGCTCGGTGCGGCCGCGCGGCGTCCTCTTCCAGCAGTCGAGAGCGCCATCGCTCCCAGATCTCCAGCTTGGCCTCCTCCCGGGTGTTCGGGGATAGCGGCCCGTCCGAGCTCGAGCCCCTCAGGTGTTCGTACACCCGTCAGAGCGCCAGGGCCTGCAGCTCGAACGGGGGCGACGCCGCCAGCACGGTCGCCGACGCGTATGTCACGTAAATTTTTAGGGTTGGTTGGTGAAAATAAAATATAGTTGAGTCGTAACACAACTATTAACTTTGTTTTAATCAACCTTTATTATGAATTCAGCAATCACAATGTAACACGCACTGAATTAACATAAATCACAATTCACTCCAACCACGTTATGTAAGACTTAGTTACAACAATACATTAAGTACGCGACTTATAAGGGTAGAGACCGATATAGATATGTTGACTATTCTAAGGATACAGAATAAGTGAAGTTTTACTGACGATACTGTGTCTGAGGAAAGCTAGGGGTGGGTGTGTCTAAGGACACGGGACTATCGGATTTGTTGATGACAATTTTAGTTAAGGAAGTGAGGGCAGTAGACACCGTCTCCGATTGGATAATAGGACGGTTGTTGGACCAGGAAGGGTTTTAGCCGCCCTCGCGAGAAAGTTGCCAACGGAACATACCAGATGTGGAGAAAACCAACTTTCTAAGCTAACACGTGGTAGACAATAAACGTAAAGGGAAATTTAAGACAGGAAATACTCGCTTGGTCCGAAGGACCTTAACTATAAAAATGCCAAGGCCCCTGGTGGGCACTTAAGACTATTGAGGGTGCGCGCCAAGGACATGCAGACATCTGGGTGCCATCCTGTCCGTGGTGTGTGGCCTGGTCTCTGATGTGAATTGACGTTACACGTACGACGTAGTTCTGTACCCCCTGGTGATGCGAATGGCCGTCGTCCTATGCAGTCTCCTCAACGCGATCAGGCTGCGCCGGCTCGCCGCCAGGTCTTCCGCCCACACCGGGGCCCCGTACAGTACTCGGGACCGGATCACCCCCTCGTAGAGTCGACGGACTCCCGCTCCTGCTCCGCCGATGTTCGGCAGGAGGCCGCACAGAGCGTTCGTCGCGGCCGTCACCCTCAACATCGAAATACTACAACGATTCCAATCGAAAACGCTAAGATCCTTAATAGACGCACCTTGGTATGTTACCAACGAAACCATCCATCGCAACCTCAAGATATCCACAGTCAAAGAGGAAATAGCAAAATACAGCGACAGATATAGCAAAAGAGTCAACAAACACCGAAACCCCCTAATCACTGGACTACTTGACACGACGGACCAGATTCGCAGGCTGAAGAGGCACTACCCGCTATTCATTTAGTTATCCAAACTAAGCATATGCACTTACCTATAATACCTACAAATTATACCTATCTATAACAAGCACTAACTTATTGTAAATAAACAGCCATGTCACTGCGCCACGCCAGAAAAATTACTGAAAATTCTCAACGCGAGAATTGATTGTAATTGCAACAAATAAATAAAAAAAAAACCTTCGTAACCATCTATGTAATCGTTCTGTACCTGAGAGAAAGATATTGCATCATGAATGATACTGTCAAATTGGTAAAGATCCATGAATTATTGTGCGACAAATAGATATTATGTTCATACCTAAAGTAAGAGATCAATGTGTGTAACATTCGACGTCAAAAACGGAGTAGAAGGGGAGTTTCGTTATCAGCATAATCTAGACAGTTGCGGGGGTGTGTGAAACCCAAGGCTACAATGAAGTATTCCGGATAGTTGCATTTCTCTGACACTTTGTATGAACAAAGTACATTGGATATAAATCCAATGTAAAAAACAAATGTGTGCAGCATTTGACGTCAAAAAAGGTGTGCAGAACGCGCGTTTCGTTGTCAGGATATCTCAGACAGGTGCAGAGATGTGCGAACTCGAGTGCTACAATGAACCATTTTAAATAATTGCAATCCGCGGCAATCTGTTTATGCTTAATATCAGAAGCTTACGTACCATTAGGTGTCAAAAATGGAGTATTGCGCGCATTTCGTTATCAGAATACGCCAGACAGGTGCAGAGTTAAAATGAACGGGGCTGTCTTTATGCCTAAGGTAAGAAACTAATGTGTGTAGCATTTGCCATCAAACAAAGTGTGCAGAACGCACGTTTCGTTGTCAGGATATCCCAGACAGGTATGGAGATAAGTGAAGTCAAGGACTATGATGAACTGTTCTAAATTTTTGTTTTTATATGTAAGGCAAGAGATTTAACGTGCGCGTCTTACGGCATCAAAAACGGAATATGTTTTGTTTGAGACGTTCAACTTGGATAGTTGGAACCATCCTGACGAGGATGTACAATGGTTGTCTGGTAATGAGTGCAGTTTCACGGATCACGCAAAGGAAAGTCTTTTTATTAACAATTTTTGACACTCTACTTGTTACGTCCCGTGATCCAACCATATATTCTAATCCATTGTTCGGTCAAGATGATCACTAGCTGTTTAAACATATTTGCTCGGACATGCAATAATCCCAAGGAACCATTAATTGCCGTCATAAGATACAATGCATACTTCAAGTCGAGATGCTCCCTTGAGTTATTACTCATTATGGCCAAACATGAGATAAGCGGGTTTTCCCATGTACGATATTCGAAGGCCGCTTCCATCCGCGAGCGACCGTTGGTGGGGGGGGGGGGCAGCCAGCACCCATCACTAGTTTTCCTTCTCGACATCACCGTCACCGAACATCACTTGCTAACAACTCTTCGGTATAAATAAAATACTTGCTATCTACTCTTCAGTAAAAACACTCCTACATTTATCACACGCAACATTCGTAGAATTCGTAGTATTCAGAAGTTGTTAGAAATAAATAGTGATATTATAATTGTTGACTCAGTGTTAATATCATTCAAATTACCTTTACTATCTTAATCGAAATTGGGGATTGGCTGATTTGTGAGATCGATTATCGTATCGAGACGAGAACTTACGACTCTCATTGACGCGTTATACTGCAAATACATCTCCCTGCGAATACGGTCGAACACTATTAACACTCCGGACACAATAATCACCATAATAGGCGCGGCCGCTATAATATCCTAATTCGGCAGGCAATGGAGCGATAAAACGGTTATTGTTAGCGATTGACAAATGTGATAAGCTCGTGGTGTTCGTTCAATGTCTCGCAAAAAGAAAAATATGAACTATTGCTGTACAGTAATACATATATTGTGTGATAGTGTGTCTAATCTGAAATATTGTAGAAGTAAAGAAATCTATACTTCGTTGTGATTATAGGATATCCTGTTTTATATTTTATTTATAATTCCATATAAGATTTTAGCTTTAATCCAAATCAACACTACTATATTGAATCAATAACATCGTACGTGACATGGGCGTACAAATGGTAAGAAGTTCCGTTGATCCCCGAAACGTGGAACACGAAAAAGCATTGCACGTCATGTCTATTGCTATTCTGTACCTCGTCCGTGACATAAGAAATACATTGATTTTTGTCGAGGTCGGCATTTCAGACGTTTCAGGACATAAGACGCGATAAAATATTTATTTTATTTATGGGTATTTTCCCATGTAACATCAGTGTTATTAACCTTCCTGTATACGGGACATCGCATTGATGTTAGAAGTAATTAAATTTTGCGGTGCTGCCACAGGTGAGGAATTGTTACATGAAAGCACCTAAAAATACATATTTAGACATAGAAAAATAAATAGATTAGATTTGAAATTATAAATATTTTCGGTGTGTCTTGAATGTTTAAATAAAAGCAGTAATAGCAAAATGTGATATAAGAATTGAGAAAGAATCGGTGCGCAAGATGTGTTCCATTAAATGGCGCAGGATATTACAGAAAAATACATGCAATGTTAAATACTTTTATTACACATATGCTGTAATCACTATTATATTTGTAATGTAGTTATAATATTTAGATAATATCCTTACTTCTCTATACAAAAATAATTACAATAATAATCGTTATTGGCATAGGCAAAATCGTTATTTATTGAAATTTATTGAGCACAATTATTTTTTTTTTCTTATTTTACACAAGTAAACCTATATTAAAAGTCATTTAAAATTATAAGATCTTAATTATCTCTTATACACATACATACACACGTTTATAGATGCGTATGCTTGTATATCGTGTATATTCATATTTAAATTCATTCTGTAATACCTACAACGCATTCTAACAATATATCAAAGTCTTTTATTACACTGGTAATATGAATTTTTGACAAAATACTGAATATTTCTTCTTCTCTCTTTCTTTTCTCTTCCATTGTTTGTCGCTTTCTTGCCATTTCTTCTACTTCTGTCTTTCTTCTTTTGTTTACCACCATTATGTTCATTCGTTATCTCTATCTCACATACGCGAACCATTCGATAGCATTAAAGAACATTCGAAAGTGTCAATTTTTGTTCACATGCGCTTATTCAAGAACCCTGATCATTTCGTGATTATTAAGAAAATTTCGCTGGTAAACAGTTCATTTTACCGCCGGTCAGAGGAGTCAAACATGTTCGTTTTTCAAACACGTATGTCTATTAAACAAATATGGGCTTAATCATAGTTTGAACCCGTGGCGGCGACCGTTTCTTTATTTTACATTATTATTCACACGCTATCTCGGAAAGAAGTTACGCGGAGATGAAGATTAAACAGCGCGTGTAACCGTATAACATTCGTAAACATATCTGACCTTGTTTAACACTCCTGGCCAGATTATTCGATTTATATAAAAATGGTATAAAATTCGTATTGTGAATCGAGCTTACGATATAATCCAAAATCGATCGAATGGAAGAAACTGTTTAATTGGATATTAAGGACATAATAGATGCAAAGTGGCATTGACTAAAATAATGGTAATAGTAGAACGCTAATGATTATAATACTACATTTATCGATAGTCGTTTGCGAGAAACGCGAGCTGTGAAAAACATTTCAATTCGGCTTCCTACGTTAAAAAATTGTGTTTCTTTTTCGAACTTGAATCGTCAACCTATAAAGAAACGTATAGTATGTGGTAATGGAATGTTTTCTCTGTGTCGTTCACAACAATTTTTGTGATAGCGGCGTAATCACAGCGTAATAAAATGGTTCATTTAATTATAAAAGACAGAAACGCGAAGCACAACATATTGCTTCGAGTAAAATGAGCTTCAATTAAAGTCCGTGGGCACAAGATTATTAACTATTGCATATATTATCCAGATATGCAATAACTTGGAATCACTTTGGTGCGTCACGTTTTCAATTGGCGTTGCAATTATATGGCACG
The DNA here is from genome assembly GCF_011952255.1 of Bombus vosnesenskii. NCBI lineage: Eukaryota > Metazoa > Arthropoda > Insecta > Hymenoptera > Apidae > Bombus > Bombus vosnesenskii. Next base: position 272,203 of record NW_022882987.1, read on the forward strand.
TACTACATAATATAAACTTTACACACTTTGTTCCTTCTTCTTCCTTTTTCTATTCTCAGTCTTCTAAACACGTATCCCTAGAAAACTCAACAAAACGTTCGAGAATTTTATTCCCGTTATGCTTTACCACTCTTTCTCCTTTCACATATGCATACCCTCCTCCGGTAATTCATCTAAAATATAGGGTGATCATATCTCACGTTTTTTAGCAGGTATACATATATATATATATATATATATATATATATATATATATATATGTATATATCCTCCTAAGCAGGTTAAAATATAATACTACCATAATACATAGTAAATATAAAATAAAAGTAGATATTTGTTGAAAAATAAAAATCATTGAAAATACTTTCGTGCGAAATTAGCACGAAAAGTAAATAGAAACTTAATATATGAAATTAATACGAACATATAAAATTGATATAAAGCTAATACATATATCTTTATAAAATTAAGACTTAATATTAATATATCGATATAAAATATTATTGATATTAATGTTTAAACAGCAGAAATCGAATTAATATCTAATAACGTAAGTAATTTAATTTATCTTCAACACATACTTTGTTATTAAAAACTGGTACTTTGGTTGTGATAGAGTTTGTATACATAAAATTCTAATGATCTTAAAGGAAATGAAAAAGAGTCTTCGGTATCCCTTCTATATCTTCATCTTACTTCTCTCGCTCGAACCTTTCCATTTAATGTAAGGATACGATCACCTTACCATATAACATTCTCTAAATTAAACAATTTAGGCTAATTAAAGATTAATACGCAAGTAGCGGGTAACTATTACATTTAAGAAAAAAAGAAACATTTCTTCCCATTAAGGACGGTTAAAGCTTCGAAAATGAGCAACGATCGAATATACAGAATGAGTCTAATATAATCAACAGATGCGTATATTATATTACTTGAAAAATCTTCAAATTTCTGTATCTCTCTTTTCCATCTTTAAATTCTAATCACGACTACATAACATCGTTATAATAACACCGCATTTATCTAAATCTGTACACGGAAATTTTCGCATTGTTTATGTCCAACAATAAATAATTAAGCTGCGAAAAAACACCTCGATACGTCTTAACTTTCGACGAATGCTTAATATATGTATATATGTCATCATCATCATCGACATCATCATCATGATCATCTAGATCATCTAGATCATCATGGGCATCAACACCGTCATTATCGTCATAATCATCATCATCATCATCACCACCATCATCATCATCATCATCATTATCATCAACGTCATCATCATCATCACCATCAGCATCATCATCGCCATCATCATCATCATCATCGCCATCATCATCATCGACATCATCGTCATCATCATCCCCGGCATCATCATCATTATCATCGTCGTCGTCATCGTCATCATCACCATCATCGTCATCGGCATCATCATCATCATCGTCATTTTCACCATCATCTTCATCATCATCATTATCATCATCATAGTTCTACCGCATTTCTACCAATTATACTCTGAGAAAATGCTAAACGGAAAAAAGAAAAAGGAAAAAAGGACAATTGAATGTTCATCGTTTTGATTGTAGTACTTCGTTCATGGCATCGCAAACGACAACGCGTTATACTTACAAATTAAATCGAAGTGTACAATAAAAGAAAACTTGAGATGGGACAAAATTTCATATTGAGATTCGCAAGATTAGAATCTAAAGACTTCGCGAAGTCTTGAAACTCTTGGAACTCGGAAATCTCATTTCGCTTCGTTTTCTTCTCTAATAAGAAATATCTATTTTGTCAGGGATTAAAATGTTAACAAAGAAACCAACAAATTAAGTTTTTAATAATTTGTAATGAAACTATTTTAAAGTCTAAAAAACACACCCTTAATTGGATTATTATTGGTTATATATAAATAAATTTATATCGTTTTATTCATAATTAATGTTTTCGTAAGTTATTTATATGAATTATTCAGAGCTTCGAATCATAAAAGTTGCTGAAATTTCTGAATTTCGAGAACATTTTTTTAATTTTCTTAAACTTGACATTTTGCGAGATTTTTCAAATCTTTGATGCCTTTATGCTTTCTTTTGTTTCTTTTACGGACGGTTTAATAGGGCCCGCCAATTTCACGCTCTTCGATCATTAGAACCATTACTGCCGATCGCTGCGCCGTCTGTTGTTTTACCCGCCAAACAGAATATTATTCGAAACATGTATCGAGAATCACGATATCCCGATGATATATCGAAAAATCGTGATCGTTCTCGCTCGATTTACATAACAACTCTATCACAAATCATTCGGAAAGCATATATAATATATTCGTACTATACTTCACGCAAATATTTGTGTATGTGTATGTTTTTTTTCCTTTGTTAAATTACTTTCATCTTTCATCGTTCATAGTTTAATAAATACCTTCTGCAACATATGTACGAGAAAGTTTAACAATAATACATATCGTACACGTTCCACGCAAACGAGCTACGCGGAACGTCGTCTCCTCGATTTTTTCTTTTGGTTTCTTTTTCTTGTTTCTCTTATTAAAGAGGTTAACTTATCTTTCTTTTTTATAATTAAAGAGCGCGTCGAGAAACGTGTATAAGAGCGGAATGTTGCTTTGATCGTGTTTTAGAATCATGTCGTTGGTGCGTTTGAAGCTGGCGGCGTGTCGGTACGCCATATTGAGGTACCAGATTGGCTGATCGTGGTGATCTGTGAACAAAATCATTCATTCATTAAATCTTAATTTAAGTAAATTTTCAATTCAAGTAACTTTTACAAACTGCAGTTTTAATTTATTTAAAAATTAAGTGATTAAATTCTACAGATTCGTTCCTCTTATAGGATTATATCGTCAATATGTAGAAGAAGTGTCTTGTCATCAACAGAAGAAGGTTTTAATGATGACTGTCTTAAATGAAAATATTGAAATTTATCAGGATTACGTTTTTTCAGAATGAAAAATTTTAATTCAAGGAAACATTCACAGTGACTCACAGAAGTATTTAAAGATTTATTATAGAAAGCTTTTGTAAATACAATATTATGTGTGTTATATCAGACTGTTTGAAATTTTATTAGATAAGGAGATACGATTATTGTTAGACTACGGATATTTATGCAAATTTTTACGAGCGCAACTAAAGAAGTCATAACAAAGCTAAGAGAGGGTAAATTAAGTAATAATAAGTCAATTAAGTTAAAGTTAAATATGTATTATAACGGGTAACGTATTTTTGATACTTTATATTAGCTTTATATAGTTTTTTTATATAGTTTTTATATAATTTTATATAGTTTTATATATTAGTTTTATTTATTATAACGTGATTATATTTAGACTGCAAACGTTTTTACATATAAATGGAATCTAAATAAAAATTTGTTTCATTCCTTAAATAGTAGAAGGAGTACTTTGTTTTAGATATTTTTTATATTTTTGTATAGTAAGTACGTTTTGTGTAGTTTTGTATATTTGAATTTTCCATAAATGCGTAAAAATCCGCACTCTAGTTATAGTTTGAAATTATTCCGAAAATGTGTATGATTATTTTCCAATTCGATCGACTATACTTGATTTTAAACTTATTATATAATTACCAATATTTTATTGTAAACTTTTATTCTAATCAACCTCCAATTTTTGTTATCAATGCAATATTAACAAATTATGGAAGAGTCACAAGTGATTGCATCGAATCGTACTCATTTTCAGAAACAAATGGTAGGATAGGTCTATTAATCGTCGTCACCTTATTGTCATGTCCGATTAATGGAGTTTCTACCGTGGTCTCGTCGTTGGTGCGACTCATGTACGGATGTGGGGGTGGTACATAAATCGGCTTAGAATGACTGGCGACTTGCGCGTAAATCGTTGGTTCCTGGATTGGTTGCCTACGCGTCAGAGTCGACATGGCCAGCAGTTGAGGCCGCTGAATATTGGATACTTGTACTGGCTGATAACAATTAGGAGGTATTCGTCGGTTACGGAGCGACAGCTCGGCGTACGTTAGCTCTGATCCCTGCAAAACCAGAGCGATAGCTCATTACCGATTATGCTAATTCACAAATAGATAGAATAGAGTAGTAGTATAACTAAATGATTATAACAATAAGAAATTTGATCTTTTAAGCATTGCATCTATTTATTGACATTTCTAGCGAAAGAATTTAAGGGAAACTTTAACAAGGAGATGTTATTTCATGTCCCATACACTACGGTTACAAAAAATTCCTATTCCTATAGTATTTTAACCATGTTAACTTGTTCGAGTTATTTTCATAATTTCTTAAATTTAAGGAAAATATAAAAGAATCATGCGTATTTTATTATTTAAACATTGTACTACAGTTATCGTTAAAATATTAGGAGTCTTCTTATTTGTTGAAATTAAAGAAAGATTAAGATATAAAAAATTATAAAATGAGTGATATATTATTCTCATGATTTTTTAATCAAGTAAAAGATTTTGCTTTATTTTGGCACAAAGTTGAAACTAACAGATATGAAAACATTAGTTATTGAAGTTTCTTAATTCAAATCTCAAAATATTCGATGTTAGTTTTTTGTTTATGTGGTATGTATTACGTACATGTATAGGTAAATGCATCTAGTGTTATATTTCAATTGATGAAATTCGTACTCACATTGCTTGTGTTAGTAAAAGTACTTGCATCCGTTCGTTGCTGGTGTAACACATATCTTGGTGAAGTGCCCTTGCACAGCTCGGCGTAAGAATTTTCTGTGGCAATATAGAGTTCAAGATGATTGTTACTGCACTGAGGGTAATAGCTCTTTGCTGTATCGTCAAAGCAATTGGTTTTTAATTGTTCAATCCTATTGAGTTCTTAATGAAACGACACTCGAATTTTTGCACATTTGTATTGATCAATTAAACAAACTCATTGAACGCATAAACTCATTAAACAAATAATGGGTATAAAATTAGATCTAGTATAAAACTATGTCTAGTTAACCCTGAAATCAATTATTAATTCATAACCATTAAATTTTCGTAACATTTTCACATCGTTAATTTGCAGTAGAAGATTATAGTATTTCTCATTTTATAATATTTTCATTTGTATCTTTGTATGTATCCAAAATAAATTGTCTCGTGGATATATGGCATCCCATCTTATAGTGTACTTCTTCGCTAGTTAGAATCTAGTCATTCTTTCAGTAGAAAGAATGTGTATAATAATTCTTATTTCCTTTTTAGGTTTCAGGGAACATCACCTGTCATACAATTTTAGTAACCATATAGATATTATAATCGAAGAATCAAATGGTTGGAAGTTCCTCAATGTGCTAACCGATAATCACATATATCATCAACTTTGGTTAAAATACAGCGCTTATTAAATTACCTACCATTAGCGTGAGGAATTATATCGGGGTCCTTCTCGAAGCTCTCGATGCTGTCAGAGTTGAGAGGCAGAGTCGACGATTTATCACGTGGAGAGGAACTGCCGGTTCCGGACGCGGCTAGATTCGCCATGCCGCCGTCGTCGTGAGAATCCTTGTCCTCCTGAGTCCTTGGTCGATACCGTAATCTCACAGCCAAAACTATCACAAAGATCACGAGTAGAAGGCCCGCCGTTGCTCCGACCACCGCACCGAGCAATGGTCCAGACAGCGACAGCATCACCGGTGTCAGAGCTGGAAATCATGGTAAGTACCATCAGTCTTCCTACTCTCTTCCTACTCTCTTCCTTTTCTTCGCGGGATCTCATTGTTCGGGGGACGAAAGGATTCTTGAGACACTCATAAATGTCTCTCCTTGCGATTACAACCGTTGAAAATGAAATTTTTCCATTATTGTTGTCGTGGATACGATTTTATGGATTTTTAGGATCATTTATGAAATACACGTTTTTCGTGATTGGTGATGGAATCCGACTCAACGATGATCTGTCACACGAATTTAGAAACTTATTATCATTGAACTTTATTGATGACTATTTTATTGAGAATAAAATCTCATAAAAAATTGAGATATTTACTTCGAACTGGGAATGAAATAATTTCATTGAAGATTTCTAATGAAGTTCTCATTTTATAAAATTTTATTTATCGTAGCAATATAATCATTAAAAAAAGTGATTTAGCTATTGATATATCTGAGATTTAATTCTTCTAATTATAAGTCTATGATTAACCGCTTTTAATTTTAAATGTAATCGAGTTGGAAGGGTTAGATGAATTGGAAAGAGAATTAGTATCTAAACAGAAGACTAATTGATTATCTGGGTAATAAATGAGAACAAGACGCAATGGAGTAAGATTGATCTCAGTTAGATTAGTAGAATAAAGATGTCACTGGAATAGATCTCCTTGGTTAAGTAGAGAGCTAGATCTGATCAGACAAGTAGTACACACACATTATAGTCAGAAGAATGGTGAAATCGTCTAAAGCTGTACTTATTTAGCAAATAGCTTGTGTAGCTTTTCATACGATTTTCATATACGCATACATATCTATCTTCTTTCCTCCGAAACTATTATTCGCGTTCCTTTTTTTGGATTTGGATATAGTGAAATTCGAGCACTCTGGAGATCAGTTTCTTCGGTTGTTTAATATCTTTTTTGTGTATGGAACTTCGTTTATGACATTAATATTATCGGAGAACATTGTACCAGTTCTTTATTCTAGTAAAAAATAGCCAGTGTTAAAGAAGATTTATTATAGTTACTATACACACGTTATAATAACAGAGTGATAAAATTTTAGCTGTATACAAAAATACTCTTCTGATTCGTTTCACAACAAAACTACATGTTGAGAAATCGAATTGTTATATTGTAAAATAAAAAATGGTTGGCGTAAGAAATGCAAAAAAGGTCATTGAAGCGTCATCGTGATTCACTTGTGCGTGTAATTTCGAGTTTTGATTTGATTTATGTTCTCCCTTCGCATTCCAGTTAATAATGGATTAATATCTTTATAATAAACGAGCACTGGAATGATTAACCATGGTCCAATGGATTTCGTATTTAGCCATCGACAATTGTATAAAGAAAATATCATCGCAGGGCTGATCGTCGTTCTTGATCGCGACGATAATACTCCTGTTTTCAGTCTAAAATAAGGAAAACCGTTAGCGTACAAATATTTCACACTGGGATCGCGTTATATATTTTTGGATTGCGCGTATGGTCATGTTTTAATGTATTTCAGGAATTCTGTTCTACATCCTTCGAATACAAAATATTTGAAATAGACATTCCATGTAAACATTCCATTCCTACGTAATAGTGTTTCTTATCTAATATTCTTTGTTAAGAAAGTATCGTAACGAATGATATCTAGATTATGAAATCCAAAGATAAAGTTATTATCGTAACATCAAGGCTTTTAAAATCAATTTAGAATATGTATTCTCGGAAAGGTACAAAGATCTATGAACAACAATCGTGTTAAAATATTTGTTGAGATTTCATTAGACGAATTTTCTACTAAATTAAAAATTTCATTAAGACTTCAATATACAAGAAATATGCTAACGAATCCGACAATATACAGGCTGATTCACTGATTAATCATAATCAATTAAGTAGATTCAGTGCTGACAATATACGTTTTAAAAACTAATTTAGTACCTTGTCCAACATCATCACAATGTTCGTTATGGCAGTGAAAAGAAGCTGTGCGTCATCTAAGCCTGTTCCACACTACATTAGAATTACCGTAGCAAGACTTCACGATTCGCATGCAATGACAACGGCCTTCTTGCACGATAATTTATAAACTAATAATATTAACGAACATACAAATGACAAGTTGTAAACTACAGGCTCTTATCGCATAAATAGTTTTAAAAATTTTCAATTTTAACAAAGAAAGATAGGCCCCCCCTATTTCAGAACTTTAACAATTTTATTATCAAATTTATTTGCACCGTTTTATTATTTCTGCATATTATTTATTGTGCGCTATTATTGGCACTAATTGATATCGATAATTTACAACTTGTGGTTTTGTACAATTTCATTGATAATATTAATTAAACTATCAGAGGGCCAAGGTATCTACAGAGAGGCAGGTGAAACACAGATCTACGATGAGAAGCGAAAGCGCGGCACGTTGCAAGCAGAGAATATCTCATATCTATTTCTCGTGATAGTGGTATGCCGTTCAACACCTATTTCTCTACTGTTCTTTCCACGAGTCACCGTGTGCTCCAATTTCCTTTACATTCTATCACTCCATGAATTAGCCTTTTTACTCTATTATAGAGGAAAACGAAAGTTTTATTTTTTATTTAGAAAATCGTCACCTTTGTGAATGACACTCTTTGTGAGCAGTTTTCTAGCTGATAGAGCATGAGAGCGGTATAGATTGTTGTGAAGTTGGTACTCTTGAGAATCACGGATAAAACGCAGATAATATACTTGTAGTATCGTGGACGAAAGGCCTAAGAAATATCGGGCGAACTATGAACAATGTCGCGAGAGCCGAGGCGTCGTCGGGCCCATCAATGTGTCATCGGTCTTTTCAAGTGCATAGTTTCGTGGAAAAGACCTACGTGACCCTGGCCACGAGCGCCTGCAGAACACGTGTGCGGTGGGCCTAGGAAAAAGACAACAGAATGCGGCAACGGCCAGAGCGTTAGTCGAAAAGCAGAGTGCGAGTCGAGAAGCAGAGTGCGAGTTGAGCGGAGACAGAGGTTGCGAGTGGCGTTGCCGAGAGAGTGTGGATTGCGCTGTTTTCTGTACGTTTGGCGTGAATAGTTCAGGTTGAACAACAATCGTCTTTTTCTGTCTGATTAACATCTCTATTGTTCACTCTTTGTAAACACATTATATCACGATATTACATACTTATTGTTAATAACCTAATAATATAGCTGAATTGAGTAGCATTATATGAACCGTTCAGAAACCACACTGGTGCATTTCATAAATTGAAAAGTATGAGAAAACGATGATGTCATATACGAACACTGTTTTCTAATGTCTTGAAATATTATCATTATCTGTATCAGCTTCTTGCGATAAATGAACTTATTGAAGCGAAAATATTTCTTTTGATAGTTGAATGTTAATCGTGTATTAATAAAATCGTAAACTAATGAAAAAGTGGAGTACTGATCAGTTTGGCTTCTATGAGGTTCATATAAAACGATACATAAGAGAAATTACACGACAATTCTATCGAACAAGAACAGAGGAGACAACCTTGAAATCTTTTCCTGCAACGTCTTCAAAGGGAAGAAGCCCACAGAAATTGTTCTCCAGAAAAACTCCTCCGTTTCCGCAGTGGAAATCGTTTCCCCTCGAACAACAACACCAATTTTCAAGACAATAGGATGGAAGGACGAAAATGGACCATTCGGTGCACCGCTACCTCGACAAATGAATGAACGAAATGCGTCAAATAAATGATGACTTTCTAAAAGTACGGACAGATTTCCACCGAGTTTTCGGGGCACAGTCGAAACAGAAAGAGATAGACATTATAATACGACAGAAAGCGATAGTCATTATGCTACGAAAGAAAGAGATAGACATTATAGTACGAAAGAATGAGAAAAGGATCGTGACACGTTCGTGACAGGGTCATAAAAATGTACGCTTTCGGGATTGCGATCGTAAAGGCACTTCCGCTTCAACCCTTTCCCATGGTGTTGTCACTTTTTGAAACTTTTCAAATGGTAAGTCGACTTCCATCGTGCGAATCCCAATCGACATTTTGACTAAATTTTCTTCCCTCTTTTCCCCTTTTTCCTATTTTTCTTTTTATCGTCTTCTTTTCGTCCTTTTTTGACAGACAGTTCATTTCTATTGGCACTTTGCTTTGGTATTTTTAAAATTTTGCTCTTAAAATTCTATTTGCTTTATTGCGATATTTGTTATACGAAAGAATTTAGTAATCTTCCGAACTTATAACTTGCGACTTGCAAAGTTTCATTAATAATTTTAGTTGATTTGTGCAAGAGAGGTTCGAATAAGTAGAAGATAGTCATAAACAAGAATGTTATAATAAATATAAATTATATTATAAATATATTAGAGATTAATTAATAGAAATTTCAATTTAAATAATTGGCTCTTTAAAAATAAAGACATGAAAGAAACATGCATTCAGCAGTGAATATAAAGATTAATTAAGATTTTAGAATTAAAATACAAAATTCGAATATCGTTTAGAAGTTATTGATAGTTAAATATAGAAAATTCTTTACTCGGATAATAAAAGGGAAGAAATGCATGAGTTTCAAAAAGGTGATCATGAAAGAAATTTGGAATAATTAGGAATCTTAAACGTGAAAATCCGTCACTCAATTATTTTAATTTTTCCTATTCTTCTTCCTACTTTTTGTCATTTCGTTTTTTTTCCATTTTTGGGAGGTAGATTATTTTCTCTGTCGCCTCAGTTTTGTTTTGCGTTCTACGGAATATATTGAGAGATAGTGACGTTAATCGCGGCCGATTGGAAACGTCGATTTCGTTTCGACGCCAACTGCCTCGAGCGAATTAACCGATCCAGCTAATTTCGGATTAATCGATTATATCTGTACGCCGATGTAACACTGCCACGTCCGCTCGTGTTCGTGTCTATGCCATGCGGTCCTCAGTTGATCGAGTTGATCCATGTAAGTGGACGTCCAACCGCCAATTAGCCGATTCAGTTTATTCCGGATCGATCGTCGCGTTAACGTTCGAAATGGATCGGAAGATAGACGAAATTGAGTTTTATCTCTTTTTTTTTCCATTTTTTCATTGAATAACCAATGAAATTTTGAAGTATGTAACAAGTACTTTATTAGATTATTATTACTAAACTACGTGTATTTACGTAAATTTATATTTTTATGGATATAGTTAAAAAAAATACATTGTTTGAATTTTTCATTTTTGAATTTTATTCACAGTCTAGTTGTTCCGTATGGAATGACCGATTAGCGATTCATACCTCACTCGATCTAAAAAATTATGCGTTTACGTACAAAAAAGCGAAGGAGTTGAAACCATACACGACAGAGGAAATTCTCAATTTTAGAAAAGTATATTTAATTCTGTAAATTGAAAAGTACGAAAAAGCGATGCTGTTACGAACTCTGTTTTCTTGCCTCAGAATTCACCATTATTTATGTTACATTGCAATTTCAGATAAACATACGTTCAATAGAAATTGAATTAAATTTGAAGTATTACAGCTACATAAATTTCGACTGTATCTCGAATAAAAACTTATCGACATCGGTGATATGTATTTCTTGTTACGGGTATAATTGGATCTACCCGATCAACAAATAATTTTGTAAGATTGTGTTTCAAACTTTCTATGTTTGTCACAGAAGTCTTTGTCCGTCGTTTTGTCGTCAGAAGTTTTATCAGAATAAATATCTCTCATCGTTCACGTAAAATTGAACTGCACGTTTCCAATTTAATTCTACACGATCGTATTGCTTATTTCAAGCTTGTTATTTTTACAATACTCGTAATTTAGACAGGGACTATCGTTTCAATTTACGATAGAAACGTGACGAGGTTCAGCACAGTTTTTCGCGTTAAAACACGATTACACCGAGGTGGTCCGACGTGTTTGCAGAGATCGTGAATTATCGTTACGCCAGCAATGAATCTGGGATTCAGATGCACTGTCCAGAATTACGCTTCGCACTCAAGTTCGAGATTAATCAGAATCCACTTAAATTTACAAACTCCTCTAAACGAATAGCCCTCTTGTTCTGCTTCTGTGATTCTAAGTTGATATTAAACGCAGCAGGCTAGATTCAACATAGACGTGACATCAGCATCTCTGCTATTACCAGGATGAAAAGTAGTTAATCCGAAAGCAATTTTATATTCTTGTAGTTTAGGTTCTTTGTTTCTTTTAAAAATACTTTTTAAATACAGGATAATTTAACCGTCTGGTACGGTTACTCGCGTAGCAACGAGATCGTTGTATATATTAAAATCGGAGAACGAACTTTAGTAACTTTCAAAATTAAAATCAGAGAAATTGTTTAAATAACTAAATTATTGTTTTTTCCTACAGAAATACGATATTCTATTTGACAATGCAAATTGAGATAGTTTTTTGTCTCATTTTGTTCAGGAAGGGATTTTTATCGTTATGAGTTATAAAGCGGTGGAAAAATCAACTGCAATTTTTTTTTAGCATATTTGCCTTTACCATTGAAACGATACCCCTTCTTTGCATAAAATACGATGGTCTCTTACTTTTTTTTTTGTTAAATAATCACGGAATAATCCGAACGTGAAAGGTGAAAAAGTTTTTCATCTCGATACTTTATCAGATAGAAAAACATGTTAAAATATCGTTCATTAGTACTGCGACTATTTTAAATCTATTCCAAGCACGATTTTTCTTACTCTTGAAAAAGTGCTCAACAATTTGCAAAGGATTTTTAAATTCTTTCAAATTTGATTGTTATTTTACCAAACATCCATTAATAGACTAAAAACGGACAGCTATTTTTGTCAACTGCAATGCATTATCCGTTTCTTGAGAATCAAATATTAGATAATAAAATTAATAAGCTCGTGTGAAATATACAAGAAGAGGATTTGATTAGTTTGACTCATACATTTGTGAAAACTTTCTGTAAGTCTTCAAACACACTGCCGACCATAAGTACTAACACATCTATCGATACGAAGTATAAATTTAATTCTCTTAGTCTCTAATTATTTTATCATAAATTTGTTATTTTCTTTGCATATTCATATGCAGGACACAATAAAATATGAAATGAAGCGAAATTTGTTTCATCTATCCCATAAATACATACAGTTAGTAACATAAGTATTGGCTCACTCTTTAAAACAGAATAACTTTTTCAGAAATGTATCGAATGACTTGAAGGTTTTTGAGAAGTTAGAAGGATTAGTTTACTAGATGACGAGTAAAAAAATTTTGAGAAAATTGAATCGCAGAAAATTAGTAAAAGTCACTTTTTACAACTTCTTTATCTGAGCTTGTAATGAAAATATAACAAATACGTTTTGCAGATATGCTGAAAATGTCATTGAGATTGATTAACGTTGCTATGAGTTACAAACAATTAAAAACAGCCGTTAATCATAATGTACATTCTTGTTCATCTTTCGATGTCTGTTGCTTATTCTTACATCAATCGATTTCCATGAAATTTTCAGCACGTATATGACATAAATCTACAAAACGTATTTTTAAAATTGTCATTACAGTCTCAAATAAAAGAGTTGTAAAAGGTAATCCTTGCTATTTTTCTTGCAATTTCAATCTGTAATTTTTTCAATATTTTGTTCCACGCTTCATCCAGTAGAGTAATTCTTTTAACTTTTCAAAAAAATTCAAATTGTTTGTTGCAATGTTAAAAAAGTTATTCTGTTTGTAAAGAGTGTGACAATACTGCTCCTAACGCGCATGACATGTAATAAATATTTATATACTGTTACGACCGTTCGCGGAGAGACGCGGTCGCGAGGAAAACGCGTCAGCGAGAGGCGTAACTTCTCGCTACGATTCGGTGAATCGACGCCGCGAAGTAGTCGTTCCCCTGTTTCGTTTAGGATAACAGAGGTAGTTGATTTGAATATGACACAGTAGTAAGTTATATTTCACCGTTTATTCCACAACTTATAACGAGGATAGTTACACTGGTGCGGATGTACGAGATGAGTGAGTGACTGAGTGATCTGCGGGTGTGTATACCCGCTCGAAGGATGTTGACCGTTCGAAGGATGCAAAAACAGTACTCTTGGAAGACGATGCTGTCTCGGAGGAGAGCTAAGGATGAGTGTGTCTAGCGCACGGGACCATCGGATTGGTTGGTGCCGATGTTATTTACGAGAGTGAGGGAATAGGCTTCGTTTTTAATTGGTTAAACGAAGGGCCTTAACCGCCCTCGAGAGAAAGTGGTTAGTGGGAGGAAAGTTGCAGCGGACGTGACAAAAACTGACTTTCCCTTGTTAAGCCGTGGTAGACAATAGTCTCTAGAAATTCCTCCGAACCAGATGTTTGTTTCGTTTGAAGGACCTTTTCTAGGAAATCTATGAAATTTATGGAAGGTCCTTGAATCTATGGAGGATACGCTGGGAGTATCCGAAGACATCTGGTTGCCATGTTGCCCGCGGTGTGTGGCCTCGGCTAGGTAGAATGTTACGCGACGTAACATATACCTAGTTATGGCTGGTAGCGTATTTTTGTGAGCTATCGTATGCACACGATTCTCTTTGTAAGAGAGTTTATCGAGCTTCCGTTCTTCCTTCTCTTTTATCTCTTTCTTGAAGCCCGATGACGCGGAGGATCGCGTTTGGCCGCAGACCAATTTCGGTTGAACGCTCTACAGCTGGTCCTCACGTACGCGCGGTCGTCTTAGTGGTGTCCCTCGGAACCAGGAATTTCCCGACTTCTCTGCTATGTACATACTAACCGTTTACAGGATGTATACGCGGGAGCCTTTCGCCACGAATTTGCAAAGAGCCCGTCCATTTGCATATTCGTGGCCATGGTTAGCGGAAAGACGTTTTGTAATCAGGTTCCGCGACCCATTTATAGTTCACTTTAACGATTAACGCGGCTACGAGCCGTTTAATAACCAGTGACACGACACACGACGTCGACTAATGCTCGTCTATAAATTTGATCACCGTACACCACGTAAAACCACTGATGATGGCTTAATCGTTACGATGAAAGTGAAAGCGCAGACGAGTTTGTTAGCTTCTTTAGCTTGTTTCTTTGTTTGGAGGAATTTGACGGTTTGTGTTGTTGGCTGGGTTCATATTGTTAATTTTTGTGGATTTTTCTAGATATACCTTTATGATATTTAGGAAGATTTGGTAGAATTTAGGAAGAATGTTTTTTGAAAATTCGATTATCGATATCTAAGATTGGATTTTTTAAATAAATAATGCAGTAATTTATATTTGCATGACTTGTGGATTTCTTAAGATGAATATCGCTTTTCTGGCCATTAATTTGTTGTTAGTTTTCATATTTCCATAATTATGTATTTGTTTTATTTGCTTAGATAATGTTGCTACAAATGTAAATTAAAATATATCTTAATCCTCAACCCTAAAAAATATCGTCATTTAAAGCTCATTAGTTTCCGTGTATAAGTAGAGTTAGATACCAAAATTTATTGCTCTTAGAAAGAGATAACATTATATTCGTACAACAAGGGCTTAACTTTCGTGCAGTATATATAATGGCGATCATATAAGTAGGGACAGTCTTTATATAAAAGTTTTAGCGTATATCTAAAAAATACATTTTTTGCATTAAGTCTGTATTTCCCCCATCCTCCTGAACATTTTAAAAGTATGGATCGTAATATAACAAAAATCCTTGATCTATATCATTTATCAATTTTCTATCTTTTCTGTACTCGATGCATTATTCCCTTTTTCAATTACGTTGTATTGCTCCCTTTTAGATATTGAATGGCGAAAGTCGAAATGGTTAAAATCTACAAAAATAGACTTATCATATCGATTTCCTGCGATCCTCACGTTTTATTACATATCTCGACAAAATCCATTTCATCCACTCATCCTTCAGTCTAGAACAATTCAATAACGATCTAAATCGGCGATCAACTGGTAGAGATTAATCTCGAATCATGTTTCCATCGATGGAATGGATACGATAAGTTGATCCAACGGTTTAACAACAGAATTCAATTCTATTCGGCTGATCGATCGAGATTAGTTTTAAATCATGGTAACATCACACATTCTTATTGTTAGTCGACATTGACTGGAGGCGAAGTTGCTGATCATTTCCACGAGTTTATATATGATGTTGATTCTGTGTTTACGCAGCACCGGTGTTCGGTTTTCTGTTAAATCCGGCGTAGGCGAGCGTTAATTTTGGATCAGATTTTCAGTCGGATTTCCTAGGATGATCCAATGATTTAATGATTAAAACGGCTGGTCGGCCGATCTCTGCTTGATCCCAGATTAAGTCTGGATTATGTTGGCTAATCGTGAATTCTGGATTAGCTATCGGGGACACGTTTGACAGCATAATTTGATACTGTGATGCTCTTCTCCATGGCCGATTCAATGTCGAACACCGACCTAACTGACAGCGGTACGCTAACGTGAATTTCCGTTTGTACTAACGACTATCTTGGTAGTGACGTCTGATTATTTAATTCTTCTGTTCGATTTGAAATATCTGGATGAGGTACAGCGGCACGAATAGAAGCTAAACATGTAATAAATTTTGCATTTGGAGTTTAACACTAGAGCTACTCGGTTATGATTGCAGAATTCGTATCAAAGAGGTGGAAATGTGAGGTATAGTACCATTAAAAAGTATCGAACACTTATTCTTCATGAAGTATATCTTAATTACAAAATTAAGGACAGATCGAATTGCAATAATTTTAATCTTTATCCTCGTGGTAGCTACATTGTGGAATGTGACGAAACGATTAAGCTGAATTGTAAAAGTCAATATGTAATAACGAGACTGATGTTTGCAATCAAATAAATCTTATAAAACTAGTTTGTTATCTGACAAACTCTTTGTGATAGATTCGCCATTGCTAACGTTGTGTTGTTTAAGTTTTTGACAACCTAGTTATTAACTTTCAGTAATAACTAATTAACGCAACTGTTGGGTTGTTGCTTTTATGTTTCGACAAAATTATTTAGAAGAACAAAAGTAACAACAAGCGAATGAAGTTAAAGCAAATATTATTAGTTAAAATAAGAATATTTCTGATGATATATTCCGTTTGTATAATAATTTTACAACTAATGATATTAGTGAATCGAAAAGTCGCAAGTTGTAGGTTACTTCTCTTTTGCGATTTTATTATGGTACGTCAAATAGAATAATCAGATTTGTTACTTGTAGAATTTACTTCGAAAATTTTATTTGTCTCTATTATGCAAAAGAATTGATTAATGTTAACTGATATTGCCTGTTCAATAGGGCAAAGGCCATATTTTGTTAGCAGTCAACTGTATTAATTGATATTTTAAAATCGTATCAAACATGTGAAACGCATCAAAAATCGAAATGTCACTCAAAAATTACAACATGCTGAGGAATTCGAACACAAGAAATTTTTTATTGTGATAATGAAGAAAATAAAATGAAAAGATCTTAGAAAGGTGATTCACAGGAGAAACTTGAAACAATCGGGTTCTTAAAAACGAAGATTCGTTGGTCGGACACCGAAACAGGATCGATAGGATGAGCTGCGATATCGATGATGCGCAACATTCAAATCAAGCAGGCTAACTAGTTCGAACGCAATTCTGATCGGATTTCAATTTACGAGCAGTTCAGAGTGGATGGTTCACTATTTAGAACTTCAACATTTAATTCGGTAGTTGGGTTAGCATTGAATCAGATTCCGCGTTTCAGATAGAATCTATCCTTATCGAGAATCAACTGGTCCACAATATCAAAAAGAATATCCTTACTACTTTGAAACAAGCGCGATAAAATGATCCTCGTTATTACTAATAAGTGAAATTCGAGAGATCGAGGAAATAAATTTCAACAAATTAAAAAAAAAAGAACGTTTCAACGATCATGATACAAACACTGGATAGTCAAATTTCGGAAGGAAAAGGACGATCCACGACTTCAATGATTTCAAAACTATTCAAATATTTTTCCAAAGAGTCTATATTTCCCAATGTTCCAGGTATTTTACATTTTCCAAAATTCTACAAAATAATAATTGATTCTCTTCAGCCCCGAATGCAGAAATTTCCATCAAATATATTACACGATCTCCCGAGAAGGATTCCGATAATCAATAACTAATGAAACAAATTGCAATCCGCAGGGGAATTAAAAGTAAAAAGAAAAAATGAGAAAGTGAAAGAAAGAACAACAATTACCCGATAGAAAAGGAAAGATCAATGAGAATATAGGGACGATCTGGACCACGATCGTGTTCTGGCTCAGTGTTCTGGACAGAATTTATATGTGGTCCACGGATGGCGCACGCTGACTCGAAATCGAACACTAGCTGGCCCCTACCTGGGTATCGTTGATGCTCCTGTGTCTTACCCTCCTGAACAAAGTGCGGGCTGTGAAGAACCGTGGCGTCGCTCATCGCGTGCTCCGTCATGATCCTCAGCGAGAGAACCAGTCCTGAGTAACTCCTCTCCGCTGGTAGATCGGTGATCTCGAGCATGCTAGGCGTCATGCTAGTCGCGGACGCCAATAGGCGCCTGGTGTCTGCGTCGAAGACTTGCAGCACATAGGTGGCAGTGCGCGGGTCGATGTACTCGCTCTCGGCGCAGCTCACCCTGACCGTTGTCCGACTCTCTTCCCTGATTGTACAATTCTCCGGGGGTGGAGGTTGCGCCAGCCTCTCACCTGCTACCATACCGGGCACAACACACCAGCCTCAGCCATCTTCTACAGCTACTTCGGCGAATTTTACGAGGGTAAAAGGAGGGGAGGTCGAAGGGTTCCTTCTTATGTATAGAGTGTCACAAAATATGTGAGGGATATTTTGATGATTCAGAAGTTAATTGGTGCAAGTTAGTCTTTTATATTCGTACTCTGTCATTATTAGAACGTTTAAACTGTTTTGACAACGAAGGGGTGTTTTACATCTTATAAGGGGGTAGTATAAGTCATTTTTCATGAAAGATTGACTTACGTTGACTGACTTTTGAGTTCTACATTTATAGGATCGATTTTAAACATCTAAACGATGGAAAAGTTTATATAGGAAAATGTCGTCTGAGGGATATCTTGCATGTTATAAACAACTTTGTTCTATGGTAGAAATATGAGTCACTCATTTGCAAACTCGGTTAATTTGGTAAAAAACAAAAAAAAAAAAAAAAGAAAAAATTGAAAAATCGATGAAAGTGTACAAGGTAAGAATCGAGTGCTTTGGCACTAAAATTGACAAAAATGTCAAAAGGTGCAGTTAATTACTTCAGCCTGTCATATATCGCTCATATATCGATATTGATGAACCAGCTGGTGAACCGTTTTTATCCTATTTGTACTTCGTACCTTTCTTTTTAAAATTCATGTAGATAAATGACATAGGGTATGGACTGTTATATGATTGTTAAATATACGAATGAATCTTTCAAAAGCCACACTAATCAACTGTATTTCATTTTTTCTTATGTTCCTTACTATTTTCTTTTTTTTCAATTATCCACGCTAATAAGTTAAAGGTGACGATGTTACAAATATTACTTTTGAAGTTCATCGTGGAATTTTCTATTATTTATATCATCTAGCTGCGATAAATGAATTCATAGAAATAAATCCTTTACTTTTTAAAATAAAATTGTTAATTTTTTTAAGCTCCAGATTATTTACAGTCTATCTAAGACAATAAGTAAGTTTTGTAATGGAACATTGACAATATACGTAGATACTTGCTCAGCGGCTGACTATCGTTAATTATTTATATTTACTGAGGGCTAGCTTGAACTCAACTAAATCGCATTATGAGGTCTGCCGATATGCCGAGAATTTCTGGACTCTAATCTTTGCTCCATTTCCTACTCAAAACGTTTTTGCTAATTGATTGGGATGTGAGCTGAGCTTGTATTTGTGTCTGCTTGCGTAGCTACTGTTATTTCTCCCTCAACGAAAAATTATTTATAACTTGAAAGATATGCTTCAAAAGACATTTTTGTATATGAACATCTTTCTTCGTCTTGATATCTAGAATCGATCCTATAAATCCTGCAAATATTTTGTGACACTCTATAGAGAATGAAGAAGGTGTTCGTTCCTTTGCTCCTTTTTGTACAGTTGGGATGGTACTGATTTGGTGCTAGAGTTTTTGTTGCCCCCTTTGTGGATTCTCCTTAAGGCATGGGTTAAATGGAGGTTCAAAGTGAGATTGGGATAAGTTTTTCAGCGGCGCCGTGCGTCGCAAAGGGGTGCTTTCCTTTTGCTCGGTCGAAGGGACAACTTCAGTCCTGTATTCCTAGATAACGCGTTTCTGTATTCCGTTTGTCCGGCGTTGATGATGTGCTCAACGCTGACAAACGTTCATGTCTGATGATTCTTTTCTCTCTTTTGGTTTTGTCTCGGGAGAAGAGGCAGTGAAGGGCTTTTCGAAAGGAATTTTCGTTATTTTCGTCGATTTTTCGATAGTGTGCCGGTTTTTCGTCATTATAGAGGTTAGACTGTATAGAATTATTTTAACATTAGAACTATTATATTCGTCGAAGTAATGAGTTTCAGATTTGTTGTCTTTGCAATTACTAAGAATATGGAGGTATTTTGACATTTTATTATCACAGAAATGTAATTACGTATATCTAATTATCTTAATCAATTATATGCAACTATGTATAACTAATGTCAAAGGGTGAAATTAATTGTGATCCAACAAGTTTCTATAAAAAAATAATCGATACATTTTCAGTGCATTTAAAGTCAACAACGTTTTAATTCACCACTATTTAATCAGTCCCTATCTTCGATGTTATCGTTAAAATGGAAAAAGTCCACCATTATTTATCGAACAATTTGAAAACTTCGACCAATGAAACAAACGTTCAGTACACCAAAAATAAATGAAAAACCATCACGTATGCATCACTTTTAATCCAAAAAGAATTTCCTTGAAAGAAGAAATTCCAGATAAATTGCGAACGTAACCGATTTTCAAGCAACATCCTAGAAGTCCTCGTTTTTTGAGTAAGCTCGATCGCGACGAATTTCCAGCCGAAAACGTAGCAACCTGCCCCAGCTCACGTTTCTCATTCGGAGCGCGAACATGTTTTAATATAAACGTCAAAGCGTAATCGATATCCGCCAGAAGATTAGACAGGTCGGTATCGATATCGAACCGTTCGATCCAACACGTTGCGTAACAAGCGTCTGCCTTTCCGTTTCGAGGCTAAGTCCGTGCCGGAAGTATGGCGAAGTGGCTATTTTATCGAACGAAATATTCGCCTGACTCGATGGAAGAAGCGTTTACACGCGCGAATGAGCCCGAACTGTTAGACAGGATCTTTTTTTCCCCTGCCCTTTTTCTCGTTCCGCCAAGGCGTGTGAAGGTTCGAGTTCGACGAGGGTACAAGCCAATAAACCGACTGGTGAGAATCGAGCAACGTTGGTCAACGATATCGACTGTCTCGATGAATAGAGATTCGTTTAACACATTCCTGTCGTCCCGGCCAGTGTTCGTCTGGAATTGAACCACTTCTTTGCCAAATCGGTTAATCTTGCAAAACAATATGTAGGGAAAATTAGTTGGAATTATATGAAAATTAAAAAAAAAATTAAAATAAAAAATTTAAAAGTTAAAAATAAAATTAAAAAAAAATTCGAAAATGAGGTTGTATACGGCCTGTGAACGACTAGATTAGTGGAGATGGTGGGTTTTTAAGCATTTATGAGAAATTTGAAAGTGCGAAAATGCGCAGAATGCAGATGACTCACGATAGTGTATGTTTCTATGAGCATATAATAAAGCAACATTTCTATTGTTTCAGTCACTGCTCGCTTATAATTAGATAATAAATTCATAGTTCATCCAAATTCAAATTTCTGTAAGAAGAGTTAAAGGTCTAGATCATGAACAATTTTTAAGCGAAACATTTAATTATCATTATTATTATGACGAGAGAATTTTATTTATTTGTATATGAATATTAGAATAATAAATATTTCAGCGTAACGTTAATTTCTAAATGAAAGAATTTAAAGCTTTTTCTCACGATTTCGACAAAAAGCTTTAAATGTAAAATTACGAAATATTCAACGTCAGGAAAATGGATTAAAATTTTTATATCGAAGCGTTTTACACAAATGTGATCAACAAAAATGTGATTTGTATTTTAAATGCGAGAAAGTCGATAATATGTTGCAATTATCTTATATATTATCTTGTTTAAAGCAGGTAACCGTACATGCTGAAGAAAAAAAAGGATCACTTTTTTCTGTTTCACCGAGCTGTAAAGAGCAGTTGAAGCGAATATCACTGACGTACTACTTGACACTTTGCCAGCTCATTTATTGACACAAACCACTGCGCGCAAGAGATCCAACTACATTCGAGAACAAACAAAATTATCTGGTTTACAATCTCGTGTTACTTTTATCGAATAGTCGTGCTACGTTTAAACGCTATTTAATCCCGTTTTTCTCTGAAACACCCTCGAAAAGAATCGTTAACAAAATTCGCGGAACTCTCGCATTTTTATTTCAACTTTTTGCCGTTAGAGGAAAACGATGTATCCTGTTTTTTTTTTCGAGATATCGATTATATCAGAAATGAAATGCAACTAGAGTACTATCTTTTATATTGCATTTCGGATGGAGTATGTTATTATTGTTAGTAGAGATTTAATTTCTTTTGATATTTGTATAACAATTCAGAGGAACAACATTCGGAAGATTAAACCATAATCGATGATCTTCGGTAATATTTCACTTAATTTTTGAATTTTCAATGTATTAAACGAATCAAATTATATGCAAAAGTATAGATATCATCAGAAATATGTAAATTCAACATATTCTATAAGCAAGCTCAACGAAGTTGAACACAAATTGTTATTGGAACACAAATGAAATTGAAGATTAAAAGCTTGCTTTGTTTAAATACGAAAAATTCGAGTTAAGCTTAGTTAGTTCAACCAACGCTATCGGCCGAGAAAACTGAAGTTAAAGCATCTACGAGGAATCAAATTAAACATTAAGAATTTTGCGTTACCAATTACGAAGAACCTAAATCAAATTTAATTTAGCCGGCTCTGAAGTCAAATAAAATGAAATTAAGCTAAAACCAAATATCGAGTTTCTTTTAATCAATTATGAACCACCTAAATCGAATCTAGCTCGATCGATTCTGCAAACAAGCATAATACCATTTATGAAGAATGCTCTTATTGATTAAAAGTATATAGGAATGTCAAAGACGCCTTCTGATCAATTACGAATCCAAATCAAACCCAACTCAAACGATTCAGCAATCAGGCACGATAAAAATGTAAAATTATTTGTAAAGAGTCTAACCATTGATTAAAACCAAATATCGAAGGTTCCTTTTGATTAATTATGAACTATTTTAATCAAATATACTTTAATATTAGCATTGACGACAACTGGAATGTGAAACTTGTGCCAAAGAAATTTATATGAAAATATACACTACCAAAAATAACTAGAGGAGAGAGCTTTTATGAACGATATTAGTGTAGAATTCAAACAAATCGATATTCTATCGGCTTAATAGATTAAAATGTTATTCACACACTGTTGTCATAATGATTTGCTTGAAAATAATAACTAAAAAAATGTACAGATAGAAAAAGTGAATATAGAAATAAAAAATGGCATGCTAAACGTTCCTTTAATTGATCTAGTTAATAGTGTGTCTAATACAAAGTGATACATAAAATAGATCGTTGAAACCTTAAAACTAACCTATCGATCTACATTTCTATGAACGATTGGAACTTGATCATTTTAACCATTTTAATAGATAGCCTTAGTATCAAACAATATTACAAGTGAGCACGATGAAACGAAATATGCGAAAATAGTATTTTAATACAATATAATTGGAAATGAAAACAACTTGTTAAATTTAAAAATAAGCATCTTAAAAGTAGCTTTAAAGTTGACGAAATTTCGTTACAAATTCCAAAGCCTAACACAACTATTAAGACAAGCAACGATTTCATATTTTAATATCTAATATGTTAATTTAATTTTTTAACATTATGTCGAGCACTGTTTTTAAGATTATACACAACATTATTTTGGAATAATACGTGTTCAGTTCCAAAACCGAATAAAAAGACAATTTTGGTAATATGTATATTAACGTGGAGGCTTAAGAAATCGTTCTTTTGTAAAAAATAAAAAATGTGACATATCATGTTCTCCTATAGCCTGCATTTACGAAGAATATACAAAAACATCTTCTAATCGAATTAGAAAAAAATAAAAAACCGTATATCGTAATCGAGTTCTCTGTTCGTCGTTAATAAAATGCACAGAGGGAATTAGAACGCGGGCCAACGGCCAGAAACAATGTACACCGATTTCCAGTTAGCCAACGAACAGAATAGGTTGAGTCAACGACAAGAGAGAAGAGCGGCCGCCGACCACCCCCAAGTTCCCTACCCCAATTAGCCACGCATTATTAACGCGTACTGTACACAGGCCGCGTTTACGGCCAGCTTGGACCCGGTTTCCACCGTTAATTGTTAGCAATTAGCAGGAAGAATGTGCTCGCAATCTGGCAGAGTCGGAATCCGGGACAAAATTATTTTGCCGGCCTACAGGGGAGATTCCTTTTCCAGAACCTGCCTCCTCATCTCCTGGCTACCGTAAAGAAGAAAGATTTTCCCAGAATATCCCCTTTTTCAACCCTTCTATCCTGTACCTCATTAATTTTCTCGGTAATTCATCTGCTTCGTCCTCTTGCCATAATGTTAACTTAAGTTATGCTTATGATGTTTAATTATGTTTGATTAGGTGCGAGATGCAGTAAATATTTTTCTTATTTACTTCTCGTCAGATATAGTAGAAAAGAATTTATTTTCCAGATTCATTTTAATTTCATATATTGTTTCTCTTTGGTTTGATATGATTCTGACTTCAGATTTATGATATTGGGATTGATTAACCGATTCAGGACGGACAATTGTATTTGATATTTTGTTGAATTATTGAATGATGGACTACCACTTTTCAGGGAGTATTTTTCAAGCCTTTTTGATTAGGACTTCAGGATGTGCATTTCAATATTGCCGAAGAATAGAAAAAGCCAGTAATTAAAAAACGGGACGAATCGAGTTCCTTTGTTCTTTTGATGTATTCCAATTATTGCAATAAAATGTAATACTCTGCCAAAAAAGAGTGAGTAATATATTTGCTATTTTAATGATTATTATAATAAAGTTATAAAATACAGTGTATATTACTTTGCCACAAACTAATTGTTTTATAGATACCAGCGTTTTATATAATTGAGCAGGATATATAAATAACACATATTATAGCGAATATACTAATTTAGTAAACGTGTAAGCTTTCTAATTAATGTATGCTATTACATCCTAATTTTATAAGTAAATATATCCATAAGTAATGAAATATGAACTTCTACTGCAACAAATATATTACGCAATTTAATAAGGCAATACATTTTTTGGACACTTTTTTTGTATTTGTCGATATTTTTATAAAAATTTGTACATATAAATTGTTCAGTGCATATTTATTAAATCCTATATTTAATATACTACGTATTCATTAAATTTTATTAAACTCTAGGATTGCGTTTGTTCATTTAATCGATGCCTAATAAAAAATATTCTTTAAAAAACTTTGTCCTGAAAGGGTTAAGCAATTAATGAATTGATTTTGATTGTTATGGAGCATTCGATAAATAAACAGGTTAATTATCAGACTTTTTGACTAGAGGAAGTTCTCGTCGCTAATTAATTACAAACAATCAAATATTAAACAATTGAACATCGTTCGACCTAGCAGAGATTTCAAGTGAAACAATTGACATTCTTATCAGCCTAAAGGCGTCGTAATTGATCTTCAATAGGTAACTGGATTTCCATACACTATCACTGTGCTTCCATAGAATCGAATTCGAAAGCGAACCAGTCTAGTTCAATTCGTAAGTGAACGCCATGAAGTTTATTATCATAATCGAGCCATTAATTAAATCCATTGCCGTCAATTAATTGTCCCCATAAATCACAACGCCATATTATAGTGATTAATTTCTATTTCATCCTTATTAATTCCACAAACTAACTAGTGAATACAGTACCATATAAGAAAGAAGAGAGAAAGAGAACGAAAAGTGTTAATGCAGAAAGAATTAATTTAGAAAAAGATGTATAGATTTTTCTCATTGTCAAATCCGTAGAATCGTTAGAATGGTGGTTTGGATACATTTTTCGTTCGTGGTGTCACTATGACTGACGAGATGTGAACTGTGTAGAGCATAGGGGACGATAATCGAGTTCGACAGGGGCCGGAAGTCCGTCGATTTGGGTTGACTGATGGTGATCGAGGGTCGAAACGATCGATATCGAACGCCTAATCGCGCGTCTACGATACCAGAGACCAAGTAAACGCTGCAATGTGACAATGTCGACACTAACTGACACTTTTTTCTTTGTAAAACTGCAGTCTAATCAAGATAATGGAACTATGTGAACTCTTTGAGAAAAGCACGCTTTGCAACACGATGCAAGATCTGTTCTTCACTTAATGATAAACTGTATTGATAACTGTACTGCACTGATAGCTATGAAAATGTTATACATATATGCTGTATGTGTCATATAAAATATTTTGATATTACATTAGCGCTGAAAATTGAAACCTCATGTAACAATGTTACGATGGTTATAAATTTGAAACCAATCTGAAAAGTGTACATATACAGAAATTAGGATATTAAATGATATATTCTAATAAATTTCTACATTTTGCTTCGCTCTCATCCCTAACGCGAACGACATTCTGTCTGCTTACGGATGGAACAATCTTAACAGCAAAGAAAAAGAAAGAAGAAGGAAAGATAGAAAATCACAGAATACCATCGAATCGTCATTTAACCGTCAAAATCCTTCAGCAACATGATGGTTCTCTAGAGAAAAACCCTGTCAGGTTCCATTTCGGATTTCCAGGTATATAAAGTTGGTCCACGGAAGACTCATCGACGCCTGTATTGCAGCGTTTGTTCGTTCTTGCCTTGTGGATCGTAAATAAACCGGCCGGAGAGAGTATTTCTCTAATGGGGGGAGGGGGTGGCAGTAGAACGGGAGGGTCGATGAGGAGCAGCAGAGAGATCAATGGTTGGAACGGAACCATGGAAAGAGGCGGGCCACGCGTATATATCTATGTTCGTGACAGAGAGAAAGAGTCAGAAAAATGGAGGACGAACAGGGGTGGGAGCATTAAAAAAGAAGAAATATAGATAATCACGTGAGTTCTACGATGCAAGGCCGTGCAGCGTAGCAGACAGTGCTCGAATGAGGTCACAAGTGTGTGGCACGTTAATTTTAACGATCGATCTCATACGATCGATCCTTATTCGTGAGAAATAGGCTGCTCATGTATTAATTTTGAATATTATTTCGAGTTGGATTGAAACTCGAGATTGAAACTCACCTGTTCGCCTTTCGGGTAGATTCAGCGTAGTTGCACGGAAGTGAACCGTCTCGCTGCGGCCTTTGCTGTTGCTCGCGTATATGTGTACATCGTAGGTGGTGCCAGGCTCGAGGTTGCTCACCGAAAAAGACGGTACTTTGCTCGTTTGATTGTAGACCGTCGTGCTCGGTTTCGACGACGTACTGCTGGTTCCCACCTCACGGTCCACCTGTATCGTGAACTTTTGCGGCAGACCACCGTCGAACCCCTCTGTGCACTCCACGTATAGCGAGTCCGTTGTCTGGTTCAGAAGAGAGCAATTGTGTGGCGTGTCTGGGTGACCTGCAAAGCCGAATAATTAGTACGATCGCGACTCGAATCACAAGTTTCTACGGTTCGTAGTGTCTAGGCAACGTAGCGTGTATTTTCAGTAACCCATTGTGAGATTGTGTCACGAATATACGTATATAATGGCTTAGAAAGTAGTTTTTCCGTTTTAGTGGTACATTATTGCATTTACTATAGCATTTACATACTATTTAACGAGGTCCAAATTTTGTAACATTCGATGGTGCTTTCGTAGGAATGTAAAAATGTATTAAGAAGTGAAATATAGAGCCTCGTTAAAAATGTTTCATTGGAAAATAAGGGTAGGTGCTAACAATTTTTGTAGCCACTGTGATAAAAAATATAATATGTTATAAACATGCGTAAAGCAGTTATGAAGGAAAACGTTCGGTCAAATTAATGATACGTTTCAATCGCATATTTGATGCACTTCTAACCAAGATCTTTATCGAAGAACTTGTATAGTTTGATATCTGGTGAAGTTTAGTATTATTTAATATTTTTGGTTATATTTTTCCAAATTGTAAATTTATTAGTTGAGATATTTTTATTAGTAACTACATATCCGCCCACAAATCGTTACATATATAACAAAGTAGCTATGATGCGGCACAATAAAAAAGATCATATTGTTTTTTTTATATTGTTTCGTACTATTTTATGTATCACATAATTCCACCGATTCTAATACAGTACTACGAGTATGAATGGAAATTTTTGGAAATTTATAAAATGTTTGAAAGCTTCTTTAAAATTCTACGCGTTTTAGAAAGACTCCACTTAAAATGTCTCTCCTTAAAATATTCAACACGATCTATGTAGCATTCCACAAGTATGATTCGATGTGAACTTTTAAATCACGTCCGAACATATCACGTCTTATCTGGTACACACACTTTCCACTCCTTTTACTGATCTTTCCTACGGAAACTTCCATTTTCTCGCTTGCGAAAAACGATCGTTTAAAAAGTAACAACTCTGTCGGTTAAAGACGTAGTAAAGCTATCTCTGTTCGACGTAGCCGTAGCGTCGTTTGGTGTATGCTGGCAGGGGAGCTCTCTGGGATAGCTGACCTGTGATTGCGTCGAGCAGGCAAGAGATGAAGCGGTCCGAAGTTGATGAAACTACGACGACAAACGTCTGCCTCCTTTAGACGAGAACTGAATACTGAAAGGCAAGAGAGACCATCTTCGAGTGTCTCCCAGTTCACGTACGAACCGGTGAAACTGGTGTTATCAAACGACGCCGTTTCTCAGTCGTCTTTAATTAACAGATACGAGCTTAGTTAGGTTTTCCTTTCGAGATGGGGCTGAGTTCTCCTTGGACGACTACGTTTTATGCAACTTCCTCTTTAATAGCGCTTTTTATTGCGTCATTTCACTGGTTTAATCCCCACCTACGGTACTAAAGTGCGTTTGCCACGTAGTCACGCGGCCATCTACGATGTCATATCCTCGCACGTCCTCGATACGGTACAGTTCATTCGCGTTTTCACATGTTTCATAGGACTTAGCGAAAGTGGTTCGAGAGATCCGCTGTTGGCATCATACTCGTGAAAGTTTACGGAATTGGGAAACGTTTGGCAAAGCCGACGTTTAGATTTTTAATAGATGTATAGATACGTAGATTTTTTAGTAGATATATCCATTCTCTTGGAAACAGTTACAGTGGAAGATGAAAATATTCGGACATTTGGAAAGTAATTATAAAAGGAGCAAGAATTTCTATATTATTGAATATATTCAAATATGTGCCATTGTATGTTATATGTACAAACTTACAGTGCTAAATGTATACGAACGAAATTTAATCTGCAAGTACTATACAACATCAAAATCTTAAAGGAGCTGGCAAAAAAGAGTGGGAAAAATATTTAGGAATAGGTATGTAGTATCGGGGAGAAGGGCCCAAGAAACGTCGAGCTAACTACAGACAATGTAGCGAGAGCCGAGGCGCTGTCGGCTCCATCAATGCATTACCGGGTCCTTCAGGTAAATAGCTTTGCCGAAAAGACCTACGTGACCCTGGCTACGAGCGTCTGTAGAACACGTGTGCGGTGGGCCCAGCAAAAGACAATAGAGTGCTAAAACAGCCAGAGAGTCAGTCGAGGAGCCGAGTGCGAGTTGAGCGGAGACAGAGTTTGCGAGTGGCGTTGCCGAGAGAGTGTTGAATGCATTTTGTGAGAGTCGAGTCGTTAGCTAATTATTTAGTTGTGCTGTTTTCTGTACGTTTGGTATGAATAGTTCAGGTTGAACAACAATCGTCTTTTTCTGTCCGATCAACATCTGTATCATCCATTCCTTGTAAATACATTATATCACGATATTACAGGTATTGTAAAAATGTCGTTGTTCGCCAAAAAGGAAAGCACGTAATATTCATAATAATATGAACAATTCATATAAATCCTACAGATGATTTACTTTCGTCATATTATAATAAAGGATTGATCACCTGACTAACAGACTTCAAAATTGTGTCCGTGACAATTCTTGCAATTTAATTTATGTTAGGTAACATGTTCCGTTGGGCAAATTTCATTTTGTCATTCTTCCGATCAAATGCATTGAACTGATTGACTTTTCTGTAGGAATCTTCAAAATTTAATTTGTCTTACACATCACGTTTCATCGAGAAAATTCCACTTCCTTATTTCTTGGATCGAACACAGAGGAATCTACGGTTTCTCTGTAACAATCTTGGCAATATGTTACATTGAGAAAATTCTACTTCGCAACTTCTCCGATCGAACACGAAAGGGTGGTCGTTCTTTCCCGTGACGTTTCGTTAAGAGGTCGTCAAACGCAAAAAGGAGCGAGACATCGGAAAGGAAACGGATGTTCGGTTACGAAGTCGGCTGTCGTTGTTTCTAATCTGCATAATGAGGAAACTTTTTAAATCTAATTTACGTCTATCAACCATCCCACGGGAGACACATTTCCCAGGATTACTCTGCAGTTCTATACCTTACTTGCCAGTTTTCCACTCCCCTCTCCGCGGCCAATAAATCCTCACGATTTATGTTTACTAAAAATCTTCATTTCCGTCCTACAAACTGTTGCATAATCAAGAGCGAAGCTTCTTTCCTGCGAAGGTAGCCACGTTGCGTGATTTCAAGAACCGAATGGAATTTTCACATGGAGGTATATTTTCAACGCGTATTATGTTAACGTTCTCGCATTTTCTATTCACGGTAATGCGAATTCTCTTTGGAATTAAAGGATTATCCGAAGACACCCGCGAATACCTCGACGCATTTGAAACGCCGCTTGTTAAGAATGAATGTTTTAATGTTCAACGAAAGCTGTCCGCTGTTCTTAGTGTTGTTCATTTTTAGCATGATATTTCTCAACATGGATATTTTTCCAAATGTTTGAATTTGACTTTCTTTACTTTTTCTTTTTGATTGTTAGCTAGGTAAAAGCATTTTTGAAAGGGAGCAGAGGAAGGAACGTAAAGTATGTTCTTTTTGTTTCAGTGTTAAGGAATTTATGGTTTGCTGTTTGGAAGTTTTCATTAATTGTCGTATTTGATAATATTCTGTGACAAAAAATATAGATGCTGTAATTTATAGGAATTCTTTAATGCTTTTAATGCGGATTATTTCTTTATATGAAGTAACAGCATCAACAAAGTGTTTAAAGTAGTATGGTACATATTAGTATGTTTATAAAAATGCTTCTCCTTATGAAAATAATCTAGGAAAAGAGAATTTTGCTTCCCCATCTTAAAATGTCTCAGAAAAAAATTTAGAAGAAATTAAATATAGCGAAAATAAAAATACAAAGCAAATGTTTTCCATAACCGAACATGAAATTGAAAAAGTATAAAGGGAATGGATTTAAAATATCGAACTGATAAAATTATATTTGTTAATGTGATAATATTCTATTAAGTCTCTATTTATAATGTGAAGAACTCTCACCAGCCGGCACAATATGGTAGACACAGGGCTCGAGCTGGGTACCCTGATCGTTGGTGCCCCAACAAAGCAAAGTACCATAGTCCAACTCTGTCATCGGTGTGTAAGAGGCTGTGGAACGTGTTCGTTCGCTGGTGACGTGTGCCTGTGGTATGTCGATCGCCTCCATTGTGTTATTGAATTTCCACGTAAATGTTACTTCCGATGGATTTGCCTCCAGCTCGCACGGTATCCTCGTGGTTTCCTGTCGTGCCACACCGAACACCTTTACCTGACCGTGGTGACAGACTGGAGTGACTGAAAGAGAAATAGAAATGCATATACAGTTCCGATTTCCACTATCCATTGAGTATTACGGTGTCCCTTTCCCTAGATATTTTATTATTTCTTATAAATTTTATGGTTTGACGTGAAATTTTATTGATACAGAAAAATATGTCTTAATTTTAATTGATATATATATATATATCTAGGAATAGGAAATTTCATTATCTATTATTACTTCTTTTTTATATTTTAATATACACAAATTATATTTAAATATTCTTTTATCTTCGAAAATCAATTAGTATCTATGGTTACTTTTTCTAAACATTCTATTTCTTCATTCTTATCAGAATCATTATTAAAAGATAAATACACTATACCAAATTTGCGATAACTTTTAATTACGATTTTTATTTACGTTTTTACGATTATTAATGAATTTTTTGTTCTGAAAGTAGAAAATTTTTCTTAATAAATATTTTAATAAACGGCAAAACATCTAAATGTCCCTTCATTTTCCAAAAATCGTTACTACAAAAATACTGCATTTACTGTCATCGGGATATCTGGAATGTAAAATATTTTAAAGGAAATGGATTATTTGGAATTATAGATAAAATTAGTAGTATGCGTGTTTCTAAGGAAATCAACGATCCACATCGATGATTTTCCCGCGTCAAAAGTCTCTTGATAGTAGCACTAGGCTTTGAACGGTGGAACGTAAGTTGAGCCTTTCGATTCGCGACTTTGTAGATGAGTGATCGACTGCTATCTAATATTCGTACAGGACAAAGGTAACACGATTATGGAGCACTATCCATGATTAAGCATTAATGATATCATCGATGTCCCTACGTCATTTCCAAGTCCTTGTCAACCGCAAGCCAGGAACAGCATCAGATTTCGTGGTAATATATAATACATAATATATACATATACATATGCGTGTATATGTATATAGAAAGTATATATGGTATATGGATAGGAAGCTATCTGCTGTCGAAGGATACTAACATCATTAAGGTGCACCCCTTTACCACTGATATGAACTCATAATGCTCATAAAACAGACTATGTCTAAGAGGTTAATCCTTTTACCATTACCAATAAGTTTACTATAATTGAAAAAATTAGCTCACGTATTTTCCCATTAAAATGAAAATAATTGTATTTTTACCTTACTATTTGTAACATATAAATCCCTTCTACTTCTCGAAATCAATCTTCTGAAAAATGCCATCATCTAAAGTTCATTACTTTCAATTTACGGAGAAATGTAATTATTCAAAATTCACTTTTCGCAACGCACAGATTCCTTCTGCTTCTTATAATCAACCCCTCCCCCACCGCACGGCACGATACAATGTTCATTATTCTCAATTTACAGACACAAATAGTAATTGAAGATTCACTGTTCTCGAAGCAAAAAGCTCTTCCATCTCCCGAGATTATTCCTTTAAAAAATACCACTCTTAGATGTTTCTTATTTTCAATACCTAGTTAAAATTGGCTATTGAAAATTTAATTCCTCAAAAAATACCACCATCAAAAGTTGATTATTTTCAAGTTACAAAACAAAATTGGCGATTAAAAATTCGCTGCTCTCAATGCAGAAATTTCATCTACTTCTCAAAATTACCTCCCTCCCCCGCCCGGACGTACTTACATTAAGATCTTACTATTTTCAATCTGCTAACTGATCAACAAAAATGACGAGAATAGAAACTTAACATCAAAAAGTCCTAACTTGGCGATCACCGTTCGAAAACGGAAGTCAGAGGGAGGAATGAGCGACGAAAGTTCTTCACGTGTAGGGGAATGGAAAAAGTGCGGAGGTTACGGTAGGCGGGTGTCGGATATCGCGTAGAATTTTCTGAGTGATCTAATCAATGAAAGGTTAGCCCCTTTTCTACTCACAGTCCTTTGCTCGTCCTCCTTCTGCTGTTGTCAGTGTACGATCTGTATGTACCTATACATTCTTTTACTTTCCGCTTCCACATACAAAGTATTATTGAATTTCTAGGCGAACTGAACGAGACTTCCGTCCCAAAGTCGAGGTCGCATGGGATCTTCTGTCAGGTTACACCAAGTATTCTCCTCTCTCTAGGTATCGTTGTAGCTGAATGTCAACAGCGGAAGCTGTTGGAAATAACGATCGACCTCCGATTTCTTCGAGGATCGTCTCGAATAAAGGATAATCCGACAGACAATTGTCTTTAGTTATCTTTCTCTTCGTGAATTATTTACTCGATAATTTGAGGACTTATTTGTGTCCTTTAATACCAGGAACATCACAGTTATTATTTTATCAGTATTTCCTCTATACAAGTATAGAGAGAATTATTGAAATACAATCTGCTATTGCTCTACATAAAATACGGTATAAATACTTGTCTTTGTTTGAAGCGAAAAGTTTATGGATAATTATATTCGTGAGTGAAAATAATAATTTTCGCCGATTCTTTAACCCATTAAGGATCAACGTCCGTCAACATTTTGTTTCTAATGTTTTTTTCTAATCAATTCGCATTACTGAATTTCATCAAATTCATATTGAGATTATTAAGAGGAATTCCAAGAATATTTGACCGATATTATTTTTCCTCGCTATTTCTTCTCCCATTTGGATTCTATAGTTTTAAGAAGTCTGAAAAAGTTGAAATATATTATAGCGCTACAATAAACGACCTTTCTTTTTTTTCAAATTATAAAACTCCTTTCTGTGTCTCTGATTTATAGTAGGTTTTCGCGATGTATCTGTTATTCAAATACATTTTTTGAGTCTGGACGAAACTTGCTATAGTATAATTTATCATAGTAGTAAAACAAAAATTCAGAATCTTCTGACAGTAGAGCGATACGTAATTATCGATGAATCGATAATTTAAATGTTATTTGTGTTTGTCACATCTGGATATAATTTCCGTGATAATTGTGATTGATAATAGGAAGAAAGGAGATTAACATTTAGTGGAATGAAATATCGTGTCGTATAACGTATAATGAGAGCGATAAATTCAGTAGCTGTCTGTTACTTGATGAGATAGTCCGATAAAAATTAATTGGCAAAACCTTTACGGCGTTTTCCGTTTTCGACAATTTGCATAAATTTACGAATGTTTACGTGACCATATCGTCTTCGTTTCTCAGAGAGAAAGAAGATTGACTGACGGATACGGTTAATTCTTCTTTGGCGGATCGGTACCAACAGGACGCCGACAGGTCGAGGTATCAACGCGGTCGTAACACCTCCTGGGCGATCCGCGGGTACCAACCGCCAACAACAGAGGGCTACTACGATGACAGCGAGTCTGTCTGTCTCGCTAGCGGTCGAATATACGGTGTCACGATACAAATACCGCACCTAACGAGACTTCTTCTACGTCTAAGGCAGGGACTACCAGGCATAGCCTTACTGACGAGTCCACCGGTAGTCCCGGGACAAAACGTGAATTCTCTTTTCATCTGGCAGGGCCACATCACCCCCAAACTTCGTTTTAGCGATTGTACTGTGCTTGGGCTGTGGATATATCGTAGGATAGAAGTGTCAGGAAGGTTAAGTGCTTTCATATTGTATTTTAGATCCATCGAAAAATGAGAGTATCATTAATCTTCAGAGAAAAACTTTTAGTTCTCTTTAGTTTTAGTTTTAGTAGCTGGTTCGAACGATTTCTGAAATATTAAGTGGTTAAGTTGAAAGAACCGTAATAGTGAAATAGTGATGTCAAATGTTCGTCTCACAGTCGAAAATAACGTGCTTTGTCTTTTAAAAAAATACATTCTCTACTCTGGGATCTTTTGGATAATCATTTATTAATTACTAATATTAGCGAATTATCGATAAGTGATACATTTTAGACTATAATCTTCTATTTCAAAAACTCCTATAAATTTCCAATTATACTCAAACATGGAATAAACAAAAATTTATTTTTTGTCTTTTGTTACGTCGGACGACACTCTACCTAGACCAGGCCACACACCGCGGGCAAGATGGAAACCAGATGTCCGCTCATCCTTATTGCGTACACTCAATAGTCTTAAGGATCCAAGGACTAAGATTATCATCTAAGACATCATTTAGTTTCAATAAGTTTAAGGTGTTTATAATAAAACTACGTATAATTTTAATAATTTAATAATTTTATGTCGTATAAAACGATCAATTGATTTTTTCATTTCTCGCCTATGTTAAATAAATTTTTTTTCAGAATCATGTCAGGTTAATTGAAAAAAGTTCTCTTTTCGAAAGATAGAAAATTGAGTTTTCTTAACTCTCGTTTGAATATAATTGAATCGACATCAAACGCGGGGACAAAAAATAATGTCTGATACAAGATTTATATTATTCATATTATTAAGCTATATGGAATTTGTAAAAATATCTTCATACACGATTCAATATTATAAAGTAAGGGTAAAGTAAATTAAGAACTACTCCATAATCCACAATCCGAACTGTTTACCGATCGATCGTTGCTGACGTTAATCCCGTAAAAACGTACGAAGACACGGAAATATCTCGAAAAACCTGGCGACATCGTGTTTCACTTATTTCGACAGATTTCTCGATGCGTTTTCCTGCGTTATTGAGTTTCCAAGTCTCTGATCCGGAGAGACGTTCTGCACCAGCCCCACGGTTATTCTCATTTTTCCTGGCCGGTAACGGGGTTAGTGTCACGTAAAATTAAGGCTTAGGTTTTAAAGACAAGAAGGTTGAGCCGTAGCACAACTTTATATTTCTTTTCTATCGAACTTTATTAAATAACACAATTTTATAAGCACAGTTTACGCGACTGATCTGAGAGATGTTGACTGATGAGAGTTTGTAATTTCAGTCCCGAGGTGTTCTCGTATTATTACGGAGGAAAGCTCGGTGTGGATGTGCCCTTTGAACTAACAACGCGGATTCGTTGTTCATACTTTTCGTTAGGAAAAGTGAGGGTAACGATCCGCAATGCGAATTGGTTGTAGTCTACGTTAATAAATAAAAATAGGAGGATTCCCCCGTAATTTGTACGAACGTATAATAAATCTAAGGACTGTTCCAAGGACCATCCATAAACCAATAACACTTACAGGGTTAATAAACTAAAAGTCCAAGTTTATGGTGGGTCCTTGAGGTTATTGAGGGTATGCGGTGAGGACCTGCACACATCTGGCCTCAGATGTGGATTGACGTCACATTAATGTCGTGCCCGATCGCCAACATATTGTTGCGTTTACGAATTCACAGCAACTACGCCAGCGACTTTCTATCGATTCCTCCCACCATCGTCCACCGACAATAACGAATTAATGCCGTCCATTAAGCATTAATGACGGATCGGCTATGACCCTGCCACGTGCTAAGTGTCTGTGCTAACTATCATAGCGATTTATGTTACCCGGATGCATAATTCAGCCGTCGTTCGGTATAATGTTATTGCGAAGAGACGAAACAAGTCATTCATGAAATCGTCGCTATTTCCGGACTTGTTCCACTTTTCTTGGTCGCTTTTCCGACTTGAAAAATCATTCAACATCTCGTGGTGTTTGCTTTTTTTGTAAACTTGTTTTATATTTACGCAATGATATTTTATATCTGTACGCAGCGGCGGATAAAACTAAGTTTAAAATCGATACACTATGAATTTGAGTAATTTTTTGTATTGAATATATGTTACCATGTTAGTAACAGCCATATATTATTGAATATAATAAATAAGAAGACAGAATATAATTGCTCTTATTATGTATAGATCCATTTTTTTTAATTTTGGTGTCAATTTATATTTTGTACTTTATAAACTTTTTTTCGTCCGCCACTGTATATATTGGATTTTTCGAATAGTTTTTTATTTTGGTAGGACTAAAATCGGTTCGTTATGAATTTTACCAAATGATCTTTCTTTTCTCTCTTCGATGAGTTTGAACAAATTTTACGTCCATGTGAAAGAAACGATATTTTTCTGTTTAAATTGCGCTAAGAACTTATCAAACAATTTAATAATTTATAAAATCATAATCCAACTATCTTTGAATTTATTTGCTAGCATTTATGCGAAGCTGATTCTGCTACAGTCTTTGAATTCTAAATATCTCAATCTCGTTCTTGTATCAACAGAGAGTAAGACTTGAGAATGATTCTCTCTCTCTATTACCAATGATTCTTGCATAGGTTCCTCGAAATTAAGAAATTTCGTTGACAATAATAAAAAAAAAGGAAAAGATGAACTCAGATAATGTAATCACATGAAGATACAGAATAGAATTCATAGTAATAGGAAGAAGAATATTACACTTTGCGTATTATATGTATTCTGTGTATCTCCCTACTTTTAAATTTCAATACTAATTACAATACTACGTACAATATCATTGAATAAAATTTTCGACAAAATTCTTTTCATTTATTTCATTTATCAGATTGTGTCGAATGCCGCGAAGCAAGTTCCTTAATTATATTTTCATCAGAGGACGAAGCTCTTTCCCTCGCATGTACCTTTAAGGAACACACGGGTGCACGGCTGTTAATAAGGCGAGAGTATTTAATTGGACTAATTTAGATAGAAGAGGAAAATTTGAGCTTTTAATAGCGACACATGTAAGTTAGGCTTTGTGCGGAGTTTAAACTCCGAAACAGAGATACAGAGACGGATGATAAATAGTACTTCCGTTGAAATAAATGCTTCGGAAAACTTATTAGTCGAGTAAATTTAGTAACGGATTGTTAATCATCTGACAAGGCGTATTCGTCCTAGACTACTATCCCGGTGCAAACAGAATTACGTTCGGTCCTGTGCAATTTGC
This sequence comes from Bombus vosnesenskii, assembly GCF_011952255.1. Taxonomy (NCBI): domain Eukaryota; kingdom Metazoa; phylum Arthropoda; class Insecta; order Hymenoptera; family Apidae; genus Bombus; species Bombus vosnesenskii. The sequence continues at coordinate 310,612 of NW_022882987.1, forward strand.
AATAATCAACAAATTAACTAACCATACATTTTTATACATACGCGATACACAAACATTCATTGTCATTTGTAAGTTTAGTTTATGCTAAATGGATAACAGGAAAAATTACGTGTTACATTTTTCGATATATTCTTTGATTTATGGTAGATCGCTTCTGTAAAGTAATTTAACGTATTATGTGCTAAAGGTACTTTAAAGTTTCGTTTTCATTAAAACATCGAACATGCTTGGAATTGTAGTGGTACTTATGAGTATTTTTTTCCTGAGATATTACGCATGAATTCATTCTATACTGATTATAAAAAATATTCGTTGGTAATGTACGTGTTAAAACAAATAGTCTTAAAGTTTGCGGGTAGGGTAGGCAAAAGACTAATTGGGCGATAAGAGCTAGTTTCATATAGTTTTCCGAGTTTAGGGATGAGAGTAATCAGTGAAATTTTCCAGGCCTTAGAAAAGTATTCAAGGCGAAGAATTGCGTTAAAAATCGATGTGAGGAGTGCAATTCCTTTTATAGGAAGTTCCTTGATTGCTTTATTGCCTCTTAGGTCATGCCCCGCTGTTTTCTTGGGATTTAGGCGACTGATTGATTCTACAATCTCGGCAGAAGTGAAGGGTTCAATAGGAGGAGACATTTGGAAGGGAGAGTGCAGGTTATCAGTAATGTCCGCGGCAACTTTGGAGGAATGGAGTTTAAATACTTTAGACAAGTATTCAGCAAACAGGTTGGCTTTATCTATAGTGCTACGCGCCCATCCACCTGGCGGACGGCGGATTGGAGGGATTATTTGCGGGGGGCGTGTGCGTTTCCTGGAAGCCTTCCATAGTGAGTAGTTGCAGTCAGCTGTGGGGGACAAATTGGCGAGATATTTATGAAAACAGTCATTTTTATAATTTTTGATGATTTTGGTTAATTTTCTGGTTGCGTTGTTTAGTTTGCGTTTATCATCCGGTGTTCTGTAGGTCTGCCATACTCTTCTTAGTCTACGTTTTTCTGCTATTTTTTTAATATGTGATGGGGATATTCACGTTTGCTGATAGAAGTCTTGGTAGGTGTGGAGGAGCGGATAGCGTTTATTATGCTCGTATTTAAGTATTCCGCGTCTGCTTCGATATCTTCCTTTGTTTTTAGTGGGGTGAAGGCTGAAGTTGAGTGATTAAAGACTTCTCTAAAGAGCTGCCAGTTGGTGAGTTGGTTATGAATAAAGACATTAGGTGTATTCTCGATAATTGTTGAACTGCTTGTTGCTATCACGGGAGAATGATCAGAGGAGAGATCAGCCGAGGAGTTGATTTAGACGTATCTTGGCGAGATATTTTTAGTTATGAAGAAGTCAAGTAAATCCGGTATTTTGTTAGTGTCGGTGGGCCAGTGTGTGAGTTCATATGTGGTGAGGTAGTTGAGATTGTTGGTGATTATGCTATTTAAGAGATTTTTGCCTCTTACTGTGACCAGTCTGCTGCCCCATTGGGTGTGTTTGGCGTTATAGTTTCCTCCGGCTATAAATCTATTACCCAGAGCGTCAAGGAAGTTATCAAAGTCTTCTTTGGCGATGGAGTGTCTGGGAGGGCAGTATACTGCTGAAGTGGTGATTGTACCATGGCAGTCTTCTATTGCTACGTTTGTTGCTTGGAGGTAGTCTTTCTGGAATGATGGAAGTTCGTAGTGCTTAATACTGGCTTTGATAATAATTCCGGTGCCGACGTGGGCCTTTCCACTGGGATGTTGGGTATGGTAGAAGTTATAACCGTTTATTTTCAGGTAATTTTTGTCGGTGAAGTGAGTTTCACACATATGAGCATTACGTTGATTTGTTGTTGTTTTAAGAAGAGTTCTAGTTCTTATTCGTGTTGAGCTAGACCGTTGGCATTCCAAACAGCTATGCGTCTTGGTTTTACTTTGCGTCGGGTCGTATTAATTTATCCATGATGAGTGTTAATAATGATAGTAAGTTATTAATTTGTTCTGATTGTTTTTCGATTAATTTTTCGAGTCTGGAGAAGTTATCCGTGTTTTGTGAACTGAGAACGTTATTATGAGAATGGTCCCTATGGGTTTTCGGATTGTTTTGATTTCCTTGGACTGCTTGGGCATAGAACATTGAAGTAATAGAGAATTTTTGAGGACTGAGTACTTGGTTGGTTATCTCTTTTGCTCTGGGTTTAGGGTACTTATTTGTGTACAGGGTTTTGTAGGAAGAGCAACCTTTATAGTTCGCAGGGTGGTCTCCTTGACAGAGGATGCACTTCGCAGGGGTTTCTGGAGATTTTGTGCACTGCTCAATACGGTGTATACCTGCACATTTAACGCAGCGGAAATTACGGTTGCAGTATTTCTGCGTGTGGCCGTATCTTTGGCATCTTTTACATTGCACTATCTCCCTTTTTTATAAGAGCAGGTTCGAATTTGACTACTGAGTTCATTAATCGATTGATGTTGTAAATTTGTTTATTATTTGGCTTTTGTTTTAAGTCTATGTAAAATAAGGATAGCGGGTTTTTCGAGATTTTATGTCTTATGTTGCTTATGTTTGTTACTTTGTGGCCATGATTTAGGAGTTCGGACTTCAGTTCGTCCAAGTTAGTTGAGTGGTGGATGTTGCGTAGTACCACTCGCAAAGGTATTTCTTGCTTAAGTTGATACGTGTGGAAGTTTGCGTTAATGGTTTTTAGTAGCTTGGTTAGTTTCCTGTACGATTCTGGGTTGGTCAGCAGAATTTTGACTTGGTTATTGTTTATTTTAAGTTTGTAGTCTTCTTTGTTAATTTCTTTCTCAATGGAATTTACCATTGTTTGAATGTCGATGACGTCGTCAATGAAGATAGGTGGGGGAGGGGGATTTTTGCGTGTATTTTGGTTTGTTGGTGTTTCAGCTGTGTCCATGGAGTCATTAGTGGATTCTAATATTCAGTATCTGTTACGCCGGGCGACTCTCTGCCTGGCCCAGATCACACACCGCGGGCCAGACGGACACCAGATGTCCGCTCTTCCGTACGGCGTACCCTCAATATCCTTAAGCATTCGTCATTTTTTTTTTTTTTTTTTTTTGTTGAAATTACAATCAATTCTCGCGTTGAGAATTTTCAGTAATTTTTCTGGCGTGGCGCAGTGACATGGCTGTTTATTTACAATAAGTTAATACTTATTATAGATAGGTATAATTTATAAGTATTATAAGTAAGTGCATATGCTTAATTTGGATAATTAAATGAATCTAACGTTTAGGTCTAGCAGGTAGTGCCTCTTCAGCCTGCGAATCTGGTCCGTCGTATCGAGTAGTCCAGTGATTAGGGGGTTTCGGTGTTTGTTGATTCTTTTGCTATATCTGTCGCTATATTTTGCTATTTCCTCTTTGACGGTGGGTATTTTGAGGTCGCGGTGTATTGTTTCATTGGTTACATACCAAGGTGCGTCAATTAGGGATCTTAGCGTTTTCGATTGAAAGCGTTGGAGTATTTCAATGTTGGAGTTACTTGCTGTTCCCCATAGTTGGATTCCGTAGGTGCAGACAGGTTTTATTACGGTCTTGTAGAGGGTAATTTTATTCTGTATATTTAGTTTGGAGCGTCGGCCCGTGAGCCAATAGAGTTTTTTTTAGTTTGTCCTTTAGTTGCTTCCTTTTATCTGAGATGTGTGTCTTCCACGTTAGTCTCCTGTCCAGGGTCATGCCCAGGTATCGGACTGTGTCCCTGCTAGGAACTGTTGCATTGCTGATGGTGACCTGGGGGCAGGTTTGTTTTCGGAGCGTGAAGGTTACATGTGAGGATTTCTTTTCGTTGACTTTGAAGACCCATTTGTGAAACCACTTTTCCATGGAGTCGAGACTTCGCTGGAGAGTGGATGAGGCTATTACCGGGTCTGCGTGGGTAGCTAATAGCGCTGTGTCGTCTGCAAATGTCGCTATTGTTATATCGTTTGATATAGGTAGGTCGGCAGTGTAGATGGAGTACAGTAGGGGTCCAAGGACACTACCTTAGGGTATGCCGGCTTCTATTGGGAATGTTGCGGAAGTGGCGTCTAGGTAATTAACCATGAATTGCCTATTGGTTAGGTAAGATTTTAGGATGGAGTAGTAGGGGTGGGGTAGGATCTTTTTAAGTTTGTATAGTAGCCCTTCATGCCATACTTTATCGAATGCCTGTTGGATGTCTAGGAAGACCGCTGAACAATATTTTTTCTTTTCGAGTGTTTGGCTGATCGTATGAGTTAGGCGGTGGATTTGCTCTACTGTAGAATGATGTTTTCGGAAGCCGAATTGGTGATCTGGGAGTGTTTTCAAGTTCTCTAGGATTGGAAGGAGTCGGTTCGTGAGCATCTTCTCGAATAGTTTGGACAGGGTAGGTAAAAAACTGATTGGGCGATAGGAGCAGGTATCGTATATCGGTTTACCGGGTTTAGGGATGAGGGTAATCAATGAGATTTTCCAAGCCTTAGGATAGTGTTCCAGGCGAAGGATAGCATTAAAAATCGATGTGATGAGTGCTATCCCTTTTGTGGGAAGTTCCTTGATTGCTCTATTGCCTATTAGGTCGTGTCCTGCTGCTTTCTTGGGGTTTAGGCGACTGATTGTTTCTACAGTCTCTGCAGAGGAGAAGGGTTCGATAGGAGGGGACATTTGGAAGGGGGTGTGCAGGTATTCAGTAACGTCCGCGGCGGCTTGGGGGGAATGGGGTTTGAATACTTTTGACAAGTGTTCTGCAAACAGGTCGGCTTTTTCTATAGGGCTTCGCGCCCATCCACCTTGCGGACGGCGGATAGGTGGGATTATTTGTGGTGGGCGTGTGAGTTTCCTGGAGGCCTTCCATAGTGAGTAGTTGTCGTCGGCTGTGGGGGATAAGCTGGCGAGGTATTTATGGAAACAGTCGTTTTTATAGTTTCTGAAGGTTCTGGATAGCTTTCTAGTTGCGTTGTTAAGTTTGCGTTTGTCCTCCGGTGTTCTATGAGTCTGCCATACTCTTCTTAGTCTACGTTTTTCTGCTATTTTTTTAGTATGTATTGGGGATATTCTTGTTTGCTGTTAGATGGCTTTGTCGGTGTGGAGAGGCGGATTGTGTTTATTATGCTCGTGTTTAAGTATTCCGTGGCTGCTTCGATTTCTTCCTTTGTTTTTAGTGGAGTTAAGGCTGAGGTTGAGTGTGTAAAGACTTCTCTAAAGAGCTGCCAGTTGGTGTGTTGGTTGTGAATGGAGCCATTAGGTGTATTCTCGATGATTGTTGAACTGACTGTTGCTATCACGGGAGAATGATCAGAGGAGAGATCTGGACGTGTCTTGATGGGATATTTTTAGTTATGAAGAAGTCGAGAAGGTCGGGTATTTTGTTGGCGTCAGTGGGCCAGTATGTGGGTTCGTATGTGGTGAGGTAGTTGAGGTTGTTGTTTATTATGCTGTTTAAGAGGTTTTTGCCTCTTGCTGTAACCAGTCTGCTGCCCCATTGGATGTGCTTGGCGTTCTAGTCTCCTCCAACTATGAATCTATTGCCCAGGGTGTCCAGGAAGTTATCAAAGTCTTCTTTGGCGATGGAGTGTCTGGGAGGGCAGTATACTGCTGAGGTGGTGATTGAGTCATGACAGTCTTCTATTGCTACGTTTGTTGCTTGGAGGTAGTCTTTCTGGAATGATGGAAGTTCGTAGAGCACTCGTCATAAACCCGAGTCACTTGCCTGCTAAGGTCCTTCAGACCCAACAAATGTTTTTTCTAAATCAGTTTCCAAAGACTATTGTTTAATACGGCTTGACAAGGAAAAGTTAGTTTTTCTCACGTACGATGCTTCCTACTAGCAACTTTCTATCGAGGGCGGTTGAGACCCTTCCTAGTCCACCAACCTTCGTTTGTCCAATCCGAGGCAATGTATACTGCCCTCACTTCCTGACCTAAAATGGCATGAACAAATCCGATGATCCCGTGCGCTAGACATACCCATCACTAGCTTTCCTCCGACACAGCATCGTCACTCAACTTCACTTCTTCTACATCATTGGAAAAGTCAACTACTAAGTCTAACGCTAATGCCTATCGGGGCAGTCTAAGCATAACGCGAGAGTCGGTCTCGGTATTGTCGAGCATACATTTCCTCTCCTAAATATCTTATAGTGCTACGTCCACTAATACATTAAATCCAATTATAAGAGCCCTGCTCTAACGTACATATCTATCTTATCTTCGTGCGATAAGTTATTATTTATCTATCTATGCTCATCAGTGCAATCTAAGTGTTGGAAATATATAATTTATAATTCTGTGAATCACAGTGTTATACAAACTCAATCACCCCTATTATCTCAACGGAAATCAGGGGATCGATCAAGTCGTGGTGTCGATTGTTATAATCGTAACGGGAATTTACGACTCCCGTTGACGTCTCTTCTGGCGACTACGTCTCCCCGCGATTGGTCGAACAAACAGTATCTATTATAGGTGGTTACATCGCTTGTTGTCTGTTCGTTTTGGCTAGTGATTGCGTTAGTTTTAGCTATTTCTAGCTTACGCTTTTTGATGTTTTTCGTCTCGAATGTTAGGAGGAACATATTGTCCTTTTGCCACGGGGGAGGAAGAGCGGAGCAGTTGTGGATTTGCTCAAGAGAGTCTGGTTGGGATACTTGGGCCATCATCAATCTAGTTAATTCAATTTGAAGTAACTAGTCGAAAGGCTATGATTCGGATCAGAGATTAGGAGCGTTGGATTTTCCACTGGTTAGTTATGAAACACTCGGGTTAAGTTTGTTTCGAATCACTTTCGACGGATGGGCGTCACGTGTTTTACGAACTTCACAGAGTACTAGACACACGTCTGCACGCTTCGGCGCTCAACAGCGAACTGGACAAAATTTTATTCGATCGGAAAATTTCCTGCTTTCTTCTAAATCTATTTCGAACGTTCTCTTTTCAATTCACCACTAACGTTTCAAATATCACCCAAACATTTCACAATACATCTTATCAACTTTGATAATACGATTCCTTAAATTTCAGTCGCAACTTGTACATCCCTACCCAACCTTCGTGTAAATTAAATTTCTAACTAATAATATACGAAGAAGCCAAATAACCCTCTTATCTGGCGGTACTTGTGCATATTTACGATAGAATGTGTAATCGAGTTTATCCGACGCGACGTTAGCCTCTTCTTTTAAATCAGCCGGACCGATACATTAAGGAGCGCATTATCAGCATCGAAGAAATTGATAAGCCAAAACTGATTTGAGCGAAGAATCGATCGGTGCGCGTTATCCCAGTCTTGCTCCTAGACGCTTTGTAATGATCATTAACAGCGGCTAATTAATGTATCTCATTAACAGTAGCTGGTGTATCGATGTTCATGCATCATCTCGAGTCACAAACATCCGTAACGCATCCGGTATCTGCATACACTAATCCATTGATAAGTTGCAGCATTCCTGTCGGGCAGGCCACTGAAAATGTTAATCATCCTGATAGCGTTTCCGCTGTTTTATGGGGTCTTTGATCGATTATCGTCGCGGTTATCGGAACCGTTACGACAGAATACTTCAAGATTTAATCGGAGGAACAGATTAATCTTCGCGAGATTCTCACGCTAACGACTTCCAAAAAGATTGTTATCGCTCTTGGCCCGGGGACTTCCGCGTAATTAAATATAGCGTTCTTTAAAATTTGATCACGTTTCGTTCGAACTCCGGATCGCTCTCTGGAGTGTGCGTTTTGAGTATATTTCTTGGAAGGAAGTTTAGGAAACTTTCAAGATTTCATTTTACGCTTTTCAGAAGTTTTCTTTTTCGTAAGAGGTACAAGGAAGTTGAATACGTGTGCTTTTCTTTTTATTTATTGGCTTTCGTCCATTGAGAATGGCTCTGCTGATGATCCGGAAGTCCGATTCGAAGGGCCTATAATTTTACGTTCGCTTAATTGAAATTATATAAGGTAAAGATGGAAATCAAAGATGGAGAGAAGCGTGGGTTTAGTACAGCAACGGTGCTTTTAAAAAGTAACTCTGTAATCGTGTTATCATCTTTAGTAGATCTATTACTGATCTTCGTGCTGAAAGAAATTTGAATTATTTATATCCCTTCGAGTGATCGATGCTTTTCGAGAGAAGCTACGGTAGATAAATATCTGAATTACGTATTTATAGCGTTCAATTGGTTTTTGTTGAACTATGTACGATATAACCATGGTATAAATTATTGATCGATAGTGCGGCTCATGATTATTATTACTAAAATTTTGTGCTAAAAATTTGTAGAGAAAGGATAAGAATTTTAAATGCACTCGAAACGCGTTAAAATTTATCGAAACGAGACATATTTTATTCGCATATGTAAAACGTTCGTGTATAAAATGTTTCAAAATTATAAGGCAATTGTAACATATGATTGTAACATATGATAAATTACGTTGTTTCTTATTAAAAGATATGAATCTAAATTATATATGTCGGGTTAACATTAGAATTTAGGGCGCGTAACGATTCTTCGTTTGGATTAGCAATCGTTTTACGAAGCAGAGATTATATTTACACGTATATACAAGACTTTTACAAAGTATAATGAATATTGAGTTTAACGAATAATAAGTTTGACGAATAATAAGTTTAACAAATAATAAGATTAACGAATAATAAGTTTAACGAATAATAAGTTTAACGAATAACGAGTTTAACGAACGCTATTAACAATGTTCTTGGGTTCAAACGAATCCACGGTCAACGGGATAACTCTTTACTATGCGTAGAATAATTTTATGCACAAAATACGATTGCTGAGACGCTCGGTATAAACTGCTCGATGTGTCACTCTCCAAGGCGATACACGAATCATATCTGATGGAAATTTTTCTCGCTGTACGATTGCATTTCTTTGTTATATGCTCGTTGGAAGCATCGAGAAGGTTCCAATCGCCGTTGCTAGGCAGTTTCTGCCTAAAGTTTGAGATATACTCGTTGGAAGCATCGAGAAAGATCCAAACGCCGTTGCTAGGCAGTTTCTGTCTGGAGTTTGATTATTAATACAACGTGTGTTCCATTATATTGACACCTCCAAGGTACAATCCCACGTGACCAGGCCCGTTCTTGAGGCCATATGCCGTCACAACCACATTTCTAGGGAGAAAAATACATCCACTCCACACCTTCGTCAGGTAAAACGTTTATCCCGTGATTGTGGCTACGTTCGGCGACCAGTTGTCACTTCGAGCCCAATTTCGCTATCACAAATCTCGAACAATTACAATCAGATTGAATGACAACAATTGCTTGATTACAGCTATGATAAAATCTAAGCTAAAGCATTAGAGGACTTTACCCAAAGTTGCAAAGGGAAGGCTCCGGTTTTCCTCTCATCTCCGACATATATATGTGTTAAGGAAATCCGAGGATTTGGGAATACAAATTATTTACTATATTTCCCACACAACAGTTATACAACTATATTACTCTCTGAAGAACGTCTTGCACGCACGCTGGTCGCCAACCGACTATCCTAGATTCTTCTAACATCTGGCAACAGTCTTTTGTCTCCACTAAGACCTTGACGCCCTCTGGCCCTTACACACACACTCTCATGTACAGAGTAAATGTATCACTTCCCTAACACGCCTCCTTACATTTATACTGTACACTCAATTTTATTTACATACTTGTCGAATTAACAAAATATTTAACATTTATCGCTTTATTTACATTTCTCTTATTTTACATTCATCCATGACCTAAACCTTTCAAATTTCTCTCTACACAGTGCCTTCGTAAAAATATCCGCAGTGTTTTCTTCTGTACTTACTTTTATTATGTTTATCTTATTTTCCTTTACGTACTCGTGAACGTAGTGGTAATGAACTTCGATGTGTTTAGAATTTTTTGTAAAAGTTCCGTATTTTGCTATACTCATTACTCCAGAGTTATCCTCATAGATTTTTACAGGGTTATCGTCTACATTTACATCGAAGATTTTCATTAGTTCTCTGATAGTCATTACTTCGCTCACCACTTCCGATAGAGCAACATACTCTGCATACGTCGAGGCTTTTGTCACACACCTTTGTTTTTTAGACTTCCATCCAATTACATTTCCATACAATCTAATTACATACCCAGAAGTCGATTTCCTATCTATATGATCTCCTGCCCAATCAGCGTCCACATAACAATCTATCGTTTCGCACTTTTCATTTCTTTTATAATGTAGCCCTAAATCTCTAGTCCGGTACAAATATTTCAATATTCGCAAGGCATATTTAAAATGTGTCTCGTTACAACAATCTTGAAAACTACTCAGATAATTCACACTATAACTTATATCGGGTCTGGTATTTACACTAATATACAGCAATGCGCCAATTAAATTCTTGTATCCAATGTCCTCTCTATTTATCTCAGCTTTTTCAATTTTTAAGTTGGTCTCCATAGGTGTACAGTACAGTTTGCTGTTATGTAATTTATATTTGTTTGCTAATGATTCTATGTATTTCTTTTGGCTTAATCTCATTTCATTTTTTAAATAATCATACTCTATATTTATTCCAAGATATTCTTTTACTTCACCTAAATCTTTCATTTCAAATTTATCAGTTAATAATTTTTTTACACTTTGTATCTTCCCTTTGTTTTTACTACAAATCAACAAATCGTCTACGTATATTAACAAATAAACAACATTTTCTCCCTCTCCATAAGTATATAGGCACAGCTCTATATTGTTCTTCTTAAAACCTAATCTCGTCACATACTTATCAAAACACTCATACCAGTCCCTCGGACTTTCTTTTAACCCATAAAGCGCTTTCGATAATTTACAAACTCTATTCGTTCCGTCCGCATATCCCTTTGGTTGATTTACATATACCTCCGAGCTTACTTCACCATTTAAAAAGGCAGTTTCTACATCCATTTGCTCAATTATTAATCCATTTTGACAACAATATGATAGCAATATCTTAAAGGTCTGATTACTCGCCACTGGAGAATATATGTCATCGGCTACGTTTCTTTGTTGAAATCCCCTTACCACTAATCTAGCCTTATACCTGTCCTCTGATTTTTTTCGTGTAAACCCATTTTACATCTAATACTTCTTTGCCTTTTACCCTTTCTACCAATTTCCAAGTTTTATTCTTATAGAGACATTCTATTTCCTTATCCATAGCCTGTTTCCAAACTTCATTATTTTCGCAACAAATCGCCTCCTCAAATGTACGAGGGATATCTACTTTACAATAATTTGCATGCATCTCGCAAATATTTTCCTTTTCTGGATACCTTACTGGAGTTTTCTTAATACGTGTAGATCTCCTAGGAGTGTTTGAGCTTTCAATACTACTATTATTTTCATCTTTCCTACCTTCTAACTCTTCCTTATCCATACCGACCAATGAATAGTTATCTTCGCTATCATTTCTATCTGCCTCTGATGAATTTTCCTCAAAACCGATACATTTAGTGTCTGTCTCTATGACCTCTACATGTCTAGCTATTGTTATTTTCCCACCTAATAAGACTCTGTATCCTACTTCACTATATCCTAATAGAATTCCCATATCTGCCTTCTTGTCCCATTTGGAAACTCTTTTTTGTTCTGGCCTTCTTACAAAAACTTTACTTCCATATAGATGTAGATTTTTAACACTTGGTTTTTTCCCGAAGAATATTTCAAAAGGTGTCTTTCTTTCTATAGTATTCGCTAATATTCGATTTTTCAAGTATGCCGCTGTACAAACTATTTCCGGCCAGTACCTTTTATGTACTTTCGCTTCCGCTAACAGGCAACGCGCCATGTCCATCACTGTTCTATTATACCTTTCCGCTGTCCCGTTTAATTCATGTACGTATGTTGGGCAATTATTTATTCTTATACCTTTATCCCTAGCAAATTTATAAATTCGATTATTTAAATATTCTTTACCATTATCGCATCTTAATATTTTTAACCTCTTGCCCGTTAAATTTTCGGCTTCATTTACGAACTGTACGAAAGAATCAAAGACCTCATCTTTTGATTTTATACAATAGATCCTAGCTATTTTACTATAATCATCGATAAATGAAATGAAATATTTTTCTCCATTGAATCCGGTGGTCTTAAAGGGACCACATACGTCCGTATGAATAATTTCCATTATTTCCCTAGCCTTAGTTCGATTATTTTTGAAAGGTAAGTTATGCATTTTGCTTTCTATACACACCCTACATTTCAAAAGTTCCTTTTCAAATTCATTCGGTATGCCAGTCACTAGCTGCTCTTTACCCAAAATCTCTAAATATTTAAAATTTACGTGTCCTAGCATCCTATGCCATCTTTCCTTTTTACTCATACCACTACGTTCGGCGCTGTTTACTAAGTGCTTCTTCCCTTTCAATATACTTTTTATTCTATATGTCCCATTCTCTTTGAACGCTACAGCTGTAAGTTTATTATCCTCATCTATTACTTTCGCAATATTTCCTTTGGAAATAACCGTATTCTTATTGTCTGTTAGTTTACCTAAACTAATCAAATTTGCGGACATTTCTTTCGCGTAAAATACTTTCCTCATATTTATTTCATTTTGTTTTCCGAATGCTTCAAAATAACTTATAACATTCCCAACTTTTGTCGCTTTTATCGGTCTATTATCGCCTAAATATATATTTACCGGTTCTTTTAGGTCGATAGATTTATCGAAATAATTTATATTATTAATTATGTGATCGGTACAACCGCTATCTAATAACCACACTATTTCGTTCTTACTTATTTCATTCGTCTCACTGCTGTTTGCTGCGTGCGCCGTTGCTGTCCATATGCCTGCTCTTGAGTTTCCATGCTCGCCCGTGCCGGTTGTTGATTGACGATGAAAGTTTCCACGTCCTCTGCTCGTATTGCCTTTGTTCCCTCTTCCTCTGTTTCGACCACGTGTTGGCCCATGCCAATAGCCGTTACTGCTTCCCGCTTGGACGCCATTTTGACACTCTCTCGCAAAGTGTCCTAATCTTCCACATCTGAAGCATCCTTCCTTTTTTGCAGAAAAGGCGTTGGTTTGCCTTTCTCCTCGATTGGATTTATTTTTCTTCTCTGCTATCTCTATTTTATTTTTTACATACGCTACCGTTTGATCCTCTTCTTTCAATGCGTCTATTATGTCCGCTATGTAGCTGTATTCTTCGGGTAACGTATTCAGCATGTAATTCAGCTTTTCCCTCTCACTTACTTGTGCGCCCGCACTTTTTAATTCATTGATTAATTTTTCAAAGTCGTTAAAGAATGATGCTGAATCACTGTAGTTCTCCAGTCTTATGTTTTCCAATCTCCTTCTGCATACGATCTGCAGTGCCGTCGACTCTTTCAAGTACATTTCATCGAACCTTTTTATTATATCATACGCCGTTTTTCCTTCCCTAACATACTCCAATTGTCTGTTCGATATTGCACTATAAATTATATTAATCGCCTTCAAATCCTTTTTGTCCCAGTCTTCATCGTCTCTTTCGTTCTTCATTCTAGTTGTAACAACCTCGCATTCCTTATATTTGAGAAACATCGTGATTCTTTGCTTCCACATTCCATAATCCTCACCATCGAATATAGGTATCATGATTTCCGATCTCTCCATTTTAATTGATTCTTCCTTTTTTCTTTTCTTACTCAAGCGTTCCTACGTGCTCGAAGTATATTTCTTTTTTTTTCTCTGAAAGTTTTTTTTTCTTTACTGAAAACTCACTCGCAAGATCGTAACCACGCACTAAATATCTTGCAAAACTAGTAACCACGCTCTGCTACCATGTTAAGGAAATCCGAGGATTTGGGAATACAAATTATTTACTATATTTCCCACACAACAGTTATACAACTATATTACTCTCTGAAGAACGTCTTGCACGCACGCTGGTCGCCAACCGACTATCCTAGATTCTTCTAACATCTGGCAACAGTCTTTTGTCTCCACTAAGACCTTGACGCCCTCTGGCCCTTACACACACACTCTCATATACAGAGTAAATGTATCACTTCCCTAACAATATGTCGGAGAAGAGTCAGGAACAGGGTTGTGGGCGTTTGATAGACCTGTAGTTATAAATATCATTGGCGGTTTTGTTAAATTCGTAGCACTGTAAGGATCACACCTCAATATAGAATTCTTAATGGTATCGCTGTTAACCACCCCGTAGGTATACACAAATACATCCTTTGACCTAGCCTCCACTGTTTTCTTATCTAAGGTACTGTTATACAGCTTTACCAATTAGGTGCATTACTTCTCCCATCCATCTACTTCCCTCTCTTCCTCCCTTTAATTATGTCCAGTTTCCTTGTCTTATTAAATTTTACATTGTATTCCGTTCTCTAGAATTCTATATGCTACACGAGAAGATTAGCGATTCAAACTTTTCATTAGCGTAATATACTTATATCGTTAATAAATATGTCCTTAATAAAAGAGGAGTTAGTTCTTTTCTAAAAGGTATTTTGAGAATTCTAGAATTTTCTACAAGATTTTTTTATAATTTTAAACCTACTGGTTAATTCTCTTTTAAACAAAATAATTAAATGCAACAACATACAAACAACAATTGTCAGTTTAAATTACAAACTAAAAATTAAACCACAACTGAACATCCCGTATCATAATTCCCCCAAAACTTTATCATAAAACAATTTCTATTTATGCAATCATTTGTATTTCGAAAACATAAGCAGCCTAAATATAAATCATCGAAATACCCGGAAAATTAATAAAGAGTAATTCTTCCTGAGAAGCTCAGCAAAAAATTTACCGCGAACAGATTTTGCTGCACCCAAAACAATTTCCAGAGTCCATTAATTATATCGCATGGTATTAATTCCAACAACTCCGTTACATCACAATCTCTATTATCCGGTGAGATCAGCCCATTTGTATTTCCAAAACTACCAACATTCCACCGATCAACCGAACTGCATTGATACTGAGTTAGCCAGGGCGCGTCAACAGGATCGAACAACCTCTGGGTACCGGAGTACACCCAGCAAGCAAGAAACAATGTAGAGAGAGAGAGAGAGAGAGAGAGAGAGAGAGAGAGACAGAGACAGAGACAGAGCTATCCGAGAAAGAGAGAGTGAGCCAGATAGGCAAACAGACAAACAGACAGAGTAGGACCACGTATCAACAAGGGGTTCGAAGTGGTTCAGAGAGGTAGTAGGAGTAGCGGTGTGCGGAATTAGTGGCAATTAGTTTCCACGGTATCTCGCGGGGACACGGAGACGCGTGTAACGGTTCGGATATACGTTGTCGTAAAGAGGCAAAGGGGTTGGAATAGGGCGGTTGGAGGATGTTAAGTTTAATCGACGCGCAAAGGTACAAACTACGCGAAAGTACGTACGTGCATGGAATTCGCGACGATGAAAGGGGACGTAAGAGTGGACCCGGGCGGTGTGTATACGCAAACACGTGTATCACAACCATAAGTGAACTTACGACGGAACTGGGCCGAGGAGATCATTGAATTCACTCCAACTATTATTTATCATAATCAATTATCATAATACATCGTATTTCTATCGTTGTACATGCAAATTCTTTTAAGTACGATGGTCACTAAAAATATTAATACGCCATTTATTGTAGTACTTATCTATTAATTAATAGGGTCCGAGTCTATTAAAATTTAGTATCGTTTAGTAATATTTTCATACGATTACCAAAAACATGGTATTACGAAAGTAAAAAATAAGCCTGTTTCGTCTGTAGATTGATTTGGTTGACTGAGATGAAACTAATTATAGATATGGTAGAGGTTAGTTGATGAATAAGTTTGAACTCAAACATAGAGACGTAGTTGGGTCTCAGATATTGAAATATGAAATGGAACACTACTTTGCTGAATTCAGCGATTTCTGTTAATGGCCCCAAAAAAGTTTTTGGAGAAGACGTAGTTATGATTATTATTTCATTATGTAGTTACGATTGCTAGTATCGAACAACGTCTTGTGATGATGGAATTAGAATCAAGATTGGGAGGAATTCTAATTTAGAATACGCTGAAATAAATCGTGCATGAGAAGATTGTTTGAAGAAGTTCGGTTGGAACGAGATGTAAATAGTTGGATCGAATATAATACGATTGAGGCTTTTCGTGAAAAATAGACCAACAATGTCTTGTGATGATAGAATTAGAATTAAAATTAGAAGGAGTCTAATTTGGAAGACACTATAATAGGTCGCGTATAAGAAGATAGTTTGAAGAGATTATGAAACGTTTAGTTGGAATCTATATATTAATTAATAATAGCTTAAAACTATCTAATATAAGTTTACAAATATATATATACTCGTATGTCCACTATTATACGCAGCAAATAAAATAGCAATTTTTACGGAACTCGAAATAAAACGATTCAATAAATCCTAAGCAGCCAACAGCAATAATAGCAATAGCAATAATTTGCGAAATACTTCTCGATGCGAAGATTAAATATTTTCTCGAACAGTTTAGCCGACAGCGGCGCATAGTTTGAAGAAAAGTCCTTACGAAAAGTCCTTGATGGCTGAGATCATTAACAAAGTGTCTGTTTGCGTTCAAATTTAGAAACGACTGTATCGCGTGGAGAACGTTGAAATAGAAATGGCGCAATCTATTCGATTATTAATCACACTACGTCGAGACTACGCTCGAAATAAATTCCTCTCAATTTCTGGAGGACGAGAGGTGGTTGCCCTCGTGGTGTCATTCATAAAAATGGCCGGACGACTTCGATTCTCGTTTCTCTCCCCGGGGAAAAGAGAAAGGGGCAGAAATGTAATTACGACGAAAATCGAATGACGACAATGAAGTTCGGACTTTTCTTGATTCGCGAACACGAGGGCATCGATCCGTCTGGATGTCTAAAGACGTTACTGACGTCGACGTGATCGTGTTAGACGTCGCGACGCATTGCAGCTCTGTGAATTTTTAAAGGTTGTCACATTCGGCCTTCGCATCCGCCCTAGACTGCTTTATTGACAGCCTAACGTTTGTACTCGGGAAAACCGCATCTACTAACATCGCAACCACGAATTTCCCAACATTTTTTGTCTCTGTACGAGGAGTTTTGTATCGTTATCCGATCGTAATAGCCGTTATTTTTTACAAGAGTAAACAAAACAAGAAAGAAGCTCTTTATCGTTTGCGTCAAAAATTTTATGTATAATAGTATATCATATAGTAGTATATTTATAGTAGTATATTTTATGCAGTTACTCATGTTATCATTGAATATTTTTATGAATACATTACATGTTATGCGATATTTTTGAAAATTTCATCAGAAAATATTCTAGCAGGTACACAATCTAGACGGCAAATTAATGATTGACTTATACTACCGAAACAGAAACTACATAGATTAAAATACATCTCGATATATAGAATCTATTTTAACCCAAACCAAACTAATGTAAGTCTCGATTTAAAAAAAAAGTAATTAATTAATAATAATAAAATATAAATTAATAATAATTAACACAATTTCCTAAGCAAAGCAGAGATATTCATTACCCAAAAGAAAACTATAATTCTATATTCTCAACGACCCATAAATATAAGAAGCACTAAAGTCAACCCTAAAAACAAAAAAGTAAATTCATCGTTCCTTACAAAAATTGAAGTCTTTTGCTAGTTTAATACCTGTAACAATTTATAACTTTAATTCCTTTTCCATCTCGAAGGGTAGAAAACCATTCGAGGAAACTGTTGAACTACTAGTAGTTCACAAAACAATCGACATTATTCGAACAGGAAGCAAGAGAGTGCAGCGTGACCGTGGCTTTTGAAACGGCGACGGTTGTACAGGTGGCTTGGTCGGCCCATTTAGCAAATTCAACGGAACATTTTCCCCGTCGGTGAAGATAAGTAAACGGTTTAAACGACGTTCCATCGGAAGGAGATCTGTTGGTTAAAATTCTCGGTACCTGGCTATCCGACAATTATATCCCATTTAGTAATCCGTTTTTTCGTACGATTTGAACGTTATTGTGAATTCGACTTGCATTTAATCCACGCCTTCTTTGTTCTCCGCGCTTGAGAACTCGGCTTCGCCATTTTACAGGCAACTAAGCGGCTTAAGATCTCCAACGAACGAAACGTCGAAGAAAGAGGTGCGCTTTTCCCTCTCGCTTGCGCATAATAATATGTCCTAAAACTGAATTGAAATCTTAAGCTCCGTTATCGCCATAAATGGAGCCCGAAACCCGTCCATCTCTCTTTTCGTCTCTTTTCGTTCTCTATCTTTGCCGTTTCCCCTCTTTCTCTATTTCTCTGACAGTTTGGTGGTACAAGTTGTGGTCTGCCTCTTGCCTCCCTACGCCTCCATTTGCATGTAAATTATTACCAGACGAAACACAAAAGCGATGGAGAGGTGACCCGAGCTTGAAAAGGAAACGCGAACGAATTGAGTCCTATAAAGCTGCAGTCACTCTGCTACCCCGGAAATGACTCCTCCGGACGGCGAATTGTCCACGCTCGTTGGAATAAGCTAATTCGCGTCACCGGCGAGTGTCACCTAACGCGTGGTTTACGGAGACTCGAAGGTGAGCGGGAATAGCGTGTAAATTGTGTGAATTCACACTAACGAAAAGCATTTATCGTAAGAAATCTTTTATTATATTCACATCGTATGCGTTATACGTATGTATGGAATATTTCGAAATTTCATTAATACTGTAATGAGACACAACTGTCACGATTATATTGATAACATTTGAAATTACATTAATGTATATCAACTTTGAAAATGTATATTATACAGAAGTTAGAAGATATTTTTTGAAAATATATATTTAATAAGAATATTATACTTTACAGTTTCGCTAGAAGTGATGAGATTTATTAATGTAATAAAGAATTGACTGTTTAAATATTTTTATGATCCCTATATACTTGTATCAAATACCGTATAATTTCTATATACATTTTTAAATTTCTTGCCAATTTTACTAATATAGTAGTCGTGTCACATTACAGTGTTAACGGAATTTCAAAATGTTTTATATAACACACATAATTATATACATAGATGTTTGCTACGATAAGTATTCAAATAATTGACTATTTAAATATATTTGTGGTCTCTATATACTTATGCTAAATATCTTGTAATTTCTACAATATCTTGTATAATATTCTATTTGTCGTGTCTGATTACTGTGCTAATGAAATCAAAACGTTTTACATAACACACATAATTGTATGCATAAAAGTTTCCCATGACAAAGATTCGAATACTTTCGTGAGATAGCGTATATCATTAAACGTTGCTTCGTACGTTCCTTACTTAACCAGACACAACTTCCAGGGTAGGGTAAAATGGTCTGTAGAAACAATGTTTCATAAGACAGTCTCGCGAGTGGGACCACGTGTCAGTCTTCTGCAGAGACATTAAGAGCCGCGCTAAATCATTACGACAGGTTTAGTGAGTGGATTTGCATAGCTGCCATATGTATATTCGTGTACACACGTATGCAGATGGGGATGGCGTTGCGTGCGGCGAATCGACCGATTCGTGAGTGACGTATTATGCGTCCCTACCCATCCTCAACTTTTGGACTCTAGAAGCGAAATTTCGAGCGGACGTTTGTTTTCCCACGAACTCATTCTCCCTGGACGCCGGAGTCCGCACCTGAACCATACCAATTTCGTTGGCTAATTGTCATATTCGATTACAATACTGTAACAAGACAGCAATCAGCTGTTCGGAGACGAGAATTCATTGGTGCTAAATAGACGAAAATGTATTGTGGCGAAAGTCTTTCTTTCAAATTTAAGTTAATTTAAATAGAAAGTTAGTATACAGCATGAATATATATGTTAAAGATGTAATAAATTGAGAATCGATATCCTTGTTTCTTATACAGTTTATTCCAGTACGAAGGAGGATCGCCCCTTGAACTCACCGGCAGCGTACAGACCGGTGTGCCTTTTGGACGAGGTGGGCAAACTCCTTGAAAGAATAATCGCCACCCGTCTGGAGGCCCATATATCGGAGCGGATGCCCAGATGGCACGATAGCCAGTACGGCTTTCGACGGGGCCGCTCGACCGTTGATGCGTTGAATTGTGTAAGAGCTATGGCGGAGGCCATGGTGTAGCAGAACGGGGTGGCGTTGGCGGTCTCGCTGAACGTAACAAACGCCTTCAACGCCATTCGCTGGGACATGATAGTGGAGGCGCTGGAACGCTTCGAGGTGCCCCCCCCCCTACCTTGTCCGTGTCATCCGGGCCTATCTGAGCGACGGGTGGGTCACCTACAGAAACAATAGAGTGTTGAGTGGGGTGTTCCGCAGGGTTCTGTGTTAAGGCCTATTTTGTGGATCACGGCGTATGACTTAGTCCTTCGCTGTCCCCTGCCTCCGAACACGGGCATCGTCTGCTACGCCGATGACACTTTGATCCTGGCCGGGGGCGATGGTTTTATGAGACACTCCAACTCGGCGAAGTTGCCGAGGCGTGCGCGGTTCGCGCTATTCAGGAGCTGGGCTTGAGCGTGTCACCTGCCAAGTCTGAGGCCATGTGGTTCTTCGAGCAACACTATATAGAGGAGGAATCCCTTCTCCTGGCCTCTGTGTGAACATCTGCGGAGAGGAAATACAGGTAGGACTCCAGATGAAATACCCGGGCCTCACGATCGACAGCCAATGGACGTTCGGGCCGCACTTTGAGCTCCTGGTCCCTAAAGTGACGGTCGCAGCCAACGCCTTATGCGGCCTATTGCCAAACATTGGCGGGGCTGGAGTCGAAGTTCGTCAACTGTACTAAGGAGTGGTTCGATCCAGAGTCCTGTCCGGAGCCCCGGTGCGGGCGGAAGATCTGCTGAGGAATTATCGCAGCTTACTGCCACTGAGGAGGTTGCAGAGGATTCCGTGCTGGCAGCGTCTCCTCCGTTCGAACTACGTGCCCTAGCGCTTCGGTGGGTGTACCATCAACTGCAGAGCCCGTGCTCGGGCGGGGATCCTCCCTCTGCCGACCAGTCTGTCCGTGACGTCCAGGAGGAGGCAAGGCTCGAAACCTGGGAACGGTGGCACATTCAGCTCGCCGCTGACCGCTCGCTACCGAACTGGGTGGCCTGAAGAGATCGTGGCGAGTTTCCGCTGACATACAGGATGACGCAGATGCTCACCGGGCACGAAGCATTCGGGGATTTCCTGCTAAGGGTTTGGCGGGAAGTGACCAGCACGTGTCACCACTGCGAGGAAGAGGAAGACACGGCACAGCACACGCTGGAGTTCTGTCCGGCGTGGGAGGAACCGCGTCGTGTCCTACGGCTCGCTATCGGCGAGAGTTTGGCCCCCGAGGCGATCGTAGAGGCCATGCTGAGGGGGCAATAGGATTACATCGCCGTCCGCCCCTACTGCGACGTAGTCATGCTCGTAAAGGAGCGCGCCGAGGGTGAAAGGGTGAGAAGTCATTATCCATTGAGGGTGCCGTCACGCCGGGGAGGGTTTGCCCCCCCCCCCCTCGGACTTGCATGACGGCCCAGACAACGAAGCGCTAGGAGGAGTAGTCCCTCCTAACGAAGGTTCTGCTGCTTAAGTAGGATTTAATTAATTAGTACATTTGCTCCGGAAATTGTGTCCTGATTGTTTGTAGTAGGCTTTCGTGGTTTATTTTGTCAAATGCTTTCTCTATGTCCATAAAGAGGGCTGTACAGTATTGTTTGTTTTCTAGTGCTAGTATTATTTCGGTGACTAGCCTGTGCATTTGCTCTATAGTGGGGTGTTTGTTTCTGAATCCGAATTGGTGATCCAGTATTAATTTTTCCTTCTCTATTATTAGTTTTATGCAGTCGCAAATTATTTTCTCTAGTATTTTAGAGAATACAGGAAGTAATGATATTGGCCTCCATGATGTAGTTTGATGTGGGTCTTTGCCTGGTTTAGGTAACATTATGATCTGTGCCAGTTTCCATAGTTTAGGAAAGTATTGAATTCTTAGTATTGCGTTAAATATTATTGTGATTTGTCTTATCGCTTTTGGCGGAAGGTTTTTCAAGATTTCGCCATTGATTAGGTCGATTCCTGGTGCTTTATTATTTTTTGTTTTTTCAATTATGTTTCTGATTTCTTGTGCTGTTGCTTTGGGTATGGCGTAGTGATTGTCAGTTGGTGTACTAGTAGTTAGCGCATCCTCGTCCGTATGACTATTGTGGTTGCTGTTGTTGATGTTATGTGGGGTGAATGTGTTGCATAGGTGGTTGGAGAATTCTTCAGCTTGCTCTTCGTTGCTCCTTGCCCATGTGTTGTCTGCTCTTTTGATTGCTGGTACCATTTTTATTGTCTTCTTTATTTTTTTTTTTTTTTTTTTTTTTGTGGCTTTCCATAGGGAGTAGTAGTTCTCGTGTGCAGAGAGTGACTCTATGAATTTTGTGAATTCGTTATTGTTGTACTCTTTTATTTTGTTCTTTACTTCCTTTGCAAGTTTGTTTAGTTATTTTTTGTTTTCTCGTGTTCTACGTTCTTGCCATTTTGCTTTCGCTTTTCTTTTTTCTCTAATTTTTTCGAGGATGTCTAATGGAATTATTTTTGTTTGTCTGTTGGTTGATTCAGGTATAGTGGTTGCCCATGCTGCTTCTTGAATAGTTTCTGTAGATGTTGTTACTGCTTGTTCGATGTGTTCGGGTGTTTTCAATGGGATGTTGCAGTTCATTTTGCTTTCGATTATTTCTTTAAATGTTTGCCATTTGGTGGTTTTATTGCATAGTGTCTCTGAATTGCTTTAAAGTATTGGTTTGTTTCTGTATGTAATTATTATGCGTGTATGATCTGAGGTAAGCTCGAGGCAAGGTGCTATATTTAGTTTATTTGCGTTTAGTAACTGCAAAATCAAGTAGGTCAGGTATTTTGCTCAGGTCTGTCGGTCAGTATGTCGGTCTTCCTGTGGATAGTATATTAAGGTTATTGTTTCTAATGTAGTTTTCCAGGATTCTACCTCGAGGTGTAGTGATTCTTGAATTGATGCCTGGTGTCCGATTTTAGCTAGTTCCTCGCATATGTTTTTTGTATTTGTTTTTGGGTGTACTCCCCTAATTACTGCTTTGCAACTTTTATCAGTATTGAGCTGGTAAGTGTGATACCCGGCGTTTTTTTCTTTTAACACTTTTACCACTTTTCTATAAGTCTCCGGGGTGTTAGTTTGGACTTTTACCTGGTCCAGTTTTAGTTGCTTAATGCTGTAATTTTCTTTACCTGTCATGATGTTTAGCAGTTCAATTAGGGGGTCTATAATTTGGGCATCTATGTAGATTGGTGGTGGTTTGGCGGTGTGTGTTTTTGGTTTTTCCGCTGGGTCTAATTCCATTTCTTGTGGCAGTGCGCTGAAGGAGTTTTGGAGAGGAATTTCTTGAAGCCATTGTTGCCTTTCCGTTTCTCCAGCCCTCCTAGCATTTGTATTTGATGTTATTTTTCGTTTTTTGCTGGGAATTACAACCTTCCAGCTTTCATTCTGGTGTGATAGATCGTTGTTGCTGTTGTTCTTCTCATCATTCTTTTGTGTAGTTCCCGTTTCTGTTTCCTTTATAACTGAGCAGTCATGATCTTCGTTTGTTGATTTTTTTGGGTTTGTTGTATCTACAACTCTGTTTATAAAGTATGTTTCGCCTTTGTTTAGTATTTTTATTGGTGGTACTTGTTGCTTATTTTCCATTATTTAGCGATTGGCTCGGTCTTGAGTCACTTTGTTTTCCCCGCCTGTCGCACTTACGGAGGCACTGGTTCACACGTCAACATAGCTCGACTGCTCGGGCAGAACTGGGCAACCAGATGTCCGTATATCCTTACTGCGTACCCTCAATAGTCTTAAGGACCTATCATGAGATTTCTCAGGAATTTTCTAGCTGAAGTCTTCAGACCGAACAAACATCTCTTTACTGAATCGTTTCTAAAACTTATCGTTTACTACGGGAAATTTAGTTTTTTTCACGTTTTTTTCACTAGCAACTTTCTATCAAGGGCGCACTTTCCTAACCAAAATTGTCATCAACAAATTCGATGGTCCTTTGCGTTAGACACACCCATCACTAGCTTCCCTCCGACACAGCATCGTCACTTTACTTATTCTTCATCGTTAGAATAGTCAACCTGTCATTACCAGATTTCTATCCTTAAATCAATCACTTACTTAACTTATACATACGCATCAGTGTAATTATCTTCTTTACAAAGTTGTTGGAACAAACATTAATTTATACCTCTTAATTCAGTGTAAACTCAATTGAGCCACCTCTATTATCGTAACAGAAATCAGGGGACCGATCAGTTCATGGCGTCAATTATCTAATCGTAATGGGAATTTACGACTCCCGTTGACGTGCTTTCTCGCGATCGCGTCTGTCCGCGAATGATCGAATAAACACATTGCATAAAGATCATAAGAGAATGCGCGTACGGTATATTTCTACTTGATTTTATTCTTTATGCTTTTTCGAATGAAAATTCGTCTTAAATATTAATGTATTTTCCAGTAATTACACGTTATATCAGCTCGTATAAAGACTTGAAATTGTAACTTTATGGAAATCCATCCAAGGTCTGAAATTCGTTTGTATAATTTCCTCGTACTGAAGTTACTAAATTATTCTATACATGTTTAACAGTCTTTAAGGAACACTTGGCGATGCAGTTTTAAAGAAGAGCTGTCCAGCTTACAAATGACCAAACTATTTCAAATGTCCATGCAAACCTTTATCAGAGGCTTAAAGGGTACAACGACCCAGGAAAGGAAGTTTCAAGAAGTTTTCAGGAAGTTATTGTTCAAACAATATTAACAAACAAATTTTTCTAATCAACCTAACAACTCCCATCAGTAGACTGCAGATTTTTATGCAAATTCACATTCTACTGAATGTAATTAAAAAAATTGAATCTAGGCAGAAGATCGTCCTACTTTCTGAATATTATAGAGACTATTCTATTTTGAATATGTTATACAATCTTTAAATGATTTACATTCTGTTCATTTTTGCATTTCCAAATTTCTTATAAATACTTTACAGATTTATATGCAAATTCCTATTTTTATAAACCTAACTAGAGGGGCTGTGTCCCCGTCGCTTCTAGCAATCATTCCTCTCTCTTCTATGCTAAAAACAACTTTCATTTCGTGGACAGATTTTTGATACAGCCAACTTCAAACGAATGAGAAGCTTTCAAAACTTTAAAAAGGCTAAACGAAATAAACTTATGCAATACAACTTCCGTGACACTTTAGTTTATACTTATACTATAGTTCAGAGCAAAGTAAATAATCGAAAATCGAACACTTGTCCATTAAATACAGATAAATTTGGAAAAGAATGACACCAGGCATTTTATTATGCCCCAAATATTTCATATATCTTTTTTGTGCATGTTTGCAATTTTAAAGGCGGATGTTAAGAAATGTCCAATTTTGGTCTTCCTTGTGAACGAAAAATTCGTGCAGGCCATTTCAGAGGATCTCAAGAGAAAGTTGAAAAATATTAGAGCAAAAAGAGGCAGCGTTGAAACTTATCCATACGTTACAGTTGATCTTCATCCTTCATACTGCGAAATAATTCTTTGAAAATTCTGCTGATAAATCAATCGAAGTTTGAAATCCAGCAAATCCGAAGTACCAGAAAATCATTTTTGGCTATTGTTTTCACGTAGCAACAATCTGGTGGTACTTCAGATTCGCCAGATTTTAGATTTCAATTAATTTACCACCAAAATTTCCGGAGAGTTATTATGTTCAATAACATGAATAGTTATTCCGTAGGTGGATCAAAATTTGCAAGAAATGAAAATAAATGTAACACGTGGATGAGTTCGACCGCTGCTATTTTTTCATCTCTGCAGTCTTGTTTCTCAATTTTCCCATCACATTTCGGATAAACGCTACTAACATATATTGTTCCTTGAGGAATCCGCTTGAATGTCCTGCAAGAATTTTTCGCTCGCAAGAATGTCCAAAAATGACCGGTTTTTAATATTACCCTTATGTATAAATTCATAAAACTCTACGGTCTGTTCATCAGCTACCTCTGATTTTCTCTCACAACCTCAAACTCCAAAAACTTAACTCTATCCTCGACCCCACGACTACAAAATGACGTGAACAGCAAAATCTCGTGACACCATACCGAACTGCATGAAACGCAGCGTCCCAAGCGGGCAGGGCATCCCATTCTCCTCCATCACGGACGCGCAGATCCTCCTGCCGCTTCCGGGCTCTGGCTATTGGGAGACCACGTGGCACACACGCGCATAATTCCACACGATCCGTGCTGCGTTCCACGTGTATAGGAGTATGCGTGCGTGTGCGACCGGCCGCGCACGATTCGAATCTCATCAAACACCGCGGCAGTCGCCTTTAACTGCCGCAGACGGGCCGTTTAACCCGGCGGACATGGCATCGTGCAAGAGAACACGGACCTGGCCTGGTGAATTCCGGCATGTGTCAGACGGTAGCTCGTCGATATGGAGGGCCGCATTTGTAAGCGTGTACCAGGCGGTCGACGCGCAGTCCAACGGATTAGCCGTGGCAGTTCGCCGGCGTTAAGGCCATTACACACCGATTTGCCTGGCTGACCATATGGACACGCGAGGTGAGACCGACTGTCATTCGCTCGTAGGTTAGAACGGGACTTGAGACACAGGATTACGACTGTAGAGGCTACCACCATAACCTATGCACAGGAAATTGAACGACAGGCAGGGGGGCGGCGATCAATTGTTCGCGCCAACGCGCAGTAGTAGACGGTGAAATGGCTTATCCGATTTCGCGATCGGTTTAATCACGTTCGCTATGTATGCGGTTATTTATTTTGACACGCGTTGACTGTCACGCAAATTTTGTATATTTTCTCTGGAGGCAGTAGATTGAAATATACTACAACGTTTGATCTTTACAAAATGTTATGTAGAGATTGCGCGTCTTTTTCCGACGACGTTATTTAAATAATCATTCATATCACTGAAAAAAAATTTGGGGGTTTGAAGTTGTATATACAGGAGGATCAAAGAGAATCTTTAATAGAAAATGTTAGATCCATTGAGAAGTTTTCTGTTTCTAATTTTTGTATAAACTAAACTGATGAGTTGTTTGACTTTTGAAATTCTTTTAAAAGATTGGGCTAGAAGCAAAATTTTGATAGACTCGTTCTTCTTACAAATCAAATTTCACCTATCTCTTAGATAATTCTAATTTTTATATTTGCTAGATGGACGAGTCCCTTGACTTTTGAAATTCTTTTTAACTTCTTAGATACGATGCGCTATAGTGGCTTTTGCGGATGTCATCTTATATTACGACGCACCGCTATAGTAGCTCGCTCTACTGACTCATTTGCTCGCTCACCGTTTGAACTAAATGATCTTTTTCATTTGTCTTGCTGTACACTTTTTTGCCTTCACAATGTATTATAATAATGTTAACAATACACAGACAGAATATATAGTCTTTGTTTTTGATACGCCAGTGTCAGATATCAATTGTTGCTTTTCGTTAAAATAAATATACCATTATTAGATGCTCTTTTTAACATGCCGATTCGTAGAATCTTCAACCTCAAGATGTCGCTTCAAAATAAATAACGAAGTACAATTTGAAAAACACTATCGCGCTATGAGTGAAAATTGTGACGTGGGTCTATGTGTCATACCATGCTTTAAAATATATCACACTCAATTGTATTATTAATTATTAAAGTAAATTATTAAAGTTAAAATATATGCATCATATCTTTAAGAAAAATTATAATCTAAAACTTCATTCCAATGTGCTTGCGTAGAGAACAGCATTATCCGTCACACATTGCAGTTCTGTATCGTTTGCGTGCAATTCGTGTCAAACTCTGTTATGCAGAAAAATAGCCCCGCACAAAATTTAACCGTACCTAAGAAGTTAAAGATTGATCTCGCCGCAGGGCTTGAACGGACTCCCTCGTGCATAAAAAATAAACCCTGTAATTTAATCTGAAAATCGTTAGAGACGGTTTCAAATTTCGTTTCATCTGGGTGAACGAACGTCAAGAGTAGTTAAGCTGAAATTTGATAAAACGTTGAATATCTAGAGAAGTTCGATTTTGGAACGAAGTTTTGGAACAAAGTAAGTTTAAAGTAAATCTAAGGCAAATGAAGAAAAGACGGTTCGGTTTACGAAGTGGACACGACGAGACCAAAGTTGGCACGAACGAAATTAGGATAAATACTTTGGCCTTTCTTCCGTGGAGCACGAACTTTGACGTCGGAATTTACTAATTTTCTGCATTCCGAGAGTCAGGAAGTTCTAAGTTCCAACCTTGTAGATGGACAACTAGATCGATACTATACTTGAAAAATATTGTACAAGGAGACTATCTTATGTCTTCTTAAATTATTGTAGAAATAGAGATTAAAAGTCATCATTTATTGACCAAAAATTCGAACTAGATTCTTACCGCATAAAAACAAGCCTAAACCACATTTTCTGTATTCTAATAGTTTAAGAAAGTTGGAAGTTTCAATCTTATAAATGGACGAAATCGATGGTATATCCGAGGAATTTTGCAAAATCAGATTATTCCATGTTATTTCGAATTATCGTAAAAAAATAGAGATTGAAAAAGCTATCGCATTTATAGTAAAATAAAGCGGAATAGAATTACTGCTGTATTAAAACAAAATAGATTAGACAAAAATCGAAATGAACGCGGATAAAATGGGGGGGGGGGGGGGGTAAATGTATCCTGACTTTCTTTTCGAAGCTCCTTCTCGAATGGACAAGCTAGCAGACTTCTACGTTCTTGCCGCAGAGAAAATTTGAAATTGGAGTGCTGTAAATTGAAAGCAGAATCGACGTTGGATTGGACCGCCATGATTCGATCCCCGGGAGTGGATGTGATAAAATCTTAGTCGACGCAGTTGAAATCAGGGAAAGTGCACTCCTATCTTTCGTGTTACGCGGACTGTGTCACCGAAGAACTTCAACAAAGAAAATTCTCTCAAATATCTGTTGATCGAATCGTTGTTCGTTTTTAAAAATCAGTTTGCCGTTAACTTAATCGTTCGTTTGATAATACAGAATAAATTAACGTCGAGATAGTATGTGTATTAAAAAGATAATATTTAAAGTGTTCATTCTTTGGTAAATTTTTTTCGGTTATTTTTGTTATATTACATTTAGAAAATATATAATTTCGTCGGTATGAAATTTTTAATAATATATGCGCTATATACGTTACCAAGCAAACTGCATATTGCAAAATAAATTCATGGTTAACTTAATCTCTTGCCTAATAATATATAAATTGGTGGTGAGATTTTTCGTTGCAGCGTGTTTACTGAAGAAATTATATTTAAATAGTGTTTAGTCTGTGTTAAAATTTTGTGTGAAACTTTCTGTTTTTATTTTAACTATGGCAAAATGGATAATATCCATTATTCATATATAAAGTGTTAGTAATTTTATTCTGCATTTGTATACGTTATCGACTACGTGCAATACGTGTATTATTGTATGATATTTTCGCATCATCAATTTCGTAATTCGATTTCATTTCACCTAAAACTGGCATTCTTCAATTTTGGACATGTTACGTCACGTAACACTCTACCTAGCCGAGGCCACACACCGCAGGCAATATGGCAACCAGATGTCTTCGGATACTCGCAGCATATCCTCCATAGTTTCAAGGACCTTCCATAAATTTCACAGATTTCCTAGAAAAGGTCCTTCAAACGAAACAAACATCTGTTTCCGAGGAATTTCTAGAGACTATTGTCTACCACGGCGAAAAAGGGGAAGTTAGTTTTTCTCACGTACGCTGCAACTTTCCTCCCACTAACCACTTTCTCTCGAGGGCGGTTAAGACCCTTAGTCTAACCAATTAACGACGAAGCCTACTCCCTCACTCTCCTAACTCAAATCGTCACGAACAAATCCGATGGTCTCGTGCGCTAGACACACCCATCCTTAGCTTTCCTCCGACACATCATCGTCTCCCAAGACAGTACTGATTTTACATCCTTCGAACGGTCAACATCCTTCGAGCGGGTATACACACCCGCAGATCAGTCATTCACTCATCTCGTACATACGCACCAGCGTAACTATCCTCGTTATAAGTTGTGGAATAAACGGTGAAATATAACTTACTACTGTGTCATATACATTCAACCACCTCTGTTATCCTAACCGAAACAGGGGAACGACTACTTCGCGGCGTCGATTCACCGAATCGTAGCGAGAATTTACGCCTCTCGCTGACGCGTTTTCCTCGCGACCGCGTCTCTCCGCGAACGGTCATAACAGGACATATGTCGCTTAGAATCTTCTAGAAGATTCTAGAAAGTTGAAATTCCACATTTTCTCCGTTCGAGAGCATTTTGAAATCTGCCTATTTTCACCTTGTGAAACTTCATTTTTCCTTGTGGCTTCTCGATTTTATTGTGTTACTTGTTTCTATTGTTGCTATTTCTTCTAACTTTCTTTTATCGTTTCCTTGCTACCATAATTCCTTTCTTGGCTCCTTCGCTTTCTTTACTACTATATATTCTATTCTTTTCTATGTTTTCTTTATTACTGTAACAGTTTTTTCACATTTTCTTTATCTAATATATTTTTTTGTTTCTTAAATTGCTAGACCATAGCTTTTCAAAAATAAAGTCATAAACAACTATTGTAGCTTTTAAAAGTAACACATTAAACGGTAACTTCTTGTGTTGTTTCTTTCCCACTGAAAACCCTTTTGTTAGAAATAAGTATGTAATGTTACGTATAATAGTAGTATTTTTATTATTTAAAAATGCTAACATACACGTATGATGTACGATAGTTATTTTAAATTTTGCAAGACCGGATCTCCCTAATATTATAAAGACGATAGAGATAATACGTTTTGTGTATCCAAGATAAAATTAATAACCAGACTCCGTAATATGGAGGAAATATGGCACAATATTTTATTTATATGGCAAAAACGGAAGTAATGATGTATCGAAAACCCAGAAGGAGCGTAGACCTTGTTAATAGAGAATGGTAGACTTTGTTAACGTAAAAATGGGACTATATTGCATTTAGTGCGACATTGCATTGTATTACTACATCCGTGATAGACGCTGGATTTTAGCTTTGTACACATCTACCTAAATGTATCATTATGTCACAAAAG
Organism: Bombus vosnesenskii; assembly: GCF_011952255.1. NCBI lineage: Eukaryota > Metazoa > Arthropoda > Insecta > Hymenoptera > Apidae > Bombus > Bombus vosnesenskii. Next base: position 341,673 of record NW_022882987.1, read on the forward strand.
CATGTTGCTACGAGACGGTTTCCTTTAACGCTATTAGTGGCCACGTCAGTACACCACCTTTTATGTCCTCTTTCAACTGCTTTTCTCTTTCTCTTCCCCCCCACCCCTCCCTCCGACCCATCTTACAATCCACTTCTCTCTTTATTCGAATTGGTATAAATCCACAAAGCTGGAATCGCAACAATCTCTTCGTTCATTGTACATAATATCGCTTCACAGAACGCAGCGAATCATACTTTCTACATATTTCTGCAACCAGCCGGAGGAAATAGCAGGTTCTGGGCTAGATGCGTTATTCGAATGCCTTTTCGCTTTTCAGATCTCGTTTCAACTCTATTTATAAATGTTTCGTTTCATTGTGGACCGTATAGATGTTCTTTAGTGATTGTAATATTTAATAATTATTTCAAGAAGGATACGTTGGATATTATTTACTGTTTCTTCTTCAGGTTTTACGTGATTTATTTTGATAAATATTTTATTTATGCAGAGTTATATAACGTTTAAAAATATTCCTCTGTGGGAATTATTTAATGGCCGTAATCTTTAATGTCGAAAGCTGTTATTTAAAGAAAAATGCGATAAGTATTTGTTGAGGATTTTTCATTTCATCAATCTTTCATACTACAATAGAATATTTATGCAGTATCCTTTAACGTTCAAAGATACTTGGTTTTTCTAGAAACTATTTAATATTTGTAATATTCAATACTGGTAATTAGTTTTAAATAAGAGAATATATCTATATATTACATTTCTATAAATTTTTTTTTCTTTACCAAATCGAAGGTTTTGGTAAATATTCAATACCAACATAGTTTCATATTATTTAAGGATAACAGATACTCGTGTAAGTTATTTTTAATAGATGTAATTTTAAGCGTTTTTAAAGTTTAAATATGTAACTAATACAGTTAAATATTTTATCTTTGAAGTTCACTTCAGTTGCTCGAGTGTAACTGCTTTGTGTCCTTTTTGTAAAATTTTTCTTCCGGTTTGATTAAATTTTTTTGCGAAGATCGGGTCGTGGTAATATTTGCTTGTGACATCACGGTACAAACTTTTAATGGAACAAAGTTGCAACGGACGTATTCCCTGTGAAATTAAAAAAAATTGGAACTTCCTCTACGTCTTTTCATTATCATGTCACTTTTTCCTGTGTTTTTAGGGAATGTTGCGTGAAGATGGGCGATGAGACAGCCATTTCTATACAACCATTTTATCCAATAGTCAATAGTAATACTTGTATCGCTAATAATTTACATCATCTGCAATTTTGTTATTCAAATATATTTTATAGAGAATAAGCAAGCGTTACGAATACTTTTGATCAGTAGCGTATCTTTCACACTTATTAATCCAAAAATTTTAGAGCCAAATTCGAAGCTATAGTATTAATTATTTTTTCGTAAGTAAACAAAAATTCCATTCGTGACGAATTTGAGAATTTATTATTTTTATTTTCTTCCTAGTTCGATTTATCCGTAATTTTGTAATTAGAATACATGTAATTATATTCGAATTTATAATTAGAATAAATGCAAGTATAAAGTGTATATTATAACCATTTAAATCGACGATTCCAAATTCTATGCAATATTTCAGTCTTCATAAGAGAACCGTACCTATATCTATTTACATCTTGCGTTAGTTAGAATTACCAAGCTGAATTGCCAATGTACTCACATTTGATGTCCAGATTCAGAGGATTGCTCTCTCCGTCGCCTTCTTGGTTGCTGCCAATACACGTGTAGATCCCAGCTCTGCTTCGTGTTACGCTTTGCAATACTAGGCTTTGATTACTGATTATGGTTCCTGTCGCTGGATTATGATACAGCGGATTGCCCTGTCGATATAAAATCGTGATCACTATATCCCATCATAGATCGGAAGTACATCTAACTTTTCGACAAACGACGATGACGAAGAACAATAAAGACGATGTGTCGTTAAAATGTTTCGTGTACGGCACACTGCCTAGAAATCTAGTTTATGTATAGTTCTCTAAGTTCATTCCTATTGTAATTATTGTCTTAATTGACTATGAATAGAAATGTTATCTGATCAGATATCGGAGGAAGTATACTTTTCGGAGATAGAGTGGAATGTTTATGAATTTACGGGAAATTTAAAAGTCCAGCAAAACCGTCCTTTTCTTCTGTTCTATTAAATAACATCAAAATCAGGAAATCAACGAAACTGTGCTCATCATGCTTTTGTCCTGTGATTTTCTTATGCAAATTGAGGTTACGCGAGCAACATATACGTGTATTTGTTTCCTCGTCCAGCTCACTTCGGCAGACGGTGAGGGTAATTTCGAAGTGAACCGTTCACGATGATTGATAGTTTTACGTGAACTTGATGCGCGTGCAGATCGATAGATACCATTCCATGCATAAATTTGCCGAAAAAATTAGAAAGGATGACTAGAGAAAGGGAGGGGAAAAAATAAGGCGAAGGCTGCTGACAGTTTTTCAATTTCTCAACCGTGCCAATCGATGTATTACGTTCTCCTTTTTCGAGTGTCGGAAATCTCCTTTGAATTTCCTCAAAACACATTGGCACCAGTGGCGGAGATCTTCCGTACCGGTGGTCGTTCTCGAATCAAACGAAGAATCGACAAAGGCGCCTGATGTCCTCTTGACTAGAATGACATCGAGATCTAAAGGCGCTCGAAGAAATATTTATGGAACTCGGATCAACATAATGCAGTACAATGCAATATACCACGGGAGAGTCTTCGTATTCGTTTAAAATAAACCTTACTAATCCCTCTACGGGACAGAGGCATGCAGTAAACAGAAACGATATAATAAAATCGTAAAATCTGTCAGTTGTTAAAGTTTAAAACTTTCGACAAAAGCGTTAAGCAGATTGTTGAGGTTATTAGATGTATAAACAGAGAAACGCGTGGATAAATTGTAAGGTAGAAAAGATATTTTAATATAGAAGTGTAAGTACAAGTAGGAATATAATTTGAGCTGGTCCAGATCCGCACGCAGCAGTGTTACCCTATAACTGAAAACCCCGAAGCCCTCGTCGCTTGTCTGCTGTCTATGGTTTGCCTTCGTCGCAATTGACCTAACCGCAGCTAAGAATTATCAATTCTGCGAATAGGTAGATTTACTTCGAAGTACAATGGAGTCTCTGTTATTAGAGTCCTGTCTAAGGTTGTATTATTCGAAATGTTCTAAACTTTACTACAACTTCATTTTTATCATGAAATTTTTAACACAAAGTGTATAAAAGCGTAAATAGTCAGGTATTGTGAAAGCGGTTAACCAAACTTTCAACTGATTAAATAATTAATCAAACTTAAATACACGTACAACGTAATATTATTAAAATGTTTTCTATGATTTTCACGTATCACGTCGGATAATTGAGGTTCTACTGTAATCACATACATACATTATTTATTTCGACGGTTAAAATAAGAATAATCGAACGTCATGAAGTTAATTAAAATTTTTTCTTTTTAACAACTGTGCGAAAAAATGATATTAACGAAGTAGTTGAAATTATTTCCTACTTTCCGTCTAAGGACTGTGGAGTTGTTCTGCGCTGGCGAAAGAGTAAAGTTACACTTCGCTGGCTAAAATATTCACAATGGAACGTAGTAATGCAAAATATACGATTCTCTTATTGGGGAGACTGGGGCTATGAAACGTAAAGGCACGTTAAAGAACGGGTGAGATGTACTGTCAGAATGCATTCGCCTTAAAACGCAAACGGAATTAATAATGACGGCTTGCGAGAAAAGCGTAAGAAATCAGGAACGGTTTACGTTCTTTTTTGCATTTTTTTTCTCTTAATAGAATATTTTTCGAAAGCTAATAGTAAATGGAAATTTTGTCAATTAAGAGATGCTGGAAGAATATTTTTGAGTTAATCGTAAATGGGATATCGCATCTATGTAACCAATCAGTGATCCGCGGTAGATTGAACGCGTCAATATCAAACAGATTAATATTGAATAGGAAACCCGTTCATTGGTACAACTAATGATTAAACAAATCTCTCGCTGTGATTGCCATAGCTCAATACCAATCACGTCCCACATCGTTGGTTCATCGGATCGGTCGCGAACAACAATTGACTTCCCTCAGTTATTTCATTCGTAGAACTTCCAATAGCCTGATGAAGTTTTATCACAGAACCACGTATAATTATGTACCGATATTAATACAGCTTTGTTACATGACAGATCAAATATTTTATTGAATAAACGACCAGAGAGTGACTAATCTTTTAATTTTGATTTCGTCATTTTGTTCATAGTAGTTTCAATAGATTTACGAAGTATTACCACGCAGCCACGTACAATTACGCACCGAAATTCATGAAATTTTGTTAAATAGTAAATAAAATATTTTATTTGTTGGATCATTTAATTATATACATTATGCATGGAAAAGTTTCCAGCCACATAGATCTTATATTGCAAAAGCGACGTTTCGATTAATATTTCTTGATAATCGAGGTAAATAATATAGTAATATAGTTGTTGGTTAATTTACATAGAAAGCATATTTATTTTGTAGAAATTGGTATTTGTAATTAATCTATGCAATCTCTGTCAAATTTCTGATAATTAGTGTAGAGTTATGGATTATTAGTTAATGTATGTACAAAGTTTATTTGGTATGCACGAATTTATATTTGTAATTAGTCGATATAATCTCTCTTTACAAACTTGATAATTAATATAAATAGTAATGCGTGTTATAAGGTACCTACTAATTTATGTAGAAAGCTTATTTATTCTATGCTTTCTATACTACAAAATTTGTGCAGTAAATTCTACGTCGAAATGAAAGCTACATCGTTCTATTTTTGTTTCTGTTAATTCTGCGATTCTGCTTAAGCGAAGTAATTGGCGAATAAAGTGGGATGGCATTGCCACTTATTTCAATAGCTTTTATTATTAATTTGTTACTAGTTTCAGCCATGTAATTACTTAAGGTTCGTTTGATACAATGAATAATACAAAAGTTGAATTCAAGTAATACAGAAAACAATTTATATTAGCTACAAAAGGGAAGAATTTTCTTTAAATCGACAAATAAATTTTAATTTCTTCTTGCTAATAACCTATCATCTTTAATCTATATTTACATATATCTATCATGTACTTGTTAGTTACAAAGATCGAATTCAAACACAACTTAAAACCGAAGAAGAAAAATGTAAAAAAAGAAAAAATTCATTTGACTCTGGAAATGAATTCTAATCATTACTATTCTTTCTTTAATTTATGTCTATTATCTTTAATTATTAATCATCTTTCATTCCTTAACGATAATATAATATGTATCTTAAAATAGATGAAACAAGATTCTTTCGCGTATCACCCTAAAGGTAGCATGACATGCCAAACTTGAGAAATTTGAAATTTAAGATATTTCTCCAGGAACTTGGTCTATCAATCTAAAGCCAAACCATCTAACGCCTGGCCTAACATCAAAGTCCCAAGAAAATCGGTGCACATCACTTGCCGCGGTTCCCCCCTGTGAACTTCCTATTAACGATGATCTCCGTCAGACTTCACTCCATTTAAGGAGAAGCTTGAAGCGCTTAGGGTTACGTCAACGGTTCCCGAAGCTCGCCGATAAATTTCTTACCGATGCGGAACGTTGGCTATTAGTTCAAAGAACGCTTACACATTGGTTCCCGATCGGCCCGTATCAGCATGTAAATTTTAAACAGAAACTTCGCGTCACAGCTGCGCTAACCCGTCCCCCTTATCTCGTCTTTCGATTAAGGCTTGCTTCTAAATTATCGATTCCGGAACTGCCACGCAATTTCGTTATCCGGCTGTTAGCGAGCGTTCCATCGCTCCCGTTCCCATCGTCGTCGTCGTCGTCGTCGTCTTACATAGAACATATACTATCGATCAACGATTTGGAGTCGACACTTCTTCAATTGTTCTTCTACATTGAATTACTTGTTGATTTTAATATAAATTTGAAACATTTATCAATCATATTATCAAGAATATTATCGTTTACTTAGTTTAATTTTCAATTGTATACGATTACTTATAGCAGATTACGCGTTCATATGAACTCCATTTAGTCGAATCCAGTGAATGTCTGATCGAATGAACTCTCGTTGGTTGAATTTATTTATTCGAACGTGAACTTTTATTATATGAATAAAAAATCATAGGTGTGGGAGGAGAATCAATGGGCTCCTATTACATGAATTGCAATCATATAAATTATTTCTTCCTTCACTAACTCATACGAACGGAGTTTTACTCTATCAAAGAGTTTTCTAAGATTGCGGAAGTATAAACCGATTCTTTTTGTGATTCTGTCTGTCGAGATCTACGTAACATGATAATTCCAAGTTTTTAGCCGGTAGTGTATTTCCCATTTGTAGGAACAATGACATATTTCAAGATTTGCTGTTTTCGACTTCTTAGTATAGTAAAAGAGATCGTTGCGTTTGTATTTTAAAATTTATTTTCATTCGATGTTTTAATAATTTTAATTTATTTTAATGTATCAGGTGACTTAATAGATGAAAAGGGGTGCGATTATGGTTGGTTTGAACTTACGTTGTGCCGCCAGGAGACTTTGTAAACCCACGGATTCGACTTGATGTTGCACTCGAAATAAACGTCGATACCCTCGCGGATTGCGCTCAAGTTCAGATTGCTCCCAAGCTCGAGCATAACCACCGGTTCGTCTGAAAGTTTAACCATGTCGTTGTGTAAGAAATGGTACAATGTTTTGTTTCGGGCAACTGCACCCAGCGCGCGAGTACGTTTTGCGCCTTGGATGCAGTGTAAGTAAGTAGTTAGAGCGATAGGCAAGAAATAGGATTGTTTTGTTTATGCGTGGAGTTTGCTGCTGAGTTGGATCATAAATAGGTGGAAAATAGGATCTGTATTTTAGGTATGGTTGATGGAGATGCTGCAAGTTCATTTTTGGGATATTGAAAACTGTGGTGCATGTTTGTGTTGGGAGTTGTGTTCGTTATTAGATTGTTGTTGTTTTCTGTAATTAAAATATATAATTACGTTTTGCTTAGGAGTATTGTTAAATATGGCGTTAACTTCCGTGCACTGTAAGATACGAGAAGAGGAGATTGTTTCCTCTTTTAGAACTCAAATGAACTTATAAAAAAATGGTCCAACATTGTGGAAATATTATAATAAGAGGATTATATACAGGATGGTTGGTAACTGATAGTATAAGCGGAAAGGGGGCGATTCTACGTGAAAAAAGAAGTCGAAAATATAGGATAAAAAATTTTTTTTAATATTTTTTTTAATTTTTCCATCGAGACAACGATCTACAGTGAGATCCGTTATAACGTACCGCATGCGTACCGAGCGAAAATTCAAAGTCGATTTTCTCGAAAACAAAGCCTAAAACGAAAAATTTTTATTGCATATTTTCTACTTCTTTTTTCGCGTAGAATTACCCCCTTTCCGCTTGTACCACCAGTTACCAACCACCCTGTATATTTCGAAGAGATAATTAGCAATTGCAAGCATTGTACAAGTATAATAATATGTGTATAATCGTTTATAATGAGTATATATAATATTAAATGTGTATGAAAAGAGTTTCAGTTATAAGAATTATAATCGTCAATCACTATCGTTAGAAAATAACATTATTTTTATTTTATTAATTATTTTTATTAATTTATAAAATACTAAAGGGGAGTATATTTCTCTCGAGTGTACGCGTACTTACCGGTATATGGTATAGTTTATGAGGTAAGCAATCAGTTTGCTTGCAGCAATATAAGCTTGCATGATAAACCCTGTTTACACACCGAACATCTATTTACTATCCATAATTTTCAACACAAGTAGGTTAAATTCCCACTTGTATTTAACGCAATATTGTCTGCTCTGATAACAACAAAATCAATTGTCGCTGTTAATCCTTTCTTGGCTCCAGCCTCCAGGCGATCTGAGATCAGGAAGATACAATATATCAAACTGGTCCAATGTTTTCCTGTATCATCGCACAATGTTTTTTCGACAACAACACACTCTTCCAAGGAATTGATGTTTCTATGCCACGATTCGATCGATACTTCCTTAACAAAATCTATACACTAATTATCCGTAAATTAGGCGCAACATGAAATTTACAGATTAAATAGAAAATATATTCATATGGTCACATACAATATTACGTATAAACGTTATAACATTTACACATAAATATAGAGTACGTTCGTTTTAAATGTGTACATGTGATTATTTTTGTAAGCATCAGGAGTGCCAAAAAATGTTTCGGATGAAAGTTCTTTGATTTCATGGGGGAAACTTAATAAGATCTCTCGATCTTTTTTTACATTATTATTTAGATAGATTAAATGCCAATGTAACTCCCTAAAATGGAATTATACATTCTTTTTATACAGCATTGCGTTGAAAAATATAAACATAAACGCACTGCATTATCTTTCCTTGTCTTTCTTACGATAAACTGCACAAGATTAAAGTCAAAGTATCTTTTAAACTAGTCATTTTTCGTCCATAATACCCCAATACCTTTTTGTAGAGAATTAAAAAATGCATCGAACGGTATATAGGAAATGGTATATAGAAAAAGTGTATATTGTATATTTCATTTAAAGAAGTTACATCGGCATTGAAATCTCCTTAGATAAGAGTGTAAAAAAAATCGAAATATCTTATTAACTTTCCTCCATGAAGTCAAACAACTTTCATCGCTTCTTCACATTTCTGATACTCATACATGCATACATATTTGACATACTCCACATATTATTTAAAAATATTATGTTTTATATTTTGCGTATAAATTTTTGGGTTTCACCGATGCACGTATGGAATATTTAACTGAATATTTGCATAGAAATGTGTTTCACAACAAATGAAATTAAAAGGAGTTAAACAAATTCCAAGGTAAATATTAAAAGATAGTGTTTGTAATCCTTATTTTCTTTTCTGTATTTCTATTTATAGTGCTATTCTCACAGATGTTGACTAAATCATTTGCAAAAACCATCCTTGAGTAGTTCTCACGGGTCTAGAATTACGTTTCAAATAATCGTTTGCGCGACAGAATCGAGTGGATGACTTCGTACGATAAAATCTTTTTATTCCAGCAGGACGCATGGAACACGCCTGTAGATTTCGCGACAACCTCTTAAACCGATCTCATAACGAACCGGTCGTTATGCAAACTCGCTATTCCTACCACCATTCCTGGAGATTAACACCGTGATTCCGCTGTCCAATATAAAAGTTTTCCTCGACTAGACAGCGAACAAGGTGGAAGTAAGAGGACACGAACGTGAAACAAAGAGGGAGAAAAAGAAGAAAACAAGGATCAGTTCAGCTTCGCGGAAATTAATGGTACATGCCCATCCATGGCTCAAGATTCTCTCGTTTTCTCGATTTCTTTCCTTTCGTTTTCGTCCAAAACCTTCTTTCTCCCCGTATAAAACTCGTTTTTCCTTTCTCTATCCACCTATTGCTCTATCCCATAAGTTTAGAAGTTCGTTCCACTCGTTCTTCCCATCAGATTTTCTTTGCACCTTCCTTCGTGACTGCTCTTGCTCTTCTTTCTATCTTCTATTCTCATATTCTCTTTCTACTTGCTATTTCTCTCGATTTTTTTTTTTTCGTGCTCTATATTATGCAAAAAGGAGTTATCAAAGGAGGAGTATATTATGTATTATGACGAGTATATTTTTGTTGAATCTTTTTGCTTTAATATTAATTTATGATTGTAAGAAGGATTTTAATATGATGTATAGACAACCTCCATACAACACGATATTTCTACAACACGATTTTAATATTTTCAATATAATAACATCATACGGTATTAAGCAGTATTTTAGTATCTTCGATATTCTAATACGATGAAGATTAGTATTTTGAAAATTTTGACGAGTATGAGTAGGTCCGAAAGACTGATTGACAACGTACTAAATTTTAAAACTTTGTTTTCCAGTGAAATGTTAGAAACTTCGCTTATCATTTCCTACTTGTGTAGTCTTCATATTATGATCTTCATGTATACATCGTGACTTTGGGTTTGATCAAATTTGCACGTGGTGTACTGGTCAATTCACACAAAGAACCGACCAGTTATTCACTTAGGATCGAGCTTGAATTTAGAATCGCGTAGAATGATGAATGCTTGCGATTGCTAACAATGGTTGTTTAGTTACACTTGTTGTGCTACTATATTTGTTTCTAAACTCTATGTATTCTATGCTGTGAATTCTGATGTGTAACCAAGCAGTGTATTATTTAAATTCTGAATTCTCATGTTTAATTAAGCAGTGTGCTATTTAATCTCTGAATTCCGCAGGTATAAAAAAAAAAAAAAGAAAAGAAAAATAGAAATTTCCAACGATATGATATTTTCGATATTTCACAATGAAAATAAATTTTAGAAACCATGAGATTTCCAATAAAATAATTCGACATTAAATACTCTAAATTGTAGTACTATAGCAAAAATGGCAATGGTTTCTAACTCATAAACCACGCCTCACATCAAGCTTTAACATATTTTCTCCTCCATCCTGCTTTTTCCCAGTTTCTTTCCTCTTTTTTGCTCATTTACCTACGAAATCCATCATCTCCTCTTTTCTCCTTGAACCACTCTCTTTTTCCATCGATAATCGCGCCAGTCGGTAATTTCAGCGGGCGAGACGGTAACACAGAGACGGGGAGGTGGTTTCAGCTGGCGGGAAGGAATAAGGAAAAATTTACTCGTTATTGCAGGCGCGAGATCTTGCGGCGGAATTAACGGATTTGTTCAATGGACTCGCATTACGAGAACCGAGGTCGAATGAAATCATAAGCAAGAACTGGTTGGCGAACGTCGTAAATCGCTATCACGGCTGCTCTTTTACAGATTTTTACCCTCTCTTTCTCTTGCTACCCCTTTCCTTTCATCCCCTCTATCGTTCTTATTTGTTATTCTCTTCGTCTTTTTTTTTATTTTGCTTTCTCGTTGTTTTTGTTCGTTCGTTCATTGGTTCTTGCTCGAGTTTCAACGACGAAGAAACGATATCGAGCGAACGGTCACGAGGGAGCAGCGGATTTCTTGCTAATAACGAGAGCGAAATATCGAGTGTGAAGTCAATACACGGGCCCCAACTTGACAGAATCTCAACGGATAAATAAGTTCCCCAACCCCTTCTTTTTGCTCGTTTCTCTGACGCCGATGACACACGCGAGTTTTTAATTTCGGTAGGCGAATGCGATTTCGACGGCCTTTGAGACGACTCGGCGCTAAAAGGCGCGTTTACGGGTGCTTAGAGAGGGTGGCAAAGGAAATAAGGAGCACGAATCGTGTCAAGTAGATGGGGGATATTTGTCGTTCGACGGATTAGTAAAAATTTCGCTTTTTTAAATCAAAGACGCGATATTATATTTTACTTTTTAATAGAATATAATTTTGCAATAATCATTTGCTTTTTAATTAAAATAATATGAGCTGACAGAATTTTGAATTGAAAGATCTACAGAACATTCAAAACATTCTGTACTATCATCGATTAATTAGATTGACATTTGCCAACCAACTGAGAAGCGTGAGGTGTAGGTGTTGACCGTGATATAATTGTAGATGCTGGCTATGTAGATGTTGCTGATGGGATCTGCTATTTTTCTTCTAATTTAGATGCGTGGAATAAAAATCGGACTCCAGTCGCCGGGATTTGAACCCGGGTTCCGAACGTTCGTAACCTAAGGCGCTAACCACTGTGCTGCCGTCATTTTTTTTGAGGGAGATTTAAAGTTTATTGAGTCCAAGAATACAGTTTTAGGTACATATTCACAATAAACGGTGAATTTTTGTAATGGTATGTTAGGCAAAGGTACCGATACGCGGCGGTACAACGTAGCCATGCTGTATTATGTGTCGGCGCTTTACATTTTTCGTTGTATGATACAATTTTTGGGTTTAAGCCGCTGGGGAGCAGAGCTTTTTTTTCTGTCCTGAAAACTTGGTCGCAAAACAGGACGCTTCGCTAGTTTGCTTTTGCGCTTCGGTAGTTTGCTTTTATTAATTAAAAATTTTCTGAATCGGCAGATATTAATATTTACCTGCCCCAGAGAAATATCAAATTGTTCTTTCTGTAGACTATTCTGTAGACTTTCTAGACTATTCATGGATTAAAATAGAAAAGAAACGAGAAGGAATCGAAATAAATGGTCCGAATAGTACATTGAAAATATTCTTTTAAATATTTGGCATCGATATGCTTCTGGTCTGAGCGTTTATGTTTTGTTTATAATGTGTTCTGGTTGGTTGCCAAGAAACTTGTTCCACTGTAAGATTGCACATCGGGGGAATCGTGTGCTGTCATCAGGTTCTTAAGTGGTGTGGGTGTTAGTGGAGCGGAAATTTACAGAAGGATGACTACTCAATGCAGAACAAGGCTGCATGTGCGAAAGAAATGTCTAAAAACGGAAGACTCGAATGCGAGAGAATGCATCGATCGTGGCAATCTAACTGCTTGAGATTCGAAGCACTCTTTACCGTGGTGATAGGATGGATAGCAAAACAATAGAACTCGTGCATTGTCAATAAAAATGGTGAGAAGAACGTTGGAAAATACTACAGATATTCTGTTTTCTAGATATTCCTTTTATTATCATTGTTGATTTCTTTGTTCTACTTCGTGTATGTTAAAAGCGATCACTAATAAAAACTGTTTAATTAGAGATTAAAAATTTCAAAAATGGGTGAAATTTTCAATTCGAATGATTGAAAGTTGTAATCTCAATTTTCTCGAAAGACAGATATTCCGCTTACTATCTTTTATTGTTATTGTTACTGTTGTAACTTCTTTATTCGTGAAATATCTGCTTCGAGTATTAAAAGCGATTATGTAAAAAACATTGAATCACAGATTACAAATTTTAACCCCTTAACGTATGATTTACGTTCAAGAATTTTGGGCCCAAAACGTAAACAAGCTATTATATATTATAATATATATTATATTTGGCCCGATCATCGTACTACGGGCTATGCCCGTAATATTTACGTTTGGCCCGATCATCGTACTACGGGCCATGCCCGTAGTTGTAGGTTAAGGGGTTAAGAATGTTCGATATTTTCAATTTGCATTATCGAAACTTTTAATCTCAATCTTTGACATTTGACATGACTTATAAACATTATCACCGAAATTTGATATTACGTATATTATTCAGTTTCCTCACAATTATTATATTTCATTCTATTATTTTACCTATACAATAACGGATTACATTTCTTTCATTTCCCGACTACGAAATATTATATATCATACTGTACATTCTAAGGTTAATAATTTTCAAAAGCTCTCACGTTTTACTATCGTGTTACCGTTCCTGCATACTGCAGCAACGTTATCATCGTTCTATGGCTTGAACTTTTCAGTTGGCGCAGTCTGCGAAGCCTCGAAAGAATTAATTAAAATTTTTAATTAATCCAAGTAAACTACGTACCATGGAAAGTTGACTGGAAGAATAGATGGCCATGACGACACGCGTTTCGCATTAGAGTTCCTGGTTTGTTGTCGACGAGACAAACTTCAGAGAAGAGAGTTTTCACCACTCGAAACAATCGGTCGTCAATGCGTTGCTCTATCGATTAGGCGAATTAAATTACGTTCCACGACGCGACGCAATAAATCGCTCATCAACCATATTTCATTTTTATTGGACAGCTATATGGCCGTGTTTCCTCGTAGACTAGACATTGCGAAAACCCGATTGAAGCATTTCCAAATTTTTCCCCGTCGGAAAACCAATCAGACAGATTTCTAGATCTGTCCTCGACACTGTTGACAAATTTTCCCGTCTCTTCTCCCCCGTTCTACAATTTTACGTAATCAACGCTTGCTTTCCTTTGATTCTGTTTTGCTATTTTTGGAGCGTTGAATTGAGATTAGGGAAATTAGGATCAGGCTTATAATTAGGTGTCCTGAAAGTATTTTAGTATTTTATGTTTCATTGATGGACTGTGAATATTTACGCAAAATTATATTTTTCTGGACATAATTAAAAATGTTGATTTTCTTAGTTATCGATGTAATTGATGAGCTAGGAATATAATTTAAAAAAGTTTAATTTGTTTAGTTATGTTTATAGTATCAAGTAGGCAATTTAATAAATATGAAGACGAATATTTTGATTTGAATCGAAAAAATATACAGTCTATCTGTTTTTATAAGATTAATTCTTCTTACGTCTTTATACAATTTAATTTAGTAAATATTAGTTGACTTTATATGTTGGAATTTTGCAAATACAAGAAGCATAATAGTTAATGCAAGGGGGGTTAAAGAGAATTATTATTTGGCACGATAGTGATTGACGCAGCACGACAAATCCCTTTCTACTCTAAAAATTCTATTTTCGCCGCAACCAAACAGAAAATATTCCATTCAAAGCCCAAAAAACACACACAACACCTATCTCTGAAAATCAGCTGATCGAAACTGTCTTGTTACTTGTTCTCTATTTTTCATGGTAGGTGTATGACCACCACCTATCGTGGAAGAAAATATCGCCGAGAGACGTTTACCTCCACTCCCCGTAGATCGTCACTATGAAATTTCAATGAAAACACACTCACGGTGTATATCGAGCTTCCATCCGTCCTCCATCTCGGAATCCGGGATATCCGGCACGCTGCCGTGGCAGGAGAGGAACTTGCCAGCGTCCTCGATAGTCGGTACGAACGTGAGAATGCTGGTGGTGACGTTGGAGTCGGGGCTCATCTGTGGGATGGCTTTCATGAATTTAAAACAGTTTACCGAACTGGTCGGCCTGATCGTTGAGCTATATCCACGCTAGAAAAAACAAACGCTGGCCGCGAAGCTGATTTAGGGAAGTTGAAGCTGACGGCCGCCGGAAGTCGAACCCCCAGGGAACGAAAGTGCAAAAAAGAATGAGAGAGAGAAAGTGTGTGTGTGTGTGTGTGAAAAAGAGAACAAAGGCTAGAGACTTAGCACGATTGCTTTTCGCGGTGAAATTGCGCGGCCGCTTGCAAAATATTAGTTACGGAACAGACTTACACACACACACACACACACACACACATAGAGAGAGAGAGAGAGAGAGAGAGAGAGAAATTACGACGAGCTTCTTGAACACGAGAGCATGTTTTTTTCATAGTGTAATTAAATCCTTCGGCCTCGAATCTGGAAAACTGAATCTGTTGCATCGGACGTCTTCGTGGATCTCCTTTTGTGTTTAACGTTTTAGGTGATGGTATAATGGGAATTTTTATAAGAGAGAAATATTGCTCGGGTCGGATGATTCGAAGATAGCGAAAGTAGTGTTTGTTAGGTTTTGGGTGGCATTGTATATTTACAATGACTCGTGAAAGTATTCGAACAGCTACCGTAGGAAATTTGTATTTATATATTGTTATGTAATGTAATATGTTATGTAAAACACTTTGAAATTTCACTAGTACCGTAATGAAATACGACTGTCATGATTATATTGATAAAATTTGAAACAATGTGAAAATGTAGATAGAAATCATAAAATATTTACTGCGCACACATATTTAGAAAAAAATTAGTATATGGCATGATAGTCGTCTTAAGCATATAATAAATGTCAAAGAATATTAAGGTTTATTAATGTAATGAACAATTGATTGCTTCAAATCTTTCGTCGTCTCTGTTTCTGTGAAATATATACATGCACTAAGTACGTTGCAGCTTCTATGCAAATTTTCAGATTTATTTCAAACTTTTCCAATATAATCATGATACATGTTATATGTTGATACATGTTGGTAGATGTTGCGTTCCATTATAGTAATTTTCTAAAATAATTCGTATAATATACATAATGTATTTATAAAAATTTCCTACAAGTGTTTAATTATTTTTGAAGTACAACTATGATGTTTTGTAGCCATTGACGAGATTAGTATCGTTAGATGATGATACAATAATGAATTTAATATTTACATACTCGTGCTTTCTCTCTATCTTTCTTTCTTTCTCTCCCTTTTCACTATAATTATTTTCTACATTTTATTACACCTTGAAAATGTTAATTTTACCGTCTGTCTGGCGTTCCTCAGCATCAAACTTCCTTTCGACCACGTGATCTTCGGATTTGGTCTCGCTCCAACTATCTCACAGCCGATCTCGTACGTGGTGCCTGCGCTAAATGGACGATTCTCTCCTTGCATGCGGACCCACAATGGTTTCACTGAAACACGCGTACCATCCATTAGCCCTCTTTGCTCGAAAGAACTATCAGTTGCAGGCAAGATTCCGCCGCGTTTATGGAACCTGTCGAGTGTTTGAGTAATCATTTCGAATGGTTCCATGGTTAATGGAAACTATTTTGCGAAAGTTTCCAATATGAAACACGGTTTTAGCAGCCTCCGTTGTTCAATTATTTGTTTAACATTTGTCTTCTGATGGAGAAGCAGGATCGAATCTCGGTTTCATTAAGAGCAGTTTAAACACTATTCTACTTTTTTTTCCTCTACCAGAAGTTGATTCGATGACGAAATTGACTTTCGCTCGAAATTCTGTTTGCTGTGGCAGAGTAATAAGTGTAGTGGATGTTCTTTTTGCAGTGTTTTGCTTTCTTTTTAGGAGATTGGATTTTGTGTGGGTGGTGGATGGAAATGTGTGTTTTCAGGTTTACGGTTCCTGCTTTTATTTGTTCTGGCACTATGAATGGCGCGTGTTATTGTATACATTCATAGAGGTGAATTATTTACTCTTGGCGTAGATTGTTGTATTTTGTTGTATCATGTCCAATCTTGTTTCTTTGTATCGTTGTATCAAGTTTTAGAAGTGAAATGGCAGGGAAATAAGTGGAATTGAAATGTCACGTAATTAGGAAACTAGATACGACAAATTTTCAAGTGTTCCTTCTAAAAAGTTCATTTGACAGAAACCAAATTTTGCATACTTAATCTAGAAGAGTAGAGTCAAGTTTTTCTTCACTACTAGAAAATAGTTACATAATTTTGATTTTTTCAATCTACCCTAATGGGTACATATTAGAATTATTTTTGACTTTATATCAGGAATCATAGCACTGGCATATCCTTTTATTTTTTATTCTGTACTTCAATCAGTATTAAGATTTCTAATGATGAACATGTATTTTATATATTTTACATATACGAGGGTCGTCGAGAAAGTAACACTGTCTTGAAATAACAATAATACAAATGCATTTTAAGAAATTTTCTGTATTTGTAACTTTAGTATATATACTATGTTATTTTTCAGTACAACCAACAGCCCTATTTGAACACTTATCGTCTTACACAGTCCTTTAAATGATTGTTTCTTGTGAAGCGTTATCGAGCCAAAAGATTTTTAAGTTTTGCAAAAAAAAATGGTAAACTGTCTCGTTCGAATAGTGTATCATTTGCAATGAAATCGCAGACGTTCTTGAGCTCTTCTGTAATAAAAGCACGAATCCTTACGATCACGTACAGTTTCTCTGTCCCTATTGAATTCTCGCACTTAGACACATTGTCATTTTAAACGTGCGATATTAAATATTTGAACGCAAAATTTGGTGTGACTTATGCTCTCGCAGAGAGGACCGCCGAAATACTGACCACATACTGTATCTCGGCTGTATCCCGCTTACGTGTGTCATTTGGGTACGGCGAACCCACGGACCCGAGCTATAACGGAGGGACCGTCGGGGAACGTCCCAGGACCAAGGTCTCGGCCTTTATCGAGTTTCGCTTACGTGAGTTCCTACCAGTATTACCAGTGACGGAGCTTACACGGGCCTCAAGTGATAGTGAGAAGGCCGTAGTGTTAGTTACGACAGTTCCGCTAATGATCTAGATTGGTATTACGGGGGCCGAGATCAGTCGCGGGGGTTTGAGGCCCCCGCTCTCGGCTGTCGGGTGTTGGACTCGTGGGGATAGTGTTGTGTTTTATGGTCAAATGCTGACAAGATAACCCGAGGAGGTTGCCAAGTGCAGGCTTACTTCGTGCTCGGTACGGGCTACGCAAATAAAACTACTTCATACTAAATATGACTTATATTAATACATGAATGAAGCTAGGTGATCTAAAGTGCGCTCCATCGTTCTATATGGTTTCTATACGTAAACGCGTAATACTTTCTGGAGAATCCCCGTATTTCAGAATGAAGAATATTTGCACGCTTCTGATAAATCTTTTTATCTTTTACTATTCTATACTCTAATCAGCATCATGACTTTTAATGATGTATCAAAATTACTTACGATTCATATTGAGCGTGACAGAGCTGGAAATAGGAGTGACCATGTTGTTGTTGGACGCCTGGCAGGTCAAAATCGCGCCGAGGTGTTCGCGACCCAGCTTTTCTAATCGCAGCACGTTCCGTACCCTCTTAGTGCCGACGGTTTCGTAAGTGTCGTCGAGGAGAGCATTTTCTTGCCACCACGTCACACGTGGTTGTGGCCGACCTGTTCGGAACGAAACAGAATGAACGACGTCCGAAAACGGTGCTTTCGTTTGCCACGCTTCGTGCCTCGCTTTACTCGTATCTTTCATCGAACGCGTAAAAAAAGGATTCAATAAAAATTCCATACATTCTCCATTTTTTACCTCCTTCTTTCATCCTCTCTTTGTTAGTATTCGTTCTCTTTTTCCTTTTATCTTGGAACTGACGTTCTGTTACGTTTCGTTCGCAACTATGCTTCTAATCGAATCAGTTTGCTGATACGTGCATGTTCCAGCGACCACAGTTATTTAGAGGTATATGGTTATATAGGTTATATAGAGAATGATAAGCGAAATTCGTGGGCCGTGGAACGTAGTTCGGCAAAGAATTTTTAGGAATGCGTTGTTATTTCTCAGATATTGCAGGAATTTTTCGTTTGGAAGAAGAGTCGGTAAAGAATGTTTAAGGATATTTTCTTTATTTCCTGCTCGACCAATAGCGTTAAGGTGATTGATCGTAGTTACGTTCGGGTGAATGAAAATGTTTATTCTATCGCGTTTCCTGTTATAAATTTTCTCAAATCTTTTTAAAATTAAATAACGACCTACTACTATAACAGGAAATAAGGAATATCTCAGAGTACACTTAGACAAAAAGCTTTTATGGAACATGCATCGCAAAAAAAAAAGAAAAGAAAAAATGGGACAATTAAGCGAAAGACATAGAAAACTTCGGTAGCTGATTGGCAAAAAAATCACAGCTAACAATTTACAACAAGCTGTTGATATATAAAACTGATATTCTCAAACCGATATGGACGTACGCCTGCCAATTATGGAGCACAGCATCGAACTCTAATATAAAATCAATAGAAAGATGGCACAACAAAAAGTCAAGAGCCATTCCGAAGGCAGATTGGTACAATCCGAAGAAATAAATAAATAAAGAAACCGGTGTACTTGCTGTAAGAGAAAAAACCGCCAGATACAGCAGGTTACATCAACAACTGCAGAAGGATCAGCTTGACATCCTGGCCACCAAATTACTGGACACCATAGAAGAATGCGAAAGATTAAAGAGACTCGGAAATCACTTTCGACATGTATAATACAGATTTACCGACATGAGCTAAATTATGTCAGGCTGTCTATACTCACATTTATGTCAATCTAAGTCATCACTAGACTGAGGATTTTTATGCATTTATAGAAAATTTGAAAGTGCAAAATTACAGAAAATGCGATGATATGAAAAAATATATAAAATAACCGAGCAATATTACTTTTTAACTATATTCACAAAAATGTGAATTTGCATAAAGATCCACAGTCTATTCATTACAGTCCGTATTAAAATTTTTTTGTAAAAGAAAGAGAACTACTTACACTACTACTAACACTTATGAGTTTTTAATTCCAATTGAGAGGCAATTTAGTTAACAGATTAAAATTTCTTCATAGTTAGTCACCAAGTATTCAAAGCATGCATTTCACTCCCTGCAACAAGCTTTTGAAAAATCAATGATTCATTTCCTGTTTTTACTCGTGACAGGTAGAAAAAATATATCGTACGCGCTACCCGTATTTGTTTTCCCTCTCTCCCTCTCTCTCTCTCTTTCTCTCTCTTTTTCTTTCTCTTTCTCTCTTCACTTTTTCCCCTGTTGATACAGAAGGAGACTGACGCAGATATCAACGACCCCGCTGGAAATAGGAATTTCAAATCTGCGTCCGATACTTTTCCGTATCGAGACCACAGCACCGGATCTCTCACCATGCTTCTGTGTATTTTGCTTCCGTTTTAATTTTTTGCTGTTGTTGCTTGCCGTTTGTTTATATATGTTGGCTCAATCAAGAGATAATAGAACAGGGAGAGTTGGAAAAGGCAGGTGGATACGGCCACAGAGATGATTAAAAGACGCGCGAAAAATGATATCGAACAGCGTATCGACGTATTTCCAGATAGCGAACATGTTTGCGCAAACTATGAGCGGCGAACGGTTCAATAACGTCCCGATGAAACATCCCGTCCAATTTTCATCTCATAATACATTTAATCCTTTGCAATTTGTGCGATTGGTCGGTGGGTATTGGTTGCAAAATCGTATCTAACATTTTTTACGATACATCGTGGGAGCGCGCTCAACGCTGTACAATTAGTATTTTCATCATCGACGTTGAATGTTTCACTTGTTTTTAGATGAGTCTTTTTTGGATGTTTGTAAATGAAATTTAATATTTTGGCTATGTCATTACTGGGTTTGAATATTTTTGATTCTACAGAATATTTCGTTATGCAAACACTCTTGCATAATTGGAACGGTATTGTTAATGAACTTATTAGTACTAATAGATATTGTAATATAAATTTGGTATAATAAATTTAATTAAATTTTACATACACGCAATTGAAGTTTTCATATAACAAATTATTCTATTATCTCATTCAATGTAAAATTGTAAAATTATAAGAAAGAAATCTATAATCTATAAACTGTAACTTGTTAATTTATTAATATCATTAGTTGATACTGTAGGAGCGATTATCTTTTTGTAACACAGTATACATACAGCGTCGAAAGAGTTATTATATAGTAATCATATTTGCTTTCAAGAGAAGCACACGTGAAGCAGCGAAGTAGTTGATGCACTGATAAGGTAAATAAATAATTTTCTACATACGCATATATTTATATATCTGTTCGAGAAATAAATAATTTCTCACGATATTATTGATTATTATTATTGCGATTATTATTATTTTCTAATTCCATTTCTGCACGATGTTCTTTCACCTTCTCCTCAAAATTTTTTTCCAAATTCATCGCCAATCGAGGCACACTATTATATAATAGCCTCATAGAGTAATAATAGCGAACAAAATTAGAGCAAAAGTGATAGTGGAGAAATTTTCACAGTCATTTTCTGCGAAAACGACAAACAAACGATTGGATAGAATGCACAGTTACGGAAGCAGGACGATAAACGGTAATTTTATGGTGGAAAATGGAAGTCGGCAAAATATTTTGCAGCACGCGATGTGCAATAATGTTACGTTGTTGAAACAGCATTAGACACTTTGGATTATGTACCGACAAGCACTCTGTTTACAATTTCCTATAAATAAATACCCTCTCGCAAATAATAAACGCGAAGCAAACCACGAGATGCAGTTTGCGGCGCGTTTAAACGCCGCCGACGTGTGAAAGCGTGAATATCGTACGGGTAAGTATACGATCTAGTGTAAAGCACGTCTTTTGACGCACAGGGATGACATATCTCAAGGAAACTGCCGGTATGACGTGTGTTTTGATGTTAAACAACGATTGGGGTTGTTTAGAGTGATTGATGAAAGTAATTGATATTCTGATATGGCCCTCTCTTGTCTACGAAGGCGACGTAATAAATTCACGCCTTAATAAATAACCACTGAATAATATTTTCCGAGTTTATTAACACATTTGAGATTGACAAGATTGTCTCCAGTGGCCGAATGGTACTGCAGTTGCAAATTGTATTACATATATCTTGATAAATTTGCAATCCGGACCATTGTCATTATTATTATGTTTAGCACGTTATTTTACAATTTATTACTTTAAATAGAATGATTCTTTTGGTAGCAATTCGAGAATTATCTGATAATGTAAAGTATAGATGTCTCAGACGCCAAATTTTTGGAGAATTCTTTATTGAGGAGAGATATTACATGGTTCAGGGTATTGTCTACAGGTCTCAAATGGGTTAATACGAGAAAGCTCTTTATTGTTTTCTAGAATCGTATATGGAAAATGGTAAAAATGATTTCTTCTTTTATACCGTCTGTGGTCATTGAAATATGACTACGTATAAAAATTTTGCTTTTCTGATATTTCAACTGATTTCTGATATTTAACTATATTATTATATAAATAACAAGTTGCATGTGGATACCTAGATTATTTATACATTTACAGACTATTTTACACATGATGCCATGATTACACAGTTATAGTTTCATTATGTAAACTCTCGTGTACATAACAATTAATTTGATAGTAAAGGATGTCGTACAGCCAAATCCATTAGAGTTCCTTTCATTGAGGAATATCGCGTATTCTCATAATCAGCTAATTCAAGCGACTTGAATGTCTTTGAAAATATCTAAATCCTCCTCAAATCGCTTATAAATTTGACACATCATTATCATCATAGGAAATTTCGTAATGTTTACGTTTGAGATTAATAGAAATGTGATCTAGTTATTGCAACAAAACTGATCAAGCCGACCTTATAGTACATACGCGACGTTATCCTATATTACTTACACCGCGCAGATATCTAATTTCCTACTTACGAATAAATCTATTATATAATATTTGATGAAACAAAGTCATTCGAAGGAAATACAATGACGAAATAACGAATCGAAATATAAATTTATATTACAGTAGTATATGAAATTAGATTTTGAAATACAATGATAAAGAAAAAAAATCTGAACTTGGAAAAACGAAATAAAAATTAATTTCACCACGAAAGGTGGTTAGAAGCCCAATGAAATAGTTTCCATGTTTAGAGCCTAATGCTCCCACCGAAGTAGAATGCCTTTGAGCAATACCATTGCATATATAGTCAGACAACTTGAAGTAGTTAGAGATAGTTAGACTGAATTCCTGTCTGTTTCGCTATTTCCTACCCTACTTCTTCGTATAATGCAAATTGTGCATGAATACAACAAGAGGCTGATACAGATGATATTTAACATATAGCAAAAATCGATACATTTCTTGCATACGAAGAGTTAAAAATTTATTTTCAATCTTTACGACATTCTAACCGTTCTTAAAATTTCAGATTTTTAACATAATTGCATAAAAATGGATAACTCGATTTCTCGAATATACAAATCCATTTTAGAAACGTTTTTTCTTTTTCAAACGAAATTATATATTACAGTTAAACTATTTAATAAAATGGAAAAACTTTTAATTTTGTTATTTATTCTCAGCATAAATATTGCTCGATTAAAATAATTAAAACACTCAAGAATTAATTCAACCATTCTCGGTACTAAATTTTTGAAAATTAAGATAATTAAAATTTTTAAACCAAGGATACACACTTAGAATTCATACTGCCAAATTTCTCAAATGGTTTCAACGTAACATCATAAAAATCTCTGGCGTCACTCACAGAACGATTATCTAATAATTTTAAACGATTATTTTAAAATGATCTGGTACGTTTAAGAAAACTATTTATGCGCGGTTAAACAACACATTTCATCAAACACGACCATTAAAAAAACCTCGTAATACAACGGGTTAATAAATCGTTTCATCTGTAGTGCCTATGTTTTTTCTTTCACTACATTTCTCAGTTTCTGGTGTAAACGTTTTCTTCTGTGTTCGCCAGAGTACTATCTTATAACCTTTACTTTTCTCAATGTACCACGGCTTTCTTCTTCCCCTTTCGCGTCTGTTCATAGATCTTTATGCTAAAAGGGTATGTATGCTTGGAGAAGTTAGATGCGCAGATGGAAAAGACGCGACAAGATAAACGTGCAGGCTCGCGCGCACGTATACAGGGTGATCCTGATAACATGAAAGTGATGAAATTTATAATTTGGAGGAATTATTAGTACAGTTCGACTAAATAAAATTAATGCTTCCAATTAATGCTTTTTGAACAGGTTACTATATTTACTAAGAGACATCTTCTAGATAAATATAGATTATATGTATCGTTTCCTCATTAATTTACTTTATTAAAATAAACTGAAAAAATGTGCATTTCGGATAAATGATTTAACAAGTAAAACTTCTAAAATATAATATGATTTTCATGATGAATATCTCGATAAATATCTTTCAGACAGACTGTAGCTTACTTCTTTTACTCTACCTCCTTTTACTTCTTTTATCTTTAAGCTTACCGATGACTACTAATCCTTTTATTAGAATATATATAAAATTTCATTAATTTCTATTAATAATACTGCATCATTTTAAGAAATGCAGTGTAAATAAATAATGTAAATGAATGAGATATAATATACGATCTTTTTATCGAAGTTAGTATAAGAAATATAACATAAATCTAATAAATTAAATATAGTATATAATCTTCTCAGTGGAATCTATTTAAAATTCCATTAATACAATATATATAACGTTCATGTCCTCACGTTCCATTAAAAAATGTCCTATTGAATTTCCAGCACTAATGTAATACATAAACGATAAAAACGCAGAAAAATAATAATTACAGTGTATTCTTCTAAAAATTACGTAAATTTGTACCTTTATAGCATCAACGAATAATTTAGAAATAACTGAAAATGTACAAATAGACAAGTCAAATGTATCACCCAGTATGTACGCAGGAATATACATATTCGGGTAACAAGTAACGAACCTAACACGATGTACAGCTGTGTGCTTCATCTCCTTCGCCGGTATCCGGCACTATTAAATTTTCATTTTAATCATGCTTCTCTTCCCCGAAGCGATCAACTTCCGGCTGTTTCGCTGATGGAAAGTTTCACGCGCGAGGATCGCGTGTCGGTCGTGTTACATTGAGATTAAGCGTCGATCGTATTGCGTGCAAATGCAAAATGGAATGTGATCAAAAATATTGATGCGAATAGAAATTGGTATCCGAAGGATCTGCCGAAACATGTCGACGTTTCCTCATCTCTAACGACAGGATTGCCAAATACGCCGATAAAATAAATTTCTGATAAATTTCTTCTCGCAATTCTGAAAAACGTAGATCTTTTTGAAAAAATTAATTCTCTTAACTTAAAAAAGGCACGTTTAAGTGTTGGAAAAATGTTTGAAAAATTCTGATAAACATTTGGTTTTTGCAATTGTTGAACACATGAATTTCCCTAAATTAAAAAATTAAATCCCCAACTTTATCAGGCATATTTTAAACAATTTTTTAATGGAAGGTTTTATAAGGATTTTATTAGAAAAAAATTCATTGCTTAAAGCATTTCAGTTACATTCGCCTTAAAAAAAATTGAATTATATAGTAATCGGTATGTTTTTTATTTTCTAAAGATATAATTATAATCATTGTTTTAGAAAAAAATATGGTCAACCAGAACAAGGTTTAAAAACCGACATAATTGTACTTTTAGTAAGAAATTTTTTAAATAAAAGATTACAATGCAGGTTCTTTGTATGCTGAAGTCCCGCAGCACCTGTCGAAATCTTAACTCGGAAAGACCAGGCTGTCTATTTCATCGTGTTGAATTTCTCGTGTTCAAAAATCAAATTGTACGAGGCAAGAGTCGGAATATAAAGAATGCGTGATGTAGGATAGTAAAAACGAATGAAACAGCGCATAAAAGTGCGATGGAGATAAAAATCGGACGCCAAAGTATCTGCGATTTCTCATTTCTTACTGCTATACGATTAAAATTACATTTATATTTATGTGTTCATAGAAGTTTATTGGAAAATAGTATTTTAATGTATTTTTAATGGAGTGATTTTTGTGCAAGAATTACGGAATTAACGGTAAAGACGAAAGAGTATCTTTGTGATTTATCATGGAAACAGAAAAGACAAAACATATAACTATAGTATTATTCTGAAAATAGAAATTATACCGATTACCTCGTAATTAATTCAATTTGTTCTTTAGCAACAATGTAAAGCAACGATGTAAAAATTTGCGAGTTTTATTATTCAAAGTAAAGATTAGTGCAATAAAAGTAAATAGGGGTAGTTATAAATAAAGGTATGGATGAGAGTTAAATAGAAATTTAATCGATGTATAGAGTACTATTACAACTAGACATAGGTCATCGGTCGTTATTTATTGTATCAAGGACGCTTGCACATCCCTATTGTCGCATCTTAAAATGAATCTGCTCGATTAAATTGTTTTACTAAATTACTCGACTAGATTTTGTCACGCACGCTAGGTTACTAAATCACTCGCCTAAATCACTGGATGTGCCTAATGGAGGCTTAACTACACAGATAAAGGAAATTATGATGTAAAATTATGTGGATCATCTTGTAAAATGACGACAACCGATGAAGAGAGAAGCATAGGCACAAAAACGGCAAAGTGAAGCGCAAGTATAATAGCGAGCTGAAAAAGTGATCAGGCGAAGGAATGCTGATCGGTTATTTCTGATATTTCTCATTATTTCTCGTCGATTTGCGAGGTAACACAATCGTAAAGATAGGCACTCATATTTGAAAGTGTCGCATATACGAATAAGACCGATAAAGAGCGGTACTTCGCTTGCAGCTACATCTTTTCGCTAATCATCTTTTCAGCTCTGTGCACTGTACTTACCACCAGCAGCGACGCAGGTAATATTCAGAGAGGCACCCTCGCTGTACGGGCCGAGCACGTAATAAGGAATATGAGACCTTCCGCTCTCGTCCAATATGCTAAGCTGCTCCGGTGGTACTGCAATAATTTCGCACAATAAGTTGGTTTTTCCGCGACTCACGCCAGCTCTCATCCCTTCGCTCACGCTGCGAAACAGCTTCAGCGATGACGAAGAAATGGAATTCTGGCTCTCGCGCCACAGAGCGAATCAATTTGCAAGGCAATGAACTAATGACCTGTGCCATCCGACGGACACTATGGATGGTCCATGGAGATCGGTATTTTTATTTGACGCAAATGAAAAGCTCCCTGTGGCACGCTTGAGGAGTCGCGTGATATAGAAATTATTTTCTAGGAGGTTTTATAGCGCAGCTTTGTAGGTAAAGCTGTATTTTGGAGCAGAATAGAAGTCTGTCTATGGGAATTTTAATTCGAACGGAGTTAGTGTCCGGTTAATCTTCGCAAAGGATAAAATGGTAATTGATAAGACGTCTGGTAATGTAGGTTTGTTGTAGGCTATTTACTTATAACTAAATGTAGATGCTTGTGCATTTGTGAGAAATTTAGGAGTGTTAGGATATAGGATATGCCTAGAAATAAAGTTTTCGATATGATATCTGACAGTGTTGAAAGAGTTAAACGAATACTTGTCGATGGAACCTATTCTTATTTGACAAAAATTGCTTTTGAGTAAATAATTCATTATACTTATCCAAGACTATACATGGAAATAAAATCGGTAGAAAAATTCCAAAGAAATACAAACCGAACGGAGGAGAAGACAAAAAAGGATCTCAATCTTCGTGAAATTTTCTTATTCTTGCTTAATCGAAGAAAAGCGCTCTGAACTTTCAGTGAAAGTACTTTTTAATAAATAATCCATTATACTTATCCAAAGATTATTATATTATCCAAATGGAATCGGTAAGAAAAATTCAAAGAACTACAAGCCAAGCAGAAGAACTTCAATTTTCCTAGAATTTCCTTATCGTTGATTAACCGAAGAGAAACAGAAGGAAAACGAATTCTTTCGCGCGACAGCAAGATCCGCAGGTACGAATCTACTTATCGATATCGTCGACATCGAAGTCGCAATTTCGACGAGGCGAGCGTCGTAAAATCACCAATCGAATTTCGCATTTCCCCCAATCCGTGACGGCTTTCAGATAAAACTCGCCTTAATCGTCGCTTGCTGAACCGTAGATCCGGGTCAACAAGGTCGAATCCACTCTCTGTTTGCTCGGGCTAATTGCGAAGAACGGTCGGCAAACCTCGATCAACTCCAACAGGATCGAAGGCAGAGGGAGTGAATTCTCGAAGCAGTTTTGCTAGAAGAACAGGTATGAAGAGATGGGTGAAGAGGAAGATGAATTAAGAAGAACAAAATATTTTTTGTGCTTTTGATACACAACAAGTATGTTCTGTTATAGTCCATATACTATTACTTAATGCCTATACATTTTAGATACATACTAGCTTATGAGTATATTTGAACAGTTACTATAGAAAAATTTTATGTGCATATTCCATGCGTTATACATATAAAACGTTTTGAAATTTCATTCAAATGATTATTGTTTTCGATAGGCAATAAGTATGTTTTATTGCAAGCTATATATTATCTGATGTACTGTTGTGTACTATTACTTGATGCTTCTACATATACATGTGTAGCGGCACAGGAGTCAAAGGACGACGCGAATCGAGAGCGACTCACATTGTTGTTTTGCCTCGGGACATTCACACAGCCTTGACGCATGAAACGTAATGATAAATAAACTCCGGGCAAAACAATGTCGCCGCTACATGCAGCCGTCGAATAAAGACGAATTTGGATTTTCCGACTCTCCCCCGGCCGGTATAAATAAACGGACGTGATCGCGAGCGAGCAGTTATTGTCCGAGAGATTATCCGAGTTATTATTCGAGTGAGTATCTATCAGTATCTAGGAGTATCTTTCTGTATCGATGAGCTGTCTGCCGAGTTATCAACGATTATCTAGCGAGCATTTACTGAGTATTAATTAGCAATTTTACTTTGCTTTATACTCTGCTTTATACTCTGCTTTATACTCTTTTGATTTATACTCTGTACGAGCGTCTCAGCAAATATAGTCTGTATACTAATTTGGTATTTTAAATATATTCGACGGTTACGACAACGAGCAATAAAATCTAGTAAATCTCACGGTCAAGCATCCTCTACACAAGTCCTCTACATATGTACTAGCTTACGAAAGTATTTGAACAGTTACTATAGAAATGTTTTATGTGTTATACGTATAAGACATTTTGAAATTTCATTAAAATGACTATTGATTTTTATAGACAATAAGTCCGTTCTCTTGTAATCTGTATACTATTACGTGACGTCTCTAGATGTACAGGCTATGTTCACGTAATTCTTAGCCAGTGTTTTTCTTGTAAATGGAATTCATTAGGAATAAATGAAGAGGAAAGAGTTTTGTAGTTTTCTACGACCAATATAATAGCCTCATCATCATCATTTTTTTTATGTTTAC
Organism: Bombus vosnesenskii; assembly: GCF_011952255.1. NCBI lineage: Eukaryota > Metazoa > Arthropoda > Insecta > Hymenoptera > Apidae > Bombus > Bombus vosnesenskii. The sequence continues at coordinate 370,939 of NW_022882987.1, forward strand.
AACATAAAGGTCAAGGTCATACAAGGCTCCTAATGAAACAATTATTTGGAATATTATGTGCCGTTGCGTTTACAAATATTTCTTATTGTTACCACTTAGTACGTTAAATGCTACTGATCTCTTGTTGTTATTCATTATTAGAATGTGATACTGAAGCATCATTAATATCTCGGATAATATTAACAGAAGCTACCAAAAATGTTATTCATAGAATTGAAACGTGCTTTCATACACAAGGAAGTCATATTAAACATTTATTACTCCCTTGTCAAGAAACAATACTTGTAAACACACTAGCACAAATGTCATTTTGGTGTGCTACAGAATTTTAGTAATCAGTTTATGTGTGCTACGAGGTGGAAAAGGTTGAAAATCACTACTGTAATGAGGTATAAAGCGTCTACATAAAAGAATAATAAAAGCTGATTTGGACGAGAACTGGCGTGTCTATCACGGAGAAATTTCGAAAATTATTAGGAAACGAAGTTTGAGGAGAAAAATGAATAAACAGGCTGTGTTTGGTATGGAGGAAAAGGAGGAATAAATAGGCAGTTTGCGTAATATGAAGGTAAGAGAAAGTTTGAAAAGGATTATTAGGCGAAGAAGTTTAACGAAAAAAGATCGCTAAATGAAATTTCATCGATCTTGAAAAAAGAAAAAGAGATAGTTTGCGTATCTTGAAAACAAGGAGAAAATTATAAAGATTATTTGGCGAAGAAAGTTGGTAAACGAGATTTTCTTGACTTGAAAGAGAGGAAACAAAAAAAGATATTATTTTAATCTAAGTAGCGTGAAATAAAGGAAACTTTAGAAAACAATTATCACGCGAGCAAATTATTGTACAAAAGAATGTAGGAATAAAATCTTATTGTTTTCTAAAGGTGAAGACGTAGGATAATATAATGAATCTTTAAACGAGAAGATATATCCAAAAATTATTAGTCAGAAAAATCCCAAGAATACGAAAAAAGTATATACGAAAGAGACATTTTTGACGTCGAGAACAAAAAACGACGAAGAAATAAAATTACGCTTTATACAACACAGCACAGGAAGAAAATTGAAGAAAAATAAAAAGATCATTAAACGAGATTTCGTTAGTTGGAAGATTAAAACAGGAAACACAGAGAAATAGAAGTGTAGTTTATGTATCGCCCAGTTTGCTTAGCGAGAAGTGTGTAATTGATAAGATGGAGAAAAAGAGGGAAATGGCGTAGGTATAGATGAAAGAAGTGGGCGGTTAGGTAAGAGGAAAAGTTAGGGATTTATCAAGAAAAGAAGTGCGAACTGAGTGTACTGACAGGAATACGAATGACTCTACTGCACGTTTTTTTTTATTTCTCTTTTATGTTTCTATGACATTCCGACTTGCTGTATACTTTTCTGTACACGTATTAAAAAAGTAAACAATGGACGGAGGGAATAAGGCAGAATGCAAGTTGTGTGTTGAAGAAGAGTATATGAGGAATTCACCAGAGATATGGCGAAATATGCGAACAAATACAAATACAAATACACGGAGTGGCGCGGAACTTTTATTTTAAAATACAAATGGAAACTGTAAAAACATGTATGTAGAATCGTATCAGTAAATGGCGAATATTTATGCAGATTCATATTTTTATGATAGCTGAATAAAGAAATGAAACCTAAGCACAGATTTGTTTCATCCACTAAATATTATACCCTTTTTTCATGAAGAATGGAGAAGTAAAAAATATTAATACAAGCTACAATAAGTCAATTTTGTAATTTATAATAATATTTGCATTTTAAATGTGGTAATATTATAACAAGTATTCATTTTAAATGTACTATGCCTTATTAGTAGGATATTTTTGTGAATTCTATGAGTATGTATGTCGAAAGGAATGGAATTTAAACAGTTACTTTGAACATTCTCTGTAGTATATTTCTGTATAATATGTTCATTCCATATATCATTACATCTTTGACATTAGCCCCTAACCAACCCCTAACTTAACTTAACTTAAATATACTACAAATAATCTTTGTTACGCCGGGCGACTCTTATAACGTTATAATCGTAACGGGAATTTACGACTCCCGTTGACGTCTCTCCTCGCGATTACGTCTCCCCGCGATTGGTCGAATAAACAATCTTATTCTTAAATATACTATGAATAATCACAATTAAAGTAATATGATGAAAATAAAATAATTATATGTAATTATGCCTCGATCTCATTGGGAGCATATATTAATTTTGTCATATTTGTAGTATTAGTTTTAGTTTTCCCATAAATGTATAAATATGTGCAAATAAGAAATACAAAAAAAAGAAAACAATAAAAATATCTGACACTGCAAACATAAAAGTTGATAATACAGAAGGTAAATGTTGTAAGACTTCCTCTACATATTAAAATGAAAAATGAGAAAAGGAAGGAATAATGAATAACAGAATGAGAAATGAAAGAGCACGACGACGGATACACAAATGAACAAGGGTGCAGGGGCTATAGGAAAAAAGGAAACGTAATAAACAAGCAAGCAAAGACAAAGACTTGAAGATATTGCATTACCGTGTCAAAAGGAAGTAATGGATGCAGGGGACTCAAAGCAGAGGAAACGGAAGAATGAGAAGATTAATGGAGAATGAAACGGACAGACACAAGGGACAGACGAAATACGTATATAGTAGAGGATACAAGGGAAAACGGCGCAAAGGATGAAATACGCAATGAAAGGAGGACCAGAAGATGAAACAGAAAAAGATTTTCAAAATTTTCAAAGTGAACGAAACTTGATATGAGCTTCTTATCTGTGATTAAAATCTTTTTGGAATATCTTTTTGACATATATATTCTTGTAGGGATCATCAGGGATGCAACATATATTGCTGCTCTATAGTATCAATATGTCTATTTGTCATTAGGCTGTAAACATTTATACAATTTCGTATTTCTATAAATATAAATAAATATATATAGCATAATATAAAGATATAGAATCGAAATGGAGATTTTTTTAAATGATCTCTTGCAGTATTATATAGTGAAAGGGTGTGGAGCGAAACTTTTGCATAATAAAAAATTAATTAATTAATAATTTTCTATCTCAACCCAATCTTCAAAAAACATAAACAAAAAGCTCGCAAATATTATACACAGAAAAATATGGAACAAAATATTTCCATTGTTAAAAAATCAATGAATTGGTAATAACTTTTTGTCTCAAACATAAATTTTAGCCTTTATTCCATAAGACATTAATTTATATCATTCTTCTAGCAAACCAACTCTATGAACGTTATAACATAGTATCGATATAACATAGAATACATTATCGATTTCTATATTCTCAATATTTAAATATTTCGCGCGTAGGTCGTGCCTGAAAATAGAAAGGGGAAGGAAGAAATAAATGCAAGGGAGAAACAAGCGGAGAAGGATCAACCACGAGGCGAAGATCCTGATCTGCTGAACACTTACTGATCACCGTGAGATTGACTTTGCTGTTCCTGGTCGGGGATTGCTTGAAATCGACCCTGCATCTGTAAACGGCGGCGTCACTCTCACGGACAGACTCGAGGATGAGTTTCGCGGGTTTCTCCGAGTATTTGAAGAAGGCACGTTTGTCGAGGCTGATATCCTGCCAGTGTTTCCCTTGTTCCAGGGTGCTTTGCGTCCTTGTGTCGAAACTGTAAGCAGACGAGCGTCGTATACATGGTTAGCTGACGATGAAAATGCTAGAAGTTGAGATTAGGAAGACGCATTCCGATGCACGATGCGCTGGAAACTGTACTTGAGAAGAGACTTTAATGATTTTTCAAATACTGCTGAGAATAAATAATGATGCCGTTTGCTGTCGATTTGTGAGTACTGAGTTTCTCTTGTAACAACTTTAGCATTGTTCTCATGGAATGATTTTGAACGTTCAAAAGAATTTCTAAGATTTTGGGCATTGAATTGTGAAATAAAGAGGAAGTGAGTCTTTCTCTTTATTAGGTAAAGTGTATTTTTGATTGTATATGTTATATTAGGAGTATTACATTAAATATGTTATGGAACTTTGGGTGAAAAGAGGATATTCATATCGTATTTGATTCTGGAAATTTTTATTTGGAAAGAATTTTAACATTTCCTTTCTCGAAATTTAATTTTGGTTAAACGTATAAAGTGATATTTGTTCTTAATTTTATTAAGTAGACGTTATGTATGAATATTCTATTAGTTATTTTTTTCTACAAAAGATATTGTTTAAATTGAGAGAATTCTTTATGTTTGCGTAAAATATGAAACATACATTTAGCATCGCAATTATTCCTAGCTCTATTAATTGTCACATTTTCAGTTAGCGATAAATCTTCGTAAACTGAGTTTCCGTTCGTTTCCTAGTTTCGAAGGAAACGGGTTTCACTACATTATTACAAATACACTTTCGTAGTATCTATTGATAAATATTGCGTTAAGCAATAAGGTATCATGCATATTACAATTTGTTACGTCCGGTGACTCTTTACGGTGGAGGCAGCCACTAGCTGTGTAACTATAATTAAGCGGACCGCAATAATCCTAAGGAACTGTCATAAACTTAAGTTTTTCGATTCTACCGTTAAGGCCGTTAATTAGTATAAAACATCTTCAAGTCAACAGGTTCCTTATGATTATTGATCTGTCAGGTAAAAAGTGGGGAAACGTGGGTTTTCTTATTTTTCCCGGTATTTCCATCCGCAAGCAACCAGTGGTGGGGCGATCAACACCCAGCAAGAGTTTTCCTCTGTGAGAGCATCGTTACCAAACTTTACTGATTTTCCATCTTTAGAACAGTCAACATCTCTTGACCGGGTTTCCACCCTTAGATCAGTCACCTATTTAACTTATATCTATACGCACCGAGCGTAACCGTCTTGTCTACAAGTTGTTGGAATAAAGTGTAAATTATAACCTGTCACCTGAGTGTTATAATCTATTCAACAACCTCTATTATCCTAAACGAAATAGGGGATCGATCATTTCGTGGCGTCGATTGTATAATCGTAACGGGAATTTACGACTCCCGTTAGAGCACTTCCTCGCGATCGCGTCTTTCCGCGAACGGTCGAACACAATTGTTTGTAACCTGTAACACATTTCCACCATTTGACGTTTCGAAATTTACATTTTGCAGCACTAACTCGGAATGATATTTTCGTACGATTATCAAACTCTTCGATGGCTAAATTGAATCAATAACATGTTAATTTCATTTAATATAATTAAATAAATAAATTTATAAAATTTCACTCTGGATTATTTCGATTTCTGTGTTTGCATGTATTCAAATTCTTAAATTAATCCTGCAATGTACAACACCTTTACAAAGTTTTATTTACATTAATATCCTAATTACAATAATATTCTAATCATATCTAATCAATATTCTAATCACGAAAATGCAAAAAAAGGCAGGTTTTAAACAATTGAATAACGTAATCCTATCAACATGCAGAATCACTTCAATTGAAGTCCATAGTGTCTCCATGTTTATCGACTACGAAAGACAATTTTTATGAAAGCAAAGTCACAATTGAACTAACGTTATTATGCAGTGATGCTATACAAGTCACAAGATACAAGTTACCAGTATCATTGAATATCTTTGTAATACATATTCGCAAAAAGAGAGCCACTTTCGATTTCGATGATTTCGAAATGACTTTGTAGAGCTCAACATTTTGAACAATTTTTTCCTGTACATGTAGCTGGCGGTCGGTCTAGTTTTCACGCTGGATTCGGCTAGTAATAAGATTAACCCGGTTGTGCCGCGATGCGACCGGCCAGAATTGTTTATATTAGTACTGATAAGGGGATTCGCATGGCCGGCCGCCTCGCAATGTCCAGATTAATGTTATACTATCTACTAACCCCAATCTGGCTTCGAAACTAAGGTCGAGCGACGGGGCATTTTTGCATATACAGAAACCTTCGACATTTACCAGAAATTCGAGACTCAAGTGTTGCAGCTATGAAGAGGTAGGAACGATTCTATATCTCGAAATTGAGATCTTAGCTGTGCCGAACGTAGTAAGGGACAACGCGGGTGAAAGAGAAAGAAGGATTGATAGTCAAAGCGTTCGGCAAATATTAAAGGCTCCCGATAAGTTGAGACCTTTAACTCAAAAATGAAAATATTTTAGTTTCGATTTGTGATCAATGAAACCTCTACCAATACTTTTGTTACTACAACTATTTTTCTGATTAAAATGACACTAAATACAATGTAATTTGGAGCATATTAGCGTACGTAATAAAGGATAATTAAATAAGTGATAGTAAATATCAGTGAGTAAATCTAATACAAATTATATCGTGTTTGGTCTCCTTTTAATCAGAAAGTCCTTACAAGTAGATTAGTAAAAGTTTAATTTAAGAAACGTCAGAAATAGAAAAGTTTCGTTTTTGAGTTGGTACATACGAAACTTGTCTCGGCGATATCTGGCATTGGATCGTATTACACTAATCGACTGTGGCTGGTCGTCGAGGTTCATGTTGCGTCGAGGGGAACCTATTCCCAGTAGGGGGGGGGGGGGGGATGACGACACAATTATCGAGAGATTCCTTTTTGGTAATTATGGGAGATTTTAATTCAAAGACTAAGAACGACTGCCAGTTATGTGAATAGGAGAAATGTACAAAATGTTGAACTCTATAACATACTTGAAAATCATCGAAATCAGAAGTGGCTCCCTTTTCGCGATTATTTATCATCTTTATTATATAGCTTGATATATTATATAACAGAAAAAATGTTACATAGCGCGTATTTGTAAATATATATTGCGTGTAAATATATATCTGTACAAAATACTATACAGAGTGTGGCCGAGTAACGGTACAAAACGGTCGTGAAGTGATTTCTTATGAAAAGACAAGAAGAAAATATAGAATAAAATCTTTTCGTCCGAGGATTAACTTAACTTAACGAGAACGTTGAACTCGAAAATTTGTGAAGTACACTTGAACATGGCTAATTTTAGGCTAAATGGAAAAAAGAATCGGTAAGATATTATTCTAAATGTGAAAATAAGTAGAAAATGTAGAATAAAATTTGTTCGCAAGACGTTTTGTTTGCGAAAAAAGTAAATTTGAAAATTTATCATACTCGTGTACTAGACCGATTATTAATTAAAAATAAAAGAACTCAATTTTTTTGAAAATGAAGTCTTAAACAGAAAAATTTTATTTCCCTTTTTCACTTATTTTCGCATATAGTATAACTTTCTTCTTACTGTTTGTTCGTACCTAGTCGGTGACTTGTCAAATTCACATGTATCAAACAAATTTCCAAAGTCAGTTTTCTCGAAAATTAGGCGTCGGGCAAAAAATTTTATTGTTTGAATTTTATTTTTTTATTTTTTCATAAGGAATCATCTCTTGGTTGTTTGTACATGTATAACATTTTTCTCTTTGTTTCTTCAACAAGTTACACAAGTTTGCTATAATATAGCTATATAGTGATATGTTTTTGTTATGTGACATAGACGTAGACGTATGTAGCTTAAACCTACCAAAATTTCGTATTACTTCTGAACGCTATTGTTGATGTCACGAGATTACATGTAAAACCATCAGTAAGCCGCATGAAATCTAGCGTTGCAGTACAAACGCTGTGCGCTTGTGATATTTTTCTGAAAGATAAAGCTCGTGCAGAAACGGGGAAAAGCCGACCTAGCAACGCGAACGAGTTTCCACTTCTGTTTTCTTTCTTCGCAGCTGCGATATTAAGTTCTGTGAAACGCGAGCCAAAGCGTTCGAAATATTTGCTCGCGGGTCTAATAAACTTGCCAGGCGTATATAAAGCAAGCAACCGATCACGAAGAACGCTTTTATTGGGAAAATTGACGCGGCCCTGCTACGGAATAGCGCGCGTCTCTGTTTTCGTGCGACTGCGTTAAAAGCCACGAGAAATGTTCGATGTAATCGGAGCGTTGCATCTCGTGTTGTTATCGTTCGTAATATCACGGATTCTCCCTCTTGCCCATGTTTTTAACCCTGAGCACCTGTTTTTTCTACCCATGCGCGAAATATCGTGGAATATTTGAATTTTTGATCACGCGAACGTTATTGATTCGTCGATGATTGGCTTGGAATTTTACTTGGTTAATTTCTGATAAATATGTACTGGTAATTTTGAAAATAGTTCAGAGTAAAAAATATTGAAGAATATATCCAGTCTGGGATTGTGAAATGCTTGCGGATGATTCAATTAATTGTATTAGGTTGTGTTGAACGCTTTATTCCCATTTTTCTTTTATTAATATTGGGATTAGAATTACATCTCTTGTACGTTGGAGTAGTATAAAATTAGGACGGCTTTGAAATTTTCATTCCGAGCAATGGTTAAGGCTTTCGATGGCCAAACTAATCCACGTCATTTTCTAGAAATGTTGATCTCATTATCCGAGCACACAGTTTCCAAGTAATAAATATTTTAAATCTATAAGTATTAGTATATTTCTCGTAAAGACATGATATGAAGAGTATTTTAAGTTACAGGGTAAATTTTTTAAAATTATGTTTGTCACTTTATTAAAAAGACGATTCTTGTCAAATTGTTCGATACTTTAGGTAATAAAGCATTCCACTAGTCAGTATTAGGGAAAGTGAATTACAATTTAACTTATCGTCGAATAAAAATTAAACGGGTCTACGAAATCAATCTCCATCGATGTGTTTAATTGTTAAACACCACTCTTTTATAATACGATTACATATACACTTATAGCAATTGTATTGTGTAATATGACGAATATTTTATTTAACAGAATTGAAATATATGTTTGTTTTCCTGGAAGAAAGGAGAACATGCGTGAGATTAATTTTTCGATTAGTATGGTCCCTGAAAGGTTCAATTACAAATTAAATTAAATTGGATTTAGCGTAAGCTAAAAAGAAATGCATGATATTTTTGCATCGGAATTAATATTTTAAAACGAAGTATAAAATCGTTTTAAAGCTTTCGGATTAAGCGAACGTTTTCATTTGAGCTTCCCGAATTATTATGCTGATGTTTTTATCATTGAAATGTCGGCATATCGTCGTGAAACGCATAATAATGTCATTAGCTGTGCCATATTTATCACTTGCAACCTGTCCATTATATCACGGGTCATTAGTGATCCACAATGAATAAATGAAAAATGATGGAGGATAATAATGGAATGACACGTATTACCATCATTGGAGAGAGAACTTTGTATGATTCTCTATGCAACGGGTACTAACTTTTTATAGGTATTTATCTCGACCTATAAATTAAGTAAATTAGGTATCGTTTCTTAAATTAATTGAACGAGATTTATCCATTGAAATATTAAATGAAATTAATAACGTCGTGAAGAGAAAATTTATGTCCGACGTTTCGAATAAAATCTTTAGGGGAAGCGTTAAATCGAATAGTAGGTAACCTAACATAAAATCAAACGGAATGCATTTATACATTAAATTAAAGGATACCACCACTGCTGACGAAGGATTGAATAATTCATTTCAGAGACATAAATCAACCTATGATAACGTTTATTGGACGCATCATACACGATAGCTCACGTGATTGAGATGAAATGTAATTTCTTTTTGGTCGAGCATACAAAACAATAGAAAAACGACATAACCTAACTGTTTACTTCCTTACTTCTATTCCTATGCAACAAAATGGTTAGCTTCTATAGATGAAAATAAAAATACTAATAATCTTAATATTATACTATATATTTAACAAGTAATTATACGTATTTCATGTTCAAAACAGAAGAAACATAATGAAAGATCTTGAAGTTACAAAAGAAGAGAATCGAAAATGCATTCAGGAATGAAAAGGATAGAGGATTCAAATATAGAAAATTCAATTAATTCTGTCAAGAATAGAAAAAAACGAAGAATTTGAAAATAGAAAATTCAATGAATTCTTTGAAGAACAGAAAAAGTAGATAACGCGTGGATAGAAAATTTAATCAATTTATTCCAAAATTAAAAGAGTAAAAAGATTCAGAATAGGAAATTCGATCGAAAGAATAAACAATCGAACGATATAAAATTTGGTCAATTTACCGAAAGGTAGCAAATTCACGATAACAACAGAAATATCAGTTTGATTAGCCAAAAGATAAAGCAGAATGAAAATGATGAAATATAGTGAGAGGTTTCCAAGTTTGGAGCAAAGAGAAGAGCAGAAAATTCAAACGTAGAAATTCGAAACTTTTACTGGAATCACGCAAACAAGCCCATCTTTATTCCGTGATACACAGATGGACACGGAAGTATCCTTCGAGATTCGAGAAAGCAGAAGAAGAAGAAACAGCAAGAGCGTGAGAAGGAGGTACGGCGTACAAAACTTCCATATTGCCTGCGCTAAACTCTCGCGAAGCGATCAATCGAGGAATACGTCCGGACACGGGACGGTTATCAAAGAAAAGCACGAAGTCACACGAGATCTTCAACCAGTTCACTATCTAATATCTCGCTTTTACGTGACGCTACTTTTATTACTCCGCAGTTTGCTATAGTGACGGGATCTAACTAAATTCATGGGATATCGATGGCGTGTGGAAGCATCTTAAAGAGCACCTCTCTTCGTTACTTATTTATTTCTACCTCTGGCCGAATGTATTTTACTAATATGCTATTTATGTTTTCTCTTTTTCATCTTGCCGCGTGTTTCCTTTCTTCTCCAAACGAGAGTATAATATATATGTTATTATATGATTGAAATGTAATATATATATTTTATAATATACACATATCACATATAATATATATATATTATATGTGAATTGAAATATATATATTATTATATGATATAATTGATCTTATATGTTTGAATTAGTAGAAAGACGGAATACTTCGAGTAATTTGAGTGTAAAGATTTATTAAAATATCTCGATAAAGACTTACTATTACTTCCTCTCAAATACGTGCATAGTCTACATTAAAATATCAAAAATAAAAAAAACTTGGCAGGGATTTGGGGAAGAAATGCATGAGAAAGAGAGAGAGAGAAAGAGAAACGAAAATACGTATCAAAAGATTCAATATATGCTTTTAGATTTAATAGAGCTTCCTTATTGGATCTTAAGTGAACCTCGAATATATGTAATATCGTGATATAATGTGTTTACAAAGAGTGGACAATAGAGATGTTAATCAGACAGAAAAAGACGATTGTTGTTCAACCTGAACTATTCACGCCAAACGCACAGAAAACAGCGCAATCCACACTCTCTCGGCAACGCCACTCGCAACCTCTGTCTCCGCTCAACTCGCACTCTGCTTTTCGACTCGCACTCTGCTTTTCGACTAACGCTCTGGCCGTTGCCGCATTCCGTTGTCTTTTTCCTAGGCCCACCGCACACGTGTTCTGCAAGCGCTCGTGGCCAGGGTCACGTAGGTCTTTTCCACGAAACTATGCACTTGAAAAGACCGATGACACATTGATGGGCCCGACGGCGCCTCGGCTCTCGCGACATTGTTCATAGTTCGCCCGATATTTCTTAGGCCTTTCGTCCACGATACTACACTCGGCCATCCTGCAATAACATCTGCCCTCAGATGCTGCCTTCTATCTCGCTGTCATCAGATGCGTCACTTTCGGCGTTTAGGACCCAAGGTTTCATAAAATCGAGGTGTGTGCGGGTCCTTCCTTCGGTACTGCTTCGCACGCTTTCTTCTTTTCTTGTAATTTCGCAGGTTCCCTTCTAGCTTACCTATGTTTCGTTCGGTTAGGCTACAGTCAAGGCAGTTGGATACCACGTGTTCGACCTTTTCGCGTAACCCTTTGAACCAGAAGTCCTTCTTGCCCATAGCTTCTGTTTTGGTAACCTCGAAATGCCCACGCTCGTGCGCTTGCCTGACTACTTGAGCCCGCATCGCCTTCGATACTACTATTAGCACATCGTCCTTACACTCCTTATACAAAATATTGTTTCTTACTACCTGCCCATCGGCCTGACTGCACGTTGCGGCGTCCAAAATCCTACGGACTTCAATGTCCTTGTTCTGTGCCCTTCTCAACCGTGCAATCAGCCCGTCTTCACTCTCCGTTACATACATAGTGCTCGGCAGGGGGTTCCTACTCGAAGCATCTACATGCTGCATACTTTTCCCCGGCCGATGAGACACGTGATACTTAAACTCGCCTAGTAACAAGGCCCATCTAGCCGCACGCACACACAAATCTTTCTTTCTAACTACACCTATCGGACTCGCATACTCCGAGTCTGACGATTTGATGACACCCTCGTTTGTCCACGCTTCCATCAGATCATCTACTTCCTTTCTTTCCGACGGCGCCAGTCTTCGCGGTCTTCGCGCTACCGGCTTGTCGCTTTCCAAAACTATTTTTGCGGTTATTCCGACGTCTCGCTTCTTCTCCGGCCTATACCCCCTAACGATATCTCGAATCGCTTCACGATAATGCGGTTCCTGTACGTGTGTTAGGTCTGTTTCGTCAGTCTGTTCTACTACGTTAATTCTAAACACATCCGACACGTCTTTGTTAGTCTGTTCGTCAAGCCGCAAGAAAGTCACTTCGCCCCGTTTAACCCGTAACTCCACCTGATCCAGAAAATCAGTGCCTAACAACAGGCCGTGCTTCATCAATATTTTGTTTGAAACAACGTGCAAAGTGATTGGCAGTTTACACCCATCAACCGTCATTACCTTAGTGAACTCACCCCAGGTCTCATTGCCAGCGGAACCAAAACCGTCGAACTTAAACTTGCATTTACCTAGCGGTGGTGACCCTAACCTCGCATACTCGTCTGATCGGATGAACGTGAGATCACTACCCGTATCCACTAATGCCACAAACCTACAGTCATCTATCGCCACTTCTTTCACATACTTCCCTTTTTCGGATCTTGACACTACGCAAGTCTCTTTCGGTCGTGCCGTACACCTCGCTGCAATATGTCCAAATCCGCTGCACTCGGAACACCTAACACCTTCTCCCCTCTCCGGACACTTAGCACTTAGATGATCCTCACTATCGCAAATGAAGCATCTTCTTTTCTTCATTGCGTCTACAGATTGACTGGGCTTCCCGTTCTTCTGGGTTTTAGCCGGCTTCACAATCGACTTTGCTCTGCGACTCTTCTGCTCTTCGTACATCACTAACCTCTTCCTCAACTCTTTGATTGACGTCGCGCCGTATAATATAGCCTTATTGTTCTCGTCGTCTATTATTCCATCCACTATGTATTCCACCTTTGCTTCCTCCTCCATGTCCACATGGCTGGCTATTTCGAGCATGCGGTACATGTAAGCCAAACATGCTTCATCACTCTCCTTTTTCGTTTCTTCAAGTTTCTGATGAACTTGCCTACTGTTGACTTTCCTCGAAAATTCTTTCACCAGCCCCCTCTTCAACTCATGCCAAGTTCTGGCATGACACTCGAAACTTGCGAATATTTTCGCTGATCCCTTCAGCAACTTCCTGGCGTAGACTGTCTTCTGCCCGTCCGACCACATGCACGTATCAGCGACTTCCTCGAACGACTCGAACCATCGTTCGACGTTTTCACCTCTGTTGCCACTAAACGACTCTAGTGCATCTTCGACGTCTCTAAAACTCAGTGTCGAACCAACGCATGCCCTTCGACAACATTCGGCACGGTCCTGATACACCCTTCGCGTATCTTTCTTGTATCCCCTTGCGTTTTTCTTGTCCTCTTCATCCTCACTTTCGTCGTCGCTTTCTTCTTCCGACGATATGTCGTTACCATCCATGGCCGCTTGTAGCCGTGCGCGTAATTCTACTTTTCTTCCCGTCGTTTTTAAACCCAAACTAGCGAGGCGCTCCTTCAACTCCTTCGTATTCATTTTCTCAACATCTTCATCTTCGTTACAATCACGCTCAGCTCTCTGTACGTTTCCTAGATCTCGTTGACCGGTTAGCTCTTCACCGCCCGTCGATCCCTTAGGACACGATTGTCCAGCCCTACACGCCCGATTCAGCCTTGCAATCAGCACTGACCTCGCACCCGATATAGGGAGGTTCATTCGCGCGAGCTTACTCCTCAGCTCCTCCAGCGTCGACCCTCTTCACCCGACAATCGCTCGTCCCCGACGTTTGACATTTTTCACACTACACAAACTTAAACCGTCAACGATATCGTCTTTTACCGCACCGCGTACCGGTAAATTCACAACTAGCTCGAATAGCTCTGTTAAACCGTTTCGTTTTCTGTCTTGTCCAATCCCGGCTGAGCCCCCAAAAAATGTAATATCGTGATATAATGTGTTTACAAAGAGTGGACAATAGAGATGTTAATCAGACAGAAAAAGACGATTGTTGTTCAACCTGAACTATTCACGCCAAACGCACAGAAAACAGCGCAATCCACACTCTCTCGGCAACGCCACTCGCAACCTCTGTCTCCGCTCGACTCGCACTCTGCTTTTCGACTCGCACTCTGCTTTTCGACTAACGCTCTGGCCGTTGCCGCATTCCGTTGTCTTTTTCCTAGGCCCACCGCACACGTGTTCTGCAAGCGCTCGTGGCCAGGGTCACGTAGGTCTTTTCCACGAAACTATGCACTTGAAAAGACCGATGACACATTGATGGGCCCGACGGCGCCTCGGCTCTCGCGACATTGTTCATAGTTCGCCCGGTATTTCTTAGGCCTTTCGTCCACGATACTACATATATATTGTATAATAATTTATTATAGTTCTTTTTAGAGAATAGAATTTTTTATTCATTCGGAAATTTGTATTTGTTGGTTTATTAGGTTTCATGATTCCTTAATTTCATAATATTTGTGTCTTTTCCTGCAATAAAATCTCTGAACAACTTTATTTGCGAGACGATAAAAACAATAGAGTAAAGTTAATTAAAAGAAATTTACTGCTTATTGTAAAAGAGTTATTATAAAGAAGCGTTCCATGTCAACAGAGATTTATTGTTACTTCGTTCGATATATATGTGTATAACCTACACCGAAATACGAAAAAGTAAAAAAAAGCATCTCCTTTTTTACCACAAAATTTTGTTAATGGTTTCATTTTAAGCGATGTTGAACATTAGGTTGGCAAATGTTTACAGATCCAAACAGCAAGAAGTATTCATGGTTTCAACACGTTACAGACACGTTACAACGCGTTGAATTCCCTGGGCCCTAAATTCTAGTTGCATCATCAACGATACGTCCCTGGGAATTGCAACCAGCCTGAAACTTCTCTCATATAATTAACCACAACGTTTTTCTTATCTGGCGGTGTGCGTATGCTACATTTCCCGTGAGCATTCCGTTTTGTTCTGCAATCAGCGCGAGCCACATTCTGTCAGCGTTATTATGTAACGACGTTTATCACAACCGCGGCAGTTATCGCGAGATCTTTTTCCAAATGTTTACGAGCCGGCTCGGGAACGTATCTTTTGTAACGTCGTTCGCATATTTCTTTCTTTCCTTAACGGCTCGTCGACAACCGATGCCGTATGCACACACGTGTGCGCTGTTCAGCTTTCAATAAAATTTCAGTCGATGGAACAGGTGATTTTACTTAAGACAATTGTGACGACCTGGTTGATCCTTTCGAACTGGCAGTACATAATAAGAGGGAAGTTTGAGAGCGTATTATACAAATCTGAGATTTTTGTTTTCCGGCATTTTTCTTTGATCTAGGAGATGGTGAGAAGTTTACTCTACCGAAAATATAAATGATGTTACAAATATATTTAATAGTGAATAAATTTAGTAATAAATTTAATAATAACATTCATCTTCATTATAAGATTTCATTAGTTGGTCGTGCGGAAAATGCTTGAGCTACGTGAAACGATTTGTTGAAACATATTGCGCTTTCAAGGAGGGTTCAAGCTTAAAGAGAGCTTCTGTTTGGTCAGTGTTATAGGTGTGAGTGTGTGTGTGTGTGTTGCTTTGGAAGACGATGGAAATTAACCAATGAGATATGCGAAAGTTAGTTAAGCTACCGAGTAAGTACTTTTTGACAGTTATTTGAGTTTCTAGAACGGTTATCTACACTCTTTTTTTAACACAGGTTCATCTGCATTAAGATCTTAATAAAAATATAGTTCTTCTTTTAACGAATAGCATGAAAACTTTTTATATGTCAAGGAATATACTACATAACGGTCATTTCAATATAATATAATATCGTATAAATAAATCGCTATGACAATTTACAACATTCTGACATCGAGAATTTTACATGTTCCGAAATATAAAAATCCAAGCTTCCATTACTGCATAAATCATCGAGCACTCAAAATTTAACGATCCCATCAGTCACCAATTAACCGTGCAAAGCCCGAGCATAACTCGCCGCTAGACCCTCCAATTCATAAAAAAACAAGTAATAAAACCGATTATATGACTTCGCGAGGCTTTACCGAGGAAAAAATGCGACCACTTATCCAGGAATTACTACGGCCATCGCATCACCGTGCGGAAACTTTACAATCTATAGTTTTATTAAAACTACGCGGAGAACTCGACTTTATTTTTCTCGTGAAGAGGCTGCGTTTCGCTGGAGAGGCCGGCATCTCGCGAGCTTATTTTACTAGCGCGCGAGGCATGAACATGGTTTTCGGCTGACGAATTTTTATATCCGGCGACGTTCCAGACGAAGGAAAATAAAGAGCCTCTAGCTGACATATATTGAGGGGATACCAAAGATGGCGGCATGCAGAGAGGATGCATTCACGTCACTCCGTACTCTGCAATCGAAATCATAGAAAAAATAAGGAAAGACGACAAAAGAAATGGACCAGAGTGTTGTGCCAGTTTGTGTGTGCAAAAGTGCGCAAGAAAATTGATAAGTAACGGACTGGATGGGACAGGAAAGTAAAGAAAATTCAGCCCTGTCGACGAGGCAGTAAGGAGGCCATATTAGGACACGCGCCGACAGCGCCGCCACACGAGTATGTCTCCAAAAACTCCAAGAGGATTGCAGATAAGATGGACAGATCAGAGGGTTCAGTCATGGACCTGGTCATGGCATCAAGCGCCGAATCAGACACCGGAACCATGTCAGGGCGAGTGTCCGGTTGGCACGAAAGCTAGTACAGCTTTCGGCGGGGTCGTTCGACAGTGGATGTGGTGAACCGGGTACGGGAGATGTCGCGGGCTATGATTTCGTGGGGTGGGGTAGCGCTGGCAGTCTCTTTAGACATAGTCAATGCGTTCAATACCATATCCTGGGACGGGATAATAGAAGTCCTTGAATTCTTCGAGGTGCCTCCCTACATTATTCGTATCATACGGACCTACCTGACCGACAGGTGGGTCGGGTACACCGGCAAAAATGTAGAGGGGTTGCAGTCCATCGAGCGCGGGTTCCGCGGGGTTGGGTTTTGGGACCATCGGCTACGGCTCGACACATGTATAGCGGCACGCGACACCAATTAGTGTCAGACGACGGTAGCGCAGTGGTTAGCGCCTTAGGTTACGAACGTTCGGAACCCCCGGTTTAAATCCCGGCGACCGTAGTCCGATTTTTCTTCCACGATACAAGAATGAGAAGAAAAGCAGCAGTACCCCAGCAGCTACATCTATACCAGCAGCAGAACCTATCTCGGGCTCTACAGCCAGCAATAGCACTATCATGAACAAACTACTAACACTATTCCACCTCACATGTATGGTATGTTACGCGGACGACACGTTGGTCCTGGTCGGGGGACGCTGGTGGCACGAGACGTTGCGCCACAGAGAGCTTGCCACCGCTCGCGCGATGCGTAGAAAAGGCCTACGTGACCCTGGCCACGAGTGTTTGCGGAACACGTGCGTGGTGGGCCTAAGGAAAGACAAAAGGATGCTAGAACAAGCAGTGTCGGTGGAGAAGCCAGAAAGTGTGAATCGAGAAGTCAGAGAGTGCGAGTTGCGTTGTCGGGATAGTGTTGCTAGTGTGGCATCAATCACATCTCAACCTACATCACAGATAAGACATTAACCCCCGCGCTTTGGACTCCTTTGGACACATCACCACCTTATCATCATATCCTAGACCAAGGCTGTGATGAACCTTAGTCCACATCAGAGATAGGATGTCGACCCCCGACTTGTGGACACTTTTCCACATCATAACCTACACCGAGAGCCCTCAACATCCTTAAGCCAAAACGTATATAAACCGAGGCTTCACCCAGGTCGGGCAGTTCTTGTTCTAGTCGCTGTTCTTGTACAACCCCCTTTCTCCGGTTTAGTGTTATTCTATTATTGTAAGTGCTAAAATTATAATAAAGTTCAATAAAGGATAGTTAATTGGGTTACGACTCAACTTTCTTTTCTCGTACAATCCAAGTATCAATTTTACGTGACACTAGCGGTGTGGATCGTGCGAGTGTGGTCCACGTGAGAGAGAGAGAGATAGAGAGAGCGTTGGATCCGTTGTGACGAGAGTTTCAAATTAACTATTGAGTTGTCTAGACTATAATACGTTATTGTGATTGGTTCACATTAAACAACCATCGTGCTTCTGTTTAATCAACATCTGTACAATCCATTTATTGTAAATAAATCATCAATATATATTTATGATATTACATTATTCAACTGAAGAACGACACATTGACGGGCCCGACGGCGCCTCAGCTCTCGCGACATTATTTATAGTTTACTCGATATCCCTTAGGCCTTTTTGTCCACGATACTACAATATGGGTATATGTGTATTAATAGTAGGCCACTGTAACAGTACTGTGTTTATTCGTATTGTCTCCTCTTCTTTTATTCTTCAGAATAAAATGTTTCTTGTAGAAGAAATTAGAAATATAATATGAAATTTCAATATACAATAAGTACAATATAATATTCAATCGCTGTTAATTATTAAAATTCAATGAAATTTGTAAAATTTAATTCAAACAACAGATTTCGTTTCTAAAAAAGAAAAGGTGCACATATAAAACCTTATACACAGGACCTACGAAATAAACATCGATTTCTGCATCGGAGGAAACATTTCCAATTTCAAATGGTTCGTACTGAACGAGTTAACGCTCTGATAAAAATTTCCATTCGGAAATATTCCGCGTCACATATAGGACTGGCCGCTAAAAGAGTAAAAAAAGAAGCGGAACTCGCGGATTAAACTTGATTTTGGTATCAACACCGGACGTTATTAGTTCTATCGAATTAAACCAGGTAACGAAGTTTTCCCGTTACGAAACGAAGTCAACGGAATTACCAAGGCGCACGGGAGGGGGTTGAAATTAACCGACTAACCAAAGCTGGATTTTTATTAAATCCAGCTGGTGTCCGGTTCGATCTCGCGGCGATTTCGCCGTGCAAACCAATTATTCCGGTGTTACGCGTTAAAGTTCACGGTTAATTACGTCCCACCTGCCAAACGACCACTTTGTACAGTTGGAAATGGCGCGTACACCATCCCAAAAAGGATTCTCGTCCCTGTGCTCGGCGCGTGCATTTGGTTACTGTCGTTTCTTTAATGTTTAATGGTCGACTGTCAACCGGGGATATTGTGTAATTGAACAGAAATTCTCCAGGCAATTGAGAATAATTCCTATGCGGGAAGATGAAAAAGGAAAACAATTTTATGCGCCTGAATTTTGGTATGCTGCTGTTCGGTTTTCTGTTAAGGAGTTGAAAGCTATGCGCGAGAGGCGAATTCAATATCTTTGCGCGTTAGTGGAAGCGATCTGTATGGAAAAAATGTTTGTATATTTGTATATATTCACCTCTGTGTGTGTATATATTTTCCTCTGTATATTTCTTGCATATTTTTTTTCTGTATATTTCTCCTGAACATTTATATTTTTCTTTTGTATATTTTTGTGTGTATATTTTATAGTAAAAGATAGTATGATTTTATAGACTGAGATTTTAACGTGTGAAGCTTCATTTATTCATCAGTCGAATATCATTTCTTTTTCTATTTTAAAACGATTCTTTCTTTATAAACCTTTTTGAAAAATGATCTTAGATAAGGGGTTTTTATTTTTTCAAATTATTTTCGTTTCACTTTATCAATCATTTGAAAATAGTATCTGTTAAGGAAATTCGAGGATTTGGGAATACAAATTATTGACTATATTTCCCACACAACAGTTATACATCTATATTACTCTCTGAAGAACGTCTTGCACGCACGCTGGTCGCCAACCGACTATCCTAGATTCTTCTAGCATCTGGCAACAGTCTTTTGTCTCCACTAAGACCTTGACGCCCTCTAACCCTTACACACACACTCTCATGTACAGTGTAAATGTATCACTTCCCTAACAGTATCTTTTGATGAAACTTTTACGTTAGAAAATAAGGAATAGTCGTAGGAAGTAAAATCAGGCGTGACTTCATTTTTCAATCGAATATATATATATATGTCGGAGATGAAAGAACACCGGAGTCTGTAATTGAACAATTGTAGTTATTCAATCTGATTGTAATTGTTCGAGAGTTGTGATAATGAGCTTGGGCTCGAGGCGACAGTCAGTCGCCGAACGTAGCCGCGGTCACGGGATGAACGCTTTGTCTAACAAAGGTATGGAGTAATTCTATAGCTCTCCTTAAAAGAAAGATTTGTAGCGACACGTGGCAGTAAACATTCCAACGGTTTCTGTCCCGTGACTCGCCACACGCAGACCCTATTCTTCGAGTAAGATGATTGCCAGATGTCGATGCGTCTCCGCAGTACATGTTCGGCTAGCCCGAGGGCCCGTTATAAATCTTAAGGTTTAGTTAACTAAAGTCCTTCAAACAGACAAACAGTCTTTGTCCCAACTACGGGAAGATAGGGGAGACATATTTTTCAACGAGCGGCGTCTCCCACTAGCAACTTTCCCTCGAGGGCGGCTAGCATCTTTTTCTAACCACCGATATGGAGATTGACCAATTAGCAGCAACGCCAATTTCCCATACTTTCCGAACGTGTGATATCCCCGACGAATCCGATGATCTCGTGTCCTTAGACACACCCCGTCATAGTTTTCCTCTGGGGTATCACCGGGACGGAAAGTCATTCTCTCTTGCGACCTCACCGAAAAGGAGATTAACGCCTTACGGTCAGTGAATATTAACATAGAATCCGACTTAGACTTTTGCGAGTGCGTACGACTACCGTCCCGTTGTCCGCGGACTCGTTATCGAATCTAAGACCATTGTCACTAGCGTCGAGAGTGTGTGGTCACTGTGAGTTTGTGTCAACTCTGTAACAATTTCGTGTGTCAATAAAAATAACTTCAGTGTAAAAGAAAACATGGATAGCTTCAGTGAGGAATCCTTACCTGTCCCAAGCCCCCGCCACGAGGACGACTCGGGCCCAGACTCGGTACTTGACATATATATATATATATATATATATATATATATATGATAATATATATATATCACTATATGATTATATATATTATTCCAATCGTTAGATTAAAAATAATGGTACAACGAAGAACATTATTAATGGTAGAAAATATGAATCCTCAATTGTTAAATGGCGGTGTCACTCATTTCTCACTCCACTTAATAAATATTGAAATTTCTTGATTTCCCATGATATATTATCTATATCGGAAAAAAATAGACTAAACTCGACCTCACTCGATCTCATATTAATATCGTTATGATAATGAAGTGTCGATATTATAATTAAATACATTAAGCAGAAGAAAAAATCATCTGCAGTACAGTCTAAATAATTGTGTTAGGGAGCTTCCTTTAACTCCTAGCTGACAGTACTCGTATTAATGAATACGAAAGTTACGGCCTCATAAATATTTATAGTGTTTCATGCAACTAGGCGAAATCGTAGCTCTAAGATCGAAAAGACGTCATAAACCAAAATTAGAGGGTAAGAATCATGTCTAGATTCCTTTTTCTTTTTTTTATTTATTTCATCATGTCTCGTTTATTCATTAATTAAAGATCCAGAAATCTGAATTGTTATATAATCTGTAGAATCCAGGATAATTCAATTATTATTAAGAGAATACAGCAGACATAGAATATATTACTCTATATGCAAGTCACACGAGATTCAATTTTAAATTGGCCTTGTTTGATGTTTTGAATGTGAAGTTTAATCTGTTAAGTTTGATTATCTCGTTCCTCCACGAGAAGTTTCTCTCAAACGCGAAATTAACAATTAGTAAAAGTGAATTACATACTCCACTTTGACCTTCGCCGACTACGAGTATAACGTTGTACTAATTGCATAAATAATAATTTAGTTCGTTTCCCAGTGAAAATATCAAAAGCAAAAACGCAAGAGATTTTGGAGAAAAAGAAAAGATCATAACAAAAAATGAAAGATATTTAAAATATCAAAAAGATTGAAAACAAAAATATATGCATGTCGAATGTAATCTACAGTGTTTAACTATTAGTTCCCAACATTTTTTTCGCAATTGGTAGATTTGTTACAAACATGGAGAACGAGAATGTTTCGCTAAGAAAGAATTATAATTATGAATTTAAAAACATTCATGGTCTTGTCATTACATAAAAACTATGACAAATTAAAAAAACCTATATACACGTAGGAAGTAACACAATTTTGTAAGTAATAAAAATAGCGATATTTTATAAATAGTAGAAATAATGAAACTTCGTAAATAATAAAATTATATATATAGCGAAAATGATAAAACTGTATAAATAATTCAAAGGTTCTTATTAAACCATTTTAACAAATCTATTTCAAACGATATTAAATTATGCGTAAAGAAACACCATTGTAAATAACAAAATAATAAAAATTTGTAAACATTAAAAATAATGAAGCTCTTCTATGTCGTTATAAATTCATCACCTACAAAAAGCCTCTGAGACGTAATAATACGAACAATCTGTATACGCTTTCAGACACTATAAAGGGGGACGAAAGAAAAGTTCATAAAACGTTCCCCCGTAAGAGCTGTGGTGCTTTTCGTACATGAGCTTCGAGTAGTTTTAACACGAGTACCCATTTCTTCTTAATAACGTCACAAGCATCAAAGCAGTTCAACGAAATATCTTATATATAATTTCAATTTTAACCTGGAACATGTTCATACATTTTAAACGCTTGGAGGAGGGTTTCACCATGGAAGAGGAAAGAAGAAGCACGATCTTGAAGTTCTACCGGTATAAGGGAAACGACTATGCGGTAGACACGGCAGAAATAGTACGTAAAGCAAAAGATGAGCACGCGATCCTCTGTAACGATAGCAAGAAAGATGGGATTTCTGCTTCTTCTAGTTTCTATGCATAAATTGCGATCGAATCGTGATAGCAACTTTCGAGAATAAAAATCGGGAGAAGGGATGCACGAGAGAGAGAGAGAGAGAAAGAGAAAAAGAGAGAGAGAAAGAGAAAAAGAGAGAGAGAGAGATAACACGTATCAAAAGATTCAATACGTAGCTTTAGATTTGATGGAGCTCCCTCATAGAATCTTCAGCAGGTTTTGAATAATAGGTTTATTATAGTTTATTTTGGAGAATAGAATTCTTTCATTCGGAAATTCGTATTTGTAGGTTTATTAGATTTTATGTTTTCTTAATTTTGTTATATCTGCGATTATGTCCGCAATTTGTGCCTTTTCTTGGAACAAAATCTCTGGATTGTTTTAAATGTCTCTATACTATGTTGGAAACTTATATCTGTTGCGTTTATTGGTTTTTGACTTCTGTGACTTTGTAAAACAATTTTTTTTTAGGTAGAATTGTTCGGTTATTTTTAACGTTATTTTATTATCTCCCCTAGTATTTAAAAATTTTACAATATTTCTGTTTTGTAGTTGTGCAACCTTATAATCCCACAGTTCTATTGTTCTATACTTTCATTCTGCTTTTGTCCTCTGCTGTCAGAGATTTAGAATTTTATAGTCTCATAGCTCCACAATGCTCTATTTTCTTATAGAAAAATTTTGCATGTTCTGCATTTTGTAGCTTTATTTTGCGTGATTATTTTAAAGACTTTTTTATTTTTCCACGGAGTTCAAGAATTTTTCTATTCTATGGTTCTATTCTGTTATTCTATTATGCCACTATATTCATGTCGTATACTAATTTTACGTTAAATACGTATATTTTTGTAACAAATATCTTGTAATTTCTATGTACCTTTTCGGACTAGTTTCAAATTTGTCTAACATAATTACGACAATCGGATTTCAAAATTAAATTTAATTTAATAATTTCTAGTTTTTAAATGTTTTATACAGGATGTTCCAGAAATCGTGGTAGAGCCGGAAAGGTTCTGATTTCTCGCACGAAAGTAAAAGGAAAATATAGAATAAAACCTTTCTGTTCCAGGCTTTGTTTTAAAAAAAAATGAATATGAAAATTCATGAAGTGTTGAATTTGAACATGGCTAATTCCGGTCTAGGGGAAAGAAGTCAAATTGGAATTTATTCTACATGCGAGAATAAGCAAAAAATGCGAAATTAAATTTTTCCTTTTCAGAGTTCATTTTTAAGAAACTAGAGTTCGAATATGTTCAGTTAAAAAGTGACTTAGTACACCCAGACATAAATTTTTAAATTTATCTTTCGCGGAAACAAAGCGTCTTGTGAAAAATATTATTCCACATTTTCGACTTATTTTCATTTACATTTTTTACATATAGAGTAGCAACGAGTCCTGTTCAATACGGTTAATAAATTTCCATACGCAATTTCATCTAAAACGAAGCCTTGTACAAAAAAATTTTGTTATACTTTTCCGATTTATTTTTACACAATGATTCACCTGTTTTCCGGTTTTGTCACGATTTCTGGAGCACCTTGTGCAATGCACAATATGAAGATAAAAAGATTTCTACGGTAATTGCTTAACTATGTACGTTTGAAACTCAATGTCATATATATTCCATCTGTAAATCATGTAGAGTCATAGAACAGCAAGTATTGTCATCTTTGGTAACGGGTGCTTTCCTGAGCGCAAATCTATCGCTATACAGTACCCGGGCACCCCTAGGGCCATAGGGGTTGGGATTACGCCCAACCAGCGCACAAGGCACCCAGTACCTTGCTACCTGGATTAGTTAAGCCTGGCAGGAGCTGTCACTCGTCTCAGATCGAACGGAGCGTTTTCTAAGCCTTACCGTCTCTCCAGGATGGTTCCGGAGCAGGTGGGACGCTGCTTACCCGCTGAAGACCATTCGGGTGATCCAAGTACCCCTTAAATCGGCCCTCTTGCCAGCATCTTGGCCATAAACCACTGCCACCACGAGTCCAAACCCATAATTGGCCGAGCTGAGGGGTCACTACTCCCTCCGGGCTTTTACTCGACCCTCGTGGTACCAACCTTAGTCATTGGTGGGACTATCGTGTGGATGTACAGCCACGTCACTGCCGGCCGGCGACCTGTTATCCGTGCTCGACAGTTCCAGATGAGACTCACGTAAGCGAGGGCCTCAAGGTACAGAGTACCCGGGAACTTATCCCAACGGTTCCATCTTTCGCTTCAGGGTCGTGGGTGCGCTACTATCCAAGGCCACGCAGAGATAGTGTAACCGTGCTTAAACGCCTTACACTTGTTGAGAAACGTTAAGTTGGTATGCTCGCTATTTCCTACAAGCTGGTACGACTTTTAACGACGCTCTTTTGTCTTAGGAGTCGACCACGTGTTAATTATCTAAGAGTATCCGGTGTGTTCAGACGTTTGTACGATTTTGTACGTTTTGAAAGATAAATTGAATCTGTGTGAATCAATTAAATATCAACCCCAAACCTATATTTAATAACAGGTTATGGGCCCAGGGCAGTAAACTGCGACAGTAAAGACATTTATTTGTTGAGTTTTTGTGTTTTTCTGAAATTATCCGAGAAGAGACCACGCCATGGTCGACCAGGAGAAAATGGGTGATGTGGACAAGGATATGAATCCGATCATGAATAAGGGCAATTATGAATATTGGAAGACGATGATGGAAGCCTCATTGGTTTTCCTGGGCTGCTGGGATGCAGTAGAGTCAGGATTAACGGCAGCAGAAAGGTTGAGACCAAACTGTATAAAAATGGATAACAAACGGCAAGGGAGTGCTGGAAAGCAGTGGAAGATGTCCATGGGAGATTTGCGTCGATGGACATTGTTTTATGCATGCGGGACAGTTCCAGTGGTACGATCGAGAAGACCCCTAGCATGCATATCTCCGCATACTGCGGAAGGATCCAAGACCTGTGTGATAAGTTATCCAATGCCAGTATAAAAATCGAGGACCACGTTATGGTATGTTTCCTTTTGGCCGGCCTCGTGGCGGATCCAAATTACTCGACGTACCTCAGGGCAACAAGAATTGATAAGAATTTGACCACGAAGGCCATGAAGTCGACCTTCTACTCGAAGAAAGAAGGATCGATGCGGCTGCGGACTCGTCCGAGAAAGGCAGCGCAATGGCGACCAGGAGACAATGGAAGCCCAAGCCACAACAGAACAAAGATGGCGCGAGACCAAAGAACAGAGACCCACATAACTGGAAGTGCTACAAATGTGGAAAATGGGGCCACATTTCGTACCAGTGTCAAGAGGAGAAAGGAGATAAAGAGGAGAAAAGCCAAAGGGAGAAGAAGAGACAGGAAGATAACAAGAAGAAGAAGGGATCAGAAGACAACTCGAGGTCCAAGAGACTTATATCGACATTGGCTTTATCGTCCATCAGCCACATGGATAGGGGGAGGATTAGCTACCTTGACTCAGGTGCTTCAAATCATATGACTCCGGACAGGCATCGCTTTGTGAACTTCGCGCCTGCAACCCGGCAAATCAGGATTGGCAAGGGGAATCTGGAAGTTAAGGGAAAGGGAAAGATCGTCGTGAAAATGGCTGAGTCCTGTGGTGCTTGGACCCTATCTTTGTCGAACGCTCTGTGGGTGCCTGAGTTAGATCTAAATCTAATCTCGATCAGACAGTTGGCAAAAAAGGGTGTCATTACAGTGTGTACAAGGGATGAGGTCGTTGGGACACACGATGATGGAGACGTCGTATTCAACTCAAAGGTAGGAGATGATGTATACTACTTAGAGACAATACCCTTTGAAGGGCGCGTAGCAAATGTCTCCGTGGAAAACGATCAGCCTGGCCAAAATGACGAAGACATTGAAGATGTTGAGGCAAAGGCATACAAGAGTACCGCATCGTGATACGAGAGATGGGGTCACCTGCATGGTAATGCAATGAGGAAGATTCCTGTAAGGAGCGTGAAGGAGGACTCCAAGCAACACGATGAAAGATGTGAAGTCTGTGTGAAGGGAAAAATGACAAAGGTCCCATTCCCGAGGACAGCTCATCATATGTGTCAACGCCCTTTGGAAATTGTTCACAGAGATGTTAGTGGCAGAGCTCAGTGCAGGTCATTAGCTGAAGGTAATTATTTTGTAACTTTCATCGATGATTTCTCTCGTTTCATGCACGTTAGGATCATCAGCAGGAAGAGCGAAGTATTTAAGTGCCTCAAGGAATACCAGATGGAAGTGGAGGCTCTACATCAGTCCAAAATAAGTGCCCTCCAAACCGACAATGGAGGTGACACAGGAGCAAATTTTGAGAGCTATCTAAGGGAGAAAGGCATTCTGCGCAGGAAGACCGTCCCAAGGAACCCTGAGCAAAATGGAGTTTCAGAACGAGCAAATAGAACCCTGGTTGAGATGTCCAGGTGTTTGCTCATTCAGTCGGGGCTCCCTGACTACCTGTGGGGAGAAGCTGTGAACACTGCGTGTCACATTAGAAACCTATGCCCATCCACCGCTATCAGAGATAAAATTCCATTGGAATTATGGAAAAGTGAGGGATGCGACATCCAAGGGGAGATCAGCAGGCTAGGGGTATTCGGATGCACGGTCTGGTACCCGAGAAGCCAAGGCGGAGGAAAATTTGATAACAGGGCAGACGAAGGGATATTTGTAGGTTACGACCGACAGATCAAGGGATATAGGATCTACCTACCGAAGACCAAGAAGGTAATAATCTCTTGTCATGTCAGGTTCGAGGAAAATGTGTTTCCCTACAAAAACATTAAAGTGGACACGAGGAACATCAAAAGGAAACTCTCTGAATGGATATGGGAAGATTTCGAATTTGAAAGGGAAGTCGATCCAATTGATGTAGAAACTCAAAGTGATGGTGAAAACGATGAAGGGGAAAGTGATTATTTCAGGAACGACTTAATCAGAGAATAATCAGGAGGAGGTTGTGAGTGTACCGACTGTGCCTAGGAGATCACCAAGATTGCATAAGCCAAAGACGTGTAACAGTTGTGCTCACGTTGCGACAGTTTGCAAGACTCAAGGTTTATGTGTGTCTGTGAATGTGTACGATGCCCTGAAAGAGCCAGATGCTCAAAAGTGAACCGATGCAATAACGAAGGAATTAGACAATTTAACAAATAAAGAAGTGTGGAACATAGTGTAAAGACCTTTGAACAAAATGTGATTGACTGTAAGTGGGTACTTGTCATAAAAAGGGACCCTGATTGATATAAAGCTAGACTCGTAACTCGGGGATTCTGGCAAAAGCCTGGAGTAGACTATTCAGAAACATTTAGTCCAATTGTAAAGCGCAACACACTAAGAATTTTGCTTGCTCTGTGTGCGGAGAATGAGTGGAGTTATGAACATATTGATGTGGAGTGTGCACACCTCAGTGGTCCTTTGAATGAGGATATATATATGGAGCAACCTGAATTTTTTAAAGTTCCAGGAAAAGACAGAACTCAATATGCGTGCAAACTTAAAAAGAGCCTGTATGGACTGAAGCAAGTCGGGAGAATATGGTTTAGATACATTAACAGTATTTTGAAAGGTATGAGTCTGAACCCATGTATGAGTGATCCGTGGGTGTATGTGAATGCATCCAAAGATCTGATTGTAGCTGTGTATGTAGTTGACATTCTTGCATTTGGAACGAAGGTTATGATTGATGTGTTTAAAACTAGGATTAAGGAGAAATTAAATGTGAGGATGCTGGGTACTGATACTGAATTTCTATCCATCCACTCGAGCAAGCCAAATGGTACCACTGTTGTATTTGATCAATCCGTACAGATAAGTCAAATGCTGGATCTGTTTGACATTGCTCATGAGGCTGGAGTGTCAACACCGCCAGCTAAAGAGTGTGAAGCCGGTTTTGACATTGAATGTAACGAACCTTTCGATGCTACGTTGTATGAGCAGGCTGTGGGGCTTATAACGTATGTCGCCACTGTAAGCCGTCCTGATATCGCGTATGCAATAGGAAAGTTAAGCCAAAGATGCGCAAATCCGACTGTATCTGATTGGAGAGCAGTGAAGCGGATTTTCAAGTACCTGTTAAAGACCAAAGACTTGAAACTAGTGTACCAAAGGACAGGACAACCCTTGAAGGTGTTTTGTGATTCAGACTTTGCGGGCTGTTCAATAGATAGGAAATCTAGGAGTGGGTATGTCTTCATACTCGCTGGTGGTGCAACATCTTGGTTGTCAAAGAAACAACCAATTATATCTCAATCGACATACGAAGCAGAATTTGTAGCGATGCAAGAGGCAGCAAGGGAGACTGTGTGGATATCCTTACTGTTAAGGGAGTTGGGTCAATTGTCATATTGCCCTCGCCCATGTAAAATTTTCTGCGTTAACATCGGAGCTATTTCATGGTCAAAAGATGAAGTAGTTGCTGAGTGTTCTAAGCACGTCCAAGTGTGTTATTTCTATGTTAAGAAGTGTGTGTCAAAGGAAATAGTAGATTATACCTATATATCTAAGTCTGAGAATGTTGCCGACATTCTCACCAATGGTTTAAATAGAGTTAAAACTCAATACTTTACCAAAGCTATGGGGCTTGTAGAAACGTTGGGACTGTTGAGAAACGTTAAGTTGGTATGACCGCTAGTTCCTACAAGCTAAGTTGGTACGACTTCTAACGACGCTCTTTTGTCTTAGTGTTAATTATCTAAGTGTATCCGGTGTGTTCAGACGTATTGTACGAGGAGGTGAAATATAGAAAGGTAAATTGAATCTGTATGAATCAATTAAATATCAACCCCAAACCTATATTTAATAACAACACTCCCGGCGATCTTCCCTGCGGTGTACATAGAGGACTCACGTAAGCGGGACGCTTGTCCCGACGGTCCTCCCTGGCTTCGGGAACGTGGGCTTGCCAGCCCCCATAGACTCACATAAACAAGTCCTCCCTGCGGAAAGTCATAGAGCAGCAATCGGAATCTCTAATATGTTATCGTAGCGCTATGAAAATTGGGATTTTTGGAGAACGATTCAAAACGGACGTCCGTTTGGCGCGCCACGCATAAGAGGGGTGCGAGGATGAGACAATTTCGTGAGTGTAGAGTCGAGGACTTGGGACAGAAGGCTTGTCAAATGAGTAGATTTATTAGTAACAATAAACCAGCGAGCGGATATGCGTGATGTACGCGCGTTGTACAATATGTATGAGACAATATGATTCAACCGCGCGCGGGACAATGTACAGATACGGAGGACCTAGGATGTTTCGTTTCGTTTCACGCGATAAATTGAATTTAATGGGTCGTCATATTCTTTCCAAGCGATGAAAAGATATGGAATGGCATGGAAATGAAATGGTAGAATTACGGAAGCGTGAATTGAATTCGGATATTGCGTAAATATACTATGACGACGTGCGAGAGCGAAGAATTTTGCGACAGTATTGAATATAGAATGTAGCGGTATGGTACGATGCTAGTGAGAGGTGTAAAACTATGCGGAATAAGGGAGAGTTGTAGAATCGTACTATTGTAAAATAGTGAAATTAAGAGGTAAAAGATGGCAATGCCGAAACACGTTAGTAGGAGGATGTGGAATGTTGGGAAATCAGGATAGAAAGAATAATGACATTTTTATTACTGAAATACGGAGATTAATATTACAGAATTATATTCATAGAATGACAGAACCATAATGTTGATAAATTACAAAATTATAAGATTGTTCACGTAGTAATAGAATAGCATTGTGTAATTATTGTAAGAACGTGGAACTATATTAGCGTTGTATAAGTTATTAATGGGGTTATATAATATTAGAAGGCTAATTGTTTCAATATTTGGAAAATTTCATTCACGAGTAATCATCAAAAAATGTGAAGAATATAGAAATGCACATATTGACATTTTTTAATAAAAGAATAAAAGCTTTAAAGTAATAAGACTTTTTAAAAATCTTTGATAATCATTCAGATACACAACATGAGCAAGAAAGAAACAAACATGATACACAGCAAGAGCAACATGAAGCAACATGAAGTAACATGAAACAACATAAAGCAATATAAAGCAACATGACTTGAAGTCTGACGTAATAATTCTAAAAGCATTCATAATGCGTCGGTATTTTTTGAACGTATTATATAAATCTACTCAATATTCTAAATAGTTGAGTATCATCTAATCTTGTAAATACTTAATTACTAATTATTTACTTTTGATGGTCACTGGTAACTTCATTGTTAATGTGACCACTTTAGAATAAATAAATAAATAAAAGCAACATAAAACGTCCAATACTACAATCATTATTTACATATTAATAATTTGAAATCCTTCAACCTGGGTGATCCATCGAGAAAACATTAACTTGTATATACATGTAAATCTCTACAAGTTCGACAGATCATTCAAGATCAAATCCACTATCGGCAACATCACGAATTTTATTTTCTTTCCATTCAAGCGTAGTACTTCAAACAAACGTTCGTTCCGCTCTGAAATGAACGTCCTGTTTTTTCCCTGTCCATCCCTTATTTACCCTGTCACGTTATTACAACAAAATCGATCCGATTCGAAGCCGTTTAAAACGCACGAAAATATCATCGAGGGTCGCCAATGATAGCACCGACACAAACATTTGCCGATCGTTGGTGATTAAAAAACCCTCTCGTTTAAAAGTAGAGTTTCCAATTCGAAGTGGTGAACATTCGAGGTTTGGTGATTTTGTATGCGAAATGTTCGATAAAAGAGTGTGAATAACAATTATCATCGTACGTTTCAGTTAAAATTTACTAACACTGAAACTACCAATCTGCAATCAATATAATATCGATCATAAGTATTTGGTCGATCTCTCATGTTAACTTAAATTGTATGCTTTCCACTGCTTCTATTTTCTTAATTATTTTATTATAATTCTATTAATTTATTCCTATCATGTGTACATTACTAATATTAAATAATACGTATCAGAATTGATATGTATTATATAGGATGGGACATGTACGAATTTGGATATACTTCGATATATGTGAAAAAATAAGTTAAAAATATATATATTTGCCAAGTATACTTTAACGAGGCTAAATATTGATTGGGAGTTTCACGGCAGGTTATAATATATATGAAAATAAGTAAAAAGAATGTAAAATAAAATTTTCCGTTTAAAGTCTCGTTTTCAAGAAAATAAGGTTTAAACATGTTAAATTAAAAACTGGTCTTGTACACGCGCATGATGAATTTCCAAATTTACTTCTGCCGAAAATGAAACATTTTATGAAAAAATGTTATTCTATATTTTTTACTTATTTTCAAATGCAATTTAAAACTCTATCGATTATTTACCTTTGTCCAGTCCGGAATTAGCCAAATTGTCAAATCTTCAAAGTTGATTTTCTTGAAAACGAAGCCTTAAATAAGACAATGTTATACCAAACCTTTTTCTTATTTTTTCACGTAGAATCGCCCTCTGCTTGATTATAATACGATTATCGCCCCACCCTATATTTACTATACAGGGTATAACAGAACATGTGGGATACACTTTAGGAGTTGATTGTACATCTAAAAACCGATGAAAAAATGTCATATAAACATATATTCTATCTGTTTTCGTTTATAAAATGTAACAGATTTTCTATTTTGCCGTGATATATTCATTTTTACAGAGAATGTTCAAAATTACTGCTTAGCTTCAAGGCTAGCCTATAGACGTCTTGTCACGGATCTGGTTACACTCTGAATAGTTCCAGGCATTTCCCGAATTTCTTAAAAAGCTTTTTCTATTCTGAATATTAGTATTTCAATATTTTCAATAGGTGTTGCGTACGCAATAGACTCGTTATATCTCATAAACAAAGACAGATAAAGCATATGCATATACGAGATTTT
The DNA here is from genome assembly GCF_011952255.1 of Bombus vosnesenskii. NCBI lineage: Eukaryota > Metazoa > Arthropoda > Insecta > Hymenoptera > Apidae > Bombus > Bombus vosnesenskii. The sequence goes on from NW_022882987.1 coordinate 403,949, forward strand.
TTCACTGTTTTGCTAGAATCAGGTCTTGAAGTGAGCACCACATGTTCTGTTACGCCCTGTATACACATGTATATATAGAGACTGTTACCAATATGCTCAACAATCTTTGCTACAAAGGTTACTAAAACTCGTAGTGTATTAATTTTTAACTTTCTTTTATCCGCCATTGCATGCGACACTTTCAAAGTCAATACTTATCTGTATGGTTGTATTCGGTCAATCGGAAATCACCGATCAGATCCGCATTCCTTCGTTCGGTTATTCATTTTCTCATCTCTGTACCATACACGTGCGTTTTAAAACACATTCAAAACTGCGATCTCTGCACTCAACACATCGTTTGAACGATCGCAGAAAATCTCGGGCCGAAAGTGGAACGAAGGAAAGTCGTTCACACGATATCAGAGAGACTTGACAAGGTGAAACGATCGGAACGGGCGTATAAACGTCCTCCCAGGACCGGTTCGGAGACCCAGCCCCAGGGGGCGTCGGTCGGCCACAACCTCATCCTGCCCGTGGCCTTTTATATCAGAGGGAAAGATTCGAGAACACCTGTCCAGGTGCAGGTTGCATAATCCAGTCCAACTCGCAATTCGCGCCATCGAACTGTACTGTATCGATTTCAGACGAGAATGTTTCTCTTTCTTCTTCGTTTCTCTCATTTTTTTTCTCTTTTTTTACGAATCTCGTTTTTCGTCGTTTCATTTGCTCTTCTTGGAATGTTAGCGATCCTGGTAGCGACCTTGCGACAGGGGAGTTTAAAATAGAAATGTGATTTTATCGATTGGTATATTTTATAAATGTTGGTCTATTTAGATGTTTTTTAACGTCAACGAGTTTGAGCAGCAAAGAAAATAAGGAATTAAGCGACATTGGTTGTAAAGCGTAAGTTTTTACACGACGAGTAAAAAAAAGTTAGCGCATTCTATGAGTAAAAATAAGAAAAAAGTTTCACATACACAGGTGGTCCATACATAAGTGCCTTATTAAAAGATTCTAATGAAAAAGTAATTAAAAAGTGAACTAGGTTTTTGTTCGACCAAGTATTTAAACAGCTTAATGATGTTTATATCGGATTTTTATATTATTGTATTTAACTTAGATGTTAGTTTATATCTCTCAGACAAAGACGAAGTTTGATTGTTCGAACAGACTGTGTTACGATTAATCCAAACAATCAAGTTTCTTCTTTTTTGATCATAGAATCTTTACATTTTATAATTGGAATTTCTATAAAATTTGAAAGATACATTTAACCAAAACTATTATAAAAGTACCGAGTTGTTGAATTTCGCTCGTGAGTATTTTTAAGGAGCTCTGAACTCCAATTTTGTTTATTTCTTACAGAATCTTTAGAAAAGAAATGGTAGACCAGAAATTTAAGAACTCATAATATTAAATAAGGGCAACATTAAATAGCAAAACAAATCGTGATGCTTTGATCATGAAACGAATCCATCGATATTAATTGTTTCAACACAATTTATATACGTAAATTGATTTTTAATCTGTACCACAGAGAAATATTTTAAATAAATATTTATACGTATATCTGTTTCTGTCGTTTTTACCGTGACAATAGATGTCATTCGGAGAAGGAGAAGCGAGAGGTTTCTCATTAAAATGTTCGCCGACGAAATTTGCTTTCCACGCATTTTGATATCAACGGGTTTGACAAATTTTAATTATCTCTCGACGAGAATAACATTCACGACGCGACGTTTTATCATTTTTCTCTCCTTTTTTTCTTCTTTTTTATAAGTTTCGTCGCTCGACGAGATTTTATAACGTTGCGACTTGGGTCAAGCGATAATAGTGTTGCCGGAAGAAAACTTTAATTAAACGCAACCGCCGATTTATGCAACGATTTAAAAATTCAAACGGAGCTAACGCTTTGACAGGATAAATCCCATCCTTTAAATTTTCCCATCTGTCTTCTACTTTAATTATCCTGTGCAATTACGTATAACGATTTTAATACGTGGATTATTATTAGGAAATTCTTGTAATGGAATGGAATGGAATGGAACGGCTTATATCGTTTTCAAACTATTTTTTCTATTATGACGAATAATTTTATTAAGTTGTGATAAATAGAATGTCTGCTTGAAATCTTCAAATCTTTTATTTAAATTATGTTTAGGAGTATTCCATTATTCGTAACTTACGAGACAGCTCATTTAGCATAGGTACAAATGAATATTATAATTACAAAAATTTAGAACCTATTTATGTCTTTAATCTGATGCCGTAAATGCAGGAAATCTTATGGACAAGGAGATAATTATTTTCTAAAGCGTTTATTCTAAATTCTTCGTTGTCTATTACAGTTTATTGCCATCAGAGAGTGAAAATCAGCCAGAGAGTAAAATAAACTAAAGGCTGCGAATTACCATAAAATTATCAAAAAATGATAAATTAGAAATTTCCTATTGTACTTTGTCTCTATCTCGTCCCAGAACTTTTCAAATGACCCACGTATTTCTGTTCGAGGAACACTCGATTATCTGCAATCGACTAAGCCGTATATTAAGTTTAGTGATATAGAACGAAATGAAAGAATATGAAGTAGAATGTTAAAGGAGTCTCTGCAAATCCCACGAAACTTAATTTAAATCTCCATTAAGAAGGAACGTGAGGCAAGGTGATGGTAATAAAGAGACCAGACGCGAAAATACAAACAGCGAATAAATAGAGGAGATTGAGAACGTTTCAGAGGTATAAAGTCCTTCACGGGCGGAAACAAACTTCCGAAAAGAATGGTGTTCGAGAGGGGCGAATTTTGCGATTCTACTGCACGGATCATCATGAACAGCCTGAAGGATCTGCACAATCATTATAAAATTCCTTGTAACTTTTTTCTTTTAATGATAGGGCGTCGAAATTTTGAGATACGCGATTTATAAGTGGCTATCGACTTTTTCGATTTAGCTTAGGTTTAAGTTTGCAAATAATTAAGATCCCTTTTTAATAAGTGCGTCGAAATTGTGAGATATGCGATTTGCAAGTTACACTCGATTTCTTTGAGTTGGATTACATTTAGATTCAAATAATCGAGATTTTACGGGCATAGCCCGTAGTATGATGATCGGGCCAAACGTAAATATTACGGGCATAGCCCGTAGTAGATGATCGGGCCAAGTATAATATATAATATAATATATAATAGTTTGTTTACGTTTTCGGTCCAAAATTCTCGAACGTAAATCGTAGGTTAAGGGGTTAATAACAAGATATCGAAATAGTGAGATACGCGATTTCCACGTGGCAGCCGATTTCTTTGGTATACTTGACTCGGTTTCTCAAAATATTTGCTCATGGTAAATAGTTCTCCTCGCCTGCTTCCTCGAAAATGGAACATTCAGCGGTAATAATGTAATTGCTCTATATATTCTGCGAAAATCTTGAAAATATTTGTGTTGGTGAATCATTAGATAGAGGACTAGATCGTTTATATAAATTTATATTTTTAGAAAGATGATCAAAGAAATATTTTCATTTCATTTCATTCGTTTTATATTTCCATTCGTGTTAATCAATAGGAAAGGGTTATTAACAATTTAATTGAACGTTACAGACATTACAGACGTTGTGAAATTTTGACTAAATTGAAATTGAACGATGATAGTGGTTAGGTGCTATGGTGGGGGGTTTCCTGGTTAGTGGCCTTGAACAATCGATTGATTTCAGACAGGCTATAGCACACGCGAGGAGTTGCTTCTTTAATTAAGGCTTGTTGCAAGTGCAACTCAATTGGTTTGAAGCGCGAGCGGCTTGTTTGAAGACTAAGTGTTGTTCTGTGGTTTGAAGGTGATGGAGCGATACGCGTTGAATTTAATTAAGAAAACTGTTTGCCTTGGAATATTTGTTTGCCTTGACGATTCATGTAATATTCAGTCGATTAAATATTTTTGTCGTAAAGATTTTTTCAATAATTTTTAATATACCGGTATTCTACTGAATAATGCTATTATACAAATGTTTCATTTAATAGTATTACTAAGCATTAAAGATCGAGTTTCCATTTAATTTTACTTTGAAATAAATTAATAATGCGTGTTTCGATATTTTTTATTAAACATAAAAGTAGATGTATATGTGTAGTAAGCAGAAGTTGTTGGAAAAAGTTTATTATGGATCCCTAATTAAATATTACGGACTTCGTTATTTGGAGTTATTATGGACTCATTATTCTATGATAAAAGCCCGCTGAAACAAATGATATTTTGTAACAACATCATAAAAAATGTATTAATTTACGATTATTACTTTCCTTAAGCTTCTATCTCAAAATTTTTTAATTTGCGAAATGTTATTTAAGATTTACCTTTCAAGTTATAAACAATTTACAACTACATTTCACATAATATATCATATTATGCATTTACACCATACAGTATATTATACGACAGAATACTATATACCAATTGTATATTCATAATAATGCGCATTCTACGTCAACATCTATAACAATTACTGATCTCTAAATTTTTAAACGCAGATGAGAAACAATAGTCACGCTTAATTCCTGTCTGGATAAGCGAATGAAATTTTATTCGTGAAGGATTAACTGTCAGGACTCGTCGTTAGAAGAGGAAACCGCGTGTCTCGCTGCTTTCCTCGATTTCTATTCTGGAGGCGAGCAGCGAAGCAGGAGTGATTTGAACCGTACAACGAGAAGCGAAAATAAGGAATGCAAAAGTGGAATTTACCTGTATATCGGCGCGTCTGCTTCCTCCTTGTACCAAATAACTAGATGCAACTTGTCTCCAGGGACTGGCGGTTCCACGTCGCATGGTAACTGAGCAGTTCCACCTGCCACTGCTTCCGCATCTATCATTGTCACTGTAATGACAAAGACGGGCTGTGAGTCAGGTACATCATATGATGAGAGCAAAGCGTGACTGCAGTTTGTGTCAAATCGTCTGGCTTTATGATCGCATGGGAATATATTGATAAAGTATTTTGTCCGATAGAAAAATATGATTTTTCTTCCCCTGATCTATTTCTTAGTTACTACATTTTTCTAGACATTGTTATTACATTGTATTCAAGCTGCATCAAGTGGTGCATACAAAAATACAGGATTCCATCTAAAATGGAGGTCATCTTAAAATCTCCGAAACTCCTTTGGCTGCAAAAACATTACTACTGCCATATTATAGTCGCCATCATACCTAACAACTTTCGTTGATAAACTTTTCCATATCTCTAAAAACATTGGAGATATTCCAGTGGTAATTTTTAGTGGACTACCCTGAATATAACACATGTAATATATTCATAAAAGGTATCTACATACTTGCGTAATTAATGCTAAAAATGGTCCCATTAAATATCAAGATTTATCGATATGGATATCTGACTGTTTAAATGGATAAAGTCATGGCTCTAAAGCCAGCCCTGAAGTATTACACGGAGTCAGTTATTTCCATAAAAGTAAAGAAAAATTTCAAAACTTCATACTGATAAAAAAAATACCAAGATTATCAGTACTACAATTATTATCTAGTTTCGTGTATTTCTCTATGTAATAAAAAAATATATATATATAGTCCTTATATTTCAAACTTGAAAAGTAAATTGTGAAAATATTGCAGATATCAATTTTCATTTATCACTAAAATCGTTCTACTAAACCGCACATCAAATTTTTAGAAATAAGATAATCGGATGATCGCAGAAGATATATTACCCACCAATTATCTCGTTTGTTAAGAATCTGACGTGCTTTAATCGCTTTCTTCAATCTTTAGAGTATCGCACGACCGTTCATTTTTTAGAGCACTTTCTTCGAAGACCACCCAGTATTCTCATTTAAAAACTAATCTGTCATTCGACGTTAAGATCAAAAATTCAACAAAAGTATACTTATTACATTTTTCATCTGTAATCCGCATGTAACGAAAGATGTAATGTAAGAATCTAAGAATTAACGAACTCAGAAAAGAAGAAACAAGTGTATTGATGGACAGAGCTATTCGTCGAAATTTGCGCTTCTAAATATATCTCTTCTTTTCTTAACTGGCTACGAATTTTTGCCAATTGCCCCGAGATATAAAGTTCACGCGACTTCTTGGCGAGCTTTTGTGTAAGAAACGAGGGTGGGTGGAATGGCTTCACACGACCATCATGTCGGGTAAAAATATAGACAGACTAATTGTCGTTAACGGAGTATCTTGGCCGGTGTTGCGTTACACTTAGCCTCCATTTGTCCTTACTCTAATTATTAAGGAAAATTATGCATTCACCACACGTGGAATAGAGAGACCGGTAGACTTTAAAACGGTTCGGTTAATTGCTGCAATTACATTTGATTAATGCCTCTAATTACACTTTCTTTAGTTCTGCTCGTCCATTTTTTCTAACCGTGTAACGAACTATGGTATAGCCGAGCGTGAATCAGCGCGGTCACGAACGAATAAGGAAAATTAATATTTGATGTATAATCGTATTGGCATGATTTATCCAAAAGTGTTCGCTAAAAAGTCCTTTGAGCGTTAGGAATTGAGAAGATTAAACGAGCAAAATAATTGAGTAGATTGATTTATTTGTTTCGTTCGTTGTAGCATTTTGAATACTTCTTTCGAAAAGCTTGGCGAGATTGTAAATGGAAAACTGTGAATTCTCAAACATTTGTATGATAATTGAATAATTACACTTTGAGAAAAATAGTAGAAGTTAGAAGTTATTTTCGATTCAATCACGTTTTCCTCGAAATAAAAATCCTTCTTATCAAAAAGATTAATGAAATTAATAATACGATAGGTCTTTATTTTCAAGAATTCTTTATTCCATATGTTAGAAATTTTTGCACCAAATTGAATGCAAACGGAATTTTCAATTAAATTTTTCAAATTACTTAAACACTTTGTAAATTTGAGGATATTGGATGTAGATGATAGTGCTTGCTGCTGTGTAGGCCGAGGACTTGCACGGATTGAATTGGTTCCTTTTGTTTCTTCTGCATTTTTCAAAGCACGCGCGGAAAGGAAAAATCGGACTACGGGCGTCGGGATTTGAAGAGCCCGGGTCCCGAACGTTCGTAACCAAAGGCGCTAACCGGCTGCCGTCGTCTGGTCGTAGTTCCTGTCGAATGCCGCTACAAATTAATTAAACACTTTTATGTTATTTTCATAATTACTCTCATAAACTGGCCTTACTTTACTTATATTTAACATTCAACAAATTGATCGAAAAATTACTAAGAAAAAAATTTGTTTCTGCGCTATGTTTTACTGGCAGATGTTCATCTAGAGTAAACCATAGTTCCCTTCGTTTCAAAGATTTCAATCATTTCCTCCAACAACTATATCGACTGCTATTTTTTAAATATCATAATGGAAAGATATTTTATCGATTGTTTTTTATAATATCAAGAAAACAAAGGTCAGGAAACGTAACAATTCACAATGATTTGACGCTGGTATGTCTGACGCTTTTTTTCGGCTTTCGTCGAGGGAAAACGCGAGGCGTATCCAAAACATGATAAACCCGTATCGCCTATCTGGCGCTGAATATTGAAACGTGTCAATGGCACGTCAAATACCACCAAATTGACTATTTATGAGACCAAAGGGAGGAAATTTCGTTTCCTGGTTTTTTCATCGGAAATTGCATTGCCTTTGTTATCATCGTTCCTAAAATGTTATGAAAATCCATCATGAAAATTCCATTCTTATTTGAAACGACATTAAATGTTGTATTAATCTTTTTAGAGGCAAGATTTATTAATGGTACCAAAAAATTATTGTTTTCTATTTTTTCTTTTTTTTTAAGAACGCTAATATTTACATATTTATATAACCGTTGTTAAAGATTTCGCACATTCCGGAATACCTGCTCTATGTATGTTATGTATTTATTTCTAATTAATATATTGCTACATTTTTATGCTCGAAGTAAAGCATTCTCTTGCAAAGCGAGAAGATTATTATACATTTTGTCTAGATCTTCACATTTTCCTTTAAATTTCGTCTATTTCACAGAATCTTCTGTAATTATCTCTTGACGACATTCACCCATAGTTTCTTAAAAAAAGCTGATGTTATTTCTACATTTCAATTACTTTTAGCGACAACGATAATTAATATGTCTCTACGGTGATCCCCGATATGTTTTTTTATTGTAAATTCCACATTCTACTCCTGATCAAACGATGTTCTAAAACGATGTAGTCGATTTGTCACACGACAGCGACAATGACGGATTCCAGGTCAGCGGCAAACGAGAATGGCCGATTAATCGATGGCTATTATGCAAAATTAATTACCAGATAGAACGGTTCACTACTTATCGCTGAGACGAGAGCGAAAGACCGCGAACAGATTGCTTGACATGTTTGAAACACAATGTTAAACCGAGCCGACATACAAAATTATTTGACTGACTACTGTATAAATAATATGATGGAAATTTACAAAAAGCATATACGATCTTCCTCAAAAGCTTTTGTACCCTGTCAAAAAGGACCACTTTTATTTAAACGAAGCTTATACAATTACTGAACTATTTCTTAATATATAATGCAATGATAAAACAGTTATTACTGTTAGTAAAATTTTATAGCCTTTTATTTTAATATCGCAACCACTGGAATAGGCAAAACACTGAGCAAACATTCACAGAAATTTTGCAGATTTATGAAAGAGAATTTTTAAAAATTTAATTGATGTTGGGTTGAACAGAAATTTGTTCCGTTTTTCGATCTAAGTTTAAACAATAACTATTCACCCCAACTTTAATTGGACTAACTTGGTATTGCTGATTAATTAAGAATCAACTGTAAAGTATAAAACAAACATTCTTGGAAATACATACTTGCTTTTTGTTGGCCTGGCATAAATTCAAATATAATTCATGAAGAGACAAAGCCTTATTCCACGTGTCAATCGTCATGCGACAAAGATGGTGCTACTCGGATAGAATGTTCTACTCCATCTATCATATTTTCCACAATCTTGCACGTCCAGACTATCATTTATTCATTCCGCTCGTTTAAAACTATCTCAACAATAAGAACTCGTTTGCTTTGGAAGAGTATAAAAACGAATTGGAACGTTTCTCTTTTTCAGAAGAGCAACTCTACGCCGATGGAGTAATGAAGTTTTAACACGAAGGTGACAAAAAATCATGGAAAGGAATGGTGCATACATTGATTGAAAACAATACACATAAATCAGAAAACAGATCCTAAATTCAATCAATACCACCTAATGATAAAATCCGCAATCACTTAGTTTCCAACCCAATATATATATAAATTAATCTACACGTATCATTACTTTAATAAGTGGTCTATAAATATTTATACAAATTCATATACTTATGGATGTAACTTAATCGTTTTAGTCCCAAGCAGAGCGATCGCGCTGTTTAGATTTTGTGTCGAAAGGTCACAGTACATTTGAACGCTATGGACGACTGACGGAATTTTGTATTTCATTGTTATCTTCTCAATAATTTTTATTGAACAAAACTTGAAATATTTATAAATCAATAATATGCATATATAATAATATAGATGTATTTCATAAAAATAACAAATATGACGAGCGCTATTACGCCGCTTGTTTCTCTCCGCAATCGATTAAGACAAGCGCTATCGCGCTGTTCGGGATCTTTTGACCCTGTTTTTTCAATATCCTTGAGACTCAAACGGTTAAAAGAATGGAGATAAAGCAGAACTTTCATAAAATTTCATTATTAAAATTCACAGTTCATAAAAATCTGCGGTCCGATACGACAACTACTACGTTGATGAAGAGCAATTCTAGAAAGAAACATAAAGACTTAATAAACTTTATCAGATCACATCTCATGACAACTTACCCAGCGTAGAAATGAACAACACTTCTTGCTGTAAGAACGTTTAAACTAATCCATATTATTACACTCGTTACGTGTCGAAACGTGGATGATTTTATCTACAGCATTGATATGTCGGATCGATAATTTGAAACGCATAACGGATAGCCGGTAGTCAACAACGGTTCGCAACGTTAATTAAAACGCAACGGCCGGTTGCTCGCTCGCGTGGCTGTCAAGAATATTCAGCCGCTCGTTGAGTCGTTAACTCGCTTAAGTGCGTTCCTTCGCTTATGAATATGCAAACGCGTTTTAATGCGCCGGCTATTTGTTCGCGTGGCCCGCAAACACTAAAACACTAGCGTCTCCCGTGGTGCGTCCTCTTGCATCTTCGCTTTGAACGATGTTATTAATGCGCGTGGCAATCGATCGAGACGGTACTACGTGTTCGTTCGACGCTATGCGTCGATGCGATTGTCGATCGCAGGAATCTGGAACGAACGATCCTAATAGGGGACAAGTTGCAACTGGGCGAAACAGTCTTCTATCTCTATATACACACGTGCTGTAGCGAACGATCTCTTCAACAGCTGATAATGATGTTACAGGGCTGATTGAATATTTCACGGGGCCGTAGTCTTTAGGCGAGGTGGGATCAAACGTATTGTAAATATATTTCAATGTGAAAGATTGTGTACTTCGAGAGGAAATGGTAGTTTTCATTCGGATATAGGGGGAAAGACAATAGTTTCAAAGGGGTTTACACGTAGAGGAGACACACAATAGTTTTAAGTAGATTCAGATGTAGAAAGGATACACAATAGTTTTAAGTAAACTCGGACGTAGAGCAGATATTGACACTGACTGGTGTGAGAGTCAAAAAATGAATAATTCTTTCGTAGAATAAGAGGAAAATCTGTTAAAGGAGCAAACGCGATACGTTTAAAAAAATTGTCATTTTTAAGATATCTACAAATATTGATTCTGAAGAATATTTATAAGTTTCTGAAGAATGGTCATAAGTACAGTATAGATATTCATAGAAATTGCTTAACCATATTGTTTCACAGCGAGGAGCAAATATACACCATATTTTATTAAATACTCCCAAAAGCAAAGAAATATTATCCAAATTGTAGACAAAATTTGTATGATTATAAATAATTAATAATTTTTTGTTTCAAAGTTTCTATTTTCAATTGATTTTTATCAATTTGATTTTTCACTTGATGAAATAATTCGACATGGTTAAAGAATAGATGTGATAATATATCTACTGAGCAAGAATTTTAGACTGTGGAAGAGAAATGTTTTGTTTCTAGTAAATGAATTAAATGTAGTATTATTTTAATTCTGTCGTTATTTCTTAAAAAATATTTGATCGCGGCTTTCGTAAGATATTCGTTCGAAATAATTAGTACCTTGTGTGACAATAACATCACTTTTTTAGATGATTTAATTATCGAACAATTCCATAATATATTATTTCATACTTTCTGCTTTTCTCTTTTCGATATACCAAGAGACTACTGTATAGACGCTTTTAACTTCCTTTGATGTCCTAGTTGCATTATAATCAATTCCGTGCATATTTTATAACATTTGGGTCAAGCATCTGTTTGCTGGAACATTTCTAAAAATGAAATTTGTGTAGCAGAGGAACTCATAAACGAGAAACACTCACATTCGTTTCCATATAACAGCACGTAGAAACGCATTTCCATATAACGTAAAAGCATGGAAAATAAAAGCTGCCATTAATAAGACCAGTAACGTAGATGATTTATCACTTTTGCAAATTTCATTAGACAGAAGTCGGTCAAAGCAATATTTCTTCAAGTAGTCAGTAAGTATTGGTGGTTAGAATAGTTCCATTTAAACATTTCTTAAATTTTATCAAGGACGCTCCTTTTAATTCCTTTGTCAATAGCTTTCGAATAGATCTTCATTTTGTTATCCCTTTAGTATTACGAATCTTTTCTTTGCATTTCTAGCTTCTTCTTGAATGTGACCACAAAATTTTCACTAGTGTTTACTACAAACAAATCACCAACACAATATTCTCGTTTCCGAAGAAACGAAAGAATATGGGTGGTTCTACTGACGTGAGAATGTTTGCGGCTCTTTCTTGTTAACACTCTTAAAAACGGTAAATTGTACCATATTTGCATGGCAGAGAAAGATAATAACTGTGTAGACAGACTATTATAAGAGATATCAATTTAATTTATTTATATACCAAAAATTACTTTTATACATGAAATCTTCAGTGCACTGCCATGTCCCAACTACGATACTTACACTACGGTTCATGCTCGATGAATGAATTTGATGCTATTTACGAATTTTTCCCTTTTATATATATTTTATAATAGTTACACTTATCATTCATATCTATTTTTATTTCAGTCGACTTCATTTTATTGACAAAAAACATCTACCATCATTGTCGCCGCTTTTACATCTCAGTCCTCTGTCTGTAAACTTATTTCTAAAAAAAAACAAGAAAGAAACGATACGTATGGTATTAAAAGCAGAATCACGTAAAGAAATTCGAAAGTAATCAAGCGAAGTTAATACTTACAAGCGTTAGAAAATGCAAAGTGTACGATTTATCTATTTTAATTTTTAATAATGAACGCAAGATTGATTACTAGTCTGTTTATGTAAGGAACAAATATTCATTGGTTATAAAAATGCAATGACTTTTGTTGTTAAGTTTAACTAACAACTGTTGAGATTGATAGCGAGTTCGTTTATGATTATACTGAGTATTGATTATTTTATAAATTAATTATTTTTGTCTTCACTTTGAAGTTAAACTACCAATTATTAATGTAATTGATTCATTTATGATATAAATGATTAAAAATTACTATTTATGTATGATGTTGAATGTTCAAATTTCGTAAGTAATTCTTGAGAAGACTAATTATCTTTTAACTAATTCTTTGTGACAAAGAGTGTGAGTAAACATTTGCTGAATCCTCTGTAGATAGTTATTAAAAAAATACCGATAAAATCATATACAGTTATTGTATTTATTCGTTTGACCATTTTTGTAGCAATACCGACATATCTTCTGCTGTACCTGAAATTTGTTACAATTCATAAATTAAATGAAGAAGTATGTGGACAAAATCACTGCCAAATAATTCTCACATCTGTAAAATCACCCATATATAAATATCGAACTATAGTCTAAAGTGGATCAAAACTCCACACAAAAGACCAAAAGTGAATCGCTTAAAAGTGGATAATGGAATCAAATTCCACTTTCAAGAGGGCTTCCAAAAAACAATCCCGGTATTTAATTAGCACCTGCTATACTGAATTACGACAAAGCGTAACAAAGGAACACGCTGGAAATCAAACTCCAACGCTCGAATCTCGAGTTGAAAATGATGAAACGTAGAGGAAATATAGCGTATTTGGAATACTGTTGGTAATGTAGAATATCGATGTACCTAAAAAAACTACTAACGTTATCTAGTTCGTAACGCCGCAAATAACAGGGACGAAGCACCTGTTAACCCATAACATTCCAATAACCAATAACAATTGTTGCAATCACGGTTAAAATATGTCAAAACTTTTAGAGTAGATCACTTAATCTACTATTTCGTGCTAATTTTACAAATATATTATATATTCACAATTATATTATTTACTAATATAATATGTACTACAATAAATATAATATTTATACAAATACAAAACGTGACATGAAATTCAATTTTATGTTGCAAATTCAGGAAAACTACTGAGATGGATGTTGTGTGTTTTTTTTTGCGCTGTGAATTATAGCGAAGGCAAAAGAGGGAAAGAGTGGCTGCAGTGTTTCATGTGAAATACATGATGAATACACACAAGTATATTGTGGATGTGTTGGTTATGATCGTGGAAATTACATCTGTAACTACTGCAAGTAAATTTTAAGTTCTAAGTATGATTAGATCATAAAAGAAAATAATTTTATCATCTACTTGTTTTTTAATTCTATATAACGAAAATAAACTGGAATACCGCTATTGCATATTACCTGCACTGTAAGAAAATCGTTACTTTATATTTTCAATCATTTTTCAGTCATTTTTCAATTAGACCAAACTTCCAGATTGCTTTCTTTCACTATTACCGAGTTTCATACTTTGAAGTATAAAAGTTTCCCTATGATATTATGCAGTTTTATTTGCTCTTATCCTACGCCGTAATATTTTATGTATCTTAAAGGAACTGATATTCCAAATATGCTGTACTTCCTCTATCCACTAAACGAGCCGCTCAAAAATTTCGCTTCCTCGGCCAGGAATGGGACGTAAGTGAAATAGTTGGTACACGGGCTTTTTGCGAATGTTTTCTCTCGATGCGAAAACTTCGATGAAACACGGTAATTTTTATGAACAGTGAACAGTAACGAATCGACCGTGGTCGAAAATTTGTCGTTGACGTGGTGCGAAACAGAAGAGCGATTAATCGATGCCTCTTATTAATTATTGTTTTTCCGCATGTACAGTGGTTTAAAGAGGAATACTGAAAATGGCATCGGGTCCGGGCTTCCGAGCCATTTAACATATCAATGAAAAACCGACGATGGATACGTATCGAGGGACGATTGGTACGGTGTTAGGCGACAAATGTTTTCGAGGGTTTGTCGCTCGAGAAATCGAACTGCGCCAACCATGGCGTTTTATGCGCCGCACCGATTTTAATTTACCTGTCGTCGAGCCGATGAAAAATCGCCGCCGATTCGGCTGTATTACGTTCGCGCTCGAACAAAAGCGGAAGTTTTCGATTGTTACGGCGTATAGCCAGAGAAAGGCATTCTGTTTATCGCGATATCTGTCTATGATTCTATTGTTTATTAAAACAAGGATGAAAATATTGCACAACTGGAGATAATATTTTATAGAAAAACAGATCGGTAACGAACAAGGATTTTGGATTGGTATGTGGCGGATCGGTATCAATAGGACGCCGACAGGTCGAGCCGCGGGTACCAACCGCCAACACTAGAGGGCTACGACGACAACGAGTCTGTCTGTCTAACTCGCTAGCGGTCGAATATACGAGCGATTGATACAAATACCGCACCTAGCGAGACTCCCTCTACGTCTAAGGCAGGGACTACCGGGCATTCAGTCGACTGTTGACCACCGAGCGGAACGGACCCCTCGGAGCGCGCGTCGGAGTAGACTAACATCCACTAAAGTAGAAGGACCAAGTGACAAAATAGTGACAAAAAAGTGAAAAATACGGTATCGACATCATCTCCATAAATACAAATAAGAACAAAAAGAAAATAAAATAAGATAAGACAAAATAAAACTGTACAAAAAAATAAAAGCCACCGATTATGAAGCCAAGAGCAACGAAACGGAACCCACCGTAGACCCAATGAAAAAAGCCTCCAAGAGAAAAATAATTATACATAAAACAGCCAGGGAAATCAACAGTATCCTAAGACTCCCCGCGCAAAAGACGCGGAAACTCAACCCACAACCTAACCTGGTTGCCAGGGCAAAAAGTCTAGCAACCGTCCCAGGAAACACAGTTGTAGATCATCACCCCAACCAAGAAGAAAAGGCTAACGAAACCAAAAACATGAAACCCACAAGAGCTACTTCGCCTCCAGCGATAGCAACAAAAAATAGATTCAGCATATTACAAGCTGAACCAGAGCCCCATCCACAACCGGGACCATCAAGCTACCCCACTTGGAAATCAACGCTAGAACAAATAAGAAAGAAAAACGAAACATTACGAGGCAAAACGGGAAGACACGGTCTCACCACGTCACCGGAACAATCGGCGCAGCAAGGGCGACGCACCCCACCGTACAACCTAGAAGGCCCGGCGCCTCCAACACCGCCAAGGGGGGACCGAGCACCGGACGGACACCCCACCGGACGCTCCGCGGAGGAACGCACGAGCACCCCACCCACCACAAGAGACAACAGGCCGCCACCCATCAACATAATCCTACAAGACCCCAAGGACACCGTAACGCTCATAGAGAAAGTAGCGGACATTAAACAATTTCACATCAAAAGAATACACGCAGGTAAACACGCACTCTACCTCCAAAACCTACCCGACTTCCATAAAGCGAAGCAAACACTCCTCTCAGCGAACACAACCTTTTACACATACACACCCAAAATAGAGAAACACCATACATACTTGCTAAAAGGCTTAGACAATAGCTACACGGAAACAGAAATACTCACAGACCTACAAGCTCTTCAAATAGACGACGTCCAGTTTACAAAAGTCTCACGATTTACGACAAAAAAATCAAGGGAGAACAATATATTGCTCCCAATCTACATAATACAGCTATCCCCCGACAGCAATATAAGCAAGCTACTAAAAATAAACCATTTTAACTACTTCAAGATAAAATGGGAAAAAATAATAACAAAACAGGATGACATAACTCAATGCCACAAATGCCAGCGACTAGGCCACACAGCGCAAAACTGCAACCTAAACTACCGCTGTGTTAAATGCAGTGAGCCCCATGGCCCAGGCGACTGTAAAATAAAAAGGGAAAACGCAGTAACCAAGGACAAAATATTCTGCGTCAACTGCAAAAACTACGGACACCCCGCGTCATACAAAGGTTGCCCCAAACTCGCAGAGCTTCGTAAAAAGCTAGCCGACAAAATCAAAAAAGACAAAGAAGCAAAGTCACAACGGATTGCCCGAATAAGCCGCAAATACATCCCAGAACTAAAGTTCTCCGACGTAGCGAAGCAGCAAACAACACCAAATCAAATAACCAAAATCTTCCCACAATCAGCAAACTTAGATCCGCGTTTAAGCCAAAGCCCAATCACAACCGATATCTCCCCCCATCTAAACATCATAAACGTTATCGAAGACTTTAAAAAAGGTATCCTCCAAGCGTTAAAAGAACAACAAATGCAATTAAACGAAATAAAAAACACCCTATCAACGCACGAAGAAAGGCTCGACGCCATCTTCAGCACCTTCAATAGCGCAGACGACGAATAACCAAAACACGCCAAACCAACAATCACAGCAAAAAACACATAAACTTAACCTAAAACATCTGAAAATAATCGCAATAAATGCTAACTCTTTAATCTCAAACCAAAAAAGATACAGTATGCTAACCCTACTAAATAAAGAAGCCCCCGATATGGTACTCATCTCAGAAACAAAACTAAACAAAAGACACAAGGTACACTTCAAAAACTACACCATGATAAGACACGACAGACCGAACGCCAGCCAAGGAGGAGAAACAGCGATCCTCATAAAAAACCCCATAAAACACAAAACGATCCTAATTGATAAAATAACAAGTTTCAGAACCTTAGAAACAACGATCATAAAAATAAAAATAAGCAATAAGGAAAATTTATTCATCACTGCAGCCTACGCAACCCACGGAAACCAGAAAGAATTTAACTGCGAATTCAACAACCTCTTCGAACTCTTGCAGCTCAATAAACCGGAAAACTACTATATAATAGCAGGAGACCTTAACGCGAAACATACAAGCTGGAAAAACGAAATAAACAACACGAGAGGCAACTTCATTAGAAACTGGCTAGACAATAAAAGCATCCACTACAAAACAAACCTATACAGCTCCGAGCTACCCTCTTACCCAAAAGGAGGCTCATACCTGGACATATGCCTAGCAGATGCGCGACTAAAATTCCAAAACCTACGTCCAAATAACACCGTAAAAACCTTAGCCTATGACAGTGACCATAACGCCCTAGTATTTCAAATTAACAAAAACACATCTGACTTCCTAACACTCGAAACCCAGACCGAGACACCCAGCTACAACTACAAAAAGACAGACTGGAAAAAGTTCCAAAACACACTCGAACAAAACTGCGACCTAAAGATCTACAACAACGTCAACCTAACAAACAGACAAATCGACTCATTCTTAGACGAAATAGAAAAACACACACAAATCGCTCTCCAAAAATCCGTGCCAATCATAAAACAAAAAAATTCATGCGAGCCCTATATAAACAATAAAATAAAAGATCTACAGCGAGATAAAAGCTACATACTGTCCAAAATAAACAATACAAAACTCAACTATTCCTACGACAAAAGAGAAGAATTAGAATTCCTAAAGTTCCTACTACACAGAATAAAAACGCAACTGAAACAAGAATTCGCAACTTCTATAAACCATTACTGGACAAACAAAATAAAAAACATCTCCAAGAACGACTCAGCCAACATGTTCCCACAAATAAATCAAATCTTTAGACCAAAGGAACGGGGCCCCACCCCACCTCTCAAATTGCCCCCAGAAAATGCCCCCCTCATCCAAGAAGCAGGTATAACGATACACAACACCATCAAAGACACCGAGGGCAACTTCATAATACCCAAAACAATAGAAAAACTAGACATCATCGGCACCCACTTTTCCAAAATACATACGCAAAACGAACACATGGGCCGAGAACAACTAAACAGAATTATCATCGCCGAAACAAACAAACTCAAAAATGAAATGGAACAAGACAAAATGCTAAACAAAACAGTCTGCACATTCTCAAACGAAAACACCGCAGACAATCCCAAACAACCAGATCCAGAAATAAACTACTTCACAAACTACAATCAACTAAACACAATCCTCTCCAAACTAAACAACAAAAAATCCTCCGGCTTCGACGGCATCCCAAACACCCTACTCAAGCGCCTACCGAACAAAATAAAATGGTACTACACGGTACTCTTCAACAATGCTCTAAACAACACATACTTCCCCAGAAAATGGAAAAAAGCCAAACTGATAGCCATAACAAAAAAAAACAAAGACGGCTCCTCGCCCGCAAACCTACGACCCATAAGTCTCCTCCCCAACATAAGCAAAGTATTTGAAATAACCATAAACAACCCCCTAACCTCCTTCTGCACAAAAAACAACATAATCCCAGAGAACCAATTCGGCTTCCGACACAAACACTCCACAATCCACGCAATAAACAAACTCACGTCGGACATCTGCTGGGCCCTAAACGCAAAACAACGAGTAGCCGCCTGTCTAATAGACCTCGAAAAAGCTTTCGACACAGTCTGGATCCCAGGTCTCATATACAAACTGAACAAAAAAAAGTTCCCTAAACACCTGACTAAAATGGTCTGGGACATGATCACAAACAGAACATTCGTAATGACTGAAGGCTCACACTCATCAAGCAAAGAATTCTCCATAAAAAACGGCCTACAACAAGGTACAGTAAATTCCCCGTTACTCTTCAGTATCTACAACAGTGACTTACTAAACCTCTTTGATCTCAATACATCCACCCATAAACGCTCCATAGCCTTCGCAGACGACCTAATCATATACGTAACAGGCCGCAAAACCAAAACTATAAAAACGGAACTTCAAGAACTTTTTGAGAAAATAAACGACTATTACCACGCATGGAAACTAAAGATCAACATAAGCAAATGCGAAACCATACTGTCTAGACCCAAGTCAAGTAAAATCGGCCCAACAGAAAGAGAACACTGCAAAAAATTTCAGATAAGAGAAAAAACAGACAAAGGGGCCCTCATACCACACAAAAACTGCGTAAAATACTTAGGGGTAAATATAGACTACAAATTAAATTACAAGCAGCACACCGAAATGCAACTTACCAAGGCCAATAAAGCATTTTGGAAAATGAAAAATCTATTCCACTCCAAACATCTCGACAGGAAAGTAAAAATTCTATGCTATCAAGCACTAATCAGACCGATCATAACCTACGGCTGCCCAATCTGGTACAACATATCAGCCTCCCAAATGGAAAAAATTCGCATATTCGAAAGAAAATGCATCAGAGCCTGCTTGAGTACCTACAGATCCGAACACAGCGGATTCAAAAAATATATAAAAAACAAAACAATATACGACCTAGCCCACGTCCACCGCATAGACTGCCACATCCTAAAACTAATACGAAACCACTTCGCGCAAGCGGCAAAGATAAAAGAAAATAGTTTAATCTTCAGTTGCTTATTTCCAAATGATACATACTACAAAAGCACTCTGACAACAGGCTACATCCCGCCAGAAGCTTTCCCATACCTTGACGGAAAAAACTACCTACAAGACCAAAATAACATCCCGACAATCTACCATATAAAAAGGAAAATAGGGACCCAAACTATACTCTACGAAGAAAACCTAGATGGCCAGTCCGCAGACACCAGATGGAGATACAACATGGCCCTCCCTCTGAAAGACATCAAAGACAAACACAGAAAAAATTCAAAAAAATATTGGTGGATACCGAATCCATAATAAAATAAGAGAGAAAATCTTCTAAACCGATAAAACTCAATTCTGCCCCCGTACAACACAGGCGCAAACATCGTAATCACTGCAATTCGCCTTCTTTTAAAAGAAACTTATTTATTCAATATCCCCCTCCCCCTCCCCCTCCCCTTACCCCACCCCGCCCCCAAAACACCACAGCACCCAAAAACATACTACCGAAGCGTCCTGTTTTGCGACCCAGTTTCCAGGACAAAAACAACAAGTAAGAACAAAATCACATAGAAGCTCCGCTCCTCCAGCGGCTTAAACCAAAAGATATATCCAACACGAAAAATGTAAAGCGTCAACAACATATTACAGCATGGCTACGTAGTACCGTTGCGCATCGGTACCTCTGCCTAAGATACCATTATATAAATTCACCGTTTATTGTGAACACTATAATGTATTCAAAATTGTATATTGGGTTTTAAATAAACAGCTTAAAAAAAAAAAAAAAAAAAGGACTACCGGGCATAGCCTTACTGACGAGTCCATCGGTAGTCCCGGGACGAAACGCACTCTCTCTCTCTTTTCATCCGTCACAGGTATTTGCGTATGCGAGTGTTAATAAGTTTTGTATTGGAATTCTTTTATTACGTTGATAAAAATTGTCTGTTGTAGAGTATATATTATATTTGAACCTCGCTGTCAAACTGATTAATATCGCACTTTTATCAATTTCTCAATCTCATTACATAATACAATTACATTACAATCTCATTACATGATTAATGTTCAATTGTCGAAAAACAAATTGCTCGTTTTGATGAATTCATCCATTACAAGAAGATGACATAAATAATAGCAAATTCTAAAATCAATTTAAAAAATATCGCAGCATCGTCAGTTTTTTCTGCTTTTCGACGTATAATGTTGATCAACGTGGCTTCTGAGTGGCTTGTTTATTTATTGCTTTTGTCAATTATAATTGAATTTTATAAAAACATCGTGATTTGCTACTTTATCCCCGCAACTCTATGTACAGGACAACATTTCGTTTGATCCTTTTACATTTCACAATACATGTTTTTGACTACAGAGTCGTAACGTACACAATAATTGCACACAGTGGTTGCAAAAAGTATCAATACATTCCCTTATTTTCCAATAGAACATTTCTTTATCAGATTTTGTATTTTGTATTCATATCTATCAAATTTTTGTAGTTATATGAAAGTATTACTAACCCTTTGCGCTCGAGAGGCGAGTCAGTCGCCACGGCGTTTCATGCGTTAACTCGAGTGACGACTGAGAGGCGGCAATCCCTGTTTGTGCTAGATTTCGACATCTCCAATTGATAAGAGCGTAGTATTGGTTCATAAATAGGTGCCTTAGCACTTTATGTTCTTTGTTAGAAAGTGTAAAGTGTAACATTTTAAAATGGAGATAAAATATTTAATCCCAAATTCCTCCGAAACTATGGTTCTGACAACGTCTCCAACGTTAGTTCGGATTCGACGATCATAGCAAAAGTATTATAGTCTAGAAGTCCTAGAAAAATGCTTTTCGGAAATGAAATTAGTTCAAACGAAGATAAACTGGACTTGAACTGTTGAAAAATGAGATCGATTGCATTCATGAATGAATTATTGATAGAGAAAATGAAAACAGTGATGGAGATAGTGACACAGTATTAGGTGTAAGAAATCGAAAAATTACAATAATAGATAATGAATGCGAAAGTGACAGTGATGCTCCACAAGGTTCTAATAATTCAAAATGGACAGCTTGTGAAGAATCTAGCAAAACACTACAGAGAATAAAATTCATAGCCTGCGGAAAACCTACAGAGCCGCAAGTATCCTCAAATGTCGTGTAACAATGTTGTAAAATGTTTTTTAAGATATTTTTTGCCAACGAGCTAATAAATCAAATAACAACTGAAAGAAATAATTATGCTGGAAGAATGATAGGGAGAGGATACTATCATCACATTCAGTTTGGCATAATGTCACCAAGGAAGAACTTTGACCAAACCAAAGATGCATCTTGGTAAATGCTTTATAAATTATCATACAAAAGAATACAGAAATTAATATTACAAAATCATATTTTCAAAGATGTAAATATAGGTAAATTATTAGAATATAATGTTTTTGTACGTTAACGTGTGTATAAAATCATTTTACACTACCTGTAAGACATGCGTCACTTATGCGCTAAATCATCTCAAGTTGCTACTTCGCCCGACTGAAAAAGTCCTCGAGCGCAAAGGTCTAATTCATACGAAATTTAATATACTTGAACTATACTGTGCTTTAATATACTAATCGTTTGATATACATAAATAAATACACAGTAACGTGCCAATATTTTTTGTAGCCACTGTATTAGCGAAAATGAAGACCCGTTGCTTCACGATATAATTCAACAGTACCATTCGTTTTCCAGAATTAACTTTTGCATCACAGAAATTCGCAGATGATACGCTCTGATCTAAATTCTCTTTCGCGTTTGAACGTTGAATTATTATCCGGTTACTTGCGGCCCATTTGAAACAGGCGACTCAATTACGTCGAAATAAATGATTCATTGGCTGACGGCGATTCATTAGCGAAACGAATAATCGAATACGGTAGCTAGGTATGGCGGTGACACAGGAGAGTTATTTTTAATTTTCGAATAATCTCGAGGAAGGTTCGCCGCGTAACGGCGGCAAACCGAATCTCATTAATCAAACTCACGGAAGATTATACGAGGGCGGACTCGCCAAGTAAAATTGGATGATGGTTAATCCGGTTTCCACGCGTAGGCCAAACGTAGATTCCCCAAGCGGTGTTCGATTTCGCCTGATAGGAAGAACCGGAAACGAGAAACTGAACCAACAACTCGTGGTAAGTCGGTTTTAACATTAGAAATACAAATT
Source organism: Bombus vosnesenskii (assembly GCF_011952255.1). Taxonomy (NCBI): domain Eukaryota; kingdom Metazoa; phylum Arthropoda; class Insecta; order Hymenoptera; family Apidae; genus Bombus; species Bombus vosnesenskii. The sequence continues at coordinate 426,952 of NW_022882987.1, forward strand.
AGCTCGAAATTAGCTAGTAACAAATTCATAAATATCGCTTGGTGTAAACGAAATTACTTGCAACTTTTTGACTTCTTTTATTTAGTCTAAATGTAGGAACAAATAAAAACTTTTCGTGTACGGTGGCTAACGAAAGTATTGCCACAGAAAATTTGTATTAATATAATATGCGTATCATATGAAACCTTTTAAAATTTCGTTAGCGCTATCGTGATTATGTAGTAAGATTTAATCTTAAATTTTAGTCTTAAAGATATAATTAGTGTTAAGGATTACAGTTAGGCCAGTTAGCAACGTTAGATTTCACCAAATATTGCGGACTATTAATGTAGTGAATTCAAACAATTGAGGATCTTACGAGGTGTATGCTTCCGATAAATATCGTGGACCTTCTATATACTTCTTCAGCTCCGTATTAAATTTTATCAGTATGATCACGATAATCATGTGTCTTTATAGTGCTAATGAGATTTCAAAATGTTTCGTATAACACATACATAAAAAGTTTCTAGGAATACTTGAATGTTTTTGTAAGCCACTGTATGTATTATACAAAACACTTTGAAATCTTATTAGTATTGTAACATGTGACACGTGTCTGAAAATTTATATAGAAGCTACAAAACATTTATTGTTGTTGAGAATTGTGGATCTTTGAAGCCGAAATAATGTTATAGGAACACTAAATTTACACTGAGGATTAATAATAAAATAATAATGTATTTATTTCATGGAAGATTCCTTATATATTCATCGATACACATTTGCACGCGTCTCAGCACTTTCTTCTATACCCGACTGTAAACCGACTCTTCGACGACCCTTAACCGACTGTGGAGTTTACATTCATCTGTTTTCGAGACGCTTCGGACACATACTTCCACACACTGATATTCACATACAAGTATCTCTACTACGCACTTAACCTAGTCCAGCACAGAAAATTATACATATCTCAACAATTGTAATACACCTTGCAAAGACCACCAAAATATTTTAACAGTCACTATATTCATAAGCCACAATATTTAGTCTTAATATCATATTAATCATATTTATAACCAATTGTATGTTTAAGTAAATACTAATTTTTCACTAAGTGTATGTTTACAGTAAATATTTCGTAACTTGTATATAATTTTTCGGATTAGTCTCAAACTTCACCGTTACAATCACGATAGTCGTGTTTCGTTACAATAGCTACGAAATCTCACATGTTTCATACAATAGACGTAATATATTCTGTGTTAAGTATTCGAACACTTTCATGGGCCATTGTGTATCGTATTTATTTTAACTATAACTATATATTTTTTACTGTCATAAAAATACAAATTCAATTACTAAATACATTATTAAAGTTTAATGTGAAACATCACTAATTAAGTTACATTATGAAAGTATAATATACGAAATATATCAACCTGAAATTCAATTTCAGCAGAATTTTACATCTTCCATGATATCTGTAATTACTTTTAATCTCTTGGAAATCGCAATTTCCTGAAAATGTTTCCACCTTTGAAAATAAACATCGTTTTATTTCTTTCAGCGATACGCGCTGGGGCGAAACGTTGAATGCTGTCGTTTCGTTTTGGGATTTCACCCCCGTCGAGCTCGAGCATTGTACCCGCGTACAATTCCTACAGGGGTTTTACGCGTTTCGCAACGCCGAAAATCGATAACTGGAAAATCCAATCCTTTCGCAATGATTTTAACGGGACAATGAACGACATGGTTAAAACGATGTAGACTGATCAAACATTAATTGCCAACACCAGGGTAATCGTGTTCGTTAATGCAGTAATCGCCGCGTAGGCGATACTATCGATTAAATCGTCGGTATGAAAATCGATTACGTTGTTGGCCCGTACAAGTATACCTATTAATGCATTTTCTCCAATTGTCAGGGATTTCTGCGGAAAATCATTTATGTTTCAATTATACTTAGCATACGCAATGTATATGTACACGTATACAGTGTATACATCTGCTCGTAAAAATATTTGAATGCCTAAAACAGAAAGTTTTTACGCCTATATTGTATGCCTATTATTATGTGAAACATTCCGAAATTTTGTTAGTACTGCTGAGACACCGTTGTTACGGATATATGGGTTTAATTTAAAGTCAATATGGAAATGTATTAGGTTGTCCCAAAAGCTTCTTTCGTTTTATAAGGAAATAATAAATACATAACATTTTTTGTTTTATATTATTTTACTGAATGAATGTATGATCCATTTTATTCCAAAAGAACAAAGGATGTTGTGCATCTATTATTTCCTTATAAAACGAAAAAAGCTTCTGGGACAACCTAATATTACGATTAAGAATTCTGATATACAATAAAGTAATTATCCATACTAACAGTAATTTCATTTATTTAAACACGAATTAAGATTCATCGATAGTTTTTTCAAATATTTGTGGATTACGCGAGTAACTGCATAGAGTTACATTCTTTTTGCATTTTATATCATAGGAACCTTTTTCAGTAGACTGAAGAACTTTAGAACCTTACAAGACCTTTTCAGTGAGTATCTGTATAATAGTTTTAATGGTAGATTAATACCATTGATTCTAATAAATTGAACATATTTTATGAATTTTATGAATTTATGTATATTCATGCAACGTTTTTTGAAAAAGTTAATATATAATATATAATATCTAAATATTAATATATAATAGTTAATATATAATATCTAAAAAGTTAATATATAATAAAAGTTAATATATAATATAAGAATTTATATATAATTTAATGTATTTTATGTATTTTGAGCAATTTTTTCATTGTAAAACAATGCCTGGATATTTAAAAAAACGAAAGCTTCGCTAGTATTGAAAGTACGTGATGAGAGTCCATATTTTAATCCTCGAAGTTTTTACATAATAATTCTCACTACACAGTCAAATTATCATATCAGAGAACTGCTTTACATCTGTTCGTGCGAATTATTTCTTTGTTAACTCCACCTATATTTCATCCACTCGTTTACAACATGTTTATTCAGTAATTATAATATCAGATCGTAGGTGGACTGAACGAATGTAGGAGTAATGAATAATCAACAACGAATAATTGATAAAATAATAACGAATAATCCCTTCATGTAACTACCAAACAGTTACCATTACTTTGATCGAGACCAATAAAATATTACATTTTAATATTTTCATCACGAACAACGATACTCTCCCAAACCTATTTAATTTCAAATTCTATTTATTTTTTGAATACGAAATAAAAACAAGATTAATAGAGATGGTAATAAACTCGGCAACAAAACCACGCACAGAGGGATTATAAAATAACAATTTGCAGTGGGAATCAGCTTTTATCGAATATAATACAAATTGCAAACAAAATGTCGAACTAAACCCTCTGATATCCATCGAAGTTGGAACTGAATATTTTTTTATACGGTTCAATATCATTTTCAAGGATGTTGAAATTAATAAAATCCATATCGTTCATGAAACGGGTTTACACGTCGCCGATATCGTAACCAGGAAACCGCTTTAAATGGAGCCTTTGTTTTCTCAGTTCCTTTTTTTATTATATTTGCACCTTCTGTTTGTCACACGTACCGCGTGTTACATTTGAATGTATGATTGACGAATTTTATTTCTTTCCCTTTTTTCTCACATTCCCCTGTCTCTCTCTTCCTCTCTCTCTCTCTCTTTCTCGTTCGTTACCGTTCTCTACGTTTTTCTTTCCAATTCAACGAGTTGCTCTGATCTCGTGTAACAGCCTTGCAGGAGATCAACTTTTCTGTGTTCCAGAGGAAAAGCAACGAGAAAGGGAGAATGGAAGTGGAACAGGGTGAAATGGGTCGAAAAGTTAGGTCCAGCCACAATCGGTGGAAAAAGATCGTTTCTCGAGTGGTCTCGCGTAATAAGAAATACTACAATTAACGAAAAATGGGTCAGCCTAAGGGATATGTATATTCGATATATTTGAACGTTTATGCGGGCTTCTGATATTTAACATGAAAAAATTGAAAGGTGATGGATTTTTAAAAGGTCGCTGCGAAAATTTTTACCAAGTTGTAAATATGTACAAGGTTTATTTTCTTTTGCAACGTTTAATTTTATTCCTCTGTAATTTAGTTTCTTAGTAGGCAATGTAATTTCGATTTAGTTGATTTTTTGATATATCATTTGAGAGATTTTTAATTCTTTGTAAGTCGTTTTCATTCTTATGGGGGAATCGTAAATTTCGTCACACACATACATTAAATCTTTGAAGCAGTTTTAATCAGATTCTGATCGAATGTACTTTATTAACATTATTACACAAATCGAATATGGGTTCTGCCGAAAAAAACGAAGCAGTTTTAATCAGATCCTGGTCGAATATTTAATTAATATTACTACAAAAACCAAATGTGCTTCTGCTGAAAAAAGAACAATTTTAATCAGATTCTGATCGAATATTCCATAAATATTACTTTAAAAACCGAATATGATTTTCTGTTAAAATGAAAGGAGAAGAAGTTACGTGAAATAATTGTACAGTAATGGTACAGAAATTTCTTATATTTCTATATTCAGTACATTCGATGTCTTCTTACAAATCACTGTGAAAAATTTAACTGGATTTGTATACATATATGTTACTCTACAGCTGAAAAAATGACTCGATTCATACTCAGTTATTATGTTATTATTTTTATTTTTTATTATATTATTATATATGTCCATTTATGATTATTACAATCCACTTATTGGATGACGGAATTTAATTTTTAATACATTGCAGAATAGACACTTTACCTCTAATCGAGTCAAGCAGAGTTATTTTTTGTTATGAAATATTCTTAAGTTAATTATTATTTACAAGTTTCGATTATTCATATCTTTATTATTAATAAGGCTATTTATATCTGCCATTGATTTATAATCATACTTATTTGATACATATAAATTCCAATCAAGAACATAAACACAAAACATCATTACTGATATAAATGGTAATGTCTTAAGAGGAAATATGAATATAAGATTAACATTATCATAGAACATTACACCAAATGTTGATCTTCCGCCAAATAAATCTGTTTCATATATTTTTACATTTCCATCTAAATATACGTAATTGTGTGTAACATAATATTGCTATACAATATGTGATACGATCATATTCATTGATTTGTAAAATTTCTAATTATTTTACATCAATAATGACTCATTATTTTTTATTTAGGTTTGATAAAATAAAAATCCAAGTATTACAATAATAATATTCTAGTTCTGCGAATTATGAAAAAAGATCTCACCAAATTATTCAGAAAGGTTGCACAAGTAGATATATAAACAGGAGCAAAAAGAATTGAATTGAAAATGATCTCTAAAATAAATCTATAAATTCTAAAATCATCGTTTGCTGATAATTCCTAAAAATCAAGGATTCTTCAACTATTCCATATTCCAAATTCTTCAAATATGACTTCCAATGCTTCAGTTACTGAATATATTTTTTAATATTTTAAATACAAAATACAATACTGTTATTAAATTGCATTGTCAAACAGTAATACATGATATCAACGTGAAATTAATTTCATAATAAAATTACGATGTTGACATTTAATATTAAAATAGTAATGAAATAATTCTAAAAATTAAAATTATACTAAATTATACAAAAAGACTTATACAAATATATTTTCAAAATTAGCGATAAAGTGAAATAATTCCATCTTCTTTAAAAGCAGATTTCTCGTTTTATCGCAAAATCAACAGTTTCAGAATTATCTCAGACCCATTGAACGAGCTGCAGCAAAAATTAACGCGGTTAAAAGACAGAGAGAGAGAGAGAGAGAGGGAGGATTAAAGACGGGGAACGGTGGGAAAATGTGAAAAGCAGGTCAAGTTTAGAAGGTAGTCGCGAATATGTCTGAAAAATTGGGAAGGTAGAGAAACAGCGCGGTCAAACAGAGACGCGAAAGGAAGTAGATATAAGAGTCTTATAAAACAGAGCGAAACTAAATCAAGTTAAACATAGGCGACCCGCGTTGAAAAGCGAATGAAGTAAACGGCCTATATCACGTGGAAAACAATAAACGAGAAACAAAAAGGGAACCAACCTAGAAACAAAACCGACCTGCGTAAGAAGTGAAAAATATGAGAATCAGAAGAAAGAAGAAAGTGGAACGACGATGACGACTGGCGAAGAAAAAACAGAGAAGGAAGAATGGAAGGAAAGTTGTGCTAGAAAAGAGAAAACAAAGAGAAGAGTAAAGAAAGAGAGAAATAAATAAAGACGGGGAAGAAGAAAAGTAAAGTAAACTGGAACGAAGGAAATGAATGAAAGAGAAAGGAAAGCGGGTGTGGAGGCGTGGCGAGGTATTTTATGAAAAGCAAGGATTAGATTTACCAAACAGGGTTGAGCGGCGCGTAGGAAATGAAAGGAGAACGAAATGGAAGTGGGCAGTAAAATTCACTCAGCGCATCGACCGAATGAAAAGAAAACTAAATGAAAATGGTTGTTTGCGGCGGTAAAAGCAGCTGAAAGTTGCCGCAAACAATGCTGGGGGAGCATTTAAAACAACCTCCGCGGAAGAGAGGTAGCCTCGGATAAAGGTGCTTGATTTTCCAGAGACACCTCGTTTTTTCGCGAATCCGCGAAAAAAGTCCCACCGTGTTCGACGTTCGACTCGCACAAACAAAAAAAATGGCAAAAAGGGAGGAGACAGAGAGGGAGGGGGGAGAGAAAAAGAAAGGTTGAACTGATTCACGAGGCGCAGTTATTGAAAAGCAGTGGTCTATTCTTCCGGTGATTGTGTTCGGTAGAAGGTATATTACAGGACTATGTGAGTTTTCGACGCCTTTTACAAAATATCTTGGTGTTACATTGAATCTTTGATTAATTTTTTGGTTCAAATATATTGGCCAGTTGTAATTAACAATGACTGTTTCATTTTGGTGAAAGTATGTTCTAAAGAAAATGTAATATGTGTTACGTGACTATGTTCGTTTCTAACACCCTCCTCTCAATATCCTGATATTCCATTGAATTTCTAGTTAATTTTTTGATTCAAGAACATCAATCAGTCATCAATAAGACAATAGATGGGATTTCACTGAATTTTTGACTAATTTTTTGGTTGAAGAATACTGATGTAATAAGAAGACAATTGGTGGTTGATTTTGGAAGCCGAAGATTAGGTTTACTCTGATCTTTGTTGGATATAGATGCACGAGTATGGAGATTGATGTTAGCTTGAGGTGAGGTTGTTAGTGTTTGATTAGTGTTTACATTTGTTGCGGTATGGTGGTTTTAATTGGGCAAAACTAGATTGGGTTTATGTACACGAAGTTTGGCGATAATATTGTCTTACGAGAAAATTTTACAATCAATAAGATGATCCACATATAATTATATTTATATTTCTCAGAATACATGCCTGAATATTTCACCGTAGGAGCTACACTTTCTCTTATTAATACATTTAAAAGATTTCAATGAGTATTTTAAAAAGTATTAGAAATGCTACTGAGCATGGGATATGTGTTTAATATGAGACCTCGTCGTAATTTTGCAAAGAAATGCTACAACATTGCGGTAAAGTTTAGAACGTTACGATCATTTCAGTCATTAAGTGTGTTCTTTTCTCTCACGAGTTTCTACATTTATTTACAAAGAAGGTTTACGTAACGTCAAAAGTAAGTTATTTCATTAGTTCCTCTATTAGTTTCAAGTCTTAGCATTATCAACTAATTTTATTGTCATGTATATTATCTTTACATATTATCATCATATATATTACCATAATATATATTATATATTTTTTTTATTATATATGTAAATTCTATAGGATTCAAACTACCTGCCAACCGACATTTTTACTTTTGTTTTTTTTTTACCGACAGTCATTTGTTCAATAGAATAGGTCACTAGAGAAGAACGGTAAGGTTTAGGACTTAGAAAATTGATTCTCGATTTTCTAGGTAAAATTTGTAGTGGATTTGTTATTGTATTTAATTTAATTATTCCTAAAATAAACTCGATTTTCTACATATATATCTCTTTCTCTCTCTCTCTCTCTCTCTATATATATATATATATATATATATATATATATATAGAGAGAGAGAGAGAGAGAGAGAGAGAGAATCTAAGATGTTCCTAATACGAGACCCTATGTAGTTCCTGATATGAGATACTTCGTCAAAGACAGAAGCGCCTTATGAATATTCGGAAGAGGAGCAGACTGGCAAGGAAGACAGTTCTGAATCGGAATTGGATGACGGCGCAGAATGTTTATTTTGTTCGTGTCCATATTCCAAGGACTAAGCTGATGAACAATGGGTTCAAATGCATCAAGTGCTACAGATGGATTATATTATGGGGCTACCGAAGTTGCCTACATGTGTACGAACTGTCTTAAAAAGGCAAAAGAATGAGTGACATTTTAATTTTAAATCGTAATTCTAGCTCCTAATCCAGATTTTAAACGGGAACACTTTTTTACAAGCATCGATTTTCTACTTTTTTATATTTTCTCTACTTTCGTAATAAATAATAATATCTACGAAACTAATATTTTTCTGAAGTATATGCAAATAAACGGCGAATGTAAAAGCACAAAAACATGAAACTTTTTCTCTTTCTATAATCCTGATCATTAATCAAGAATAAATGGAATCTCGTATTCGGTAACGTTACTCTGCACTTCAAAGTTCCTATCAAACGCCAAATATCTCAGAAATATGCTCTGCATTCATTATCCATAATTATGAAGACAACACGACCGGTGGATTCAACCAGACCCACAAAAAAATCCTATTCTCATTAATTAATTCCATCTCAGCTCTCGCGAGATCTAACCACGTATTCTCTCCACAAGCTTCACCCGGCGTTCCCCAACTCCGATATTCTCTCCACGAACCCCAGCAGTTATTAACACCATGTCGCATCGCGAGCTACGGATAAAAGAGAGAACACGTCGCGGATCGCGATCCCCGAAACCGGTCTCGCCTCGAATTTAATAACCGAACGTGGCGGACCTTGGGGAGAGTCACGGTGGTTTTGCAGAGAGTGGTGAACAAAAGGAAGAACGCTCGAAACTGAAAGAGAAAAAAAGAAACGAGGGTGGGGAACAGGAATAGGAGAGGTGCTTACATGGATGACTTGAAAACTTTGTCGCTGACGGAGAGGTGTGGAAACAGAGGGTGCAAGGGAAAGAAGGAACGATATAGAACAAGAGAGGAAGAGAAAGAGAGGGAGACAGAGAAGAGAAATAGTAGGGAAGACAGCCATACATTAATTACTCGGATGTTATATGCATGCTGATGGGATGCATACGTATGGAACGTGTAAGTAAGTCGTGTGTGACGTGTGTGCGTGCACGAGGAGTCAGAATACTCCCTCGGGAACGACGGTTCCGCCATCGAGATTTCAGCGTTCCTTGAGCACCGGGGACACCGTTGTCTCGGTCCGTTTAGACACACGAAAAGGATACGCAGTAGCAAGAAAAATGGCAACTGTGTTTTCGTGATCTTTATATGAGAACGGCGAGACGAGTCCCGCGGGGGAAACACGGAAAATGCAAAAGGCTAGCTCGGAGAAAATACACTTGTTGGGCTGGATCGATTGTTAACGAGAGAGTGGAGTTTTTGTTTTGTTGTGTAGCGGAGTGTTTTCTTGAGGATCGGAGCGATGACGTGTGGAAGTGTTAAAAAAATATACCGATGTGCATTAGTATGATATACATACGTTTGCAGATATGTGGTATCATTTTATAGAGTCGATGATATTTAAAAAAAAAACTTAAAGAATAGGATAGAAAAGTGAAAGGGGTAAAATCGCAGGGTAAAAAAGTCGAATATAAATTACTATTGTATAAAATTCTTATTAGGAGAGATAAGCCCGATTTTTCACTGATACAAATCTCGGGACTTTATATTTAAGAACGGAGAAATTAACCTAGCAGAGTAAAAAAATTCAAATATGAACGAATGTACCACTATTGCGTAAAATACTTATTCAAAGGAATAAAAACGATCTTTCGCTGATACGGATCACGAATTTTATCAAAGAGAAGAGATAAAAGCAATAAAATTAAAGTAGTAAAGTCGCAGAATGAAGAAATTCAAATATGAACGAATGAATCACTGTCGCGTAAAATTCTTATTGGAAGTGATAACACCGTTCTTTCGCTGATACGAGTTTCGCAAAGCATAAACTTTATATACGAAATTCGATACGTCAAAAGTAATATAAAAAGATTAGCGTTAGCAACCATTGTTTTCCTGCATCCATTTAACAAGGATTTTTCCTGGAAATTTATTATCTCTTTTCTTCTCCGTTCGTGACAGAGAGTTTGTAAGCACAGGCATAAGGTAAATTGAATAACGCGTTCGTTTATCGCGCGAATTGAAAGTAATACGCGCTATTGGCCCAGCCGTTGAGCCGGTTTTCTTCGTTTTGTCGATCTTTCGATCCTGCATTCGAATCAGCGTCGATCGAACGGATTGTAATCGCAGCTGTGACATTTTAGTTCATCCCGCCCGTTTGGATAATATCGTACAAAAGCGAATCCTGCATTCATGCATCGGTTAATTTATAGTTGTACGAGTTGTTCACGCGAAAACACCCAGTTTGCAGCCAGCCGTTGTGCAAATAAAAGTTGTTATTGCCGTGGCACACGTCGATCCATAGACCAGACTCGTCGATGCTCGACCATGGTAATTTGAATTCGAATTATTGGAACATCGAAACATCGAAAAGGAGTTCACAGAAATTTCCTTTCGTAGTTTTGGCTCGAATTATAGAGAGTTTCGATTGTTTTGATATTTCTTCAAGGTATTAATTCGCTGTCAAATTTGAATTTTTACCATTTTCTTATGATAATTTTTGGGTTCATTGGATTCTCGATTATTTCAGACAGTTAGATTTCTATGCTTGCTTTTATGGTTCTTGAAGTATAGATAGTTTTGATTTTTGATGCATCTCGCAGTAATTTTTTTTATCCTTTCACTGTTATGTAGAAGTAATACATTTAGCATAGAATATCAAAATCTTGTTTGAAGACTACTTTTATAGCTTGTTCATTCGTAAACTGTCACGTAATACATACTGCTTTTCAAATGATCTACTAAACGCCAAAACTTCATTCTTCAAAAGTTCTTAGTTGTATCTTGAACAGTTCTTCGTAAGCATCCTTTGATCTTTAAATACCTAATGTTCCCTCTACTTCTCCAAGATTAAAGATCTAATTCCATTGTAACTTTCAATGTTTTCTAATATATCACATTTACATTACAAATATATCGCTTATATCGCTTTATATTAGATCTATATTACAAAAGTTAGAAAAGATTAAATTGTCAAACGAGATAGGCAAAGATATATGAAATAATTATTTGAAAAACCCCACGTCGAGAATATAGTAAAAATAATTTTTCCCCTAAATCGTCGTTAAAGGAACGGACAAGTTATCAAAATAGGTAACAAAATTCCAAGTAGGTACTTCTCATTCAATGCGATACAAAATACGAGGAATAATATTCGAAGAGCGTCTTGTCGAGAATATAGAGTGATTTTTCCCCTCGATTTTCCGCGAAATCATGCCATCCACGCGATTTTCCGACGTGCAACTACTTACTTATCCTCGAAACGACGCGAGGAACAGAAACGAGACTGACGTACCGTTGAAATATTATCATCATAAAAGCGACAGCGAGCTGCACTGCGTCGTTTCTGGATAATCCTCGAATGTCTTCTACTCGACGTTGAAGACAACCCCAATGCCGCGGTTGAGAAACAGAAAGCGCCGCTCACTCCTCCCTGTGTCCGTTTCGTTTTTCCATGACGCCGTTTTCCTTTGAAACACCTTGCCGTAACGTTACGCCACATTATTAATTACCTGTCGTATTTCCTCTTTCTCTTCTTCTTTCAATAACGCTCGCATAGGGATACACTATCGTATATTGTCTACGGCATGACTGTCTCTTTCATGTGAAACTCTTTGAATATGAAATCGAGGCGTGTTTTCTTCGAGGTATTTTTGTGAATTGGAAATTTTAACAAAGGTACTAAGGATCGTTTCAGTGTTAAATAAGAATAGTGCAGCGTTAACGCGACTTTTTCGATTTTATATTTAATACATATTGTGGAATATTTTTACTGATTGGAAATTATATTATATTATACTTTTATGAGAAATTAGTCAAAGTACACATACAAATTATTGTTATCTCATAATGAATTTTTTCATCGCAATCCTTCACTCCCGTGATTCAGATTCCTTTCAATGCATCATCATGGATAAATAAGAAACAAGTAGACTCAAATCATAATAATCATCTCATAATAAATTTCTCCTCAATTATATATATATGAAAATATCTGACCTCGAAATATAAATTCCCTATCATCAAAAATAAAGAAGACGTAAATAAACTTACCCAAATCATTCACTTGAAATGCGTCATCAAAGACAAACAAAGGAACAAATCGCCTCAGCACAAAAAAAGAAATGATACTAATACTATACTAATACAGTAAAAAGAGGTACACTCATCGAAACCATCATCATTATTTCGCAATCCATTCTTCCGTTTCAATCTTCTAACCTCAAAGTTCAAATTCCCTACGTATCCCTACGTATCATCAAAAACAAAAAAGGAACAAATAGACTAACCCAAACCATAATCATCATCTCACGACCAATTTTCTCCAACTATATGCTTAAAAATCTTTGACCTCGAAATTCAAATGCTCTAGAGTGTATCATCAAAGGCAAACCAAGAAACAAATCCTCCAACACGAAAAATATCCAAAGACAAACTACTAAAAGAATACGTCTTCCGTACCATAACTTTCCATCAAGGACGCGATATCACATCGGTTTAATCTTCGGATGATGTTTGGGTGCACACCCTTGGTCCCTTGCACTTTGTGGCGATAGACACGTCGCGGATTAAAATCGACCCTCTTTCTCTTGCTAAAGGAAACGCTCGTGTTTTCCTTTTCATTAATTACGCGCCGCTGGTCCTTTGGTACGAACCTGTAGAACAATACGAAGGTCTGGTCTAGTAGTCCCTCTGATATTTGCATTCGGTTAATTATTTAACGAACGTTGTGGCGGCCATGTAAATGGTCACACGAACAAACACACTGTAATATGCAGCTGCGCTCTCTGCTCACGTGTTTCACTATGCTCTTGGTTTATTTGCAAGGAGACAGCTTATCGTCTACTTTCGGAGTTTTCCCTCCAGCCAGCGTAGTTTAATTAAGTTGCCCGTTAGCGGATACCGTAATTCGCGCGGTTATTTATTTTCCAGCTCCTCTCGGCTCAACTTCCTTCGCCGGTAATGTCTCGCGGCCTCTTTCCTAGAATCTTTTATGTCGCCTCGGGTCGTTGGGGGATTGCCTGTTTAAACGACTTTGTCGTTTTTAAATGTCTTTCTTGTTCCGTTCTTCTTTTTACTATTCCTTCTCTTTTTCCTTTGGCTCCTCTTTACTTCGTTTCGTTTAGTTTGACTTCGATATTTAGGGGCGATATGCAAGGTAATAGTAACGCGGTACCGCAATTTATAGTTAAGGCTACGATTAGGGTGATGCGTTCTCCCACGAATATATAGAAAATGCACAGACTTTTATCAGACTAACTACATCGGCCTTCAGATGTTTCATTCGTCAGAGTAAATTTTAACGCATTTGCTATAAGCGTAGTCTAAGAAATGAAAAAGTTGTTCATGGTACCTTTATGAGTTCTTAGAGAATCGTATTGTGTGTAAATCGCTGAAGAATTTATAGAGAATAGTGAGGCAATCGTGAGTATATTCTGTGAATTTTCATTGAATGTTTATGTAGATTCATTACAAATGATAATGAAATATCACACGTAATGGTAGTAATAAATAGAAATACTGTTTGCTGTATAGAATGCACAAATACACAGTACAGAGTTTCCCGCAATATTGGGCAACCGTTTCGGTAGTGGATTCTGCACATGGAAACGATAAAGAAAAGTATCTAACGAACATTACCCATAGAAATGAAAAGGGTAGAAATAAAGGAGAGAATATGACAATCAATGATAAAAGGTCTTCAGTCTTGTATTTGGGTGCAAGAAGATCATTTTGAACATCTCTTGTCATCATCAAAAAGGTATCTAACGAACATTATCTGTAGAAATAAAAGAGGGAGCAAATAATCAATGATAAAGCCTCTTCAGTCTTGTATATGGATGCAAGAAGATCATTTTGAACATCTCTTGCGGAACTATGCAGATGCAGTTTGTTTAAAAAGAAACCGCAATAACTCGAAAACAAGATTAAATAGGGTGTATGTTTATACGAAACTCTTTGTATTGACTTCCCGTGCAGAATCCACCAACGAAACTCTGCGTATAAATGTTACTTATTTTTAAAAACCTGTTATATACTTCTATAGCGGCTCCTTCTCTTAAAGGGGTGGTCAACTTATTTTGACACAAGCATGACGGGCCCCAGCAGTGATAAGTGGTTGCATTTCAACCATCTGTGAGAGAAGGTCCGCTTTTCCCCTTATATGCTTTAAGAGAAGTTGTCGTAGTTACAGTCAATTATTTCCCCTGGGCTCTGCAAGAGTTAAGGATGTAAGAAGTATTGCAATGAACATCTTATAGCACCAATGTTTTACATTCATGCTTCACTTCTAATTTCCAAAATCAATTCCATTATTATTGTCTATATAGAGCAGCAAAAGTGTTTACGATTTAGATTCAAACTTACGTAATCTTACAATTTATGAAAAATTTTACAATTTACGTAAAACTACATAAGTTTGAATTTATTGGCACCAATCGCTCCGGATCCAGCGAAATTACTTAGCGGTCTACATTCCAAACATTAGTTCATCCAGGGTTCGGGAGACACGCGACGGCGACTAGGTGGACTACTCTCGGACCGAGATAATTCTTCCTTGCATCAGCGTGCGCGGCACACCTGGGGTGATGCTGATGAATGGCTTGAATTAATGGCATATGGCACGCGCGGTATCGCGCAGAAAAATTTTCGCAGAATAAACAGGCCTTGTCCTCTATCTTTCATCCTGCAAACACCATATGCGTGGCTAGGATTCGTGAGAAAAAAAAAAAGAAAAAAGAAATGAAAGAAATGGGAAGGGTGCCGAAGCGTCGCCGGTGAAAACACAACCAGAGGATAAGAGAGAGAGAGAGAGAAAGAATGTTCGCGCTCGTGGAACAATCGGACGTAGGAGACAATGAGACTACTGTGTCCCGATTTTGTCCCTGCGAGAGTAACTGTCAGCAGTTAACGCTCTGTTTTTCAGCGTGTAGGAGCTCCTGTACGCGCTCCGTGGGGCGTTTCTTTCTCTGGCGCTCGAGCGTTTCTGTCCGTCCAATGGATTCCTTTTTGTTTCTTTATCTTGTTGTTAGTCGCTTTTTTTCTCGCTTTCTTTCGAGGGAAATATATGGGCGTAATAATCGCGCCAGGACACGCATTATTTATTATTTTCACTGTGGCTGGTCGACGCTGACGATATTTTTGCCAGGAGGTCTCATTGATGGGGCCGGAATCACTGACTCCGCTCTCGAGAGAACATCTTGGAGAGGTGTGCGAAGCAATTTGTATAGTTTTTGTGTCACATTGAAGTGGCTGCGTTTCGCGGTGCCGCGCTACGTTAATTATTCGTTTTGACTGGTTGGTGATTGCTGAATACTCTGCTGATTCGTATTAACGATCTCACTGGGTGGCACTAGTATGATGTATTCGGAGTACCCTGTTAAAGTATGTAGGTTTTTGACTGGATTGTTTCTTGCGCTACACTATCTTTTATCAAACAGTAAATTATTAGAAGTGTATTAGGTTTAATGCGGATGATCTTAGATAAAAATAAGAAATGAAAAAACCAGCGAACGTTTGCAACATTAGCTTTAATTGAAGATTTATTTCTACTAAAAGGAACCTATTTATTAGCTATTTATTTTTAAAAGCTAAGGCATTTTCCAATTTTCATACAAGACATTCACCATGTCGCGAATGTTTGATAAAATCTGGAGTCCTAATAGGATGCCTGTAAGAATAAATTAAAGTACACTTGTGCTATCTAAGATGTTGCAAAAACTGTCCTCGGGAATTTAAACGGACTCGGGCGCATAAATATGAAGTTCTACAGAGTTCCCTTTCGTTCTGATCTTAATACGACTCTTGATTTCCCAGGTAAACTAATTTCTTGTTCAAGGCGTGCTGTATAGATAAGCTAATACAGATTGAAATAACAAATACGACGAACGTAATAATGTTTCCGCTAATCTTTTTAATGCGTTAATGTATCAGTTAAACCACAATTGTTATTATGTATTTTTATTATGTTAATAATTTTTATTACATTTGATCACCTAATAAGCACTACCACTATTTTACGAAATAGAGATAATTATAGAAAATGAGATAATTATATCTATTCGACATTGCGTAATTCAAAATTCAAGTTCAATAAATATTCTATTTATGTCTTTAATAAGTTTACAAATTTATAAGTGTAATTTAGTATGCACTAAATATAATCAAACAACGAATAACGAAATACTAATGAAACAATTCAGTCTTTAGAATCTTTAGAAATGCCTTGAGTGATGAAAATTACTGAAACGGATAAATGAAGCACTACTTATATTATACTTGTTTGTTAGATAATGGGCATAAATTGACGATTCCATTGCTCTTGGAGGGTTTGTTTCGCGCATCGCGGCGAACACAGGACGTGCCAAAACTCAGTCCATTATATCATATCACCTAATCGCCTTAACTGCACGCTACCATTCAGTAACACCTATAAATAGCCGGTTTGTGTAGTCTTTCAGTAAACCTGCATACACTTTACTATGCATCCCAAGTACTTTCAAACGCGATTCAACCTCGTTCTCCGGCAATTCCATTACTCTTAATCGCATTAAGGTGGCTGGCTCTAGCTCGACTAAAACTTATTTATTCTTTAACACTTTTTTTCCCCGGGCAACTATTAATGATACTCGGATAATCGCGCGATCTTTTTAAATGCGTATTGTAAAACACTTTTCTAAGGCAAGAAATTATTTTTGAGAATGAATTTCTTTTTATAAATACACGAACATAGAAACTTTTCTGCAGATCAGTTGTAAATGTCATTCAGACAATATCTTTATAGCTTATCTATTATACATTAATATATATTATCTATATAGATATGCAACATTAAGAAGTGCATTGTTACATATTGAGTCTACATATTGAATCTACATACTGAGTCTTACATATCGAAGCAAACATTTTGCACATTTTCTTTCATTCATAGACGAAAACTAACGTGCATATACCATCGCTAAGAAGTTTCCGAACACCTACTTGTAATAGAATTGTGATTTCTAATGTGGATTATGTATTTCTAATTGCCACAATATGGAATATCTATTTTAGACCCCATTTATGTTTCAACGAAACAGTAATTATATTAGTAATACACAATCTAAAAATTAAATGCCATTTCTTGCTATCTTTATTACATACTTTATTTTCTTCAATTCCGAAGCCAACATATGAACTGTCCTAAGACTTTCGAGCGAGTATGTGTGTGTTCATACAACGTTTTTCACTTATTTCAATGTATGCTAGATTCACCAATTTCGCCCGCGTGTTTAAGCATCCAGCGAAGTTTCGATCGAACGAATACTTTGGAAAATCTCCCTACGTTGGTTTCCTTCCAAACAAAACCAACCATCGTTCGATTCGTAATTGATAACGACACCGACGCGTCGCGGTTGTCAGTTAACGAAACCAATTTCATTTACGCGGGCACAGTCGAGGGAAAAAGAGGGACGAACAGTAAAGGGGAGTGTAGCAGACGTTTTCCCCTCGACTGGCTAGAATTTCGAACGAAATAAATCACTTATGCCAGCGAGTCAGTCGAAATTCATTAGTTTCCCCGTGGAAAACCGCGGCAACGCGAATTTCGTTGACTAACACACTTGTTTCGTTGGTCAAACTTCTGCAGTTTGAAATTTCAGCTTGGAAGGGAATCGCGTTTATCGTCAGCCAACCGGTATTTACATTTTCCATACGAGGATACGCGTGTAACAAGGTTATACTCGAAATGGTAACCAAAGATATTGCAGTACATTGTTATTGTCGCAGTTGGGAATCCAATTTCCTTGAGTGTGCAGGCTAATAATCGGATTTACAGCGTCTTCCGAGGGCTGAACTGGCTTATTGGGGATGGCCGTTTTTGAAATTAACGACCTATGCCAGACACAGGATGGTTAGAGGCTGGATTACGATCCAGTCGACAGACTGCCTCCCCGTTTCGTCGTTTTCGAGTTTGGTTAATTGCCTGATGAAAAGACATTTCGCGTTTCTTCGTGCTTCTCGGTGACAATACGTGTAAGTCAAATGGATGACTGTTCAAAATTGTGCTAGAAGGTTTATTTAAACTTAGCAAATCATTATTAGGTTGTTATCTAATAAATTTTGCTTTTTTTATGAGGTTGTGTTTCAGTTTTCTTCAGGGAATCTTAAGATTATATCTTCCATTATGTCGTTTCGAATATTTCAGTTCATCATCCTCTCATCGATTTGGTAATATTCTAGAAGCAATTAATGTACTTGGAAATATCCACAAACCTGATATAGATACCTCTTCCTTAAAATAGAATGTTTTACAAGGATCAACATTTTATGAACAATTCTTTGCGATATTTGGATATATGGATCCGAAGATTTGGATATAACACTAAATGCACGATTCATAAAATGCTACAAAAAGGCATTGACGTAATCATGTATTTTCCAATGAAACATTTTGTTTATAAAATTACGTAGATATACGTTTCATTTTTACAGTATCGAATTTTTGAAGTCGAATGTCCTACTAAACGATGAACAATTTACTATACATACACAGTCCTAATTAATTAGTATATAAGTGCTAAAACAGACACAACGATGTACTAATTGCTAAATCATATAACACCGATTGTTATACCAACTCGAGAAATTAGTAAGAATGCGACAGTAAGTCTGGCGCTACCGTATTCAAATTAAGCGAGAGAACAGTACTAACGCTATCACCATTGCAAAACTGGTTAATCTCATTATTACGCTCATTAAAACGAATATTCACGGTGTGTAAAGTAAATTACCCTAAGTAAGAGTGAAAAAAAGGAAAAAGAGGGAAGGTAGGGAAAAGGAATCGGCTACTCTCCGACAAGCGGTGAAGTCGGAGCGTTTGCTAATGGATTTAAAGCGAACTCCTCCACGTCATTCTTCCGCTTTATTACGTTCCATTTGTATTTTATATTCCGCCAACGTTCTCCGGTCTTCTAGTTCAGGATCAAACGTTAATCCCAATTACACCAGTGGAAAGTAGACACTGACGTCACAAACGATCTCTTCCACTTTTGTCGCCTGTTCGTTCGTTCTCTCCAGAGAATGTTCAAATGTACGGGGTATAATATCAGAAGAAAGTAGCCAAAATTTTAGGTGTAGACGGAAAAGAAAGGTTACATCAATTTATATATATTGTCATATATTATATTATATTATTATAGATGTTATTAGAATATATACACACATATATATATTATATATACCATGTATTATTATACTATAATATACTTACTATATATATATTATATAATATTCTTATATAATTAATTATATCATTAATAATATAAATAATATATATTATATAATATTTTATTTATTTTATTATATAATATTATAATATTTATGTATATATTATATATTAATATAATATAATAATAAATATAACAGTAAATAATATATAATATGAAAATATACATTGTTAATTGCTAGATTAAGCATACGTTGCTTATTAGAATATTATTAGTAATTTAAATTTATGTAAGTTATTGATCGTTTAAGGTTATGTTGGAATTAAGAAAAAGATCGACACAGAACTAGCAAAAATGATTAACTATGTTTCGTAGTTGAATGGTGTATCGCTCTAAATCCCATTTCATGCAATCCATAAATACTGCCGAGACGTGATCTTGTCAGTCAGTATCTATATAGCAATTGAATCGTTAAATAGAAGTCCATTGTCGAAGTACCGTCTTTTAGCGATATAACATTTCATCTATATATAGATACGTTGAAATTATGAACCGTAAAAGAACGAGTTCTATAAAACCACAACTTGTTTGTTACAGTGTACCGAGTATTTTGTTTGATTTTTGTTTTTATTTACTTTTATCAGAAAAGACAGTCGTACGCGAAACTTTTATATACAATAAATGAAAGAAACATTACAATGGAGACCTACGATTAAATCCTATGCTATCTATATCAAAAATGATAGTTTAAATTAAATAAATTTACCATTGAAAGATACTCTACAATTATTCGAATACTTTCACGAACCTGTGTAATTAATGCTAAAGATAATCCAATTAAATATTAAGGCTTATTTTTCTGTTTGAATGGATAATTGGCTGTTTAAATACTTCTGTGACTTTTGCGAAGTACGTATCAGCAATAAATATTATGTAAATTCAATATACATTTTCGAACTTGTTACAAACTCTGTCAATGTAATCACTTTTTTTTATAACTTCATTTATACACCAATCTTACTATTTATAGCCTTTTTCTGTGATTTGTACTTATTTTACTGCCATTCACTCGATTCATTCATTCATTCCACTCATTCTTTCCACATTCATTCGTAATCGTGACTTCGCTTTCATAGTATTACAGTGGTGGCACTGGGCATTTGTTCAGAATATCACACAATCTTCTATCGTCGAATTTTATTGAATGGAATTGATTCTGATCTTTTGTTTGATGGTTTTAAGAATTTGTTCAGCTCATGAGATGTCTAGGGTGTATTCTATATCGTCGTTCCTCCTGTGATATGGTGTATCCAGCGTCATTCTCCATTATTTCAATTATGTAACTTTCTGTAATTTTCTTTTGGTTGTTTTTTGTAACTATACTCCAGATGTTACCCCATATGTCCATATTGGTTTAACCATTGTTGTGTATATCACCTGCTATTTATTATTTTCAGTTTCAATCTTCTCCTAATTAGCTAATACAGTTGTTTTGTGGCTGATGCTGTATCCTTTGTTATGTGTAGTTTATATAAGTATCCTAAGTTAACCTTCTACGTAGTACAATTCATGAGTATTTCATTTCCTATGTAATATAATCACGATAACTAATATAGCTATAATGGTCATTTCGCAGCAGATGCTAGTGAACTGAAACTACTACAACTGCTAATGAAATTTCTAAACATAACGCATGTAATTTACTCATAAAAGGTGTCTAAAAATACACCAAATACTTTCATGAATCTGTACACATACTCCCATCGCGTACACTTTACAACTACTTCGCAACTAGTATTATACATAAACTACGAATTCTCTAACAGCAGCAACCTTAACGGCTAAGTGCAGCGAGTCACCCCATCCGTTAAACGCAGCCTTATTTCGGAGCCTAATTTGGCACGCAAAGTGTCGAGATCGCGTGAAATTGGCTTAAACATTACGGCTTGGTCTTCGTATTATGTGCACGCGTTCATATAGCTGCACGGTGCACCCGCGTCTCCTATCTCGCGCTGCAAACTTGCCTCCGCATATGCATACAGCTTTCGTAAATATGAATTCATTTCATCCTCCCGACCTTAGAGTATCGCCGCGTATCTCTTGCACCGTCGTCCTTCAAGCATCCCTCTTCCAGCCCTTCGTGCCATTTCCATCCCTTCAGAACTTGTTTTCATGCTACCTTCCGTTCGTCCCTCCCTCCAAGTTCCTCTTCTGTTCTTGTACTCCTTTCATTGTGTTTCGAGTTTCAACCTATCGTTGTCCTTGCTGGTGTGTCTCAATTCGCGCGGATAACATGCTCCACCAGTGTCACTCTTTCTACGTTTTCACATCTTGTCGCTGTTTGTTGACGAGATTCTTGTTCGATCACTTCTAGTTGGTGGCACGCGAGGTTCTGAGAGTGCAGCTCTGTCCGTTCTTAACTTGTGTCGTTGTTCGTGGGAACTGAGGGTGCGCAGGCCACGAGAGTATATGTCCTTTGATATATGGTACATAATAATATATGTGTTACGCCATGCGGCTTGCCATAGATCATATTCTTCACTGTCGGTCGCGGCACTATAATGTCGCAGACGGATCGTCGCGGCTGCCCGGCAAAATAAACATCGTAGTGGCAAGCGCATGGTTCATTAAGCAGAGCGACCTCCAGAAACGTCGATTCGTGGCCGTTATTTGATCTGGCGTAAAAGAAGGTGGCGTGATCCGAAGGTAGTGGGGGTCGCCTTCCAGAAAGAATCAGAACGTTTCGAGAAGCCAAACAGTCTACACATCTTTTGTATCGCGCATTCCATAGTAACATTTCCTTTGTTGTTCCATTTATATTTTATACTTAATAAGTTGTGCAATAAACATTAATTTAGTTGTGTTGATTCTGTGAGACTTCATTGAACTACCCTTATTATCATAATCGAAATAAGGGAATCGATCAGTTCGTGGCGTCGATTGTTCAATCGTAACGAGAACTTACAACTCTCGTTGACGTGATATCTCGCGATCGCGTCTCTCCGCGAATGATCGAAACATTTTGGTCCTTCGAGCCGGATCACGTGCCAGTGAAGAGTGCACTTACCAGTGACCACACAGTGCCACGTGACTTTATCAAAACCAGCAGCGGAAGCAGGAGCATCCACTACAGCCAAACCAGTGACGTCAGGCGCGTCATCTTCGAAGAAGCACATCCCATTGGCAAGGGAACGCAACCACGCAGCCTTCCGTCGCAGCTGGACAATCATCAACGCAACGAATTTCACAACTTAACATACACGCGACCTCACGCCGCACGACAGTAAGGTAAGCTCGTTCCTTATTTCAACCATCTCCTATCCTCGGCAACGATGACGAGCGAAGACCAACTCATCTCTCTGCGTCGGAGACGAGGCTATTGTAGCGGCCGATTCACATATTTATCGAATCGACTGGACGAGTACGAGCAATCTGAGAGTCAGCAAAATTCCTTATTAAAGAATTACGAGAAACAACTGACCGAAGTTGCGAGTCAATTCGAAGCGATTCAACTCGAATTAGAAGTATTGGACGAGGAGGAACAAGCGCGCGGCTTCGAAATAAGGGATCAGTACGTCGCGGTAGACACAAGGCTACAAAATCTTCTGAGGAACGCGCAAACAGCTTCGCCGTCGACATCCATAAACCCTCCAACCTGTGCATCATCCGCAAGTTTAAATCCGATATCCATTAAATTACCAGATCTTCGGCTCCCTACCTTTGACGGAAGCTTAGAAAAATGGAACACGTTTTATGATACCTTTTCCTCCACAATCGATAAAAATCCTAGTCTCACTGACATACAGAAATTCCATTACCTGCAGTCCGCCCTGCAAGGAGAAGCAGCCGATTGTTTAAACGCGTTACCCCTTAGTAATGTAAACTACAGTCAGGCTATTGCCGTTCTCAAGGAAAGTTTCGAATGTCCACGATACACAGCTTTCAGTCACTGCATGGCAATAATTGATTATCCAAGGATAACCAAGGAATCTCCAACGGAATTAAGGCGCTTAGTCCACACATTTAAACAACACATATATGCATTGAACAAATTAGGAGAATCCTACCCCGATACCAGTGCTATGCTCAACAGCCTCATCCTCTCGAAAATACCACTAAGTATCCAAAAGCAATGGGAAATGACGCTGCCCAACAACGAGGTGCCTCCGTACATTCAGTTACTAAACTTCCTAGAGAGATTAGCACGAAGCTCCAGACCGATCACCACGGTCAGACAAACAAGAGAATCACCGGAACAAACTACTCCTGTCCGTCAACGCGCATCACGAGGGCATGTACTTACGGCGACACAGGTTACTCCAACATGCCCCACCTGTCAAGGACCACACCCCATTTGGAGATGTGACACCTTCAAAACCAAATCCCTTCGCGAACGCATTCGGGAGGTCAAAAGGGCATCACTGTGCCTCAACTGCCTCGGGAAAGGACACACAACGAAGCATTGTTTCGCAGGATCATGTCGCGTATGCGGAGAACGACATCATACAATGCTGCATAGGACAAAACGCCTTTCAGGGTCTCGTTCCAGCACGTCCAGCCCGAAATCTTCCCCATCAAATAGCCGATCCACAACACCTTCTTCGCCACCCTACGTATCACCCACTCGGCGCAAAAGGCACACAACAGACCACAGATCGGAAACACCACGAACAGCCGCGTCTGCAAGTCCACCGCCCAGTGACAAACGAACACACAACCAATGACGCCGACGATCGACGACTCCGTTCATGACCGAACATATCAAACCAATAGCATCCGAATTACTGTCCAATGATCTAGTCATCACAGCGCAGATTAATATTTTGAATGATAAACAGCAACCAATCCGTTGTCGAGCGTTGCTCGACACCGGATCCAGTATGAACTTCATTACCGAGGAATTAGCAAAATCGTTAAGGATAAGGCAAAACAAATGTTCGGTCCCGATCGGAGCTCTAGATACCTTGACAACGACCTCTAAGCGACACATCACGGCCACG
Organism: Bombus vosnesenskii; assembly: GCF_011952255.1. Classification (NCBI taxonomy): domain Eukaryota; kingdom Metazoa; phylum Arthropoda; class Insecta; order Hymenoptera; family Apidae; genus Bombus; species Bombus vosnesenskii. The sequence continues at coordinate 451,526 of NW_022882987.1, forward strand.
ATCACTTCCACTGACGGTACATACACGCGGACATTAACGTTCCTTATCATTCCAATCATATCAACCTTAATTCCCAGCGAACCCATCGATCGTTCGACACTTGAGATACCAAAAAATCTCAAATTGGCCGATCCACGATTTCATTTACCAGCTCCGATAGATGTACTATTAAGCTCAGGTTCAACACTCGCGTCGATGTGTGTGGGACAAGTCAACCTCACGCAGCCAGACGAGCCTGGACTGCGTCTGCAAAAGACGCGATTCGGATGGGTAATCGGGGGGAGTCCAACTTCCCAAACCGCTACAAACATATTTCACACATCCACGACGACTTTACAAGCAGACCTCGCGCGGTTTTGGGAAATCGATGAAGGACCCTCAATTAAACATATCTCAGAGGCAGATCGACGATGCGAAGAACACTTCCAAGCCCACACCCGACGCACCAGCGAAGGACGATACATCGTCGCTCTACCTTTCAACGATCAGCTTCAGTCACTCGGATCCTCTAAAACGCTGGCGAGTAAACGACTCGCCTCACTCAATCGCCGATTCCAGCACGACAAACGCTTCGAATCAGAATATCGAACGGTAATACAGGAATACCTGGCGTTGGGACACATGACGAAGGTCAATGACAACCACTCCGACGACAACGGATACTATTTACCCCATCATGGCGTGACCAAAGCATCGAGTCAAACCACCAAACTCCGTGTAGTTTTCGACGGATCGGCACCAAGCACTACCGGAACCTCCTTAAACGATACACTTCACACAGGACCCAAGTTACAGGAAGATTTATTTTATATATTAATTAGATTCCGCGCTCATCAATACGTACTCACCGGCGACATCGAGAAAATGTATCGGCAATTCCTCGTACGACCAGAGGATCGGAAATATCAAAGGATATTATGGCGCAGCGCGAGTGGAGAAACAGAAACATATGAGCTTAACACTGTAACGTTCGGTTTATCCGCAGCCCCGTATCTAGCTATTCGGTGCCTCAAGCAACTGGCAGAGGACGAAGGACATCGATTTCCACGTGCAGCACAGGTACTGCAGCGGGATTTCTACGTCGACGACGCTCTCACCGGAGCTGAAACGAAGGACGAAGCCCTCACGCTCAGAACAGAACTCACCAATTTACTTCAACTGGCCGGCTTAAACATACGAAAATGGGCGTCAAACGATAATGACTTATTACACGGACTCTCCTTAGAAGAAACAAATCACCAACATTTTTTGGGCGACTCGCAAACCTTGAAGACGCTGGGAGTGTTTTGGAATTCATCCGACGACTCTATTCTTTACTCGGTCGAAGTCAAACCCACGCCGTCTCGAGTCACGAAACGAATCATCAGCTCGGAGATTGCAAAAATTTACGATCCGCTCGGTCTGCTCGCACCGGTGATTGTTCGGGCCAAGATGCTACTTCAACGAATATGGTCGTCGAAAATCGATTGGGATGAATCACTTCCGATCGAGTTACATACAGAGTGGGAAAGGTACTATGCCCAATTACCCTTATTAAACAACGTCAGGTTCCCACGCAAGGCAATAATCGAGTCCGCAATGGAAATTGAACTGCATGGTTTCTGCGATGCCAGCGAAAAGGCTTACGGAGCCTGTATTTATCTTCGAACCCTTAACACCAACGGCCGTGTTTGGACCCAACTTTTAACCGCAAAATCGAAAGTCGCCCCACTCAAGTGCCAGACCATTCCTCGGCTCGAGCTGAGCGGAGCACTCCTTCTTACGTCCCTGATGTCGACAATACAACAAGCCCTATCACACAAAATTACTCGAACTATCTATTGGACCGATTCCACTATCGTCCTCCATTGGCTCAATACATCACCTCACACCCTTAAAACATTCGTCGCTAACAGAGTCTCCGAAATTCAAACAAAAACCAGCATCCGTGATTGGCGCCACGTTCCTACCGACGACAATCCCGCGGACTTAATATCACGCGGCCAAACACCCGAAGAGTTTCTGCGCCCAACCATCTGGCAGCACGGTCCTGCATGGCTCTACCAGTCGGAAGGCTATTGGCCGACATGGGCGCTAACACCGCAAATTGAAGTACCGGAGCAGAAGGGGGCGATTTGTCTGTCCACAAACCCCCCCGATTACTGTTTGTTGCAAAGGTATTCATCCTGGCCCAAGTTGATACGAATCATAGCTCGTTGCCTCCGTTGGAAACAGAAAAGGAACCGAGCGGCACCCCTAACCGTTACTGAATTACGCATAACGCACAATAAACTGATAAAATTGTTGCAAAACATCCATTTCTCCGAGGAAATTCGCACACTCCAAAAAGATCGGAACGCGGCGATAAAGGGTAAGCTCACGCGACTCAATCCGTTCATAGACAAGGAAGGAATATTGCGAGTCGGGGGTCGACTCAGTCATTCGTCGATGACCTTCGCCCAGAAACATCCCATAGTATTACCTAAGTCATCCGTTACAACACGCATCATAGACCACGAGCACAAGATCCACATGCATTCCGGAACGCAGGCTACGTTATACGCAGTAAGACAAAGATACTGGCCCGTTGACGGTCGAAGTCAAGTATGGCGGGCGATCAAAGGCTGCGTCCGCTGCTGCCGCGCTCAACCACCGCCGGTAGAATACGTGATGGGTAATCTGCCGGAGGCGCGAGTAACGGAATCTCGCCCATTTACAAACGTCGGCGTCGATTACTGCGGGCCGTTCCACATCAAGGAAAAACGAGATCGTAACCGTCGTCAGATAAAAGTATACGTAGCCATTTTCGTATGCCTAGCAATTAAAGCGGTACACATCGAGCTCGTTGACGATCTCACTAGCGAAGCCTTCATCGCCGCTCTTCGCAGATTTATCGCTCGACGAGGCTATTGCTCCACCATCCATTCTGATAACGGCACCAACTTCAGAGGAGCAAGCAACGAATTACGAGAGCTTCACGATTTATTACAATCGGACGATCACAAGGAAAAAGTAACCGCATTTTTAGCCGACAAACAAATCGAATGGCGCTTCATTCCCCCTCATTCGCCGCATTTCGGTGGGCTATGGGAAGCAGCGGTGAAGTCATTTAAACGCCACCTCAGGCGTGTAGCCGGCAACGAGTTACTCACCTCTGAACAATTGAATACTCTTATCATAGAAATAGAAGCAGTCCTCAATTCCCGCCCGCTAACTCCTATCTCCACCGATCCAAATGATCTCCTAGTCCTCACTCCCGGACATTTTCTCATTGGCGATTCACTAATGTGCTTACGTGATCGAGATTTCAGAGACATTCCATCGAACCGACTCTCCAGATGGCAGCATATCCAACAGCTTAAACAGCATTTTTGGAACCGCTGGCATAAGGAGTATTTGAACGAGCTAACCAACCGCAATAAGTGGAGGAAGGGTGGACACGGCATCCAAAAGGGCACAATCGTCATCCTCAGAGAGGACAACGTTCCCTCCATGCATTGGCCTCTGGGCCGAGTTATCAAGGTTCATCCAGGCGCCGATGGTGTCATCCGGACAGCTACAGTTCAAACGGCAAAGAGCGTTTTGGATCGGGCCGTCAAAAGGCTTGTCCCACTGCCAATTCAACCCGATCTCGAGAAACCCGAACAACTAGCCACCGAGACGAACTAAGATGGGAACTTCAACCACATCTCGCTAATTTGATCGGTACCCTCTCAACGGGGGGAGGATGTTACGCCATGCGGCTTGCCATAGATCATATTCTTCACTGTCGGTCGCGGCACTATAATGTCGCAGACGGATCGTCGCGGCTGCCCGGCAAAATAAACATCGTAGTGGCAAGCGCATGGTTCATTAAGCAGAGCGACCTCCAGAAACGTCGATTCGTGGCCGTTATTTGATCTGGCGTAAAAGAAGGTGGCGTGATCCGAAGGTAGTGGGGGTCGCCTTCCAGAAAGAATCAGAACGTTTCGAGAAGCCAAACAGTCTACACATCTTTTGTATCGCGCATTCCATAGTAACATTTCCTTTGTTGTTCCATTTATATTTTATAGTTAATAAGTTGTGCAATAAACATTAATTTAGTTGTGTTGATTCTGTGAGACTTCATTGAACTACCCTTATTATCATAATCGAAATAAGGGAATCGATCAGTTCGTGGCGTCGATTGTTCAATCGTAACGAGAACTTACAACTCTCGTTGACGTGATATCTCGCGATCGCGTCTCTCCGCGAATGATCGAAACAATATGGAAAAGAAGATAAGTAATGATAATTATAGTGACGGACAGAAGAAAGTTTATGAAATAAGGAGTGTAACGGGATACTATAATTTTACAAAATGGATTTATATCTAATAAGAGCAATGTATAAATATAATAACATGCAGCATGCGCTATTACGGAAGGTACTAGAATTCGTAATGTATCAATTTTATGTTCGATCCTTTCTGGTTGGTGGACTACGTGGTTCTGTTTGCTCTTAATTTGTGCCACTCTTCATGATAACTTAGGGGTGCACACGCGACAAGAGCGTATGCATTTGTTTTTGAATATATGGTATATAATATTATATAGAAGAGAAAATAAATTCAGTAGTGATGATAATTACAGTGGCAAATAAAGGATTGTTTATTTTTTTTTATTTATTGTTGAAATTACAATCAATTCTCGCGTTGAGAATTTTCAGTAATTTTTCTGGCGTGGCGCAGTGACATGGCTGTTTATTTACAATAAGTTAATACTTATTATAGATAGGTATAATTTATAAGTATTATAAGTAAGTGCATATGCTTAATTTGGATAATTAAATGAATCTAACGTTTAGGTCTAGCGGGTAGTGCCTCTTCAGCCTGCGAATCTGGTCCGTCGTATCGAGTAGTCCAGTGATTAGGGGGTTTCGGTGTTTGCTGATTCTTTTGCTATATCCGTCGCTATATTTTGCTATTTCCTCTTTGACGGTGGGTATCTTGAGGTCGCGGTGTATTGTTTCATTGGTTACATACCAAGGTGCGTCAATTAGGGATCTTAGCGTTTTCGATTGAAAGCGTTGGAGTATTTCAATGTTGGAGTTACTTGCTGTTCCCCATAGTTGGATTCCGTAGGTCCAGACAGGTTTTATTACGGTCTTGTAGAGGGTAATTTTATTCTGTATGTTTAGTTTGGAGCGTCGGCCCGTGAGCCAATAGAGTTTTTTTAGTTTGTCCTTTAGTTGCTTCGTTTTATGTGAGATGTGTGTCTTCCACGTTAGTCTCCTGTCCAGGGTCATGCCCAGGTATCGGACTGTGTCCCTGCTAGGAACTGTTGCATTGTTGATGGTGACCTGGGGGCAGGTTTGTTTTCGGAGCGTGAAGGTTACATGTGAAGATTTCTTTTCGTTGACTTTGAAGCCCCATTTGTGAAACCACTTTTCCATGGAGTCGAGACTTCGCTGGAGAGTGGATGAGGCTATTACCGGGTCTGCGTGGGTAGCTAATAGCGCTGTGTCGTCTGCAAATGTCGCTATTGTTATATCGTTTGATATAGGTAGGTCGGCAGCGTAGATGGAGTACAGTAGGGGTCCGAGGACACTACCTTGGGGTATGCCGGCTTCTATTGGGAATGTTGCGGAAGTGGCGTCTAGGTAATTAACCATGAATTGCCTATTGGTTAGGTAAGATTTTAGGATGGAGTAGTAGGGGTGGGGTAGGATCTTTTTAAGTTTGTATAGTAGCCCTTTATGCCATACTTTATCGAATGCCTGTTGGATGTCTAGGAAAACCGCTGAGCAATATTTTTTCTTTTCGAGTGTTTGGCTGATCGTATGAGTTAAGCGGTGGATTTGCTCTACTGTAGAATGATGTTTTCGGAAGCCGAATTGGTGATCTGGGAGTGTTTTCAAGTTCTCTAGGATTGGGAGGAGTCGGTTCGTGAGCATCTTCTCGAATAGTTTGGACAGGGTAGGTAAAAGACTGATTGGGCGATAGGAGCAGGTTTCGTATATCGGTTTACCGGGTTTAGGGATGAGGGTAATCAATGAGATTTTCCAGGTCTTAGGATAGTGTTCCAGGCGAAGGATAGCATTAAAAATCGATGTGATGAGTGCTATCCCTTTTGTGGGAAGTTCCTTTAAGTTTAAGAGGTTTTTGCCTCTTGCTGTAACCAGTCTGCTGCCCCATTGGATGTGCTTGGCGTTATAGTCTCCTCCAACTATGAATCTATTGCCCAGGGTGTCCAGGAAGTTATCAAAGTCTTCTTTGGCAATGGAGTGTCTGGGAGGGCAGTATACTGCTGAGGTGGTGATTGAGCCATGACAGTCTTCTATTGCTACGTTTGTTGCTTGGAGGTAGTCTTTCTGAAATGATGGAAGTTCGTAGTGCTTAATACTTGCTTTGATTATTATTCCGGTGCCACCGTGGGCCTTTCCGCTGGGGTGTTGGGTATGGTAGAATTTGTAACCATTTATTTTCAGGTAGCTCTTGTCGGTGAAGTGGGTTTCCGATACGAGCATTACGTCGATTTGCTGGTGTTTTAAGAAGAGTTCTAGTTCAAGTTTGTGTTGCGCTAGACCGTTGGCGTTCCAGAGTGCTATGCGCCTTGGTTTTATTTTGAGTCGGGGCGTGCTAATTTTTCCAGGATGAGTGTTAGTAGCGATAGCAAGTGATTTATTTGCTCTGATTGTTTCTCTATTAGCTTTTCAAGCCTTGAGGAGTTGTCTGTGTTAGGTGGGTTGGGGACACTGTTTTGGGGAAGGTTTCTTTGGCTGTTCGGGTTATTTTGGATGCCTTGTACTGCTTGGGCATAGGAGGTTGAGGTGGAGATGAATTTGGTAGGACTGGGTGTTTGGTTGGTTGAGGGGGTTGGGGTAGTCGTGAATTTCGGCGGGCTGGGTGTTTGGTTGGATACCTCTTTTGCTCTGAGCTTAGGGTACCTGTTCGTGTATAGTGTTTTATATGCTGGGCAGCCTTTGTAGTTGGCAGGGTGGTCCCCTTGGCAGTGGATGCATTTCGCTGGGTTTCCGGTGATTTGGCGCACTGGTCAGTGAAGTGAGTGCCTGCGCATTTAACGCAGCGGAAAGTATGGTTGCAGTATTTCTGCGTATGACCGTACCTTTGGCACCTTTTTGCATTGCACTATTTCTTTTTTCACGAGCGGTGGTTCGATCTTTACTATCGCGTTCATTAGGCGACTGATGTTGTAGATTTCCTTATTGTTCGGCTTTTGTTTAATGTCTAGGAAGAATAAGGATAACGGGTCTTTCGAGACTCTATGCCTTATATTACTTACGTTGATGACTTCGTGGTCGAGTTTTGAGAGTTCGTATTTGAGTTCGTCTATGTCTGCTGAGTGGTGTATGTTTCGTAGGACCACCCGGAAAGGCCTTTCCTGTTTGAGTTGGTAGGTGTGGAAGTTGGCGTTCAGGGTCCTGAGTGTCTTGGTGAGTTTTCTGTAAGCTTCTGGGTTCGTCGGCAGTATTTTTACTTTATTGTTGCTTATCTTAAGGTTATATTCCTCCTTGCTGATATCTCTCTCTAGGGACTTGATCATTGTCTGTATATCAATGACGTCGTCCACAAATATTGGTGGGGGAGGGGGGATTCTCTGTGAGTGTTGGTTTGGTGGCGGTTCTACGATTTCCATGGCGTCGTTTGAGGATTCCAATACGGCGAACCTGTTGTGTGTGTTTATTTGCGTTGCTGGTTCTATTTTCCTCTTCTTTGTAGTGTTAGCGTCGTTAGTGCGGAGAGTTCTGCTACACTTCTGCCACGGGGGGGGGGGTAGCTCGGGGTAGCTGCGAGTCTGCTCCGGAGAGCCTGGTCGCGGTTGCTGGGCCATCATCGAGCTAGTTAATTCGGAATGAACAACTAGTCGTGAGGCTGTGAGGCTAGTATTCGTGTTGGGGTTAGGTGCGTGGGATTTTCTTCTCCCTAGGGGGTAAGGGGCACTTAGCTGTGTTCTCTTTCGACGGTTGGGCGACACGTGTTGTTTTCGGACTACGCTGGGCACTAGAGACACGTCTGCACGCTTCGGCACTCCACAGCGAACTGAGGATTGTTTATAAAATAAAAAATGTAACTATTGCTGTGCTATATAGTAGATGACTATTCAGTTTAGATTAAGTTTCTTATCTTTGAAATATTTAATTTTTATTTAAATTCTACATCTCTCTCAACGTCATTGATGAACTTCATTACTTAGACTGCAGAATATGCGTTTTGTTGTAGACGTCTAAGTTCACTTACAATACCAAACGGTAACAATTGCAGGTAAATCAAAGTAATGAATAAATATAATATAAAATTTTTTAATACAAAAGTGTAACTAAAATTTGTGTATGTATTGATTTATATGTATGTATTTTGTATGTAATTTGTGTATTAATTGTGTATTAATTTCAAATCTTCTTTTTTTATCCGCCATTGAGGATTAATAATGGGTGAATATAATATACATCATAGAATAAATGGCTGTTACCAATATGGTAATAAATTTTTAATGTAACAATCGCTAAAATTCGTAGTGTATTAATTTTAAACTCTTTTTTTTTTATTCGTCATTATACATAACAGTAATAAGATAAAACTCTGAGACTGCAGCTTTGTCTATTCTTGATTCGCGCCGCCCTTCATGGTAATTGAGGATGTACACGCAACGAGAGTACGTACTTGGGTATATGGTAGTTGAAATCAGCGACACCGAGGCACAAAAACGATTCTGGCCTGAGTTTATTACATTTGGAATTGTAGATTCGAATAGACAGTTTGACGTGGTGATAGATACACACTTCGATGATTTCTACCACGCAGTGTGTGTTTTTGTATGGCACTACTGTTTTCATTTGTACTATTTGAAGTTCGTATAGGTTATTCTTCGGAATTCTATTAGTTCAGAAGGTTTTGTTACGTTACAGGTAGGTAGTTCCAGGTATTCAAAGTTTCATATTATTGAGTTATTGAATTTTGAAATAGTCAGGTTCCTGAATTTTATAATCTCCGAGTTTTGAGATTCTCGATTTTTCGAATTTTTAAATATTCAAATTCTTAAATCTTTAAATTTCCAAAATTATTTCTTAATTTTTCCTTTCGTAATTATAGCTCTCTTTCAATGACTCCTTTTTAATTGTTACCTGCACTGCAGTCATCAGGGTTCGAGTTCATTCAGTATATATCGGGATTAAATTATAGACTCGAAAATGAAAAGAAGAATTATTCGCGAAAGAAGCTTATATCAGCAATATTTTTAATAAGAGTATTAACAGAAATATACTGTTCAGTTCTTCAGTAACGTTCAGTAAAGAATTATATTTCGACGTTCCTCCAACATTACAGCTAGTTCCCTTAGGAAATAAAATATTATAATTATATGTATTAGGATGATATTTTCAATATTAACTGCGTACTCTGTATATATATATATATATATATATATATATATATATATATGTCGGAGATGAAAGAACACCGGAGTCTGTAATTGAATAATTGTAGTTATTCAATCCGATTGTAATTGTTCGAGAGTTGTGATAATGAGCTTGGGCTCGAGGCGACAGTCAGTCGCCGAACGTAGCCGCGGTCACAGGATGAACGCTTTGCCTAGCAAAGGTATGGAGTAATTCTATAGCTCTCCTTAAAGGAAATATTCGTGGCGACACGCGACAGTAAACATTCCAACGGTTTCTATCCCGTAGCTCGCCACACGCAGACCTTATTCTTCGAGTAAGATGATTGTCAGATGTCGATGCGTCTCCGCAATACATGTTCGGCTAGCCCGAGGGCCCGTTATAAATCTTAAGGTTTAGTTAACTAAAGTCCTTCAAACAGACAAACAGTCTTTGTCCCAACTACGGGAAGATAGGGGAGACATATTTTTCAACGAGCGGCGTCTCCCACTAGCAACTTTCCCTCGAAGGCGGCTAGCATCTTTTTCTAACCACCGATATGGAGATTGACCAATTAGCAGCAACGTCAATTTCCCTTACTTTCTGAACGAAGGCTTTTCTCGACGAATCCGATGATCTCGTATCCTTAGACACACCCCATTATAGTTTTCCTCTGTGGCATCATCGGGACGGGAAAGGCATTCTCGTTCGCGATCTCACTGATGAAAGTAGTAACCCTTTACGACCAGTGAATATCACGCATCCGACTTAGATTTTGTGAGTACGTTCATCTATCATCCCGTCGACCGCGGATTCGTTATTGAACCTAGGATCATTGTCATTAGTTTCTCGAGTGCCTAACTACCATGGTTACTTGTCCGGCTCTATAATAATCGTATTTGCACTAGTCAATGTCTTCTCTATTGCATAACGACAACGTGTAACCCAAACGAAGATTCGTTTCACGCCCCTAACCCTAATTCTAATGTCCGCTCCGACATATATATATATATATATATATATATATATATATATATATATTTAAATAACACGTACTTTTAAATACAATTCGTATTTTTTTAATTATCATCACTATGCAATACGTAATAATATAAAAAAATATTAATTCAAATGAATGAAGCACAGATGTTTTATTAATTTTATCAAAAGCTACAGTATTAAATATGGATAAATCAAATATTCGTACTTCATAACAATAAATATTGTGTTACGTCGCGTAACACTCTACCTAGCCCAGGCCACACACCGCGGGCAAGATGGCAACCAGATGTCTTCGGATACTCACTGCGTACCCTCAATAGCCTCAAGTACCTTCCATAAATCTCATAGATTTCCTAGTAAAGGTCCTTCAAACCAAACAAACGTCTATTTCCGAAGAATTTCTAAAGACTATTGTCTACCACGGCGGGACAAGGGAAAGTTAGTTTTTCTCACGTACGCTGCAACTTTCCTCCCACTAACCACTTTCTCTCGAGGGCGGTTAAGACCCTTCGTTTAACCAATTAACAACGAAGCCTATTTCCCTCACTCTCTTAACTAACATCGGCACCAACAAATCCGATGGTCCCGTGCGCTAGACACACCCATCCTTAGCTTTCCTCCGAGACAGCATCGTCTCCCAAGACAGTACTGATTTTACATCCTTCGAACGGTCAACATCCTTTAACCGGGTATACACACCCGCAGATCAGTCACTCACTCATCTCGTACATACGCATCAGCGTAACTGCCTTCGTTATAAGTTGTTGGAATAAACGGTGAAATATAACTTACTCTGCTGTGTCATATTCATTTAACCACCTCTGTTATCTTAACCGAAACAGGGGAACGACTACTTCGCGGCGTCGATTCACCGAATCGTAGCGAGAATTTACGCCTCTCGCTGACGCGTTTTCCTCGCGACCGCGTCTCTCCGCGAAAGGTCGTAACAATTGTAACATATGTAAGTAAATCGATAAAGTTAAAAACCGAAGATTTTGCTGCTGATAAATATTTATGGTAATATATAAAAAAAACCATATAAAAAGTGGCAAAATCCTGTAAACAATGATTTAATCCATTCTCCTCGGTTGAGATACTGATAAAGGGTATCTTTGCAAACAAGGATCTGACTTTAATATACCCATAATTATCCACGATTCTAAAGAGAGTCCTGATGTTAGCCGATGGAACATACGATTGAAATCTCGATTAACATATGCTACCAAATAATCAAACAGCAAATTAGCAATAAAGTCCAATGTAATTTAGCCGTGAGTCAATATTGTTACACATTTCCCCATAATTGCGATCGCTGTCGTAAATTCCCATGATATTTTGTTCGATATTCCATGCAAATATCATCAGATTGGCCTATCAGAGGCTGAGAAGAATTGGCATTAACGATGAAATGCACCTGGACCGTGGGGTCAATACATTGCCAATAATGGGACGCTCGTACCTGTTCCTGATCCTTCTTTCGACCATTTATTAAGAAAATATATAAATAGGCGCGTTATATTAGTATAATATATGCGTTATATAATATACATATATATATATATATATATATATATATATATATATATATATGGAAAAATATGTCTATTTATGCATATTTGTGGTATTCTAATATGTATTGGAATTCGTTCTATAACACTCTCGTTGCTATGGAGGTCAATAGCTTTGTATTGATCAGTGATTTTGATTTTTAATTTTTTGTTTTCGTATGGGAGTTATCATTATAAACCAGAATTAATTGTTATTAGACAGAGGATGCTCATGCAAATTGAAATTCTTACGAATGTAACTAAAGAAATAGAATTTCAAATATTATATATATATTCAGCAAATACTATAATTACTCTATACTACATATATTATATGTATTTCTGCATACTATTGTAGTATGCACATTTGTATTATCGTGATATTTATTAGGTTGTCCGAAAAGTTTCTTTCGTTTTATAAGGAAATAATACACGCACAATGTTTTTTGTTTATATTAGTTTATTGAATTATGCACGAACATAATAATAGAAATGTAACGAAATGGATCATACCTAATTCAATAAAATAATATAAAACAGAAATTGTTGTTCATCTATTATCACCTTATGAAATGAAAGAAACTTTTCGGACAACCTAATACAATATTATACTATACTCTACTATAATATCTACTATAGTATCGTGATACTATTGTAGTATCGTGGAATAATCATAAGAAAAAACTCGCTAGCTGTACGAACTACATGGGCCTGCCCATCGATATGTCCGCGGTCCTTCCGAAAAGTAGTTACTTGAAAAAGGCGTACGTGACTATCATTGGTCATGAACGGCTGCGGAACACGTGCATGTGGTGGTAGTACGAAAACTGTGATGAAAAGATATTTTAGTGGAGAAAGTTGGTTGCCAGTTAGTTGGAGTTAGTCACGAGTCATGAGTAGTCGATTAGTTGTATTACATTACTACATTAAGCTCTAAATAATCATCGTTTTTCTGTTTCAATCACTATAAAAAATCGATCAAATAAATAAAGTCACTATACCATTTGCATGTTTGCATTTTTCAGTAGCATCTTTTATTTTACGTAGTCGATTAGGAAAATCATATCCTATCATATAAACGGAAAGTTTTTAATTTCAATTCAAATTTCCACTCGTCGTGTGCAGAAAGATTAAAGTTGATTGGGTTACCTTGAGTAACGAAGCTTAAATTCGAGTGGTATAATAATTACAAAACTAACACTCAATATACCAATAAAAAATCTATTAATTTTTATCAAGTTCATGTTTCTTTCTTTGATATATTTATTGTAAATAATGTTCATCATATTTGCCTCGGCATTTAACACAAGATAAATGTAAACGCGCGGAGTTTGAAATCCATTCTCTCAAAAACGACATGATTATCAGTTATTCGTACATTTAACGATATGCAAGTAATCACAAATATAATCAAATAATTCTCATCATATTTTCCTGCGCATTTAATATAAAATGATGTTGAGCGCTTGAAATTTGGAATCCTTTCTACCAAAAACGAAAGGATTATTATTTATTGCCACGCTTAACAATATACAAATCCTGTAATCAATTTAGTTTATATGCACATTTTCCTCGTATAGTTTGACTAATACAGACAAAAAGGGATAGTGTGTTTTTAATAATTAAAATATTATGCTCCAAACGCACATACAAAGAGTCCACACTTTAAAGGTTCAAAGAGGGCACCATTACGCAAAGAAGGAAAGACTTGATTGTATTCCGTGTTCGCGTGTTGTAACGAAGCAGTCCGTCTCGCGAATTTATGTCCCGTAATGTCGTGTATTAAACAAGCTAAAAGAAAATTACTTTTTTAACGAACCGCAAACCTGTGCTATTTAAAGTGTTGAAATAATTACAAAATTCTTCTGCTTTATCCCTTTCCCGAACGTACTTGCACGAACTCAACGCGTTTTAATCCTTTCGTCACAGCATTCTTTGTTGCAAAGCCAATCGTATAATACGACTGTGTCAGACACGTGATGCCCGTATATTGACTTAATGTACGTAAAGTAATTGTATTCATAAAGAGGCAGTTTTATCATTTTATCCTTCTACAAAGTAAAAATATATATTGTATTTAATTAAAATAGTTGATCACTTGTTAGATTTAATCTAAAGAGCAATTTATATAATTGAAATATATCTTATAGAAATAATTTCTTTTATATAGCGCTTTGTGTTATTAAATTATTCCCAACAAAGGCATTCGCTTCTTTTATTAATGTTGACTCAAATTGCATTAAAAAACTAAAGAAATAGAAAGGATTAGAGACAAAATTATGGTTATCGTGTGTAAATTATATTCAATCGTAATATTCAGTTATTCAATTTAATATTTAATTATTCGTCATCGTAAGATCATGGACTAGTACAACGATTTTAAATGATATCACTTAATCTTTAAGTATTCCATATTCTTTTGTATTTTATATTTCAGTGATAAGAATCAATATATTTAGAATGCGAATCAAACATTTATCGAAATTATTATATTCATTCATGACCCAGCGATACCAATTAAGAGTTGTTTCATTCACGTGTATCATCATACTTCATGCTCTGCATGAGCAGAAGAAGCAAAAATATAACGAAGTGAAAATGTAAAGAGAAGTGTTTGGGAAAGAACAACGGAAGAGATTTGTGCGAAAGTTCGTTAACCGAAACGTGGCTGCAGTACCGCACATTTACGATATTCTATTTAATATTTAATATAACCATTATTATTTTCAGCAATTATTATTATTTAAATTCAATGCAGTAATTCTATACAATATCTATTATTATTTAATATTTAATATACTGTAGTCATTATTATATCCAGTAATTACTGATAATTAAAATTCAATACACTAACTCTGTGCAATAATAACTATTTAATATTTAATATACCAGAATCGAGTTGAAGCTTATAAAGGCCAAAATTACAAGAAAATTTTAACGCTTTCAAATATTCGCTAAAATGTTAGAAATATATGATATTCTATAGACTAGATTATAATATATTTATCAATGGAAAGTTTCATAAACGTGGAACGCTTCAAAATTGCTCCTTGAGATAAATAAAAATTATTATACACGGCGAATTGAAACTATATACAGGATCCTGTTTGCGAATTTTTTACAAGATATTAATAAAAATTTTCTTCATCTCGTTCAGGCTACGAGAATATCAGCGCCAGACTAAAAGTTTGTAGCCAAAAGAGGTGGGAAAGAGGTAGAAAAAAAGCTGTTTATCGGTTAACGTAACAAGGCAGCAATGTAGCACGATGAAATTATTATTACCCTCTTTTTAAACACCCTGTCTTTGGTATCTGCAGGACTATGAAACGAAGAGGATAGGGGGTGAGTTTTAACACCTAGATGCTTGTCATGATAGTGTTGACATTTTCAAATGCAAACGCTGAAAGCAACGCAGACGGAACTCTCGAGAGTTTTACTTTCTTATGACGTGTTATGTATTTTTTATCATCCCCTTGTTTCACTTAAGATTTTAATAATTAAACGTCGCATGTTATTTATATTTGGCGAAAAACGTCTGATACTTTCGTAATCTTAACCTGTTTCGCGAAACAAACTTGGCGCGCGTTAATAGGGAATGAAGATGCGAATGAAACTAGTAAATAACTTTCATTGGGAAACAATTTATATCTATACAGTCATGTTATTTTCTACTTTTGGGTACTTGCCACAATTTTCATCATTGCTTACCGAATTCTTAAAAACGATAATAAAATCCTATCATAAAGCTGTCACGTTAGTTATTATCCTTAATCGTCACAATTTTCATCTTTACCCATCAAATCCTCAAACAACAGCTTTCGGAATGGAGCAACCATTAAAACGTAGTCACATTAATTGCAACTTCTAATGTTTACACGGAATTTTCAAATGAAAGTTCTCAACATCAGCAAAGTAGGATTACATTAATTGCTCTGATCCTCCAAATTTTCGTCTTTACTTGTCGAATTCTGAAACAGCTTCTCAAATCGACCATCTCCAAAATATAATTACATTCCTCACTACCTCCAATATTTACACAGAATTTTCAAACAACAGTTCTCCAAATCGCCAAAATTTCACGTCAGAAATTACAGCCGCACCAGCTGTCACCCTAATCGTCATAATTTTCGCTTTCAATCATCGAATTCCCAAAGAATAGTTGTCGAAATCACCGTGTCTTGAAATCTACTGGCCATCGAATCATCTACGCTGGAAATCACTCTGCGCAGGAAAACATCTTCTATTCTCTTGACTGCACCTGTACAATGCCACAAAATGATTCCTCGCGGGATCTCATAGAACACCAAAAGCGTCGAAATATCCCGTTCGTTTGATTGCCGAGTGTTCAAAAGGCAAGCCTCCGTTAGTTTCTGAGTCCAGGACCATCCAAATAAAGTTCGCTAATAAGGTCACAGCCGGTAATAAAAGCCCGCGTTTCCCGATGTCGTCGTTCGTGAAGAGAGTTCATCAAGATGCGTATGGGAACGCTTACGCGGTGCACCACGTCATAGAGCCACCATGGATGAAACGAAGTCGATTTCTTTGGCATCGCGACGTCTCGTTTATTAAGCGGCCGTAACGCTCGGCTTGTTCACGAATCGAGTTTCTTTCGTTTACGTTTTTAGGTACTTACCTACTAGTCATTAGAGTCGCCATTTTTGTTTGCTTGTGTCTGTGTGGATTTCTTTGTTGTCGTTGCACTGTTATAATTATTCCCTTCTTGTCAAACTGTGATTATCTATTCGGATTGATACTTTCGTGAATATAGTTTATAAAATGAAAGGTGTGGAGATGATTATTTTACTATATTATAGACATTTCATGTATCTTTGCATATTATGTCAACCTTCAAACTTCCTTGCACAAAAGTCCGTAGTCTAGTTATTATCAATTTTAGAGCCAGCAATGGGATCGCTATGGAAAATAAGTAATAATTACATTTAAAGTATTATTTGCGAAAAATAAGCGTCACAAATTTGATGGAATTTCGTGATTTAATTAAAAGAAATAAAAAAAACGAAGGAAGCTGATTAAATGCGTATTAATCACGAGGTTAGTACGTTATCTTCCAGTCAAATATTGTCGGAATCAACATTTAATCTCGAAAACATCCTCACTGCAACCATGAAGTCGATGCTTTCAACTTTCCCAAATATTTTCTCAGAGCCTCCAAGGTTTCTCAAAACAAACTAATCTTCATTATACAATCTCTCCAAGACCATTCTTCTATCTATAATATATAATCAAAATTCAATATTCTAAACAATTCGGAGTGACACGAATTGTAAGTCGCTTCGAAAGTCCTAATCGCTTCAAAAGTCTAAAACAAATTAAATATTCAAACTCTCAAAAATAGTAATAATTTTTCTTCGTATAAACGAACTTCACAGTGTCCAGCGTGTTTTAAACAA
Source organism: Bombus vosnesenskii (assembly GCF_011952255.1). Taxonomy (NCBI): domain Eukaryota; kingdom Metazoa; phylum Arthropoda; class Insecta; order Hymenoptera; family Apidae; genus Bombus; species Bombus vosnesenskii. The sequence goes on from NW_022882987.1 coordinate 468,819, forward strand.
CGTCAGATGGGTGATCTATCATCTGAAAGTTCCATCATCGGAACATTTTTCTCCTGTAATCATATTTGCACGCGCGTTAAAACGAGCACATGTTCCCTTTTATTGCTCTTTAATCCTGTAACAACATTAATTTTTCGATCAAGACCAAGTCACCAATTAATGTATCTTAAGCGAACGTGCGCATGTTAAGACAACAAAATCCATTTACAAGTTTTCGTTTGTTTCTCGATACGTTGGAACTTTATCAAGTATTCACGTTCCTGACGACTCGATTCGAACAGATAATCAAACAGACGGGCGAGTGAGTAGATCATCGTCGAGCGTATCAACGGATCATTGGCTAGCTGATCCAAGGGACATGAGTCAATAGATCGATTAATATCGATACACCGACGCACAGAGGTATTGAGCTACGTGGAAACTAGACGGAAATATAGATTTGGTTACGCTACACGACCAGATTGACAAACAGGAGAGGCGAAACGCAAAGCCACGGATCATCGAGATAATTAACACAGTCAAGTAGCTGGTCAAATGATTTTTCTTATATAATTAAAAATTGCGTTAAAATTCTATAATATACGGAAGAAATTGTATAAGACAAGGATTGGAAAAAACAGTATAGTTTTATAAGATGAAATTATATTCGAGAAGAGCAACGATTGAAATAATAATATTATTAGACAAAAGAAAGTTTAATCTTTTATATGAAATTTACTTGCACCTGTTAGCAACTATCGCATTTCTATTCTGAAGATATTTCTATTCTAAAGCACATATCACGTGTATTTATCTCTCTTGTCAAATACAATCTGTTTTATAAAATGATAATATTTTTTTGTACAACAAGGCTTGTTGAACACTATTTGAGCTCCGTTTCAAGTTTGGATAGGAATAAACATACAATAAATATAACATATATGAAAATCACAGAATAGAAACTTAATAAATATATTTTTGTCGATTTTTTGGTTTCCATATCATTCTATAATTAAACAAGAGGATTTTAATATGACATAATCGAAACTGAAAACGACCTGTTGGACCTAAAAAGCTAAGTTTTTAAAAGCAAGTTGGTAGGTTGAGGAAGCAATATCTTAATATCTGCAGTATTGTAATATTATAAAGCCGTTTATGTTTCTATCGGAATTCTCTGCTTCTGACATTTGCATCGTTTAATGTTTCAACTTCTGTATTAATTTTGCATTGAAATTCAATAATAAATCGACAAGTTCCCGAAAGATTCTACCTATCCTTGTCTCCCTTCATGTCTAATTATTTAACCACTCCAAATAATTACCTGGATATTATCGAAACAATCAAATAAACGAATAACGCGTCGAACAGATGCGTTCTGTTACCTTCTGGAAATCCCGGATATCCGGCCATCTGGATAAATTGGCTGCATTATTAATTTCAGAATGATGATTACACAACAATATTTATAGAAATGCTTAATTGTTAGTAAGAAGTTATTAATTAAAGGATTAGTAGGACTGATCCGAAGTTACGTTGTGTAAACGTCAAAATGTTTACGTTAGCTAAGGAAGATTTTAATGTATTACTGGAGTAATTAATCACTATTTAATACGTTATTAGCGATCGTAAATAATAATTAAAACGATATTGTCAATAACAGTCCCTTTAAACAGGTTAAAAGCCATCGTATATTTTTGATAGAAATAAAATAGTCCCTCGTAATAACGATTTTCTCCTTTCTTCTGTAAATGTAACAAATTTCCTAACCATAGAAAAACACGATTTAGTCGACATTGATCTAAAGGACATAGCAAAGTCGAGAATTTCTACGAAATACTCTAAATACTCTAAAAATGCTGAAATGATACTATCTCAAAAGTATCACAGAAACGATCACGTGATACATTTTTTACGGGTTCTAGAAAAAGTTAATTTCCATTCAAATCGTGTCTCATCTGCTCAGTTTTTTGAAGATACGGACTATTTTTATTTTACTGTACAGCTCTATCGAGAAAAAAGAAGAAGCTTTCTGCGTTCATGTCGAAACAAATAGAAATAAAAAAAAAGATACACTGGTCTATGGTCACATATAGTATTTTCCATTAAAGCGCCCTCCTTTGATTTTCCGCGTTAACTTAAAGTACAAGGTAAATGTATTGGCGGGTCAAGGTCATTTGTCCACTGCCACTCTCGTCATGAGGAAGAAGACGAAGAAAGCTTGTAGATTAGGGAAGAAAAACAGAAGAAATAAGGTGTGACATCAAGAAAAATAAGGACAGGGTGTTGTCAAAAAAAGAGGCAGACAACGGAGGGTATCTTCGTAAAGAAAAATGAAGATCGTGTTAAAGAGCGGGTACGCCCCTATGCTTCTAAGGATGATCTGTTAAATCACTACATAGAGTACTGTGCAAATGTCTTGCTGTTATACCATTCATAAAGTAGAAATGTTTCATCTTGTTTAATCTGAATATAACGAGATTTGGTGTTCTTTCAATTTTGTTGCCATATTGTAAGAAGTACTTAATATAAGAAACAGTAATAATAACGTCAAAAATTTATTTTATTATTTCAAAAATTATTTCATTATTTTATGTAATTATTTTCGAACAATTTTTTAACAAACTTCTTCTGCATTTCCTTATTTTCGTTTTTTTTTTTAGAAACCCTTTCTCTCATTTTAAATAATTATATACGTGTTTTAGAATATTATAATAATGAATCTACTACAACAATCTAAAAAAGAGAGTCGTATAGCATGAAAAAAGAGAATATCTTTAAAAAAAATAGTTATTTTCATATAACAATATGTGTAAAAATATGTTTAGTTCTCATTATAAGATTTGTAAGGTAGATAGCGAAAACTTTTGCATAGTGTTCTAACCTGGTTTCGTTAAATAGTTCACTGTACAAATATGGTTATTAGCAACGGACGATATAGCTTTACTATAGAAAATGAAATTTTGTTACAAAACTTTGAATCTTTAAACGAAAACACATTTAAATACTAGTAAATATAATTTGCATGATTTGTCCTTTGGAGGTAAATAATTAACTCGTACTCTTTCCACGAAAGATTCATGCTTCGTTGAAACCGTTTGATCTTCGTTTCAAATTCTGAATAGAAAGAAACAGAAAGACCTTTGACTCTTTGAAGATTCTGTCGTTCGCGTAAGAAACAGGACATTTTCTTTAAAAGAATTTGTCGGCTGGATTCTTTCGAGTTCGTTATTCCTTCTGAAGAATTTCTTAAAGGATCCGCTCAAAGATCGTAGAAATCGTGACCAAAGAAAAGTCGAAACTGATTTATCGAATTTTTTATCAATCGATTCGTTACGATTTATTTAAAACAGTTAAAGAATTTAAGAAATTCGAGAATCGAAGAAGTTTTCCATTTAAAAGAGGGAAATTATTATTTTACTAAACGTCTTGAATTTTTTATGAAATTTCAGATTCAAATTGTACGATAATCAAGATACACGAGTGATTTGAGCAGGCGCCAAATATTTCTCAATGAATCGTATTTAAAATGCATCCGTAAAGAGCAAATTACACTCTTCACGGTGAATCAGATTTCTCTCGATAATAAACAGAAGAAAGAAATTTTCGAGTGATCTATTCCAATACAACGATAAATAAAATATTATATAAAAGCCCTACTAACATAACAATACGTCAACTATATAAAAATCCTTTTAATACAACAATAAATCAAGTATCATATAAAATCCCTCCTTCTAATGCGACAAATCAAACAACGCGTCAAAATCCTTCTGATATAGCAATAAATAAAATATCATATAAAAATCCCTCTATCTCCCCCTTTCCAATTTTCCTCCCATCCCTGATTCTCCTTCAATTCTCACCGAATCTCTGCGTAAATTCGAAAGGATCCTCATCTAACTGTCGAATCTCGCGAGTTTAAGATCGGCACCGCGCCACTTCCGGCCCTTTCTCGCCTCCTTTCGTATCTGCTCGCTTTAATTGGGATCAGCTTGGCAGCCACTCGGTGCGAGACAAATGAATGAGAGCGAAAAAAAGTGACAAGGGGTTCCAAGTACTCGCACGACGAACGGAACTCGTTCAGAATCCTCGTCGACGCTTTATTCCGTCACTACCTTCCCTTCCTCATTCTCTTTGCATTTCAATCCCTCGCGTAGACGCGTAGACGCTTTCAAGACGTATCTTCGTTAACGCTGTGACTGAATTCTTCACGCGGGCTATCTCCGTCGTTCGTGGGGTGTCGTCGCACCCTTGCACCCTTCGAAATTCGTATGTGAAATTCGTATGTGACCAGGCAACCTGGATCTGTGCAGGGTGAATCATGCGGAAAGAATTGTTTCTTAGGGAGTGCACGACGTAGATTAGTTTCTAGCGAGGGATGTAGTTTTTCGGATCTCGAGGTCGCTTATGAAAAGTCACCGGTAATTAAAGTAGAGCCTCCCTTATCCGAACTAATAGACAGACAAAACTTTTGAAATAATGGAATTTTCGGATAATGGAACGATCACTTTTCTCATATGAAGTTTAATTTATTCAAATATTTATGGATTAAGATTAATTTCTTTAAATATTTACGCATCTCGTACATTTTTTGACTACTAAGTTACGTAGTTCTTTCAACACATGTGGCTGCACAGACAATAACATGTCGCTACGTTAGATTCCTTTGGTATTTCGAATCACTTTTCGAACGCCACGAATGCTTCGTCATGAGGAGGCTCTCTTCATTACAACTTTCTTTTGCGGATTTTGTTTATGTAAAATCGCCATTTTTATCGCCTTCGTCGCAATGAAACCATTTTACTACATCGATATAACTGTTTAACGACTTCATTTATGTAAGTAAATACGTAGAATTGATAAAATTAACGGAGAGAATAATTTTTGTTATAATGTTAAAATTCCAATTTATTCGTAGTTTGTATAACTATTTGAAGTTTATACCTAACAATTTTGAAATGGATCGTCGTTTTACGACAAAAATATATCACCAAAATCGGTGATTTACAATGGGGAATGTTACCCTTTGCTAACTATTTTAATTTCACTTTCATCAAATTCATTACAGGACGCCTTCCATTTTTGGAAGAAGAAAAAGAGTGAAGACATAGATATTTGAATTTTACTTTCATCAAATCTATCCTTTCAGCTTCAGAAAAGATATATATATATATATATATATATATATATATATATATAGAGAGAGAGAGAGAGAGAGAGAGAGAAAGAAAAGGGAAAGAAACAAAGTTTAATTTCGTTCTCATTTTCTTCTTCCTTTCTTTTCTTTAAATTTGGTATGAAATTTCAAATGGCGACGATGAAATGTTACCCGGTAGCCGTCAAGAAATTTGTTCGACGAACTTTCGGTTCGGGTCACATTTTCACCTTTCTTCCCGTTTGCGGCTTTCATCTTTGACCGCACATATTTTCTGGCGAACGAGCACCACTGACGTTCTGGTTTAAACGTGCCACACGTTTCTGAGTAATTGTACGAAGTTCGGTCATTAGCTCTTGTAATTAGTGCCCCCTTCCTCTTCCTTACGGGCTTAGGAACGGATTAATTTGAATCGTATACGGCGTGCAGATGCTTTAGTGAAACTTCTTTTATCAGAATGATCCAAGAACTGGACTGTGAGATGCAAATGAGACGGTTATCTTTTTTATTGACATAAATGCTTGTATAGCTCGATCTGTGATAACTGAGTTTTATGGGTAAAACGGGTTTTAGGTTTTTTATTGTTGCGATCATTAAAAACAACAAGTATTTTTTCCCTTTTTGATGAAGTTAATATTGGCTTTTATTAGAATAATGTCGTGATTATAAATTCATAGTTACTTTCCCCATGCCATTTTAACTATTATATAATGATTTACATGGGTTACATATAAAATGTTTATATACATATGATAAATTTAGATTTTCACACGAAAAATTTCTGGTTTTAAGATTAAACGATAGAGTACTATTTTTAGTGCTCGCTTTCACTTTTACATATATGTAAAAGTTGCATGTACGTCCCTCTATTTTATTTTTGATAACGTTTCACGTGCAATAACGATGTTTTTTTTATTAATATTCGTAGTACCTCTTAGGGTGCCTTCAGACAATCAATAATATTGTCGATATTTTAAGTTTCTCAACATCATTGTATAATATTGACGATATTGTATTGATAATACATATAGATTCCTGTAATTGAGAACCTTAAAATATCGACAATACACGTAACTGATAGTCCGAGAGTAATCTTAGAGTTGACCTATTTTTCTCATAAACTCTTTTTTATTTCTATGCATAATTTTCTATCGTGATTTTTATTTTTTAAGCAATTCAAATCGTACTTGAGCTAATGTAAAAGTTTTCTTTATATTATATAGGTAATAATGAATTAACGTATAGGTGAAACTTTTATGGTCATTCTCTCGCAAAAGGTATCAACTTCTCCACAATTGTCCTTTGAAACGTAATACTTTGCAACGATTATTCCGAGAACTAAGTACGTAATAGCTACAGTATCGACCTTATAAAACTCCCTTTGAATCTTACAATATTATATTACAAAAGTGTTTGTATATGTCTGTATTTTAATTAAAATAATGTTTCTCTTTCTTCCATATACAACATACAATTTCTATAAAATTCATTTTTTAACTTATTACTTATTAACTTGTATTACTATTATATTATATATTATATAATTATTATTTAAAAAGTGAATTTTGTGTTTTCTTCATAGTTAATTTGGTGTTAATTTAAATATATATTTTTATTAATAAGAAGAAATAAATTATTTATAATTCTGAATGACAAAAGGAATTATAGTTTCTTCCTTTTTTAAATTCGTCAGTTTACATTTTCTTGCTTACGTTTCCTTTCGCATTTTTTGAATTGAAGGAACAGTAGTTTCATTCTTGTCGCAGGGAGATTGCAATTCAAAAAGAAAGTCGCAAAGAAGAAACGAAACGATCTTCAAATAAAGAAATTCTTGGCGCTCTTCAATTTTCCAAGCAAAATATTCGTTGGATCTCGCAATATTTTCGCGAAAATGTTTCTCAGAGAAAATAAAAAATTGTATACAACATTTCATTACAGAACAAGGATATTATTATTTATTATTACATTTATATAACAATTTAATTAGGTCTAACTATAATTAACTTCATATCATTTGGTGGTACTGTTGTACGTTGGTGGTACGATTGTAAGCATTAATAAAATAAAAAATAAAATAAGGAAATAATGAAAATACGGATACGTATAAGGAAAGCAATGTAATTTTCTTTTCTTATCCGCGTCGCTTCTTTCAGTTCCTTTCTTCCTTACTCTCTCGATAACTGGATCAAGGAAACGAAACCTGCCATGTCGTTGAATAATAAACATGCTAGGCTCCCTGGTGGGATTCAACAATTTAAGTTCCTCTTTAGTTTACGGTTCGCCACGCAACCACGTGGCTTCAGGATTCACGAAACCTTGGATTTCAAGCTGAAGCTTAATTTTTTAAGCTCAATTAGCTTAGAATTAACAAGCATCGGCAGGAACACCCAGTGTCGTAAAAATTTAACGATATCGTTTGGCAAAGGAGCAGTGAAACTTTTTCAGATGTATCGTTTTTCTACGTTTTGTGTTGAAAGATGGTAGAATGGATAAATGGAAAAATATGATACATAGTAATGTGTAATGGGAGAGTTAGTGGAAAAACGAGAGTGCTTGGAATAAAAAAGTATCTGCATAGGAATTTTTAAAATGAAGGTGGAAAGATTAGTTTTTGATATCTGAGTTTTCAATATATTAGTTTTCGATACTTCACCTTCTAACTTTTTACTTTTCGATATTTCAATTTCCAATATTTCAATTTTTAATATTCTAGCTTTCGACTACTTAATTTTCGATATCTTGACTTCCTACGTTTCGGATACTTTAATTTCCTACATTTTAACTTCGACAAGTTTAATCTTTTACATCGCCCTCAATATTTTTATCTTTGGTACGTTACTTTTCCTTAATTCCCGAGGTTTTCATTTTACCTGTCCAATTTAATTTTCCACACTTTAATTACTCAACTTCGATATTATAATTATAGCCGTAATATTAAATTACGGCAATTTTGGTTATAGCTCTTTCCATTAGCACCGGTTGTCTAAAGTAATATTCCGAATGATCGTTGACTGATTGCAATCGGGCAGAGAAACGAGATATTGCCCGTAGGGGTTGTTCGTTGAAATTCAGAGCAGGACAGACTTGGACACGTAGTTTACAACAATATATTTCGTAGCAACAGTTTCTTGCCATAGCGGAGCCTGCGGCAGAGTCTAAAGATAGAAATCAACTTGACGAGCGTCTGACATAAACTAAGGGTTTTTGATATAAATTGTGAGAGTGAAGTGTTTAGTAGGATGATCTTAACTCTTAGTTGTCAATTTGGACCTCATAAGTCAAACTTTCTAGTCTCTGTTCCTAAATGAGCCTAACTTCGCGTAAATTTGGACCTGGAGATAAGAAGTAAACAGACAAGAATTTAAAGTATTTCCGAGAAAAGAGTGCCATAACATCATAATACATCGTATGAGAATTATAGGGGAAAAATATGGTAAACCGTTTTCTTAATTATTTTGGAGAAGAATAATTGAAGACTATAGGAAAAAGATTAACATTTAATGGGACAGTAATTTTTAAATTCAATATGCTGTGAACCGAATACATATTATTAAATAAATTCCTATTAAATAAAATTATTTGATTTCGGAATTGAATGTGTATTCTTACCATGTGTATTCTACCTGAATATTTAAGAAATGTTAACCATTATAATATTAATCTATCATGGATACTTTACAAAACTTCTAAAAGACTTGTATTCTACTATATTTTTGGATTCAATTCTTTGCTTTTCTTAATTAGATATATCAGATATTTCTGTTTTTCCAAGTAACATTCGAATCAGAAAAATAAACTTATCTGTTCTGTGTTGTCTCGAGTTTTTAAATTTAAGGGGGGATTCTTGAGTAACAAAAGATAAAAGCAAATCATTTTTATGAGCTTTTCTAGACTAACTACTGGATTATATGGAACTAGATGTTGGCATTAAACCCATTTTTGGAAGAAAAACATGAAAAATCGGGAAGTTGTAGCGTTTAGATGTAAAATTTCCTTTTTTGGTATATAGATTGAATGTATATTGTTTAAACAAATATTATAAATAACTAAAGAAAGATTTGAGACGGAATCCTTGGAGAAACTGGTTGCAAAGTGAATGAGACTTATCCGAAATCGATTAAGCAATTAGTTTTCCAGTTATCGTGCACGCCAGTTTAAAATACTGATAAGCAATAAGAGGAATTGAAGTGAAAAAATTTCATTTATACTTCAAGACTATACATTTCAAAAAGGTCCAATCCCATATAATTAATAATCAGTCTAAAAGAAATGCATAAAAATCACTTGCTTCCATCTTTATTATAAGAGAATTCCCCTTAATACAGATTGCAAACCAATCTTACATTTGCAAAGTTGTTTTTTTATTTAAGATCTTTAAAGATTTTTTATTATTTTTATTAAGATTTAAGAAAAGTATTGAAGATCAACCATAGCATTTAACCTATTAGACTGAAACTCTCAAAACAAGACATTTCCGCCGTATTTAATTCCAGAGGTAGTATACTAACGAAAACAGACAGAAGGCGAAGGAACGGAAGAAGATACACAAAGAAAGAACCTATAATCGAACCAATGCATCGTCTCGAGATACATCCCTCAACGAGCAAAGATTTATTTCATTTGGCTTAAAGAAAGAATGTTTAATTCATGACAGCGGTAATTTAGCAAATGCGCGCGACGCTCAATTGTGCCCCGCGCGATCCCATTTCCATAATTATTTCAGGACTCGAAGGCTTTATAAATCGATTACGGCCGATAGAATGTAAATTGCCGAATAAGACTGGCAAATCCTTCCCGATCGTTTCGCGTTACGCCACTTCTTCCTCTTCTGCTTCATCTTCATTTTTATATACACCTGTTTTCTTCTTTCTCTTCACTCATTCGTTCCATGAATATTCTTCTCCTTTCTTTCTTTTTATCAATCTCCTTTGCTCTTTTCCACATTTTTTTATTCTCTTTTACACCGTGAGTCCTTCTTATGTTCTTTTGTTCTTGTTTCATGTTGTAAATCTTTGTACTCTTCTCATTCGTCGTTTTAATATTCTATGTCTCCATTCTTCTACGATTTTATATCTTATTTTCCATTATATTCTATAGTCTTTGCCATTGTTTGCATTCATGCCTCCTGTATTCTACGTTCTTCTTCTTCTTCTTCTTCTATTTCGTTTCTTGTTTTCTGTTGTAGTGCTTGGCAATCTTTCCATTTATATTCATGTCAAAGATAAACACACAGGCGATTTCATCAAGCTCCAGATATTTTCAGTGACATTCAAGCCGAGTAAATTGTCTGACTATGACAATGGTATGGGAATACTTTTCTTTACGATATAGTAATAAATTAAATAATTATCGTATACGCTTTCTACAGTTTTGTACAGAGAATAAAGGAACTCATCAATTGATGGATAAAAAACATATAGGGCTCTATTTTAAAATATACCGATAACCTCGAAATCTCTTGAAAGAATGATCCTAAAAGAAGATTCTTTCCATCATCACGTGTGCCTTTTGAAATAGTATAACTTTGCCCAGAAAAATTTTGTTATACAATCTTAAACAAGGCAGATATTTTAAATCATTTAACTGAGATACCTTGCATAAATAACGATTTTTAAATATATATGGTAATAATTTAAACACTCTCCTAAACTTGAAGTAACTTGTCATTTATCTTTCACCGCATATATGCACATCATATACTGTATTTAGAAAAATGAAATTTCTGCACGCGGTCGTAGTTGCATTTTTTCTTTTTCTCCATATCTCCGCTCTTGTTTCCTCTTTTTTCTTTCCAATGATCTGTTTGTCCCCTCCCCTTCAAATTTTTCTTTTTTTCTCTTAATTGTACATTGTTTTCTTCTTTCCTTCCTTTATTATCTCGCTTCAGTCTTGTTAATTCGCTTAACATGTAATTTTCTTATTTATATCTCGTATATTCATATTCTACTCTTTACTCTTCCCTTTCGTTTTCCTCGTTCCTAACTCGTTATCATCGCGATTCGTACGCTATCTTAGATAGCTTCTAGTTAACGCTGCGCCCCATGAAACGGATTCCTCGTTCACGACGTGCTCCGCAGCCTGAATGCCCCCCTAGAATGCTATATCGGATGCGCTCAGAGATTCTCCTGTGTTGCTCTCATCTTCTTTGACGCTCCTTATTCCCAATTCAAGACAGAGACAGAAAGAGAAAGAGAGAGAGAGAGAGAAATCCAGTCAAATTCAAAGCACAGATTTTTATAACGGTTTAAAATTGCTACTCTATATCTCTCTTTTAGAAGATCTAGCCTGATTTTATAGACAGAGCATTTTATTAGGAGATCAAACTAATAGTCTCTCCACGAAGAATCAAAGTTTTTGCTTTTTCGAGAAAACTTTTTTGAGATTGAAGTCCGTTATTTATGTATATTAGTGAATAAATAGGAAAAGTTCTTATATTACGATATGGTTGTATTATGAATAAAGAAATAAAAATTTGAAGAAAAAACTAATAGTCCATTCGCGAAGGATCGAAGTTTTTGCTTCCTCGAGAAAGCCTTTTTGAAAATAAAGTCTCTTATCTACGTATATCAACAAGTAAACAGGGAAGATTCTTATATTATAATATAATTTTAATAAATAAGGAAATAAATATTTAGAACTCTATGTCTGTGGTATTGAAAGCAAAAATGGACTACAGTTTTTCTGGATGTGAATTCATGGCATTAATTTATTCCAATTAACTGCATTAACTGTACAAAGATATCGAACACAGCAGCGCTTAATGTTGTGTGCAAATTATTCAGTTCGTCGAGTATTGGAACTAGTTCGTTTTCGCATCCGATTATTTCTAGCGATTCGAAGCACAAAAAAAGACTTTTCTGTATTTGTAAATATTATATTATAAAAACAAATACAAATTCGTTACAATATTTAATAAATAAAGCAAATCTCCGCTGTTAAAGTTCCACTTCGGTAATCCTGTTCATATAGACATGTATGAATTTGCAAAAAAACTTTGTAATTTTTTGATAAAACTATTTTTACGCTATATAAAATACTTTTATATAATAATACTAATAATAGGCTAATTGGAATACTAATCTTCCGATATCTTTTATTGGAATGAGCGTTATTGAAAGAGAATGGAGAAATATTGACAGGGAAACGAGTTCCTTTGGGATATGGCTGAGGTCGTTTGATAAGGTAATTAAAGGCGCGATGATTATCCTGAAGAAAGAGATTGCGTCTAACTCTCTGCTTTCTTGCAAATCGAGGAGGATCTTACCAGAAAAGCTTTCCATGATAATAATGGAGAGGATAAAACGTAAGATTGTCTTGATGATATATCCAAAAATAGAGGAGACGGATGTTCGTACATTTATGTTCGTGATTTTTGTTCCATAAATTCGAATTTATTTGAAATAGAATATTTATTATTAAATTCTATTATGAATATTGTATTTCTTTTCTATAATGTGGGATTTTTAAAAATACATTTCTTGTATTTTAAAGCACTGTAAATATGGAAGAGCTTTTTATTTCGACTAATAATAACAGTAGTAATTAAATTTCAAATAAGAATTATAAATTAAATTAAGTGGAATTTTTTTTGTCAAAAGGACTTTACTTATTTACATACTCGCTAATGTGCTTTTGCACTTTTAAGTTACCTACAAGTGTTTAAACTGTTTGGTCTATTTCTTAGAAACAGAATTTATAGTATGTACTATGTATTATATATTTAGATATATCATACATCTTGCACTTTAGAGTCTTCGTTTAGAACTCGATCCATATTTAAATCTCCAGCTTACAGTGAACCTACAGCGATAAGCCTTTACTGCTCCAAGTGGGACTGTTAAGTTACGAAGTCAAATTAATGTTTCCAGTGGCTCCACACAGTTCAGGCCTGTTGAGGTGAACATGGCTCGTTTATGTTATCGCAAACGAAGATACTGGATATTATTTATATGTACTACATAGGGCATAGTGTGATATGAATTAAAAATTCTATGAAAATATTATTAGATAATAATTATAAATAATAAACAATATAATAATAAATATAAAAAAATATATAATAGATAATAGTTCATTGTGACTGTCGATGACAAATATGTACACGGTATTGTAATAGTTATAAATTATCACATAATTAAATATAAATGAAAATTGGAACTTAATTGACTCATGATTAGCACTAAAAGATAACCAGCGTCGAGCATGTACTTAAATATATTAAAAGTGAATTGTATATTTTGAAATTAAAATAGAAATAATAATAAATAAAAAATAAAGTAGAATTAAAAAAAATTATTTGCATGTTCTCAATAATAACTGTAATATGGAAAGAAAACTGATACTTTGACAGATTTGTTAGATCTAGTGTTAGACTATGAACATTTTTCTAAATTTATTCTTACGAACATAAGTAAAAAGACTGAAAATAAACAGATGTTTCATCTATCAAATATCACAACGAGTACTATACTTTCAACATTTTATATATATGTCTGCATATTGTGCGCATTTCACACCTTTATTTCATACCTTTGAATTTGCCAAAAATGCGTAAAAATCTGCATGATACTCTAAACTCTAAACGACTCTCAATTCACTCTAACAACTCTCGATATTCATTCGACGATTTGTTTTCAAACTCTATGCCTTTTTGTAGTACAGCATAATATTTTCCAAACAACCCCACTCCAGTTCGTTGTCATACTTATCCTTTTATAACGTCGATTTAAAATTACGACACGACAGTTCCGCTAGTTCTGTGCTTTAATATTCGAAAAATTCCGAACGATTTTCAAAGCAACCAACCGCAGTCGGTTACATCTATTCAATTTCGTTTCGAAGTTTGCCCGCGGCTATCGTTCCATTCGGGACTTTTATTACAGCCCCGCGTCGCGCCATCCGTTTCGTTCCAAGAAATTTCAATTACTCATGGATTTTTCTCGTGTTCCTTCGATGCTAGTCATTTAGAAATTTAGGCCATCGACCATTTGACGAATGAAAATTTTTATTTTGCCTGCGAGCGTTTCGAAAATCGAAGAGAATGTATTTTTTTTTTAATACGACTAGCAGAACATTTTATACGCTAGGATTCTTTAACCAAACGTAAATTGCCATTTCATTTCATAAACATGCGTTTCAAAAACTGGAAAAGATATATTTTTTTATTATTATCAAGAAAACTTTTTATGTATTTGGATCTCTAATTTGAATTTCCATCCTGCTAAGTAAGGAAGATCTATACAGAGTTTTTACAGTAAACTCATCTAGAAAAGGAGATACGAATACTAAAAGAAATAGGCAAATTAACTGTTAGAATGTTTCATTTGAAAGAAGATGAAACGTGATTCATAACGAGTTTTATTGATTCTGATCGCAATCATTTTTATTACCTTCACTCGATATTTCTGCACAGAATTAATTTGATACGTTGTTTACTTTAATGATACGGAACAGGAAATACTTTAAACGGCGAAATGTTTGATATATTTAATTTTAATTACTCGATGAACATATACCAAATAAACAAAACTAAAGTGTAAATATGTAGTAATAAAATATGATAGGTGCTTATTCTTAAACGATTTAATTAATATAGAGTATAATGATATTAATAATTAGTGTACCTGCATTCTCGGTAATTGATTATTACTAAAAGTGATTAAATTTGGTTTGAAGAAAACGTCAGCGTATTGATATTCATTATGCTATACTCTACATGCTAAATTAAGTGCAGTTTACACGATGGAATATTTCATGTATATATGCAATTGTAATAACAAATTGTAAATAGCAAATATATATCCAATTAATTAGTGTACACTTTTAAATGATGGAATATTTTATGTACTATTTTATACTTATACCCAATTAAAACTTGTTATTCAAAAATCTCCAACAAGCTTTCCAACCGTTCCAATTATACTTATTCTGTTAGTGTCTAGGAAATTAAGGAAGTAATTTTCACCTGTAGCAGATAATACCTTTATCTTTTAGCAACTGAAAAATTCTTTTCATTAAAAAATCTCTCGTAAATAAATAACCAGTCTCAATAGGTTATTCTACATAAACGCGCTCAATTATAAATTATTTCATTATTAACTAAGAAATTGTAGTAGTAAGTCTCACAAGTAGTAAATACCACGCTTACCTTTGAGCAGTTCGAAAATCCTTTTGAATAAAAAGTTCCTTTTCAATAAATAAATATTCTCAATAAATTATCCTACATAAACCCACCCAATTGTAAATTATTTCATTACTACCAAAGAAATTGAACTAGTAATTCTCACAAGTAACAAACAGCACCTTTACCTTTTAGCAGCTGAAAAATTCCATTCAATAAATAATTCCTCTCCAATAAACATTTCCAATAAATTATCACTGTAAACTGTATTATTATTAATTATTAGGTATTATTAATAGGCGAACCATTACCACCCAAGGAATCGGTAAAATTATTTTCGCAAACGGCGAACGACGCGACTTGTGCTCGTTTCACTCGATCCGAAACACGATCACGTTCCGTCGTAAATAGAATGGAGCCGTCCAATGGCCACTTTGGACGCGAGCATAACTTACGATCGCTTGCACGACGATATCTGCTAACGATCTCGCCGTTTCTTTGACGATTAAGCTATTCCTATGTGCAAGCAGCGCGAACTACACTAAACCGCAATGGACCGCGTAATCCGGAGATTGGGATCGTGAGTCCTGGCCCCTCGTTTCATCGGAGAGGATCAAATTTACCCTTATGTCCGCGCCTTGGTTTCGCGACCTACGAGAAATTGTAATGGCCGAACTTTTGCCCACATATCGAAGCCATCCCGTGGAAGCTGAATACCGAAGGAAAATTTTAGATTTAGACTTCCAGATATTGGATTCCTTCTCCTGCGGGAGGATAGTCGAACTAGTCGCCACGATGAATTTTTCCAGCGAATCGTAGATACGGTATTCGTGGGGGAGTTAATTGCGCGAGAGAAGATGAGAGGAAGAGTTGCCGAGATCTGATCAGAGGAAATTGCGGATACTTCTCGGGATGAGAGTTTGGATTATGTTTCATGGTAGAGAGAAAAAGGTTTATGGTATAAGAAACACAGAAAGACATCATAATCTTATGAAATGGATTTATATTTAATTGTTATGTTATATTTATATGTTTAATATTACAAAATATATATGACCGTGCAAATTCATTGCATAAGAAACATTAGTAACACTCACAAGGCTAGGAATAGATCGCACAGACTATACAATCACAAAAGAAGAACCGAAGAAGTGTAACATTTGTAACAAAAGATCACTTTAAGATATGTACTAATTGTGTACTGAGAATTTCAAAACGAAATGCAACAACACAACATTTCCAAGCAACCTCAAGGCGATCCTAGACCTGACTACACTTGACATGCGTTATAAGTATATAAGTATACACACTAATAAAATGCAAATATTATACATACTTTTGACCAAACAATAACATATTGGTCTAATATAATATTATGTAAGTCTATGAAATACGATTGTATGTATTTATGTGATAAAGAAAATAACGGCCATTTATGATTGATTTTATAGCGAAAATATGTATATGAAATTTGAAATATTACGTAGATAAGATAACAAAAACAAAGTTTGTGAAATATTAGAAACAATAACGATGAACTGATATTTATTTCTATTAGATTATTCTTAAAATTAGGAAATTAGAGGAAACAGATATATATCTGTATCTTCGAAAAATGTTTCAGAAACTGTTATTAGACGTACAAATAAATAATCTAAAATTTTCAGTGAAACAAAGTTTATTTAAAAAAAAAATACCACAAATTAGTGAAAATCAATCAAAGTATTTGTCATTGCTTTCTGTAACTTTATGCCATCCATTAGAGAAGTGATGAATTTCATCACGTGTATAATGCCGCGGCTTTAGACAAAATTCAAGCATCAGGTCACAGACAAGGCAGGACTTTCTGTGAAATTGCTGCGCGACAACGCTAGGCCGTATATACTTCTATGACAGAAGGCATCGTAATGAGTTTTGTTTGGTACACTTCGCAACGTCAATTCATGAATGAGATAGAAAAATGACTTGACGATCGAACATTATCTAAAAACGCAACATTTTACCACGATAAGATTCTCATCACTTGGCTGATAGACGGTGTAAAGTTATAGAAAGCAACGACGGATATTTGGGTTGAACTGTAGCGGCATAGTTTTGCCTCATGACAAAGTTACAATATAATATATAAATATAATATAACAGTTACAATATAATAGCTGCAAACATATGTTTATTGAAATATTAACCAGAACCTAATCAATTAGTATGTAAATGGCCTAATAAATACGACGGTGTGATAATACTTTCTGCAATCACTGTAAATTGTAAATTGTAAATCAAATTACTTCCAAACTTTACCGATATAATCAAATTAGTCGTGTTGCGTTACAATGTTAATAGAAATTTCAACAAGTCTTACATAATTGTACATTTTTTACACTAAGTGTTAAAATACTCCAGTTAACTGCCGTACATCGACTGGATCAATCGTTCCGGTGAATTTTAATATCCGAATTATCCCGAAATCGGAATTTACCGTTCCATCAGAAAGATAAACAGCGTGGATTTATTAACGTCACGTCGAAGTCGCGCCAATTTCCTCTTCCCTCCCCCTTCCGCCCTGCGTTTCCATTTCACTCCTTTTTCTTCTTACTCCATTCGCTTGCTTTTTTATTCCTTTTTTCTCCTTTTCGCGTAGCTTTTCCTTCGTTTCCCTTCTCTCTTCTTCTTTTTTTCATCGCCGCGTTCGTTGTTGTGCCCCGAAAGAGTCGCAATTTATCGCCGCATCGAAGAGGTAACGGGACGCGAATTTTTCATCCCTTGCGCCAGCTCCGTGATTTAGTCGGATCCGCGTGATCTACGAATCCTTCTTTCTGATCGCTCTTTGATGGCGTGGAACGTTGCACGCTCGCATCAATAATCCTTTGTCCAGAAATTGCCCCATTTTTTCCTTCCGTTTTCCCTTTAATCCTCTACATTTATTCGGGATCGTTCTCTTGCACAACTTTCACACGGTTATTCGGATACGGTGTTGCATTGAAAATGTTAGATGTTTCACGGGAAGTTTGTGGTGTTTTGGGGCATTGGTTCGTGGATAGGAGAAGTTAGGATATTTTTATGAAAATTTCATTTAGTTTCGGTGAGTCACCGTGGTGGAACGATATTTATGAAATGATATATTTACTCGAATTTTTGTTTCTACATTGTTTTAAGTTCTTTTCGTATTTAAGGTAATTCAACGAAATATCGAGAATTTTAAGATTCCTTCTTTACAGAAGTAAATAGGTTTAACATGTTATTTACTCGTGCACACATTCTGTACACTGCTAAATTACCAAAAGATATACGACTTGCAATCTTTTTCCAGTTTACAGTATTGCATAATAGATATAAGACATACAGTGTGTTATCATGTATAGGTAAATGAGGAAAAAGATCCTTAATTATTAATTATATAAAATTTACGTTGTACGAGACAGCTTATTCAGAGAATTTGTACGACGAAATATATTTTCACTTGGATCTAAAATAGTAAAAAGGTATCAAATTAATTTTACTCTTTGTGAAAGACCGAACTAAGTCAAAGTCAAACGAAACATTAGCTTCAAATCAAAATCAATAGTGATTTTTGAAAATCAACGAACAAAGAAAGACGAATGGAAAAAAGAAAGGAGAGAAACAGAATGAAAAATTTAATCGTATTGTCGAACGATATTTCCTTGGCGAATTTCTTCTACATTTTGCAAAAATAGGGAAGAATGGACGTGAACTTCATCCTAGTGAGGAAATCAAAGACCTCTGCGAGATCCTCGGAAGACACCTTGCTTTTAGCGACTCTTGGAACAGAGCGTCGACAGGCCGAAGGAACATCGTGGAAGTCCAAGATCCTCCTTGAAACTTTCCCTTCTGCTTCGCGAACTGAATAGAATTCCCTTTTGGGTCTGAATTTTTAATCGCCAACAGAAGGATCGTGTGTCTCGGGTTAACCAATTAGTAGTCGATCTTCGTTGGTCGTTATCCGTCGGTCCCAAACTGGAAACGATATATATACGTATGTACGTACTAGGTTATGAACGTTCGAATACAGTAATTACAAATTAGCGTGCGTATCGATACGTTTTCGACGAGTTCTCGCTTCGTGCGGCCGTAGTTCTGGATCAAATTTGAATTTCATCGAGAACGATTCGATCAATGGACGAATGGAAGGGAAACGGCCATTGGAACGTTTCCGCCGGTGTTTGTGCGAATCTCCGTGTGGAAATTTAGAGCGAATATATTATTAATGTGGAAAGATTCGTTTGCAATTAGGGAATAAAATTCGTATGGAAGTTTAGTTGAATTTTAGATTCTGCAATTTTCTGTTTACGTTTGAGGAATTCGATACAGGAATGACACAAGTGAGGATATTTTTAACTTGAAGGAAATTGAGGGCGAAATTTATTAGGTAATTTATATGAATTTTGAATTTTTTCGATTATTCAGAGGAAAATGGGACAAGTGTATATTGTAAAGAAAGACACATAAAAATTGATCACTGAATATGTATTCATGAAGGTATTCAAATTCATAATAAAATCTTCCAGAATCTAGATGAATATTTACGTTAGAAAACGCTAGAGTTGCTTATTTGAGTTATTAAAGACAAATGGAATTGACACGAATTGTATTGCAAAAGTTCTTTTCTCCAAAACGTAGACTGATCGATTTTATCGTCGATCAATGGAATCGAGAAGAATCCTTCCGTGAAATTCTGCTGTTAAAAGATTTCGAGTTTCTTCATCGAGTTTATCGAAAGAACATTTTGTACATTTGTCAATTTTAATATGGAAATTTCAATGATCTTTTGATTGTTAAATTTTATCGACGTTGAGTAAAACTGAAATAGATTCTTTCCCAAAATTCCGAGCATTTTTGTCGTCATTGTCATTGGCAAAGGTGTCAAACGTTTACACGATGAATTTCACTATGGAAATTCTGGTGAATTATTGATTCTTAGATTTTGCTAACGATAGATAGAATTGAAAGTAGATTCAATGGAATTTTCGACTTTTGTGATAGCAAGAGATATCAAAGAGACATTTACAGCAACTTTGATACGGGAATTTCGATGAATTTTCGATTATTAAATTTTTGATTGTTCGATTTTATTGTCGGTAGATGCGCTTAAGAAGGATTGTTTTGTGAAATTTTCGGTTTATTTTTTGGAGCAAGTGAAAGTGTCGAAAGGACGATTATCTATAGTTTATAAGTTTCAGATTTTCGTTTTGCTGAAATCTATGTTCTTTTATTTTATCGACGCATGAGTTTTAGAGAAACTGTTCCGTAGACTTTTGACTTTTTCTGTTCAACGAAAATAATAGAAAGGTTTTATATGCATCTTTTATTGTTAAATTTTGGACCGTTTGACTTTATTGAACAGAATTGAAAATAATTGTTTCGTGAAATCTGGAATTTTTCATTGGGCGACAACGTCAATAACACAAGGAATGTTTATATGAATTTTGTTACGAAAATTCAACTGAATTTCACGTCATTTCGCTCTATCGACGATGAATCGAATCAAGGAGAATTATTTGGTAAGAATTCCGATTTTTTAGTTGATCGAGACATTTATATGAGTTCTAACACTGGAATTCATGTGACACTTAATCGTGAAATAAAGATATTTTAGAAAATACGGGAACACTTAAAAAAGCAGAAAGATTCATTTCTATCATTTATCAATTGAAGTAGGTTAATGAAGGAAAAACGAGATTCGTAGAAAATCTGCCAGGTTTCCCTATTAATATCAAAGAGATTTTTGTGTGCTCAACTAAAATCTGCAGATGATCGCTTTCTTCCGCAAAGGAACAGGAAATATTCACTCGGGACTTGTAACCCCATTACGTTCGAATACGATGCTTTGTCAGTCGTCTGCTCGTCGTCTGTTCGTGGATCGTGATCGCAGCCTCAAAGCATCCAAGAATAGGGAATCTTTGCCTCTGAAGCTGTTGAAAGTGTTTTGAGAGTAACAAGACTATCGAGAATTGTTTCGAAAATTGAGTATCTGATCAATTTTATGCGCCATCATTTTTCTATTGCCTTGTCCTTTACGAGAAGTAAAGCGGAGACAAGGAATACTCGTTGCGTATTCGAGAAGAATTATTTTAGAATCACTTATCGTTACGAATGTTTGTACGAATTTAAATCCGAGGAATTTTAATTTCAATCATAACATCGCACAATTGATTCTTCGTAATTTTGTTATTCGTTTGTTCTTGCTTTCTTCGTCGTTCAAATTTCTTCGTTCTTTTTCTAAATTTCCTTTTTGTTTCAAAAATCTAAAATTTCAATTTTCTTCCTTCCTTGTGATTTTCTTATGAGGAAACGCATTAATAGTACCAATGCTAATATAATAATAATAGAAACTAAAATTAAGTTACTCCAAAATTGTTAAGTCCAACTATTTTAACTTAGCCCTTCCACAATAAAACCAAGATATTTTCCACCGTGGAAATAAATTCACAAATTAAATTTTATTCTATAACTACAGCATTTTAAATATCATTATGCGTCACATAATTATTAACATTTATTCTACATATGTAATTATACACAACATATATTTCACATATATAATCTAACACGCATTAAGAATTTAAAGTACATGTCTTTTACGTCCGATACTAGAAATGCAAGAAATTTTGATGAAAAGCTATTTACCATAATATACCATCAAAGTAACTCCAGAATTATATTTAATTAAAAAGAAAGAAAAAAGACGATCAGGTATCAAACACTCAAACAGCAACTCCTAAAAGCTCCTAAAGCTCAATACCTCGTGAAACTGAACTGAAAATCGTGCAAGAAAAATCACACAAAAATTCCTACAGTCACTCGACCGTGTCACATAAATAGATAAAGCTTCACAACTACGACAGAAATCCATGGCGTCAATTAATCGAGGCTCGTTCTCCACACATGACCATGGCCAACGATAATTTTCATCACAATTGAACCGAGATTATCGATAATTATTATTAATTATCAATATTTCGATCGTCTCACTGTCTTTAAACCAACTCCATCAAGGAGTATCGTGAGAGACTTTCAGGCTATGGAAACGTGTTAGCCTTTCGAGAAGACATCGTTTAACGAGTTAACGTGAGGATCTTTTAATCAGTGCATCCTTTTTAGACGATATTTGATGATATTTTTTGACCAGACACGTTGAAACACGTCTTTCGTTCGTGAGAAAAGCTTCTCCTTTATGTTTCTTTTGATATTCTTATGTATGTCTATGTATGTAAATGAGAGATCGGATGCTGCAGAACGAATGCGTTTCTCGTCTTTGTTTATTCACTCTTTTGGAGGACGATTTCAATGCATTGAAGCGCAAAAAAAATTAAACAATTTTGTTCTATTTTCTACCATCACGAAAAGAACGAGACATGAAAACTGTTATGTTTAAGTGCAGTACTATGTATGCAATGTCTATGTGCTTGCTATTCCTAGAAAGGGAAAATTATTTCTTGTGTTTTAAGTACAAATATCGTTTTTGTCGAATTAAAACGTTTTTGGAAGAAACTGGTAACGTTTCTTATTTTCATTTCAAACAACGGGAGATTTGTCGATATCGATGTCTTGTAAAATCTCTGGTTTTCATTCTATTTCTACTCTGTATACCATTCTACATAGTCTATTTATTCATACTATTTCTATTCTGAATAAATAAACATTTCTTATGTGGGAATTTCATAAACTTCAAGAAACGATAAAATATAATTCAAATATAAAAATATCTTGCCGAGTATATTTTTGTACATGCTAGGTTCCGAAGAATGATAGAAAAATGAGATCACGATCTAAAATATGAAATAAAAGTTGGTAAGGACCGTTTGAAAAGTTACTCAATCCTTTATGTATTCCTGTGATATGAATCGTAAAATGTAAATAGATAATAAAACTATAATACGTTCAACAAGTCAATAAATTAATTACCTGTCAATAAATAATATAAAAATAATTCATATAACATATTTATTGAAGATACATTTACTGTAATAAATGAGATATTCACAAATCTCCAATAAGAGACATTTCATCGAAATCGAAGCAAGATTAATTGTCGATTATTTCATGTCAAATGGATATTACATAGAGCAAGGATCGTTTCAATCATCAAGAATTATTCGAAATATTTCTGTGGCTTGAGGAACTCAATTTATTAAGTCAATAGCATCGAAGTGATACTTTGTACGGAAACTTATGGCGCTGAATTAAAAGCGACACGGGATAATCCGAAATAATGGATTAATCGTGCTAAGTGAACGTAAACCGTAAACCTGCTAGTTTCTTGAAGAACTTTCTGCGGGATATAATTAGTCGGTTCTTGGTAGGGGTATGTAAAAACTTCCAATCGACGAAAAGAATTTTTTATGATGGAGTTTAAAATTGAGCGATGACGGAGAGAGAGAGACAGAGAGAGAGAGAGCGCGCGCCAAGAGGATTGGATGGAACTAGTTTAAGGTTGATTAACAAAATCAATTTTTCTAAAGATATCAAAACATTAAGAGAGAGGGAGAGAGAGAGTAAGACGAAGTTAAATCTTGGAATTTTAATCAAAATATCGAAAGAAAGATGGATGAAATTCATTAAATCATACGTAAAAATAAAGATGAATATTAAAATACTTTAGTGGTATTCGTTATTCACTGTACTTTCTCGATTTTTATAACAAAATAGAGGAACCAAAATGTAGGAAATTTTGAAGAAACAAACACCCAGAATTTTACGTAATCTCTTCTGAAAAGTTATTTTATTTGAACAATTATTATTATTACATCATAGACCAATTAAACATGACCAAAAAAGAAAAAAATAATTTATTCAGGATACAAAGGAATAAATTTAATAATTTTCAATAAATCTATAAAAATTATTGCACTGTTTGGTCGAGTCTTTACTAAGAATTTAAATTTACACAAAGACCCTTTACCAGAGATTTAGATTCAACCAGATTAAAAGAGAAAAATTTAAGATCCAGCCAAATGGTGTTTACCAAAAATTTAAATTTAATCAGGGAATTTTTACTAAAAATGTAAATTTACCTAAACAGCTTTATCGAGAATCTAAATTTCATTTAATACAAAAAGATGAAAAAGAAAAAGAAAGAGAGAGAGGCGAAGAAAGAAATTTGCTGCCAAACTACCAAACATAACCAAAGGTAAGAACAACGAACGAAAAGAGATAAAAAAGGAAAGAAACATTTAATAATTTCTGATGGATCCTTGGATGACTACGCAGAAGACCAAACCACCAAAGTAGCTGTCATCGAGGATGTTCCCAAGAGCCCTTGCCATGATTGACCAAGGTGTAGCGCTCACGCCATATCATCGTCTGCGCGGTAATCCACTTGTTCTTATCACGGTGATTTCATGAAGAAGACTGTGCTTGACACCCAACTCGACGAATTAATTATGCATTCCATCAAGCGACGCAAGAAAGCAAGCGAACCAATGGAGAAAGATGAAGCGAGACGAAGAGAAAGGAGGAAGAAGAAAAGGAAAAAGAGGAAGAAGAAGAACCGCCGAAAGGATCCGAAGTTGGTCTCGAGACTGCCTTTGTGGTTGAAAACCGCGCTATTCGAGAGGATTGCACAGACGCCGCTGTGCGGATCGCAAGACTGGATGGCATTTTAATTGCCTCAATTAAATTAGACGCTTGTTCTCGTTGCGAATTGGACACACGCTCCAGGTACCGTGGTATACATTTCGTGATCAGCGTGGCTGTTTAAATTTTCCACAGGAAAGTACATGTGCGTGGAATAATTTCGGTTGATTTCGATGCGGATCTGAGTTGAGAAATTGTGTATTAGTTAATTTCGCTAGGAGAGAGAGGAGTTTTATGGGGAAATATGGAATGATTTCTTTTTTACGAAGGATTGCAGGTCTCAGTTATATGATAAATAATTAACGAAATTTACTCGTGATCGATAAATAGCATTAGATATTTTTTCTCCTTCATCAGATGATTTTCCTTGATTCATTGTTTGGTTAAAGCGCGATACTTGTATCTATCTCTTGCCACAAGAATTCTTTTCGATGATACTTAATAGTATAATAATTTCGATTTTATTGATTTATTACTGCATGAGTAGAATTATATTGATCATTATATATGTACCTATTTCGTATCAATCCAATTTCTGTTGTTCTACCGGGATACTTATTGAAACGAATAAAAGATAAAAATCTAAAACTACGCTTCGAACAATGTCTTATAAGCAAGTTTTATTCATATATTTTCCTTTAAATCAATATCTAAATAATTGGTTAAAACGGGTATTTAAATTCAGCTCGAAATAATCATTTCGCTCGTCGAATTTTAAATCACTACCGTACCTCCCTTTCTATTTCATCACCTTTTAATGTCAGACATTTCATTTTTTGATCAATATTTCAGCACAAAGCGTAACCTTTTTAACGATGCCATAATTTACGCATCGACGAAGGATCGCCTCCTTTCGTTTTTTCCCAACACTTTCACGCTTGTTAAACGTCTGTATTTACGTAGGCTTGCATGCGCATATTTCAGCGAGAAATATAAATACGATTGTTTTACGGTTCGCTTTGCGAATTACACGATCACGTTAATTTAGTTTAAACAAGCTCAAGCAATAAAATCTGCAGCAACAGTCACGGCGGATGGAGGCTGGGATTCGGCAGAAACGTAAAATTCGCGATCGAAACAATACGAACGTGTACGCTCGCACAAATATATATCTCGCGGATGTGTGATAAAACGTAAAAGTTTTAGTTACGTGTGCAATTATTCGCTGATATAATATTCGAGACGAGCTTAACATGTTCGTTATTTCGCTATTGACGCGCATGGTGCGGTCGATTCGTGTTCATTTTACTTATTGCTAGGCTCTAAACGATACGGTCGAAACAATTATTGTGATTTTTAAATTTGTACGTTTTGATAGGTGTACTTAAGAAGAGAAATGGGGTAGTAAGCAGTGTGTATACAATAGACGCTATTGCCTCTTAACGATAAAAATATGCATAATCAAATGTTCCTACATTGAGTACATCTTGATTGCAACAATTCTCCCTGAGGTTTCCTTTCTTTCTTAATAAAAAAAAATATGTTAGCGACCGAATAACTGTTTCAGAAATTGTGTAGATATCACGAGATAGGTCAGCATTGTTAAAATTGTTAGAATGTATCAGAACGTGCGGGACCAATTTCAGGAGTGGCCAAGATGCATAAAAACAATGAAACAAATCCGTACAAACGTGTGTTGTATCCGGTCTTGTTTCGAAGTTATAGCCATTTTTGTGTTTCAATAATCCGCAACTACTTACCTTCATAGGGGCTGTTCGAAATGGCTACCCTCGGTATGTGTTATTCAACATACACCTGGAATTTCTGGAAGATTGCGAAATGCTTTGACACGACGTCTGCAGCTTGCACACAGACCGAGGGTAGCCACTTCGAGCAACTTCTATAAAGATAAACAGTTGCGGATTATTGAAACACAAAAATGTCTACAACTTTGAAATAGAATCAGATAGAACACATGTTCGTATGAACTATTTTTGTTGTTCCTGTATCTCTTGTCCACTCCTGAAATAGGTTCCACATGTTACGACACAACCTGTATCATATATGGATTATTTAAAATGCACTTTACGCTCCCTTACTATTTTAAATCTTCATAATAAACTCTTTGTCAAACAAATATATTTCCCCAATTATGAATACATAAATTCCTTCACATAAAAAATTCATAACATTTATTCAAAATCATGTGTTCACTCAGCAATTTCTCGCTTCCAATGCCTCGTCCTTCTGTCTCGTATTTATTAAATCTCGTTTACTCGTGTTTCTGAAGCGGTCGCTTTATTGATTACGCCCCGAGGAGCAGTATTAATTAAGAAACAGCGTAGGACGAAGGCATTCCTTACGCGGCGTGGCAAAACACAAAGATGAAACGGCCCAGCCACCGGTGTTTTCAATCAAAAGTAAATCGTTCCGAGGGTTCATAATTAGAATCGAAAGGTGGCAGGGGGTGAGGGGGGATAGGGGGGTGAGATCACATTTAAAGACTCCATCACGTGGTGTAAGTAGTTAATCAGCGCCAACATCGTCATTATAATTGCCTTGGGTCGATATTAATAGAGAATTTTTTGCAACGGTATAGAAAATAGAAAGTGAAAGTAAAATAAGTAATGAAAATAAATATTCAGGTACTTTTTATGATCATTTATGCTACGATGTATTATATATAAAAGGAGATAAAAATGATTCTGTGTTACACTTTCAGCAATTTACAAAATGTTTGAGAACGTACATTCCTCCATAGTGAAAGATAATGTTTTTTCATCATTTCAGAAATATCATTTCTTATCTAACCTGCATCTTGAACATTAAAAATTGTTTCCCGAGGATTTTGAATGAAATTATGTTTGAAATCATTTTTTGATTTTAAAACAATGCTCCTCTACCAATGCATAAATAACGGATAATCCCTTCGTTCCACAATTTCTCAATAGAGTTTTAATTAAAAGACTATAACGATGACACCATACCAAGAAAAATATTCCAATAATATTCTATCAAAATACATTCCTTTAATTTAACTTTATTCGATTGAAATAAAAAATGCATGCAAAATTTGGATCATATTTGCATGTTCACTGCGTTTACACGATATTTTGAAGTGATATATTTCATTCTTTTCAAGCGGCGAGCATAAAATCGGAAGAGAATAACTCTCGAAGCCAGCGCACTGCAATAAGAGGATCAAAAAGACAGACGCACAAGCCGCGGCTAATTACACGCGGATAACTACGAAGAGAAGGTCCGCACGGGGAATTGAACAGACCGAAACACGCGATCAATCTATTATTCGCCCTGTTGGAACACGCTTTTAGCGATGCGAATCGTCGGCGAGGACGACGCCGCTGGAAAAATTAATTATGTATTCCATCCCGGCTTGTAAAGAAGTGTAACACATGTACACACACAAACACATACACACAAACATTTAATAAGAATTATATTGGTGACCGATGAGGAATGTTGTCCGTTAAGAATGGACGTGGAAGAAGAAGAAAAGAAAGGAAGAAGAAATAAAAGAGATGGAGAGATCCTGGTTTTGAAACGAATATGGAGGATCCGAGAGAATTGTTCGGAAATACAAATAGAAAGAATCAAATTTCTTCTCAGTTAGTGTAACTCATATATTAACTTGAGATTAACCCATTTGACTTCTAATGTGGTTTAAATAAACCACATTAGCAAATGTTTTTCATTTATGTAATTCTTAAATATGGAAAAAGTGAGAGAATTGTTTGTGAAAATAAAGATAGTAGGATGCAAATTTCTTTAGATAGTGTAACTTATGCAGTAGTTTAAGATTACTTTGTTTAATTCGTAGATTACTTTATTTGATTTCTGGATATAGAAAAATCGGAGAAATTCTTTGAAAGCAAAATAGAAAAAGCAATTTGTATACTAATATAAGATCACCGTATTTGGTTCAAAAAGTAATTTATTCGATGTTTATGTATTCCATTTATTTGCTATTATCATAATCCTGGACTAGATTATCAGAAAACGGTAATCATTTTATGAATTAAAGATTCAACCAATGTATGAATTTAACATATAAAATAAGATTAAGAGTAGTACTAAACGGGCATATACAAATAATTTTCACATTAAATCCTGTTAATTTACCAACCAAGAAACAACTTATTTTACCGAATATACTACAACCAATAAGAATAAAAAAATTGATACGAAGAACACTAAAATGTAATTTCATTTTATAAATTAAAGATTCAACCGATATGTGAATTTAACATATAAAATAAAATTAAAAGTCGTACTACATCTTCATAATAATTTCCCCCGCCAACTCCTGTTGATTTACCACCCGAGAAACAATTTACTTTACCGAATACGATGCAACCAATAAAAATTAAGAAATTGATACAAAGAACACCAAAATGTAATTTCATTTCATAAATTAGAAATTAATAGTAGTAAGAGACGTACATATATAATAATTTTCACATCAAATGCTGTTAATTTAATCAATCAAAAACAATTTATTTTATCGAATACTATAACTAATAGGAACAAAGAAAAGGTAATTCGTAACGCTATTCAAGATTACCCTTTTTTATATCTTACGGTACATATATACATATCCATGGAGTGCGCCGATTGAACGAGGGGAAAAGGAATAGGAAGCAAATAGCGAAAGTAGATGAAGCTCGTGGACGTACATAAACAAGGGTTCATCAATCATCCGAGTGCAAGAAACGGGACTAGTACTCATTATGGATGAGGGAGGGGGGGGGGAGCCTATGAAATTGAGACATTTTCTATCTTAGTCGTTCTTGATCTCCCTATCTCTTCGCGATCTCCTATCCTGCTCTAATACATTAGACTTGATGTATGAACGTGTGTATATACGAATATACGTCGGCCCGTGCATAAATCTCTCGACGCCTTCGAAACGCTCGAATCTCAGCAAATATGTCACCTCCTCGCTGGCAAAATGCGCGATCAGCGGAGATACATTATGGACCTTTCTTGGGGTTTAATGCGTCGCTCGTCGTGATCCGCGGGGTTTGACTGACAGATGAGTGTTTTTAGTTGGATCGTATTAAAGAGAAGAATCAAGGGATGGGATGGTAGATAGAGTGAGAAAGGGTTGTTTTGGGTGGTAGACTTGAGACGAAGAAGAATGTAACGATGGTAAGAAGAAGAGAACGCAGGAAGATGACGGGCTCTGATTGTTCACTGAGATATAGAGGGTTGAAGGGTTATTAGTTGTCTATGAACATTTTTTGGAATGTTGACAGTTGGACACATGTATGTATTACTGTAGATTTAGATTTAAAGATAGAAAATTGGAATTTGAATAGTTAAATTTATATTTAGGTTTGAATATGCAAATTCAAATACTTATTGATTCAAACATTCGAGTTAAAAAATTCAAATATACAGATATTTGCTCTGCAAAAGAATTTTGAATTTGAATACGAATGTCCGAGTTTAACATTAAAGTTAGCTATTCGAATTCGGTATCATGCGTTTCGAAACCTTATACACACGTGTGTATATACAGAATTTTTAAGATCAACAGCACTCACTACATCAAATTACTATAATAATATGGAAATAATTACTTATTTGGAATTTGAACATACTCGTAAAACATAAAATTGAAAATACTCTTAAATAACTTCCATGAATCGTTAGAAATTATTGAACATAAAATTTTTAATTTTTGCATTTGATGTTAATAATTTGATCTGTTATGTATATGTATATTGTGTATATATATTGTGTATGTGTTTATGTACATGTACGCGTTTAGAATAATGAGAAATGTAA
This sequence comes from Bombus vosnesenskii, assembly GCF_011952255.1. NCBI lineage: Eukaryota > Metazoa > Arthropoda > Insecta > Hymenoptera > Apidae > Bombus > Bombus vosnesenskii. The sequence continues at coordinate 499,415 of NW_022882987.1, forward strand.
GATAAACTGCTTTTGGAGAAGCAAGTTATTTTTTTTAAATTGAACGTAGCTCGTTATGTTTTCAAAACAGATAACAAGAATCGAGAGAAACAAGTCACGCCAAGGAAAGTCTTTGCGTTCTCCTAACAAGTTTTCTTGCTTCAACTACAGCCCTTAAAAGTCCAACCAACTATGTATTACAGAAAATTCCCCAACTCAAATGCCAATTACTCTATCATTAATCACGTGCTCGACAATCGTGTTCGATAACGAAATTTCCCCTTCTTACGCTGAAACTATTCATCGATAGCCAATTACAGTCATTTCCTTTCTTCTCGGGCTTTTATCCTTCCATCAATAACTTTAATTACCATAACACTAGGGTAAATGATAAGTTCTTGCATAATTTATATGGAAACTATGTTTAAAACGTATTAAAATCACGCAACATATTATTATAGCAACCCTTTACGTGACCAACTTATGGCAATTATGTTCACGTTATAGAAATTATGGAAAATTATAAAAAAAGGTAAGAAAGGAGAAAAGATCGTGACGCTGGATTATGTTTTAGATTTAAAGAATATTAAGAGCAATCTAATTTTTATATACTTAATTTAAAATTTAGTTCTTTTAGTTTTTTTCAATAAAATATTTTTTATACTTCTTATCACATAGCACTTTTGTTATCTTGGAATAAATTACTCAATTGGTATATGAGAAAAATGAGAGGCATTATGTAGACAGTCTTTTCCATGTTTTTGGTCACGTAAGGTATATTTATATGTGTAACTGATTTCATTAATTATCAAGAGAAATAAAATTATCACAAAAAATAAAGATGAATTTGTTATTCTTTTTAAACAGACTTTTCACGTACCTAAAGAAATAAATGAATAAATGAGAAGAAAGACTATCCTTATCATAGTCCACGAGTGGAATTCTAGATTATTCACCTACAACTAAATATACGATAAAACATATATTAACATTAACATTAAAATTCACATAAATAACAATAAATCCATAACTAATGAACTTACAATCAGTATCCTCGTATAAATATACTGCAATAAGCATAACTGAATCAACGATGAACATTTTCAGGTATCTGCAGTATTATTTATTATTTTTACTTGAAATATAAAAATCAAATAATATACAATAAAAGGCTACAAACATACAGCAATGAGCATAATTAAATCAATAATAAACATTTTCACGTAGCTATAGTATTATTTATTTTTACTTAAAATGTAAAAATCAGATAAAATATCAGATAAAATACACAACAAACGAATAATATTAATAAGATAGAATAACTCGATAAAAATCAAGCAGTGGAAAGACTGGAACAAACAACCCCCCAATATCCCTTCCGAATGAGAGGATATCCGCACCCCTGGGCATCGAATAATGCCGAGCAAGTCGTATTACCGGCGAACATAATCAGTTTCGTGAGAACCGATAATTGGTCACGCGGGCGCAAGCGAATTATCGCGTTTATTGCGCGCGATAACGCTATGCGGGAACTGCAAACGTTTCGTTTATTTCCGTTCGTAGAGACACGCCGCGATTACGTTTCTTCTTTCGTTATATCACGTGTCGACGCCTTTATCTCCGCGCGTATTATACTGTTAGGAGCGTTAGGATTACCGGAGGCATTTGATCTCTTTTTTAGCCACGATAATGTTGCATTTGCATACTTACAATTAATTGATTGTCCAGCATTTCGTACAATTCATTACCTCTTTAAGCTTACCTTTCATGATAACAGTGTATAATATTTTTGGTTTATTTACTGGTGTTTGATAAACCTTGCGCAAAATAAGTTAAATGCGTGTAATAGCATGATTTTGTACGAGGCCTCGTTTTTAAACCTGCATACGATGATATTTTATAATTTGCTCTCTTTTGTAGAATTACAAAATCAAGCACTTCTATTTTATCGTTCGTTTTTCACGTGTTGGAAAATTTCGCTATTTTTATCGGCAATTTATGTTCGTTATCCCCCACTTAAAAACTTGTTTCCACTGATTGTATTAATACTTACTAATTTCGTAAACGATATCATTTACAATAGATAATAAAAATAGAATGTTCAATCTCTGGAAAATGAGAAACAAGGTATATAAAGAAGAATAATAGAGTAGTATAAAGGAAAAAAGGGTAGTAATGAAAGTTAATATTTAACCAAATAAATGATTTCAGAGTATTCCAGAAATTGGAATATTCCATTTCGCGTTAATCATGATGTTTGGCAGAACTGTCGGGAGATAGGCTCAATTATTTGAATCCTTCGTAATTTCGCGTTGGCACGTCTTATTAACAGTCAACATGCGCTAAAGAACAAAATTCGGGTGCAGATTACATGGCTACTAGGCCGCATTATTAACATAACGTCATCGTTGAACGCGATATTAAACGGCTCGTTATTATTCAAATCGATGCAATTACGGTTTTATTGCTGTTTGGTGCAGTATGATCGTTTCAGAGTCGATGAACCGTCTTTGGAAATGCGAACGCGTGTCGTACAATCATTCATCCCTTGAATCTTGTCATCGTTATCTCTTTGTCCAAGGTAAATTTCAAAATCACCGTTTTAACATTTTCACGATTCGATAATATCCCTCGTTCAGTAACGCTTTAATACCTGTCTCGTTAAACAGATTCCAAGATATAGATTTGTAATTTTATTGACACCGGTGAAGAAATTTCATTCGCTTTTCTCATTCTTTTGAAATGAACGATTTATTGTTGAATTGTTTATGGGTACAATGATTAAAAATTTTATACAACGATTTTTTTTTATGAAACTTATGAAACATTTTGTACACTCAACTTTCTAAATCTTTCTTCTTCCAACTTGTTTATATGATAATATAGTATGTTGTTGAATAAAAAAATTTTAATTAGACGTACCAGTCCATGTTCGTTTTATAATATTGAAGTAAATAATATTGAAGTAAGAAGGGAACACGTGTATCTTATCTAATTAATAATTTAAAAAGGAAAACTAGACAATCTTGTTTATATACAAAAGCGTATATATATTTTGAATATCAAACAAGACATTTCGATTAAATCTTTCTGTAAAATCGATTAAAGTGAACACAATCGTATTTATTAAAGGATTTCAGTATATCGCGATCTTTCATGAACGAGGAAGTAACGAAATAAATGGACACCCGACTGAAACGATAACCCACAACCCACGATATAATAATCTTTTCAAAATAAGAAAAAACGATTGAAATTGAATTTTGCAACTTTAAAGAGAAATAAGAATTCAAAAGGAACACGCTACTAATTTGCAATCTTGCTGGAGATCGTGCAAGCAGGGTATCATTAAATACCAGCAGTCGTTTACATGTCGTTCCTTTTGAAAGGTGAATTTGCAACGCGACAACTTCAGGGGTGGGTTTTAAGCAAAAGTCGGTTGGCAAACACCAATCACCGTTGCCAATCAGAAATTATTCATGATTCGACCTAATAAGATTCAGACTTTCCCAGCTGGCAGACATCAAAAGAAGCAAGACGATAACATTCGTCTCCAGCTTTCGTCCGTAACACTTTCTCGTATCAGAGCAAACAACCCTCGATAAACGAACTCAAACGACCAAGTTTGAAAATGGTACTACTAAAAGGTTCGCGCGTTTAACTGCTCTACTGGATGTGCTTTTCACGATTACTTCGTATTATTTAAAAATCTGCATGTTAAGTGTGATGTTTTGATAATTTTGTTATAGAGATTAATTAAAAATTAATGTGAAAAAATTAATATCGGACACGAAGTTAAATAGAATCGACAATATTGAGGTTCGTTTAGTTTAATAATTTTTAAGCCTGTATGACAATCGATATTTTGTGTTCAGATCTGATTGACTACTTGCAGGTACCAGGTTTAGTTAATCATTTTCATGCAGAAATATCTTAATCCTTTCACTGCGGAGCCAGTACGTCGTGCGAGTACAAATTTAGGTTGAAGACGAAATATTGAGACTTATAATTGACATGACGTCAAATTATTACATATGGAGGGTACGTATTATTTATTATTATTCGATATATATATATATATATATATATATATATATAGTTACCATTATTTATTATTATGGTAATAGCACACAATTTGACGAGTATTTCTGATTTTTTTGAAACTGTAACATATTGAAAAGAATTATTTAAAAATATCATAATATAAGTGTCGCAGATAATTCTAAGTATTTTTAATTTTACTTTAGAATTAAACCTAAACATGACTTAACACAAACTATATAAAGATAAATTAAGCAACAGGAAGTGAACAGACAGTTATGAAAGAAGTATAATATAATAATTATTCATAATAAATTCAAATAATCAAAAATAACAAATAAGGAGTGAATGAACAAATGGAACTTTGTGATCATCTAACAAAAAGTCGAGGATACTTACCAAATTGCATTGTCATTATTACGATATTAATTAATATAATTAATTAATACAATAATAAATGCAATAGATACCTTATTATATCCAGAATTCACACGAAGCAACTCTTTTGAACATATAATAAAAAAAGCGTGTCGATCGTATACGAAAAAGATGTATAAAAAAAGGTACATAAAAAAGTGTAAGATACTGGTTTTAAAAAGTATCTATAACCTTAAAATCTCGTACAAAAATGTGCACTTAATAAAAAATTCCCTTGACCATTATACACGTGCCGCTTGAAATAGCGTAACTTTATCCTGAAAATCTTTTTCATACCGCAGCAAATAGAGCAAACATTTAGATATTCTGTTTTCCACGAATCAACCAGTATATAATCCTAGCACAACTTCGAAACCGAATATTTCAGTCGTTAACAACAGAGTAATGATCGAAAATCAGGATCGATCGAACGGAAGGAGAACATAGGATGTATCATCCCATTCCCCGCGACTTTCAATCAAATATCTGTGAACTCGGTTGGATCCAGAACGGAACGCGGACGAAGAATTGGCACGAGCGTCTCGCAGAATAAATTCGCTTGCCATTGGTGAATCGAAGCGTGTTCCAGGCCGGAATCCTCGGAAAGTCGTAAACGACTAGTGATCATAGGAGATCGCGTGGCGGTCAGTGACGCCGGTATCCGGAACGTTTCTCCTAGATATCGTACTCGCGAAAGCACCAACGACCAGCTGGGACATGTTCCGCGACAAAGCGACCCTTTCTTCCTGCTTTAAGAGTTTAGTGTCGGGTATTAAATGTAAAATTCTTCCAGTCTTCTTGATCTCTTTCGTGCATCTTCGTACAAAGGTCGGAAGATTTGAAATGTTGGAATACGACTACCGGAGGCGACTAATAGACGAGCATCGATGAATCAGAGTTTCTCATTGCCGACTTGTTTGGTATTTTTATAGTTTTATTTGTTTGTTTATTTATTTATTTATCTATCTATCAATGGGCGTTAATCCTATAAAGCAGCAAAAGGAAATAAATATAGGTGTTACGAAGTTACAAAAATTAGGTTACGAATAGAACAAAACAGTATACATACATAGTATATACATACAACTGTATGCCACTAGCAGATCTTGGACGAAACACTCACTCTTTCTGTCTTCTCTCGTTGTGTCTAAGGTATAGGTCTGCTAGGTGAGAGCCTTACTAAGGAGTCCGCCACTACATACAACTGTATGCATACAATACGTAAATAACTATTTAAAGTTGTATAAGGAAATCAGCTCGAACAGATATTACATTAGCATATCTACATGCCCTGATCTTTCTAATATAATATTTGTATATAATATATAATAATATTGTATATAATAATATATACATATAATATTTCTAATATCGTTCACAAAGAATTCAACCCGGAAATGTTTTAAATCTCATGATGACTAGATGACATATTTGTGATTCTTTAGGTTTCGACTGTGTCTTTATGTATATTGCGCTTTGTTCCAACGTTTCATGAACATCCCTCCTCTCACTCTTCTCGTATTATCAGCTTGTTGCAATGTTTGAGTTTCTCGGAAGTTAAGTTGATTGAGAATTTCACGCAACGATTTGACATGAGAATTTGCAAGTATCTTGATTCCATTACCTAAATACACGATTAAATCGTTGACGACTTATTGAATTTACAAATTGCTTTTCTATAAAAGACCTTTTTCTCCTGTAGTTTTCGTATGTTTCAGTTTTCGCGTGAAATAAGAAACGAAACAATATTTCATGTGTATTGACCTACGAATTATGTGCCATAATTGCGGTTTGTTTGAAAGAACTAATAGATTGATACATATGAAATTTTGTTTCCCCTTTTCTTTGACGTAAAATTTCGGACACAGTTTTGTTAAAAAATGTATGTAGTTTAGCAACTAATAAAGTTGCGTGATCCTTAAATACATATATATTTTCTTTAAATAACAATATAACTTATAATCACATATACGACCAGGACTCAATATTATACGTAAAATAGTATTTATACAATTATTTCTCCCAACAGTATACATAAACTTACATTCTCATCCAATTTCAATTAATACAGACTTAACGAATAAAATCGTCGGACATCGAACAAGATTGATATTCCAATTCACCGTTTCTCTGCGAATTCCCTTCGAAAAACATTAACATTATGCGCAAGCTACATTTTCTCCATTTAATCGAAATATACGAGTACTTATTATTTTATGAAGTATAGAAATATGACGGAAAAATCGAGTTTTAAAACGCTGTTTGAAACATCGAACAGTTCCGTTAAACGAAACGATATATTGAAACAGAATTAAACAACGGTATGACGACGTCACATTATAAGAAGATATCCACTGAGCTCATTTTTCTTGTTCGCTCGATGGTTATCTTTTGGCGAATAGGCGTACGAATCGCGAAAGGGGTTAATTTGTTACTGCAAGATGCGAGGCGAAAGTATCAGCAGCAACGGCAGCAGGACTTTCAAAGTAAAGTTAACGGGGTTAGGTAAATTTCCAATTCGACGAGAAGTTGATATTCAGAAGCGGCATTCTGTTTCTTGGTAATTCTGTTAACCATCTCGGGCAGTTCTCGAGTTCAAAACGTAGTCAAGCGTTTTAATTAAAAATCGTACGCTCGAAAGTGCGTAACGTTTTATGAGGTTGCTATTTCAAGTGGCAATAGTAAGTAGAATTGGCCTTAACGATCCACATATATCGAGAACCTTGAAGATAATTGTAGTAACGAAATGTAAGAGATGAAAGATGTGAGGCGTTGTAATGCCATCGAATGAGACTTAAGTAAAATGTGTAATGTTGTTTGTATAGATGATAAATTTGCAGTTAGTAATTTTTAAATGAAAGTTATGTTTTTCTGTTTTTTCTGTTTATGTGAACGAAATAGTAATTATGTTCTTAGATTTATGAATTTGTACGTGTTTTTTAATTTCTCTCACACTTAAATACATAATACATATCCATTGATATGGAAATTCAAATTTTCAAGTTTGTTACGACCGTTCGCGGAGAGACGCGGTTGTCACGTAATTTTTGGGTTGGTCGGTGAAAATAAAATATAGTCGAGTCGTAACACAACTATTTACTTGGTTTTAATCAACCTTTATTATGAATTCACCAATCACAATGTAACACGCACTGAATTAACATAAATCACAATTCACTCCAACCACGTTATGTAAGACTTAGTTACAACAATACATTAAGTACGCGACTTATAAGAGACCGACATAGATATGTTGACTATTCTAAGGATACAGAATAAGTGAAGTTTTACTGACGATACTGTGTCTGAGGAAAGCTAGGGGTGGGTGTGTCTAAGGACACGGGACTATCGGATTTGTTGATGACAATTTTGGTTAAGGAAGTGAGGGCAGTAGACACCATCTCCGATTGGATAATAGGACGGTTGGTGGACCAGGAAGGGTTTTAGCCGCCCTCGCGAGAAAGTTGCCAACGGAACATACCAGATGTGGAGAAAACCAACTTTCTAAGCTAACACGTGGTAGACAATAAACGTAAAGGGAAATTTAAGACAGGAAATACTCGCTTGGTCCGAAGGACCTTGACTATAAAAATGCCAAGGCCCCCCTGGTGGGCACTTAAGACTATTGAGGGTGCGCGCCAAGGATATGCAGACATCTGGGTGCCATCCTGTCCGTGGTGTGTGGCCTGGTCTCTGATATGAATTGACGTTACACGGTCGCTAGGAAAACGCGTCAGCGAGAAGCGTAAATTCTCGCTACGATTATGTTAATCGACGCCGCGAAATAGTCGTTCCTCTGTTTCGGTTAAGATAACAGAGGTGGTTTAATGAATGTAACACTGTATTAACAGGTGAACATAGAATAATATATTTTACAATAATATGATGAATATGTTACAGAAAGTTGACTCGACTTTACGATATCTCTAGATGAATTCGTTAGACTATTTGATTTTGCTCGTCAGATTTTTCGATGTGTCACGTTTGACTCGTCAGAAGGAATTGATCGCCTTTCGATGATTTCTTTGTCTCATTGGAAGATGACCCCCACTATGCTCGGGTCACGCCACCGCTCGCGCCTATGATCACGTATGTCTCTTCTTGTTTGAAAAATGTAACGGACAAAAATCGACGTTTCTAGAGCTCGCTGTTTGGGGACAACTATGCTCTCGTCGATACATTGTATATGATCCGGCAGGCAGATAAGACGATCTGCCTGCGACACTGTAGGACCGCGAGCGATGGTTAGAAAATACGGCCTGTGATAAGCCTCGTGGTGTAACAAAGTTTTCAAATTACAAGCGCAAAATTTAAAAATTTCAGAGTTTCAAATATTCAAACCGTCAGTTGTGAAATATGTAATAATTAACCGAATGTTATATAATACCTATACTACTCATATTCTCTAATTATTATACTCACGTTTTTTCTTATCCCCATGACTACATTAATATGCCATCATGCATTTGTTCGGTCCATTGCATTCGTGTAAGCCACGTTTGATTAATTAATAATCAAATGACGAATAAATTAACAACTGACAACAATGTCATGTGGTAATTATTACTAATTATTAATACTATTTTAATAATCATATGAAAATGTATTTTATCCCCGTAATAGATTATCATAAATCATTACAGTAGTTAAACCTAATCCAAATCTCTGTTATTCAAATATTCATCGGGCACGAACGGCATAAAATTTATAAAAATTATTAACAGTAGTTATAGTAAGATAATCAACGATTATATATTGATATTCAAAACTCTGTACTTAAAATCTAAACGAGAAAGTTTTAGATGAATTCGATAGGAATTTCAAAGAAATCTACCATCAAATAAATGTGCTAGCATATAAATAACTTGTACAGGCATTCATAAAGTGTATTCGATCAAAAAACGATAAATGCAGTATGAAATCTAACGACACGAATATCAAAAAACTAAAATGGAAAGTTTCACTACATTATTTATAAGATTGACAAGATTTTTATATTATAATGTAAAATGCGCGCATAGATTACTTACATTTCAATGTTTCAAACGAAATAACGATCTCAGATGTTCCAACAAATTTCTGATGATTACATATTTTTTAATTTTATTTTTATCTTCGGAAATGTCCTAAAACTTGTAAACAGGGATACACATACATCGCATCCCACCACATTGTTGTCAGGTTAAAATCAAATTCGATCTCTCTAACGTGGAAACAAAACCGCATACAATTAGATATACATCGATGTCGATATCGTTAATCGCAGACGAGCAATAGCACGGGCTTGTAAGCCGCGATTAATGGGCGCGCGAGAGCCGCTGATAATTATTAAGCGTCATACATCCGGCGTTAAACTTTAACTTTATCGATCGTCGAATACGCGACGGCCATTAGCGATTGACCGCCGCGCCGGTTCCCCGCCGATGTCTCTTCAAATATTTGGTCGAGAAACGTTCCAGATGCAGATGTAGACTTGGATACGAAATGCATGGGTTGCCACGAAAGGAATTAACGTAGGTAGCGATGTTAAGGATGGAAGGAAGTGTACCTTGGAGTCGTGTTGCCTCGCGAAGGCACACGATGTACGGGTCACTGATTTGGCTAAAACTTTGCGTACGATTAACGTGTACTCTGTATAATGCGATATCAAGTGTGTAAGTCGAGCCATCTCGAGTTTCACTTGGGTTCAATTCAATGGAAGTTTAATTAAGATTTTGATCGATACGTACAGCGACTGTCATGACTGTACATTACTGGCAATATTTGAAAACAATCTAAACATTTATGCAGAAGTTACGATACGTTGCAAACATATGTGTACCTTCATAAACGGTTAATTACTCGGTACATTAATAAGCGTGGGTATTTAATGAGATCGTATTTATATACTTCATTGTGTTGTATTTTACTGTACTTTAATTTTTTACTAACAAGGAGATGGCAAGAACCACGAAATCTCAAAGAAGTTGGCCGTATGTGTATTCGATGCTTTAAATCGATGGTAAAACAGTTAATCAAAATAATTTGAGTGTGTGGTCTTCTATTTCCGACAAACCAATAATTTTTTTACTTCTTACTTTGTAAATTCTTTTAATATTAGTACAATATTATGTTATTTTTTGATGTTAACGTTTTACAATTTATTGTGATAAATCTTTGACTATTTTTACTTGTTATAGTACTTCTGCATATTCTTACACTTTACGGATGAAGCTAGTAATACAAATATTTGAAACACATAGAATTGCTGCACCGAGAATATAATTTCTCGATTAATTTCTCGGAAACAAAGGGTTATGTACTCAAATCCTTTTGAGGGTTGCTTTACCATCAAAAGCACCGAAAGCATGTACAGCCAACTCATTCGAGATTTCGCAGTTCTTGCCATCACATTGAAAATGTGAATAATATGAAAATTTGTACTTCGTAACAATTACAGTAATTACAAAGCAAGTTAAGGTGTATTTAATTTCTCCGTTTACGCGCTCACCGCTACAAATACATATCAAGAAACATTGAATTATTCATAATCTAATACCGATTTAGTACTCGCTATTAAATTACCAATAGAAACGTATGAAATGTACAAGCGATCTCTCTTCGATGATGCATATCGAAATTCCATACTTTAGCTTCAATATACAACGAATTCTTTTAAAAATTGTGTCATGTATGCAAATAACTTTTACAACGTACATTCCAGGATCTTTTAATTTGAAAATGCTACGAATTTTTCCTTAAACACTCTTCTGACGTATACAAATATCCTTCCATTTATGCAGATATACATACCAGTGTAGTTTACAAGTATATATCAGCATACTTAAGTACGACTATCTATTAGTATCGAACGCTATAATGGCACTGGAGCCTCGACAAGAATCTCGTTACAAATTAGCAGAAGAGACAAGGCTTCGAAGCTAGGTGCACTTCGATATTTAATAACTATCGGCGCATCGTAAAAGTAACTTAACGTAATTTATGGTCATCGTTGCGACAAAATAGCTGATAACTATCTGTCGGATCAAGGCTCGCCTGTGTGAGTCGTGTTGTTGCACAGAAACACAACAGCTTTCAGGTGATTCTTGAACAATGGTTATTATGTTAGTGTACAGGATCGATTATGTTTTCCTTGGGACACTTCCTTAACTTAAAACGTTTAACCAACTAGTCTCTGTTTCATCTGTCCCCGATTTTTCATTCAAATAGATGAAACGGGAACTATAAACACCGTTGCGTTGATTTTTATAGAAACTAAATGCCTCGCAGGAATAAATTTTCATGTATTGACTCGTGATTGATTATTATTTTAATTTAACAATGTAGAGTGTTATAAAAATTATCTTCTAGAGGATTTGCTTCGATCTTTGTATGGAATATTTAACTTCAATTTAAAGAGATAAAATAGAGTTCGGATTGAAACAAAAATTGCTGCTTTAATTGCTGCTTGATGTGCATCAATTTTTGTAAAAATTGAACTTGTTTCAGGGATATTTCAAAAATATACACGCATTTTTGTATATTGATATGTAGATTGTTTGATTACTTGGAATTTCACAAATTGGAGAGGAAAAACATTAACTTCTCGTTTGATATTTGCTCAAGAGGCAATATTCATAAATCGAGCGAAGTAGATGAAAAAATATTTGATGTTTTAGTTTGCATATCTGTTCTATAAAAATGGAATTCTCTCTTTTAAAAAAAAGTACTTTCATAGAATTTACCTGTATACATTCTGGGCGATATTCACACGTCTCTGCGAGTCTATATGGTTACAATTATACGTTTCATAAAATAGTACGCTGAAAGTTTGTTAAACATCAGTTTTTGCTTTATTCATATTTCATTTATTTTAATAATTATTTTCGTGAAACCAGAAGAGAAATTTCAATTCAGGAAACATATCTTTTTACCTAATATTAAACACCAAATTGTTAGTCATTTTAGAATATATTTGAAGTTTATAGAACATCACCGTCTTTGTTTTATTTATAGTCTTTGCGTACACTTTGAAGAAAGAAATGATCATTTAGAAGAATCGCTGAAAAGAAGCGCTCAGACGATCAATATTATTGTCAATATTTACGGTTCACAACACTGTATTGGCAGTACATATCTATCGTCTATAGCGTCTTTGACATACGATAATGTTCAGAACCTTAAATATTGAGAACAATATTGACAACATTATTAATCGTCTGAACGCTCCTTAAAAATTATACAAAATTTTTAATCATTTTAGAATATTATATAGATATCCGGAAAGATTCGATGCCAAGATAATACTGTCTGTTACGGTTAATTGTGAATAACGGAAGAAATGTCTCGAGTTAACTTTAAATGGTCTTGTTTTTAGCTGTGACTATGCGTTTGAAATCTTTCGATTATGCTTCCAATCCGCCGTCAATTCCGCTTTATCGTACTATTCAAGCATATTCTCCGAGTCGAGCTACTAAACGCTTTGATCATTTCGCCGGTTTTATTCTGGATCTCTGAACAAACGTTCGCGAAATCAGAGCGCAGTATGCTTGTCATTCTTTTGTCGAACCGAACCTAAATATTTGAACGTTCACAGTGGATTTTTTAAATTAAAAGAAAATTAACTACAATTTCTTTTTAAATATTCACATTCAAAAGTTTTGGTATAAATATTCATAATTCGAATTTAGGGTTCAATTATTCAATTACAAGTCTTTAAATTTCGAATTCTTGGATTCAAATGATTGAATTTGAAGTTTTCAATATAAATATTTAAATTGATACTTAAAAGAGTACATTTTTTAATTGAAGTACTCAGATATTTAAACTCGAACACTAAAAACTTTAGCATGAGCATTTCGATATTTAAAATATTATGTAGGTAAATATTATGATGTATATATTGTACCAATGAAACTTTTAATTCCTCCAATATTTCTCGCTTAAACAACATTTTCATAAGAGCGCTTTTTCATTCCACTTTCTACTCTTCGAAACGTGATGTATGTGTCACCAGTAGAACAAGTACATTCCATACAGCGAGCGTCGAACTAAATAGAACTCATATGCAACCCCTAATTGTAAAATTCAAGCGAATCCGTGCAGCACACAAAATGAGAGAAACAAACTCATTGGGTCGCACACTGATACGTATATACACAAGTACACGATTTGCAACTGAAGGGTTAAATCCAATAAAGCTCGCTCGATAAATATGCCCTTAACTACATTCGTGTCAAAATGAACACACAAAGCTGGCTCAATATCATTGGGCATTCAAAAGAATTACAATACCCTCGAATAACATTCCATCGTGAATTTCGACTCGGCCGCGAACAGATTATTCATTCATAGGAACTCAATACACTTGGTCACTGTTAAAAGATTAATTAGCTCCTCTATCGACATTAATAACTAGAGTGTCAATATTCATACACGTACTATGTAGAAATATTCAAACCATACGTAATATCCTGTATAGACGCAATTCCACCAGATATTTGAATAGCGAAGAAATAAACTTTTGTTATATTTATATATTCGAACTTGTAATTTTTATATATTCTTACTTTTGGAGTTATTTTTAACTGTTAGTGTAAACTGGGAAAGTATTGATTTTTTAGAGTGTTTCTGGAAGGATAGAAGATCTTATCTGTACGGCATAGAGCTGGAAGTTTGGAAAGGACCAGCAGAAATTAGTGGAAAATCAACGCGAGAGAGCTGTTCATGACACGCGTGCTAAGCTTTTCGAGCACGAATGCAACGCATCGGCGTGTATACACGCGCGCGTGAAACGCGACAAGGGGTGGAGAGACACGGTTTGGAAGGGAGCCGGGGTTGGAATGCGCGAATTCGAATGCACTCCAATAGAGTTACGGGCCCAAGAGTTTCCTAATTCCCCGAATATCAGGCGGCATTGAGATTCTAAGTGCAGCTACAAGGTAAGTTGCGAGGCCATGAGACATCGATGAACGGAGTGAGTGAGTAAGAGAAACAGACAGAGAGAGAGAGAAAGAGAGAGGGCGGGTTGAAGGGATTAGTCGAAGACAACGATGCGAATGGGTGCTGCGGGGACAAGCTGCGCCTTGATTTCATCGGAATGGCTCGAGGAAACCGAGAGGTGTTTAAGCATGCGTCTGTAATGAGACAAGGAAATTCCTAATAACAGTAAGCAGTTCCGAATGGGTATTTGGAAAATTTCAACGTCGCCTTCTGGGTTTACGCGCGCTTCCGAGCAACGAGATTCGTTTCGTTGGAAGACGAGGAAACGACAGGTTTTGAGATTCTAATTATCTGCAACAAGAATGTTGAATTAGAATGTTTCTGTATAAGATCGTTTAATCAGGAAGATAATTAAAATTTTTCTGTAGGTAATTGGTTGAGGATGACTTTGTTAAACATCTCTTTCTGTTAAATCTATATACGATCTGTTAATATTATAAAATTAATGGTAAGTGAATTTTTTTTTAGTATTGGTACTAGCACATAGATATTCGTCCAATGTACATGTATATTATCATTTTATTGTTATAATAATATATATTTATATATTTTAACGTATGATTATTGTAATATATAACGTACGATTTATATGTTCAAACGTTGGATTGTTTTTATAAGAACTGTAAATTCCTACATTCAGTCATATCTTCGCTATATCGTTAGTACATTATGATGTTATATCTGGAGTAAGCGAGTTTTGTCAATACTTTGAATGCACCAATTATAACTCTAATATACATATTTATTTTCTTTGTAAATTTGTTCCATTCTTATTTTTCGTGTTTACTTCGTAGAAACCAAAATTTAAATTCTGTTGATAATTTAAAAAGATCATAAACAGCTTTTACATTTACGATGATATTAAAACCATTTTCGACCTCTTTGCGTCAACACGAATCTCTATCAACAATCTTACTGTCTGGAAGCACACTAAGATTCTTTCTGTATTATTCATACAAGTAGTTGAATAAGTAAACGTCTCTCTTGAAAATATAAATCTTCAGTTTAATTTATGAAATACCTTTCTTGCTCTTTGTGATTCGATATAGGATTTTTATTCGACAGATTATAATCCACGAAGTATTTAACCATGTTTGATTTATTTGCTTCAACGCCGAACATTTCTATCGTATACATTTGAACTCACGAATTATGACAACCCTCTTCGAGTTTGATTTACTCGTGAAGGGTTCCATTCAATAATGAAATAGCTTTAAGTGCCACGAGGTCTAGGATCTATCCTTGATCTATTTACTTTGAAGTAAGAAAGTTTTATAAAGGAATCTCTTGATTCGAGAAATATTAAGGTGTTCCGTTCTGAATTCTCAGCGCTTGTATGTCATGCTAGATAATTGATGATCATGCTAGATTCTGGATTCGTGAAAAATTGAAATGTTCGAGATGGTACAGAGTAATAACTAATAACTAATATATGTAGGTACGTGTTTCATGGTGCAACGCCATAAAGAACAATCCCAGTGATATGGCGCGGCGGGTTTGTAATATCAAGATAAATACTTGATGCATACTTGCCTGTCGTATAAAAACTTCGTAATAAATTCTGCTTATAGAAGCTTTTTACGAGATGCGAAGGTTATCTTTACTTCCTTCTATCTTACGTTTACCAAGCTCAGCAACCACGAATGACACGACGATATGTATCATTCTTCACAGTAATGTTCAAGATACAGTCTTTTAATATTTATTATCTCGGAAACTCATTTTTAATACTCGTAAGGATAAAATAGAGGAAGTATGAATCAAAATAGATGAGGAAATTTATGAAAGATTATAAAACGCTACTGAAAAGTATCGATTGAAAATTTATTATTAATTAATATCATTTGATTACAGGTGACTAGAATAATTAAGTTAGATTTGAAATGAAGAGACTACTCGATTTTAAGTTATATAATTTTAATTTCTACTTTTCTAGTCCTACATATTAAACGATATATTCCATAAATTTACGACGTTCATCGCATAAAATACAATATACGAATTAGAACGAAACAATCGAAAATTAATGTTGTGTAAAAAAAAAAAAATAAATAGAACATCAAAAAGATAATATCCGTAATAACGTACAAAATTTCCTTTATTTGTTTCATTTAAATGATTCATTTAATAATTCATTTTATTTTCAATCACAAAAACATAAATCTGCATGCAGTTCGATTATGACATAGATGAAATGCTGCATTTAACTTTATCAAACGAAATCAATGAAATTCGAGCGAAATCCGCTCTATACATTTCGTCCGCCAGAACATTAAAGGAATGCTTCGGCGAACGAAATATTCGACAAAGAGCGAAATCAGATAAAAAAGGAAGAAGGAACGACGTGGTGAATTTCCTCTCCAAGTCTCTTCTAGCTATTGACAAAGAAACAAACCGAGAGGAAAGGAAAGAATAGAAAAGGATTCGCTCTTCAATGAAACCGCAAGAACGTATCGACGCAATCGATCACTCGAACATCCTCCAGTACCATGAAACTTCGTATCACGTCGATTCACTTGATATTACGAACAATGTAATTTTCCAATATTTCATTCCTTAGACACTTGAATAAATAGTACTTTAAATATCATTTCTAGATCAGGCGATTATTCACTTTTCGACCAGGTGAAGTGAAATAATATTCTACATTTCAATTGTATTGTCACTGTGCCTCCGATGTATTAATGCGTTTATAGCTGATATAATCTTTATTGTCTCTACCATGGTAAATACTCCTCGTATACTAATAAACGATTTATAACATATAACGAATGGTTTTTCGTCTGAATCAATATTAGCGAAAAGACGAATTAATTCATGACACTAGCTATGAATAGTTCATCTATCTGGCTAATCAATTATTGTATTTACTTAATTAAAATTCATTACAGAATTGAATTAAATTGAATTACATGCATGTTACCTGTATTGATTAGCAATTTCATTTTGGGAACTAAATTAAAAAAAATTAAAAGTTTCTACATTCCATATTGATGTTAATCAATATTTTACAATTCCAGTTCGTCCAATATTATCCAGAATATACATTTTATTCATAATATAGAATATACATGCATGCGTGTGTGTGTGCGTGAGCATATCACTATAGAATTAAATCACTATCATAGATCAGCTTAAACTTAACGGGTTCAAAATACACACTGGCACAAACGACGAACCCCTGCGAATCCAACTAAGTACATACACGAATGCTACTACATTCTCCTTACTGAGAAATCCGAACAAAACCGCCCTTACATTCGACCCTGCTTAAACACAATTCTCCTTATCTCCAAATCGCATCAATCACGCGTAACCATAGAATCTCTGCTGCCCCTCGCAATCTCCGACAACCCTCTTATGTATTCAAATGCATGAAAATTCGATGAACAGTGCCGGAATCACGATGTCCGGCCACGTGACACGCCACCCTAAGAGCACGCGTAACTATACCACGAGGGGTAAACATTGATATTTTTATGTCAATAAGGTTGGACCGCGCATCAAAGGAAGATTATACAGAGGCGAGCATAATCGGTGACAGAGACGAACGCGTAGCGCAGAGTGAAAACGAACAGGATAGGAGCAGAAGGTAAATAAAAGCGAAAGTGCATGTAACTGGCGTATACTTCGATTCACAACAACGAAACTGGCGTGCATTGTCGATGAAGCCAACACCTGGTCGGTTCCGGAAAGCGTACGTCGGTTGGTTTTTTATTTTCGCTGCTGTTCGTCGTTTGATAACAAAGAATCGCGTCGAACGCTCGCGGGAGGCTTGGGTGTAAAGGTTGGTTTCGAATGGGAGAAGGAATGGCGAAATGAAGAGAGAAAGAGAGAGACAGAGAAAAGGAAAAAGAGGTAGTGGTTGAGAACAGTGGAGAGGGTGACTCGAATAGGGGTGGCATATGCAGCGGCAACCATCACTTGACGGATTCAGTGCTCGCTCATTTTGCCTTTATGCACGTGCAAACACTCGTGGAAGTTAAGTGTACGCGAAAAGTGCCAATTTTCGAGGGGTGCGTGCCGCGTCCTATTACACCGGACATGGCCGATAGGAAGCCCACATCGACACCCTACCTCACAACGTTTAACGCGTCAAGTTTTTAAACTTCTTTGATAACTTTAAGCGTTTAAGTGTTTCCGTATGCATTTTGAAAATAATTACCAGGGATTAGTTCACAATTCTAATATTTTAGGATTTTTTATTGATTGTAATTACTGAACTTCGGTACTTGTTAAAGGGAGTAGAAACTTCAATTGAATTAAATTTAATAAAGTAAAAGAAAGATGAAATTGGATTTAAATCTAATTTTGGATTATTTTGATCTGACTGATATTTGAAAACGGAGCGTTTGCGAAGATGTCATTGTTTATAAATTAAAAGAGATTACAAGTATTAAATCAAACAGATACAAGGTTTAAAGAGTAAACTACATTGCCTTTAAAAAATTTTATTCCTGTAAACAATTTCTTTTACAATAATGAAAAAGGCGAATAGCGGATACTGTTAAATTATAAATATGACAAGATATATGCTGAAACTGAATGAAATTTTCAAAGGAACTGTTTGTATAGTCTTCCGTTTATAACTATATATTTAATATATATCCTTAGTATAGTCCGTATATAAAGACTCTGTCATATAAAAACTAATAAAAATTTGCAAACAAGATATACTATTCTATAAAATAAAATTATAAAAGAATGCAATGAAAACAATACAAGATCGTATGAAAATGGTAGATTCTGAAGAAATAATTAAAATAGAGATAACGACACGAATATAATTAGCTACATATAGAGACTGTTAGCACTGATTTTACTTCTTTATCGTTTACATGATTAGAAGATCTGATTCAAATCTGATATACATATAATATACGTGCCTGCAGTAGTATGTACGATAGTATAGTCGATGAAAGGGGTATAAAGGGAATCGTAAATTCGATCGGGTATTAAACGGCAGCAGGATTCTGGTATCGATACCTCTTGAGCCACATACTCGCGCCCACTATCCTATTTTGCTATCAGAACTTACATACTATCAGAAGTTTAGAACTGTATTTGCAGAAAATCGTATGAAAATGCACAAGATTCGCCGTTATTTATTTATTATCAATAAAAACTTTCACTCTACTTTCCCAATTGCTTCGTACGCTTCAAAAGTTTTGTACAAAGTAAGTAGCAAATTTATCGTGTTTTCTAGCACTGCTTGAAATTGAAATAAAAAGGAGGTAAGGTTGATAAATTATTGAAATTTCAATGCTTTTTTTTAGAAAAAAGGGCCTATTTTTGAGAAAAGGATGTATTTTCTAGTCAGATAGTTGAATTATTATGAAATCATTCTTTAGTTTATAACTACAAGGAGAACAAAATTCTTTAAGAATCATTATAATGATTAATATTATATTAAAATCAAAATAATGATTTTTTATTTTTATTATTTTAATAGTTAGCGGAACAATTAAATTAGTAGTGGATAATCTAACAAGCAGATCATTTTAACTGTAGATCCATATTTAGTTCAAATATGAATTTGCATAGGTATAATTATAAGGTGGAACCTGGGTAGAGAAATGTTTGATTTATTAAATATTATAAAAGATATTATAGTTCGAATATCTTATACAATTTTACATATCATATGAAATTAAATTCATCATAAGCACATAAAAATTCGCAGTTCGATAATTACAATGGTTTTCATAAAACTTCTGTTAATATTTGCAGAATACATAAAAATTTTACAATGCGAAATTAGGAAGAGATGTTGCTTATGAGCCATTTTTTTAAAGTTTCTCCATTATTGTCTACGCGGAAAAGGAAAAGTAAATTTCGTGTTGAAAATTAACAGCGTTTATAAGGTAGATCGATAAACGTCCGAGCGTCGCTGAACGAAACCAGGCGATAGACGTTATGAAATAAAACTCGGTATAAATGTCAAATGAACTTCCTTTGAGAGAGCTAATTAAAACGCCAGGAAAAGCATCGATATTCGTTAATGAGGATTTCAATCGAAGGCCAATTAGCTAAGAACTGACGACATACAAGTATCTCGTTCATTTTGCCACTTTCGAATGACTGTTGACCTCGAAACAAACATTGTCCCGTTTCTTTCATTTTACCTGTAAAATCACGACTTAAATAAAACCTTAATTAGTTAGTGACAGATTGGAAATGGAGCGTCGAATTCAAGGCTATTCGATCTTCGATTGTTTTCATCTTCGAGTCTCAAATTGGATTTAACACTAGGTTTACGGGACCCGTCAATTTGATGGATTTCAAACTTCGAAATGAAATATCTAAAAAACCATAGCATTCATTTTAACCATTTTGCATCGTAAATTAATCATTTCATCTAAAGAATTTATACACACAATTATTTTTTCCTAGGCTTTCTTATTTTTGAAATCTGTATGTAGCATACCTATCTCTACGAAACTCGTCAAATTGACGGGCTAGCTGATTTCATAAACAATCCGTTTTTTAAAGACAATGTGCAAAAGTTTCATTTATTGTAGACATTTTCTATTATTGTCTCCGCTTATTGTAAATATTTACAATAGGATAATTGAATGTGGGCACAGTATTTTCTTATTTTGACCAATCCCCCTTTTTTAGCAATCATGAGTAAATCCAAAAGATATAATAAGATATTGAACAAAATTGTCAACATCAATGAAGATTGTTTTGAGGATACCTCCGAAGAAAGTCAGTATGAATTAGGCCAAAGCGAAGCTGACAGTGAAAGCTCTGAATACATTGAAAGTGGAGAGATAGAAGGATCTTCGGATAGTGAAGAGGAACACTTCTTGAAAGTGTATCGTAACATGCGTATTCTTTCTAGTTCTGACTCCGAGGATGAAAAGACGAACATTTCAAGCACATCCCAAAATGTAATAGGTGAAATTGAAATTGCAATTGACGGGACACAGTGAATAAAACTGAAAGCAGGCGGATCTAGGGGCCCGTTCGTATGATATTGAAGGATATCGCAGAGCCTACTGGTTATGCTAAGAGAAATATTATGTCGGGTTGTGTAACTAGTGCTTTCGAATTGATAATTGATAGACACATAATGGAACACATAAAAGATTGCACTGAAACCGAGGTGCATCGAGTTTTGAAAAAAGACTGGACAATCACAGTTGCTGAGTTGCGTAGTTTTCTAGGAATTCTATATGCCCGGGGCGCATATGAGGCGAGATCATTGAAAGCCTCCGAAAGATTACAAACAGATAAATTTGCGCTGTTATCCGAAATATGGAACAGATTTATAAATAATAGCCAGGATTGTTACAAGCCATATGAAAATATCTCAATAGATGAACAATTATTTCCAACGAAAGTCCGATGCAGGTTTACGCAATATATACCAAATAAGCCTCATAAATTTGGCGTTAAGTTTTGGTTAGCAGTTGACGTGCAAACAGAATATATTTCGAATGGTTTCTCTTATATGGGGAAAGATGAAACTCGATGCTCAAGGGAAAAAAGGACAGGATGACATTGTTTTCCTAAAATTTATATAAATCAGAAAACTGCACGTTTACTGTGTATAAAAGTAAACCTCACGTAAAAGTCCTCCTTCCAAGCACCAAACATACAAGTATACAAGTAGAAGATAATTATAAACGTGTTCCAGAAACCATTGCTTTTTATAATAAAACAAAGTTTGGTGTGGACGTCATTGACCAGATGGCAAATATAGTGTGAAAGCAGGGAGTTTCCGATGGCCCTTTCAAGTTTTTTTCAACATTTTAGATTCGGCAGCGATAAACGCGTGGATATTATGTAAAGAGTGCACCGAATCGAAAATATCCAGGAAGGAGTTCATATTTTGCCAAAGATCAGACGCTTCATTTCTGTCACCTTTAACGTCAGAAGTGCGAAAAAGTTGCCAAGTGGCCTACTGCAAAAAAAATAGAAACAATAATTGTTGTATATATTGCAAAAAAGATCGTACGCAAAAAATGCATAAACAAAATTCAGTATATTTGTAAAAAATGTGCTCAATAAATATGATTACCCTACATCGTTAATATTATTATTATCATTTCAATCATAATTTTTAAAAAAAGACCTTTTACTTATTAACAATTTATTTAAAGGTGAACCCTAATGTTGTTCAATTAAGACTTAATTTGAATAAATCGATTTTTTAAAGAAAATGCGTATTTTCGTTTAAGTTTCGTCAAATTGACGGATGCTCGTAGAAATAGGTATATAAAAAACGTCCGTAAACCTAGTGTTAAGATAGAAATATAATATTATAGATATATTCTTAACTCGGAATAATAGTAGATTGTGATACCATTCGAATTAAAATTTTAACAGGTTCGAACGAAATTGTATTTATCAAATTGATTCGAATTTTTACAGAATTATACTATATGTATAGTATAGTATACTATTGATAATACTAACCGCATAGCGTCTGCAGAAATTTCTTACCATATCGATTTTTGACTTTACATTCCAAAAGTAATTGGTAGAGTTAGCATCGCTATATAATATTATTTAAAATTTTCTAAAATATTACTTCTCGGATATAAAATGAAAAATCCATCTAAATATTTATACTTATATAAATATCATTTTAAAATACACTTAATTATTAATATCGAATACTTGATATCAACGATACTAATAAGTTATTAATAATAGCCCAATATTGATCACTCCTTGTTTACCCAACATTCTTTCTCTTAATTAGCTGATATACCTGAATCACAGGAAATTTCAGAGATAAGGGTGGGTCATCGAGAGCGACGTCACCCATAAACTTCGATCTTACATGATTAATTAAGCGACGGTCGAGCGTGATTGAACAAGTGCTCGGGATCGGACCAGGTTAAGGGGGTAGAAGGGGAGGCATTATGGAGCCGTTACAGCTCCTAGCATGAGGTAACAATGGGTCGCTTGAACAGGAGCGAGATGAAATTATTTGGTCGATGCGCAATTATTGAGAGCTGCTTTGTAACGCATGCTTGTATCCCGCAGGCGTTGCGCCCAAGTGCGACCAGCACCGCGCCACGAATATTGTTCCGGCTAAATTGCTCTGCGTACCGTCTAAATTCTATTCCGCCTAAATACGCAATCGTCCAGCACACCTCATCATGTTCCTTCTGCTTCGCTATGCGGATCTTCCAATGACAGATATTTCAGCTCTCTTTAATCTCTTTGTTGAATTTTTTCATCATATTACACGAAGGTCGCCCAGAAAGTAATATTCGTTTTGACATAGCAACGATACAGACGCATTTTAAAAAAAATTCTTTTGTCTGTAACTTTAGTATATGTATATACACATGTATCTAGATATTTTTCGTTATAATTACCCCTTCCCTCCTTCTTTGAACATTTATCGTAACGTGAGGCCAGTTCTTTACAACATATCTTCAATATGCTGCTGCTTCTGCCACGAGTTCACATCTAGTAATATTAAATTCAGGCCTTATCTCGACCGTCTTACGAATGGTTCAACCATAATCTTATTACCGTAAATGCTGTATATTGCTGTAACGACGGTGAATTCCTTTATGAATGAACGTTTTCAGCATTCAAAAAGCGTAAAAGTGCGATGGACGATATTTAGTCATCCGCGGTATTTTCAATTCGCGTCGCCATGATAAACAAATGGAACTTGGTCGATGTCTATTACATAGGCATAAAATTTGGTATGATTTATGTCAATACATAAATGAAACTTTTGTAAGCACATGAATGACCTTTTATAAGCACATCGTATCATTCTATACGGCTTCTATACGTAAATAGATATTAATACTTTCTACACGATCCTCGTAATTCAGTGAAAATCTGTATCGAGACACGATGACACAAAATCATGTAATGAAACTATTTTATGCGAATTAATATTATGTTAACTGTCTTTTGAAACGGCGTTTTATTCTTTAACCGTGGTTAAAACAGTTGACGGCTGGCTTCGGATCGACTCGGATAAAGAATAAAATGCAGTGAAATCAAATACCATTTGCATTTCATCGATGAAAGATTCCAACTCTTTCATCTTATCTTACATTTTTATGGTGGAAATTAAATCGAAATGTAGAAATGTTTATTAAGGTGACACGAGGAAACCAAAATTACGTTATTATTGTTTAATAATGAACTTTCTCCAGCTTTTCCAGTAACAAGCTAATTGTATCATCGTTAAATCATTTGTGACGTATTCATTATAATTTTAAATATTGTTAATATACAAGTTTATATTAACTCTGTTAATTCAGTGTTACAATCATTTGAACTACCTCTGTTCTTCTAATCGAAACAGGGGAACGACTGATTCGTGGCGTCGATTATCAGAATCGTAACGAGAATTTACTCCTCTCGCTGACGCGTTTTCCTCGCGATCGCGCCTCTCCGCGAACGGTCGTAACAATTACATTGTCAATTATATTATAACTGTTATTGAAACGCGAAAAAATTGAAGTCAGCCCGAGTTCATTAGAGATAAAACTTTTCTGTGTAGTTTTCTTCTCTGGAATTAACTTTTTTGAATTAAAATGAATCTTCAAGGTAATAATTCTATTTGATTAAAAATTCTAAAGTTGTTGAAGTAAAGTCCATAACTTGCAACTTATACAACTTATCAACTTACCAACATCATTCATTACGCAAGAAGATCCTGTTCATTGTTATGCTCACTAAATCGCGACGAACTTCCTCTAACAACATCGTCATTCTAAATTTCGCCTTTAGTTCCACCCAAAAACAATCTACCGAATCTCAAGTATTGATGTAATACTTGTGTGTAGTAGTATGTCAAAGGTTCCGACGGTTCTGGTGTTCCGTGTACGATAAAGATTCTTAGCGGTAATGAAATTTTAAGCCTGGACTCACTATCCAAATATCGGATAAGAGATTGAAGGACCAGGAGCAGCAGCGGAGGCACTTTATATCCTGACGTCGATAGTCTCCGGGAGCTCACTTTGCCTCAGTCCTTTGACCGTCAGGTTCGGTGGCACGATGCACCGGGCAAATAATTCGCCCCTCAAACGATTCCATCGATCGTTTCCATCGTCGTTCCTCTTTCGCTTCTCGCAATCTCTTTCTCTCTCTTTTTCAATCGCTTCTCACCTTCGGCCCACTTCTTTACCCCTTCTCTGCTCGCCCGAAATAGCCACGTAATCGGTTCCACGGTCTCCCTTAAAGCGGCCAATAAATCAGGAAACAACGATTCGTTCGTGTATTCAATCAACAGGCCTGGAAGGGCGGAGTGGTTTCGATTTTCGAAGGGTGAGATCTCAGGCCGATGGTCATTTAACGCGTGATTAGACTGGTAACCGAAATAGCGATAGGCTCTGGGGATAATTATTGTCCTTCTGTCTTTTGTTCTACGGCAAGCAATGAAATAACACAAAAATGTTACATTAACGCAGTCCAGTAATATTACTGCAAAACGTATAAGTATGACTTACGTATAGCTTTATTAAGATGTAAAAACGTATTAGAATATGATAAATAGTACAATGAAATATAGTTTTGCCTCAAAATAAAAACTTAGTTTCTGACTCGAACTAAGCAACTCGCTATGCCCTCCTCTTTATTTGAACTCACCCACAGAGTGAGATATCCGAGAACGAGCAAAAGGTCTATGAAAGCGAGAAGCCATAAATTTTTCTGGTCGAATGAACAGTGACATCGTTTAGTAGAAGATGAATGGAATATATGTGATGGTTACTCACTCCAATATTAGCAATCTGGACACATTATATGCCGTTCGATCGCTTTATGATTTCCCGCTATCTCGAACCTCTCGGTCGTTCTCTGTATTCTTTCTTGTTCCCTACGAGAACAAAGTCAAGCTGAATAGTATATCTGTCTCGTAATAAACATTATCGATCTCGATCATGTAGCTTATTTCCATGCAGAAATGTACATGTACAATGAGAGTCGTAGATGAGTATACAATTTAAAGACACGAGATTTATTCGTAACCTCTTACACACGTATTGCATAAACTGAAGATTGATTGGGAAGATATGAAACATATAGGAATACAAATTACGATGGAAGTTCTTTTATCCGAATCCCGTTTATACGAACCAGCTTTTGTTTACTGTCAGTTGTATGCAATCGTAACGGAGCCTCTATTATTCGAAATACGCTCGAGCGTATTTTCAATTATACGAACGCGTGTTCTGAAATAGTGCGCTTCTAGCTTTAGTCCGTGTGTTTTGTCTAAACTGACATATAACTGAAGACAATTTATGTCGAAATTGTTGTTCAACCTTGGGTATCCGAACGTCAACCTCTATTATTGAAACTCGTAGCAACAGCTGGTGAGATAACAAGTGAGCCTTTATTATCCGAACTCATCTGTTATTCGAAATATTTTGCCCTTTGACCGGTTCGAATAACCAAAGTTCTACTGTAATAGCAATATGGTAAACTATAATAATAAAAAGGTATAATAGATAAAGTACAGTGTAAAGTATAAGAGCAAAAAAAAAAGTAAAAACAGGTAAATCTTTAGCCATATAAGTCAACGTTATACGAAGACATAACATACATAACATACATAAAATACATAGAATATAATCTACAGTCAGTTAGATCTGCGCAACACACGTCTCTCGAATAGATTTCGATACAAAATACAAAATGTAAAGCAAAAATACCTGAACGTACCCATCACTCACGAGTTAACCATCGATGAACGTTACCATATCAAAAACACAACAATACTTTTCTAAAAACGAGTGCAAAGCGACCCGCCCCGACGTCGACAGAAAACCACGTCTCCCGTGGGGATTTCCATTCTCTGAATGATTCGGTGACGGAAACGCGACCGTCGTTCCGAGCTAGATGGAGCGGCGATAGGTCGAAACGCGTTTATAATTTAATAATGGTTCGGAGGGTGTACGCCGGTGGGTCGTTCCAATGAATTCTTTTCTCGGTCGGGCCCTGAATGCGTGTCACCTTTATTCGTAATAACGCTCGATGACAGGGGACCGGTGGCCATTGTCACGCCTGTTTAACTGACGTGAACAGGCCGTGGCTCGTCCATCATTCGTGCGAGCTTTCGAATTGAACAATCGACTCGAACCACGAAAATCCTCGCGTAAAAACGTACCCTCATCCAACATAGTAATTCTCCGAGTTTCCAGAACGATTATCAAATCTTCTCTAGATTTTGAAATTTATTGATTATTGACGTGTTTGAATTTCTTTTCTCTGTTTTAGCACTTTATGTTGAGCGCAAATGTTTATATGAACGAATGTATACAGTGGCACGAAGTTATCGTGTTGGAATAATTTATTTAAAGATGGAAGTAATTTTTTCAATGAACGATAATTAATTGGACGTGGACATTTTGGAAATAGACATTACTTGCGAAAGGATTAAGGTTGCATATAAAGGAACAAAAATGTATACGTATGAGGCAAAAATTCCGCTAATTGATACCATAACAAGTGATTTATGAATTTTCGAACATTTCCAAATTTTCTGTGTTTCTCATACTGTATATCGTGTGAAGGAATCTTAATCCTCCCATATGTTACAACGATGGCACAAGTACAATGATGATTATTTTAACGTTTAATTGTAAGATACGAATAGCTGATTATAGAAAAAATATTTTGAAGGCATATATTGGAATATATGTATCAGAATATGCTTATTGGAATATGTGTATTGGAATATATAATTTTGTACTAATATATTCCAATAATCAATATAATCAACTGAATTATTTATAAGCTAGTTTATGCATAAATGTTGACTCTTTGAATGAAAATAACTAGATATTACTTCATGAAAAGTGTCAGCTAAGTCTGTGAGTTAATTTTTTATTCTCTGCATTGACATTAACTCAATCTCGTATTTTACGATGCAGCCACTTAGGTATACGGTTGAATTTGAATGCGATGCACGAGCCCCGAAACGTGACTTGTTTGCGGGGAAAGTATTCCGCGATGCCGAAAGTTAATTACAACGTTAAGGGACGTTCTTTGTAAATTGGATCAAAGCTCGTATTCAGTAATCCAAAACTGCAAAAGTTGTGGGCCGAAGTTTCCGTCCCTTTGTGCTGCTTCCTCCAACTTTGGCAGAGCTATAGCAATCGAACTTCTATTTTGAACACCGTGGTAGAATTGAAACAATTTTACGCATATATAAAAACATTTTGTTATCAATTAATAAGATCCAATTAACTGAAATTTAGATGCCGCTTGAACTAATATAAATCCTTATTCTATTGATATAAGTAGAAGTATTTTGTAAAAAAGAACAGACTATGCTAATATCGCATAAACAATTTTGCCAAAGAAGTGGTCATATATAGAATAATCCTTACCAGAGAAATTTCTTCTTTACTTTCATATTTCAGAACTTTCGTTCTCTCATCCCGAACAATATACATTGCTCAAAACAAATATAGAATCACTCTTATGAACGATTTTATTGCACCAACTAACAAACAAACAATTATTCGAAATTTTTAAACCACACGCTGCAACATCCCATAATTTCTCATCTGAAACCCCTTTTTCCTATAAAACCGATATCGGTGCAGCCACTCAAAGCATAGAAATAATTCAACTTCGAAAAACAAAAGAAATTTCTAAGCACAATTTACGCAAACGAAAAAAGGATCCAAAATAACACGTTTTCCCAGTTTTAATTCCCCAGGGAGCGGAGTACCAAGGTCCTAAAGATCGTTCTTTTGACGAAAAACGCGCTAGTACGAAACGTTCAGCGATAATATTGCGTTTTAATTTCGATCGAAACAGAGAAACGTTGTGCGCAAGATTTTTTTTTGATGTTTCGCTCGCTGATCGGTGTCAGAGGGTAAAGGACGGAGGATTTCGAATAGGAGGATCGGCTCTGTGCATTTATCGTTTTAAAATCGTTCGTTAAAGCGTATGAATATATACTTTCCCCATAATCCTTCGATTCGCCCTCTCGAACCAGCCATATTGTGCTCTTTCGCGGATCAGTTTGCTTCTCTATGCGCACGATAATCTATATATGCTGTCGATGAAAAGTTCGTGAGTCATTTATCCGACGAGAGGGAAATTTTGGTTATTTTAGCGGAAAAAATATAAAACGGGAGTAGTATAGAGTATAGAACAGAATGGTATAGAGTATAGAACATTTGTGTATTTTCTTCGTATTTTTTACTATTATTTTACTTAATACATCCTTAGTATTTTTTGATAGAAAGATATCTTAAGGTATTGTTTTTGAGAAATTGTTTTGAGCCAATAAATATAGATATTGATTCTGTTCTTGGTATTTTTGGCGAATTGTAATATTTAAAAATGGTGTTGTAAGGTGTATTCTCTTGTTAGTCTTAAGTATAGAGTAATGTTTAAGAATTAAAATGGTTTGAAGTAGAAATGCCGGGGACGAAATTAAATTGGAAATAAATGGTAATTCGTGTTCTTCTATTTTGTTAGACGGAACCCATACCACGTATTAAACTAATGCTTCTTATTACGATAATAGTAAAGTTTAATTATTACAGCAATGTAAACATTGAGAGTAGAATTTATATACGTTTATACAATAATTTTTATCCTGAACTATCACTTCTGGAATAAATTCCTTAAATTAATTTTAAGCTATTTCAATTTCTCAGAGGGAGAATCTCGAAGCTGTAGTAAATATTTTACGTACACAACAATCTCTCAAAACAGAAATTTAAAAATTACAAGAGAAGTAAAATATAACTCATATTCATTACTATTCATTAACATACTATTAACATACTATTCATTAACACATAAAATACAAATTTTACAATTTTAAAATGTCTTAGAGTTACATCCTATACAATATTTTAATATCATCTTTAATTCAATAATCTAGTTATTATATAACCTCCTATTTATCCTAAGATCATTTTACACCTCCATCGAAAATAATTTCTTCCCTTCTTAATGAGAAATTCGTATATTTTCGATGTTCTTATAACAATTGATCGCGAATTCTTCGGCCGAACATTCCTCGATTCGAGTACGTGTTGCAATTGTATGTGCAGTTATCTACGACGGTTGGCAAGGTCACCTCTTTCCACACGTCTTCAAGTATATATCTGTATATGTACATCGAAATGAATTCCAAGAATTTACAATTCGAGCGACGGAGAAACAGAAAAGAAGCCGCGAAACATTCCTGGCTATTGTTACGACACAATGGACCACACCCATCCCTCCAAGTTACCCCCTTTGCGTTCTCTGTCTCTCTTCCAGGCTCGTATTTAGCTAGATACGCTGGCTATCGCAATGCAAAGGGTGGGAAAATGGGGGTCAACGATCGGGTCGCCGGATTAGCACGTTTACTGATGTAATATCGCGTTATCGGGTACCAAACTGTGTGTTAATAAATACCTATAGACTCGTTTTCACGCTGTAGAGATCCTAGGATTTCCCTTTTTTCAGGATTTCTACTTTTTAGGTGTTGTAGTTTATGTTTCAGCTTCGAGGGTGAGTTGGTTGTGTGTGAGAATAAGAAACGTGTTGGAGTATGTTAGAGTAATTTGAAAGTTGTACCATTTTGCTCTTCTTTCTGTCTTCTGGGAGAAGTTAATTGTTTGAAATGGAATTTCTAATTATTTTTTAATAATAATATTTATTTCTTTTATGTCTTTTACCAATCTTTTGCACAATTGAATTAACCATATTTGGTGGGATTTGAGTTAGAGTGGGAAGTTACGGGTTAATGGTTATTATAGGTATATTGTTATTTTTAATATATATAGTATATGTACCCATATATATGTTAATAATAATAATTGTATATATATAATATGTACATACACACACACACATATGTATGCATGTATCTATGTATTGTATGTATATGATTATATAGTATCAATAAATTTTATATATTTAATGTATTAGAACATTTTTATTATTAATATCAAACAAAGAATACAATATAGATGATGTTCTATTTATATTTTGCACATTTTGTTTTAATTATCTTATTAGATATAACATTACATTTCGTAATTTGTCAGTTCACTAATATCACTAATTGATAAATTATTATGCGATTGCACCAGAATTTTTATCATTATATTGATAGATTTTTCTAAAGTCTACAATCTTCTCAATACGTAGTTTCTCACCTGCCAACAACTTTTACAAAAACTTCAAAAGGAACTGTAAAACTACCTCCACTGCAAATTTGTTTGATCGATCTATCGATCGATTTTATTCGACAATGCGAAATTATGGAAACTAACAAGATCACTTATTTTCTATTAAAAAACTTTATTCTGAATATTTTTCTTTTTTGGTTGATATTGCACAGAGTAAAAACAGAAAGGTATTAGCTTTTAGAAAGGAACTCGAAAAAAACAAAGATATTGAAGTTAACATAGTTATTTTCTAAGTGTATAAATCATAGACTAGTTGCTTCGAAATATTATTGTTTTAATTGTGTAGAATTAAAAGCAGGTATAGGGGAATTACGTCTCTGTTGAAGACAGTTATTTTCTGCGAAATGACACGGCTGCATTATCTTTAGAAATTGTGCGTTCAAACGACCGAAGCGAGTTCCAATGAATTTCTAAAACTCCCCCTGCCGCATTCGCAGAACACGGCCAGAAACTTTCTGGAATTCTATGAATGCATGCAACGTTTTATCCCCTTTTTCTATAAATTGGAAAACAGACTTGGCAACGGGTACGACACAGATATAATCTACTTGACGTACAAAGAGAAGTCGAAGATTTGATTTCGCAAGGGAAGAAATTGCTGGAGATAAAATACAGTCAGATACTATGTTGCAAAGTTCTAAATAAAAAATATTATTTGTCTTATTTGTTCGCCGTTAAATGAGATTGCGAATTATATCACAAAAGAGAAATTATTATTAACAAAGATCCAGGTATTTTAGTGTTCTTTTTAAATCCACGATATCCTCGAAGAAATCAGAAAAAATAGATCTTTTCAGATTCTCAACTCAAAATAAAAATAATCATTCATCAGTTTGAATTCATTTCGGATATTCTTTTCTTTCTTTCAATTTGTCATACTCTCAAATATGATAGAAACTAGCTATTCGTCAAACTCAACTCACAAACTCAAATTCACCCCCTTAATTCCATCAATAACCTTTCCCTTAAAATTGAAATTACTCACTTATAAAACTCAACTCAATTCAGACACTTTATCATATATAGTATACCTTCCCCTCCAAATTTATGATATATATCGAACGTAAAAAAAAAAATTTATGAAACTCAATTCGACTGGAAAATGATCCAGGATCATTTGATACCCGGATCTCTTTGAGACAAATATATTCAATATAATTCAGACCTTTATCATAATTCCCAAAAGCAGGACAAAAAAGTACTTAAGTCTATTTATTAATAAATTCAATTTTACACCATGGAGTTATAATATACAATATAATAAAACGTAGATGACTTTGTCGATGTGGTAAATAGTGAGTACAAAAGTTACTGAAATTCATGGTGTATCGATCTTAATCTTTCTATTTATCCACTACTATGTCTTTTTTCGAGTGCGACTATACAGGATGGTTGGTAACTGGTGGTACAAGCGGAAAGGGGGGCGGGGGATTCTACGCGAAAAAAGAAGTCGAAAATATAGAATAAAACTTTTTTTAATTTTTTTTTTTTAATTTTTCCATTGAGACAACGATCTACAGTGAGATCCGTTATAACGAGACGTGATAAAGTGCACGCGTGCCGAGCGAAAATTCAAAGTCGATTTTCTCGAAAACAAAGCTTTAAACGAAAAATTTTTATTCTATATTATCGACTTCCTTTTTCGCGTAGAATCACCCCCTTTCCGCTTGTACCGCCAGTTACCAACTACCCTGTATATTAAATGGAATGCAAAGACACAAGATCGGTATATACGCTGTGAATGCCTTGTGGTAGCGCATGCGTGCGCCATCCACAGTCTGCATTGCAGACACGTGCGGTTTTAATCCCATGATACTAGAGAATAATATGACAGAAACCTTGCATAAAATCGATTTTTTGACATCGTTAAATATTATGGTAACAGAAAGTTCAGATCGTGATATTATATGTAAATACAAAATAACTTATTCATAGGCAGAAAGTATGTTTTAATAATACCAGCCAAGTCGATCGTGATATGAATGAAAGTAATCGATTCGGAGTTTAGCGTAACGAAGTTCTAGAAACTCTTTTAAACTTTTCTGAGCCTAGAAGAAAATTTTTAAAAGTCCAGCAGGAAAAATCTTGTTTAAAGTCCAGTAAGAAATTTCCTTTGTTTTATCTGCCTCTTCTTATATAAGGTGAACCGTGCAACTGAGACATTTCAGAATCTCC
This sequence comes from Bombus vosnesenskii, assembly GCF_011952255.1. NCBI lineage: Eukaryota > Metazoa > Arthropoda > Insecta > Hymenoptera > Apidae > Bombus > Bombus vosnesenskii. Next base: position 533,152 of record NW_022882987.1, read on the forward strand.
TTCCCGTTGTGATTATGGTATTTTACAAGAAAATGGTGGAGGTAAAAGGAAAATGGTTCCAAAGAGAATTACTTTTCCAGGATCGTATTCTTTTTGCAAGTGTAAGAGTGTATCTATGTATGTATATACAATTACATTGTAAATAGTTTGACGATTCCTTGAAAAGTTACATAATATTTTCTGGTATATTATAATATATTCTGATATACTATATATTTAAATTAAACGGAGTGTTGAATAGCGTAATAAAAGGTCGCGCGTTATTCAACCCACAGTAGATACTTCGGTCGTATCAAATAACATCGTGAAATATTGTGACAGCCCTTGAATAAACACAATTCGTAAATTTGCAGGAGTCCTGTGTCATCTCATAAATATAACATGCCTTACAACTGTCATTTAGTTTATTCTTTATCTGGACAAACTATTCATTAGATTAAATATCTAAGTTCTTTCGTTTCTTTTCGTTCTATTTATTCTATTTTATTTTTTTATCCTACCTTTTTATAATTTTCTTATTAAATCTTTTGTATTTTTTCTTTTTTGTATATTCATTTAGGGGAGAGTCGTGTAGTATCGACCGACATACACTACTAACTAAAATTATTTTTGGCTTTTCTCACTAGACATCAGCACCTTTATTCGAATAAACAAACGAATATAATTCTGTATAACATATTTCGGAGGCACAATGTTTATTCCGTTGCTTTCGCTGTCATGTTAAAAGTATGCGTTGATATTTCAAGTATTAAAAGTTATTTTCTAGAGCAGATATTTTGTTTCTGAGATAGGTAAATAATTATTTTCTATTATGTATATTATATTTACATATCCATCTGTATCTATCTACCTTATCTACCATATACTATCTACTAAGTGTAATTATCAGTCCCAGCTTTGCAACTTTCTTTGTATATTATAAACATTATAATCTAAAGCGTTTCACGTGTTTTTCGTCCAGTACTAACCAATCAGCAGTTGACCAGAACAAATCTCTTTTATCTGTTAGTTGAATATGTTGGCAACTGAAATTAAATTAGAAGAGGGCCGCTTAATCTTCCTTCTATCTTTTCCCATAGAAAAATGTCCGAAATTCCAAAGTAGAAAAAAGGGAAATGAACAGAGGAAAACATGAATGCGGCTTTGAAGCTACTCCTCGAAAACAAAATGACCCGGAGACAGGCCGCTGGGGCTTTTAATGTGGCAAAAACGACGAATGTAAACACTGGACACACGTCAAATGCACAGACCAAGAAAATATCAATTGTTTTATTTGTGACATATGCAAGAATAAAATTTGAATAAAATGTCTTTTTTTTAACATTCTCTATTATTTAGATCGAAAAATCTAGTGATTAAATAATCGGTCGATACTGGACGACAATTTTTTATTTCCTACAAATTACAACAATTTTACTCTTGTAAATTATCAATTCTTGTTATTGAATTTCACAAAATTAATTCTTTCCTCCTTTTAGTTCCATTTTTATTACAGATTCATTTGTTGAATTTTGAATTTCATCGATTCTAGGCCAAGATAGAATAAAAATCCTTTAAAGCAGTCGGTACTACACGACTTTACGCCATACCTTCCTTTTCGCATTATATGTAGTTGACAAAAAAACTCGTATCCAATACGTGACAAATTGATCGTGAAAGAAATGTTCAAAATAGGAACCGACGTTTATTTGCTAAGTACATATGTAAGACAAAATAGGTAGAAAATTAAAAAATCGAAGGTCTTTGCATTTGAATGGAATATTCTGTCTACCACGTGCTGTATCTTATCATGTCATATCGTAGATGACACGATCGTTCTTGGAAACTCCATTGCACAAGTGCGGTATGCTCTTCATCTTATAGAACGTTATCTTGTCAAACTGCATTCAAGAACAACTTCATCGATTTAAATGTTTCTGCATATCATGCGCATTCTATACATTTCTGTCTCTTTAAATTTCTCATAAATACATAAAAGTCCGAGGTCTAGTAGTAATGATGCTCTTATCCAAGTCATTAACGTTCTAATTAACAATCAAACTCATTCGAATCCATTCTTTCTGTTCTAAACCTGATCCAAAATCTGCGCAGTGCTGCGTCCCTAGAAAAGATGCACTTTACGAACACGTACAGAGAAACAGAATTTCGAGAGACTCATTAGGTTTCACGGCGCGCGACCATCCAGATCGGGCCTCCTGATAATACACGGCGTAGCCGTAATTCTTGGGGTCGATATGGCGTTTAAACGAACCCCGATAGCGATTCCCTCCCTTGAATGATATGAATATCGTTAATGGAGCTGGTTGAACATGATGTGGTCGTATTTCGGAATCGTGCGATTCCTAGCTCTACGTGAACGGAATGAGGCCGACTTAACCCCGCTCGTTATGTTCGCTAATTAAATTATGTGCTCTGGAATTTCGATGATTTCCACCATTCTGAAACGTGCGATCATAGGAATCAGTTGTGTATTCACGTGCATTAGAGTGAAATGAAAAAGATCAAAATTATGCAGTTTATTATGAAGTAGTTAGTTATGAAGTTAGTTTACGACGAATGAATTTTTGAAGAGGTGTAAGCATCTTTTCTTTTTTCAAAGAAAGAAACAGTTTAAAATCAATAAGATTCACTGAAATTGTTCATATCTGATATTCTAATTATTTGTAATATTTTGGGTGGTGGGAATATCTAGCTAAGTAGACAAATTGGGAATATCTAGCAAGTAGATCAAGATTTATTTAGTAGATAATAGACGTATATAATAATTAGGAGTTAGATGGTAGACAGTAGATATGGAAGAGTAAAATAAGGACGAAATAAGGTTGTGTGTGTGAACGGATGGATTTGTGTGTGTACATGGTTTAACTGAAAGCGCAGGACGATAAGAATAGTTGTAAACGAAATTCCTCTTATGGCTGAAAATAACTGCAGGTATTACTACTTATGATATTTCGCTTCTAATTGATTTTGTCTCATACTTATTTCTAATATACTGTTAATTACAATACCCTTTAATTTATCCGTATGTTATAAGTTTATTGGTATTCTAGGATGAATTTTTATTCACAAGAATTATTAGCACATAATTGATTAATTAATATATTCGTAGGATATAATTTCAAAATAAATTTAATAGTATTATATTAAATACTTAATAGATTCGAGGAATATTATTGAATAATAAATAATATATTAGAGGGTAAGAAATGTATAGATAATTTGCTGAAAATAACAAATAAATTATTAAGATCACAGAAGATACATAAAAACGATAAAAATAATTTTTGAGTGGCTTACAGCACCTCAAAAAATTTACCGATTGAATTCAGAATTTAACAATGAAATATATATCACTATAAACGGCAACTATTGTTCTCTATTAGAAGTCAGGAGCAACATAATTAAATTTTGCACCTATATCTCGCTTTACCCCAACTCGCAAACACGCGCAATTCCGCGGAGCGATTCCACCGTCGAAATGGGTTGTAACTTACGAAATATGACTTTGGTAACGTTGCACCCGCTAGTTTTGTTTTATTTCTCCCTTTCTTCTTTTTTTTTTGTTTGTTTTATTTTTCGGTCCCCTTCATTTTGTTCTACGTCGTAAATCTGCCCGTTGTGTCAGCCATCTATCTCGAAAACGCGAATTTAAAAAAAATCCAGCGTGACACGGTGTAGAAACATGCAACGCTATCACGTTTCGAAGCGTCGCGTCGCGGTCGCGTCGGTGATTTCAACGACATCGGGATACAACTCCGGGAAATAATGAACTAATTAAGCTGAAAACCCCTGATTGGCTGTAGACCAATCGTTTTCAATTTGTTGTTTGCTGTTAATATCCCTTTCACCCTTTTTTGCTTTAGTCTCTTTCAGAGAGGGCTAAAGTAGTTCTCGGATGTCTTGAGCATTTAATTATAGAAATTAGTGTAATTCGAGTATTTTCAACATTTGTTACAAATTCTTTATCTTGTAATATATACACCAATGCTTAAAAATCTTAGGACATGTCTTACCTTCAAGAAAGCTTCAGTATCTACTTAATATACAATAGATTATAAAATTTCAAATTGTATGTATTTCATAATACAAGGTTTAGTACAGTGAATATCAATATTGCTCAAGCTACGCACCACTTTTCTACAGCTGTAACGATATTTTCCGAAATTAACTAAGAATGTACACCGATAACAAAAAATTAATCAGTTCTTCTGTGAGTATAGCCATATTTTTGAAAATTAAGTAGCAGTGTACGTAACAAAAAATTAATCGATACAATTAATTCTAACTCAAAATGAAGCAAAAACAGTATTATTCGAGAGTCACTACAAAAGAGATTGTAGTGTATTTAAATGAAAGGTCAATATAATTTTCCTCCAATAAGATAATACCTACCACTATCGTAAAGCTCATTCATAAAACTCACCATTTCAATATAAAAAATTGCATAGGTACTTTTTGCGAATGAAAATTTATAAGATAACAGCCTAGAACCCATGGAAGCATCGCGAACCTAAAAGCAAGAAATTATTCATACTCCTCCAGGATCTTGCGATCGATCATCATCCACGTGCTCTGGCGTATGTGTACACGCGTCAAGCCAGAAGAATATCAGACGGAACATAGTATCGCATTTATCCACGACAGGAATTTCCCTTACACGTTTCCACCGCACACAAATCTGGTAACCTACGTGCACACATCGGACAGGGATCGCGATGCCACGACTGCCTCAACAAATTACCAAAGGGCGCCGCCCGGAGGCAGCCGTTGAATTCTGTCCCTATCGATTTATGCTCGCGACGTGCGGTGTCGTTTCCGAAGCTACGGGTGAAACTGCGCGAGAAAAAAAAGGAAGCTACGGGCGCAGTGAAGGGGAAAGGGGGGGCGGAACAAAAAGAGGGAAGAAATGGTAGCAGGGAGAAAAAACGATTCGTCGAGGGAATCGATGCAACGAAGCACCGTAGTGGTTTCGACGAATCGAACTAAGAGGCGAAGAGAGAAAAAAGTGAGTGGGAAAAAGGAAATAGACGTGGTTCGCTCGAACAGAGTGAACGAAGAGGAGAAAACGGGACAAGAATCCAGAAATATCAGCGGGCCTCGCGTTTCCTCGCCCCTGTTTCGGCGAGTCGATTGATTGTCGATGGAACATTGAAGCTACCACCCAGGGAATCGTATCCCGTTCCGTCAGGAAGTCAGCCACTTCGTATTAATCTCGGCCAATTATCGATAAACGGCTGCCGGCTAATTATCCGCGATTCATCATTTCGACGCGCACCCGGGCTAAAGTGTGCACGTGGGATTATTCAGAATCTTTTCGATAACGAACTACACGTAATATGGGTGTTATATACGTAATATGGGTGAATACGTACTATCTGAAATAACTCGTTGGTTATTGGTTTTATCGAAAAATATCTTGAATAAATTATGTCGTGTTTCAAGGGTCTCATATCAGATGCATGCAATTTTATCTTTTAATATCTTATATTTCCTAGGATACATCTACTCGGGGAGATTTTACGCCACCTCAGTTATATACATAGGAAAATATAGAAACAGAACATTAGTCGGAAATAGTGCAAAGAAGTTAAATTCGGAACAATTATTTGTTATATTTGTAATTTTTTTATTTATTATCACCTATTAAGCCGAATCCAAAGCATATTGATGAGATAAGATAAATGTGCTTGTTTGTTTTTGCATAAAGAATTAAATTTTGGCTATCTAACTCGTTAACTACTGATTTTATCAAAATACGTCTTAAACGAGTTATGTTGCATTTTAAGCGACTCAAATCTATGGTATCATATTTTATTTTCTAATATTTTGTACTTTCCGAGATATCAGGTGGACTTCGAGCTTTTCAAATAGCAACTTATATCACCTATAACGCTAGTCGATTACGCTAGACATTCTTTGCAAAAAAGTATCTTAACCTATTTATACAGAAGAACCATTAGTTTCATAGGTATTTTAGCTTTTAGCCTTTATTTGTCAAATTGAAAGGAAGACGTGAAGCGGTATTCTTGTATTTACGTTATCTTTCTTTCCCGTACGTTAAATTTCACCACTTGAAGTTAAAATATCTACCAAAGTAATGGCTCTTTGGTATATATAGGTTAATAGTATTTTATAGAGAATAGCTAGCTAGATCGATCAATGTTATAGACAATGTAAGGTGCCATATAAAAAAATTAACATTACCTTGATATCCCACAAAATATTAGATATAAAAAGATTAATTTGCATCCATTCGATGAGCCCCTTGAAATGCAGCATAATTCATTTAAAACCAATAGGTAACGAGCTATCTTGGGTAGGACTTCTTATTCACTCAGCCTGTGTGTATATATCATGTATATTAGAAAGGAATTTGTTAATGTTAGAAGGAGAGGTATTAAGTATTGTTTGAGAAGAGTTTGTTAAGTGAAATTTTCTTACGAATAAATCAAAATTTCTTTTTTAAAATGAGAACTTACTTTATTTGTTGCAGATTTGATACGAAGATTAACGATCAACTGGTATCATTGATTCAATTTGAATAAGTGAACTTATTGTTAAGTTGGTTAAGCTTGAATTAATTAGGTTTATGTCAGGGTACTTGATTTTATTTTAACATCAACATTTAAAGTGTTGATTCAGATGATGCAAGAATTTTTAACGTTTCACAAGTTGTTAGGAATCAGTGGTGAAGAAATTAATATTTCTTATTTACTTTATTTACTAGCCAAAGTTGTAACAATAATAATTAACTTCTCAACGTGACGGTGTAATATAGATTGCTTAAGTATTTTTTATCTTTTAGCTATGCAAAAGTTCATTAAGTGAATCAACATAGCTGTAACCTGTCTTCTGAATACAATTAGGTTATGAAAAGTCCGCTATTTTTAAAAGAGCTAAGTCTGCATTGTATGGAAGAGTCTGTTCTTCTTTACTAAACACGGCGTGTGCATACTTTTAATCCTATTATTCCCTTTACGTGAGCTGTTCATATTGGAACAAGTAATTTATTTTCACTGGACCAGTTCGTACGCAATCCGATAAATAATAAAACCTAATTAATGCATATTTGCATCTTTGCTACAACAAAATGAATTACTACTAGTATTTTGTGCAAATTTACCATAGTACACACAATTAATTAGATTAATAGATTATTACACAATTACTTAATTAAGTAAGCTTTCTTTTAGCAAAGGAAATCATTGATAAATTCCATTTCTAATTTCATTAATATTTAATATAATTTAATTTAATAATAATTTTATTTCTTCCATTCGTTGGAATGAAATTTCCATTAAAAGAAAAATCTTTATTGAGAATCTTTCTAATTAAATTGAGATTTTATAATAAAAAAAATATGTTATGTAATTCTACATACCCATTTGATGTTGAATTCTCAGGAATTTGGTTCTCACAATAAGATTTTTACAGGGGGCAGCGCGATTAAATATTCCTCCAATAAAATTTCATCCGTGGAAATAAAAATATTAATATGGAAATTTATTTTACAAACGCTATTACGGAAGATAATACAAAATTATTATGTTACCTTTAAATAAAATTCACATTCAACCTAACAGCCAAACACACACTTTCATTAATCCACAAAATTAATCCACGTGTTTCGTTCAGATCTCTCTATTTCGTTGAAACAAAAGCAGCGCGAGAAAGTAGCACGACTTAAGAATCATCTCCTGCATCAGCTTCTCGAGGATCGAGTCGTGGAGCACGATAACCAGGTCGATTGCGCTTCTTACGCTCCCGGAGGATCCCAGCTTCCGCTTTGTTTCCGCGAACGTTCGCTGAATTCTCGGGAATCGACGAAATTATGAATAGATGCGTATTTGAAAACATACGTGCAGCCGGTAAATGAGAAAGAGAGGCGGGAAAAAACAGGGCGAAAGAAAGGGAGAAGAGGGGCAAATCAGAATGGAAAACGTCGAGTCGAATCGTGCGATCGAGCGGCGCATTGTTTGCGCGCGGACTAAACAGCTGAACGGGGTAAAAAGTGGCACAAGTTCGACGATCTTCTGTTTCATCGCGAGTGAAACGCGCCAGATATTAAACTGCCTCGCGCTTACTGCGCTACACTGGGTGGGCTGGAAATTTTTTAAAAAATACATCGTGCGAAAAAAATTTGTTATTTATAGATTCCAGGCAGCGTTTTCTAAATTTTGTCCACTCGCGACCGGATTTTCCCGGTGAAAATTTTACGCGACCCTAGTTATGTACGTAAAAAGATACATAAAGTAAATATACAAACAAAACATTACTTGAATCAAAGAATCAAATAATGAATCAAAGAAGCTTAATTTGATACAATTCTTCGTTATATTTATAATGTTATTACTCATTACCACTTGTTAGGACAAACCCAAAGCATATTGGTGAGATTAATGTGTTTGTTTGTTTTTGCATAGAGCATGAATTCTTGGATAAATATTTTATATAACAGAGAATTTTAACTGTTTTTTTGGAGTTAATCGGTATTTTGATTTTACAGTTGTAGTACCGGGAATATACAGGGTGGTTGGTAACTGATGGTACACGCGGGAAGGGGGTGATTCTACGCGAAAAAAGAAGTCGAAAATATGGAATAAAAATTTTTTTAATTCTTCTTTTTTTTAATTTTTCCATGGAGACAGCGATCTACAGTGAGATTCGTTATAACGAGACGTGATAAAGTGCACGCGTACCGAGCGAAAATTCAAAGTCGATTTTCTCGAAAACAAAGCCTCAAACGAAAAATTTTTATTTTTTATTTATTTTCGACTTCTTTTTTCGCATAGAATCACCCCCTTTCCGTTTGGAGCACCAGTTCCGTTTGGACCACACTCTCACGACAACGCAACACGCACGCTCTGACTTCTCGATTCACACTTTCTGGCTTCTCCACTGACACTGACTGTTCTAGCATCCCTTTGTCTTTTCTTAGGCTCACCACGCACGTGTTCCGCAAACACTCCTAGCCAGGTCACGTAGATTTTTTCTACGAAACTATTTAATTGAAGGACCGACGACATATTGATGGACCCGAGGACGCCTCGGCTCTCGCGACATTGTTTATGGTTTACCCGATATCTTTTAGGCCTTTTTGTCCACGATACTATACAATTATCAATGATCGTTATTTCGCAATAGGTATGTACTGTAAAGTGTTGTATGTGTATTTAAAGCCATTTTAAAAATTGCTAGAAATTCTGTTCTAATTCAGAGCAAAACTCGTTTAAACGATTTTTTAAAAAGCTGCTGTTATGTTGCAAAGATAGTTGCAAAAATTTTCTCAACTCATAGTTTGGGAAGCCTTGATTTAAAGGATTATAGTGGTTATTTGAAAGAAGAAAAACTCGCTTAATCAATGGAGATGTTAAAATAAATATATTTCGTATAGTTTACCTTAATTTTACTCTGTTGTGTTCTTTAGGCCATTTTTATCAACTCAATTATATATATTTTTATCTTTAAAAAATGTTTAAGTTTGTAGAAAAAGCAATTTTTTTATTTTTGCTTTAATTTTATGGCAAATTTTTTTTTTTATTACAACATTGAACTTCGAAAAATAATAATAATTCGAAGATCATAGTAGGGTTAAGTACTTGTACCTTGCGGCAACGTGTTAGTATATAATTTTAGTTGTTATATAGCTTTAGTTAGTATATAATTTTATTATTATAATTGTAAAGTGTATAATTTTAGTTGCTAGTGTAGATTTCGAGACATTGAAAATGCGTTAGCGAAATCAGGTTTGGGTTAGATTTAGGTTGATATATTGGAAAAAATTTGTATTATAAATAGTGGATGAATGAAGCTGCTGGGAGCGTACCAGTAGAAGATGATCCATTTTAAAATGCTGCTCTTGGAAATTTTGAAATTCCGAGCTCGTCGAATATCTTTGAAAGAGAACGAACGCTAAAGAATACATGAGCAAATTCAAAATATAATTTAGTTAGTTAGTAGTTACTGTATACTCTAAAGGTTCTTCTTAAAGCTTTCTGTTACCGCTTTTGTAAAATTAGCAGTGGTGAGATTATTATCAAGATGTCTGGCTTTTTCTTATTTATATTTTTATGTTTCTTACTTGTAAATTGTGTGATAATTTGCGTAACTATTTAGATGGGAAATGTGATAAAAGGAATAATATCATTGGCAAGTTTACATATTTATAACGGTTTCTATAAAAGTATTAAATGTTTTATTTCTATAAAAATATAAAATTTATGTTTTGCGTTAAATTCTACGAGAAAAATTGTAAATTAACTCTTTTAATTGCAAAAACGCGATAGATTTCTATCTATATCTAGTATTTACTGATGTCACCGTCAAATTTTCCACTTGCATAAAAATTTAGATACTCTGTTAGTTTCTGAATAGAATTTAATTGCATGGTTGACGTATGACGCTACGATATATAATGGCATACGACATTTCTATAAAACAATTTAATAAGATTCTAAAGTATTTTACAAAGCACGTAATTCTATGTTAAAAAGTGCTTGGATTCGTGTTAACATGACGGGCACATGCAAAAGACATATTCCGTAGAAAATTAAACTAAATTCTGACATCAAATGAATAGTATTTTAATTATATGTTGTGAAGGTCTCATTTATGTTGAAGCGACAGAAACGTGAAATGTCCTCTCTAGAACGCAGGAAGAAAAATACCAACTTCAACTGTATGTTTTCAAGAATATTCTTTGCTTTGAGATTCGGTCATATTTCATGAATATTTCCATAGGAATCTTTCGATGCAATATGGTGAAATTCTAAAAAGGAATCTGTAACCTACAATTTATAACTAATCAATTTACTACTATAATAAATTAGTAAATTATTGTGCAAGAAAAATATCCATCTTTCATTCCTTTTTGCATTTAAACGTACGCATTAAATGCCTTCATATTTGCTCACAAAGTAATAAATTACTAAAAATATTTCTACTACAAATTTCAAACGTACAGAAGTTCTAACATAACAAATTTCATAAAAGAAGTTCCACTCGTGCCTTTTCCATAACTTTTCACGAAGCAAAGTTTATTAACCGTCCGAAACAAACTTATTTCTTTGAATCCACTAAAATATTTCTACTACAGTTTCCAAACATGTAAAAATCCTAACGTAATAAATTTCAAACAGAAACTTCCAACACGTGCCTTTTTCACGATATTCTATTAACTACGATTAATGCACCATTCAACACAAACTCATCTCTCTTTATAATTCTAAATTTACACTCTTTTTAAATTCACTAACAGTTTCACAGTCTCATGACCGTATCCTTAATCCACGTCTATTTTTTCCTACACTTTACAGCCACCCTGGAAGCTCGTAAATTTGTCAACCCCTATTTCCAGGACACCCGTTGCATGCACGCGGGTACAAGAGGATCGTCGCGCACGCGAGCACGCGTGTCGAGGATTGTAAAGCGAAAAGACGAACAGGTTATAAGGTCGCGTACGCCGTTTGCGTCACTGTTTGCAGACTTTGTCCTACCTCTTCTCCCCATTTCTCACCCCCTTTTCATCTCTCTCTGTTCCATGCGCCGTAATCCACCGGGACAAACTCTGTCGTCTATTACGCTGACGTAGTTTGAATTTTCATAGTTACCCTTTCGCGTGATTCCGCTCTCCTACGGGGATAGTCTGTATCCGATGGTCTACAGTCTACATAATCTAAAGTTTTGGGAAATTGTGAAAATCTACCGCTCGCTTAACCCACCTGTACCCGAAACCTACCATCAGTCGTTCGCTGGCAAATTGAATCCAGCCGATATTATTCGTTTGCCGACTTTGATTCCACGAATACCGCCGCGATATCAGTCTCTCCATGATGCTTGCCGAGTTCGATAGGAAGCTTCATAATCGCCATTCGAGAATAGCTGTTGGAATTATTTTAAGTTAATTTGATTTTTTTTTTTCGTCGAAGGAAACTAATATTTTGGAAATTTTATCGGTAGGGCCTTCGTTGGTTCTTTGAATCCTTTAGCTTCTCGAATTCTTTACATTGTTGAATTCTTTTGTTGAAGTTCTTTGAACCTAGTTCGAAAGCGGTTTTACATGATGTTCAGCGTTTGATAGAATCTTGCAAGAGAACAACAGTCGAAATTATTTCCGGTTAATTTGATCCCTTTTTTGACGAGAAAAGAAAAATAACTATATCGTTGGGACCTTGTTATCAGGATTTTAGTTCTCTTTGATCATTTTGTTTGAGCTATTCGAATTGCAATTCGGTCAAGTTTAATTCTTCAAACGAATGTCGATATCGTTTTCAGACGTTCAACGTTCGATAGAAATCTACACCATTATTGCAAAAGACAAATATAGTAAACACGAATTTTGGTATTAGGATTTTTACAACTTCTTGTTCTTCTTCTGTTCTTGAATTCTGTTTTTACAAAACGTTTAGAATTTGATAGAAACCTTTGCAATTGCTATTAAAAAAACGGATATCGAAATAATCTGATGAATCCTATTCAAACCAGCGACACCAAACTTCACCGACAGCATCTTTGATCGACAACAGCTTTAATCGACGGCGCTATTAATTGACAACAATAATGTTCGACACAAAGTTTAACCAATTGGTTACAGAAAGCTGGAGCAAAGTACGAGTTTAGTTTCGAATATTATATCAATGTGGGTTTTAGCTTTGTCCACGTAAAGAATACAATGTATCTCGATCATTATTGCTATCGGTTAATACTGTCGTCAGCTGAAACTATTATCAGTTAAAGTTGTCGTCGATGAAGTTGATGAATAGTTGTCGGTAAAAACAGTATCGGTGAAATCTGTACCGTTGATTTCAATGAGATCCAGTCTGGTGACTTTCAATTTTTTCTATATTTTGATAAAAGAGTAAAGAATATTGCTCTAATTTTGTTATCAGATTCATTCTAACTTCTTTGAATAGTTAAAATTCCGGTGTCATCTGATGTTTTTCATATTTTCCAATTATATCCCTTTTGCTCCATCGCGATAGCCGAGGACATAGTAATTTTAAGTGTAATTTTCTTTAAATGAATTTTTTGTAGGATTTGTACAACTGTTGTGTTTTTTATATATACGCATATAATACGGAGATAAGAGAAGTTCTTTAATTAAACAGTAATTCTACACCGTTAACTCGCAGTCACACTAAGCTTTTTAATGGTTACATATGTGGGAGTTAGCTGTTCAAGACTTAAATATTTTGCTAAATAAAAACTTTTATCATTGTGACAATGTCTTTAATCTTTAATATTACGAAATCAGATAAAGATTATATTCCTAAATAATTCGCAGAATAAAGAAATGATTATATTATTTCTCAGTTATACAAAGTAGCTTCCTAGAAAAATTTGATACCATGAAAACGAAATCATACGATGGAATGAAATGAATCGATATATCAATGTGCGAATACTTTCTACAGCCAGCGTAATAAACTCAGCCTTCGCGTTTCACCTACGCTGTCGCTAATCTTGTCTACTAATAACAAGGAATAATCAACCGCATTCATAACCGTGCAATATAGCTGCTGAATTCGATGCAAAGTTCGAAGAAAGAATCGTGGAACATCGAATATATATATATAGGAGCGACGATAAACTGAACAAGTTACGCGATGTATCGAGAATCGAGTTCCATTGGAACAAGTTGCCACGTGGAAAGGAGGGAACGGAATTGCCAGGAATCTTCATGCACGTGACGTGGCACGAAATCATCTTGCAACGAAACTTCGTCGATATCTCGGACGAATTTCGTTTTTTGCTACCTTTTTTATTTTTGTATCGACCATACGATGAAATACTGTTACGAGGAGTTACGCGGTGAACACGGGCAATCCCCGTTCCAAGAATCTTCGTTGAATCGACGCACAGTGCGATGCGTAGTGGACAAAAATCGAAATGATCATTGTTCGATTTTGATCTTATGATTTGATAATTATTTTTTATTTGCTCTTATCGCCGGTCTGTAAGTAATTGATGTGAATGTAAACAGCAATTCCTTCAAAAAGTCGATAGTGAATTAGTAAAAGTCGTTTGTACATCACAATCTAATCACTTGAAAATTAGCTCGTTCATTCATTATAAATACATTCTTGTTTGTCAATTATGATTAATAATGGAAAATGCGGCGAGATTCGGAGCCGTCGTCGCACGCCGCGTTTACAGACGACTGGTTTCGTTTCCCTGGTTCCAATTGCAAGGGGCACGACACTTTCTTGCGCGGTCGCGGAAAGTTCTGCAGTAGTAGGATAGCCCGAACTGCTGCTCTCTTCCTCTGGAACACGATCTGTGGCGTTTCGGGCGAACGTGGACGGCGCCGGTTGTCCAGGCTCAGCGCGTTAATTTGCGCCTTCATTTGGTTTAGCCTGTCTTCCATTGGGTCCGAGACGCGGTTGTGTCGTTCGCAGCCCGCTGCCGCTCTTTCTGCGCTGTCTGCAGCAATCCGTCCCGTCTCAGGGCGGATTTCGTGTATTCGATCGGCCATCCGGGTTAGAGTTTCGGCTTTCGCCTTCTCCGTGGTGGCCAGGACCCGCTGCACATGAACCGATAGTCGACTCCTCGAAAGGGTATGACGAATTTCTTTAGATCCCGGTAGAACTGGGATGGCGTCATATCTCCCATGTGTTCGCCCTCTAGCAGCTTTCGCATTCTGGTGGAGTCCGAGCCAGCCAGTCTCTTAATGAGCTCCTTCTTCAGGAGTTCGTACTGCCACGTCTTCGGGGGATCAAACAGTATGTTCCGGACTAGCTGTATACTGTTCGGTAAGATTCGCGGCAGTGGTGTGAAATTTTGTCTTGTTGTTGATGATGCGCGTTGTCTCGAACGTTATAAAACCACAGCTCGATTCTTTAGGGCCAGAATTGCGGGGCACGGTATAATTGGTTCACGGATTCCACTCTGTCCGCAGCATTCGTTGCGTGCACTTCCTTGTTGGCACTCGTCATTTCGAACACTCGCGATTTACGATAACGATGTCTTTATGTGGCACTAACACGTTCATTTCTTTCGTTTTAGATCACGTCGGAATCAGTAGGTAGTAGGATGTGTAAGGTGCCAAAGAAATACTCAGCGTTTCGTTTACTAGTGCGTTTATTAACTCGCTTAACGGCTTCGTTACAAATCTCGACTCGCGACTCGTACGGACGACAATTTATTATCGACTCTTCACGTACGCTTACGACTCTCTATTTCGACTACTCAATCACGACTCACGACCACTGTTATGTCACGTAATTTTTTGGGTTGGTTGGTGAAAATAAAATATAGTTGAGTCGTAACACAACTATTAACTTTGTTTTAATCAACCTTTATTATGAATTCAGCAATCACAATGTAACACACACTGAATTAACATAAATCACAATTCACTCCAACCACGTTATGTAAGACTTAATTACAACAATACATTAAGTACGCGACTTATAAGAGTAGAGACCGATATAGATATGTTGACTATTCTAAGGATACAGAATAAGTGAAGTCTTATTGACGATACTGTGTCTGAGGAAAGCTAGGGGTGGGGGTATCTAAGGACACGGGACGAAATTTACGACAGGAAATACTCGCTTGGTCCGAAGGACCTTAACTATAAAAATGCCAAGGCCCCTGGTAGGCATTTAAGACTATTGAGCGTGCGTGCCAGGGATATGCAGACATCTAGGTGCCATCCTGTCCGTGGTGTATGGCCTGGTCTCTGATGTGAATTGACGTTACAGTTACGTCACATGAGGTGGTTTGTTCCTTCTGTCGAGTCAATCAACAGAAGATATGTCATCTCCGTCGTCAATACGAAAGGAGTCTCATGTCGTACTCGTTCGTAGTTGTCATGTCACATACGCAATCTTGCATTACATTGAAGTTGTTGGATCATTCAAATATATAATAACCTGTTAATACCAGCGTTATCTTCAAGTTAACTACCCTTATCACGGACCAGATTCGCAGGCTGAAGAGGCACTACCCGCTAGACCTAAACGCCAGATTCAATTAGTTATCTAAATTAAGTAATATTTACTTATTTATAATACTTACTTATAAATTATACTTATCTATAATAAGTATTAAGTTGTTATAAATAATCAGCCATGCCACTGCGCCACGCCAGAAAAATTACTGAAAATTCTCAACGCGAGAATTGATTGTAATTTTAATAAATAAATAAAAAAAACTACCCTTATTATCCCACAAGAAATAAGGGATCGAACGTTTCGTGGCGTCGATTAGTCAAATCGTAACGGGAATTTACGACTCCCGTTGGCGCGCTTCTTCGAGATCACGTCTCCCCGCGAACGTCCGAAAGTACGATTGATCTCTTAATCCCTTTTTTTTCTTTTTGTCACCTCTCGATATCTCCACTATGCACGCGTTTGTTAGGCGTCCGCGTCCGTGGTCACGTACGCCTCCTGCCGAGTATTTGGCGGAAGGACCGTAGGAATATGGATGGCTCATTAGGCCTGTCGACACTAATGTTTCGTCGCTGCCTTGCTTATGTTTCATCGGTCTCTCGTAAATAGCCTGTCAACGGTGGTATACTATGTACCGACGAAACCATTGGAACGAGGGTTGTTCTTTGCTGTTGAGTGCCGCTACATATATATAAGAATTTTCCTTACAAAACTGTATTCACGAGAAGTTGATCTACTTGAAGAAATTAATGCGACGTTTTAATTTTGTTAAAAATTTCTTAAGTAAAATTGTATTACTTATTTCTTGCGGAATAATTTGAAACTCTTGATTGCATTACAAGTTATGTACCTTCCCTGAAGGAAAAAATTCGTAGGAACTTGTTGCTGAATTCTTATTGAAGTTCTTTCTAAAAAATTCTATAGCCTCATTAAATTAAAGGTTAAAAATAATTCATACAAAATCTGAAGCAGAATCTTCAAATTATTGTTACTATTATTATTATTATTATTATTTATTTCCTACGAACAATGGCAAATACGCATTCCTTATATCTAACATTGGTTAGATAACGATACCAGATACGATATCAGAATCTGTACAAAAAAATAATTCGTTTCTAAATCGTCCATTCTGAATTCTTCATTTCATCGCAACCAACCTACCTAAGAGATTATTTATCAGTAACAGAGATTATTATTGACACGCGTTATTAAAAATTAAATATAAAACACCGTCCAAAAATCTCACTAAAGCTCTCTAAAAGTAAATCCATGTCAACAATCAGGCTCCACGATTACTCTGAAAGTCGATGAATTACGGTGGTCCGTTTCTTAAATCGAAGACTGCTATTGAACGAAGGAAAATCCTTAGCGAAATTCGAATCCCTTTCAACAGGCGAATCTTCCCCTGTGCTTTCTTCCCGGAAATGTAATTTAATCTTTGTCAGGGCGCAACGAGAACACAGACAAGGACAAGCGGAACGCAAAAAACGCGAGCGTGTCGCGACACCGATCTTCCCTTATCCATGTGTCGTGTGCGACCAGATCGAGCGAAAAATCTGACCGAAAACGGACTGCGCTGGGAGATGGCGGCCGTATAAAACATTCGAAATTTATGTTTCTTCTGTGTTGAATACTGACGAGGCGGGACCACGGACAGCCGAAGGGCATAGATAAAACGCGCGGCGGGGTGAGCTAAAGGTGGAAAGATTCGCGTCATATTTTTCGGGCGAATCGTGGAACCGGGTTACATTTAGCGTCCATCTCACCCCCTTGATTTTTCTTCGAAAAAGTTCTTGCCAACGGGATGGAGTTATAGAAGCTTCTCTGAATCGTTGGATAGAGTCTTTCACGAATATTCTCGTTGTTATAGTTCTTTTATTATTATTATTATTATTATTATTATTATTATTATTATTATTATTATTATTATTATTATTATTATTATTATTGTTGTTGTTGTTATTATTATTGTTGTTATTATTATTATTATTATTATTATTATTATTATTATTATTATTATTATTATTATTATTATTATTATTATTATTATTATTATTATTATTATTATTATTGTTATTATTATTATTTTATTTGATACAGGAATACTTTTGAGCCATGGGAATGTATTCCTGTTTGTCGATTATTTGATAATAGAGATACTTTTTATAGAAATGCCTTTTGCGTTATAGGGAAATATTTCCAAAGAATTCGATTATGACCAGGCTCAGAATCGAATTAGACAAAAATCAAGATAAGACTCACCGATATCTCCTAAGAAAGGCACAACCTTCAAGTTGCAGCTTATGCAACGAGATAATATCCATCTGACTCTACTTTATGAATACCGAAAATATAAAACCCAAGGACTTAAGTACAAGTTGAAGCCACTGTCTTAATATCAAAGGACCACATCATTAAATTATTTAAATTGTCTCGAAGAAACCAACTGTACCACAAAATCTAAATAAAGGACAACGAGTCGATGATATCGTTGTTAATGATCCAGGTCTCGATGCGATAGAAAGTCGAAACAGAATGAAACCATTATCGTAGAATTATAATTATGAATAATAATTATAATATATAATATAAATGTAATATATAATAATTATAATATATAATAATTGTAATATATAATAATTATAATATATAATAATTATAATATATAATAATTATAATATATAATAATTATAATTAAAAACAAATAGAGTAATGTTCGGTCAGTATAGAGCACAATCAAATATTTCCACAGCATCGTAAACCCAGTTTCCTAACCTAAACAGGGAACACCGAACGGAGCATTGTGTAACAAGAATTACGAAGTATCCGTGAGTCGTATTGTCACGTTCCACGCGCAGAGTCCTGGTCGAATTAATATTCATCGAGTTGTATTCGTAAATTGAACTCTTGATAAAGGCAGTGATGTGCAACAAAGAACAAGAAGCCAGCATGGAAAAGTTATGAGGACGAAAGAAAAGGTTTCCGCATACTAACAAAATGAGAAATCGAAATCGTTCCGCGGAGGAAATTTAAAATTTATGTTGACGTTGTGTTCAGCTCCGGATAGGAATAAGAAAAGGAACAATGGAGAATGATACGCGGCAAGAAAGCGACGAAAGATGGAATGAAAAGCGGTTTGCAATCGTGTAAATGCTCGTACGAGCAAAGTTCTCGATTCGAAAAACACGAAGGAAATTTTTAGACTTTCCAGATATGAAGACTTTTCTCACTTCGTACGTATAACGTATAACAGGCTAGGGCACGTAACTGGAACCATTTCGATTATCGCGTAAGTGATCATTTTAACGAAAAATGTTTCAAGTAAAAGTTGGATGTTTCGAAGGGGATATGTTATAATTCGATGTGATTAGTTTTTTTTTTGCAGGAGCATGTGTAGAGGATATATGAAAGATATATGAAAGAGGTATAGGAACATATCTTGCATATGTCGATTTTTCACAACGTTCTGCGTCAGAATGTATTAAGATATAATATTAAAAGAGTCAACAATTTGTTAGTATCTCTTAAAGTATCGCTTAAAATATCTCAGGAATTTTTAATTTTTGTAATATCATATGTTAATACTTTTTGATGTAGAATGTTCCGAAGAATCGATATAGGTAAAAAAAACATGTGTAATACCATTTAAAAAAATTAATTGGATCTTTGTATGTTCTGTACGCATCCTTTTACAAAAGAAAGGAACTAATCACGTCAAATTATGTCACTTTTGAAATCATCCAACTTTTATCTGAAACATTTTCTGTCAAAATCATTACTTATGTAGTAATCGAAATGTTCAATTTACATGACTTACCATGTATGATTCTGGTTGTTCGTTTCCTTTGGTCGTTTTCAGATTACAAACGTTTTTACGTTTATCAGATATTGAAAGGAGCAGACATGCGTAGAATTTGTGTATAATATGAAGAAATATGTATATAAAATATTTGAAATAAAGTACTCGTTAGTAAGAAAGTAAATCTCTAGAAAATATTCAAAGAAAAGGTCAAAAAGACTTTGTAAGCTCTTTTCTTTCGATCTCAAGAAATTTGTTAAAAGATAAACGATAAAGAACATGGCGATTTGGCAAAGTAATAAATTAGAAGTGGAAATAATGTGACGTGGTTGCTCGAAATTTCCAAGTGAAACGCTCGTCAATCGCCTTCTTTACTTGTTGCAGATGTTCCGTGGCATCGCTTGCATCTCGAAACCGCTTGTTTGCATGTTCGACGCAGTGGAATTGATCGATTGAATAAGATAATTAATTGTAATTTTGCGCGATTTGTTTCGAAGGAAGGAAAGGAAGAAATACGATTCATGAAATATCAAGGAACGAAATACAAGAATGAAAACAAACGAGAAAGGTAACATCAGAGATCAAATTAGGACCGGAAATGAGAGAAACCATTTTATAAAATTACTCTACAATGAATTTTATTAAATTAAAACTGTGTTTACCTACTGCAATTACTTTTGCGATTTCTAATAAAAAATTATAAAAGTACTAAATGAATCATAAACGAAAATGATAATATAAATAAATATTTATAAAGAGATATTTATGGGATAATACATAGAAAAAACTTTCTAAACTTTTATAAGGATATTGTAAAGTAAGATAACTAAATACTTGAAAATTCGCGTTCTTTTAGAATTCACAGCATAGAAAATCAACAGCTATGAAGAAAGAAGAAAACGACAAAAGCCCGATGGAACAATGAAGTTCTGCAAAGTTCGTTAATAAGTTATTCTTGTTCTAATGTATCTTTCCCGTTTCTTGTTTCATTTGTCTCGTTTTTTTCTTTTTTTGTTTCTTTATTTGAGAAAAAGCAGCGTAAAAAGCAGTTTGCTTTTCTTTTTAGTATTTGGTTAACCAGAAGCTTGTCACGAAATTCAAACAAACTCTTCACGGTGAACCACCGAAACTTTCGGGGCGAAAGGCGAAAAAAAGAAAATACAGGAAAAGGTAGATCCTCGTATTTCAGCGAGGTTGCTTTATACGATTTCGGTAATGGCGCGCAAGAATTCTCCTACAAAGTGGAAAAATATACTCACGAACGTTTGCTTCGTACGGCTTTTTTGGCTCGTGATTAATTGCTGCTATACGTACCTGCGAATAGAAAGATGAGAGAACATGTAAAAATCAGTGATATTAAGATACCGTTTTGTTTGTAAAAGTAGAGGTGAATTAGATTTACTTAATAGATCATGGTTGACGAAGTTAGGCACTTTATATATTAATAAATATTATTAATAAATTTATATTACCATATATATAAATAATATATATATAAATAATAAATTTATATATTAATTTCTAGATTAGGTAGTTATTCAATTATTTTCATAATAATTATATTTATTTAGTCAAGTATCAACGACGTGTGTTATTAAATAAGCTAAAGTTTTTATCATTTAGAATAGATATTGAATATAAAGAGTAGTAAAGAGCTTTCCAAGATTAGTAATGTTTCAATATTCGATCTAATAGTCATGAAGTCTCGTTTTAATATAAGTATAAAACAATTGTTTTAAGCTATGTATTTATACCTCTCTCTTTCTCATTGTAAGATAAAAAGATATAACATAAATATATCTGGAAGATACATTACTTACACTTACTACGTGGAACTAGAAAAGGATAACTTACAAAATTTATAACTTGATATCCCGCTCCATGCGATCTTCAAGAGAAAACGTAAATACGTAACTAGGTAATTGGAACTTTGAAAAAAGTTACATATCAATTACTCGTTGTTACGTCGCGTAACACTCTACCTAGCCGAGGCCACACACCGCTGGCAATATGGCAACCAGATGTCTTCGGATACTCGCAGCGTATCTTCCATGATTTCAAGGACCTTCCATAAATCACATAGATTTCCTAGAAAAGGTCCTTCAAACGAAACAAACATCTGGTTCGGAGGAATTTCTAGAGACTATTGTCTACCACGGCTTAACAAGGGAAAGTCAGTTTTTGTCACGTCCGCTGCAACTTTCCTCCCACTAACCACTTTCTCTCGAGGGCGGTTAAGGCCCTTCGTTTAACCAATTAAAAACGAAGCCTATTCCCTCACTCTCCTAAATAACATCGGCACCAACCAATCCGATGGTCCCGTGCGCTAGACACTCATCCTTCGCTCTCCTCCGAGACAACATCGTCTTCCAAGAGGACTGTTTTTGCATCCTTCGAACGGTCAACATCCTTCGAGCGGGTATACACACCCGCAGATCACTCAGTCACTCATCTCGTACATACGCACCAGTGTAACTATCCTCGCTCTAAGTTGTGGAATAAACGGTGAAATATAACTTACTACTGTGTCATATTCATATCAACCACCTCTGTTATCCTAACCGAAACAGGGGAACGACTACTTCGCGGCGTCGATTCAACGAATCGTAGCGAGAATTTACGCCTCTCGCTGACGCGTTTTCCTCGCGACCGCGTCTCTTCGCGAACGGTCGTAACACTCGTTATATGTATATAATAAGAATAAATATTATATAATATAATAATAAATTAATAGAGATTGTGTTGATGCAATAATAACCATAAAATTAACGATAAAAACAATATAAATCGATTTCAGCTGGACTATGTTATGTATTATTCACTTAAACGACCACCAAACTTCTACAATCCCAGTATTCCATTCGGAAGCTCAAGTGAATCAAATGCACAAGATTTTAAGAAGAATATACACGATAACGTCTAAACAGGGAGCGGCATTATCTTAACGTCATCGTTGAGGGAAGAAAACGGAAGCACATCGGGCGAACCCGCCACTCTCTCTCGTAATGCATAATAATACACAGAGAGAGAACGATAACGGCTGGCCACCTGTTTCATTCGAGTTCGTCGGCCATTTTGTCGCGCCACAGCTTTCAGCCGGATTATGAACAGCCCTGCTTTATATCACGGTGGCGCGCGTTTCGAGCGAAGAGAAGCGAACGGAGTAGCGAGCGGAACAAGAGGCAAATCCTTCAGCCTGAGATCTCTCGAGCAACTCGCCTTACGAAATGATGCTTATGATAACGTAACTAAAGCGGAAACGGGTCGGGGGATTTTCTTCTTTGCTTCTTCTCTTTTTTTCTCTTCCGTCCATCGCATACAATAGCATGCTAACAGTATGTTTATGTGGATGTATGAGTTGTTTTCTCATAGAACAAGTATAGGGGATGAAAAGAAGATTTGGATGATGAATAGAGATTCTGGAAAGTGTTTGTCGGGAAAAGTGAGTTTCGATTTTGGTTTCCTTCGCCAATTCTCTTCTTTTCTATTTTGTGATGAGCCCCGACGTAGAATAGAATTTATGTAATAAAAGTATGTTTTTGTAAATGTTTGAGTTGTTTCTTGCAAGGAAGATACAACGTGTGAGAAAGTTTAGTAGGTTCATGACCTTGATTTTCTTCTTTGCTTCTTTCTTCTCCTTTTTAGCCTTGGTGTACAATAAAATGAACGCTAGGAATATGTTTCTGTCGATGTTTGAGTTATATTCTTGGAGGAGCAATATAGGGGAATGCTACGAAAACTGGGATGGTGGACAGAGCATATAGAAAGTATGTGCTAAAAAAAGTGGATTTTGATTTTGGTTTCCTTCGTCAATCCTCGCTTGTTTATTTTGTCATGAGATATGATTTTACAGTAAAATTTCTATACTAGAAGTATGTTTGTGCAAATGTTTGAACTGTTTTTTACCGGGGAGATACAGGTTCCATCGAAACTAAGACTCGGTTCATGAATTTTGATTTTGGTCTCCTCCTTTGTTTTCTGTTTCTTTTGTTTGTCTGATAAATCATGGCGTAGAATGTTCTAGTGTGAAAGCTATGTTCTAGTGTGTCTTCTAATTATGTAATTATCTTTCCAGTTCTACGCGATATCTGCAACAAACTTGTACTGAAAATCTCCAACAATCCCTCATAAAACCAGCTTCTTCCCAATCGATACAATGCCATAAAGACATCCGCAAAAAGCGGATCGTCACGAACATGCCGCAAATCAAGCCTCGACTCCAGAGTTGCAATGTCGGACAATACATTGCGACGAAAAATTTGACCGGCTAGCTGGGAAAGAGTTTCAGCTTCAGAAAGTGAAAAAAGAAAGACGTATAAAAATAAAAAAAGATAAAAGACTAAAGAAGAAGAGAAAAGAGGTGGATCTGAAATTTATGTTTCCGACAGGCAGTGCTCGGTCTTTCTGAAGAAGCCACGTAGAGAAGAGGGACTTTGCACCTTGGCGAACAAGGGCTGCAAGATTCCGAAAACGTTTACCCCTTATCTCTCTCTCTCTCTATCGTTCGTTCGCTCGCTCACTCGACTCGACACTCGACTTGGAGAGCTGCTCGTGCGAAGGTAAAAAACGAGAAAAAGAGTAAACGAGAGAGAGAGAGAGAGAGAGAGAGAGGAAGAGAGAGGAAGAGAGTGGGTGAAGCAGCGCTTCTTTTATCAACGCTGGCGAGAGGTGGCTTTGTGTCCGATGAAAATCGTGTCAGAAACGCGTGAAAAAGCTCATAATGTATGTAAACGACCAGTCGGACCGGATTGTCGGTCTCTTCTGGCCGGTGTGAATTCGCACTAAATTTCAATCGACGTCAGCTCCAACTGAAAGAGCGCAATTAACTTCGGAGCGAGTGGAAAAAAAAGCAAGAATTGGGGCGGAATCGTGCTTCTTCAATGTGTGTTATACGTTATACAGGCTGTCCTAGTAACCATGGTACAATAGGGTGATACCAGATTCTAGATGAGTAAATGAATAGAAAATATAAATTCACATTTTTCCATATGGCATTTCGTTTATGATAAAGTCATATTTGAATAAATTCTTTTGGTATGTGTGAATTTGACTAATTACGGACTGGATGCGAGTAAATAATCAGCAGTTTTTGAAAAGGTAGAGCTTGAATGTATATAATTAAGAATTAACTTAATATACTTACACTGACAATTATACGTATTTGGACATTTATTAGGACAATTTACGATGTTAACTTAAATCGAATTCTTTGCGCTACATTTATTTTCCAATTATTTTATTATAAACCTGTTAATCCGCCGTTCATATCATATATGTCTGTAATGTAAAATAAAGTAAAATTTGTTAGATGTTTTTCAACAATTCTAACGTGTAAGTGTCCGAGTAATATATGGCGGGTAAATGTACGCGTGCTTGATAAATTTAACCCTCCCTTACTGTTGCTGACGTCGCCTGTATACTATGGTCGTTTAAGTCCATGCCGTTCTTTTCAGGTTTTTGTATTTTAAAACTCTAACACAAAAATTCTTGAATACACTTCCAAGTTTTTAGGATATCATCCAATAACTTTTGCCGCTACATGTAACCTAAATTTGTTCAAGGAAAGTAAAATTTAAACGAAAGTGTGGAAAAAGTGAGAAATGACATAAAATTACTGATAGAAAACGAAGTAATATACGGATGGAGGGTTAATTGATTTAATTCATTTTCACGGAAACAAAGCTATGAAAAAATTCCACGCTACATTTCCGACTTGTCTTTTTTTTTAAATAAAGACGTTTCTTTGTCAATTATTCCGCGATTACTGGGACACCCTTTGCAAAGAAATATATGTAGATTCTCTTGACTACAGTCAGAGACGGTCGCTGTTTGATGTAATTTCGTTGCTCTGGGATATTTTGCGGCTCCTGCTGGCAATCACGTGACCGAGAATGCGGAGAATATGGAAATGAACTGTTCGCGTGGAACGGTGTGCGAAAGTTAATACTGTAGCAACACTGCTTGAATTAATTCGCTTGTAGTCTTTCTATCGGCTTAGAGGAAAGTTCTCTCTCTTTTTTATTTTTATTAGGACTCGGAAATTAAATAAGCCCGGGATAGAGAAGTTCTGCAATAGTTAAACTGTTACCATGAAAGATTCGTAACTCATAGATCTATATCAGCGCTTAAACACCAATTTATATTCCACGATACACGCAGATTATAATAACTATGATAGAAAATGAAATTCTTATTAACATAAATTTAATAATCTACTTGCTCTCCGAATACAGTATGAATTTCTGACAAATTTTCAAACCACTGTAATTGTTTCCAAAATGAACTAGTCTTTTTTTCCAAACCAAACATCTTCTTTGCCAAATAAAAGATCAACTATTCCAAATTTTCCAATCTGTGCACTAATTCTCAAAACGAACAAAAGTCTGTATTTCCCAAACCAAAAATCTTCTTTTCAAAATTTTCGAATCACCGTACCCATCAAAATGAATAAAAGTTGCTCAAGTGTTGTGGCAGAAGATCGCTGCCATGACGCTAAATTAACGACGCTAAATTTCGACGAATAGTATCCACGTGATACAGGTGAGGACGCGTGCAATTTCCACGACACGCGAGTTTCCCGATATTACGTTTCTAACGACCGTCGACTAGCCAAGGAGCCCATAAATAATGTTGCCCGTTCGCTGTTATGGAACGAACCACGGTCAGATATTAGTTACAAGCTGTGGACTAATTTCCAACTGGATTGATGCCTAGTGAAAACGGCTGCGGGCGATTCGATCGATTCTGAGGTAAATTCTCAACGAGACGTCAAGGTGATTCCAGCTTCATCCCTGAAGCGGTAATGTGAAATTTGTCGTCACGACTAATTTCCTAGGATAGCGTGGATTACATGTTGGAACGATGAGAGAGGATTTGCAACTTGTTTACAGAGATATATTGGTAATGGCATTAACAAGCGTGACTGATATAATCATACGTGCAGAATTTCTTTGTTGCTCAAAAATCATCTTCGAATAGTAGCATATAGTAATATATAGTAATATAAAAAAATATAGCAATAGTAATTTAACGAATCTCAGGCTTGTGTAGACGATGGAATATCTGGGTTTCTATGTTCTTAGGTATGAATATGTTTACGTTAAATTTGCTGCATATGGTATGGAATTCTATAGAATTTAATGAAATTCTGTGAAGTGGAAACTGGCTTGTAAAGATGATCTTGAAATAGTAGGAAGTATATAATTCAATCGATTTGTGAATAGGTAGATTTAGGAATATCCAAGTTGCCATGTTGTTTGAATATAGATGTGTATATCAGAAATTTATTAGAAATGTCATAGGGTTTGTAAAGAACTTTAGATGTCACACGCATTGGACATATTCCAAAATTAAGAAGGTCAAATGTTAGGAAGCAGATGAAAAGAAAAAAATAGAAGAAGAGGAAAGAAAGTTAAGAAATGTGTTTTGTCAGGGGTTTGCCGGTAGAGTTGTACCGACACTCGACAGCAAAGAACAACTCTCTTTCGAACGGTTTCGTCGGTACATATTGTATACCACCGTTGACAGACTGATTACGAGAGGCCGATAAAACGTAAGCAAGGCCGCGATGAAGCGTAAGTGCCGATAGGCTTAATGAGCCATCGATATCCCTTCTACCAAATACTCAGAAGAAAGCGTACGTGACCACGATCGTGTCACGTAAACTTGAAGGTTATATGATGAAAACAAGATAGCTGAGTCGTAACACAACTATTAACTTTGTTCTTTTTATTAAACTTTATTTTTCACTTAATATTCACAATTGAGTATACACTGATCAAGTACGCGACTGGTCTGAGGGTAGAAACCGGTAAAGATATGTTGACTATTCTAAGAATACAGAATAAGTGAAGTTTTACTGACGATATTGTGTCTAAGGAAAACTAGGGGTGGGTGTATCTAAGGACACGGGACCATCGGATTTGTTGATGACAATTTTGGTTAGGTAAGTGAGGGCATTAGACACCGCTTCCGGTTAGATAATAAGAAGGTGGATCAGGAAGGGTTTTAGCCGTCCTCGAGAGAAAGTTGCTAACGGAAGATACCAAACGTGAGGAAAATCTACTTTTCCGAGTCAACTCGTAGCAAACAATAAATGTAAGGGAAACCTGAAACAAAAGATACTTGTTTGGTCTGAAGGACCTTAACTATGAAAATGTCAAGACCCATGGTGGGTCCTTAAGACTATTGAGGATACGCGCCAAGGATGTGCAGACATCTGGCTGCCATCTTGCCCGCGATGTGTGGCCTGGTCTCTGATGTGGATTGATGTTACAATCGCGGACGCCTAACGAACGCGTGCGTAGTAGATATCAGGAGGTGACAAAAAGGAAAGAAAGGGATTAAGAGATCAGTCTTGATCGAGAGTCGTGATTGAGCAGTCGGAATCGAGAGTTGTAAGCGACAGTCGTACGTGAAGAGTCGATAATAAATTGTCCGTACAAGTCACGAATCGAGACTTGCAACGAAGCCGTTAAGCGAGTTAATAAACGCACTATTAAACAAAACGCCGAGTACTTCTTTAGCACCCTACACACGTCCTACCACCTCAGACTCATCAATCATAGTTAGACCTATTTAGTTATCTGCCTGGTACGTTTATGACATAGAAGTGAGGTAAGTGTTGTCCGGGATAATTGTAGCTGTTGGCTGTAGATGTCGCTGCTGGGGTACTGATGTATTTTCTTTTCAGTTTTAGATGCATGGAAGAAAAATCGGACTACGGCGTCAGGATTTGAACCCGGGTCCCGAACGCTCGTGACCTAAGGCGCTAATCACTGCACTACCGTTGTCCGGTGTTAGTGCCGAGTGGCGGTATTTGTTGTCGTGTGCCACCACAGAAGAATCCAAATTTTTATGAAACTTTCAAAATGTATGCAATGTGTTTCTTCCTCTTTACAAACCAATTTTACTTAACATATAAGAGTAAATACTCGAAACTTCTTGAGTTATTCGCCGATAAAAATTGTTTCTTACATTTCTGCAATCCGGAAGAATCGTCGTAAAATCGTGAATTGAATACAAACGAGTTTAACTTGATAAGATTCTATGTGGATTACAAGGAACAAATAGATTATACAATATAATACAATAAAATTTGATTAGATCATACATATACTACAAGCAGGAATTATAAAAGCAATATAAAAAGCGACAGATTCTAGAGATTTTAGTAAAACTTCTAGAATCTACAATGTGCGAGTAGATCATACTAAACTAGACATTACAACATAAGTTCAGGGATCTCCGGTGGCTCCA
Organism: Bombus vosnesenskii; assembly: GCF_011952255.1. Classification (NCBI taxonomy): domain Eukaryota; kingdom Metazoa; phylum Arthropoda; class Insecta; order Hymenoptera; family Apidae; genus Bombus; species Bombus vosnesenskii. The sequence goes on from NW_022882987.1 coordinate 562,105, forward strand.
CAGGTTCTACACAGGACACCAAATGTTCCAGGGCACCAAGGATTTCAGAGCTTCCGTAAATTCTAGAGATTCTGAAGGGTCCAGAAGTCCAGAGGTTCCAGAGATTTCAAGGATCCCAAATGTAACGCGGAATTTGAATAATTTCACGGATTCCAAACATTCCAACGATTCCATTACGTCCGATAAATCTAAGATTTTAAATAATCCAATGAACGCAAATCTCAATTTTGAACATTCCTGAGGAGTTATGTTAGAGCACTTAGAAAGCCGCGAGACCCTCAGAATTCTGAAGCACCTAAAATCCCATCTTTCCTAAAATTCATTTCAGCTCTCAACTATCTGAACTCTCGTAATCTTGAGGAACTTTGAAACATTCAAAACTTTGCACATACTTTGAAAATCACTGAATCTCTGTAACATAAGTAATAGAAGTTACTATCGTGTTCCATGACTTTCTACTAGATAAAATTCGATTAGTCGCGATTCATTTATACATCTAGTTTGAATTCGTTGTTCCTAATTCTCGACTAATCTTCAATTGGTTGATTAACTGTCGCATTTTTCTTGATAATTCATTCCTAGGCAAATCGGTTCTTTTTTCCTGTATTCCTATTTCTATGTCTTCCATTCGATGTAACTATTTCCAAAAGACATATAAACAGGTTTACAGGTGAAGTTTCGAATGGCACTGTACTTTTCGTTCATGTGACACTTTTAAACAATAGATTCAAATATTCTACATCTATCAAATATTAAATATGTATAACTCTTTAAACTAAGCACCTTTCATCACAAATATCCTTTGTCGTTTTAAACTAAACATTCTTTACTCGACCAAACTAATGATCTTGCTACCAAACACTCAACAATGTTATATATATGACATATCTTGTATAATGTTCGCAAAGAATACTATCATTTGTTTAACTTTCAATATTGATAATTCGAAGAGATATAAAAATCCCGTTCGAGAACGCAGGTGACACGAAGTCAGTCGAGTATCGAGAGAAACTTGAGCCGAAACATTAAAACATGTTCGATACGAGACTAGAATTTTATTGTCGACTTCGAGAGGGAGATTAGCTAATGAAAGAGGCTAATGAGCCTGAGGAAACTTGGTGGGAAATTGCAGGTGACTTTTGCATTGGAACCCGGTCTAATCGACGTAGACACGCCTGTTTCGCATAGAAGAGTAGCTGTAGCGAAGTATAATTAAAACGAAACATATCTTGGAAATACTACGAGACACTCCGAATGCAAAATAATCTAGAGGAATAAGATCCTGGAATTATGGTTGTAATTATCGCCTGAATTCGTTTTGCACAATTTACTAACTAATAATATCGAGAAATTGACGAATTATAATTTATAATTACAACTTGTTAGTATAAAATCTATTAGTTTAGCTAAATGTAGTTTACATACGTACGATTGAACATAAAAAAGAATCATGAAGTTAAATATATCGATGTAGTTTTACATTTTTTCTTTCTCAAATGTTGTAACTTATGTATGCTGAAACACGTAATTATAAAAAAGTTATGCATATAAAAGTTAACACAGTGTGCGTGCGATACATATTCATAGAGATACAACCCACGTTCATAATTTTGAATAATTAAAAAAAAAAAATAAAATAAAGAAGTCTCTCTTGAAGATTGTACAGGAATGTGTCTATTTGAAAAACATCGCGATGAAAAACATCGGTCAAAAACATCGCGTTACTAAATCTAGAATAGAACTTGAACATTATTTTTTATTAAAATGAAAAAACTTTTTTGATAATTATAAATAGGCCTTTGCAATGCTTTTAAAAATTTCCAAGTACGATCGAATCGAAGTAAAACGAAAAACGAATAGTAGAACTATTTTACATAGGTAATACAACCGAAAGCCCGTATAGAAACGGGGTTGCAAGCTTAGCAGGGCTTTCGTGCGTTTAGTAACGGTGTAATCCTGCAACCGCGTGAATCGTTGATTTAATGTAATTTTAATGAATGCGAATTTGTAAGGATTTCTGTTCGCGGTAGTAGCACACAACGCATACTAATAAACAATGAAATTCTGAAAATAAATTGTTATCCAGTAGACAGATCATATAGCTACTCTCATGGGACGTGGTCATTTTTCCAAATAATACTTCCCGGTTCAAAGTTACAATTATTGCTCGTTTTCAAGCAGAAACTTTAACTTAGTCAGCTGTTAATTTTCAAAAGCAAATAACTTTTAAATTTAACTTTAAGAACAAGATTATCGTAAAAACATTTATTTGGAAAAAATATTGTAAAAAGATAATTATAATATATTATTTATGAAACAAATGTATTCAAAGCTTTGGAGAAGATAAATGAGATTGTTTAGTAATAGAAAATAAATTCGAAGAACGAGAAAAATAGAAGTCTGCTATTATAAAGAATATTAATAATAGCCGCGGATTATTCAGCTATTTGCCTGTAAAACGAATAATTTCCGAGGCTTTGCGAAAAATATTAAGTTTGTGAATAATCAAACAACGAGAAATTTAAGGAACAAGATTGTCGTAAAGTAGGAAAGAAAATACAAAATTATAAGTATATAAAATTATAAAAATACTTAATGTGAGTCAAAGGTTAGTCAAGAGTGGAGACAAAGGTAAAACACGTAAAGAAGAGTCCGGGAGAGGTCTTAATCAAGAGCGGTGAAAGAAACATTCGCCGAGCACGTCTGCATAAATTATGCAAGATCGCCAGGAAGAAAGTAATTAAGAGCTCTAAAAAGAAAATTGTCCAAGGACGTAATTATCTTGACCCAGTTTCCGGTTCCAGCCTGCCATAAATAATGCAACTATCTTCTCCTCGGGAATGAAAAAGGAACTTTTCTCCTGCAAAGTTCATATTGCGCACCAACGATCGAACTTTTGCAGCGATTCTTTTTTTCAATATTTAAGAAACTATTGCCGGAAGCAGGAAACTACAATATAATACTTGATTTTATGACTAGCACCTTCTTTCGCAATCGAACTTACATTTCTCAACTTTCATTTTTTCTTTTTTCTTTTAAAAATAGAAACTTTAATAGAAATTTATTTTAACTGGCTGTATAGTCGCGTAATCGCATTATTATTAGAAGGAAGTTTTAGAAATCGTACAACGTCTACTTGGAAAACTAATGTTCCTTTCTCTTTTTACTAAACAACCGTTTATTTGTGATTTTCAGGGGGAGACATTTTATTCCGATTTAAAATAATTCAAGTTTCATTTCAGATAGCTATCATGCTGTGATGGGCTCATATTTTTATCTGAAAAATATTGGTATCTTCAACTTTCAAAAAGGGCATTTTATTTTAATATAAAATAATTTGTTGTATTTCGAGTATAATAACACGATGCACTGGAATTTTCGAATAAACAAAAATTTATATAAAATTTTTACTGCAGTATTTTAGTTTAGTTTCAGCTTTTTATTTTTATACTCCTTTAAAATCTTAAAACAAATCTATATCCTCATTTTTGTGTTATTAAGTCATAAATGAAAATGATATTACAAAATACTATTGAATAAACTAACGAAATATTATGAAATATGAAAATATCCGTTTAGACTAAACATTTGTTTTAAAATTTTGCAAAAAAACCGGGACTAATCTATTAAAGACTATATTAATAAATTTTCTATTGTCTTAATATTTATACTACTAATTTATACTACTATAAAAACGCATTGTCCTTCGATCGTATCCTATTCCAACCTAATAATTTAATTATTTAAAAATTATTTATTTCCAATCTTCTTTCACCTTTTAGTAAAGCCTTTATCTTCGTGAATTTTATACGTGACAGAAAACACATAATATAAGATAAAGACTTTGCTAGACAGAAGCTGGAAGAAATAATAGTTGACAACGAGGGGGTTTATCTCAAACAAGATTAGTCGGGGTTTAGCGGAGAACGTATTTTGTAACCGGATCAGAAACCGATGCAAGAAGTGGTAGACGCGGAGGTTTAAAGGCGTGCCAGTTATCGGAAATCTTTGATACGATACGGAAAGCTTCGGGTAAATCAATCAAACGCTTGGCACAAAAGACGGACTGTTTTCACGGCTGGCTAAGCTGCACGAACTCTGCTCGAATAAGCCAAACTTAATTAAGCTGCCTTTTCGTCTCATTTGTCATCAACACCTTTTGTGAAACGCAACCTCTTTAAAAATTAGACTAAATAATCGTGCTTTTATTATTCTGATTCATTTTATTAGATAACGTATGATTGTACAATCTATATATAAACCGTTTATTTCGAAAGTGGCGCAACTTCTCTTCCTTTGTTTCGATGTATCGAAATATTTTTTTTTTTTTTGAGAAGTAACTAGAACAATATCTTTCTTCTGAATCATGAATAGACAGACACCATTTTTACACCCAATACGTCAAAATTAGTGAATTGTACGGTTCATTAAATTTTAATTATTTATAATTTACATTAAATTAATATTAAATTCTTATTATTTAAAATTTAAATTAAATTAATGTTAAATTTTAATTGTTTAGAATTTATGTTCTATCCACTTTTGTTTATAAATAAGGACAGGAAAAACAAAATACTGTTCCTCCATTTCAATGCAATTTACTTATTTATAATAACAGTTGGCTTGCAAGTTTAATATTAGCTAGATTCTATATATTTTTCATTTCGGACCGTTATGTGCAACTGTTTTGAAGTACTCGTGATACACTGGAACTATGTGAGGCAATAACTGCGTCATATCCTTATATTTTATCACATTGCACATATATACTTCGATTATTGTAATTTGTTGTCAACATAATTCTCTTCATAAATGATCAGTTCAGTCAAGAACCCAAAGTAGCCAGACGCATCGTGCGTATAGGGGGATTTCGTCGAAATTTATTGGAAAGTTTAAATTCGCATTAAAATATTAAATAAATAAGTTAAGTTTTTCAACATAAGATAAAGCGTTTATTCTATTGGAGATGTTATTCTGTTAATTGAAATAAACATGAAAATCCCTATACTTTCTTCAATCTTAGGTTTACAGTTCAATAACAACCCGATATAAACGTAAGGCAATGATAATTTAATAATGCGTTGAATGAGATAATAATTTGCGATCATATTACTGAATCGCATTTAAATAACTTGTTTACATCCGCACATGAAATTTTATGTGAGACAAAGAGAATAGAATTATATTCGCTGTCATTTGTTTTTTATTATTGGTGCCTCGGATGTTTGAACAGGCTACAGATTATAGGCAATGGATTTACACCACTTTCAAAATAAACAAATAAAACAAAGTATACCGTATATCACTGAATCTTGAAGAAAAGAATGCATTTACACGTGTAGATGTTAAAAAATTATGGGTGGAAGAGAAAAAATTCTCAAAAATTCTCAGAAATGATATACATATAAAATACAATATACACGGAAACTCTATAAATAACAATTTCACAGTGACAGAAATATTTATTGAGAAAAAATGATCTATGCAATTAATGCAACAAACAAATAAAAAACATGAAAGAGAAGAATTACATGTTAGCAATTGTCTTTCCTATCTTCCCTACCTTTCCTATAAGATTCTCTATTTTAATTATATAGAACGCCGACGAACGCCAGAAAAAGCTGCATTGCTAATGGGACCAATACATTTACCCAATATACCGACGTATCCATTTACACTCAACAGATTTGAGCAAAGTAGGCGGAGAAGAAAGTAAAATAAAAATGAAGAGAGTAAAAAGGAAAAATAAGGAAGAAACAGAAAAGTATAACTCTAGTTGTTTTCTCTTAAACATCATCAATTATCTTCGATTATACCCGCTAAAGCATAAAAGGAGGAGACAAGGATGAAGGGAATGGAGACTGGAGGTCAACGGGTGGAAGCGGATTGCAGGCCTAATAGATCACGGCTTAGCGAATTGGCGCTAGTGGATCGAACTGTAGGCAAGTGAAAAAGTAAGCCACAATAGCGTCAGAGAGGCGGCGGATCTCTGGCGGTATAATGAAGAGGAGAAACGTGAAATGGGGGTTGGAAACGCGCACGGAGGCCTCAGCGAGCGATAAGTCGCGGAAAACGAACTAATCAAGGCATTAATCTCCTTTACGTGAGAAGGTACCGTGCTCTTGCGTATATATGTAAATGAATCTAATTCCTATTCTCGTCGGTGGCTTCGGTGGAAAATGGTGGCGTCGTAAAAATGTAAATCTTACTTTGAATAATATTCCCCGCTCTCCTCGTCTCTCTGTGCGTGTCTTTGAGAGCTATGGCCATCGGATGGAAAACGAAGAGAGAGAGAGAGAGAGAAAACACGTACGAAACTATAAAAAATAATATAGAAAATAGAGATGAGTAAAAAGTAAAGATGTAGAAGAGAAGGGAGTGATAAAGGAAATGGAAGGGGGGAAGGAAGGTTTAATGTAAAGAAGGGCCAGAAAATGAGAATTAGGCAGTGAATAAAGGGAAGAAATAGCGAAGGTTGTGATGAATGCAAATAGGAGAAAATAGGAAGAAAGGGGGAAGGAAGGTAGATATAATAGGATAGAACGATTTATAGTTTTGAAAATAAAAAACAAAGATAAGAAACGTAGATGAAATGAAGTAATATTAAAATACGAGATATCTAAACATAGAAGAGCAGAGGAATGTGACAATAAAAACGTTATTTCTTCTTTCAATTTCTTCTAAGATTTGTATTGTTCGTGTTACTTTTTTTGGCATAAATGAACTTATGAAATGTGTCATTTGTGTTTTGAGAATTGAGTTTTAGAAACAAATCGCAAGAAAACAACATTCAAGAAAATCATTCCGAAGCTCTTCGTAAAATAAAGAAAGTTTCTAAAGTATAAGAAAATGAAGCGTGTACCCTTTAATTAGTGTGAATAAACACAGAAGAGAAGGAAACACACAAAAAAGGATCAGCTGGAAAGGAAATCGCGAGGAAAGGGCAAGTATCGAATGAAGAACGAGGGGTTGAAACGGTGAAAACCAATTTGCGAGGAAATTAAATGCAACGCGGGCAAAAAGGAGGCAGGAAACATTAAAGTAGAGTAACGGAAAAATGTGTGCAACGATGAAGAAGATGGACGCATAATGAATAATCAACGGAAAGGGAATAGCTCTAGGGGATGAATGCATCAGCAGCCCATTTTAACGACCTTTGCTTCAACCATCCTATACCCCTTCGGGCGCGTTTTCAATTCTGTTTATTGTATAAACCATCATTGTTATACCGTACTGCAAATGAATTCTATTAAGATGAAAGATATTCTGTTATCAGTTTTATTATTCGTAACTTGCTTACGATATTGTTATTTGAATACTGTTCGAATACAGCAGTTTAATCATACTTCCTTCAAGGATTATCATTGTGTGAATTTTGTGAAATTTTACTAAATTAGTTGTGTAAAATGTTATCCAAAAATAATATACAGCAGTTTAATTGCACTTTTCTTAAGAATCGTAATTATTTTAGCTATATGAAACTATCCTTTTTATATTAATTTCTAATTTTCTATATCTCTACCTTAAATGTTATATTTTGTGAATATATTTTATATTTTAAAAACTTCTTTCTTCTTTAAGAAATTGATTTTAGTTTCATTCATTCGGATGTTAGCCCAACCCTAAACAGCGTAGGTATATTTCACTTTTTTATTTCCTCTTCAAACGTTATTCATTCCGCAATGATGAAAAAAATTACTCTCACAAAGGAACAAATTTTTCCTATTCCGCTATTTAACTTATCCTAAATCCTTCTAATGACATTTAAATCAGCAAATTTTTCATCAACACTTAATTATTAATTCGCCATCATTCATCAACTCTTAAAAAATACATTCCTCAAATTTCTTCCTCGCTTGTTTTAAACGCCGAATTTTTATACAGGCACAAAATCTTGATCGATTTATCGTTTGTCTGATGATCCAGGTCAAGTATCGCGTTCTGCACAAGACCAGCAGATGTCCTAATACTTACAGAGAAGGATATATATACCCAGCCTTCCCATCCTTCATTCAAAAGCACGCCGAAAGTACCTCCTCCTGCAACGTTTCTTCCAGACATTTCGCTGTAACTCGAGGCACCCTCGCACCGAAAACGTCATTCACCCCCGTTGGAAGAGTTTATTCGACCGTAAGAGTGAACGTATCAAAGAACGATCGAGCAAGAAAGCAAGATGCAGAACATGAACAGGCAAAAAAGACGTCTACGATTTTACGTGTGGCGTTCGAGCGAAAGGAACGTTCCCAATAGAGACACTGGTTGGCGATACGGTGACGCAACTCGTTCGATGATGATGCACGCTTCACGGTACCTAAAAGAAACTCTGGAAGTCAACCAGATGAAAAAAGAAAGGAGGAAAGGACATGATATAAGAACAAAGAGAGGGGGAGTTACGACAAGGCCAAGCGTAAACTGTCAGCGTCGGAAAGGATGATAAAAAGGGGGAACAACGGACAATAATCCGGCGACAGAAAGAACGGAAGTAAAAAGGAAAGTGTCCGAGTAAACTCGGAAGCGTTCGTCGCATAAAACCGCTAGATACACCGGAGTTAATCAAGAAAGAAGGTGGCGTGGTGGGGGGTTGGACAAGTAGGAAAAAAGTAACAGGAGCGTGGAGGAATATCAGTCTTCGGTTGGAGAAAGCTGTGTAATTAAAAGAAGAGAAAGAAAAACATAATTGAGAATGGATACGACAATGTTCAGGTCAAATGTACACGAAATGTACGCACATACATTAAAAGAGAGAGAGAGAGAGAGAATATATGAAACAAATAACAGTACAACCGTGTTACTGAATGGTTGGATCAAAAGAATTCAGACTTGCAGAGGGTGGACAGCGTTCAAGCGAAAGAATTTCGTGGTTGAAAGTAACGTTGCTAGTACAACGAAGAGAAAATGGAAAAAGCGATGGTCTAACGAGGGATATTTTACGAGAGGATAAGCTTATTTTACATTTGAGACTGGTGTCTAGCAGAATCGAATCGATGTTGACGTGGTGGCACTGTGAAGGATAACAAAGAGCGGCAGAGGACAGATAAAGATAACCAGCGTGGGAGACAGGTTACAGAGAAGAGTAGTTAGGTACGTATAAAGCGGCGTCTCTAAGGAACGTTTCGTTCGCATTAAATACAAGCTACAATGCGTGGTACCGGGCATATTTTCTCTCTCTCTCTTTCTCTCTCTCTCTCTCTCTCTCTTACTTTCGTGCCCTCTCATGCGGCGTACTCGCTTCCCTGTATACCACTTTGAAAATGGCTAGCCGAATTTTTCATATTCCGCTCGTTTTTGGGGTAAAAGAGTGTCGCATAAAGAGGTACGTAGAAACGTCTCTTTTTCCGAATCATAAATTTTTCATTCGGTATATAATGTTTTTTAAAAATCACTGTATTACTATGTATGTGGGTTTTGATCGTTCCAGGTCAGTTTCCTAGAGATTATTTAGTTTATGATAAAATTATTGCTTGGATAAGAGTAGTCTAAATTGGAATTCTTTCATATAAAATTTGCAATTTAGTACATACTTTTTCGCATTTAATATATCCAAAATCATCAAAGGTTCACACTATTTTCGTTTTGCAATTATAAAAAACGTGCTGGTATTTTTGATGAAATTAATATTTATTTGTATTAATATGAAAGCATAAAATATCTAGAATCACTGTATATAGAAATTAAGAAGATGCCAGTTTAGAATTCATTCATCTCGGAATACCGTTTCGTGAAAAATTAATTGAAACAAATAATGCTATTGCTGATATCTCTGGAATTAATCTTGAATGATTGGTAGAATTAGTGAAAGATTTAATATGTGAGAGAATGAGAAACTGATTCACTATTTTTAATTAACAATATATTTTCATCATATTATATGAATTATAAACATGTGTATAGTAGGTATATTTATTGAAATATATTACAAGTTGATAATACGAACGTTATAAAAGTGGACAGCTTTTTAATGTGGCATAGAAAACAGTTTTCTATTCTCGCAACGAGAAGGACGTGTCTTAAAAGTTCAGACATAGACAAGCGTCTCCTTTATTTACGACTTTATATGCACCATTGTTAATATTACTCAGACCGGTCGATCAAAAATAGAAGAATATCATACGTGACGAGGCATACGGAAAAGCTTCCAAAAGACTTGTACACACTAGAAATAGGAAAATGGGAGGAATGGCAAAACCGAGACGTACGCTATCAGTTAAATATTTGGCGATATTCTTCTTTAAATATATTTGACAGATATAGTGACAGAAAATTTGTAAAAAAATTACTTTCTTACTTTCACTACGAAATCTAGCTTTTTTGCAATATTATACAAAATTTCCCTTTCTTCTTGTCTCTTTCTTACTCCACTTTTCTCACCTATTTTAAAAACATAAAAAAAGAATACTGTAATTGCCACGAATAAAAAATTGAAAAGCGAATAACATTTTACACACTTCCTTTATCCTAGCATCCCAATATCCAATATCCCAGTTAGAAGAAGAAGAAAAAGAAAGAAAAACGAAAGAGTTGCACTCGGACAATATCACACAGAATTCCTCTTTCCCCTTTTCTATCTTTTATCCTTTTTTCCCACCTATTTTGAAGACATAAAAAGGAATACTAAAGTGACCAAGAGTGAAAAATTAAAAAATGAATGCTTTCATACAATATGTCTCTCCAAGAAAAGATAGAAAACAAAAGACAGAATAAAAACAAGAAGGAAAGCTGTACTGGTAAAAAAAAGAGAGAGAGAAGGAAATACAGCTTGAAACATCGTAAATGGGAACGCTTGACGACAGGTATGAAAAGTGTGTGGATTTCCGCTGGAATACAGGTCGGTAGAAAATAAAAATAAGCGAGACAGCACCCGGGATAGAACAGTGAAGAGGGTAGTTATATAGGCGCATAGCTTGGCGTCTCAACGACGCCTTCATCCCTTTAAACGTTATCCGTAACGCCTACACACCCTGGAAGGCCGTTCGATGTTTCTCGTGTTTACGCCAACCGTCCTTTTGTTTCCTCTTTCTTTTTTCTTTTTTTTTTTTTTTTTTTTTTTTTTTTTAGAAAGGAAAAGACGCTCACAAATGGTGAGAGTTGTAAGACATTTGGAAGCAGTAAGTGGATGTTTCTTACTTCTCTGACCAAATCGTAGGAGCAGAATTTACAATTGAAAATAAAAAAAAACGATTACTTAGTTTATCGTCATAGTGTAGAGGCAACTACACGAGAAGAATTAACGTAAGTAATTATTTAGTAAACTTTAGATATTCTTCAGAAAAGATATTTACTATCAACTTACTTAGCATTAGTATAATAAAGTATTTTATATAAATTTACTTCAAAGATATTTAATACAATTTACAAGAAATTTGGAACGTAATAAGTTTCATGTATCGATGTTGAATTTTTATCAACATACATCACGATGAGATTGTGCGATAAGAATCTAGACATTTCTTTACTTATCTGTGATTATTTACAGTAGAAATAAAGTAACTACGATTTATTCTTCGTATTCTCTATAATGGAAGATCTGCTATCACGTATACATATATACATTCAGGTTGCGTTCAATATTTGCCTAAAATTTAACGAAGTGTTTAGAGCCAAGCTTCGTACAATATCTTTTTGTTATTTTCACTTGTAGATCGTTTTCTTACAGTTTGACCGAAAAAAGTGGTAGAAAAACATTTCGTATACGTTGGAGAGGAATATAGAAGGGATTGAAATAAAAAGGGAGGCGGACAAACAGAAAGCGATCTAGTGGGGAGAAAGAGTGCGCGACGAAGATAGTAATTTGAAGAAATGAAAAATAATATGGATATTGAGTGAGCGAGAGTGGAGATACGAGGGGGAAATGTAATGAGGGATAGCGAACAAGGAAATAGGGATACCTAGAGAGGAATGAGAAATATTTGATTCTTGGAATATTGAGGAACGTGCAGAGGGTGAGGCTGAGTAAATTGTGTCCGTAATTTAGAGAGTAAATTTGATATGAAGAAGGAACAGAGCTTTCTTAGTATTATTGGTGGAATGCTGGAACGTAATTATTTTCTTGTGAACTTTCAGTAGAGAATTCTGTTTGTTTATAACGGAATCCGCAGCAAGTTAATGATTCCAACTACTAGTATATTTAGATATATTAAATAACTGCCATTTGTAAAATATGAAATTGAAAAATCTTATTTTTATTCTTTGTTCTACAATACAGATTCTAGGAATACATTTCTTGTTCTCTGAAACCCTATTAATACGTAATGACTTTCGAAATTTTATTTCAAATAAGCAGTACTTAGAGCAGGGCCCGAGTATTAATTTCAGATCTTGAAGCGTAATTTAATCTAATCATATCGTTGAGATAAGTGTTCTCTGTAAATAAAAACTGTTACGTAAGAATAGTACTTACTGTATCTTATAAGGTGTAATATCGTAGAATTTTTTAGAGGGAAATTTTTATTAATGAATAATTTAAACTTAAACAATACTACATTTGGATTGGAAACTTTGTCCATTGTATAACTGTGCGAACTTGTTGTTACAACGGTCATTTACTATACGCAACGATCATTACTATATGCATATAAATATACCATGTGTGCGGAAACTTACGAACTCGTAGTACGTGAATCTCGAAGTCAGTATCCCGCGCAATATCTCCTTTATTCGTACGTTTCTTACGTAATTTCGCTTCACCGCCCGGTTCTCCCTTAGCGATCCAACTACTTTAATCGTATTATAACGTTAGAACCCTCGGTCAACCTCCTGTAAGTCACCCAATAAAACAATAATAACATCAGCTACTTCGAAAACAAGTAGCGTTTTTCATTTTGGATAGACATTTCGAGGAAGAATTGTGCTATTCTTACCGTATTCGAACGCGTAATCAATGTAATCAACGTAACCGCGAAAAACAGGAATTTACGAGCACAACGTGACACCCGGTCGAAAAACGTGTCTCAACACGCGCTCGATGAGGCAAATTGCGACTTTCGAGGGGAAAAAAGTTCTTCAAGTCGATTCTCCAAGATTGGTGAAGCAAGAACGAAGATCGATCGAAGAAATAAAAGGGCACACGCAAGGGGTGGCTGAAGTACGCGAGATCACCGCGGAGGAAGAATACAACGGAGGATTTCTACACTTACGACGAAAAATAAAACGTGCAGACTATTCTGAAAACCCGAGTGCTCATGGCGGTTTGCGAGAGAGTGGAATGAAATAGGGTGGAAAGAATGGAAAACAAGCCGCTGCGTAAATTAGGGGTGCTAGGTATGAATACACGTAATTAATGATGGAAAAAAGGAAATGGAGTTTGTGGATATGCAAGTTGAATGGTTAGTTAAAGAGCGACGAAGTATGTTCATATAGTATGTGGTTCTAAAAATGGAAAGTAAAACGATATTCAAGAGAATCGATGGCTCTAAAATCGAAATTAATAATGGAAGAAGAGGAATGTGTATATCTACTCTTTTATCTGAACGTTAAATGAAGATACATAGAATTCGTGATGTATTGAATTGGAGAAAAAGTATATCGGTGTAAAAAGTATTACAGTCTTGAATATTCCAACATTAATTATACATTAATTATACATATAATTATACATACAATTATACATTTAAAAAAACTAAAAATGATATCGAAGCTGGAAACCTCTAAATGGCAAAGAAATATATACACTGTATTTGTGATTCTTCGAGTTTCGATCGCATTGTTACAAATCTAACACTGAGAAAGTGAATTGGGATATTCACCAAACTTCGGAACAAAGCGCAACGTGCTGACAACATGATTCGAACTCGGAGAGTCACAAATATGTCATCTATTCGTGAAAGATTTTCTAATTCTAAACAACACAAACTCACTGACACAAATATTACTGAATTACAACTATGTCAAGCGAACACGAGCTGTACAAAAAATCATCAAAAACACAAGAAAGACTTAAAACATAAGAAACCCAAAACGGACCACAATGCAGAATCTAGCTAAACGAATGAAGAATAAAAGCGGTTATGGAAATCAGTGTATACTGCAACACCATAAAGTGGTTACATCTAAAGCGATGATTCCCAGGGTGCGGGAGCCGCGTTGAACACAAACGGCCGCGGGATCCACGTCGAAATGTTGTAACCCATTTGCTTTCACGTGAAACCATAGTCTCTGGTATGAACACAAGACTCGTTTCCATGCGACATCGACTAGAGACGAAACGGGGAAATTGTTAGCAGTGTCTTTGCACGGGCGAACCGGTCTGTGACGTTAATGCAACTGCCACAAAGTTTCGTGTAAAGCTGCAGGCTGATTGCAATGGCTTACCAGAAGAAAAGGACGAAGACTTGCCCAGGATTATTCGAGCAGATGAAGTTTGCTTTTGATTCGTGACTGCAGGAAGATTATCTACCGCGTCATAACTACAACGTAGCTCTTTCTTTTTCCTTCTTCCTTCCTTTTTGACGAGACAGGTTCAGTCGCGAATCGTGATTTTTAGTGAAGTCTTTGTAAGAATAGTTCTATTTTCTATTCATATTCTATCGATGTTCTTATTTTTTCTTTTACAACTCTTAACTGCTATTCTATCGAAGTATTTTATAGTACTGTGACAAATTATATTTATTTACATTTTACTAGAACTTTCTATACCTGATTTACATATGATCGATCTACGTGTCTATATGGTGAGCTTCTGTAATGTATCTCTTTTTGAACTTTGATGAGACTATAATTTTCCTTGATTACGTGCCTTAATGATGTCACGTTTACGCTACTCTTGTACATTATTTGATGGGCTGAATATCATAATGACGAAATAATTGAGTAAAGTTTGAAGATTTTAACATTTTTTTTCGGAATTTATTGTAAGTATCTGTTGACCGAAACTCTTCAGCCTTATAGTTATCATTTTTAGTTAAAAACGAAGATTGATGCTGTGATATAAAGAAAAATAAGCTGTTCAAGTAATTTAATTTTAAATTCGAGTTAAAATTTGTGGCTGGCTTTGTTCGTGAATAATTGCCTCGGGTAGATCCAAGGAAAAGGAACACGCAAGTTCTAAATCTTAATAACAGCGACAAAGTCACGCCCTCGTCGTAAATTCGGTCCACATCGCGCTAACGCAACCCATGCTTGATATTTGAAATTTTTATTGTATGGAAAACGAATTAAGCTCCTTACCTTAACCCGGCAAGCACTCCTTATCATAACAATGAGATGATGAATAAATAGGAATATATAATAAGGACACGCAAAAATATATAGAAATTTGGTAAGAAATAGAAGAAAATCCGTATTTTTTTTGTAGGAAACAAATACATATAAGCGTGAATATTTAAATATTTTATATAATTCATTGTGATGTATTCTACCGTGTTAGTTCAAATAGGCGTATCTGGCGAAAAGCTGATTTTAAGAAAAATGACTTTTAGTATTCAATAACTAGGCATTGATTTTACACACGTCTGAAATATATCTAAACTGTTATGTCTTCAGCTTCACTGCAGATACGGCTTTCTTATTTAACATGCGTATAGATAAACTATTTCTGTGCTACCTGGCAGCAATGCTATTTGATTTAAGCGGAAGTTGCTCATATGCCTTTTTGACTTAACATGGTAGTACTACACGGGAGGATACTATGTTATAAATAACACACGCGTACGTTTCTTTAACAAATAAATATCAAATGGTACAGAAAACATTTGCACACCACTATATTTATCACAGCATTTACGTGTTAAATAATTACCTCCAAATATATTAAATCTTGCATCTTTCCTCGGTATTCTCACTAGTAGAATGCGAATTTTTATGCATTTATAGGAAATTTGAAGGTACACAATTGCATAGAAAGAACATATTATAAAAAAATAAGGCGTATAAAGTATAGTGCTTTAAAATTTAATGATTTATTTAAAATAAAACAATTTTCTATCGAGGTCTTATTTTTTTAATTATATTCTGAACAATATGAATTTGTACATAAAAATCCGTAGTTCATTTCTTAGATTGCAAAAATTTGAGAGTATGAAACTAAAATGTAAATCCAGATAAAAAGAGGCTTAATTGAAAAATAAGAGTACATGCCAATACTTTCTGTAGTCACCGCACGTTTATCACGAAATGGTTAACACTGCTCAACGAAAGCCAGAGAGCTCGGCCACAATCGACAACCGTAACAACTAATATTTCTCCATTTTCTGCGGCTGTACACCGATTTCTACAACAGCCTTCATCGCTGTAATTCGCGATTTTCTGTACAGCCAGAAGAGAATACGGTTTCCCCGGTTTTCCACATGCCCGCGGCCACATTCCATTACGAAAACGGTCCACGTGGAAGACTGCTGGTCGAGACAGTTATACGAGAACGATATTACCGATTCTTAGCGTGAGTCAGCCACAAAATAACGTGTCTCTCGTGTGTATAACTGCCATTGACCACGATCTTTCCTTCCTCGTTGTTGTTTCTCGTTTTTCTGTTTGATTCGATAACAATCACGAGCGGTGAAATTGAATTGAACAGAAGCAGAACGCAATAGAAAAGCCTATTTCACCCCTTTTATTTTCAGTTTGCTCGATGCTCGCATGCAGCTCTCAATTTGGTTGTAACCAACGAAAACTAGCTAACTCTCTTTGAGCCTATCGGGTTTGTTTAACACGGTAGTCGTTGCTACACTCGTCAGCCATGTTGATAAACTTCTTCGAGTGATAAATAAGACAAAATGAATATATATATAATCTTTTTATTACTAAACTTTATATATATATATATATATATATATAGATAATATATATAAATAAACTTTTAATTATTTATTCCATCGACGTAGTAACAAAATTCAGCGATGCAATTTTTGTATAATTATAATTTTTAATTATTTATAATTTATTATATATAACAAATTATAAATTATTTTATAAATATAATTTTTTGTTTATAATTATGTATACATATATATTCATTTATTATATATATAAAGTATAATGATAAAAAGATAAGATAAATTTCATGAACCAAAGCCCACGTCGGTCTATTTTCTTTTTCATTCGTATCTTGGGGCTTAATTGCAGTGTAAAGTTTATAATTATAAACAAAATAAAAAAATTACATTCACTGAATTTTTGTTATTACGTTGATGGAATAAGTAATTCAATGTTTTTTTTCCAATAAAACTATGCTTTACAATATTTTTTTAGCCTTATGAGATTTTCTAGCGAATATAGTTATGTATTTCTGAGCATCGGAAAGATGCATTTACACACGTAGGTATATATCGTTGATTATCGTTTTTATTTTTCATTTTCGTTTGGCTTGCTCGTTTGCATCTTCACTGTTTCTATTTACACTCTCACTTTGTTCACTTATATCACCCCTTTACTCCTTTTCGTCTGCAATCTCGATTATATTTCTCTTTTCCTTTTTTTACTATTAGTAGTAAACACTTTGCTATGATACGAAATTTAATATATCCGAATTTAATTATTAATCCGTAATTAATTATTATGTAAATACTGTAATATAAGATACGGCGGTGTGTAAATACTTTTCGCAGCTACCTATATTCTAAAACTATGCGACTCGCACGAACGCCATCAACTCCATAAATTAAAGTGCATAGAAGAATGCATTTCACGACCAGTGACAAATATTAATCTTAAAAATTTTCTTTGGAATTTACAATTATTTGTGCTATCTCTTTATTACAAATAAATTTATAAACACGAAATCTCTCTGCCGAGATGTCGAATACTAATTACGTAGGTGGATAATGCGAAATTGATAACTTTATAAAAACTAAAATCGATCGATCTAGCTTCTGAGAAGCTCATAATGCTTTAACACACTTTCAGAAACTGAACTCACACAGAACCCAACTTTTGCCGCAACAATATTACTCTCATCCTACCAAATATCGCACGTAATTTAATCCCTCTATCGTAACACTCGCTTCGACCACAAATTCATCAAATCAAACCAGCCTCTAAATCATCTTCCATGAGCCATCATATATACACCTAATAAATAAAATCAACGTAAACCAAATCACCGCTAATCATCCTTTAGCATACTAGCGCATATCTCACCTCTCCGTTGAACAGAGTCAACAAGTCACAAAATCAGTGACAGCGAACGTCCATCATGGTTAGATTGGACGTCATTAGTGTCTTCGCTTGTTTCCAGTTTGTGCATTCCGAGCTGGATGTCTGACGGTCGTCGATCGTCGAACAATATTCGTGATTAGCGAGGCCAGGGGTCCAAATCCGTCACACTACACCCTATGATTCTTTTTTAATAATTGGTAGGTGGATCGAGGATTGAATGACGGCGTATGATATTCTCCCGCGGAACGAGGCCTTCGGATCCATTCAGACACGGCATATCTCATTCGAGGGAATTATGCAGTCTATTGTTAGTGACGGGCAACCAAGCGTCTCGCGCCGTCCAATCAAGCATGAATCATCCGGTTTCAGTTTCCTCCTGCATCTATTACCCGACGCTTGTCAGTCGACTAATTTGCTGGTTAGTTCACTCGCCGCAATTATAATCGACCCGCGTACGATCCACATGGTACGATGTCATTGTACCATCGACTGTCTGCGAATCTCAGATCTGTTCTCTTAAAATGAGGTACTAATCAAAGGGTTCGGTAACGATAAGGCGGTTATATTATTTAGATTGTATTTATTAGATGAGTTACAATTTACAAGTTTCTTGTCAGTGTCAAACGTTGTCAGTGTATTCTGTAAGTCAAGATAAGGAAAAAATGTCGTATAAATATATGTCATTAGAAGCATTTTTAAAGAATTGTAACAAAAAGACGATATGCGAAATGTGACGTTATAACACGGATGTGCGTTACTATGCTAGAAGGTACGAATTGATCAGAAATATTTATATGTAGTAATAATCAGAAGGCATCGTAATACTTCTTCCATCTCTAACTACAACTCCATTACAAAATGTTCGAGATTGTAATTGAAAATGTAAGATTGGCAGTAGCGAAAAATTGCATTTATTCATACTTTGTACCGTAGTAATGCTATGGATATAATATCGTTGTTTTGTTATAACCTATCAACGATGCTTTCAATGATACATTATATATACATGATCATTTTTTCGTATCTTGAGCTTTAGAAAATACCGATAACGTTTGGTCAGGAAAAACCGAGACTCCCTGTATAGGGCAATAAATATGTACAGTTCTACAATTTTGAATTTTCATTAGCACTGCTACGAGTAGACTGTGGATTCTTATGCGATCGTATTTGTATATTTCTGTAAACATAATTTAAAAAGATGGAATCTAGATATATATTTTGTTTTTTTTTTTGTGTGATCCTTAGGGAAAGTGAAAGGCTGGACGTTTTGTGAAAAATTGGAGGTTACATCGAATTTCAGGAATTATATATTGCTAATGACTGGTAACTAATGGAACGCGATAGTGATTAGTGGAATTGTATTCGATATTCATAGAGTTTATCAGTATTTCAGGGGCATTGTTTTACAGTAAATGCATGATTGGTATATACAATGGCCCTTTGAAGGGCTTGCGTGAAAAGGGAAGGTGTCGAATGAAAAATGGGACGCGAGCGTGCTTTTAATGATATACCCACGTGTGAATGGGAATTTCAATCGTTCCGTATAGTTTGATGGATGTGATTGCTTCTTTGTTTTCTGTATAATTTTCTGTTCTAATTATCAATATTTGATCTCATCATTTGTATGTATTTGTTTAATAATTTCATTAGTAGCTTTTAAACTGAAGTAAAAAATATGTTTCTCTGCGAACAAGTCTCCCAAACAAGTTCGTGTATGCAAATCTTTTAAACAAAAGTAGATAAAAATAGGTGACTTGATATATCTTCAATAAATAATCAATTTAGAAAGGAATATTCATTATAATATGTAGCGAATGAGATAAATCTATTCTTAATTTCTATTTGTTTAATTGAGTCCATAAAAATACCAATTTGCATAAACATCCGTAATCCGTAACGTAAAAATATCTGTAACGAATAAAAATACTTCCATCCTTTTTAACCACTTTTCCTACCCCATTCTAAAGAAATAACCAAATGAATCGAAAGCACGATAAATGACCCGAACAGTTACCAGTCCGTTAATTGCACCATTTGCAGGAAGTAATTAAAACGCAACGATAAACACTCTCGATTTAGCGGCCCCATTATCCTAATGAAAAATACGTGGCGTTAAGTGTTTCGCGGAAATTACCCGCCAAAAAGCGTTAAAAAGCGCCAAAAAGCATCGCGGGACGTGTTCGTTTCCCCCGATATTCTCACATTTCAATTTACTCATCCCCTACGAGGTAACCTTCCAATTTTTTCCTCCGTCTAATAAAATTAACTTGTTCATGCACGATCGCCCCGGTTAATTTTCACGCACGTAGCAATTTTCCCGCGAAAAGAAGATCCGCCCATGCGGCGATAACCACGAAATTTCATGCCGTCCAATTAGTCGCAAATCATTCGACCTGACCGTCTATTATCCGACAATTGTCACCCGACTAATTCGCCGGTTAATTCCTCCTATCCCATAATTATGGACGATTCAACGCAAATTTTCAACGGCCTGAACGATTTTTCAGTTTCGAGACCTGTGATAAATCCAATTCGATGGCTGCAACGTCAAAACGAACTTCCAGTCTGAACATTTAATAATCTGCTCGTGTTTTATGGTGGAGTTATAATTTAATTTTTTGTGAGAAATTTTTCGTTTTAATTTCTCAAGTTCTGGGTGTTAACAGGTAGACAACCGCAATGATTAGAATGATTACGGTAACATTATTAGAGGAAATGTGTACAAATACAATACGATGAAAGTGAAGCGAAGTATTCATCATTAGATCTAGAAAACGAAACAAATGCATACAGCGTCACTTTATTTATTGTAGTTACTTCGTTGAAGCATGGATTCGCATAAAAATCCTTTATCAACTTCCATAATATTTTGATAAATTTACCACCTATGTTATACATATATTTGATGGCAAAAACGATTGTTAACGGTACCGAGGAAACGAAAGGCAAAGGTGTGAATATATATAAAGACAGGCAGGGATTACAGGGGCGGATACTCGTATTTACAGCTTCTGTAAAGAAGGTTGGCTTACGATACGGCCAGGAAGGCGGCGCGTTTCCCGCTCGAACAGTGAGAATAACTAGGAAAGTTGATTGAACGGGGCTTCTTAAGGAAGCTCTTCGCTGCCATTCAACCGCTCGATAGCCGCAATCCGCGAATAGCGTCAGGAAATTTGCCTGATTCAAAATCCGTCTCATCTGCTACTCTTGTTCCTTTACTCGGATACTTAGACAGCCATCGGAATGGATTTGCTCCGTGACTATCGAGAGATGCAATCTCACGAAAGAGATTGGTGATTAGGCTATTATTCGTGCTTGTTCGATGGGAATGATACGGATGTACTTCTTTTTTATTTTTTTTTCTTTCTACTATCACCTTCTCGGCTTTTTCTCTCGCGTCTTCTTTTGCCCCCTCGATAGGTCAGAGAAACCATCGGATTGGCTCCTACGTTCTTTCCATGCAAATCCCCAGTTTCTACCTTAGAACGACGTGCAGACGTTCTTTGCTTGAGTTTCATTGCTTCTTAGAGAGGTCTCGATGGAGTCGCAGAACTTGCCTGGGAATTAACGAAGAAAGGAACATGGTGGTCACGCGTTCTTGCGGTTTATGAATAGTTCGTCGAAGACTGGCTTGCATCAGGACGAGTTTGCTTTGTGTGGAAATTTCGCGGTGAACTTGTGCAACGCGTTTTCTTGATTTCTTAATAAAGATTTGAGAATTCAGAATAATGATGTTACGGACATATATTGTGTGCGGTATATCATGAACGGTATTGCGTAAGAGATGTGGGGACAGTTTTTAAGAAGGAGAATTGGAAAGAGGGTTAAAGCGTCAAAGGGATTAGTTAAAGAAAATAATTACTATCAATTTTCATTATTATTTATACACGTAATACACTTAAACTTCCATAGTTTATAGTATATTTTCAAAGCTTCGTCACACGACTACATTAGATGTTTATATTGCAATTTGAATTTTTTACATTATGTACATGATATCAAGCGAATAATGAAATAAAAGTATTTTTTTCTTATTTTGGATGCGTTATTTTTAGCTCACTTTTCTCTATTACATTGCATTATAGTCCACGTTACTAAAAACTAACGTTTCTTTAAAATATTTTCTCAACAAAATATAAAAATTCGATATTTTTTATTGATATAATTCTTGTCCTTTCCTATAATGATTGATTTCAATTCTGACTTAAAGGTTTACTCCTAAATAAACAGATCGAATCTCATAATTCGGACACGTCTATCTCCCACTCGAGTCGGACGTTTTAAGACGTACGTCTCGTTACGCGTCAAATCGATTTACGGTGTCAATAAAGAAAAAACTCGAAAATAAAGAATTTAGCACCGGTCAAGTCAAATTTAAACCTAAATCGAAATTCTTTCAACGGATTTCCGATTCGCCGATCGCATCTTCGTTCTCATGTTACCGGCATTTCTCAGCCGGTCTGCCTCCGTCAAGATTTTCCGAACTTTTCGTCGGGATCGCGGCGAGCAAACCAGATCTGATTCGCCTAATGAAAGTTCTGGGAGCTGTTTCCTCCGCGACAACGTCCTACTTCCGTCTCGGCTCCTCTTTTATTTCCTCTCGATTCCACGGGACTTTTTCCCGCCAAGGACTCGCGTCGTCTTTGACATCGTAATTGCGTTCACCGTGCCGCCGCCCATTCCCCCTAACATGGAATAGCAAAATTACGAGGCAAAGCTACGATTCTAATCCCCGATTTCGTCTTCGTGATTTTTGCATTACGACCGTGCAATTACGCGAAACGTGTGCGGGCAGTTGTGCGTAACGTGTCATAGCTGACATCCCTGCCATTTCAGCCTTGATACATTCACTTTTCATTCTTCATACATTTCGTACTTTCTTTTTCTTCCATTCTCTATGTCGAGATTATTCTGCTTTGTTCTTTACTTCATCTTTTTATTTTCAAACGTTCTCACTATTTTCCGCCCGGTTTTGTCGAAAATCCAGCGTTTAATTGTTAATACTTGCTTGAAATTTTAATTGCTGAAATTCGTTCGAATGTTTCTGTATGTTTTAAATTATGTGTTTATACTGTGTTTTATATTTATATTATATACGCGTTTCTTTATTTCCTTAGCGCGTTCTTTCTTATTTTCCATTTTCTTTCTTGGTTTTTTAATTTTTTCGATCTATTGTACGTTATGTTAAATATATTTTCTGTGGGAACTTGTCATCCACTATTAGCGTTGTTTCATTTGAATATCGAATAATTTTATGATTTTAAATTGATATATCAAGTTAAAAACGAGGCCCTGTTAGTAAAGGGTCCTCTATTCAACGACATTTTCTCAGTGATCAGCGTTGATTCTCCAAGAGCATCGAGCAATTTCGATGATATTGGATGATGGGCCATGAGAACGCGTTGAATGGGACGGTAAACGATAAAACAGCCGTTGGTGGCTAGGCATTGATCGGTTCGATCGAGCATCCAGCAGCGATTCAAGATATACGTGGAATACCCGCGGT
The DNA here is from genome assembly GCF_011952255.1 of Bombus vosnesenskii. Taxonomy (NCBI): domain Eukaryota; kingdom Metazoa; phylum Arthropoda; class Insecta; order Hymenoptera; family Apidae; genus Bombus; species Bombus vosnesenskii. The sequence goes on from NW_022882987.1 coordinate 585,698, forward strand.
TAACCGTGATTCGATGGCACCCCATGAACGCTGTTTCGGCCGCGATTTAAGGCGGATTTGCATAATGAGGTATTCGTGTCGCTCTTCCCCTACCATATGTCCGCGACGACGAAATGGAATCACACGTCCTCGGATCCTTTCCTGTTACTTGCGGATTCACGTGATTCTATTCATTAATTTGAATAATTATTTTTTTCTAGAATTATTTTTATATTGTTTTATATATTACTTTTTACATTATTGATACTTATGTTTATCTATATATTTAATTGTTGTATTTACCTATATTAATAGTATTTGCATGGAAAATGTCTTTATCTAAACATTTATTATGTATGTGTGTGTGTTAAAAACAATTCTAAGAAATAAGGAAAAACACATTACTAATTAATTACTAATATATAATTCTATATAAAATCTAATATATCTAAATCTAATATATCGAAAAAGAGTATTTTTCGAAAATCGTTCGTTAAACGTTCATAGAGGATCTATCAAAAATTCCTTGCAAATCCTTCGATGATTTGTTAAAATCTCGTTCGATGGAATTTATGATTATTACAAATTCGCGCCATTTATCAGCATCATTACACAAAGTCTTTGGTTTCTAAACATTTGATTTATTACATCATGTCCTCGGTGTTTGAATAATAATTTATGTAGAAAAAGATATGAGAAAATTGAATCTTAATCGCCATCGATTAATCACGATAGCGCAATGAACCGGAAGCGTTGATGTGTCTTGCTAATCAATAGCGATTTTCGTGTTAATGTCGTGCGGTCGTACGTTTGATTCTTATTTACATCTGTGTTTGTAAAATATTAATTGAAGCAAAACGATATATTCCTTTCTTCGCAGTGCAAAATACATTTATTTTTATTTTTGAAATAACCTTTGAGAATGAAACATCAAAGCTAGTTAATAACTGTTCGTGTTTTCTGTTTCTGTTTCCATCTTTTTCGAAATGTTTATTAATACTTTCATTTAAAAATAAACAAAAAATACATTGGTTTCTTTGCTAATAGAGGTATTTAAACGGTAAAATCGATTTAAGCACAGTGTAGAATATGTTGTCACAATTTCATCTCGTAGCCTTTAAATTTTCAACAAAATATTAGTAGTCTGGGTTAATCATATTTCAAACTTCAAACAATATTGAACCACTTACCCGCATAACGTATTTGCACATTTTTTTATCGAGTTACGACATTGTATGTACAGTAGCTACCTGAAGTTTAACGAGAAATCTTCTACAAAAAATTTCCGTATAAATTTCACGAGATAATATTTTCATACTATGAACGTATTCTGTAAATTTTATGGCCAATGACAATATGTGGTTGCTAACGAAGTTTTAATAATTCTATCATAAATCTTCTGAATTTGATACTTAATAATATTTGATTAACGATAAAGCGAAAATTTACTTGTGGTTTTATAAATAATCTAAATTACTCGTCTCTGAAATCACACGAATATTATGATCATATAGTGACAGTAGCTACTAACAAATTTCTAATATTTCTACAATAAATCTTTCTAGCACGTAATGCACCTATATCAGACTAAATATCATTTTCTTTAACATAGTCGACGACAGTCAACGACGAAACAAAATTTCGTTATTATTAATATCAAACATAATATCAACCACTAGGCAGCCAACCGTCATAAACGTCAATGTAAACGATTTCGGAAATCCAAAGATTTAGCACAGCCGAAAAAAGCGGAAGAAAACTGGCACACAAGCTCGGTCGCTCACCGGTACAAGCTATAAGCTACAAGCGGTATAGATTTGTTACAATCCTCGTCGTTATCGGTTTAATGCGACCGGTTATTCCGCTTTTTAATTGTCTGAACGTAGCCAAATGAAATTTCTCGCCGTTTAAAGGTTTTTGGAGGATGGAGGAGACGAGAAACGCGATCGCCGAAAATTGAGTTTTACACGTTGAAATCAGTTAACACGCGGCTTGAACCGGTGAATTTTATTCTGCGATTCCGTGCGTCTCGTCTCTCTTTGACGCATCGATGTTTTCATCCTTTCTCTCTTTCTCCATCGATTCATCCATTCCTCCTGCTCGACTTCTATCCGTAGCTCAATTTTTCCAGCGCCTATTTCGTATATTACAGTTTATCAATCGACATGGTCGTGGGGATTAAGCATCCGAATCCGTGGCAGTCGAATTTTTATCGGCTCACCGCAGCCGCGTTGCTATTTTCCCCTCAAATATTTCGTCAGTCCTTTATAAACGCGCATTCCAATGACAGATTTTTATTGGAAGCATGATTGTTAACCGTAGCGTGAGACGATCGGTGATTAATCCGGAAACGAATAAGGTTATAAGGAACTTAACGTCACACGCATTAATTATCTGTTGCTTTTTCCATCAGTTTTTGAAATTGATTTCATAAATTTTGAAATTATAAAAGAAGATATGCACCTAACGACTTACAGTCTTAAGATATGTATAACCAATCTCTTCTGTCATAGAGAGTGATGTAAAAGGGACTACAAACAGATGCAGTCACATTTTCCAAATACACCGATGCAGAAAAATAAGAAAAGTATTACAAACCATTTAATTTCATTCTACGGCACCTTTTTCTATCTACATTTCAATCTGTTTTCAACAACATTATTATCAATGCTTGGTAATAATTCTGTGCTAAAAATGAAGTAATAAAATAACAAATAAAACCTCGAAAAATTTGGAATGAACGATTTTTCTTTATCGTCAAAATTCCTTAACACTTTTGCTGTCAAGTACAAAAAATAAAAACGTACAACTCTTCGGAATAAATGTCGAATGAAATATACAGCGTATTTTTCGATATAATCGATTCGTCGTTTGATAGTTTACTATACATTCTGAAAGAATAACGACCGCTATAAAATCTTCACAATTTCAAAACTCCCGCCAAAAAGGGGATCTTCAGAAATCCGATATCTAAAAGCGAACGAATCAAGCTACTATCGAACCAAAATAAATATCTTTATTCCCCACGGGCATCTCTAGCAAGCATAGTCTCGTTATGCAAAACGTAATCCGGCAAGACATTAAGAAAATTCCTGGTCTTTCGAAACGTGCACGCTGGCAAAACTTTGGCACAGCGTTTGATTCTAAGCGGAAACTCGCGTCGCGAGGAGGAAACTTGCCTTGCGGCGTTCAGTAAACGTAATATCGGTAAGAGATCGGTCGCGATTCGCGCACGCTCGGTCGTTCGCGGCGATACGCTTGCGAGGAGAAGTTTCCGTCGCGCGGAATAAGCCACTTTGTCGACGTCGACGTGGCTCGTGCGCGGTTTAATAAAGATGAGCTTATGAAAATTTATGACGCGCCGTCCTATTGGCCCGGCAATTTGAACGTGATGATTTGTTTTATTCATGAGCGATCGTTTCAGATTGTTCTACCCACTTCCTCGTTCACCGTATGCCTGCTACTGGTTAAATAAGAAACGCGAGGAACAGTTCGGGAACATGGATGGAGACGAATCAGCATGAAGAAATTAAATTATAGCGGTGTGCGATGACGTCGTCAAGTTTCAGCCTGATGGTTATACCAACAGTGGATGGCGAAAGTATTTGAACATGTATTGCAGAGAACTTTAATGTCCATATTTTACGGGTTATGTAAAACATTTTGAAATTTCATTGACACTGTGTTGAGACACGTGTGTTATTATATTGGTCAAATTTTGAACCAGCAACAAAATATATATAAGAATTAGGAGGTACTTATTGCAAGCTTACAGGATGTCGATAGATTCTGTGCACGAAAACAACTAAAAAAAAAAGTCCATATAAATATATGCCATATTTGATCTTGTCTTCGAGTTATAGCAAGTTTTATTAGAATAATTTGCTCGTTGATGGCGTCGAAATACTGCGCGAGAGAATTGAACAGAAACAAGAATGGAACAGGACAGTCAGTGGTAAAACGTCCCCAGATACAGTTTGTTTAGGAAGAAACTCGCTATAACTCGAAAACAAGGTCAGATAGGAGGTGTATGTTTGTGTGAACTATTTTTATTGTCTCTATATGCAGAATCCAACACTTCGACGAATGTGTCCCCGATCCTACGGGACATCCTGTGTAGTCCCATTGAATATCAAAGATTATTAATAGAATAATAGTCAATTGACTGTTTAAAAACTTTTGTAATTTTTTATGCAAAATTTACGTTTAAACCAAATATTTTGTAACTCCTAACTTCTGAGTAAGTTTAAAAAAAAAATTATAAATAGAGTTTCCAATAGAAAGTTTAAAGTAGAAAATCATTACGAATTTGATCACTTAACGATAGACAGATTTTTTGCCTTCATAATATAACTAATATCGTTTACGTAGATTGTTTAACAATTAACAAAACATTTTTTTCTAAAGAAAACATTTTTTCAATTGTAATATCCTTCTCATTAAACGGTATGATTTTATTGCATGATACCTTATGAAAGTTAGAAAAATGTACCGTTTATTCTATGTTATTCGACTGAAAGTGCAATTCATCCGAAGTTTTGAAGTAAATAATTTTAAACAGGAAAATTGTAAACTAGTAGAAACAGTATTTAATGTTTCATTTATTTTTGAACAAAACGAGATCAACGGTTGTACCGTTCCGATCATCATGATCCATGGTGTACACTCCAAAATTGTGAAATATCGTGAAATTGAGAATATATATTAAAGAGAAGTTAATTTAATATTCTATTAAAATGAAATACAAAATATTTCGAATGAAAAATATGACAAATTTAATAAATACATATATACATAGAGAAAAGAAATAAATTCCATCGAAAATATTTCCCATAGTTTTATCTCATATATATATATATATGAGATAAATGTATGTATATATATATATACATATATATATACATACATATATATACATACATATATGTACAAACATATATATACATACATATATATGTGGGATAGTGTGACGTCAGGAAGGACGTGGCGTGAGGGGTAATTATTTATTAGCGTTGTCAAGATATGTTAATGTTGTCAAGGAGAGTTGTGAGCGTTACCAAGGTATGTTAAGGGAAAAATGAGCATGGAAAATGTTGTCAGAGTTGAATTTATCGTGGTCGTGTGAAGTTCGTTGTGTTGTTGTGTCGTAGAATTAGTGAGAAACGAATACGCGAAACGCGGTATTATATTCGATTTCGTGTGAGTGCAACGATATTGTATTTATTATACTGTTTTTCTATAAACTTATAATATAACACTCCTACATATATGAGATATATTCTTTTCTCTGTGTATATATGTATGTATATACATATATGAGATAAAATGATATATATGAGATATAATTATGGGATAAAACTATGAGAAATATTTTCCATGAAATTTATTTCTTTTCTCTCGTAATTTCTCTCATTTCTCTCCTATTTCTCTTAATTTACGTTTATTGAAAACAGCCAATTTTCAAGAGATAATATTAGTAATAAGTACCTGCTTAAATAATTTTAAATTTCTTCTTGGTCGTCCTTCTAAAAATTTCTGGATTTCCTGAAGTGTCTTTACTAGCATGGTGTAGAATTAATTAGCAGAAACGTATCCAAAAGCGTCGTTTATATTATTAAATATCAGGTGATCCTGTATTCTTTGATTTTCACGCTATTTAATTACGATCTTTCGTAATTGTTTCTTAACAATAATTCACGTATGATACGATATGATAAGAATATGATAATTCACGTACGAATAGACATTGTCGATTAATACACTCTCATGAACTTATACTTACAAAACGCTGCTACTTGATTAAACAAAATTTAATTACGATTAGGAAGTAAATAAACACATTTCTTATGTATTTTATTAACAAAAGTCATAAAAATACTCGTAGAAATTCAACTAAGTTTGAAGCGAAATCGATTTATAGAATATACATATTTTAATAAATGTATCAATCAATGGTGTACCATCAGTTCGCTGTGGAGTGCCGAAGCGTGCAGACGTGTCTCTAGTGCCCAGCGTAGTTCGAAAACAACACGTGTCGCCCAACCGTCGAAAGAGAACACAGCTAAGTGCCCCTTACCCCCTAGGGAGAAGAAAATCCCACGCACCTAACCCCAACACGAATACTAGCCTCACAGCCTCACGACTAGTTGTTCATTCCGAATTAACTAGCTCGATGATGGCCCAGCAACCGCGACCAGGCTCTCCGGAGCAGACTCGCAGCTACCCCGAGCTACCCCCCCCCCGTGGCAGAAGTGTAGCAGAACTCTCCGCACTAACGACGCTAACACTACAAAGAAGAGGAAAATAGAACCAGCAACGCAAATAAACACACACAACAGGTTCGCCGTATTGGAATCCTCAAACGACGCCATGGAAATCGTAGAACCGCCATCAAACCAACACTCTCAGAGAATCCCCCCTCCCCCACCAATTTTTGTGGACGACGTCATTGACATACAGACAATGACCAAGTCCCTAGAGAGAGATACCAGCAAGGAGGAATATAACCTTAAGATAAGCAACAACAAGGTGAAAATACTACCGACGAACCCAGAAGCTTACAGAAAACTCACCAAGACACTCAGGACCCTGAACGCCAACTTCCACACCTACCAACTTAAACAGGAAAGGCCGTTCCGGGTGGTCCTACGAAACATACACCACTCAGCAGATATAGACGAACTAAAATACGAACTCTCAAAACTCGGCCACGAAGTCGTCAACGTAAGTAATATAAGGCACAGAGTTTCGAAAGACCCGTTATCCTTATTCTTCCTAGACATTAAACAAAAACCGAACAATAAGGAAATATATAACATCAGTCGCCTAATGAACGCGATAGTTAAGATCGAACCGCCGCTCGTGAAAAAAGAAATAGTGCAGTGCAAAAGGTGCCAAAGGTACGGTCATACGCAGAAATACTGCAACCATACTTTCCGCTGCGTTAAATGCGCAGGCTCTCACTCCACTGACCAGTGCGCCAAATCACCGGAAACCCCAGCGAAATGCATCCACTGCCAAGGGGACCACCCTGCCAACTACAAAGGCTGCCCAGCATATAAAACACTATACACGAACAGGTACCCTAAGCCCAGAGCAAAAGAGGTATCCAACCAAACACCCAGCCCGCCGAAATTCACGACTACCCCAACCCCCTCAACCAACCAAACGCACAGTCCTACCAAATTCATCTCCACCTCAACCTCCTTTGCCCAAGCAGTACAAGGCATCCAAAATAACCCGAACAGCCAAAGGAACCTTCCCCAAAACAGTGACCCCAACCCACCAAACACAGACAACTCCTCAAGGCTTGAAAAGCTAATAGAGAAACAATCGGAGCAAATAAATCACTTGCTATCGCTACTAACACTCATCGTGGAAAAATTAGCACGCCCCGACTCAAAATAAAACCAAGGCGCATAGCACTCTGGAACGCCAACGGTCTAGCGCAACACAAACTTGAACTAGAATTCTTCTTAAAACACCAGCAAATCGACGTAATGCTCGTGTCGGAAACCCACTTCACCGACAAGAGCTACCTGAAAATAAATGGTTACAAATTCTACCATACCCAACACCCCAGCGGAAAGGCCCACGGTGGCACCGGAATAATAATCAAAGCAAGTATTAAGCACTACGAACTCCCATCATTCCAGAAAGACTACCTCCAAGCAACAAACGTAGCAATAGAAGACTGTCATGGCTCAATCACCACCTCAGCAGTATACTGCCCTCCCAGACACTCCATCGCCAAAGAAGACTTTGATAACTTCCTGGACACCCTGGGCAACAGATTCATAGTTGGAGGAGACTATAACGCCAAGCACATCCAATGGGGCAGCAGACTGGTTACAGCAAGAGGCAAAAACCTCTTAAACAGCATAACAAACAACAACCTCAACTACCTCACCACATACGAACCCACATACTGGCCCACTGACACCAACAAAATACCCGACCTTCTCGACTTCTTCATAACTAAAAATATCCCATCAAGACACGTCCAGATCAACTCCTCGGCTGATCTCTCCTCTGATCATTCTCCCGTGATAGCAACAGTCAGTTCAACAATCATCGAGAATACACCTAATGGCTCCATTCACAACCAACACACCAACTGGCAGCTCTTCAGAGAAGTCTTTACACACTCAACCTCAGACTTCACCCCACTAAAAACAAAGGAAGATATCGAAGCAGCCACGGAATACTTAAACACGAGCATAATAAACACAATCCGCCTCTCCACACCGACAAAGCCATCTAACAGCAAACAAGAATATCCCCAATACATACTAAAAAAATAGCAGAAAAACGTAGACTAAGAAGAGTATGGCAGACTCATAGAACACCGGAGGACAAACGCAAACTTAACAACGCAACTAGAAAGCTATCCAGAACCTTCAGAAACTATAAAAACGACTGTTTCCATAAGTACCTCGCCAGCTTATCCCCCACAGCCGACGACAACTACTCACTATGGAAGGCCTCCAGGAAACTCACACGCCCACCACAAATAATCCCACCTATCCGCCGTCCGCAAGGTGGATGGGCGCGAAGCCCTATAGAAAAAGCCGACCTGTTTGCAAAACACTTGTCAAAAGTATTCAAACCCCATTCCCCCAAACCGCCGCGGACGTTACTGAATACCTGCACACCCCCTTCCAAATGTCCCCTCCTATCGAACCCTTCTCCTCTGCTGAGACTATAGAAACAATCAGTCGCCTAAACCCCAAGAAAGCAGCAGGACACGACCTAATAGGCAATAGAGCAATCAAGGAACTTCCCACAAAAGGGATAGCACTCATCACATCGATTTTTAATGCTATCCTTCGCCTGGAACACTATCCTAAGGCTTGGAAAATCTCATTGATTACCCTCATCCCTAAACCCGGTAAACCGATATACGAAACCTGCTCCTATCGCCCAATCAGTCTTTTACCTACCCTGTCCAAACTATTCGAGAAGATGCTCACGAACCGACTCCTTCCAATCCTAGAGAACTTGAAAACACTCCCAGATCACTAATTCGGCTTCCGAAAACATCATTCTACAGTAGAGCAAATCCACCGCCTAACTCATACGATCAGCCAAACACTCGAAAAGAAAAAATATTGCTCAGCGGTCTTCCTAGACATCCAACAGGCATTCGATAAAGTATGGCATGAAGGGCTACTATACAAACTTAAAAAGATCCTACCCCACCCCTACTACTCCATCCTAAAATCTTACCTAACCAATAGGCAATTCATGGTTAAATACCTAGACGCCACTTCCGCAACATTCCCAATAGAAGCCGGCATACCCCAAGGTAGTGTCCTCGGACCCCTACTGTACTCCATCTACATTGCCGACCTACCTATATCAAATGATATAACAATAGCGACATTTGCGGACGACACAGCGCTATTAGCTTCCCACGCTGACCCGGTAATAGCCTCATCCACTCTCCAGCGAAGTCTCGACTCCATGGAAAAGTGGTTTCACAAATGGGGCTTCAAAGTCAACGAAAAGAAATCCTCACATGTAACCTTCACGTTCCGAAAACAAACCTGCCCCCAGGTCACCATCAACAATGCAACAGTTCCTAGCAGGGACACAGTCCGATACCTGGGCATGACCCTGGACAGGAGACTAACGTGGAAGACACACATCTCAGATAAAAGGAAGCAACTAAGGGACAAACTAAAAAAACTCTATTGGCTCACGGGCCGACGCTCCAAACTAAATATTCAGAATAAAATCACCCTCTACAAGACCGTAATAAAACCTGTCTGGACCTACGGAATCCAACTATGGGGAACAGCAAGTAACTCCAACATTGAAATACTCCAACGCTTTCAATCGAAAACGCTAAGATCCCTAATTGACGCACCTTGGTATGTAACCAATGAAACAATACACCGCGACCTCAAGATACCCACCGTCAAAGAGGAAATAGCAAAATATAGCGATAGATACAGCAAAAGAATCAACAAACACCGAGACCCCCTAATCACTGGACTACTCGATACGACGGACCAGACTCGCAGGCTGAAGAGGCACTACCCGCTAGACCTAAACGTCAGATTCATTTAATTATCCAAATTAAGCATATGCACTTACTTATAATACCTATAAATTATACCTATCTATAATAAGTATTAACTTATTGTAAATAAACAGCCATGTCACTGCGCCACGCCAGAAAAATTACTGAAAATTCTCAACGCGAGAATTGATTGTAATTTCAACAAATAAATAAAAAAAAAAAAAAAAATGGTGTACCATAAATATCGGTACGCCAAAGATAGAATTACACAAACAACAATCCTAAAAATTTCAATTACAGCATCGTGTAATTATATAGAATATATAGTTATTAATTTATGATGGAATTTCTGTTTCTTTTTTAAATAATAAAAAGTAAAAATTATGAAGCTCGTCAAACTGCAAAGAAAGAAGCATCATCGAACATTTTTTTTTTTGCTACTGCGCCACATTTGAAGATACAAGACGCAACATAAAAACATTCAACGATATACAACCAGTTCTAACAATAGAACACAAAGTAGAAAGGACTCTTAGTTCCTTAAAAGGAATAGGATTTCGCACTGCCTATACAAATATACAAAACTGTACAAGTTCGCTAACTAATCATTTACTCATTATAGCAGTCGCTAAGGTAATTGTGCCAAATTAAGCATGTAAATACTTAGTAAATTTGGATATCTACATATTTATAGTATACATGTAATTGTACTCAGTAATACCTTACCAGAGGATGTGACGATAAACAATTAATAAAAAAAAGGAAAGAAGATAATTTAAATATACTTAGATGAATTTAAAGGTATAAAATTACGAAACCGCGAGTGCTAGTAATTTCTGTACGAAACAAAATTTTATGATTTTCAACATTCTGCAGCAGTCGTTTATTCTGGAGTACATATTATGTTCTAATCATTGCTTTTGTCAAATACAATTTCATTTTGCAAAATAATAGTGCCTTCTTCTATAAATTTCTTATTTCCCTATTCATTACGAGCGTCAGAATTGGAGATTTCTAGCAGAAATGAAAAATGTATTTCATTCATTTTATCATTTATGGAGAGAGAGCAAGAGGGAGAGAGAGACAGACAGACAGACAGACAGAGACGGAGAGAGACGGCGGGGGCACACTATAAAGAAAAGCAAATAGTTGAAATTAACAGCAGTGACAAACGAAAAAAGATAGTACGATATCTCGTCTGTAACATCGGAAACGGAAAATGAGCTCACGAGGTATCTGGTAGAAGGACGAGAAGAGGTCAATCATTGATTGGTGTTCCAATTTAGCACAGAGTGCGGAGCACGCGTTCGAAATTAAAATAATACGGAATTTGTCGATGTCGTCGAGCCCGTTCGCCTCTTGAAATATTAAACCGGTCCGCGTTTCTAACGGTGTCCCATCAATCCTCGGATCACCCATCGTCACCTGGGAATCGCATTAAATCGACGCCCGACAACATTTTTCGGAGAAATTAATAAGCACCCTCTGACAAATTTATAACGGCGATTAATCGTGACGTCGATTGCCATTGTGCTGCACCCCTCTTTTTCTTCTGCGCCTTCGATTCTCGTTCCGAGAATTAGTCTAACGCCAGTTATTACTTTGTTAGAATTAATAGCTTCGCGAAATATTTGAACTATCTGAATTGAATAAATGAAATGACTGAAGATGTTTTTGAAAAGAAGCGAAATTTCATTAATTGCATTCTGAGCTTTTCTAAATTGCAAATATTTATGAGATTTGTCTTATATTATTTCTTAAGAACCTCGTTTATAGTTATTAGGACATTTATGGAAAGATGGGATAAACCTGAGAAATTGGAAAATTATCGAAGTGTTGTTGGAGATTTGAAATCATAATTGACTTAATTAATTTAATTGATTCGACTAATTTAATTGATTTAATTTAAATTTAATTAGAAATCGTATTATAAGGAGTCCATATATTTGGTATTACCATAATAATCTCGTCAATTTGAGAGAATAAAACTAATCTTTTTCTTCTCTATATTCGTTGCATTTTCGATCACTAATTTAATCAATTTTGATATTCACGTTATTATTATATTTGTATTATTCAATTTCCTGTATAAATTGAATGAGTTGAAAATTGAGTGTAAATAATAAATGAAACGAAAATTCAATGTACACGTTAGATAAAGATCTCCTGTTTAATATAAGCAACACGTTTTGCTCGTTTATTTATGTAAATAAATTTAAATCACCGTTCGTTATGAAGTTCTTAAATTCAACCATGGGACGAGAATTGAGGGATTACAAATTATCCAGCCAGCTCCCGGAACCATCCGGCCTAACCTTCGAAAATTTATCGACGTCTTTCGGCTCGTGAATCTCGCCGGCTGCTACGAAAATCGAACACCTAATTTATGCGGCACCGGACCGATCATTTTCCACAGGCCTGAAACTTTAATGGAACCTCCTGGGTAACCATTCTCTGTGACCTCGTCTCGATGCTGATCGCGATCATCTACCTCCGGATTAGTTATACTACCAATTTGTTAGAAATGTATAATATTTCGAGATAATATTTAAATCGTTTTCATATCTATGATATTTAATAAAGTAATGTTTCCTTTCTTCAGATGTTTCATTAACTTTATCTATCCACTTAATTTTATTATTTAAATCTATACAACTAAAATGTTGTTTGTTTATGGGAGAATAAAATTGTAGTTATGGTCGCACTTCCTTATATCAATTTCGAAGTTCCAAATTAGTAATTGTTATAGCGAAATCATCTGTCGCTAAGATAATTTATTTAAATGTGTTTTAATAAAATGTTATTAAAGTTTTATTAAATTTTTTATTATTAACATGTATATATCCATATAATATTGTATTGCAACTATTATGACTTGTTCATCAAAATATAAATAAAAATTCATATCTCTTCGCGAAGAATGCAACCTAAACACAGATTCGTTTCAGCCTCTAGACATTATCCCGAATGCTTCACTTTGAATATTTCATATATTTTTGCATACTATGTATATTCTGTGCACATTTAAATTTCCCATCTATATACAAAGTATTCCCAGGGTAAAATATATCGCCAAAATCCTGCAAACTTTTCCACAAGTGCGACACAACCACTAACCCAAAATGTGCTACGAACAACCCCTTAAGCACATTCATATCCGGTATAAACAAAGAAACCCAGCCAGCGACACGAAACTCCCACCATCCTCAAACCGCCAGTCTCTCATTTAGCCACCTAGTTTTTTCTCCTTACAAACCCCTGCAGACGTAATAGCATGACTTCTATTTGTCGTGCGAATGTCCTCAGACAAACGCGTCTCTCAAGATATTTTTCCGCTAACAAAGAGAAAAAAAGCCACTCTAACGTATCTCAATGCGAACGTGCGGAGTACATATGTACCCGAGGAAAGCGCGAGAGGAAAATAAACGAAAGAAGGGAGAGGTAGAAGAGAAACTCATAAATTCGCTGACTGAAGACACCGGTACGGTGAAGCAGCCTGTAGCTCGAGAGGGACCGCTAGAATGTGGCTGCAAAGGTGCAAGTATCCGGCAAGGGCACATACATCTGTGGTAATTAGTCTTGTTGAGTCGACGGCACGCTTCGCTCGACGCAACCACGTACCAGCCTACTTATAGCTCCTGAAACCGTGTGTCCGATTTAATAAAGCTACGATTTTGCCGGCGCGACGACGAGACGGCAACCGAGAGAAGGTTTAAGAACGCGGCGACAAAAGGCCGCCCGACGAAACTTTCGCGTCGGAACTTTCCCCATTCGACGAGTTACAATCGGCGACTACCACTGTGAAACTCTCTGTACAGTACACTCTGCGAACGTGGCTTGTATCGAACGTTAGTGAGCACGCGTAATAATTTGCGCCTCCGAGACTACAGACCTCGGGGTGGAACTGTACAGGACAGAATTGCGATTGTAGATATTTGAGATCGTTGTATTCGATTCTTGTTGGAATGCCAGTTTTGTTAAATGGAATGTTATTAGTTTTCTTGGCTTATTGTTGGCAAGCGAGCACGGTAAAAGCTAACCGTGTAATAAATTGCGTTCTCGACACACCAGATCGGACCTTGAGGTGGATTATAAGGGAGAGGAGAGGTGCAGAGGAGAGAATTGTGCTTGTGGGATATTTGAGCTTGTCATATTCGATTCTTGTTGCATTGTGAAGTTTGTTGAATTGCAAAAGCCTCTTGTCTTGTTCTTTGAGAGTGAAGAGAGTGATTGTAGCGTGTTTAGGATTGTAGTCGATTGTTGTAGAATTGTGAAGGACGTAGAATGGAACTGTGGATGCTTCTTGACTTGCCCTCAGTTGTTCGCTTGTTGACATTTCAGATTATTGTAGGAGTATGCGTTTTGTAGGATGAAATTACAAAAATTTCTTATTCAGTTTTTTCTGTGAACAGTGTAATTGTATCTACAATTACACTGTTTTTAGATACAATTGTAGATACAATTGTAGATACAATTACACTGTATAACATACAGTACACTGTACGTATACACTGTACACGTATCTACGTGAGGTTATTGCGAGGTGTCGATTGTAATAATATTGTGAGGTATGTAGAATGCAATTGTACGAGTTTCTTAAGTTGTTTTTGCTTGAATGAAGGGTTTGCTTACGCATACTTCAATTTGTTGTATTCGATTCTTGTTGGGTCGTTCCTATTTTTCTTTTTTCGTTTAGGTTGAATATTATCAACATATGTGAAGCCGTCGACCTCGAATGTTTTAATTCTTGAGGAAGCTCGCGTTGCATGCTGGGAACGAAGAGCAGAGGACGAAACAGCATGGCGAAATGTAAAGGGTTGAACGCACGATAATATTAGATGCGGACGATAATTAGGGTTTTTGCGGCTCTTTCCTACCTTTGACATCTGCCATGAGATGCGACTACTTTTTAACCAACTTCTACTCTCCAGCTTTTTCCTCGCGAGTTAGGAAATGGAAGTTCCGGATGATGTGGATATTGCTGTACGCATGAGGGACAGGAACTTTTTCCAAAAATGTAACTTAGAAAATTAAATGCAGAAAATGAGAATATGTGAGTTTACATGAAGGGTGGAAGTAGGGAGTTGTTTGGACCTCTTAGGGATTGTACTATACTGATGGATAAATATGAGAAAAAGTAGGAAAAATATGAGGGCGTACAACAACATATTTAGTTTATAATTATTACTCGAAATTAACATTTGAAAGCCATCCTATATTTATAGTGCTTCGAATGGAATTTTCATTCCATAAGGAACGCAGTTTTTCTGAGAGTTGTTATTATCACAGCTTTAAAAAATTGGTATAGAAAACACGATAGAAGAACACAATGAATTATGACAAATACGAGAAAATTCATTACTAATCTATTGCCAAAATTTAATTGTTTATTTTCACGCAGGAATACAAAAATCCACGACCGCATTACTTTCGGATGAATCAACCTAAAAAATGTTTTTAAAGCCTTATTCCGTATATCATATATTTACAAGAAAATAATAGAAAATCTTATAATACCATTAGTCGAATCTACCAGTAATTGTAATATTCATCTATAAACTCAGTGAATTATTATAATAGAAAATTGGATGAAATTGGTGTTTGAGTTTTAAATACAAGCAACATTTTTATGCTTTTTAGCTCATATTACTCACAAATGAAGAATTTTTTATTTTCGAACACCTTTTAAATGTCTTTAAAATTTTGCTGAAGCTATGAAACAATGTAAATATCTTGTATCTTATTAAATTACTTGTTTCTTATTTAGAAAATAGAAAATATTTCAGATCCAATAAAATACGAAGGTCGATGTTCAGCTTGTATTATAGAAGGAAAATGGGATCCAAAATTTCTTTCTATTTCGAACGATTCCAATTTTATTTCACTGAGTGCAGGGCAAAGCTGCTAAGACACTTATGAGAACTAGATAAGATAAGTCAAACTTATTTCTTCTCTAGTTTCATTTATTGTTATTGAAAGAGATAATACGATCTATAATATACGTTTCCACAGATAATATACGAAGCTGTAAAAGTATACTGTCAATTCTATTTTAAAGATCAATGGTATAACTGGGGGCTATAATTCAGTATCGTGTTTTCTTCGTGTTAACACATAAATTCCATCGTCTTATTTTCCTTTTTGTTCTATACAATTTTATCTTTCTTTTCCTATCCATTTCTATTTTGTTTATCTCTTTATATCGTCGATTTGTTCTATTTTTTCGAATTCCTGTGTCCGACTTCAAGCACTACAGTGATTGGACATATCACTAATAAATTTTGCAGATGGAAAATGGTATTTAAAAACAGAACTATATTAAAGTTATTACTAAAGACCATTAATAAAAAGATACTAAATATGTATGATATATTAAGAATATTATTTCAAACGTTATTTTAAAAAGTATATCGTTGTTAAAGTTTTTAATAAACAATTTAAATTTTATGATTGAGGCATACTGATCCACTATTTCTTATTATCAATTTGTCATGGAATGCGATACAAATAACGCGCTAGAATTGCGAATCAATCAAAGTACATCGTAAAATTCTTAAAAAATTTCGAGAATTTGTAATTTTCATTTTCTTTCCTCGCTATTAAACAAATCGGAAAAGAACAAGATCACAACAAAATGGATGAATAAGAATTTAAAGTAAAAGCAGAGAGTAGAAAATGAATAATCCACAGTCAGTATCCACGACCAAGAAATCTAAAGTCAATCCTCTATCGCCCGATACTTTACTAAATTAGTAATTTGTAATCAGATCTGGTCCCGAATTTGTTAAGCAGTACTCTCAACGAAGCTATCCTTTCTTATCGAATGATCGTACGTTGGTGGAAAACGTAGAACGTAGATGCAGCCGTCGAACAAAAGAGCTTTTTTCCTCCATTTCGTTCGGTCTCTCATTGAAATTCCACTGCGTGCGGATCGTACGCGAATCGCAAAATCGTTCGAAGCGCTCGATATCGTAGGATATCGGTTTCTAGGAGGTTCTTACGGGTGGTATACAGAATTCTATTGTATTTCTATATTTCCGAACACGAGCGAAATTCTCCTAAAAATTGTTTCGTGAATGCTGAAAATATTACATATACCTGCGCGGAGCAGGTTGTAAAAAGGGAAGCGAGTCATGCAAGGTGTTTCAAAGAAGGATTCGATGATTTGAGATCGTATAGAAACGCGGAGAACAAAGAAACAGTGTGCTTTGTCGAAATAAAACTCTATTGAATTTAATAGACGAATTTGAAGTTGAGGTATAGCGATATAGTTGTTACTATATCACTGGATGAATAGTCTTCGGTTATGCTATTGATCTTTAAAGTGACATTGACGCTATACTTTTATAACTACAGTGAAAAATATGAATACATGTCAATTTAAAAAAAAGGAAGTATAACCAAGGGGATGAAATCTTAATAAATGAATTTGATGTTGAGGTATAGCGATGATAAGTTCTCCTCGTTACTGTAAATCAGTTACGCGTAGAAAATACAAATGGATAAGGAATTTTGAAGAAATAGAACCACGAAGGGAATACAAATTTAACAAATAAGTATAATATTCGAAGATAGTAATGTTAAGCTCTTGGAGATTTTTGTTTGTGTTATCACAGATTAGCTAAACGTTGATGAAATAAATGAACATCGAATTTTAAAGCAGGAGAATGAAGAAAGGATATATTTTTTAAATATCGTATGAAGTTTAATACGTAAATGTAATATTAAAAGATGATAACGATAAGCTGCTTGCAATTTTCCTTTGCGGAAAGACTTATGTAAATCCTATTATCACAAATCCTATTATAAATCAGTTAAGCATTGAAGTAATAAATGAATGTGGAATTTTAAAAAACAATAATGAAGGGGACAAAGAGGAAACAATACATTTTTAATATAAAGTCGTATAAATAAATTGTATAATCAGGAATATTAACAAAATGATAATTAAATGCAAATAAAGTAAATATATTTCAAATTTCAGGGTAGAAAAATCAAAAGGAGAATAAAAAAGGACAAGTTAAAGATTGTATTGAATTTAACGGACAAATTTGATATTCAGAGAGAATAATGTTAAGCTGCTTGAACTGTTCGAGTGTTATTATAAATCAGTTGGTAAAACAATGAATGAATTTCAAGTGGATCATGTTTTATTCGAAACTATGTTATGTGAGACTAGTTTATATTAAGTTTATATACGAATGTAATAAAAACCGTACAACCGAACTATAATAGTACATCATACGAGAATCATAACATTTGATCGTGTCAGGCATCATATTATTCAAGGATTGTCTTCAGACTACATGCTGTAGTATATTTTACTTTGGTCTGGATTATAGTAAATTGTTAAAACAATATTTTCGTTTCATGTGAAAAAGATCATAATACGTGTTTGATGTTGGTCGAAACGATTTGAAAATATTTTTGGGATATGATTTTTTAAACAATCTTACAAATGAATAAGTAAATACGAATGTTGCGTTTAATAGACACGATTCTTCCCTACAAACAAGATTAATTTCTACGATTAGATCTGCTGGTTGCAAAGGCAATGAAAGAAAGTAAGTCAAATCATAGATAAATTTTCGGAATATTCGTTCGAAGCTAGAACGAACGAAATAGGAGGTTTCAAGGCACGATTTATATTTTCTAATCTGCCATGCCGGAACCTTACAACTATCTCGTTCGCGTGAATTACAACGCACGATAGTATTTTATGTCGGGAGCCAGGTCGCGTGACCGGAATCGGGGATTACTCGGGATTAAGCGGTGTTCCAGGCACTCGATGATTGTTTGCATTGCATCCCCTGCAAGCTTCCAGCTTCCGGGATTGTTTATTTCTCCCCCCTAATCGATCGTTCCCGGTCCGGGTTGGTATCGATGGATTTTCCACTTCTAAAATCCCGAAAAAATACATTTTTTGATTCTTCTGGAAAAAATGTTTTGATAACTTTGGTTTAGGTAACTTGGATAAATGAATCTATTTATTTTGTGTGTTTATTTGTTAGTTTTAGATGTTGTTATATTTGTTATTAGATAGTTAGGAGACAGCTGTTATTTTTTTTGTTACATTTAGATAACTATGAAGCAGTTAAGCATGCATCTAGATTATATGTATTTAGATAGCTATTGTTAGATAGACTGTGGATACTTATGAATTTATGAGGAATTTAAAAATTTATAGAAAATTGTGCACGTAATACGAAAAAGTATGTAAAATATTGAAAGTATAATACTCACTGTAATATTTACAAAACGAAACAAACCCTTATTTGTCTATCACGACGAATACCATATACTTTGGGTATTTAAAATTTTCTAATTATTACTAATATTAAAATGCATAGATATCTGGAGTCTAATGATTATCAATATAATCTGCAAGAAACTCTTGGAAGTTTGAAAAAATGTAAAATGTAAGGAAGTCCGAAAACGAATCGACAAAGATTGTACGTGAGCTTAGTAGAGATTTCTTCAAGGCTATGAATAGTGTCTGGTGTCGAAGTTTCTGCTCATACGATAGATAGTGAAATTGTGCAGGCTAAGTTTGGAATTAGAGAAGTTTTCAGTTAACCATGTATCAGATAGAACAAAAGAATATAGTAAGGAAGAGAGAGGAGGGAGCGTCGGTAGAGAATACTTTAAGATAAGAATTTCGATTGTTAATTTTTCAATATATAGAAAACATTCCAGACTTTTCCTGTTAAACAACATGTTTCCCATATAAGCATCCATATCTACTAAAAAATTGTTTAATAATAAGAATACCAATTTTCTTTCGATATCATTTGCTCGCCATTTATATCAGGTAATAACATCTTATCTAACAAATCCACGGTCTCCCATTCTCGCAATCTAACATGCACAATTTTTATTCCGATCAAACACAAAATATCTACTTATTTAAGAAGAATAGCAGTAATATATAATTATTATTCGCGTCAAACTATTAAGTAGTGAAACTAATTAATAATTGGCAATTAAGTATTTTTAATTAAATACTAAAATAGTTAATTTTTTTTAAGAAGAGAGAAATCTGTCTAATGAGAAAACTGGAAAGTTTCAAAAAATTGTATTTTGTAGAATTTTAGCTAATATCATTTAACTGTATAACTGTTCATTCGTTCTACTGTTTCCTTTTATTTATATCTTGCATATAACTTTAACATAACAAGAGACTTTTGCATATATACATATTACATACCTGTCTCTACGTGAGTGCGTGTTTTAAGCCCAATTCGAGGGGCTAACGCCCGCGGCGACTAACGATCGTGATCTTCGACGTGCATTTCACGCGAGAAGGGGATGTATTTTTTGTGGCGTTGCGTCGATGCAATGGGAGATTTCTTCGTGCTGACACACTTTGCAGAAATTTTTTTGTCAGATTTTCCTTTTAGTGCCGAAAGATAAGTGCAGTAGACTATGGGGATGAATGTAAGGTAAATTGCAGTCGAATGTGTGAGTTGAAACTTTAAGTGTATGCATATAAAACGTATAATGGCCTGAGGAAATTGTTTTTATAAGATGTTATATTCTCTTAGAGTTGTAATTTTCCAAGCATCAGGTATCAATTAAAACGTCGTAAAGAAATGAAAGAAATGTTATGTAAAAGATTTCGGTCAAATATATCTTTCGCTTAATTTCGATCGAACTACTTTAACAATTTTTTAAGTAAGGGCATGAATAAATATCTATGAGATAATAAGCGTAATTTGTTTGCTATATTATTTTATTATATCACGCGTTTCGTTATTCTTTCTATTTGAAATTTCTTCCATTCTCGCTTTTGGGATTATACAAAATGTATAATACCACGCTCGTTTTCATGCCAGTGAATATTTATCATTAGCATTATCGATAAAGCATTTCTTGCCCTTAAAACATAACGATTATCCAAACTCAATCCAACTCTAATTCAACTCTAACGTTAGCAACAAAGTAACAATTGCATATATTGCCGCTAACTACTACCTTGCGATCTCCAAGTTATAGATAGCACTACAATTTAAATCAATATTGGTGTAGGTGGGCAAATTTCGCCAACTAATTTTTAAAATATTACGTATTTTCTAAATAGTTTTTTGATAAGTTTTCCAGATGTTTTATTCGATTATTATCCGAGTAATTCCCAAAAATATGTTTAAACTGCAGATGTTCATGGGATTTCATTCAAATCGCAATACATACTTCGTAATCTATATAAAAATGGTGATTTAAGTCATCATTCTTTTGGTAGCAAACCCTTTGGTAGTTTAAAAACTACAGACCTTCAAACTGGACAATATTTTATCTATTTCCAAAAGAATTATCTTCAGAAAAGAATCTTTATCTCCGCAGCTATTAAACATACAAACTTTACTCTTTTTATTTTAATCGTAAAAGATTGTGCTTTTCAATTAATTTACTATTCAATTGGTAAACTACTTTTTAGTGGAAAGATTGAAACTTTCTTCGCTTTGTAAGCTTGACATTTCCTTCGAACCTTGCAAAATTTGAGAAAATACTTTATCCCTTGCGTTATAAACAGCGTTACAACTATGTATAGTAATCTCATTATTCCACCAAGAGAAAGAAGTCACGAATCGCACAAATAAACCAAAAACTCCTACACCGATTACTACAAAATAACAATCACGCCGTCAACTTGTTGAAAGGCAATGATACGTCAAGTGAAACGATAAAGCTGACCGTGGCTATAAAATTCCCGAAGATTTCTACAATAAAATTTATACCTCAGTTCAAAACGACCGACCAAGCTAAGGGTAAATTCAAGGGGTGTGCCATAATCGTGGCTCCAGCGATCAAACGAATTAACCCAGCACAACTTCCTTCTACTGTCCACTTTATTTTCACGAGTCGATGCTTTTAAATTACAAGAATCATCGGATTAAACGTTAACCCTTTACCTTATCCGCTTATCCCGAAAAGTATCTCCTAAAAATATCAATTTTATTTTATATTTCGTAATCTGTGCAGATGGACAAAGAAACAGTCGAAACATCTTAGGGTAATTGTTATTACGTAAGAAATTATTACATTATAAATTATATAATTTTTATTCCAAGATACCTGGTGAATTACATAAAATTACGAATAAATTTGAACCAATCTAGACTTAACTTATTATTGGACTGCGGATTTTTATGCAAATTTATATTTTTGAGAATGTAGTTAAAAAAATTGAACCTCGGTGAAAAATTTGTTATACTTCGGAGTTTTACATATTTTTCATATTATGTGCGTTTTGTGTAATTATTTCCAAAATTTCCTATAAATAAATAAAAAAAATGCGGTCTACTCGTGATAAAATCTCCTTCTGCCGAGTTAACTCATTCGATTAACGCAAAGGGTTAAACCAGAAGCTCACAAGACGCACTTAATTAAACGACACCTTTTATAATCGAAATAAAATCGTCCCTCCATTCGGTATTATTCCACGCGTGATTTTTATTCTACACGAGCGTGATCGATCGAACATGGCTTTTACAGAAGCATCGATAAGATCATTAAAGAAGAGAAGAGAAAAGTTCAGAGGAGAGGAGCCGGTCTGTAATTCAGAAGTGGGCCGAAATTATGTTGGGATCTCGACTAATTCAGAAATTGCCCTCCCCCGTGTAATTACAAACCGAGTGTCCACCAGGTATCCCGCCTTATTATCCTAATTTACGCGCGACGGCGCTCCTTATTGCGCAATTAGGCGAGCCGGCCCTGGCCGATGCTCGTCGTTCGCGATACCGCGCTGAATTTATGGCGGGGACACGCCTGCGCGAACGATGATGGAACTGAATGGCGGTAATTGATATGGGGCGGTGAAGGGTGATTAAGATAGAAGTGTACGATATTGGTCCTCCGTCGTGTATCAATGCTAGTAAAAGGTTTTGACATGATTCTTTCCTTTTTGATTGATCTGTTGGTAATTTGGATCGTCTGGAATGCCTGTGTGATTTAAATGCCGTGCATAGTAGCACAGAAAAGAAAATTTTTAATTGTTAAATAATATTTATTTACGTATATGTGGATATTAGTAACTTTCGTATTAGATATTTTTCTCTATGTTTTCGACAGTTGCCTATTTTAGTGTACGTATATATACGGTATCTGATTTTGATCTGTTGTTTAGGTAGAAAGTGAATGGTTTCAATGGGATCATAATCTGGTGTAAATAATTTTCCTATAGATGGTCTTTTAAAAAATTTTAGATCTTTTTTAAATTTCTAATACTCTACTTGTTCTGTCTTGAAATTTTTGTAAGAAGTTATTAACTTTTTGTTTTTTTTGTACGTGGAGAAATCCTCATGGACACTCCGCTGCTGCAGTAATCGCGTAACAGCAGAGTAGTGTCGGACTCATACCGACTAAAACTCCACGATGACCATCCTACGCGTGTGACAGGGGTGCTCCAGGAACAAAAAGTTATTAACCTAGCAATGTCGAAAAAATTTTAGTTTAACAGCTTCTACTTTGTACGAGCAATCATATAAAAGACATGGGGAAAAGATACAAAACGTAGATACCTACGTCTCATATTTCATACGACAGGTTTCACAAAACGATAGTTAAGATATCTGTTAAGTTAATGACTTTTCAACATGAAAAGATTAATAATTTTTTATAAAGAATATCAAGACGAATCGACTAGCGCATTAAAGATTATAATGTTTTCCTTTAAGAATATGTATGCCACCTTCATATGGACTATATATGTCTATGTACAGAAAAATTACACTAGATTATGTCCCCCTTAAAACCATTCAATTTTTATCTGAACATTTTCTGTATGTGGCAGATAGTTTACCAGCAAGTCACATTTGCAGACACCCTGTATTGTATTTATGCACTGCTCTTGTCAAATACAATTCTCTTGTCCGTTACTGCATACATGTCATGTTTATCTTATGTTTTTTTTTTAATTTTTTTTATTTAGCAGTATATTCTATTAGATCTTATTTATATTTTAGATTTTGTTATTATTATTGCACATTAGTATCTTTTTATATCTTGGATTTTATACTTTACCGGACTGTAGATGTTTATATCTCAATGGGAAATTTAAATGTATAGAAATTTATAAGATATACACAATTTATAATTGTATTCTTGGTGATCAAAACAAAAATATTTCAAGTTGACATCTTCGATGTATTTTATTTGTAACTATTACGTTGTCATTATGTTTCATGTCTTATATCTTTTAGATTCGAGGCGCTTGAAGACTCGTTTACCAAAATGATGTAATGACTAAGTGAAGCGCTAATGATAGCCGCTTCATTGCCGTCCCAATGGACCGCGACTAGAAGAGGGGATACTGTTAGGGGCAATGGTCCCCCCTAACGCCAAATTCAACAGTCAGGGAATTGTTAGGACTGGCTCGAACAAGAGGACGCGGGAAGGGAGTACAACGGAAAGATAATTTATAAGAGGTTCCTGGAGCACTCCTGTCATACGCGTAGGATCGTCATCGTGGAGTTTTAGTCGGTAAGAGTCCGACACTACTCTGCTGTTACCGATTATTAGCAGCAGCGGAGTGTCCATGAGGATTTCTTCACGTGAAAAAAAAAGAAAAAAAAAAGGTGATGCGCTAATAATACCGGATAATGAAAGCACGTAAACTCAAGTAAAAATTGTGCGGTAAATTAACTACGGATACAATTTAATTCTTCGTGTATTTCGCGCTCATTAACTCTATTAAAAATCATCAAACTTGTGTCAAAAGGAATGATATATGACAAAATATATAACATAAATCGGAAATAAATTTCCATCCATATACTTTATCAAAAAGTTATTGAAATTAAAAATATTATAAAACTTGTACTTTTCGACATATCTTTTTTAAACATTCAAACTGGTGACGACTAAATCGTAAAACGCGAACAAAAAACATCGAGATGAAGATACATAAGAATGCATAATGTAAGAAAAGGTTTATACAAGCTTTATTCATATGATTTATCAACAAATTGATAAAAATTTTCTTTGAAAAGCTACAAACTAATTATTCTAAAGACAATATATAGGTTTATGTAATGTCAAAAAGTAACAAGATCTAATTCAAAAACCGATCAAAACAAAAGGAACGAAAAACGCAAAGTATCGAATCCCCAGCGGCTTATCTGGAGAAACACCATACATGAATATTTATCGCGTACCGATCGCTGCACCACAACTTCTTGTCAGGTTCACCTGTACGCACCAGCAGTTCACCATGCATCGAAGTCTCCGGAAGTCGAGCATTCACCGATTAATGCGCTCGCAGATCGATTCATCCGGTCGGCTTAACGTACTTGTTCAGTTTTCACGAGACTCGAAGCGCTGGTTCCTAGCGGGACTTCGCGTTAATCCTTCAGTCAACTCTATAATCTTAGCGAACGCGAAAACCCCCATGTCGCAGAGGAATAACCGCCGCTGACCACGCGAAGCCTCGTCGCTGCTCTGCTCTGACGTTTCCGCGACTTCTCTTTATAGAACCATGCCGACGAATTCTCCACCAGATTAACTTATTGTGGTTGAGTAACGTTACGGTGGTTTCTATTATGTGGTTTGTATATGTGGAGAATAGACAGTAGCTGGGTGTAGAGTGTGTCAGGGCTAATTTTTCTCACGGTTTTCTACGTGTTACATCCACAGTCGGGCTGGTGAAAATTTGCGAGAAAAAGTTTATTGCGACATCTACGTCGGTATTCTTAAAATTTACGAGTATTTAGGTTTACTACTGGTGTTTTGTTTGGATTGATTGTATGGTTTGTGGAAAAGAGAAAAGAAATTTAGAAAAAGATATATACATATGTATATCGAATCGAGTAACCGCTTCGTTTTCTGCTTATGTATACACCATAGAAATATCGTTAAAATTGTTTAGAAATTATAAATATACACATGTCTAAATCTATTTAATGAAAAATATATACAGAAACGCTTGATGTGCTCTTTTAAGAAAACGTGTTGAAAGCGTATGAGCACTTATCTAAATGGTAAATGGGTAAATTGGTAAATGTATAGTGAAAATGAAAGAGATGAATCGAATGCTGTAAGTATGCCTTTTTATGTGTATGATATAACGATTCTTATAACGAATTCAAGTATGTGGTATAAAATAGGTGTCAAAATCTTACAAGATCACGAATGAAAAAAATAGTACCAGGATAAAGAAAAATTACAAGGATAATTTTCCGGTACTTTTAAATATTATATTCGCTAATATAACGGTTGGTTCGTAGTAACGCGAATCAAATGATTTATTCACAAAAAAATGAAAATGGAGGGATGTTTTTAAATACATATCTTTCTTTCGACAAATCAATCAACAGTAACAACAGATTCAACCAAAAAATTACGAATATATGAGATCACCAATAAATTGCATAAATTACAACTATAGCTTATAATTCGAATATAAAAATCACGAATACCTTAAAAAAGTATTTCCCACAAATTCTAGCATAACCAAGTAACTTAATTCAAGCCATAAGCTCCCACTCTAAATTCAATCTTTAAGAATCATCTTTCACATCAAAGATCTCGATCTCTTCCTGAAATTGCAATTCCTCAACTTCAATTCCCCGAAATCCCCGCGAAAATAGCAACTACAAATTCTTAACCCTGACGCCCACAGAAAAATCACCTTAGCAGGCATCGTGCGGCACCTTTCGCTACTATGCACGCCGTTTCATCCCATCATGAACGAAGCAACATTTATCATTGGATAGTGGGTGGTCGCATTAAAGCTCGAAAATTTCCGAAAAATGCACTCTTCGAAATGATCCATGAACGCATTACGTTCGCGCCGTTCACGGAACGAACCAGCAACTACGCTGAAGCAACCACGAAATCCCACCCTCGCGTTATGCTTCCGGCATTCGGTATAGCGTTTTATCGCGGCAGACGGTCATAGCAAGTTGTCATGAGTTGCAGGCAATTTCGTTTCCAACGTCTGGCCACCCTTACCACCGTCGACGCGTTCAGCGACGAAAGAAACGACGATGAAGAAGAGGAAAATGGAGAAGAGGAAAAGCGACGACGGATATGTAGATCAGCGCTGTAATAAGTGGAGAGATACGCGATAGGGGTTAGGTAGAATGGTAAGGGTGGCATGGGATAAAATTGTTTGTAACTTATGACAGCTTCCATGGTAATCTTCGTACCACGGGTTAAGTTGGTCTATGGGTGGCGTAGCGGTACGATTAAGCGAGCTTGTCGTATGTTGCAGCCAATTTTCTTCTTAACTCGTGACTGGCCGACGCTTTCGTACCTTCAGATGAATTGGAAGCAAAAAAATGAACGAGGGTATGAAAAAGTGAAAGGTGAAAATTAGAGGAGTGGGATAAAGGAGGATTATAGGGGAGACGAAAGAAACGAGAAAGAAATGGAAATTAGCAAGTGGAAAGTGGAGGTAACGAAAAGATAGGTTACAGGAGTAGTTTTGGTTTTGTTTGTGTGTTTGCAAGAGATGAATTTTTATGAGATATAGATATGTATGGGAAATTATGAATTATATGATACGATAATAAACTTCCTAAAGAAATTAAAATGAAAGAGTACATATAATAAATACGCAAAATTCTTACCGAAGAAGTATTCTATATGATATTTGGCGTTTTCCTATGACAAAAACTTTTTTCAATTGTCTTTTTCCTTTGGAAGTTAGTATTTTTATACGTGTCAATTTGTAACGAAAATGTACAGAATATTATCGAAACTGTTTGAAACAGAAATGTTTAATTTCAATGAAACTACGATGGCACGCTTAATTATGAAAGAAATCTCTTCTTATTCCTTCTCTATAATGCAGAACTCAACAATACATCTTATATTTTGAAATATTATGAATACAAAACGACTTTCAAATTTTTACTTCAATTAATAATTAGAAATTAAATTAATTTAAATTTATTATGAACATCTTGTTCATTTATATGCTCCCATTATACGTTCTTCCAAAACAACCATCTTTTAAAATTATTCGCAGTTGTGACATTTTGCAATGTAATACGATGCACGACACCTGCACAGATCACGTATCACCAGCTAGTTGACTCGCTCAATTTACATTTGTAGGATTCATCACATCTGTCGTTAGATTCAGCAAAGTCTCGTTACACTTATGAACAGCGTAATGTCAGATTACGTGTAGGAAATACTACGACGAAGAAAGGAGAAAGGAGCAAGATAAGAGGTCTGTGCAGAAGTCACGTGTCACTTTAATTTCGTACTACAACGAATAATCATCTACGCGAATACTAAATTTTTGTTTCTCGTCTGCGCGCCATTACTCGTTTGCTATCGTACCACGCGTTTTTCTGCCACAATTCCCTCGAGGGACAAGGAACGGGTTATACGCCTCGTTAGAGGTTTCCAACGCAAGTACTTACTCGTTTCAGGCGTATACGTGGCAAGAAATTAAACGCTTATCGCCGATTTCCAACGGCCCGTTTCATTGGCATGTTCGCTTTTTGCTGCTAGACTAATCGCTGATCTGACGTTGTTAAACTCTGAGGAACGATACGTGTGGCTGCTGGCACCGAGTACCGGTTGCTAGGTACAAATAATTTTCTACGGAAACCACGTTTTTCTTTTGGTTTAGACCTATTTTGCGGAGAATGAAATACAGTTAAACTAGGATAAATTGAACTTTTCTAAATCGAAATTTCCATAAAACTATAGAAACCGTTAATTTTTTTCCATTCTGCTGTAAAAATCTTTATAAATCGATGCGGTCGTATCTCCACAACTCTAGCTTCTATAACTAGCATAAAAAAATATCGTTATATAGCAAGAAAAATATAATTTGCTGAATAAAAGAAGTAAAACACCAAAGTCGTGTAACGAAAAATTCATATAAGCGATAAAATAATTTTTGAGTGATTTGTGGCATCAACAATTTTATTAGTCTAATCTAAATTTTAACGGCTAAAATAGATTTTATCGCCATAGAGCGCAGCTTTAGCTCATTATTAGAAGTGACGAATAGGATAAAAATATTTCGCCTGTATGTTTCGTTTCGTTTTAATATGCATATCTATACCATTAAGGCTCGTATCTTAATCCGTATTCTTGTCATGTCGCATCACACATGTACTCCTCACATCATTCACTCTTACAAATAAATAATTGACCTATAAAGGTTGTTATCTTTTTTTCAGTCACTACAATTCTAAAGACATTAGATTCTTTAGAAAATCTTCTAGTCTTTGTAGAAATATTTTTTAAGTTCTTTCCACTTATTTCCTTTATTCTCACTCAAAAAGCTCAATAAAACAAAACCTCCGCAACTCGAAGATTTTCGCTCTTTTCTTGATTTGATTAAAGTTATCGAGGTTCGATTGTATTTGCTGGAGATGGTTGAATTTTGTTATTTTGTGAAAAATGGATGGGTGAACTCTCTATGGTCGTGGTTTAGTAGACGTGAGTTGCAAAACGCAATCGAAAATAAGATAAGTGGAGGAGCTGGTATAAAAGGAAGGATAAAAAATGAATAACAGGCATAATGATCGAAAATAGAATAACAAAAATACTATAGTAATTATGCACGAAATATACGCGAGAAATCATTACGAGCGTGAAAGAGATGTAATTAAAAGAAGGTAGATAATTATACACGGAATAGTAAACTATAATAATTTAATAATAGCTAATTTAGATATAATTTAGATATTAAAACTAGGATAATTACAGATGAAACTTTTATACATGAAAGAGTGTGGAATAAAGTTCTATCTACTGAAATAATAAATGAAGTTATTGCAAATGAAAAGATTCCAGAATGTTCTCGACGAAAAGAAATGGTCGATTCAAGAAACAGTGTGCGATTAAATCAGTCTGAAACGAAGCCAAAGTCAAGAATTGTCTAAATAGAGCCGAAACTATCGTGGCAACAAATAGATGGATGTGATAAAAGCTTCCAGAATATTTGAATAAGTCGTAAATTAATCGACCAAAGTGAAACGTCCTTAAATTAAACCGTCTTAGACAGAATGAGTAGAATAACCTCAAACGAAACAATTGTAAGTAGAAACGTTAAACCCACTCGTGAAATGTTGTGAGATATTTGAAGATACTATTTGCTTATAATTTTAAGAAGAACCTACGAGTAGAATCTTATTTAATCAATCTGAAAGAACGAATCCGGTTAAATATCGTTTCTTTGACATCGATGTTTATTCAACATCAGAGGAAAGCAGCTAAAACATTCAACATCAATTATAAAAACGAATTGAAAATTGCTTGAATTGTGTACGAACGCCTTCCATTGTGCAAACACCAACGCCCGGCTTTCTTTTATCATTGAATAACGCGCATGATAATTAATGCAATTTCCCTCTCATAGAAAAATTCACAAGAAGAACTAAATGTACGATGAAAAATTCAAATAACGCGCATATATTCCAGCGAATAAATTACAAACTGTAATCTATATAAAATATACAATACACACAACCATTGCCTTCTAATCATTTTTAAAAATATTGATGAGGAAGAATATCTATTTAACCATTTAAAAAATTGCCAAATATTGAATTAGAATTAAGTATCAAAATTCATCATAGCTCCAATAATCACCCTAACAAAGTTTCCTAGCAGAAGCTTGTAATATGAAATTCTATTCTTAGTCACAGATCGTTCGTGATTTCTATTGGAAAACGAGATCGAAGCACGCAAAGTACGACGAATGTCGAACACGCGCAACTATAGTAACGTGAGAGTAGCACGTTGAAATCGAGGTTTGTCGATGGTGCGTGGTAATACTCAAACGAGAAAGCACACCGATTCTGGGCAATTAAAAACAACATGTCGATCGACTGAATATTTATGCATCGTTTTATACCGCGAACTTAACCACGCAGGCAACAATATTCAGCTTTACGGACGTAATTTCACGATTTTCTCAATCGTCCCACCAATCGACGCAAATGAATACGCGGTGTCGTGTTTTCAACATAAATAGATATCTCTTGTTCGACCAGTCGGACTTCCCGTATACGATATTTCTAATTTTAAATAAATTACTAATTTTTCGAAAATTATGATAACAAACGTGGCGGTAAAATAAGGTTCGAGTACGAGAGTGACAGAGCTATGAATAACATCTAAGAGTCGAACAAAGGTAGTATTTGAACTTTTCTTAATCTGAGGAGGGCTGCGACTAGCTTCTCTTATGTGTCTTTGTTCGCAGATGTTTTAGCGCACACCTATTGTCAATTGTATTCCAAATCTACATTTTGTCCTCTATTTTGTCTATTTGCAACTATCACTAATTAATACTATCGTTTTAAACATTTAGTAGGAATTAAGGAATTAATTTATAAATTAACTTAGAAATTGATGATGGACAAATTCTTAAGAAATATTATATTCATAAGAATATTATTTATATAATTATTATATATATTATACATTATTATTACATATAATATATGATTATTATTATTTGCATATAAAAAATAATTGTAGAAATTTGGCTAGACTATTTCTAGATAAGTGATTAATTTAGTGATATCTAACGATTTCCAGTATCGTTAAAGTACAATTTCAATAAAAAAACAAACGAAGAATATCTTAACGAGAAAAAGAAATGAATCAAGACTAGAATTTTAAATAATTCTAACAAAAAATTCTAGCAGTAATAATTCTAGCAGTAAATGGAATTCTATTACATTGTTTAACGAGATACCTATTTGTCTCTGAAAGAGTTATACCAGGACTACTCTCCTCAGCTATTTCACTTTTGCCTTTGACGGCGATTTATTATGTATGCTTACACGCTATTTTGCAGCGCGGATTTATTCACGCGACTGGATTTTTTTCATCGCTTCGCACCTTCGTGATTTTCCATGGTATTTGTTGCGCGTTGCGCGATCATCGTCTGGGAATCGATGAAAGGAATCGCGTTTTTAAGCGCGTCGGCTCATCAACGTGGACCGGTTTAATCCCCACGACTGGACACAGCGATAAAACTGGCCGGGCATTTAGGATTCCGGTCGAATTTTCATTTCAATCCGGACAGGGACGCGGTTGCGGACAATCGCTCCTTTTTTCCCCACCGTGAATACAGCCAGTAAACAATCCTTGTCGACACCATGTCGGAAAACTATCGACTGTCCAGGGATAAAATTGAAAACTTGTTCGGACACTGTTAACCAATTTTACGGAAGCTTATTTTTGTCAGACGAGCCCCGATTATAGAAATATTTCAAAATATTACACATGCTTTTCGCTATTTTCGTACCGATTTTTTCATTGTTTTCGGATATATTTCAAACGATAAATAAACTTTTGTGAGATTAAATGCACTTTTATAGTACTAGTCATTATTTTTTTCGGTTTTTTTTTAAATTCGGTTCGAGGTACAGTATCATAAGAACTGGT
Organism: Bombus vosnesenskii; assembly: GCF_011952255.1. Classification (NCBI taxonomy): domain Eukaryota; kingdom Metazoa; phylum Arthropoda; class Insecta; order Hymenoptera; family Apidae; genus Bombus; species Bombus vosnesenskii. The sequence continues at coordinate 618,069 of NW_022882987.1, forward strand.
TAACATGTTCACCGTGCGGTCAATTTCTGTCGACTTTCTAGTACAATCGTAGATATTTCTTTAATCATAGCTATTATTAATTTAAAATGAATAATCAAATATATAATTAATTTTACTCAATTACATTCTATTACAAATTATGCGTCATATGTATATTACAAATTCGGATCTCATTGAAATCACCGATAGGAACTTCATCAACACTGATTTTACGAACAACAATTCACCGACGCTGGATTTGATGGATCAACAACCTTGACCAACGACAGCTTTAACCGCCGACGATATTAACCGATAACAATGACGATTGAGATATATGATATTCTCTACGTGAACAAAGCTAAAACGCAGACTGATATAATACTCTAATCCAAACTCGTACTTTGTTCGAACTTGCTGTAAACAATTGGTTAAACTCTGTGTCGATCGTTGTTGTTATCGGTTAATATCGTCGTCGATTAAAACTGTTGTCGGTCAAAGTTGTTGTCGATCGAGTCCAGCGTCGGTGAATTGTTGTCGGTAAAAGCAGTGCCGCTAATTTCAATGCGACCTACAAATTCATATAATGGTCACCGGTACCTGACATCATGTTGAATGTGTTAAAAGGGAATCTACTCTAAATGTGTCATATCAGAGTTTAGTTTATACTTCAATCTTAGTTCGAATTTTTCCGACGATTACTGATAAAAATTTTTGTATAATCTATTCACACCTTACATTAACTTGACACTTTACATTAAAGTTTTACATTATTGTGACAGTTTTAAAATTATTGAAAAATGACAAGTATTAATTTTTAAAAAATCATATGTCGGTGGATCAAAGTTTTAATAAAGGGGAACAATATGCTTGGCACGTGCCATTACACCTAACCTATCATACCATTCCGGAAACGCTCGTTACATCAGACAATTCACAAAATTGGACTAAACGTAATCGGTCGAACGAAGTTCGTAAGTGTCTCCGAACGACGGTCTGGTTTGTGCGCCATTTTCGATGGCTCGATTTTAGAAAATCCTCGGTCGCCAGGCGTCGTGACCCGCGAAACTCTTCGACAACTATTTGGAACGAATTCCGAAACTGTCCGATTAACCGGAAGGACGTGCCGGAAGTACATTTCTGGGAAACTGATGCAGCGATCGTAACCATTCTGGTGTTCGTTCTGCGGTTTTGCGCGGAGAACTATTCAGAACTAGCGGCCACCGTTGTCGAAACTGTCAATTTCCCCGGAACAGTCAGTCTACCGTCAAAAATACACCTAACATCCATTTTCTACCGAGTCTTAACTTCTCTACTAAGATAAAGTTTATGTGGAAATCGTCGTAAGTCGACGAAAGTTCATTAAAAATTTATGAAACACGAATTGGGGGCTCGGGCTTGACAATTTGAATACTGTGATTACTTATTCTTCGTCTTGTCGTTAAAAGATCAATTTACACCAGCTATTAGTTCCTAGCTTTCCTATTGGAGATTCTAAAATTCTAAATAATTATTCCTCTATTTGAATATTTATTACTTGAATATTCTATTTGAATATTTATTCCTTTATTTGAATTCTTAATTCTCTTGTTACAGTTAAAAATTGTGATCAATCACAATCCTCCTTTCCAACGAGGAGAAAATAATTCGCTTATGAAATAGAGGTTCTTCTATTAAAAATTCCACAATTCCAAATAATTATTCCTCTATATAATTATAATTATTAATTCTTCTATTAGAACAAAAAATTCAAATTATTCACAATCCTCGTCTTGCAAGAGGTAAAGAGAAGTTCGTCATAAAATAAAAGTTAAACGTACGAAGAATCTCTATAAATAAAGAAACTTTAAAACGAAATAAATATTCCAAAATGCAAAAATATCAAGACTCCCGTTATAAAAACGAAGAAGAACAAATTAAATACTAAAAAAAAATGTATTCCGCGTAGCTATCGGAACAAACGAAACAAAAGTCAAAACAAAACGAAAGAATATAAGAAACGCGTAAAAAGAAGAAGAATGGGCGGTGAAGAAGAGGACAAACTAAGAAAAACAATGGCAGATCGCCCGAAAATTCACTGTTCGTTCCGTAAAATCATGGTCCGCGATTCGCTTCGTCGTTTTGTTGACCACGATGAATTCCCGCAACGAAGTAGGTAAGATTAACCTACGTCATCGTGGGGGATATAACAGCCTGATGGAAGTTTCTCTATGGTTCCTTTACCACTGAGGGACGGCTACTTAGTGCGTGAGACGCGAAAAATTCGAATTCATCCTGAGCGATTCTCTTTGCGCTGCCGCACCATCAATCTTTGCCCCCTGGTTCCTGCTGTTGCTGTCTTCGATTGGACACATTTGTGTATCCAGCGAATCAGTTTTTACGCTTCGTAATCGATAGCGCCCGCGAACAATACCTCAGAACGCTTACAGTTCCACGAATCATGCTGAAATCCATTCTGGCCAGCTTCACAATTCATTTATTTTTTTTATATGTATACGAAGATACATTATTGAAAATATATATTTAATATTTAATAACAAAAATCAGTATACGGCATGAATAGTCATTTTAACTATATAATAAACATTAAAAATGATCTCACCGAATAACGAGGATAATTAATATATGTAACGTATTGTATTTGTATAATATATACTGTACGTAATTAATTCCCTCGTGATATTTCCTAAGAAAAGTATTTGTACAAAATTGAATTTATTATTGTACTTATCTGTTACTTAATTAGATAAATATAACAAATTTCGTATCACGTAACAGTACATTTATGTCATTATAAAACATTGATATTATGGAAACAAAATGTAGAACGTTAGAAAAAAACGCTTCATTGGAAAATAAGAATTTGTACAAATACTTTTTATAACCATTGTACTCGTACTAAACATCTTGTAATTTTGATATCTATTTTCAAATTAGATTCAAACTATATCAATGTAATTACGATAGTCAGTCTCATAACGGTGCTAATGAATACTTATAATATGTCGTAAAACACACACACAGTTATATTGAAAACAAGTTTTCACAAATCGTCAAAGAATACGCAAGATTTCCGTGTGTCTGTGTACGTCGATAGCAGCTAAATGTATTAAATATTAGCCACACAAAACAACCTAGAAGTCTCTGTGGACTCTGTTTCATGTAGTTTCCAGTGTCCAAGAGATCATTCACAGTAGAAATACGTTAACAGTGAGTAATGAAATCGGGTTGGACGGGATTCAGGTGGAGAAAGAATCTGTAACCCGTGGCAGATTTTTCACGGTGGCATCGGCTCGGACACAGAAAGAGAGAGAGAGAGACAAGGGAAGGAAGCTTGTCAGGCTGGAGAAAGATACGAGGGTGAAAACAAAACGCGAGATGAATGGCACTTTTCGCGTGACATCCGCGAAAAACGTTTGTCCTGTGCGAATCTTGCAGCTCGAAGCTCGTAAAAATTTCAACAAGAACGCCTCTTCCGGGGCCGCTCGTGATTCCAGGCCTCTTTCTCTGTCTGCCTGTCCGAATAGAACAAACAAGATCGTTACGCCGAAGGAACAGTGTAATGGTACTCGTAAAATCACTCGATTGTAAAGTAAACGCGGTTTTTATGTTTCAAATGTCGCGCTCGAGCCAATTTCACCGAAATATTTACGTGCGGGGACTTGGAAAGGTTAACCTGGATGTGTCACAATATTTTCTCGAATATCTTTCAGATTGATGTCGCGTTTCCCTTATTTGATATATATCTATCATTATTGTATTCATAGTTAATTATCGTCTATCATAAGAAAATTTACCTAATCGTTTCGTACTGATAGGATTATTTAAAACTGTCTAATTTTCCTGTACGATACATTTTTCTCTATTTTCAACCATTTTTAAAATACTGCCGTTATATTCTATTTCAACGTATCTCTTATGCTGAATTTCATTCTAAGAGTACTTTTACTTCTTTTAATTTTAAAGATACTTTTAGATCTATAATTTTAATTATTCGGTGATCGAAGGGCCGCGAGATGTTTCAATATCGCTACACAATTGTGAATGTTTCATTAATTGATACATGCACGATAACAATGATCATCAGCCTGTTATTTCATAACAAGGAAGGGTAGAAAGTTGTACGAAATGGAAGTATTAATTGAATTCAACGACGCACAAAGTACACTGTAACTTGTTACTTTTCGTATCGCGGCTGGCTAGCCACAAACGTGACTGAAATCGTTTCGCTATCCGTTAATTATTTCGTGCTTACACCCGTACCCGTCTCTAATTAACAAAATTATCATTAATCGAAAGAATGAGCTGGTAACTGCTCCGTTTCGTTTGTTGTTGAATAAGATTGTTCTTTAATGAAGATTTAAATTAATTGAAGCTTCGAATTTATGCGATGTTAAGTGAGATTAGATAACTTACAATTACATGTGTGTATTATCTTTCCGAAACAATCGTTACAAGGTAATTTTATTAGACCTTCTGGATCTTTTCAAAGTCGTTCGCGTTATTGGTTCATACGCCAATATTTTTGAAATGATCAAATATCTGAACTTTCGAGTTTCCGACATTTCGAATCTTTAAAGTTTCAAATCTCCAAAGTTCCACATTTCCAAGGTTTCAAATACTTTCATTTTCAAACTTCTAAATCTTCTAATTTTGCAAACCGTCAAATCATTGATGTCTCGAACATACAAATTCCCAAATTTACCTTCTACCTACACGTCCATTCGCAACCATCGAAAACACAATTTGAAAAATTCACCGGAAAACAGTTTCGACTCCTATCACGTCTTACCCCGCCTGCATACATGCACCGTGCAATCGTACAAAACTGTACAGGAGCTAAAAAGCACGTAGAAAATGAAAAAAAAACAAGAATCGAGGAGTCAAGAAACGAGGAAACAAGAGGAACACGAAATGAAAAGAGCAAAAGCAGTGCGAACCAAGGCGGGGGTAAATAGATAGAAATCGGAAATAGAAGCGGGTGAAGTGGCGTAAACCAAAGAGAGGGTAGTAGAAGAGAATGGAGAGAGTACGAAAAAGTCAATAGAGTTTTGTAGGTATACCAGTGGGAAAAAGTGCTTGTACGTCGCGTATCGCCCCGTTTAATGACCAGAACAGTCGACGAGGACTGAAATTAAACCGTGTTTTCTAGCTACTTACCGGTTGAAAGGCTTTCAATTCCAAGGGTGAGCGACGAACGAGAGTGAGAAAGAAATTTTTTCTGTCGACTGGGAAAGAACTCGAAGATAGAGTTGGGCGTACAATGGTAGTTTTCTTCGCGTCTGACACGTAAAGAAACCGTTTGTTTACCATGAATTATGTCACTCGATGTCGCAGTGAGTGGGATAAGAAGACAGCCGAAGAAAGGGAGGCTTAATGCCCTGTAGACCGGGCGAACTTCTTGAAGTGTCGTGTTTATGGAACGTCTGAATGTTCGGGAAAAAACGTATCGAATAGGTGGAAAATGATTTTACCATTCTCAAATTTTGTCAATATATTTTCACATTTTTCTAACATATAATATTCCTAAATTTGTCTAAAATTGTATAACCCTGTTAAGAAGAAAAAATGTATGATAACAATTTTTTTCAATGAATTTACTTAGTTGAATTTAGTGTTTTCGCTTAATCAAGGTTTCATTTAATATTTTTTGGATCAGTATTTTCTCCATTTAGATTCCATCAAGTACGCGACGCAGTAAGAGTATAAGTTTGATAAGCATTTCAAGTCCCATTTCAATTTGACAATTTACATTTCACACGAAAATTTCATCTGTAAATTCAACAGAACTTTACTTAACGTAAGACACTCTTAACACGCTTCATCTGGAATCCGAGTTACTATGTAGATACTTCGATATACCTCTACATACGATGATGCTATATACGACGATACTGAGTTACTAAGAGAAAATTAAAAACATGAAAATTTAGAAACAGATTGCACAATAACATATATATGTATGCGGCACAGAAGTTTATAAATATATTACAGAAAAATTTGTATAACATAGATTATATCATATATGTAGCGCTATTACGTGTATCACTGAATATATTAAATGTTTCAATCATGGCACAAATTTCCTCTTCAAGCTATTTAAGAAGCCTATCACGAGGCAGTACCATCGAATAACCAAGGAAAGGTCACTAGAATCCTCGGGATTTATCTAAGGTGCAAGAACAAATTTCTCATTGAAAGAATTTACCTCCCCAAGGAAAAACCAGTTCAACACACGATTCAATACGAACCTCAATCACGCTACGGTCGAGACAGAGGAACTAAAAATGGTTCGCAGCAGGGACACCGGAAGTCGTCACGTCAGTCATCCGGCAGCGAAAAAGTCTCTCGCGTTAACGAATCGTGAAACTCGAAACATCGCAGGACGAAGCGAGAGAATTAATTGACCAATCGGGAAAGAAACGTACTTGACCCTTTTTGTCTATTAGAAGGGGAAGGAAGGAGGAAAGTTCCACGTATTTACGAGTACGAAGCTCGATGAGGAAAACAAGCACGACCGGCTGGAATAAGTCTCTGGAGAGCTGAACGACGAGGAGGAGCACTTTTACTTCTTGTAACAGGCTCGCTTTGTCGCGCTTAATTTCAGAGATTTACGAATCGATAGAAATTTACGCAAGACACGGGCCGAATTTTATTCTCGTCCTCTCTCTGTCTCTCTCCCCCTCTCTCTCTCTCTTTCACTTAACTTCGAAGGCAGCTCGAATGGGCTTTAAACGGATTTATGCGTTTCCGCGGTTTATGCATCGACTACTGGTATACTATACTTCGCCATTTATTTCATAGACCGTTGTTTCCTTCGGCGACGATCGATTCGTCTATCGTTCTGTCTGCTGTTATAGCGACGAATTTGCCTGGTCAATAGTTTCGATAGATTTAAGGTGAATCATTGAATGTAATGTTAACTCTTCGATTCGTGACAATGACCAAATATAGTAAAATATGGTAAAAAAGTGTTCATTTATTTTGGAACTGGAATTGTGTTTAATTGTCATACAATATATCGAGCTATTATATTTTTCACATCTATTATAGTATTTTCTTATTCTTGTACAATTTACGTCTTCAAGAACGCATTTACTATGGTTGTAAGAAAATAATAATTTGTAATAATAATATCTTTAGCAAAACTGATTTTGAATTTTGCTATCCATTATATTCTCTTTTAAAAAACATTCGAAGAAGTATATTTCAAGTTTCTATGAAATTGACGGAGAAAACATTTTCATTATTCGATAAAAGGCTAATTTTTGAAAAATTGAGGAACCAACAATTCTCAAACCAACAAAACTGAAGCAAAGAAGAAAGATACGAAAGTCAAAGCGATTAACGAGTAAATACTTCCAAATAAGCCGTAAGAGTTAAATTTATTCAGTTATTGGTATTCTGTAAGCGTTCCAAGAGTTCGGGTAGCACCGAAGCGTCAAAGAAGACATAATCACCTTATAAACCCGTAGTGGGTTTCATACCGAAATTTGTCTATGTAGAACGTGAAAAAATTCTGGGTCTATCGACGTTCGTGGCGTTCCATCGCGGAAAGTAGAATTAATACATGACTATCGTTCGTAGAAAAAGTCGGTTTCATACTGCTGAGAGGCTTTTTGTCGGCCGGTGAAACAAAGAGAGTCTGGAGGAAAAGTTGATAAAAAGGGGTCGGCAAAAGGAAGACAGAAGATAAAGGGCGAAAGCGTAGAAAAAGGGAGGGGTGTATCTTCTGGGGCGCATCAGTCGTGAGGAACGCGAAAATTATCCCGAGTGAAACCGCGAAAACTAAATCCTGGCCTGGGGAAAGGCGAAATTAATGCTTGCGGCTTGCTACGACAGAGACGAGTGCAATTGAGGGCACCAAGAGGGGAGAAAAGAAAAAAAGAAAGTCCCATAATCTTGAGAGGTTTCTTACGAGGACTCGTGAGGATGAAAATGGACAGCCAGGTCGGCTGAAAGGAGTCAATGTACCTTCCTGCGTGCGTCACTTGCGAAAAACACGGGTTCTTTACGAATCGACCCTCATTGATACTCCACCGCCATCAATTATGCCACCGTTTCGCTTCGAACGCAAGCTGGCATCTTTAGGCTATAGCCCCACTGCGTTTCCCCATAAACATCCTTCGCCAACCCTCTTTTTCTCCAGCGTATTCCTCGAGGTACGTTCCATTTCTACACAAGTTTCTTTCGCTAGTTTGTACTTGTTGTCTTTCGCTTTGCCGCTTCTTCTGCTTTGCTAAGAAGTTTGTATAGGTAGGTATATATGAATTTGTGTTAAAGTGTATATGTCTATAGGTTTGGTTGTTACTTTGTAACTTGTTCTACAGTTGTTCGTTTTCTGTTGTTGGTTAAGCTTCCTTCGGGGTTTCCTTGGGAATTTTTTGACGAACTTTATGCTGATGAATTTATAACCAAACTTGCAAAATGGAGAGAAATAAGGAAAATAATCTTCATTGGTGTACTTTACTAAAGATCATTCGAATCTCCAAAATATATAAAAAAAATGCGGCGGAAAATTACATTATAAAATTACAAAGCTTTATTTGTGTTGGTACTTGGGATATTTTAATTCATTTATTTTTAGACGTTAAACAAAAATGTGAGGAAGATGCAGCTGTTTAACGCGAATTATATTACTACGTGTAACGAAGGAAGTAAGAAAACAGTAAACTACTACGTACAAGTGTGCGCAATTTAGAAGATCTTGTGAAAGTATCAAATATATCTAAGGAAAAATTTACTCTTCTTATATTACATTGTTCTCGTATAACTATGAAGATACATTTTACATTATTTTCGAGGCACTTTAAAGCTACTCGAAATACCTATTTCTACAATCTTTATTATACCTGCTCCGTTTAAAACTACTTTCTAGCTGTGATCCTTTAACTCGGTTTATTATTAAAACAACGAAGAGATATTAATAAAATTCTCTGCAAGCGTCAAATAAATCCGTGGAACCATACATAATTGTCTCAAAGTATACTCTACGCTATTTTCAACATTCCCCAAACATACTAAAAAAGATCTACTTCTACAATCTTCATTCTCCGTTCAAATTTATCTTCTATCTACAATGACTTAACTCGACTTACTATTACAATAGCAAAAAGAAAAATCTGGCCATAAGATCGTATTAAAGTCTCCAAAAACTGTTCGATGTTACATCACTCTTACATAATCATCGCATTATTTCAAACACCTTAAAAATCTCGAAGAATCTACTTCTACGATCTCAATTCCACTTCCTCCGTTGGAATCTATGTTCAATCTACAATCACTTAACTTGTTCGACTATGAAAATAAGTCGAAAGTATTCAATTAACTTATCAGATGGCCACAGAATTCTATCCTGGAAACTTTCTCCCGCTACCCCTGTAAATCTTTCACTTCCCCTCTACCATCGTTCGAAATACGTTCATTGATCCTTCCACTCTGTTGGGAACCTTCTTATTCCTGGTCATTTCGCTACCATTCCTTTCCCCTGTCGGCCATCCTTCGTTCCGGAGGAATGGCACCCGTTGGACCTTTTAAGGCGGGCCCGCGCACTCTTTCCGGAGAAACTCGACATCCGGTACGTCAATCCGTGCCCGGTTACTCCTTTTAAGAGCATCGATTCGACTTCCGTACAAACCACCATCGAAACGACTGTTACTTCGTTTGTTCGACTTGTCGGCCGACAAACGCAGAAACTTCGACGACTGGCCCGGTCGGAAAAATTAAGTCGATAAATCTGTAATCACGTCCGCCCCTTCGACCGTGCCAAGCGAAATTATGACGTTCACAACGGCTAACCGGCCACCATGGATTGCCCCAGCTGGTTCGCCCTTCTTTTCATCGTGTAAAACACTCTTTCCTACTCCGGCCGAAGAAACATTGCAGTGTCGTAAAATAGTTGTTCGAAGTTGAAGTCTAGGTGGTCGAGTATTTAGACGAATGGACGGGAGACGGGGAAGGGTGAGGATTTGGAAGTTTGGTCAAGGTTGTATGAAGTTTATATCGACTATAAATTTAGTGTATTCGATAAAAAGAGAAATAAATAAACGATAGAATACCACAGCTTTCTCCCTTTTGTAATAGAAGTTCTCTTCCTTTTTTTTCTTTTTTTTTAACATATACATTGTAAAATTTCTTTCAATTTTCGTTATAAAAAAAAAGAATAAAAAAAAGAATGATAGACACGATCTAAAGGATGAAGTCCGTGTAAAATGAGAAAGAGAGAAAATAGAAAATAACCGAAAAATACAATAACACAAAAAAGAACAATAAACAAAAGAACGTCACATGTACAGTGCACAAAACATACTCCAAAGTAAATGAAAGAAGAAAATAGCAGAAAATAATCAAGAAATCTAACAACAGATAAGACAGTAATGTATCGTTTGGAAAATAAGAGACTTCAGACAAAAAGGAAGAAGCGTCGACAAAAAATAACCAATACTAAGGACTATAACCAATACCTATCAGAAAAGTAACAGAAAAAAGAATGTTACGCATCTGTAGATATAAGATGCATAACCTGGGAAATAGAACACACTACGAAGAATAGGAGAAAACCGGCAAACCGAGAAATCGAATACCAAAAAAAAACCTCATGGAAAAAAGTATATTACATGCATAACCAAGGAAATAAAACACTGTGAGAAGGAAAAACGAAAGAGCGAATCCGACATTCCCATTCCTTACACAACCCTCGACATTCTTTCAGCAATACCTTGCCACCTTCGCTTTATTTCCCAATAATTCGCACAATAACCCGGCTGCATAAATCAAGCAACGCGGCCAACTGACAGCAATTCCCTCGTCTCACGATCCAATCTCACGAACGTGGAACTTGGAAATCGTTGTTACCCCATTCCTGTTCCGGCTGAACGGTGCGAGCGCGAGGGACAAAACGTTTCACGCGTTGAACTCGAAGCAAGAACGACCGATTACGCTCTCGTCGAACGAATTCCGTTGCGCCGTGTAAAACACGATGGCGACGATAGCGGAGGAAGAAAATAAGCGAACATGAGTCGGCCGCGAATCGTTTGGTGAAATTTCGTTTGTCCAACCTTCATGGTCGTCGTATCCTGTTCGATTTATAAAGTAGGAACCTCCATGCACGGGTCCTCGAAGTTGAAGGGTCGATATGAATATTTCTAGGTCTCCGGCTGAATCTCGATATTCGCTCGCGACGAACAGAAGTATTGGAAACGCGCAAGAAGTTTGGACAATCGAATTGTTTTACTCTGACTCTTGACTTACTTGGCTTCGGTTCGAGCCGATATGAGCGTGTTCGATAAGAGTCGAAGGATTGGGACTTTTGTTATTTGGGCAAAAGATATGGAAATTCTCAATCGATTTTGAGATTGGTTAAGATGGGTTTAGTGATAGTGAAAATTGAATTAATCGTTAATGTGTGATATTGAGCTACACCTGCGCAGAGATTGTGGTTTTTATAGAAATATCGATTAGGTATATTGTTATATTAGGATTATGTTTCTGTAGGAATATTGATTATTGATATTAGGATATAGGAGGAAGATTGATTATATTCGCAATATAGTTTAGTTTGAACTATGAGTTTAGTTCCCATTTTTTAATGCAAACTGCTTGTACAATAGTTATTCGAAATAAATCAAATTCGACAAACATACACCATAAAAGAAAACGAAAATACAAAGAATGTAAATTGTGAGGTATAGGTGTTGTTTAAAAAACAAATTATCAAAGCTGTAAACTAAATGTACAGTAAAAACAGAATACAAAAAAGGAGGTAAATATTAATTTCTAGCCTACAGTAAAATTACAATTTTTTATCAATCCATAAAACTGGTTTTCCTCGACCGAAGAACTTATCGTTCATTGTAAGATGAAGTCGATTCTTGAGACGATTCCCATCGAGTTGACACGAACAAACCCTGACAAATCTCTGTTGACTGGCGGCAGACGAGCGACACGTGTGTAAAGACTCGACTTGATCCTTACAGACATAATCTGATCGTAAAAGAAGCGGAAAGGACGCGGTGTCGAATATTGATGATTATTTTACGAGCGTTGAATTTACGAGAATCTCCGTTTTCCGTATTGTCACCGGCATTTATTAGACCTTCCAGATGTTTGTTCGAGAAAAAGAGCGTCGTTTCGATACGCTTAAACGATTCGCAATTTCTTCGTGACCGGAGAAATTTATTAGTGATAAGGATGCATACGGAAGAATTAGAGAGAACTAGAAACGTTAATGAAAAGAACGTACGACATTTTATGGCGAATTGTGATCTTTTGGAATTCACGCGCGAAGTTGTAAATTTTTAGTGACGATAATAGTTTGGAATATTTAAATGAAAAGATTTAAAGGGTTTAACAACAGACGTTAATTCGTCTAAATGAAAGATACAGAAATTGAAAATATAATTTTCGTTGTACATTTTAACGAAGAAGGTTAATTTTTACAAAAACGAAGAAACGGGAGAGCCTTTTTCTGGTGCACGCATGAAACTGGCACGGAAATGACAAAGGTAACAATTGAGAAAATTCAAATGAGATAACTGGATATAATATCAGCGAACACATCTGTATTTATGTCGAGCATAAAACCATTTTGTTCTCTTTTTTTCTAGATAACATAACAGTTGAAATGTGTGACATGTTAAATATGAATAAATGTTATGCTTATAAAATATACTTATGCGGTGGCATAATTTTTTAATGGAAAATGCCGGATCCAAGAGAAACGTGTTATATTTTATTTAATAGTATATCATATCACTGAATTGTGCAACAAATAAGAATGTAACGAATGCGAGATTCGTAACTTTTATAAATACATATAATGTAGGTAATTTTCATGCCACGGCACCCGTATATCACGCAATGGTAACTTTTTTAATTTTCAGGTATGTCTCTATCCATTTCCACATCGAGATTTTTAAATTTGCAGCGTGTGTCTTTTGATCTAGTATGCGTTTTTATATGCGCGTTTGTAAGCAGCATAGTTGCGCAATACGAATTACAGAGTAAGCATAGTTCGTCAGTACCAAAGAGAAATAACGTTACTGCGCCTTTGAGCTACTAAGCTCCTAATGATTTCAAAGAAGGCATCACTCTTTTCATCATTACGTTGCACTTCTTTTGTATATATTTTTCCAGTTTCTTCAACACACTTTTCTGGTTTCTCTTTTGTAAAATATGATTCGGTAGCTTTTTAAAAGTTACTTACTTAACAGATTCTTACTACTGATGAATCTTCTAAAGCGTCGAACTTACCTGAAACAAACAAAATAATTTCATCACCACAAATCGTTATGAAATATTTTACGAATATGAAACTCTTCGTTTTTACAAAATAGTTTAAACTTGAACGAACAATAACATGTTTAACAATGCACAAATTCAATTTCGTTTTTATAATATCTTTTATTATATGAACATTAAAGCTGTAATTCACAATTCAAACATTTTTCGTCATTTAAAAAGTAGCTAATTATGAATTAATATTAGAATATTTAATTCCAACCAACCTACAAATTTAATTTAACTTTTATAATACTAAATTTAATATACATATAGATTCAGTTCCATTTTTATAATATACTTTTTGTAATGTAAAGTTTAAAACGTGTAAAAATTCATCGCTATTTACAAAACAACGTTAGTTCCAGCGAAGAATTAAACGTTTAATAATCCACAAATCCAATTTCATTTTTATAATGATGCAGACATCCAGATCCACGAAATCCCTTCAAAGCCCTGTCAACTCACTTCCACGGCGAAGAAAAACGAAGGAGGAGTTCAATTTTCTAAAACAAACCTCACAAAGAAGCTCTTCGAACGATCGATTCATTAATCCATCGCTTATCCATTATCCCTAACGCTTCGAACTTTCCTCGAGCTTTCATTCATCTTCACAGTGCGCGTACTCGCGTGCACCTAAGGCCCTTTCCTCACCGGAGAGATACACCACCGCCACAACGGGGGAAAAACCAAATTCATAAATCATCTCTCTCGATACGAGCAACTTCGTGCAACGCGTGAAAAACTCCAACTTTCTCCCTTGAAATAGAGCGTTCCCCTTAAGGAACGAGGAGTTCACCAATCTCTCATACTTTACCACCTCGCTTCGAACAGCAAAAAAGGTTCTAAGAAGCGACGAAGAAAAGAGACGGATTTAAATCGTCGCTTTTATCATTGCCTTCAACGTTATGTCATTGAAGTCCTGATTAGTTGAGGGTGTAAGTTGTTTCGAGTATTTAAATGGTAGAAGTATGATTTGGAAGGAGTAAAAATTTAGAAAAATTTCATTAGCGAATAGAATGGTGTTACGTTCTTATATCGTATAGAGAATTTTGTGAATAATAACAATTTTTTATTGATAGTGAACTTTTATTGATAAATCTAAATAATATTTTATAAAATCAAAGTGCACAAACTTGCTGGTATCAAATATTAGTTTTAGTATAAATAATAGAAAGTTATTTATATTTTGATCGTAAAATTTTAGGAGAGAGATTATATAGATCTTAATAGATTTGAATATTTGGATATATGAAGGTAAAGTTGAACGATTTTTCGATATCAAGCGCTGGTTGCAAATATAAGCTATATATATATCTTAATCGCTACAACTGAAGGAGAAAATTATTTGTTTCGAGTGGTAGCAACTTTGTGAAGTTAAAATTGAACAACCATTTCCAAAAATTTAAAGATCGCGATCAAGGCAATCGCGAACAATTAAAACCTACTCTATTTTACTCAACGACATATATCTAGCTGTCGCCGTATAAAGTTATAATTCAACCTTATCACATAAATCCCACAAACGATAAAAAGAAGCTGCGCCAACTCCCTTACCGAAAGAAGAAATATAGAAAAACATAGAGCACATCCCATAGAGAATAAAGAAACAAAAATAGAGCAAAAAAGGAAGAGATACAATGCATCTAGTGAACAATAAAAGCAGTGAATTTTCCCTGGTATCGTAATCTCCTTCGTTTTTCAACTCCATCGGAGCCACGTCCCGGCTCATCTATACAAGACACCCTCTCATACTTTCCAAAATACGCCGGTGTGCAAACCGACCAGAGTTTTTCTTCCTCTTCTCCGTTTCCCTTGGTACACTCGGAGGATTCCCATCGGAGGAAGATTTGTCCGACACCCTTACGGAGTCTAGAGGATCTCTACCCTTTTCTATGACCGGTGTCAAGCCGACGGACAACGAGAGAAGTTGCGCGGAAATGGCGAAGAATTCGGACGTGGTACGTGTGGCTAGCGATGAAGAGGCGGCACGTGTGATAAGTTTCCCAGTTATCACCAGATGCCGGCCAACAATTTATTTTTCTCTCCACCTCTTTCCTATCCGCCCGAAACACGCTCCGCCCTTTTGTCCCCTATCCGCCTTTACCGATAGGTAGTTCTTTCCTACCTCAAACTCCACCCTTCTCTCTCATCTTGTTACTTTAGCTAGTTGATACTTCGTTTTTTGCAACTACGTTTTCTTTTTTCTCTTAGGCTACTTCTGATTTTTTTATTCAATTTACCCTTGATTTGTATTATCCTCCTCTTCCCTGCATATTTCATTCAAAAATTACAGCTCGCTTATTGTAGGAAATGGAGTCGTAACGTTAGTTAACCGATCGGTCAAGTTATCAAAATCTCCTTTTATCACAAAGCGACATTAAGATCAGAAAATCGAACAAATGTATTTATTTTATCTTTCTTTCGTAGTCTCCGAGTAGGAAATAATAATATTGAGACGACTATAACAATAGTCGATATTTGCTCGATCTTTTTTTATTTCCAAGAATATATCGCAATTATATTGCAGGTTTATTTGTTTTTGATTTGGTGTCTTTTCGAGTTTGATATTGCTTTGTTACCTTAGCTAGCTGCGTTTACTATTTTTGATTTACCACTTTTCTTTTTGCTTTTTGCGATGCCATTTCATTCCTTCTTTCTTTTTTTTAAACATTTATTTCCATCGGTTGGACATTTATCTATTGTTTCTTCGTTCCGGCTTTTATTTTGTACCTTTTTCGATTTTGGAACATGTACATTGTACACGTTTGTTCCTATCACACTTGTTCATTTCTTTAATTTTATATTTTGATGCTTTTTCATTTCTATTTCTCCGCTTTTTCTTTATTTATTTCAGCTTCAAAGCTCTGTATGCCCGGTCTATTTTCAATTCTCGTCCCTTTTTGTGTGAAACTTGTCAACCCTTTATCCTGCTTTCAACCGTTAATTGAGAAATACCAATTTAAAGTTTTTCCCAAATTGTCTTTTCTTTAAACGTGGCAATTCATTCAATTTGTTTATAATTTACCTATTCACCGACTGAATTTACAAACGTGGTGGCCAATTATTTGGTATCAATTGTTTACCCTTTGTTGACATATTGTTCCTCATTAACAGAGTTGATTATCCTCACTTTAAATCTACTGCCTCTTTTATTAATATTCATACTACGCTCAGTCAGCATATTCTTGGGGGATTTTTTTCTATTTCTGTCCTGAGATTTCTCTCTGTCCAGATTTCTCTGGGTATTTTCAGTTTCCAGTTTTTCCATCCCCCTACTTTTCGAGGATCTTTCTTTTATTGCCATAAAAGCTTGGAAGTATATAAATATAATACACGCGTGATATTTTGGCCTGTACGAATCGGAATATATTCTGTTTTCTCCATTGCCAGACTTTCCTTTTTCTTCCTCCTACTTCTATCTATTTATTCTTTCTACCATCCTCCCTGCTTTATTAGTATTTATCTAACCTTGGATATTTTCTTCTCAAAGGCAGCCTTCTCTTTGTTCGTAAGATTTTCCGCATATTTTCCGCCAATTATTTTACATCATACTATGAGTTATTCACATTCCTCTTCCCCTTCTTGAACTTACGCTATGACATTTCTCAATAACTGTCGTCTGGAATATTCCACTTGCAAAATAAAAACAAAGAAAAGACCTTGAATACAATCTTTCTGTGCTATTCTAATTGCAAGATTCTAATTGCAAAAATAAGACGAAAGAAATTATTCAAATCTTTGCACTGATATTTTCCTTGCACCAAATCTCTACAATTTTCACTCTTTCACGCTTGATTGCCATTTACAATGCATTACCATTATTTACATTACACTATGATTCTCTGGTATAACACCAGATTCACACTCTCATTTTTGATGATAGTGTCTCAATAATTCTCTACCATTTGTAAAATAAAATATATATATTTTATTATATATATAACATAACATAACATAACATAACATAACATAACATAACATAACATAACATAACATAACATAACATAACATAACATGTAACACAACATAACATACATAACATAACATAACATAACATAACATAACATAACATAACATAACATAACATAACATAACATAACATAACATAAATATAACATAACATAAACATAACACATAACATAACATAACATAACATAACATAACATAACATAACATAACATAACATAACATAACATAACATAACATAACATAACATAACATAACATAACATAACATAACATAACATAACATAACACAACATAACATAACATAACATAACATAACATAACATAACATAACATAACATAACATAACATAACATAACATAACATAACATAACATAACATAACATAACATAACATAACATAACATAACATAACATAACATAACATAACATAACATAACATAACATACACATAACAACACAAAATATACAACATAACATAACATAACATAACATAACATAACATAATACATAACATAACATAACATAACATAACATAACACAACACATAACATAACATAAATATAACATAACATAACATAACATAACATAACATAACATAAACATAATATTATAAACATAACATAACATAACATATAACATAACATATATAATATAATATTCATATATAATAACCATAAACATAACATAACATATAATATTATAATATAATATAATATAATATAATAAATATATATATATAATAAATATAATATAATATAATATATAATATATAATATAATATAATATAATATAATATAATATAATATAATATAATATAATGTAATGTAATGTAATGTAATGTAATGTAATGTAATGTAATATAATATAATATAATATAATATAATATAATATAATATAATACAATATAATAATATTATATATATAATAATTAATATATATATATATATACATATATCACTTCCCAAAGGCAGTTTTATTTCATTATTAAATTATCATTGTAGAAATAAATCAAAGACAATTGTTGAAATCCTCTCATTTCCTAATATTTTCCTTGCCCCAATCTCTACGTTGACGATCGTCCACTGCTCATATATCCACCTTTGACTTTTCTAGTTCCAAACATTTTTCAGTTTCTCTGTGTTCTCATCTTTGTCTCTGGCTCCACCCAATTACCTCCATGAACACCCGCGCGCACACATACATATATATCCTCTCTCTGCATGTTCTTTTTACTCCTCTGTTTTTCCCAGTGTTCCTCCTTTCTCGATCTCTGTAGGTACAGGATACACAGAGTCTCGTTTCGAGTTCTCTCAACCTGGTTTTTTCAGCGACGAGAAAAGAAAGTCTCCTCGACTCAGTCCACGTAACGCAAGGCCCGTGTCATAGATACGTGTATTAAGAACGATGTAAGCCGGCCGTTTTTTCTTCGCGCCGTGGCACGGTGCTTGAAGAAAGGGAGAAAACATAGTCGTGGAACGTTTGCACGGAGCGCGAAACGCATGTTCTTGTGTGGATCTTCCTTTTGAGAGAAGATCTCCACCTGCTCGTTCTCGAATAATTTCTACGTCCTGCCTTGTACTTTGTCATAAAACTTTGCCATAATGCGAAGCAGGGCCATTTTTAAGGGACGTCCAGAAATATTTCTATGACAGTGTTTTAAAACGTAATTTTCACGACAGCTAAGCGAATTGATATTTTTATAGGAATGGCTTTGTTGGAATACATCAAACGAATTACATTTGTTAGTTATTTGTGATTTCTTACTTAATATATTATATTTTATCTTATTTTTTATTATACAATATTTTAATATATTATTATTACTATTATGAATATATTAGTCTGATTAATCATATTAAGGTTAGAAAAGAAAGTTTATTATTATGCAATAATTGATTCTAACTGCTATATATTCTGACGCAGATTTTTTCTTGCACGGCTAATGAAAATAATACTTTTCTTCAAAATTATTGCAACATGCGTATATTTTTAGTAATAAGTATTATAAGTGGAAATTTAATTTTCTTTGTTAGTAATATCCATGATGTTTTATTTTCAATTATTATAACTTATGTTGTTTCTGCTCTTACATCGTAGGTTACTAGGTATATGTATATGATTTGTATAACGATTTTTGTTCTTGAACTCATTTGACGTATCTAAGCATGAATATTTCGATATTCAATATACGAATATTTTCTTTATTATATATTTTTTTAAATATTTTGTAAGAAATCTCCTTTTACAAAAGATTTTAAAGATTTTAAAAATATTTTCAAATATTTCAATACAAGATTAATAGCACAATAAAAGACTTAATTTTAGGACTTTGCTCCGGTCGCGAAATTTTACTCTTGATATTATGCAAATATTAATCTGACAAATTATAATTAGCATAAGAAGACACAACTAACTCTCTCTTTTAATTAATTATACAGTTACATCTTCTGACAAAGTTGAAAATAACTTTCCACCCTCGCAATTATCACAGAGAAATAATTTACATTAATACAATACATTTTGCCACTAAACTGATTTCCTAAACTCAAATATATCTATTTTCTTGATCACATTTCTGAAGATACAGCAAAGATTATAATATATAAAATATTTCTCTAACCCTTTTACCCTAAGACGAAGTACTGTTGTTATCAAATTGCAACATACATGTAGTAACTTGTGGATTCTTAGAATAAGGACAAGTGATTGCTGGTAGAGTTTAAAGTTTAAGGTATTTTAATGAGTGATATTCAATAACAAAGGACAGACTACGATATCTTCGCACGCCGACTCACACTCCGTGTCCACTCAACTCGCACTCCGCTTCTCGACTGACTCTCGGGCCGTTGTAGCACTCTATTGTCTATTGCTGGGCCCACCGCA
This sequence comes from Bombus vosnesenskii, assembly GCF_011952255.1. Taxonomy (NCBI): domain Eukaryota; kingdom Metazoa; phylum Arthropoda; class Insecta; order Hymenoptera; family Apidae; genus Bombus; species Bombus vosnesenskii. Next base: position 638,179 of record NW_022882987.1, read on the forward strand.
CACGTGTTCTACAGACGCTCGTAGCCAGGGTCACGTAGGTCCTTTCGGCTATTTACCTATTTACCTGAAGGACCCGGTAATGCATCGATGGAGCCGACAGCGCCTCGGCTCTCGCGACATTGTCTGTAGTTAGCTCGACGTTTCTTGGGCCCTTCTTCCCGATACTACATACACTGCTCATAGGAGATTAGTCACATAAACCAAGCAAATACAAGTAAAAACGTCCTATAAGTTTAATAGACTGGTACTTATTCATATGACACCGTAATAGTAAATGATTTTAAAAAGCCATTAAAAGCTCAAGCTTCCAATTTCTCTCCTCATTTTAATTTCTTAACATTCACATTTATATAAATCTAAATATTTCTGGATCTAGTTAAGTACAAATCTTTAAAAATTCGACATTTTACGTATTTTACAACCCAATTTTATCTTTTACAACCTAATATCTTATAACAATCGACATAAGGACAGAATCGCTTTGAAATTAAGGCGCAACATATGCTTTTCCAAAATCTCCACGGCGTTAATTATTAATTTATCATAGAGAAAGAAAATATAAGTATACCAAACGGGTGGAGTCCGCCTAAGAGCTGCATCAACGGTTATTAATGTTTCAAGATTACTATCTCTTTGAGCACGCTTTCTTCTCAACGTGGAACGCCGGAAAATTCTATTTGGGACAATTTTAGCAGAATTTTGTGCAATCCTCTGGCCGAAACATGTGCAACGTTGGTAAATACAACGGAAGGAAGTATTTCGAGACTGGATTCTCGCGGCGCAGGACGTCGATTAAAATTACTTATGCTCCAGAGGTGGCCACGTTGCTCCTTCTACATTTCGTCAAGTTGTGTGATGTCGGAAGTTTTGCAAAATTCGCCCGCCATCCCGACATGGAAACATAATTATGAACATACAATTTGTCGAAAGTCTAAGTTAATTGAATCGAGACATTCGATTAAATATTCAGACCATTAACAATCATTAATATTACGTTAACGTAACATTACATTTGAAATCTTTGTCTTTTTGTTTTTTTAAGTTAATTCACGGTTATGACTTAAACTTTTCTTTCTCACATTGCGTTTGTGAATTCGAAGGATCTATTTAATATCTTTTTCTTTTTTATTTTTGGACCGTACAATTTTTTAAGGTTTCTAAAAAGAACGCAAGACACACTTTATTAATTAACTGAACCAGAGCGTGATCTTAATGTTTCATTCGCAACTTTCTTTCAGTCAATTTATACGGGCAATTAAGTTGTAAAGTAACTTCCAAGAATTTTCGTTGCTATAACTTATTCCATCACTATGAAGTTTCATACAATATATTTCTATCGAATAATAAAGTATGCAATCTTCTACCATTTCTCTCTTGCCTTAAAAACAATCAATAAAAATTATTCTGCTATAAAGTAGCTCGTGCATAAAGAAGTATTCGAGATCTTTTAAAATCAAACATTTGCAAACAATAGTAATCGCTACCAAAGATATCAATTTTCACCAATTAATTTCAACTCATTTAATCTTTCAAATGTCACGGAAGTAACATTAAAAATGTTAGTATTCTCAGCTATTTAAAATATTCCATGCGAGTATCTGAACTCCTTTTAGTTTTAAAACTGTCAAGCAAAGTGCAATCGTTATTACGGCATTACATCTTGCCAACCAATAAAATGTCCAATTATTCAACAATACGAGCACCTCAAGATTTTAATTATCCATTCTTATCCACGTTGACCGTGCTCCTGTAGCCACAGCACAATCATTATTCTTCTAACCTCATCAATTATACGAGGAAACGCGAAGAATCTCGTGTCTCCGACGTTCAAGATCGTCTGTACCGGCTGACCGTCGAAAAAACTGACTATCATTTTCCTTAAAAATATTCTTAACGTCAGTGATGGGATTTTAATAGCGGATCGTCGCCTTAACGACGCTCCGGCTAACTTCGTTAGCTTCGTTAATATCCTCCACGGCTGCTAACTTTTCTTATTTTCCGTCCAACTTCGACGTTATTGCATTCCATTCACTCTTCCATTAACAAGTTTATTGTTATTTTTCTCTTCCACCTTCGTTTATGATTTTTTTTCGATGTTCATTGCATCGTTAACACTTCAACGATATAAGAGTTTCATCAGTGGACAGACATGCAATGGAAAATTATTTCAAACTGTCAATCCTAACGTTTTAAATTCTGAATATTCGGTCAAAAGAATTTTTTAATTTTAATATTTCGAATACTGAATATTTAGTCCGAGAAATTTTTCATTTATGACATTTTAAATATTGAATATTTGCAAAAGAATTATGTAGTTCCTACTATTCGAATATAGAATATTCACTGAAAAGAATTTTTTGACTTTTATGTTTCCAACACAGAATATTCGAATTCCGAACATTAAATATTCGGATAAAAGAATTTTTTAGTTCATAAATTTCAAACACTTGTTTGACGAGTAAGTATTTGGTGAAAAGAATTCTTCAAATTTGACATTTTAAACACTAAGCATTAAATAAAAGTAATTTTTTATTCCTTACATTTTGAACACTTAATATCCGAACAAAAAGAAAGCTTGACTTTTCTTTACGAGAACAATCTTAAAAGCAACCTTAGCACAATGTGTTTTATGCAAGTAGGTACGTTAGACACGTGACACAGGAAGGAGATAGTAATTCATAGGTGAGTCATTGCGATTACAGAAGTTGAAGGACAGTTTCCTTTACATATAATTAATGGTGAAAGCATAAATAAAAACATTATCGATCTAAGAAAATAATAAATTTATAAGTGTGCCATTGAGGTTTTTATTCAGGAAGTTGGAAAAAGTTCGCTGTGTGTATAATTAATCGCGAAAACGTAGTTAACAGCTACTTCGACTCGAAAAATTAATTATGTACCTTAGATCTGAAAATCTTTGCATAAAATCTACGTTTAATTCCTCAGTTTCCTACAATTTATTACCGAACTTGTTATCAAAGAAGAGGAGGGGGCGAATCATTAAATTTATATTTTATGTAAATTGTGAGTTTTTTGAGAAAAATTCTAGAATCAGTTCCTTTTGTTATAATCGACTTGTAAAACTATACACTACTTTTGCCTTTACGGAATTTTTCAAGATACTTTTTCAAGAATACTTAAAATAGCATCAAAATCGCAAGCAATTATAAAAATGACAAACTGTTTCGTCCTTAGTACCATAAACAATTTTACATTCATAAATTTATTCTATCTCGCTATTTCTTTCACAGGCAACAAACTCGAGCTTTCGAACACACATATACAGTCTGTTGAAGATAATCGAACACTTGTAGGTAACTTTTATAAATATATTGTTACACAGTTATAGGAAACATTTTGAAATTTTATAAACACTGCTATAAGACGACTATTACGATTGCAATGATGAAGTTTGAACCAAATTTGAAAACATATTATAGAATTTGTCAGATATATTTCTCAGAGAATACAAAAGTATTTCAGCAACCAATTATCCATTATGCTAATAAACCTCGGTCATAATACGAGATAAAAGTAACATATATTTTGTTACTTCGTTGTTGTTTTTCGATTTCTGGGGACTCATAAGTTGAAATGAATAACTTACTAATACTACTATTAATAAACCTCGATACTCAGTGGAAGCGTTACCATATTTAACACTTGTTACATCCATTAGATGACTATTTATGGCATATAACTTTGCACTAAGTGTAGGCGATAATATATATATATGTATATGTATGTCGGGTTTACATTAGAATTAGGGTTAGGGGCGTGAAACGAATCTTCGTTTGGGTTACACGTTGTCGTTATGCAATAGAGAAGACATTGACTAGTGCAAATACGATTATTATAGAACCGGACAAGTAACCGTGGTAGTTAGGTACTCGAGAAACTAATGACAATGATCCTAGGTTCAATAACGAATCCGCGGTCGACGGGATGATAGATGAACGCACTCACAAAATCTAAGTCGGATGCGTAATATTCACTGGTCACGAGAATGCCTTTCCCGTCCCGATGATGCCACAGAGGAAAACTATAATGGGGTGTGTCTAAGGACACGAGATCATCGGATTCGTCGAGAAAAGCCTTCGTTCAGAAAGTAAGGGAAATTGGCGTTGCTGCTAATTGGTCAATCTCCATATCGGTGGTTAGAAAAAGATGCTAGCCGCCCTCGAGGGAAAGTTGCTAGTGGGAGACGCCGCTCGTTAAAAAATAGGTCTCCCCTATTTTCCCGTAGTTGGGACAAAGACTGTTTGTCTGTTTGAAGGACTTTAGTTGACTAAATCTTAAGATTTATAACGGGCCCCGAGCTAGCTGAACATGTACTGCGGAGACGCATCGACATCACGCAATCATCTTACTCGAAGAATAGGGTCTGCGTGTGGCGAGCCACGGGACAGAAACCGTTGGAATGTTTACTGTCGCGTGTCGCCACAAATATTTCTTTTAAGGAGAGCTTTAGAATTACTCCATACCTTTGTTAGACAAAGCGTTCATCCCGTGACCGCGGCTACGTTCGGCGACTGACTGTCGCCTCGAGCCCAAGCTCATTATCACAACTCTCGAACAATTACAATCGGATTGAATAACTACAATTGTTCAATTACAGACTCCGGTGTTCTTTCATCTCCGACATGTATATGCAATATCTAGCGATAAGTACCTTGTAATTGGTATATACATTTTCAAATCGGGTTCAAATTTGACCAATATAATCACGACAGTCGTGTTTCATAACTTATTCAAATATTCAACAATATTCAAAAAGTTTGATATAACACGGAGCATACAACACGGACATCAAACTATTCCACGATAAGTTTCCAAATATCTCGTCATAATTCGGTATAGAATCTAAAAGCCGCCCTAAAAACCGTCAAAGCAAGCAAAATACGTCACAGAAGAATATCGACACACGATACTGGACAAGTACCCAGCCATACCACGTATCAAATTGATTTTTAACTAAGTTCATCGCCAATTGTTCCTCGTCAAACGTTCCTCGATTACGGGAAACTAAACCTCCTTTCAAAGAAGAAACCTTCATTGTGCACAAGCGACACTACTTCCTCAATCGAATTCCGCTACCAATACTACTAACATCATTTTCCACGAAAAACACGTTGCAAGATCCTTCGGTAAAACGAAAGGGAGGGGAGAGGACGGAGAAGGAAGAAAATGGCGGATAGAGAACAAAGGGCGCGGGGCATGCTTTCGAGGAAAGGAAACGAGATTTTTCGAGAGGAATAGAGTTGTGCTTTAAAGCACAGCGGCGTGACTTCGTTAGTCTCATTATCAACAGGATACTAAGCGCACCCTTTTCCGGCTATCTCGTTTTTCCGACGAGCATTTCAGCTTCGTTACCGTGCATTTCGTTAGCCCGTGCCCGTCGATGTTGCCGCGCCGCTCATAACATCGTTAATTTCGCTTTATTTACTTCCCGCGTTAATTGACGTTGTGCGAGAACAAAAGGGCGAGCAACGCGACTGCGTGCACGCGCCTCTTGCAATCCGCACGGAAAATTAGCTCGCTCCCTCTTATGTTTGGTGCTTCAAACCCCGTTGCTTGTCCTTGGACCGTCATAGAAAAGGGGAGGTAATCTTTTATGGGCAATTCATGGCTAATTCGAGATTTCGTGCTGGAAAATGCTTCAACGATGTTTGATGGTTGCTTTTTGCGGTTGATTGAAGGTTTTAGTAGTGGTTTGGTAAGGATTGGAGATACGTAGAGTTCCGTTAATTACTTCAATAGGATAATTTTCGACGATACACCAACAGGGGAAAAGCAGAGAATCTTTTTTTTATAGCGAATTCGAGATTTCGCACTGGAAAAGATTTTAGTTACGTTCGATGTGTTTTCTGTAGCAGATTAAAGATTCTAGTAATAATTTGGTAGGTAATGACCGAAAAGAGTTATTATAGTTTTATTACGAATTTTAGTAGCGTGATTTCAAACTCTTATATGTTGTTTCCGACAAGTTCGTAACTTTCTGTTAGAAACAATCACGAAAATGTTCGGTGTAATTCTCTATGGTTAATTTAAGATTCTATCGTTCTTTACGTATACAATAATGCGTCAGATGAAAATAGAATGAAGTTTTCTATCTTAATAATTCTCATATTGAAACTTCTAAGAGAAACTAGAAACTTCTCAACAGATAAAAGTGTGAATTTGTTGAAGAATGTTTTGGGAAGATACTTTTTTTTTTTTTATTTATTTGTTGAAATTACAATCAATTCTCGCGTTGAGAATTTTCAGTAATTTTTCTGGCGTGGCGCAGTGACATGGTTGTTTATTTACAATAAGTTAATACTATTATTGATAGGTATAATTTATAAGTATTATAAGTAAGTGCATATGCTTAGTTTGGATAATTAAATGAATCTGACGTTTAGATCTAGCGGGTAGTGCCTCTTCAGCCAGCGAGTCTGGTCCGTCGTATCGAGTAGTCCAGTGATTAGGGGGTTTCGGTGTTTGTTGATTCTTTTGCTGTATCTGTTGCTATATTTTGCTATTTCCTCTTTGACGGTGGGTATCTTGAGGTCGCGGTGTATTGTTTCATTGGTTACATACCAAGGTGCGTCAATTAGGGATCTTAGCGTTTTCGATTGAAAGCGTTGGAGTATTTCAATGTTGGAGTTACTTGCTGTTCCCCATATTTGGATACCGTAGGTCCAGACAGGTTTTATTACGGTTTTGTAGAGGGTAATTTTATTCTGTATATTTAGTTTGGAGCGTCGGCCCGTGAGCCAATAGAGTTTTTTTAGTTTGTCCTTTAGTTGCTTCCTTTTATCTGAGATGTGTGTCTTCCACGTTAGTCTCCTGTCCAGGGTCATGCCCAGGTATCGGACTGTGTCCCTGCTAGGAACTGTTGCATTGTTGATGGTGACCTGGGGGCAGGTTTGTTTTCGGAGCGTGAAGGTTACATGTGTGGATTTCTTTTCGTTGACTTTGAAGCCCCATTTGTGAAACCACTTTTCCATGGAGTCGAGACTTCGCTGGAGAGTGGATGAGGCTATTACCGGGTCAGCGTGGGAAGCTAATAGCGCTGTGTCGTCTGCAAATGTCGCTATTGTTATATCATTTGATATAGGTAGGTCGGCAGTGTAGATGGAGTACAGTAGGGGTCCGAGGACACTACCTTGGGGTATGCCGGCTTCTATTGGGAATGTTGCGGAAGTGGCGTCTAGGTATTTAACCATGAATTGCCTATTGGTTAGGTAAGATTTTAGGATGGAGTAGTAGGGGTGGGGTAGGATCTTTTTAAGTTTGTATAGTAGCCCTTCATGCCATACTTTATCGAATGCCTGTTGGATGTCTAGGAAGACCGCTGAGCAATATTTTTTCTTTTCGAGTGTTTGGCTGATCGTATGAGTTAGGCGGTGGATTTGCTCTACTGTAGAATGATGTTTTCGGAAGCCGAATTGGTGATCTGGGAGTGTTTTCAAGTTCTCTAGGATTGGTAGGAGTCGGTTCGTGAGCATCTTCTCGAATAGTTTGGACAGGGTAGGTAAAAGACTGACTGGGCGATAGGAGCAGGTTTCGTATATCGGTTTACCGGGTTTGGGGATGAGGGTAATCAATGAGATTTTCCAAGCCTTAGGATAGTGTTCCAGGCGAAGGATAGCATTAAAAATCGATGTGATGAGTGCTATCCCTTTTGTGGGAAGTTCCTTGATTGCTCTATTGCCTATTAGGTCGTGTCCTGCTGCTTTCTTGGGGTTTAGGCGACTGATTGTTTCTATAGTCTCAGCAGAGGAGAAGGGTTCGATAGGAGGGGACATTTGGAAGGGGGTGTGCAGGTATTCAGTAACGTCCGCGGCGGTTTGGGGGGAATGGGGTTTGAATACTTTTGACAAGTGTTTTGCAAACAGGTCGGCTTTTTCTATGGGGCTTCGCGCCCATCCACCTTGCGGACGGCGGATAGGTGGGATTATTTGTGGTGGGCGTGTGAGTTTCCTGGAGGCCTTCCATAGTGAGTAGTTGGCGTCGGCTGTGGGGGATAAGCTGGCGAGGTATTTATGGAAACAGTCGTTTTTATAGTTTCTTAGGGTTCTGGATAGCTTTCTAGTTGCGTTGTTAAGTTTGCGTTTGTCCTCCGGTGTTCTATGGGTCTGCCATACTCTTCTTAGTCTTCGTTTTTCTGCTATTTTTTTTAGTATGTAATGGGGATATTCTTGTTTGCTGTTAGATGGCTTTGTCGGTGTGGAGAGGCGGATTGCGTTTATTATGCTCGTGTTTAAGTATTCCGTGGCTGCTTCGATATCTTCCTTTGTTTTTAGTGGGGTGAAGGCTGAGGTTGAGTGTGTAAAGACTTCTCTGAAGAGCTGCCAGTTGGTGTGTTGGTTGTGAATGGTGCCATTAGGTGTATTCTCGATGATTGTTGAACTGACTGTTGCTATCACGGGAGAATGATCAGAGGAGAGATCAGCCGAGGAGTTGATCTGGACGTGTCTTGATGGGATATTTTTAGTTATGAAGAAGTCGAGAAGGTCGGGTATTTTGTTGGTGTCAGTGGGCCAGTATGTGGGTTCGTATGTGGTGAGGTAGTTGAGGTTGTTGTTTGTTATGCTGTTTAAGAGGTTTTTGCCTCTTGCTGTAACCAGTCTGCTGCCCCATTGGATGTGCTTGGCGTTATAGTCTCCTCCAACTATGAATCTGTTGCCCAGGGTGTCCAGGAAGTTATCAAAGTCTTCTTTGGCGATGGAGTGTCTGGGAGGGCAGTATACTGCTGAGGTGGTGATTGAGCCATGACAGTCTTCTATTGCTACGTTTGTTGCTTGGAGGTAGTCTTTCTGGAATGATGGGAGTTCGTAGTGCTTAATACTTGCTTTGATTATTATTCCGGTGCCACCGTGGGCCTTTCCGCTGGGGTGTTGGGTATGGTAGAATTTGTAACCATTTATTTTCAGGTAGCTCTTGTCGGTGAAGTGGGTTTCCGACACGAGCATTACGTCGATTTGCTGGTGTTTTAAGAAGAATTCTAGTTCAAGTTTGTGTTGCGCTAGACCGTTGGCGTTCCAGAGTGCTATGCGCCTTGGTTTTATTTTGAGTCGGGGCGTGCTAATTTTTCCACGATGAGTGTTAGTAGCGATAGCAAGTGATTTATTTGCTCCGATTGTTTCTCTATTAGCTTTTCAAGCCTTGAGGAGTTGTCTGTGTTTGGTGGGTTGGGGTCACTGTTTTGGGGAAGGTTCCTTTGGCTGTTCGGGTTATTTTGGATGCCTTGTACTGCTTGGGCAAAGGAGGTTGAGGTGGAGATGAATTTGGTAGGACTGTGCGTTTGGTTGGTTGAGGGGGTTGGGGTAGTCGTGAATTTCGGCGGGCTGGGTGTTTGGTTGGATACCTCTTTTGCTCTGGGCTTAGGGTACCTGTTCGTGTATAGTGTTTTATATGCTGGGCAGCCTTTGTAGTTGGCAGGGTGGTCCCCTTGGCAGTGGATGCATTTCGCTGGGGTTTCCGGTGATTTGGCGCACTGGTCAGTGGAGTGAGAGCCTGCGCATTTAACGCAGCGGAAAGTATGGTTGCAGTATTTCTGCGTATGACCGTACCTTTGGCACCTTTTGCACTGCACTATTTCTTTTTTCACGAGCGGCGGTTCGATCTTAACTATCGCGTTCATTAGGCGACTGATGTTATATATTTCCTTATTGTTCGATTTTTGTTTAATGTCTAGGAAGAATAAGGATAACGGGTCTTTCGAAACTCTGTGCCTTATATTACTTACGTTGACGACTTCGTGGCCGAGTTTTGAGAGTTCGTATTTTAGTTCGTCTATATCTGCTGAGTGGTGTATGTTTCGTAGGACCACCCGGAAAGGCCTTTCCTGTTTAAGTTGGTAGGTGTGGAAGTTGGCGTTCAGGGTCCTGAGTGTCTTGGTGAGTTTTCTGTAAGCTTCTGGGTTCGTCGGTAGTATTTTCACCTTGTTGTTGCTTATCTTAAGGTTATATTCCTCCTTGCTGGTATCTCTCTCTAGGGACTTGGTCATTGTCTGTATGTCAATGACGTCGTCCACAAAAATTGGTGGGGGAGGGGGGATTCTCTGAGAGTGTTGGTTTGATGGCGGTTCTACGATTTCCATGGCGTCGTTTGAGGATTCCAATACGGCGAACCTGTTGTGTGTGTTTATTTGCGTTGCTGGTTCTATTTTCCTCTTCTTTGTAGTGTTAGCGTCGTTAGTGCGGAGAGTTCTGCTACACTTCTGCCACGGGGGGGGGGGTAGCTCGGGGTAGCTGCGAGTCTGCTCCGGAGAGCCTGGTCGCGGTTGCTGGGCCATCATCGAGCTAGTTAATTCGGAATGAACAACTAGTCGTGAGGCTGTGAGGCTAGTATTCGTGTTGGGGTTAGGTGCGTGGGATTTTCTTCTCCCTAGGGGGTAAGGGGCACTTAGCTGTGTTCTCTTTCGACGGTTGGGCGACACGTGTTGTTTTCGAACTACGCTGGGCACTAGAGACACGTCTGCACGCTTCGGCACTCCACAGCGAACTGGGAAGATACTCGAGAGAACAAAACTCGCTTTTAACTTCGGTACAAATTAGTTCCAAGTATTTTAAAGTATCTTATACACGTCTCTGTACACTAATTACAAGCTTCAAAAATTCAAGAGTACATTTTTCCACAATCGTCTACTAATTCCTGAACCTTTAACGAACCTTCAACTAACATTCTCTTCGGCATCGGCTCGTGCTATTGATAACCTAACGTTGTTATGATAATTCGATGTTCCACAAAAAAACGACGAAGCACGTCGTCGTCGTGACGTTGTAACGTCAATTCATATCAGAGACCAGGCCACACACCACGGACAGGATGGCACCCAGATGTCTGCATATCCTTGGCGCGCACCCTCAATAGTCTTAAGTGCCCACCAGGGGGGCCTTGGCATTTTTATAGTCAAGGTCCTTCGGACCAAGCGAGTATTTCCTGTCTTAAATTTCCCTTGACGTTTATTGTCTACCACGTGTTAGCTTAGAAAGTTGGTTTTCTCCACATCTGGTATGTTCCGTTGGCAACTTTCTCGCGAGGGCGGCTAAAACCCTTCCTGGTCCACCAACCGTCCTATTATCCAATCGGAGATGGTGTCTACTGCCCTCACTTCCTTAACCAAAATTGTCATCAACAAATCCGATAGTCCCGTGTCCTTAGACACACCCACCCCTAGCTTTCCTCAGACACAGTATCGTCAGTAAAACTTCACTTATTCTGTATCCTTAGAATAGTCAACATATCTATGTCGGTCTCTTATAAGTCGCGTACTTAATGTATTGTTGTAACTAAGTCTTACATAACGTGGTTGGAGTGAATTGTGATTTATGTTAATTCAGTGCGTGTTACATTGTGATTGCTGAATTCATAATAAAGGTTGATTAAAACCAAGTAAATAGTTGTGTTACGACTCGACTATATTTTATTTTCACCGACCAACCCAAAAATTACGTGACAACGTCGTTGTCAATGTCGCGACGTTGAGAACAAAGGGAAGTTCATAGATGCTTGGAGAATAAATAACGAACGACCGTGCAAAGGGCTCGCGTACGAACCGAAGGGTGGAAAAGTTGGCGAGCTGAGTTATATGACGTGCGGCAGCACACTTGGGGCGTGATCCGATGTGACGTACGATCAGAAGGCAATTTAATAAATTTCACGCGGCGCCCGATGACAGCGTGTCACCGGCAGACACTGACGATCGTTCGTGCACGCGGATCCGCCAAGATCGCGGACGATCAACCGTTCAAGTTTGTCATTAATCGTCTAGATCGACTGGCATCGCTTGTACGGATGTAGCAGGCTTCCGTTCACCGATTTCACATTGAGAGGATTCGAGAGAATGAAAGAGGGTAGTCAGTGTGTTTTGTCGTTGCAGTGATTCCTATTCGCGATTGTTTGGTCCGCGATGAAAAAAGACGACGATGTTTAATTTACCTAGTGGATTTTGGCTGCTTTTTTGTTCTAAGTACTCTTTATGTGTTTTACTTTAAAATTGTCAATTTTTAAAGAAATAAATGTCATTGTAGTGTTATATCTATATACTTTTAGTATATTCAGAGATGAAAAATTATATTTTTGGAAAATATAGGGTAACAGGGTTGAAGAAAATTTATTACTAATTTCGTGCAAATTTAATATGTAGGCTAATGAATTTCAATTTGGAGGCATATAAACGGAATTAATGTAATCGATAATTAGATACAATCTTTACGTTTTTAATTTATGAAAATAGATATCTTGTATTCTCTTTTCTTTTTCTTTTTTTTTTAGAACATTTAGAATTACGAAAATATTTCAGAAAAGCAATATACTTTTTTTTTAAACATTTAGAATTACGAAAATATTTCAGAAAAGCAATATACGTTGATAAAATTAAGGAAAATTTATTAGTTAAAAAGTTACCGATATGTGAGCTATGAAAGCTTGCATCTGTGATACTGTAAAAAATAATTTGTATCTTAATTATTCTTAATATACGAAACCTGTTTAATTTTTTCGAGAATATTTATTCACGTAGGTACCACTGTATTTTACCAAAGAAGACATAAAATACCTTTCTTACTTCTCTGTTACCACAAACCTTCGTTGAAAGAAAAAAGCATTCTCATATACTCATAATAGCCAAAGTCACTGGCAGAGCATAAAGTAACACTGTACCGAAGAAAGAACGCGTACGAAAATGCCATGAGAAATACGAGAATTAATATCAAGAGGATTAAAGCAGTCACATATTTCTTCTCTTACCGAAAAGCACTCCAAAATCTGAGTTAACGCCAAGCAACCCTTAAAACGTGTCTTCCACTTCTCTTTTTCCCTTACCTCTGCACACCCACCTATTACTCGTAACTTTCTTTCGGTTTCGAAAATCAAATTCCACGGTCTTCTTTATCGAAGAACTTTACCGACTCGGGCGTCCGTGTAACAAATTAAACGGCCAACGAACAGCACAGGCATGATTTACAAGATGCATATCCGGCCGCGCCCCGTCCAATTTCGTGTATCGGCTCCCCGTCCAATTTATAGCGCGGTATTTTCTAAACCAAGCTGTTGCATTATAGAGCAATTTAGCAGGATGTAATTTATGCTTCTGTAATTCCGAAGAGGTGGGCAAGGTGTACTAGGGGGATGATTGCTTGAAAAATCGCGACGGAAAATGACGGAATTTGCGGCCAAGATACCATAGAAAATATGTTTTGACGAATTTCTAGTTTTGACTTATATCTAGAGTTACGTGTATTTGCCATATTTATAGTTGAATTAATTTTTATTTTTTAAATCTACATTTAGATTTATTTTCATCATTTTGGATTTTTCATTCCAGTTTGCTTTTGTTGATATATCGAATGACTTTTATCTTTCACATTTTTATATTATATTTTATTTTGATCTGCGACAAATGTTTGTCTTCCAAGTTTATATTTGGATTTATTTTCGTCTTTCCAATTATTTTACTTAGCTTTATTTTGATGCATTATAATTAAGCTTTGAATAATTTATTTTACTTATATTTCTATATTAATCTTTATCTGTAATCATTAAATTGCATATTAAATTTAGAATGATATCTTCATATTTAAAATTGATCCCTTTGAGAATTATATATTATGCATCCATTAAACATATATTATATTATTACATATTATAATGATATTATTATTATATATTTATTATATAAAATATATTATGTATGTATTAAATATCTTATTAGAAGGTATCAGTGATTTAAATATAACTTTCTTGTAATAATACGCGGTTTGAAATTTTCTGCATTGTGATTAAAGAAACCTTGAGGACGTATGTGTAGCCCACCGAGTAAGTGAAACTCCGACAATCGTTCGAAGAATTGATATTAGCTTCTCTTTATCCAACTTTGTGATTCTCTAAGAAACTTCTTAAGAAAGATAATTATGTCACCATACGTGCTATGATTGCTGTAGAAACTTTTTCAGGCTTTATCCGATTTTACACGAACTGCTTTGAACTTTGCACTCGAGGTAAGTGTACTATACCGTGAACTTCATGGATCTGAAATACGTATAACTGCTTGAATTTTCATCGTTACGCGATTATTCAAGAATAAGAGAAAGAAGAAAAGACTTGATACTGCTATCTTTTCTTCAGTCTACAACTTGCGACAAAAAATATAATTCTCAAGATCTTCCTTTGAACAAAATATATTCAGAAATGTGATTGGTAATATATTTCATTATTCGCTAATGTATGATAAATAACAGCAAGACAAGATTTCATCGATACGATTGGTCAATCGAATTCAAACTTCGGAGAAATAAACATTTCACGATGCATGCACTAACTTAATACGTTCATATAAATTTTACTCTAATACAAAAATTTTAATGAAAGACATGATCAACGATACGTCGACCGCAAAGAATTTTGCCAATAAACAATACATGCGAAACTGATAGAACAACGACTATAGACCGCATAGAAGTGATCAAACGCCTCTCATTACAAATCCGACAGAATCCTTCATGATTCAAAGAAGCATCCCATTCATAACCCTGCAAATTCTCTCTGATCGAATTAACCATTACAAACGTACGAATTCCTTCGCAATCAATTTCCTTTAGTAATGGTCGAACCTCATATTCCCTCTTAACGACAATCCATCGATATCGTTCATGGATTCAAACCCTTTGTTAGTTTCTTTCACGTCGATCAACTCCTATTTATCATTTTCACTGTTACGTTGTAGCTTTTGCAACAAAGTGGCCCGTGGAAAGAATACAGCGTCGATTCCGCTCTAAAATATACGAGAGTGTTCAGGGAATCCTTAATCTCGCCGCGGATGACTCGCAGAAAGGAAGCGACGAAACGGAGGCTTGGACGAAAAGCTTGGAAGACAGAGAACTTGAAATAACCACGGGTATAACGCAGCAGATCACTTTGAAAGTTAAATCGTTACTCGTTGGAATATGATGCGGAGCACTTTTGATACTGTTTATACATATGTATATGAATAATCCGGATCGTTCGACACCGTGCAAGAATAATTGCCAGATAGGGATTGGGAATGAACTGTGGAATTAGCCGCCCCGGAATTCGTTAATTACTAGTTGGGTTGGAAGGGATTATTTTGTGATGTATAGTATGATCGCGATCGTCGAAATGAAAAATATCGGCAGCCAGGTGTACTTATTTCTAACATAAATTTTTATTAATTAATACACGCGTGTATTTGATCGTGGAATTGTTATGTGGTGTAAATGATAAAAAATACAAAAAAAGTAAATGGTAAACAATAATGATAAGTGATAGAGAAAATAAAAAAAACCACTTTTTAGTGGAAATAGGTGTAAATTCAATGGAGAATATGATAAGAATAGTTATAAATGGGAAAGTAATTTATTGTAGCTGTCAGAAATATTGCAAGATGAGATCACTATAGTTGTAAGTGCTCAGTAGGTTATAGTTGAAATAGATGAAAGTATAATGTACAAATAAATATTGTACATTTAACTAATCAAGTACACGCATCTTACGATTTATTCTCTCTCCAAATCTTTAAATCAGTAGGAATGTCAGAAATGAATATTACTTAAATAAAAGATATTAAAATACATGAAACGTATCTTATATTAAAATCAGTATTTTATTTTGAACATAAATTATACAACAGGGAATTAAATATGTGTTTAAATATATGTATACATTTTGGACGATTATTCATTATTAAGACATAATTTTATTTAAATTAAGGCAATATTATATTTAAATTTTAATTGAGATTATATAAAATATAATTATGTAAGATAATATAAGACTTCGATTGCGCTAGAAAGCTTTAATCTTCAATCGATTAAAATGTTTTTCTTGAGGCAGATAACAAGATAACGTTTCAGAGTATGTCTTGGTTCACTGATTTGTGAAACCAGACCTGCAGGAGAATTCGAGAGAATGTACGTTCAGCCACGTTAATAATCGTAAACCGCCCGCTTAATTTCACACTAGATCTGCGCTAGGTTGATTGCACGGACCGGAAACTCCCGCGATCCTGTGTTACGAATAATCACGCGATAGCTCGGACGCAGTTGATTAAAACCGGCGCGGCGGTGGTTTGGAACTATTCGGTGTTACGGTTAAAAAAGGAACGAAAGAAAAAACAGAAGACAAATCTGAAGAAGATAAAGAACCCAGCGCAAGCGATACAGAAACTAGGTTACGTTCAGAAATTTATATCAGTTTGGTAACCGAATAGATATATGTTGAGGTTATTTGATGTATAAACAGAGAAACTCGTGGATAAATTGTAAGGTAGCAAATATATTTTAATACAGAAGTGTAATTATAAGTAAGAATGCAATTTGAGCTAGTCCAGATCCACACGCTAGCAGTGTTACCCTATAACTGAAAACCCCGAAGCCAACGTCGCCTGTCTACTGTTTATGGTTTGTCTTCGTCGCAGTCTTCTGTCTATATGCTGTTAATGGCTTCAGTGCTTGAGAAAACTAAAAAGATCAGATGTAGAGTTTTCTTAAAAGTGGTGACCACTTCAACAATACATTTACAAGATAGATAATTTATGATAAAAATTATACTTTCTATGCCGATTTGAAAAGTTCAAATTTTTGTTAATTTTAGAAAAGAAACTAGAACAACCGTATAGCTAATTATATAACTTTCGTCAACGAAACGTTCATGTAATAATAAAAAATGTATCTAAAATACTTATTTAAGGTAATCTTTCCATGCTAGAGGTTTGCGTGATAAGCTCTATTACAGTTCATCTTTAGTAAGTTTTGGTATCTATGGAAGACGACGTTTCATCAAAAACGATGCACGAAATATCTCGATGTAGTCTATAGGCATCATCGATTATGCAGTATAATTCATCTAAGCTTTATGACGCCGGCTTTCCCGATTTGGTATCTATAGCGAGAGGATTTGAAGTATCGATCGAGGCTTTCGGTATTGGAAGTTTCGTTGAAAAGAGTTACATTAAGAGAATTACTCACACAATATCACGTAGAATAAGAACAAATTCGTGATTAACGTAATAACTTAAGAGCGATTATACCTACTGATGTACCGCACAAATGAATATTCTGTGATGTAAGAAAGTTATACAGGGTGGTTGGTAACTGGTGGCACAAGCGGAAAGGGGGTGACTCTACGCGAAAAAAGAAGTCGAAAATATAGAATAAAAATCTTTTTTTTTAATTTTCTTTTTTTTTTTTAATTTTTCCATGGAGACAACGATCTACAGTGAGATCCGTTATAACGAGACGTGATAAAGTGCACGCGTACCGAGCGAAAATTCAAAGTCGATTTTCTCGAAAACAAAGCCTCAAACGAAAAATTTTTATTGTATATTTTCGACTTCTTTTTTCGCGTAGAATCACCTCCTTTCCGCTTGTACCACCAGTTACCAACCACCCTGTATAACTTTCTTACATCACAGAATATTCATTTGTGCGGTACATCAATCACCCTGTATATATATCAAAATTTCAAAAATAATCCTAAACTAATAATTTAATCAAACTTTTACTAGTCAATATTTATACTATATTTTTTCTTGGTTAGATTATTCGCTATATACGTATCAAATTTAACCCTTTAGGTACGGCTTAGAATTTCTCTTTTCTGTCCTAGCGGTCGATGCGTATATAGCATACATCATGGTGATGCTTACGAACTATACAGAATTTTAATTGCTCAAATGTTGATTTTTTCATTTTATTTATTATGATACAAGTAAAAGATATCGTTATTTAGAGACACCGGTGTCCAGTGAATGTTTGTAAAAAGTCAATTCTTCCACATGATTATCTGTCTCATCCACAATATATCGCATGAAGTCTTCAGTAAAAGAGCAATTTAAATATTTCATTATGTCAGTAATACCTGCAGTTTCGTTACACGGACCGTGTGCTCACGAAAATAGTTCGTATTTACCGCTATAATTGTCCACAAATTCCCTCGAGAAATTTTGGAAGTGTGTGCTTGAAATTCTATCAATAATATGTGCACCTATGATACCACCTGCATTTGCTTGATCGTTCACATTAATCGCCAAATTCATCATCCGAGTCTGGGAAATCAGAATTTTCGCTTTCACTTTCATATTCAGATATTTTTCTACGGTATGATATTTCTGCTAATTGATGACATGGCTTCGAAACCAGAATCGAAAAATGTTTCCAGCAAATGTCAAGTGATCTGCACACATAAAACGTAAACATTTCCATCATCCTAATATGGTAGAAGCCTAAGAAACGGAAGATACGGAAAGTTGATGGGTCGATGCTCGTAACCCGATATGGCGTAGTGACTCCTGTTGCTAGCGAAAACAAATGGATCAGTACAGTGTACTTACGCATTCCAGCTGCTAGTAGGGTCATGTGCGAAGAGTTAATTACAAACATTATTCTCCTGTGTTAAATATACGCAATTACATTTATCAAATCACATCTATCCAGTAAAATTCTATAAAAATTTCTCACTAAAAGTCATAAATGAAAACTCTACAAAAAAGTTCAAAATGAAACATCTTTCTTGAGATGTGCTAATTCTGTAATTAGTATAACTTCCGTACCTCCAATTCTTCATTGCCCTGGCCAGATTGCCCTGCCTTAAACCAGAACCACTTGACGTTAACTAACAGCAACATCAATTTACGTACATAAATCATAATCCTATACGTGTGCCACAAAATAAAAAATCGACGAATCAGTAAATGGTGGAAAAGTTTCTCCACTAGGATCGAGGCTAAAACTCGATCACAAAGCCCGGTGCGGCGTGCAACAGGAATATCAATTAAGTTATGACGAATGAACTTTTCGAATTACGCGGCGAGGTACGTGAAGTGGCCGGTCCAGTCAACTAATTGCAGGTCCCTGTTTCTGCACTTGTACGCAGGTATCTTGCATCTGAAACTAACCTGCTTTACATGTTGCATCAGAGAAATCCATGGCGAGATGGCAATGGAAGAGGAACGAAGAGGGAAAGTTGGTGAATAACGGCTTGAATGAGAGAACGAACAACAGAGTGAATGAACCACGGGAGTCAGTAAACACTGAATAAGAAAGCAAGATATCAAAAGAGAGAGAGAGAGAAGGAGAGAGAGGCAGAGCTGAGAGACAGTGAACGAGAGAGGATGAACGAGATGGAGAAAAGGAGGAAAAAGTGAAAGAGAAAGGGCGAAGCATGGGAATCGAAAAACGATCCTGCATATTGTGGAACGGATGATCCTTGTTTGGTATCGGATTGAGCGGACTCGAGAAATGTCAGATTTGTGCTGTAAACTTTTTCTTGGAATTTTTGTTTTGGTTTGTTTATGATAATATCGTTGGTACGTGGGTAATATCGATTATTTTTTTGTTGTTTTGGTAATTTAATAAGGAAGATTTTTTCGTTCGACAACATTATAATTTTTTTATAAGTTTTAATTTCTTCATAATTCATAGAAAATTAAAGGCAAGAATTTACATAATTACTTTGAAAGCCCATGCAAGCCTTACATCGTGAATTTGAACAGTTCCAAGAGTATGACAATTTGCAGGATCACATCCTCCTTATACAGTCAATTATGTGTATTCAACAACAGCATAATTTTTTTTATCGTAATGTATTCACTGGAATGTAGAAACGTATTTTCATAGATCGAATTCTCTCGTTACTATCGAGATAAAACATTAAAAATTATCAAATTCTTTTCAAACAAAAGTATCTATTTATCCCTAAGACACTTTCTAATTACGATGAAATAAAATTACACCAACTTTCTATCGACATTTCTAAGATATCAATCCTATCAAAACACCAAACTTCCTATCCCTTTCAAATGAAAACATTTATCAAGGCAGAGAAATTTCTTAATTACCTCAAACAAGATTGCTCCAGTTCCCTATGAACACTTCCACGAGCTACCTTTAACTACTCTCAAATACCAAAGAGCAAGCAGAAAATTCTTTTCACTTGTTTCACGAAAGTAGAAGGAAGCCTATCAGTTTTTCAAGAGGCCTGTCGATCTTAATCTCTCAAAACATTCTCACGTGCACCACTTTTCCCTTGTTATCGAGGAAAGAAAAGAGAGGAGGCAAACAAGTGACAGCAAAAGATCCGCCGGTTTGGAGAAGAGAAAGGGATCGTACCGGTATAGTCGCTGTGAAAGAGGCTCAATAGAGGGTTTTGAACAAGGGCCACCGTTCATTTAGTCTATTCTCGAGTGTCTCTAATAACTCTAAGACTACCGTCGGTTTCGGTGGCTGCGGAGGCGCAGCTTATTATTCAACGATCGCGATTGCTCGAGTGGGACAGGATGTACAAAGTGGCTGAGTACTTCACTCCTGGATTTAAATGTCGCTTTCGCTGTTTACGGTTCAATTATGACGCGAAAGATGGCGTCGTTTGTGTGTACAGATTGTTCCAAAGTTCGTTGGCCTCATTTTGAAATTTATCCAATTAAAAATATAAGTATAATTGGCCAAGTATAATTGGCACAATGGAATTTCAATAATATTATGGGACGGTGTAAATATTAATACGTCACGTTATAAGATAGTACAAATATTAATACGTTATTTTACATGTAAATCTTGTTCGATGGATTAATTGATCAGCAATCCTGATTCTATTGGGCTATGTACAGGATAACGTTTAATATCTCGTTGCAACTACTTCCCAACGTTCTACGGGTTATTAAGGTTTGCTCTTTCGATAAGATCTGAACGTGTCGAGGCTATGCGCAACGTTGGTTGTAGATCGTCCGGCAGAATCTATTATACACAGTAGAACTTCCGTTATCTAGACTTTCATTAGCTGCAACCTTACTAGATTGCTCTATTATTCTGTTAGCTAAACATTCCATTATGTATTATCTGATACTATTATCTTACTTTAAACGAAAGTACGTTTTATTGCGTTTGGAAAAGAAATATCAAAATTAGGTAAAAGAGTAAATTAAGGACGTAAATTAAATCTCTCGTAGGCGAACTAGATCTCTGGCAACTGAAGCGAAATTTCACCTTCAACGACTTCTTTCCGATATTCCTATTTTTATTGAAAAACTTCCATTTTCACAGATTAGACGCGATTATGGTCGTTTCATAAACATTGAAATTCTTTTACCAAAAAAACTTCTGTTACTAATAAATATTTTCTTTGTTTCATAATAAGCTATAATAATATAATAATAAAAATATTAGCCTCTAAATACATCCAGCAATCGATAAACTTGATACAATACACATTTCTTACATTTTTCATGAAATTTAAGTTTCATGCATAAATACATATCGTTACTAAATTTCTCCAGATACGTCTTTCTGTTAATCGATCGATGTACTATATTTTAATATCATTGATTATTTTCATCTCATCAATTTGGAATGTTTGCATATAAAAAAAATTTGCTGAAAGTTTTCGAACTACAATAGAGCTTACATTATTGTTAATGAACATAGCCATCGATAATGCAACGCCCTGTATACATATCAGGAAGCTGTGTGGCAGAATCATCACAGTTGTTCGATGTTGCTATTATATACCACTCAAAACATTCCAACAATTCGAACATCCAAACTGAATGCAGATAAAAATCGACAAAGAACGAGTTGACCGAATTACTGAATTGGTGAATCGTTCATGAAATCTTAATTGCTCCTTGAAATTTTTCTCTCCTATTTTCTTATTATTAGATATATCGCTGTTTCATTACATTACTAGTATCATTTACTAAATTTCTTCTGTAATCTTTTATTTATACTACAATTATTCTTCTAACTTTTATTATCCCTAAATAATAATTGGATAGCAAAATGCAAACTCTCGTATTATGTTCCAGATAATTAAAGTGTTTCGTATTTAATATTACACACTTATTAGAATAATTATCAATTAGTAACATTATCAAATATCCCTTTCGAAAGAATATTAATAAATCAGAGAAATTGAAGGATATCACAAAGTAAAAAATTGAATTAGACTAGAAACAAATGTTATACAAAATTGCCAGTTTAGATATAACATTCGCAAATGGTTCGCAAATTATTTATTTTCCATCGAGATGAATTTCATCGACAACAGCCGGACAACTCTCAATTTCAGCGATATCGTATTTGTGCAAGAAACGTGACGCTTAAATCTCGAGAAAGGAACCGAGGAAATCTATCTTGTATCTGGCTACAGAACCATCGATCGTGCTCGAACATTAATCGCGGCTGTTTCACGATTTATTGAACTTTAGCCCGACATCGTTCGTGATTACCATTTAAGCCATTTATCTAAATTTGTTTTGCCGCCCATATTCAATCAGAAACAAGAATTTCAAGGCGTTCGGTAACATCGTCCGCACACACCAGATTACATTTCAACATACTCCGAAACCATATCGACATATTCGGCCCAAAGGGAACACGAAATCTAGTTCGTGCGCGCCCGTTCGATGAAGTTTGAATCTAGTTAAAAATTATTCCTCCTGTTTAGTCGGCTTCGTTCATTCTATACGTGTATTTATGATTTTGAACGAAATAATTTGTAGCTTAATGGTATGCCCGAAGGTTTCGATCGATTTAATCTGATTTTAACGCGAAAGAACGAAATCTCGTAATTTTATCTCATATTCTAATTGCAATCTTCATTTTATTTATGACGTCACGATCTTATTTTCCCCGGTAATATCTTTGCCATGTTAAAAATTATTTCTAGTTCGTCGATGAAAATTTATTTGCAATAACTTTACAATGCTAAATAATTTATACAAGTGAGGAGAGGAGAGAAAAGGAAAAAGAGAAGATACGGCAACAATAACATTCTTCTTTTTACGGCAGACAAACGAGAAAACTTCAGGTTAGCAAAGCTTAAACTTCGCTAACTTTATTGCCACGAACTTTGCGAGTGGAAACGTCGTGGCAGTAGTTGCGTCTTACTTAGTATTGCATCTGATTGCCAGAAGAACGAGTTCATCCTGTCGTAAATTTCAAACGTGCGCACTAATAACAATTTAGTCGGAAACAAGAGCCGAAACGAGACACTCACCGGCTCGCTTTCCAGCTCATATCGAGTCGCGATAATTAAAGCAAACATTATTATACTCTTCTAACGCGTTCCTTATTTGCATGTTTAATATTTAATTACAGAAAAGTCTCGTTTTATTGCCAGAAAATCCTTTGAGATAAAGTTATAGCATAATAGTAAGATACTAGGAAATTCTATTTAATTCTTCAATATTCGAAGCTCCTTTTGTTTGTTTGAATAAATATCATTGCGATTTAGTAGAAATAGAAAGAGGTATTTGATTAAAATTAATTAGATAAATGAAACTGAGTTGACGACATTTTCAAAATTAGATTCTACTATTTAAAGTGTATTTGGGGAATAATGATATCGATTTTTCTGAAACATATCAAGTATTCTGTCGTCAATTTTTCACGATTCAAATGGTTTCTCAACATATCGTTGTAAAATATTTTACCCTTTAAATTAATTCCAGAACAAAGTTAATACTCAATTACGTAAAATTAAATACCCCAATTAAATATATTCAAAATATTTCACATGTTTAATGACGTACAAAAAATTCATAAAAATTATGGATCAAAGCAATTAGGTTGTAATTTTCCCAGCAAAGAAGCAAATAAAGCCACCTTCATGAACCACATACAAATGCCATTGAGGAAGCAACATTAATAAGGAGCGCGTTATTCCCAACTCCTACATTATTCCCAAGCGTAAAGAAATGCTTCCTAACATAACAAATTATCTCCAAACTTCTATCCTGTTAGAGGATACAACTCTGGAAATAGCAATCTTTTCTTTCTGAATATTTCAATAACTTAAAAATTAACTTCTAAAAAGTTGGTGCAATTCATAAGAGTACCAGAATTGTTAACATTCTACGAGAGATCTATCTTTTTTCAGAATCAAACTTTCCTAAACCCGCAACATTTTCTCGCGTGGAACAGTTATACAAGAAACGTAATTTACAAACTTGTATTCCATTATAAAAGTAAAACTTCAAAAATCCCAATTTTTTCCTCCTAACACTCCGATAATCTAAATATTAAGGATATATCGAGGAACGGGCTTCGCTAAGGAATTTTTTAAAAATGTGTTGAAGCATTAGAATCGTCGATATTTAGAATATAAAAATTTACTTTTCCGACAATTCGATATTTTGTCGCGCAAAGAAAAATGTTCTAACGTGAAAAATCGGAAGAAACATATTACGTATAAAATCCTCCAATTTTTTATTCTACCGAAACGTGAAACTGCGAGAATGTCTATCTTTTCCTTTTAAATATTCTGATAATTTAAATGTTAAAAGAGAAGCTTTTAAAGTATCACGGTAAAATTCGTAGAAGTGTAGCAGAGCTGTTCGAGGTTTCCTTTCACAAGGACTCAACACTTTTTCGCGTTCTGCATAAGTAAAACGGTTCTCCGAGAGTAAAACAATTCTCCCGAAAATAATTCGAAGCGGATCGTTGCCGACGTTTCACGCCACCGCGCACTTCCGCTTCTGCTAAAATGGAAGCCGCCCGAACGCGCGCCAACTTTCTCTGAATTACATTGAGATCATCCGGCGCAAAGGGTACATTCGTCATAATTTCAAAGTTTTTGCTGTATGTAATATCGATATACCATTAAAAAGTTAGATAAGATGTTCCGTGAGATTAAGATCATGATTGACGGAGAAAACGGAGTTAAGATGGAGAAGGGAGAAAAATGGAAGATGAAACGTTTCACTGCACTGCGGCATAAATCTTTTACCTCGATAAATAAAAATCGACGATCTGTGCGCTTTTCTTACATTCTCGCCTCGATGCAAACGGCTTTTTTCGTTTGAGGTAACGATAATGCGAATTTCTTTGTTGCCAATGCGGAATGAAGAAATATACTTAATGAAGATATAAATAGAAGAATCGTGATCGAATGACCGTGAGGTTCGATCTACGTAACTTTCACGAGTTAGAATTTATTAGATGAAAATTCCAATTTTTTAATAGCGGCATAGTCATAAAATAGTTGAATCCGGCGAATTATGAATTCGCAATATGTACTTTTATATTTTTCAATTTCTTCCTGGTTTTTTCTCAATTCCCAATAATACAGTACTATCTTTGTACTTCTAAAGTCGATAATATTGTTTCTATCCGTTATTTTCTCTAACGAATTTAACCGCTTAATTTTGCTTCTACTTCTCTTCTCTACACTTTTCCCTTTCTTGCACACTTTGAACCGACATCACAATTTTTTAAGCGTGTTATCTTAAGCGACTCTTCTGTTATTTAACTCTTTCACCTATAATCCCTTCTCGTCTAGAATTTCTCGTCGTTCACGTAGGTTTCCACATATTTCAATTATAAATATTCAATTTCTTAACCTGTAAATCAACTTCTCGTTTAATCACAATTGTCATGGAATAATAGAATTATCGTGAAATTAAAATTGAAAGTCAGCAAAACAAATGAATTTCACTTAAGTTTATTTCACCCTTTAAATAGGTAAACTTGACAGAATTTATCTTTAAGAAAAATGAAACGACACGTAAGAAAGTAGAAGATTTCTAAGTAAAAAAATTGTCCAAGTATTAACAATCCACTAACAGATGAAAATTTCAGGATTGGAAATAATTATTTCACGCATAATTGTATAAGCGCCAATGAACTTTTTACAAAAATAAAAAGCAATAAAAGTCGCATTATGACGACAAATTGTTACGAGTAATTATCACCACAGGAGCCACAATTGAGTAGAAAAAAGCTGTGGAAACGAATAACTTCAAAGAACATGCTTTCCCTTCAGCAACCAAGCTTCGCAGCAAAAGAGTTGAAAGAACAATGAGCCGGCATCTTTCAAGTAAAAATACGACGTATTTAAATTGCACGAAGGAGAAAATGGTACTACGCGTTAATGTAATGAAACAGGAAGACTATACAAAACAATCGTTTCAAGATTCTCGCTGTTGCTTTAATTTTCACGCTGCAATGAGCCTCGCATCGTATCTCCTTCACCTCTTGATGCTTAATTAATTCTGCAAAATAAAACAACTCCCTTGAAACCATTTCGCCGGGAACAAGCAAAATTTTCTCCCTAATGGCCAGCCATCAATATCCTGTACTTAGAAGCCTTTTTAATTACTATATTCGGAAACTAGACTCTGTTCTTACGTTTTTATATATTAATTTTTGTTTATTACGAGCTAGAACACTTTTCGGTTAATTATTTTGGTCTTTATATCAGTTGTTATATGTTAGGCGTACTAGCTCTGACATATGGATCATTAGTGATTTAAAATTTGCTGAAAGCGAAACTGAGTATTCTGGATTAAAGATTGAGATTCTTCTTGATTAAAAATCTCAGGAATTTGATACATTTAATATTTTTCTCTTACTCGACAAATGCAACCTCCTTGCTTCAATTTCTTTTAAGTTCTGTGAGAATATAGAATGTTTCGATAATAACCGATTTGATTTAATATTAATTTAACAATTTTTTATTTAATACTAATCGTTTCCTTATCGTATGATAAACTTGGATATCGAAATTATTGTATTACGATGCTAACTGTTATTTCTTCGTTTCTTTCGAGCCTATGACACAAGTTGTATTTGACTAATTTTCTACAAAAAGAGCACTGCTTTATTTCTAGTTACTTCTTCATTCAATAATTTAAAAAATTTAGCTTCTAAATTTGAATCGTTAACTTCTAACATTCATTCAATACCAAGAATTCAACGATAATAAATGAATTTTTCTCATCTTAAAAGAAAAATAATAAAATAGAATTAAACCTCGGCAAACAATCCTTACTACTTAATGCACCAATTACGCGCTTGAACCGTAGATTCTTTATTAAGTTTGTCGGGAATAAAGCTGTCGGCCTTTCCGAGATTCATTATGTTCCTTTAATTTGTACGCCGTTTTGCGTGCAATAGGCCGTTGATAAAGATACAACGCAGTTTTGTGGACCTAATCTGCCCGAACACGCTGCCGATCGCGTCGCCGGATAATTTTAATGGATTGCAGGTCGAGTGAAATTGCACGAGCGGTTCGTGGCGTCGCGCTATAATTATCATCGGCTGACTATCAGGCCTTCTGTCATTTACAGTAAATTTACATTTCCCATTGATAGAGGCGACTTTGACGGGTGAAACGCGAGCGTGCTGCCAGCAACACCGACATCCGCTTCGACGTTATCGTCGCGCTTCCGAAAGGGTTGAACGCGTCAACTTGAACGCGAGTACGCGTTTTAACCTCTGAGCTCATATCTTTTTACGATATTTAATATTATCTCAGTCCTCAAATATCTATTTATTTCTTTTTCTATACTCGAACAACATTTTCGTTTTAACGAATAAAAATCAGACAAATTTAGTTTTTAATAAACGAATAAAATAACACGGAAAATTTTTAATAAATAAATAAAATTACCGGCGGAGGATTGAAACGAAAAATAACGCATATCGATATCGACTATGTTATTCGTTTCTTAAATTTGTAAAATTTGTTAATGGTAGAGAAACACGATAGGATTTGAAATTACTCGAAAAACGCGATAGGATTAAGTAGGGAAACATCTGAGTCGTTTTAAAATACTTTGAGTTTGTTCCTTTTCAAACTTATGCAAAGGGGCAGCTTTTCTCTTTGATTTACCGATCGTTTAATTTTACATTACGTTTATACCTTGTTAATTAATATTTAATTAATTTTTTCGTCTTTTAGTACAGGAAAATTTAATTGGTTCGAGAAGCTTTCAAACTGAAGTTTTCAGATCATTCTGTCAGATTTTTTTTATGAAAAAAAATATTCTTTTCTTACTTTAGCAGTCAATTAATTTCTCGAAATATTGTGTTACGGTTCTATGAATTCTTTAATAAACTTTTATAGCTACATCTTTAAAAAGATAAAAAATTTGGTTCTGTTTGGAGTACAGCTAGATTGGACTTCCAGATTTTTCTACTCTGTACGTGAATTCCTTCTCTGCTCGTGGCTATTTTTATACCTTATTCTAACAGTCAGTTCGTCCCCCATTGCCCTCTATTAAATTGTTTCAACTTTTTGCCCGTTTCCATCAAGTTTTGGAATAGAATAATTTTAGAATATATTTAGACCGAAATTCTAGACGTTCCTTCTTTATACGTTAATTTCGTTAATTTTCTTTTTACAACTGCGATTGTTCAAAGCTCATTTCCGCCGTTGATTAATTTTGCAGCATTTTTTGTTAAATTAGTTTAATGAATCGTAATAATTTAATGGGAAATTATGAGCATTGTTCGTGTTCAGAGTAATTAGTATAATTACAACAGCACGATAGTTATAATTTCATCTGTGATTATATTAGAATATGTTCTATTCTCTTTCTCTCGTTTTCGTATTTCTTTTGTCTTTTTCAACATATTTGCGTTTACAAGAGGAGTTTGTTAAAGTAGTAACGCTGTTAATAATTAAAACTGACGATAACCTTTCACGCAAGTATCTTTTCTTGTATTAATTCCGTAAATTTCCACGGCTTTCCATTAGAGGTACGGCATAAATTTTAATTTAATGGAAATTAAATTCTGATAACTATGAACTGCTCTTTATTATCACGATCAAATTCTTATCCCAATGTCACGTAATAAATTTTGCACGTTTCTCAGTGCCCAACCATCGAAAAGATAGCGGCAAGTTATTGCATAAAACGGATAATCTCGATGTACATTTCTTCCGTGTATTATATACATATTTACAATCAACGGATTTATAGGTTTATTTCATAATCAAAATTTTGACTTATTCAAAAAAAGGCATTGTTCTGTTAAAAAAGTACTATATTTTAGTAATTTACTAATTACTATTTTATATAGTAAGTATTATTTTAATGTTAAAATTATTGGACCGGTTAAAATAGAGTGTAATAAAATGACGCGTAATGGATTTTCTTCTCTCTTTTTATAGAAATATGAAATTTGAATCACAATTTTATGTACCTTTAACGTAAACTGTTCAACAGAATTAGATGACTTTTACCAAACTTTCATGTACAGTCCTATAGATTCTTAACAGAAAGACATCTTATTCTGCAAGTTTTTTTTCTAAAAAGACAAATCTGCAAGTCTCCCGATACTTTGTCCAGACGATGCAAACCTCTCACCACCAATAAATCACCACTGAAACCGCCCTATTTACATCCAACAACTAGCTACACTCATCACTCTACAACCCCTGTACCTTATCTACTTATTGAAATCCAATCATTTCTTTTACCCTGCTTTTGCGAGGGAAAAAACCTAGTAAATCAATCCCCATTTTTCTTCAAATAATCTCGCAATTTGCCGAAGGTCCGGTCATCTGATCAAGAATAGCAATACCAGATCGCGGTCGAAATATCTTCTGTCCACACGTCGAAATACAAAGAGGCGCTTTCTTTCACAGTAATAGGAAAAGAAAGAAAATGAAGCTAGAATGGAAACTTTCTGTTGAATCCTTTCTTCTATCGATTTTCGTTAGTTTTAGTTCCCTTTATAATTCTCCTTCATTCCCTTTCAAATATTTCACTAGCTTATCTAATAATTTAATAAAATTTGTATTCCGTGGATCAAGATAATTATTGTACATGTTGAAGAATTAATCATAATACAACACGTTTAAATCAGAATAAAAGTAGTAATTGATTTTAAAAAAATATTTATGGTAGTGATTACTTATGTGTGTCTCAGTTTCAAGTTTCAGTTTTTAACTACACACAGACGTGTATTTTTCCCATTTCCACGAACGTATACGTAATCTCTCAAAGTATGTATTCTTGGTAATTTTATTCATTAATTTTTATTCCTTTGTGACGCATACTTTTGTTTGCAAAGATCTTTTACCAACTAATATACCGAAGTACTGCAGCTTCTAAAATTCACATCATCACAGTATGGTAATGAAATAAAAATTCTGATTCCTCTTACTGTAATTAAGAGTCAATAAATAATTAATCAATTTTTGAGAATGAAGAAAGAAATACAAGAAGAAGAAATGGAAGAAATACACCCTTTGCAAAATACAGGTTTGAAAATTACCAAAAATGCGTGTGTACATCTATCGCAATGAACATATCTTATGCCGTAAATTTAGAAATCTTCACTCTCGTAATTCTCCAATAAAATTAATAATTCACCAATAATAAACGATCCGTCACTCGACGGATATTACAAATAACGACGCTATCTCGAAATCAAGACATTTGTTTCGATGAACATCAAAATACATATGTGTAAAAAGAAGTCCTCCATCGAAGCTATGGTACATAGAAAGGAGGGAAGAAAACGAAAAGGGAACAACGAAGGGGTGGCTGGGAACAAATGTTTTGAGATTTATGTAGAGTACTACTATATACATACTTCGGTAAAGCAACGTTTCGTTTGAATGACATGTGTCGGTATTTATGTGTACGGTGGAGTAGTCGGAAAAGAGTGGAATCGGAAGTCGCGCGATCGAACCCCTTGGGGATTGTGACTTCCCCTGTCCCTGGTTCTCTAGGGTGTCGAGTCGAGGAGCGTGGTTGTTACGTACTGCAACCAGGACAGGATGAAATATGAGAATTAGATCCTGGCTTGGCCAATTTATTTCGCGATAGTCGACTACTACCGATCTCGACATTTAGAGTAGAGGTATTCCTGGTGATCTACCGAGGCATGTAGGTTGGTTGGTCGAGGTTTATGCGTTTTAGAGGAGGAATTGAGTCCTGTTGGTTCGTAATCGGGGTTAATTGATCGGTCAAAGAAGCTTGAACCGTGAATCTTGTTTATATGTAATGTATCTCTAAGTATCTGGTTATTCTGGTTGATTTGTTGCAGCAGATGAATTATAGAGGAATTAAAGTGATTTGCACCGATAGATGAATGGTAGTGGAATTGAAAGCGATATTTTTCGTCCTTTTATGTATTGGACAAGTTGTGAATTTAAATTGGTGATCAATCAAATCTACGAATAACATGCGTTGAAATTAAAGACGTAATCTATCGAGTATCCTATGACTTTAAATATAGCATTATTTACAGTAAGCATGGAAATTTTCTAGATATTTCTGAAGAAACCTTTTTCTCTTAGAAAGTAACTGAGTTAAAGAAAACAAAATGTTCGAGTAATAAAAGTACTATGTACTGATTAGGTCTATAGCGGCGCATGAGATAGAGGACAATTCAAATCATGTTGTTGTTTTGCCTCGGAGTATCAAGATCGTTAGGGTACACGTAATGTAATAATAAATAAACTCCGGGCAAAACAATGTCGCCGCTACGTGCAACCGTCGAACAAAGACGAATTTGAATCTTCCGACTCTCCCCCGACCAGTATAAATAGACGGACGCAACCGAAAAGAGTTCACTTGTCGATCAGTTATCTATCAGTTATTAATCAGTGTCTACGAGTATTTACGAATATCTATGGAGCATTTATCGAGTATTTATCAGCGATCTTATTTTGCGACTTATACACTGTACGAGCGTCTCAGCGAATATTGTCTGTATACTTCTTTATTTAATTATTTTAAATACATTCGACGGTTTCAACAACGAGCAATCTCGTCTAATAAATCTCACGATCAAACATCCTCTACACAAGTCCACTATAAATTGGTAACCCCGACGTGAGTTGAACACGATTAAATCACTAAATAACCTTTACAGATCAAAATATAGTAACATGTATCAAGCTTATGACAGAAGATTTTAACGTCAAAACGTCGGAATTTTTTTTCTTTGACACTCAAGGCCTTGAAAACGATCGATCCGTCTTGTTTAACGAATCTCATTCTCACTACAAAAATCAACCATAAAGCTTGTCCTGCGTGTTGAATATGAAATATTCATTTTTTACGAATTTCGGACGGTTTCTCGGCTTGGATAATCGCGCTACACTGTAGAACAAGCGATTTTTCAGACTCCGCGTGTTTCTCCACTTATTTATACGCAACTTCCGTATTCGTGGGTCGATTCGAACGCAACTACAATTTTTCTGGCGTTTCAACAAGATTTCCAACGTTTCTCCAATATATTTTTAACAAAAATTTGTCTCAATCGTGTCATAATTCATACAGATTTTACCATACACATACAGTCTCGCGGAAAAGTTGCAAGACAGTTATTATATTTGCTTCAAAACTGGAAAGAGTTAAGCGATCGTTAAAAAGTGCGACAGAATAGCTTCATTTAGCTTGATACTTTACCCAACAACTTAATGCATAAGGTGTTAATGCATTAAAATTCATACTACAGAACATGCATGTAATTTAAAGTTCATAATATACATAAGGTATCTGCTGAAACTTTATTGAAAGTAAAATATGTTTTAAGACTCCCGAGCAGAAGTGTATGTACGTAGCTAGAATTATCAATCTTCCCTGCATAAAATATCAAAGTCTAGAAGAATTAAAATAAGCAATACCTTAACGAAACTCCCGAAAGCAACCGAACTAACGATCAACATTTTCCCGCTAAACAATGCACACTTATTTCAGCTGCGTTCCAGTTTCGTTTGATAATAGCGAAATCGGGTACGTTTCAAGACAGCGAGCGAGGCGTGAATTCGTGAGGTCTCGTCGATTAATAATCGAACGAGCGAATTACGACGTTCCAGTTCATGGTTCGTCATCGGTCGCTCAATGCGGCTGGGATTATTTTGTTGATTCAACGAAACGTTTCGGTCGCGTGCAAACTGGTCGACCGTGTTTGACCGTCGTCATTTCCGTGGGTTCGCGCGTCAGCGTTATTTGATCGACGGGATCCATTCCCAATTTTTTTCAGCGCCCTCTTCACATCGGCGATGAACAAAAAAAAAAAAAAAAAAAGAAAAAAGAAAAACAATAAAAACAGAGATGTGAAAAGCAAATACAGAAATCGTGTAAGTTGCACATAGGCTGCATTCGCGTGTCTAAACAACGATGAGAAAAATGCAAATATTATTAAACATGGTGGATCAGTTTTGCCTTTGTTCCCATTAAAAAATCGCATTACGTCGTTATCTTTTACGCTGTGCAATCCGCGTAAGTTTTATTGTTCCACGTTTGGACTCCCGTTCCGCTTTTGTAAGTTTTTCTTTCTCTTTATAATGTCGTTTAATGCCATTCGTTTTATTCGTCTGCGCTCCCCGCCCCCTTTTGGTTATATTTTACTGCATCGTTGTCATATCGTTCGTTACAGATAAATACGTGTGCACACCATAAGTCTCCCGTTTAACCGATCTCGTTTCGCGATTCACGAGTTTTCTCATCCCTCCAACACGTAGCTTCTCTCTTTTTTCTTTCCTTTTCCGCCTGCGAACCGCCTGGGACTATGAAGCGCGAATTAAGCGTATCCCCCTTTTATAAATAATGCAAACATGATGCATAGTCTCGTAAAGAACTTTACACCCGGCGAATTTCAATGCTACCACCTCCCAAGTGCTCCGCTTTTCCAGATACTTCAATCTCTCGTGATTTTCCAAGTACTCAGCCGCAGAATCATTGTGTAATGGGATGAACTTCGTGAAGAAGGGGATATCGATAAAAGGGAAGGACAGAATAGAAATTCCGATAGAGCATTGTACTAGAAATAATAAGATAATTGTTATTAGAAAGAATTAGTTGTTAGTAGTAGTTTTTGATTGTCCGCAAATTTGAAGTTATTCATATAATTTTCTTCTTTGCTTTATTTCGTCTTTTCATTCGTTGTATTTTAGTAGATAGAAATTTATTGTATAATTAAGTACGCAAGAATTATTAAAGGTATTAACAATATAATTAACTCTTTCGGTAATATTTTACGTTTATTTATCACTATTTTAGTATAAGGATTATACTAATGGGATGTCAAACAGCTAATATAGCGTTTTAGGAACTAATCAACGCAGAATATATTGATATTGGTATACACAGTTGGTGAGTACAGGTATCACCGTCTTATTCCCCTGAGTGTCTGTTCGTGACTGCACGAATTCGATTTCCCTCTTCCCAAACCATCTGATTCAACCTGTGCAAACAATTATGATAGTACAAGAGCGTATTAATGCTCTGTTCAAACTACTTAAAAAAAATTCCAAATAACTTCGTTCTCCACTCAGTCGTCATTTTCTAATTTTTGGATATATTTTCATAAACGTTATTACATTTGATAGAATCGTAAATCTGCCAGTCGAATCCCAATGTTTAAATGTAAGAGACAATACATTGAACGTAACGTTCAAATATCAGCCAAGTAATTGTTAAAAACATGACGAACCTCTTTTCTACGAAAGGAAAAGAAATCTAATCGATTCACTCTAAGAATCCTTATATAGCTACGTTCTTCAATCACCTATCAATTCCGAATTAATTTCTAATTCCGCAAACAGTCTCGCATTGATCGCAGCGTTTCCAAATCATCCATTCGAATTCCAGCAATTGCGCTCAAAAATTGCGACTTCAGCCGAGCAAAAATACGATCATACCGTTTTCCCGCAAAGTAAGAAAAAAAGTGTATAAATCCTCTATTCAATTCAGTCTGAATATCTTGAAATAACTTCGTCCCTCAATCATCCATTCCAAATGAATTTTCCGTATTCCACAAACATTATCGCCTTCGCCACCATTCCCCAAATCACCCATTTCAATTCCAATAAATTCGGCCATTTCGATTCCAATAAATGCACCCAAAAATTCCAACATCCGTCAAGTAATGGTTAGAAATACGACACAGCAGCCGTCGGAAAAACGAGTAGAAATGAAAAACAGCATCGAAACTGAATGAATTTCAACGTCCATCCGTGTCATTAACGCCAGAGGCACGGTTGGTGCGTGGTCGATTTGCCTGAAAACGAGCCGCCGATATAAGTTCGCGTATAATTTTTTTACTCGATTCAGCCGTCCTGTAAAATATGTCTCTTTTCGGTGGCGCTAGCGCTGGCGCTCCGGAAATAAATTCGACGACCGTGTGAACGAGGAGGCGGTCGGCTTTTATACCGGTTGGCCGCCATTAACGGCGCGAATAACGCGGCCAAAGCTTTATTTGGTCGAACATTTAAAACGCCCGGTGCACCTGGCCGGATAACGAGCGTGCATCATCTTGCGGCCAGCAAGCTTTTTATCCGCCCTCGAATATTCGCGTTTCATTAACAAAACATTCCAGAGCGCCACGATTGCCCGAATCTATTCGATTCGATAGTATGTTTTCCATTCGGCAACGAATAAAAATTCATTTTTCTCCTCCGGAGAAAAATTCGATTTTCCGTGGCTCTTTAGCTCCTCTCGAAGCTTTTTTCGATTTAACAAGCTTTTTGTCTTCTGTAATCCGTGCTAAATCTTTCTTTTCCGTTTTGTAACATTCGCCTCCTTTAACCGCTTTCCAAGAGATTCTTTGTGCACTTCTTTCTCTTTCCTGCAATATTTCTTGCGCTCTTAACTCTCGTTTTATCTAATCCTTCTTTAATTACGCGTTTTGGGTTTTTTGTTCTAAGCGAGTTTTTAACTGTATTTTTTAAATAATTTCTCCTTTTTAACTTACCTTTTGTTATGTTTTCTATCTTTCAGCCTCCTTAGTTTCTGCGATATCGTCTCTTCTTTCTTCTTTTCTTTCGTCGTTCTTTTCAATCCAACATAAATCGCACGTATCGCCAATTAAAATCAAACGTAATAGAAACAGAGAAAACATTCACGTAGAACAGATCTGAGACAGCAAGTAGAAAGTGATATTCATGATCAGACAACAAGTATCGCTTTTGTTGCTGTCGATTCCTTATCATTATACAATCAATGACTGGACTCGTGGTTGGACTCCAGTTAATTGTGTAACGTAGCTCACGGAAACTGACGCGTTAAACGGCGCGTAGAAAACGTTGGCAACTCGTAAAATTGCCTCTGCATTCGACGAGGCTCCAGTCCAGCCCGGGTCATTACAACGAAAACTCTCCACGGGGAGTTAATGGAAGATAACAGTCCATTAAGGCATCGCTCTGCTGCTGCCGTTAAATTGATTTGCAAATAAAAGACCTTTCCTCGGAAACGCGCGCCCTTCCGTTATCCACTTTTTGCATTGATGGATACGCATAACCCCCTGCTTTAGCCGTGCTCTATTTATTTCTGTTACGCTACCCACGCTGTGCACCCCTTTTTAAACCAAAAAAGAAAAAACATAGGATTTATAAAGTATCGGATCATCGAGCAAATTTTGTTTGATCGATAGAAATAACCCTTTCAAATCTTTTTTGCGAATCCTGGAATGAGATTGGTATTGATATCATGTAACATGAACAACGATTTCGTTCAGTTTTTCAATTAATCGAAATGTTGATATGTTTAATAAAGAAACTTTATTACTAGTTACCTTCTTGAATATATTAGGTAGTTAAATTATACGTTATTTCGAATATTACGTTTTAATGTGTAAAATGTCCAATTTTATCTGCCAACAATTAGTTTTGAATTTTTCATGGAACTACCGCGCTCTTTCCATTCAACTTTTTTAAAGTAATACCGCGATCATTTAAATTTATTACGGCTGGCAAATAATATTTACAATTTTACAATAATATGGTCTATAATCGACGTCAATTTTCTAAATCTTTCTTAATATAATGAATATTTTTATTCGTATAGAGGTCTCATAACAGACAATTTTAAAGCTGAGTATTTGCCCTTTGATAAATGATTTTCATATGTTAATATATATAATGTATATATTACATATACACATATTACACACACATATGTAGATTATATATATATATTTTTTTTTTCTTTCAGTATAAATGAGTAGACGTAATAAGACGAAATTAAGCTTTCGATACTCGCGTAATAAAACTAATAATACCGGAATAAACGAAATACCGCAAAAGTCATCAGAGCGAAAATGGTTCAATTTTACAAACTAAAAATATGTTACTATAATTTCTCTCAAATTTCACTGGTATAACCTTGCTGCGTATTCGTCGTTAAAACGTTGCAATTATTATTCTCTGGCTGTCTCCTCGTTTCCAATCCATCAACCGTGAGGAACCATCGACTTTTGAAAACCGCAGAACGTAAATTGAACAGAGGAGTCAGAATGGAAAATTACATGAACAATTAAACACGTTCCCTCGGTAATTAAGGAGCAATCGAGCAGAGCTTCCCATTTAATCCGACAACTCGATTTGATCGGCAATGAACCCGTCAGATTCCACGAGTTTAATCGAATCACCGGCGATTCGGCAAAAATATCGGGCCGGGGTCGGTGACCGGTTGTCAAGACATGCGACGACGGAATTGGCTTGGACAAGTTGACAAGGAAATGGCGAAAATAAATTCAAAGATTCAGCCTCGTTAAATATAACGTATTTGCGTAGCCGTGTCGGCGATCGATGGATACGCGAGCCACGTGAATCATTGCGAGTACCGCGCGCAGATAATTGAAACGCGCGTTGCTCGATGTCGAAAATAGTAAAAAGATAGCGAAAAGGAGCAACGATGGGAAGACATAAAGACAGATCGGTAAGAAGTTTAAAGTTGCTGCATGTCAATGTAGAGTTACTTGAGTCAGCGGATTAATAAAACAAAAAACAAAAAACTTGCAGAAATGAAGTAATACGCGCACGCTACTGAATCATGATAATCACAAGAGAAGATATTAGTATCAGTCGAATAAACTTCTTTCCTTGTGAGAAGAAGCTTTTCTCTATTATAGAATTTTTATATTATTATATTCGTATCATTTTCTCGTTTGTCGTATTTTTTCTTATTGGATATAATAATCGATGGATTTTTAGATTTAAAAGCACTCCTTCTGAAACTGTTCCTTTTCTCCACATTAGCTTAACAATATCTTCAAAATTAACCTCTATTTGATTTCTGTGATTTATTGATTCTACATACATGATTCTATATACATGTTCTATATACATGTTCTATATGTATATTTCCCGTCTATATGTACATTTTCTTTGTTTATTTTATCTGGATTGCAACAATATCTCGTCCGTATTTGTTGTATAATCAGTAATTAAAGATAAAATATACCTAAAAAAATCGCACTCTTTGTATGATACTAACTTGTCATATATCAACAATTATGATGAACATGGTAAATATTATTCTCGTCTAAGAACCGATGAAATAGAATCTGTCTATGCTGTAAGTAATAATTATTAAATTTGTATTAAGCAAAATATTGATCGAAAAATATCAATCAGATATCCAAAATCTGCGAAATTTGTACAATCGAATTTAAAACATTTGAAAGGTAACGTCCGAACATATTAGAAAACGAATACAGGAAGAACAAATAGAATAAAACATCAAAATGTACGAAAGCGACGCAAATGAACAGTAGAAGGGAGACAGTAATGGTGACAAAGGATAAGCAGAAATAGAAATAAAGAAGAATAGCGAATAAGAGGTAATAGAGGATAAGAGAAACTGAGGATGAGAAGGGGATAAACGTGTAAGTAAAGTGACAAAAAAGAATTGGAGGAATCGGCGAAAATGGATTTCAGAAGTATCATTAAAGAACAACGAAGAAGGAGACAGATAAACGGGTAAAAAAGTAAAAACGTAGCACAAACGCGACTGAAGTATAAAGTAAACAATAGAATGACAGAGTAGAGAGAGCAACAAAGCAGCAGGTCTAGATTGCGGAGTAAAGCCGCCAATAATGGAATGGAATACCTACAAAGGGAAAAACGAAGAGCCTCGATAACAAGAAAAATCCCATCACAAGCGAAAAATGACAAAAGAGGGGGAGCTAATAAGAAAAAGAGGAAAATAAAATGTAGGAGGCAAACGCTATCGAACAGGTAAAGGTATTAATAACGGAATGGAAGAGAAGTAATCGAATAAACAAAGACGACGAGAAGATAAGAAAAAGATGGGAGGGTAGAAGGAGAAAGGGAAAGTGGAGATGCGAAAGAGAAAATAAGAGAGAGCGTCGCTCGATTGATTTTTCCTTCAGGAGTAATATCGAGAGAGCACGCCTCCCCTTTCTATTATCAAAGACGAAGTATAGTATAGACCTTACATCTTATGGGATTTCGTGTCGCGTAAAATGGAGTACCTGCATTGAAAAAACTTAGTGCTCCTGTACAGACCGGGAAAATTTAGGAATTTTCAACTTAATTACCGAAGTTTAGATGAAATTAGTTGAGTTGCAAGAATCGTCGTTTGTTATATTCAGGGAGAAAGATATGTTTTCAAATCATTCAACAAAGATGTTCATATTTGCAGTAAATAAAAAATTTATGATTAGAAATACGAAACACTCAGCGAAAAAGATTTCAGAAAGGCTCGGAAAAATTTACATTCTACTATGCTTTTTAGTATTTTCATCTTTCTACGATCTTCAATCTCTCCTAAAAACGTAAACTAGATACCACCTACACTCCAGCGAAAATTACGTTCATAAATACATATAAGCTTACAAAGATACATTCCTTTCTTCATATTCATATTGTTTAAAATCACATGTTTTCAACGAGAAATATGATTTATGTGTATCATTTAATTTCATCTACCAGCCACTGTATAATTTCATTCTATCAGCATTCTTTTCCAAGATCACGTCGAAAATGATACAAAAATGTTAAGAAGACTGTAGACCTGTCATGATACAAGACCATACGATATTACGCGTATGCTATTATCGAGGCTTGTGAAGACTATATCGATACATATTCGGTCGACAAAGCTATAATTCTCACGATCCGCGTTGTATAATAACGTACAAAATTCACGCCACTGTTCACTTCGAGGGTCAGAAGCACACGTGTATTTTCCGCCAGGATGCGATTAAACGTGTGTACTTTACGAAGGTCGTGGCGGGACTTTTAAATTTCTCGGTATCGCTCGCACGCGGTGCATTCTCGCTGTTTATGCACGCGCCAAGGAAATTAACGAGATTTCTAGACCACCTTGAAAATCGATCGTCCTATGCCGAGAAACTTTCCCAGCTCGAAAACTATAGTACGTGCTACTTTACTATAATAAACTTGGTGTCTTATTATACGATGAATATGCAACATAATTGCATGTATTCGTATTTTTTAACGAAATGTTTTATTGGATAGTTCGCACTCTTTACTTTTCTATTCGATTTTTCTTTTGCTTCTTTTTAATTAACAAAGTTCTTGAGGAATTATTGCAACTATCATTTCGAAGATAGCTAATATTAAAGAACTAAAATTAAAATTGCCCTATTTTATCTTATAGGCCCTATCCCCCGAAAGTTTTTCAATTACAAAATTTTATAAAACTTTAACCATTATTAGTCACCTATTTTGATTTCATCTTAATTTTAATTTTAAACTTTTGCTTGTTAAGAATAAACACTGTTTTCCAATATAGATAAATATCGTATTTAAGTAAACTTGAAAATACAATGTTTTTAAATACAGTAGAATGTCGACTATCGGAGAAAGTAATAGTCAATATAATCCGATGAGCGATAATGATACACCGGATTTTAATGTAGATTAAAATGGAAAAATACAGGATACGCAATAAAAATTTCTATCGATATATCCCGATGAAAGAATTAAATTTTTAATAATTGAAAATTTAAATAATTTAAAGCGTGAAATTTAGATAAGTTTTGTATAAAATAGGTATTTCTTTTATTCCTTTTTATAGCCTCAAGGACTTTGATCAAGAAATGGGTAATTTAGATAAAATTTAGATAAAATGTCGAAACGAAAGAAACAAAACACATACAGCTAAATACATATATGCAAAGAATACCGTTTGAAAAAGTTAGGTAAAATTGACGGGAGTGCGCAATTCAGGTTAGAACTAAATTCTCATGAGAAAATTGCAAAAGAATAAGTATCTATATAAGGGCTCCTTGGCCGATTCTATTTCAAATAGCTGACCTGCTTTTGGAACCTGAACCCTATTAAGTCATCGAGTATCTCTTATCGCGCTTTGACTTTTCTTCTACTTCGGTATTTCCGGGTCTTTCTTCCGATATTCGATATTTCCTTCTCAAGAAATATTAGTTCTATCCTGCACAAAAATGTCAGTTTGAAGTCACTAAAGAAGATTGAAATATTTCAATCTTTATATTTTACCCTTCTCTCAAAATGGTTCACATTATCATAATTCAGATCAGCATAACCCAAACCACCAACTTCAATATCTCCAAATTCTCACTTTCTTACCAGTAACATAATTTTCATTATAACTGATCTCTTCCCCATTCGATCTAACATTATTTTCTCCTTCAATCAAATATAAAAAAAGATACGCTTAACAAAGGAATCAGGATAAAAGAGGATGAAAAAATGTCTGTTACGTCCGGATTTACAAGAGACCGAATCAATCATCCGTGTCGTGAATTCCATTGTGAAAAACGAAATCCCCAAAATCGGAGAGGAAAAATAAACCATGGCTATACATCGAAAA
Source organism: Bombus vosnesenskii (assembly GCF_011952255.1). Taxonomy (NCBI): domain Eukaryota; kingdom Metazoa; phylum Arthropoda; class Insecta; order Hymenoptera; family Apidae; genus Bombus; species Bombus vosnesenskii. Next base: position 679,490 of record NW_022882987.1, read on the forward strand.
CAGCGACAGAGATGCGGGTGGTCCGTGGACGTTTCACATGGGAATAGTAACATAGCGTAACGTGGTGGACATTATACTGACCTATGCATAAAATACGAGCCAGTGATATCTGCTGGAGATACGGAGATAAAATATAAATAGGCAGGGGCACGTGTCGTTTCGACGAGTGCGCTCGATGAATATTTAAGTGTTATTCCGTTTCTACGTACGACTAGCGCGAAAATGTACGCCTCATGGCGAAACGAATCAAAATCCTATTACGATACATTTTATAGTTTCGCCAAATGAACTGCGTAAAATTACAATGGATGTCTTGACGATGGAAGACGAACGACGATGACGTTTAGGGTTGATGTAAATGTTTGCAGAGTCGGATCCCGAAATAAGAGGAACCAAAGAAGAAGAGAAATGCATTTATGTGTACTTCTATATTTATAATAACGATCAATTTGCTATCATCTCAACAAATAGGAAGAATTTTTATTTTCCTTACTAGATATTGCGATATGATTTAAGTTTGGAAGAAAACACAACTGGGTGGTTAAGAAAATCTTCAGAGCTTCCAACAAATTGTCAAACATAAATCTGTTTCACTTCAATTCTAAATTTTTAAACAATTAGAAGCAGTAGGTATGATTTGGTTGTGCAGAATTTGCATGAAATTGTCAGGATTAAATTATTCGTAATTTTCATGGTTTGAAAGTACTTGAATATACCGGTTTCATTAATATCTTGCTATTTTCAAAATAGCAACTCTTGAAATTAGATATTCTTGGAATTCTAATTTTAGTTAATAGATTCAGTTACATAAAATCGATTTTTCTATAACACGTGAGCACTTACTTATCCATTTATTCACGTGTCATCCATAAGAAAATGGGAAATCCATAGTACGTTCATGTCTTCCGCACTGAATATATTAATGGGTTTACGAAATTATCGATGAAATTATTCTTACCAAAAAAATAAATATTCATACTTAACAATTAATCATTATAACTACATTAAATATAACTACATACTACTTCGAATAGGACCCTATACCTTCACATTCAATCGATTGTATAAGCACTACGTGTGCTAACGATTCCAGAAACCACTATAGATACAGATGCTTAGTACGTATATACGTGCGTCGTTGAAACGGTCTTGAAACGTCTATTATAGAGTAAAATTGTGTAACAGTAAAAAATATCATGTAGTTCGTGACATAAAGGGTTAGAACTCGTCTCATGCCAAGTCAGGTAATTTGGAACGGTAAAAAGAGGAAGGCAAAAAAAAAGATTATGAAGGAGGACGATCGAGTATATGAAGGATCGAGTGAAAAGGAGTCAGAGATTGAACGAAGGGGGCGGAGACGGGAATAGATTTAATAAATCGCGTTAACGTCGGCGCCGTTTGAAGGATGGAAACGGCTCGCGAATGGGCCCGGTGTCTGCGTGCCTATTAAATCTATAATTGCGGTCTCCGACAGTTAGAATGAATATTTTACGAGCGCGTGGAAATGGCGCGACTATTGAAATTGCTTGCTCGCGATGCCACCTTTCCCCCTTCCTCCATGCTCTTTCTCTGCACACGGATGACGTTCCAGGATTTTCCAGAATGTAGTTTTGTTATTTCAATAGAATGAAACCGGTTTTGAATGGGACGCGGTATAATTTCAATTCCAGGAGGAATGTTTTCGCAAGGAACGTACCACGAATAGGTTATATTAAAGCGGTTCTTGAAAGGAAGGGATGCATTCTAGGCCATCCACAGCTCGAGGGATATATATCGCTGATGGTATCAGACATGTAGAACTCACTGAGAGTCAACATCAATCTTGTAGAATTCGGTATAGATGACCCGAAGTTTCCAAGACTTTATACATATGACTGGATGAACTTATATTAGTTTACACAGAGTGTTAAAGACGATATTGTCTTTTGTTAAGACTTTGAAGTTTATGGAAATTATAATACCGAAAAGAATATGAGATACTTCTAATTGATATTTGATGTCTGAAATTTGCATTCAATGCGAATGTCCACGTGGAACGTGATATTGTATGGTTCATAGGGAACAATGTGGCGGACTTACAATAACAAATAGAAAATATGCGTGGCAGAATAGATGGAAGTTGTGCAAATAACGTAACTTTATTCATTGATGGTTTTTGCGAAATGTTTTACGAGTTTGAGCAAGTTTTCTGAAATCCCCATATTACGTATATATTATTTCAATTCTAAAACGAGCGTATGTGCAATGTATATGGTAATTCGTATAATAATTGAATAATCTAAAATATTATGATAATTTCTTGATAAAGAATTTGGAACCACGTTTCCAGTTATACTTATATTATCTTAATTTTACTACTAACTCAAAATGAATGCTACAACTATCAGTACGAATTTCTTTTAATTCCATACATTTTTGACTAAAAAGTGTTTCCCGATAAAAGAATTCCAAGTTAACTTCTTCTTTGCTTCTTAAATTCCACAGTAACAGTAGCAATTTCAAGCTTCTATAATCAATCAATATCATTGAAAGAAACTTACGAACCAATTCGCGACACCGGAAAGAGAACCAAAATTTATTATACATATAATTTCTTCATTCTTTTTCTCGATCAAACGTTCAAACCATTATTCCGACTCCGTATAACCTCGTAAATTATCGATGGTACATAATGGAATCGACTGGAATACCATTTTGTCAAAGGGGATATCATTTTCAGGGTCCGAGAGGGATGAAACATAAATATATAAAAAGACCGGACAGCTTTCACGAGCGTTGTCACGCCGGTTAATTTTTTAACAGGCGTCCCCAAACCCCATCTAAAGCGGGGTTGAACGAGCCGCGAAATGGCTCGATGAAAAATGACCGAAAGAGGCCATTTCGCACCGATGAGCTAGCCTTCCCTTGTCGGTGAACGAGATACCAGCCGAACAGGTGCCAGGTAAATTACGTTTCCCGAAATAAGGAAGAGAATAAGAACCCTCGAGGTACAAGGGTGCCGGTACAAGCCAAGGGAAAATGTATTTCACGAGCTGGTTACGCCAAATTTTCCAGCAACTAAGAGAAAAGAGGGAGAATCGAGGGCTGATGGGAGAATGACTGGGGTTGAAAAATTCACCAAGCTTTGTCCTTGTTAGATGGGCTTCCTGTTAATTTCTGTTACAAGATGAAAAAGGGGGAAGTTCCAGAGCGACAGGAAAGCTTGCCGTGGCGTTTCGTTGCGAACAAAATTGGAAACTGGAAGACATATAAATGCTAAGAAATTTTGACTGCAAGTAGGTAAAAGGTGAAAGAAAACAATAGAGACTGGGAGATAGGAAACCTGGCTAGGTTCAAGACGGATTGAAGTGACGAGTCGTAGTTAATTTATTTCTAGAATAAATCTACCTTAAGAAAAAGATTAAGTCAACGAAATCCAAAAAAAAATAGTGTTCAAGTATATACAGCTAACTGTAAGTCTGAAAGTGAAAACTTACGTATAAAAAGGGATAAAGAACTCATAAACTTATAAAATATAACGAATATGTAATGTAAATTTCTATAATTTTCTTGTGAATCATATTATAACACTAGTCAGTCACCCTTATTTATTTTCACCGTTATTTCTTCCTTTTCTGTGCTTTCAGTATCTATTTACCTAACAGAAATTTCAACTGGGCGCGTCCTAATGAACTTTCAACAAAGCACGCTTTTACGAAACAAACGAAATTGGTAATATCCATAAAGCCCATTGACGCTGACACAAAGGGCCAGAACCGTTCGCGAGCAGGAAACGCGGATACGTATGCCGTTCTTTAAACGCATCAATTTAATTTAGTCGCGTGTTCACTTCGCGACGATGCGGAGGACCAGATGGCGAGGAACAGGACCGAATTGCTCCTATCATTTGTGCCACGACGAGACCGGATTATCTTTGGAACTGAATCGAGCCGGAAGTTCCTCGGCGATCGAGTTTCCGACGATTGAACTTGTTTGCTTGGAATTTTAGTTACACCACGACCACATATTATGATGTTCATGGTTCACAGATGGTAGCAGGAAGTCACTCTGGATCATGCAATGAATCTTGTTACGCGAATGTAATAAGACGGGGTATATTTTTGGTGCTTCGGAGGACAATAAGCGATTAACAGACTGCAGATTTTTATGAATTTATGATAAATTTACAAATGCAAAAATGCACAAAATATATATAGTACAGAAAAAAATAGAAAATATCCAAAGTGGAATACTCGTTATAATTTGTTAAGACATGGAAAGAATTTGAAGAAGTATTACAACGAACTTTATTCTAATATTCACATAACTTTGCTTGTCGCGTGGATTACTCGCCAGAGGCCTGGGGCACCAGATTTCACACTGCGCTTTTCTCTTTTGTCTCAACGGAGGCCTAGACTATCATGCGACGCTCACATACATACTAGGGAGGGGATACATACTTGTGTGTGTTTTCGCTCTACGTTCCCTCACTCTCGCAGGTACAATACAAATGTACTATATATTCAACATAATTTTTAATAGGTCAAACAATTTTCTAAATTATTGCTTTGGTTCTATTCACAAAGAAGTATGAAGGTCCATAATGTATCGCACCTACACCGATTAGTCGAGAGGTTTCGTTCATTTGTGTATTTACAATTACGCATACAGGTCTTTGTACGGATTATAAAAGGATCATTTTTACTCAAATAAAGTGCTACAAAAATTCAACACCGAGGTTAAACGTACAGATTAATAGTATCAGATTTTTGTATCTGTACGAAGGTACAATTGAATGATACAAAATTTAATATACCCGAATCTAATTAATTAGTACGTAAATGTTGTAACAAATAAAATAGCGTGTACATACTTTTTATAGCCATTGAATCCAAAAGTACCGCGCGTAACCAAGAACGATCATCGAGTATCAATTTTCCCCGAAACAAAGATCCGCGTGCTAAAATGAGCGATTCTAGAATTTCCCCCTCGTTTTTTACCGAAGAAATTACCGGCGGTTTTATTGTTTACGCGAGCGCGTAGAAGAACGGAAGCATGGTAAAATAATATGATTTATTGGGGCGCGAAATGGCCGAGTTTTATATCCGTCCGCATCGCGGAAACTGCGCTCGCAACTGAACTCGTTCCGGCGCGACGATTACCTCGTAAAATTAGCTATTCTGTTTCGCAGCTTGCTTCTGCGACCCCGTTACACGCTCGCAATCAATTCTCGCTGCGAGATAAATTTCTAAGACGCCGGTAATTACCGCCGTGACGGCCTCACTTTTCTACCTCTGCCGTGTCCTTTGGCGCGATGAAACGCTTCACAAAGTTTGCGTTGAAATTGAATGCTTTCACCTAAATTCTCGTTTTGGGTGCATTTAAGATGGTAATTTATTTCTATTTTTAACGTTTCATTGATTTTCCTAAGGCAAAGTTTTCCAAGCATTTTGGAGCTGCTTTACGTCAATTCCTTTATATCGTACATTTCAATGCCTTTTACATCTCACGTTTCGGTTGCTTTATTAGGTATATTAATTATATTGAAAAATTCGTAGATATTACCGTGATACGGGAAGATATGTGCGAGAACGTCGATAGAGAAAGTTCTATAGATTACTTGTAAAAAGATGCCAAACAAACCTCAAGAGCGCACTTAGTAGAACAAACCTTAGATGTCAGTCATAGCCGGACTTTTACTATTTGTTTCTACTAGTTTGTGTTCATCTGTCTGTATTTCGATCGCTAATAGCATATTACGGCGCAGGAATATTTTCAAATAAACAAGCACTCAAAATCTTCATAAAGAAATTTTCTATGAAAATAATTCCAGTTGAAAATAAAAATGTTGCAATTCCTTTAAGAGAATTCTAAGGAATAACGTTGATGAAATCGTTTGGATATGGTTCTGAGTCTAGACTATTAGCATTACTGATGCATATTTTCATGTATTATGTTTTCATATCATTAATATTAATGCATTTGGGAATCTATAAATCCCAGGAGAATTGTCAAACGTTTCGTACATTATCATCATCACGATAACGGAAATTCATCATATCAATTCGAATAAATTTTAGCACTTTTTGATATTAAAGTCCTGCAGGAAAGTTCGTAGCAAGTTATAATACTGGATAATAAACTGCGCCGGTGTTACTCGTAAAAAGGAAAGAACATAATTTTAATATAAAGAATAATATAGTCAAGACATAAAGCTACTATAAAATTCACTACTACTGAATGAACAAATTCATGTCCTTCCGATTAAATCCTTTACGCTTCGAAGCATAAAGGTAAAACTTATGATTAAACGAGACACAGACTGACATTATTCTAAAAAACATGCAATATTTTTCTTTCGAAACGTCATTAATTGCAACGACACCTCTAATAAATCGCTGTCCTGTCAAAAATTCCAATTTTTCATGCAAGAGGCAGTTTATGAAATAATATATGTTCATATATATGTATATATGTATGCATATAATCCATGGTTTTGACGAATAATTGGTAGTTTAACGATTGCGTAAGAGAGCATGTATATTTTGTTGGAAACTAGTCTCTATTTTGATTTTTAAGGTTGACGTGAATCATAAACTCGATTAGTTATGTCAATGGTCGTTATTTCTTTCCTATTTCAAAACATTTTGATTTGCCGATATTTTTGTCGACGTCAATTTTTAATCACTTTTTCGAGATGAGTGCGTATCATCGTGATTCAAATTAACGTAATACGTGCATCCTATCGATATTGGATTTTTCCACGAATTCTGTTTTATCCTGTTCTCGTACGTTTCGATAAATCGTAGATTCGATATTCTGTAGATTCTGTTTTTTTTAATTTTTTTAAATTTCTGATTCAGGCTTTCCTCGTTATGAATAACGAAGTTGTTCAATTATGAAATAGATAAAACAGCCTGACAATACTTCAACGTAATAATAATAGAAGCATTAAAAGACGGCGCGTAGAAAGTTATAAAATTTTTAATTCTGTAATCTGCGCAATTACGAGCCGTTGAAAAACAAGACGAATCACGATCTGAAATACCTAATAGAATTGTCACTACACAATTTTATTACACATAACTACCATGCGAAATTACTTCCATCGTTTCACAAATGTATTGTATCAAATCATTTAGGAGGATTCCATAAAATCCCTTTAACCACATTTTCAGGAGAATCATCGTACTAATCCCTAACGCTCACATTTTTTTCGATCTAATCGAAATGGATATATGAATTCTTCATTTAACTTAGATTTTTAGATTTTATAACAACCACCATTCTTTGCATAAATTGCAAATCAAATTAATAATTCTTAAATAATCTTTCAATCATTCCTAAGTATAACCTAACTTTTTATATGTTTTCTAATATTTATGAACGAGTGTGTACATTATCTACTACAACGATTAGGATACATGAATTTCTGACGAAAGTATATATAAATTACTATACCTTTTAATTATTTCTACTTCTGTGAAACACGAGTTTTGTCGGCAACGGATTATAATGAATTTAAAAGAATATCTGAACCATTTTACTTTTAACAAACAAGTTGCTATCGATTGAGGTATTGCGCGTTTTGTTGTTTTTTTCATCCCCGACAAGCATAGAAGAAAAGCACTCTCGAAGCCACAGACGAAACAGATAAACGCGGATGATATTACGTTCAACTTTCGAGACGAAACGAAAACGACCGGCGACGGAAAACTAAAAAACCCTCCTCGCTTTCCTTCTGCCACGATACGTCGATTCCTTTTTCTCCCCTTCTTCATTCCTTTTTATCCGCGTTTTTTTCTTGCTTCTCCTTTCGTTCCTCTTTTCCCTATTTTTCATTCGATATTTGCGAATACGAATTGAACATGTGCACGCGAAACTTCGCAGCGTTTCCCACGTTTCCTGCCCGCTTCCGCACGTTTCATGCGCTATTATGATCGGTACAGTCGCTGGTTGAAGGAAAAATACGCCCGGATGAGAAAGCGTGTATCTCTTGAATTGAAAACTCGCGGGTTCGTGCGCTGATATTGTCGGCGAGCAGATTGATTTTTCCTAGAATTCTGATCTCTGGTCTGGATGAATAGCCCGATTTATGTCCGATCTTAAATTTCCCGCGTTTGCATCGTTGTCCAATATTATGATTGTCAAACTTGTCAAAATGGTGGATTTTAGAACCCTCTTCTTTATAAGTAAATAGGAACATATCTTTTGGTAAAGTTTGGCGTTGAATTCTAATCCTTTGTTTATATTAATATTTTAATGCTACTTAAATTTTACCAAGGAAGGATAATCCAAAGATTATATTCCCCTATAATTCCAATTATTGATTGCATCTCTTCCTGGATTTTAATTAACGTTTCAACCAAACGCTCCCATTTAAACACACCTTATTCTCAATTAATACGTAAATTACATTGATATTTCACAAAATTAATTTTAATTCCAGAAAATAGAGCTCTCTGCCTAAAAGGTTAAACCCCCGACCTACACAGAGCAATTAACTGTCTGTCCATAATTTAATATCTCTTTATACATTTTCAATAAATTAACTGCCAAAATACGATAAAAAAACAAAGAGAAAAGTATAGTGTATACTAAAATGGAATACCTAAGTAAAAAAAGTCACCATTCAATACAGAAAAAGTATACATTTTTATCCACAATTTAACATCTTTCCACGTATCTCCAAGTATATAACTGCAAGGAAGAGAAAAGACAGAAGTGAAAGAAAAGTATAGTATAGTGTACAATGCACTAAAACGGGAAGAGAGGATGAAAATTTCCAGGAAGAATACGAAAATATTCACATTAAATCAGTCACCTGTTCGCGACTTCTATCCGCGGATCCTCAGTACATTAACAAACCCAAGAAAAAAGGAGAAGAAAATGAAGCTAGAAGCAGAAGGGTAAAACAGGTAAAAAGGATGCATAATCGAACAGAAAATTGTCGGAGAAGGAATTAAAATCAGTGAGCAACGTGAGAGGTGATCATTATTCCCGGAGCGCGACAACGCGGAAATCAGAAGGCGACCACGGCGAGATGAATCGACCGATCGATCGCCGTGACGCGCATGAATTTCCTTCTGCTATCAGGAGAGAACGATTCCCGGATCACGAGCAGGAAGCGGACGGTTGCGACACGGTAAAGCAAGCCGGTCGAACAAAGAAAAAAGAACAAGGAAGACGAGTGAAGATCCGGCCGAGTTTCGTCGCCGTTCCTACAATCACGTCGCGTTTGCATCGAAGGAATCCCAAGTGCGATATATCAAGTTAAATTGTAAATATCGAGCCGTGGGACGAGTGAAAAATAAATCAACCGCGAACATCGCTCGAGAATATCCGCCGTCATAACCGAAGATTGAAACGCGCGCCACACGTTTCATAAACGGCGTATGGCCTTAAGACCTGGTTCTGCTCAGCGTCGAAATCTTTTCGAAATCGGACTCGTTTCGTGCTTACTTGAAAGGAATTTGGGACTAAGATATCTCTCCGAGAAATTGAGTTTGTCTTAGGAATTTCTTCAAATTTTAACTACATCTTAGGAAGGATACACGTAGTTAAGGAACTCTAGCGGTACCGAAATCGAGATATCAAGCCTCAAAGTTTTAATATTTAACATTCCCTATGTCGCCGAAATGACATTTTCATTTATTACGAAAATTTGTTAAAAGTGGAGAGCAGCGTTTTCGGGGTAAAGAAGTACGAAGTATGTAATTAGATGAAGTTTTGGATGAATGTGTAAATGTGAAAAATGTGTGCGCAGTGCATAGATATAACACTGCCATGCATGTCTATCTATGTAAGGAGCTAGCGCGTACCGTCACGCGTTCAAAAAGTTTCTTTCTCCCTCGCATGTGCTAACATGTATTGTCTTACCACTTTTGCGAGCAATTTACTCGCTGAAGAAATACCTTAAAGTAGGAGGACATTGACTGTATTGGAGTCATATTAATAGACTGGAAATTTTTGTGGCTACCGATGACAAGATGAATTAACTTAAACACTTTCCTAACATTAATAGTTTAAACCTATCACTTAATGCTAGTACATATTTCAACACACGTATTCGCTCCTTACAACTTTTAATCTCCTTTCTTACATACATTTAAATGTTCACTCATTCGTCTTCTTCATTCATTCTTCTCATTTGTTTCTACGGATGTCTCACGCTTTCATACAATCTCAAACCGCATCCTCAATAAATATAACCTTACAATTTTTATACACATTCATATTTTTAAGAATATAGTTAAAAAGCTGGAACATACACAGAAAATTGTTTTACTTACCAAGTAATATAAAAAATATTATACATTGGGTATTTTATGTCTTTTTTCATATTACGTGCATAATTTTGTACTTTTCCTATAAATGCATAAATATTCGCCATCCATTAATAAGGTTTGAGATTTTATAATATACATAGGTACGTATGGTTTTAGAAACGATCACGTAATAATTAAAGATTCTTTGTAGGTGGTAGTACATATATAGAGAATACTATAGAAGAAAATATTCTACGTAGCGTGACACTCATTAACGAGAAGCAATAGTTTCTTCGCTTAAATTATTCTTCATAAGAGATCTTCTGTAGAAAAATTTAATGAGACGTCAAATTGAAGGGTCAGGAGAATCAACCAAAGCTGACATTCCATATTTTCCATGCACCTCGTTATTCCCATGTTGCGAGCATAAAAGATTGCTTGCTTTCGTTACAACTAGGGAAAGACTATTCTAAGCGAGATAAAAAAAGATATCGAAACAACGTTTCCTCAAATCGTTCAAAAAATCGTAGAAAAACAACTGGAAGCCTTAAACATTGAGCAATTTCTATGATCGCTCATCGACGACCTACACCAAATCAAAAAGGCAACATAAAAAAGAGCAAAAATAAAAGGGATTCGAAAAACAGAGAACGCCATAGGACACAATGTAGCTTGTAATTTTTCCGTACTTCGAAATGGTTCCAGTGTCGCGTTTTGCAATGGACGCGCAACTAACAAACAAAATGAAAAACCGAAACTATCCTTTCCTTTTTCCCAAAAAGGATAGAGAGGGATGAAAAATAGCTGGGAATAAAGTTGAAAAGAAGAGAGAAACTGGCAATGTCCTCCTCTGCTCTCTGACAAAACGTAACATTTCGAATTAAACTACGAATAGCAGATGTGTATACAAGGCGCTAAAAAATATATGGAGGATGTTTACATCTCTCATCAAAATAACGAACAATTTTAATGTACCAAAATGCAGTTTGGCGTTTATTTAACATGTTATAATTCGCATTTCACATTCTTTTTCATTCTCACTCAGTGATACACGAATCGAAACAAATGGCACGGAGTATGTATAAGATTTCGATTATTATATTACAATGAGAAACATGAGGTTTATTATAACGATATAATATAACGATATAATAAAAACACGATTTCATTAACAAACAAAATATAACATATCTTAAATTTCTTGATGAAAACTCCTCCAATGACATGTCCTCTTTAGTCTTTCTTTAAGTCTACTACCTAATAAATATGAGGTGTGTGTAAGATAGAGAGGAAGGTTCGCTACGTGATTCATTCGTGCTAGTATACTCCTAGCGTAAAATCGTTTATAGCTTGAAAAATAAACCTCAAACGATATTTTTGTACACGAAGCTTTTTTATCGTTTTGGTGTCTAGAATCGACGCCATAAATATCCCCCACGTTTCGTGACACCCTGTAGACAGGAACAGTGGAGCAAGCAGGCTGTGTATTTTTCGAATGAAAAAGAGTCGCGTATTGATCATATAGAGGAATCGACAGAACAGAGACCTCCGTTGGCCTTCGTTACTCCAGCAAACACCTACGAACAAACCAGGAACGAAAATAATCCCATCGTAGAATTTTTATACGCGAGAATTCAACGTACAGTGTAATTCGCCGGCGAAAAAACTAATTTCCTGGTGTCGGATTTAATACCTCCCTCTACCTTCTCCATGCTGACGATTAATACGCTCGACGAACTTTATTTAACCCGAAAATTTTTATAAAATCGCGATATTAGTCTAATTATTAGATAAAATTTGGTATTAAAGAAATAATAGGTAGGGAATATGAGAATTTGTAAGTTTTTGATACTCGAGGACAATTTATGCATTCGGTATTCACATTCGTGTCCCACACATGTACCACTTGGTCCCTGGAAGATTTGTGAACATTTGTGGACGACATGAAGTAATTCCGGCGAATTCATTGCCGGTGACTCTGTTTGGTCTATTTTAAGTGTTAAAATATAGGATTTATCTAATAATGGCCACGGAATTGGAAAGTGTTATAATGGTACTTTAATGATGATGTATACGACAGGGAATTTATAGCAGTAGTTTGAACGTATCGCAAGGAGAAATAAATTTAATGAAATTTTTCTTTTATCAGTCACATTCGTGTATAGTATATCCTGGTATACTAAATGATAAGAGCACATCAGTAATCTACCTTTAACAACCTATTAAAGAATATTATCCGCAATATAAAATTTGTTCTTACGAACTTTCCTTTTATTTAAAAATCATAAATTACGTTAATTATACTATTCTCTGTTAAGTTCTTCCGATATTTTGTCTTCATATAATATTTTCTCTGTGACACGTGGCTTAAAAACTGTTGAAATTGTTGAATTAATTATATACTGTTGATTCAATAACACAAACTATCTCACGAATATGACTCGGTCGTAAATAATTAATCGTAAAATCTTGTCTTTCGTATTTTTGCATTAAAATTTCTTGTAAATTCAACCGCGAATGAATTAATATTTCCAACACATAAAAATTTTTAACACATAATTGTACCTAAACTAATTAACCTAACCTGTAATAGTATGTAAACGCGTACAAGTGCAAATGAACCTCAATTATTCTGTACCAACAATAACAGGAACGTGCGTGAATTTGTAAATTTCGTGGATCCTTGAAATTCCTCTCGAAACCGTTTCGAACAGTTCATTGGTCTTGCCGAAACTTTGCACGGTGAAGTGGAGCCAAGAATCACGAGCTACTTACTCGAACACTAGCCTCTAATTTTTAATTTATCCCTGGCAAAAGGAAACCACGTTCTGTGCAGAGCGGAACGAACCCCTTCCCGACGAGTTTTAAGAACTTATCAGATCTCCTCGGCCCATTGACTTCACTCCAAGCATAAATCACAAACTTTATCCAAGTATAGTTTTCCTTGGCCCTAGCAGCAGCCAAGAATAAAGCGCAACTGCATCGACAAGAACCAAACAACAAAAGGAAACCTCGACTCGATGATATCAAAAACTATATACCCGACCAGATCCAAGTTTGTGATACAACTGAAGCCATCAACTTCCAGCAAATCGACCATCCTTTTCGTTTGCATACTTCCTTGGAAAGAGCGTAAGTTGCTTCAAGTATTTTGGAAACGTAATAAGTTGGGGTTGGTTCCAACGTCGAATTGGTCGATAGATTTTTTTTGTATATTGTTTGTATAAAGGAATATATTATAGATAGATTGAAGATTTTTCTACATTTATAGCAAATTTAAAGATACTAAAATATGTATTGTAAAACGTATATCTATCAAGTATCGAAGGTACAGTAGATACTCGTTATATACGAATTTGCAAAGATATCCATAGTTGAAATGTAACAAATAAAATAAAACTTGCTTGAAAGTTCGAAGACCTATATAAGTTTATGGAAAAATAGTATAAATTCTAAAATTCTGAAATTATCAAATTCTGAAATTCTGAAGTTCTAAAATTCTAAAATTCCAGAATTAACAAGTTTTAGAACTAGAATTTTACAGAGTCCTTAAAAGGATAAATGGACTTCTGAGTCATCTAATGGATTATATGATAGGATTATTTGTAAATGACGATAGGGTTACGTTTGGTTTAGATAGTAATCGATAGTGATAGTACTTGCGGTGGATGAGATTTGGGGTTAATGGATGTTTTATGTTAACATGCATAATGAGGTAGGATTCGATGTTATCATTGAGGAATATGATTTATGAGAGACTGCATTTGATATTGGTACTTCTGTCGGCTTGCAGTCGCCGTTCTTATTGAATTATTCATATTAATGATTAGAGCTTACAACTTAACAATTTGACGGTCTGTGTCACGGAATCATAATTTTGCTTTACCACCTGTTGTCGGTCGCCGTCACGTTTACTGTGCACTTTACATGCACTTACACTTGAGGCAAATGATTTCTGAATTTAATAGTGTTTTATCGAACTATTGAATTAAACGATTTACAAATACACTGAGAAGACCGGGAATTTGTGATTTTAATGATCCAGCGAAATATGATTATAATCCCGATTTTGTAACTGTATGGGACAAGCAGAAAATAAGTAAATAAATTTATTTTAACTACTTATTTATTTATATTTAATAATTTATTTAAAATTTATAAGTAAATTAATTATATAAATATAATACACAAGTGTACAAAATAAATTAAAATAAAAATAATAATATAATAATAAAAATAAAATATAAATTCAATAATGATAATGGATTCAATGAAATTTTCTCAAAAAGTGTGTCACACACAATAATAGAGTGAGTGAAAGGTGCCGGCAGTTGATAGTAAGATGTGCGGCCGTCAAAGTGTAAACAGTCTAAGAATCAGTGTCATATCATACCATAACAAATTTTCTTATCCTAACAAAGCTATCGGTATTTTCCTACGCTCTCTTTTACATCGTGTGAAACCGTACACAATGTTGTGAAACTTCTTTCGATTCTTTTTAAGACATCACCGAACCTTCGAATCTCGACGAAAGAATTTACCTTTTGTCCCTTATACTTTTCAACTTTATCGGTTGAAGGATCGATATTTTATCGATATCAGTCTCTGGCTGTTCACAGGTATCGGCATCGTGGAACTGCAAGCCTTACAAGAAATACTACAACTTGTACCGAAGGACATCATCGCAAATCTCTTTTATATTACGATCTTCTGAATGTTACGGTTTAATTGTTCCTGAATTTAATCGGCATGCAAGTCAACTTCATTCCATTCATACGATATTATTTTTACGTTATCAAGCTTTGAATAAAACGTAACTATTTTTTCTTGAATTTAATGATAACAAGGAGAAATAATAGAATGAAGGTATGAATGGTACAAACAGTTTGACACACGATTGACTCGAGTATTAATAAAGTAAAAAAAAAAGTAAAAAAATAAAGTAAAGTAAAAGCAACTATTATATCTAATAAACATACATCTACTTTAAACCAACTGCTTAGAAGAAAATGACTGAAATACTTCAGAAAATAGTAGATATGAATCGGCATAAGATTGATCTTCAATAGATGAGACAAACGTCAGTGATATTATTAAAATTTAGTGAAATATACCTGGGATTCTTTCTACATGGCGAATGTGTATAGTGTAAAAATTTCGTGTAAAAAAGGTCGTGAAATAATTGATTTGCGGCAAAGCATAAAACTTGCGTTAAACTAAAGTAAACAATAGATAAAGCAATTTAGAATATTCAATCAATAAATACATGAAAGGTAATGTATTAAGGAAAATTGGAAAAATACCTTTTTCAAAAATCAACATTTTATTTATCGTCACAATCTATTATATTACAACGAATGCGGTTTCTCATTACTGGAAAAAGGTCACTCTCGTCGGTCGAAATATTCCTCGTTTGATCATTTTGCACCAGTTCCAATGACATATGTTTTGTTTTGTCTTTTAATAATGCTTCGTAAGAAGCCATACAAGTTTTCAAATCCCTTTAAAATCGCGTAGAACATTCGAGATTGGTATCATTTACAGCGAAATGATAAAACGCGTTGGAAAGATCGCATAACTGTGACCAAAATGTGTTAAACAAATTGTGCAAAAGTTAATAAGACGTGTTTAAAAAACCATGTAAAAGTTAACAAACCGTTTAAAAAGACCATGTAAGAAGAATCCCTGGTGTATTAAGTTGCATCATTGATCGCAAAGGTAGTTCCAAACTTGATAAAATAAATGAATGCAACGATATTAATATAATTTTTACTTATAAATTTTATGTCTATCTCTAAATAAAAAGATATAAAATTAGAAATAAACTACATGCTTAATCGAATGACATTCACTTAATGATTTTTCTGATAAACTCCTATATACAGCTCTTGTCCTACTGCAAGCTTCTTCTTTATTATGTCCAGAACAAATTCCAAAACCATAAAAGAAGAACGAACGACCGTTCAACAGCCAAGCATCGAGTCGAAAGACCAAACGGAAGCCCGAAGGGTAAAATTCTCGGAGGAACCAGCAAAGAGGAAGTGGATATACGGGGTCGTCGTCTAGGGTACGATCAAGGCGAGCTTTCGTTCTGGGAATTTTACGCGGATATCTGAACTTACGATCGCCGATATCGAGTACGAGGAAGCCCCCGCCTCGAGACCATCGCGAACCTTGTTCAGGTCGGGATAGTGGTTGAGAAATGAGAGAGAACAGGACAAGATTCGAATAGCGGAGCGAGGAGAAGAAAAATCGCAGAGAAGGCTGATGTTTGTTCGCAGACAGAAAAGGGCAATCGAGATGCCTCGGGGTAGCTACCACGTAGTGCAGCAGAAGTTGTGCGTACACTGGATCAGAAATGTTTGTGTTTGATAGGTCGGTAAGTTTAATCCGGGTGCGGACAACCGAATATCTGGATGCTTATTTCTATATTTCTTTTAACAATCTTTTTACTTTTTGCTAGAAGTATTATAATATTGTTTCGGATGCCAGATCTCTGATTATTTTAAGTTGAAATTTCTGAACAAATAATAAACATTGACGGTTCAAACATATTAATTGCAGATAATTTTGCAAAAATTACTTCGCATTGATAAAGTTTTATCAGCGTTAGAAACAATTCACCTCGAAAGATATAAAGAATAAATCTAAGAATTAGAAAACTTCGAGTACTCGTTCTTATAATCGCTAACTGAATTTTTCGTACATCCTGAAATTTGTATTTTACGTCTCTGCCAGTTTAAGAATAAATAAAATGTTTCTTAATTACTAAAATTTAACCAAAGGGAACAAAGTAAGCAAGTTAATGAACCTTTCTATAAACACGCCTTTTAACATCGCATGCATTGTAGCACGAATTTCATAATTTCAACCTTCAACACCACTCTAATAACAACAGCTTCAAATTAACGATCCACTTCAAACACTTTCATCTAACTCAAATCAAAACTTACTGAAGATTTTTGTACAGCAGATTCCGCGAAACCACTTTTCCCATGAGGACACGTGCCACATGGAACCAACACACAAACCTACCACACATCTCCATATACTACATATTTTTCTATATATACGTATATGTGAAACAGAATGATCGTGCAGCAGGCGAAAGAGAACGAAAATCGCCGAGAGTAAAGGAGAGTACCGAAAAGGGGTAGTAAAACCGCGTAGAACGTAGAGAAGGAGGGAAATAGGGGCAGGGGGAGAACGGAGGAAATATCAGCGGGATAGGTACAAATACGGCGCTATATATGACAGTTTGATGTATAGTTGAATTTTTATGCCGGTGAGAGATGTTATTGCCGCGTCACAGGATGAATCTCTGATATGTCGAGGGCGGCAGCGAGAAAAGTTGGCAGCGAAATCGATATCGCATGATTTATGCCTAGATTGAGTTTTTCCGTTCTTTCTCTGTATTCCACTCGTCTCCCCGCCACCGCCACCACCGCCAAACCCTCTCTCTTTTTTCAACCCTGACGTCGAAACGTCTGTTACGATCTCGCTTACTCTCTTTCCGACTCTCTGTCTTTCTATTTCCATTGCACACTGTCTGCTCGCTTTCATTCACCACTAGTCTCCTCTTTGTCAATACGGTACGTCGGCCAGGTACGACAGAACCTAATTTCAGCGAGGATTGCGCGTCAGAATCGACTGCGTCGATTGGCGAGATGCCTGTTTCTCTATGTTCGGTATTCCGCCTCCTGTTCCGATAAAATTTCCGCATGAAAATTATCGCGCGCTTTAAACAGCATGCTCTCTTTTCATCGATCTCTTCTCAGTCTCCCTGCCCCCCCTCTCTCTCTCTTGCACGAACATCCCGATTAAACATGAGCAAATTAGGAAAATCGGGCTCCAGCTGAGAATGAAATGGAATAGTTGTTTGGATTGTGCACTTCAATCTCCATTTGTGATTTGTACAGTGACGAGCATACGGATAGGAAAAATATCTGTGTGAAATTTAACTTAATTTAATTTAATTATAGGGTAATAATTTATAGGAGCTTCGAATCTTGAAATATTTCTCATTTCTTCTTTTTTTTAAAAAAACGTCTATGAAAATCGAAAATTTAGCTAGGTTTTAAAAGTACGTCAATATGGATTCATTTATATCTGAAGTTGTACGAACGAGGAATATTTTTTAACGCCGTACTTCGGAAAAGTCCGTATTTTCAAGGATATGGATCCTGATCGCAGAAAATATAGAACTTATGGCCAGGTTGCATATAAATTTCTTTTTATCGAGTATATCGTAGCACCTTACGATTCGCGGCGGAGTTAAATATAAATTTCCTTTCATGGAATTGGCACGTTTCCGGGTTGCCTTGACCCTCTCCAGGGTTTTACATGACTCTAACAATGTAATTGTAAATTCAAAATTAATTTTTTATAAAAAAAGAAGAAGCGTCGCCTCCGTCCGAACTACGATCTAATTTATAAAATAGAACCAACCCCCGACGATTGAAGTGTAAAATAAAAGAAATCAAAATAAAAGTTATGTAAGGGAAGCAGTTTTTCCATATATTTTACACAATTAAACTATCTTAAAATTAAAGTCTGTTCCAAAACACCTAGTCTGTTTATAAAAGACCATTTTCCTAAAAGATGACAAAAGCTATTAAAACAATCTAAGAACACAGACATTCTCTTGCAGAATACCTTATCTAAAAATCCAACGAGCCATATAAATTATCCAAAAGACCCTATTCCCCATAAATACTACTACTGTAATCATCTGAAAACAAAGCTGAGAATCTGAGAATCCACCTATACTCTTCATGCCACAATAAACCATCTTCCATCAAAAACACCCAATCCACTTGCAAGATACTATTTCGAACGAAATATAAAAATCCCCACTATTTACCTAAATTACGCAAAACGCTGTATCCTCTATGAACACGATGAAAATTACCAAAAAATACAGCCACCTTCCAGAAATCCATTTATTCCACCCAAAAAACCCCATCTCCCGCCGAAAACATACTATACGTTCCTTCCACTTGGACTCATTCATTCCCAAACGCAGGGTCCTTAATCCTAGGGCTTCATGGTAAGAAAAGAAATTGTCTCGAAGAGAACCAGAGTCGCGCGAATCTTCCGGAGGATCGTACTTGAGCGTGCCATAAGTCGTGGACTCGTGGCAGAAGCACGAACGCGTGTCGCGGCAAGCCGTGAATGGCCCGCTTCCGGTTCGACGTTGGTTGGTGGTTCGCGTGAATTGTACACTTTTGCTCGAACACGTCTGGACTTGGTCCAACCGGTTTTATGGCCGTCGCGGCGGCGACGACGCGAGGACGCCCTATCGACAACATGATTTGTCCGCCTTTGCGTTCGACAAAAGCCAACCCCTATCTTGAACGTAACCCACGGGGACGTACACCGTAATTTACGAGCTTGGCCATTCTTTCGATACGCGCGAATAACGTCAGGAGGTAAAAGCGCTTTTATTTCCGAGGATCGAACGACACGCGTCTCATATTTAGTCCTACGGTTATTTGTTCAACAATGTAATCGCAGTCAGCATCGAGATATCGAGACACATTCGAAGCACGTGTAAGGCGACAACGTACAACAGGTGACGGAGGTAAGCTCGCAAGAATTGATTGCAAAGCAGGTTCGAACGTGTGTGCAACTTCTTGACGATATACGAGGGTGATGGTTGAGAAGGGGTTGGTTGTGGATGTTTGGTCTCGTAAAATTGGAAAATATTTTCTGGCAGTTTTAAAGCAATATGTAATAAAAATGCAGCGTAGTTATTACTAACTAACGCAAGGTGGGAAAGGATCTTAGCTCTTTGGTGTCATAAAATTAGAAAATATTCAAAAGATAGTAATCAAGATAATCTTGAAAATTTTCTGATGTTTTTAAAAGGATACGTAACGAGAATGTAGCTAAATTTCTATTTAATTTTAGATGGGAAAGGATCGTGGTTGTTTGGTGTCATAAAATTGGATAGGATCGGGAGATAATAAGCAGGAGACCTTTGAAAATTTTCTACAGTTTTTACGGTCGACAACAGGTGGTGGAGGTAAACTCACGGGAATTGATTGCAAAGTAGTTTCTCGAACGAGTGTGGGACTTCTTGACGATACATGAAAATTGTGGTCGAGAAGAAGTTTCGTAGATGTTTGGTGTTGTAAGATTGTAGAATATTTCGAAAATAGAATATAAAGGTAAGAGTATTTGTAAAATTTTGTGGTGTTTTAAAGGAATCTGCAGTGAAAATATAGCGGAATTTGTAATTAATTTTAGGTGGAAAAAGAGAGGTTCATGGAATATATGATGCGATAAAGTTGGAGGACATTCGAGGAATAGTTAAGCAAGGGAATTTTGAAAATTTTCTGGCTTCAGATATAATTTTTATTTAAATAGATAAGTAGTGAGAGTAGAACAGATATGTAGTAAAGTTTAGGTGAAAAAAGAGCTGGTCGTAAATGTTTGATGTCATAAAACTGAACCGTATTCAAGATGCGAGAGAACTTGAAAAACGGTCCGATATTTCTTTTTTTGAAGAATACGTAGTAAAGATCTGTTCACCAAATTTTTGTAAATAAAATATGCGAAGAACCACAATTTTTAAAATGAAAACTATTCCGTTTCAAAGATTCTTCGCCGATCTCTCTGTTTATTGTATCATTTTATATTATTCGAGTAAATATGATTAATGAATGGAACAGAATAATTACACTGGTAAGAAGTGGCTATATACATCAGTAACACTCTGTTTAATGGTTCTGCATAATTGTTAAAGCACAAAGCAGTTATTAATCTTGTTACACGGTTGATTAATGACTGCAGTTTTTACGACCTAGACTTTGTAAGAAAATTAGAAGTCCAACAATCGAAAGAATTCCACTTTTTAGTGTGATCTCTCAAGATGAAGAAAATTTCTATTCAATTAATTTATGATTCATTTGCATTGTTTTTGTTATTTGAAAGTGTTGGTTTGTATTACGAAAAGGGGATTCGTAGGAGAATATAATTGCACAGACAATTGGTTTGATACATAATTACATTTCTGTACTGTAGGGTGAATCTAGTTCAAAGCTACCGTAAGTAAAACTTCATAGAAATGTAGTATCATGGACG
Source organism: Bombus vosnesenskii (assembly GCF_011952255.1). Taxonomy (NCBI): domain Eukaryota; kingdom Metazoa; phylum Arthropoda; class Insecta; order Hymenoptera; family Apidae; genus Bombus; species Bombus vosnesenskii. Next base: position 700,825 of record NW_022882987.1, read on the forward strand.
AAAGGCTTAAGAGGTACCGGGCGAACCATGAACAATGTCACGAGAAAGCTTAAGTGCCGACAGGCCCAACAGTGTATCGTCGGTCCTTCAATCGAATAGTTACGCGAAAAAGGCCTGCATGACCCTGGCCACGAGCGGTTGCGGGACACGTGCGTGATGGGGCTAAGACAAAAGACAAAAGACAAAGGGATGCTAAGGAAGAAAGACGAATTAACAGTCAGTGTTAGTTGAGAAGCCAAAGAGTGTAAATCGAGAAGTCAGGGAGTGCGAATTGCGTTGTCGAGATAGTTTGGTCCGCGTGAGAGAGAGAGAGAGAGCGTTGGAACCGTAGTGACGAGAGTTGCAAATCAATTATTTATTTGTCTTAATTATAGTACGTCATTGTATTTAGTTCATGTTAAACAACCATCGTTTCCTGCCTAACCAACACCTGTTTAATCCATTTTAAATAAATTAATTGTAGTAAGATCCTACAGAAATGTAATACATTCGGTAATAATTCAACTGTGGAAAATAGTAAATTAACTGTGAACCATACTCGATTATCAGGCCATTGTATCTTTGTTGGAATCGAAATTGCGTAAGATGTCATCTACAGCGAATTCGAACTATATCGTTGGTATAATAGCAATGTTATCCTAGTTAAATGATTTTAGATCCCAACTTTAGATTCAATTTTGTCATGCTGTACGGCTGTAATTAACTGCAATATAAATTGTCAGGGGCTTGAAAACCGAAATTCTTCAGAGCAGACAGTTTTCAAATTACTCCCACTAATTCTTGAAACTGGACAACACTTTAATTACCTTCTAACATACGAAACAATTAAAAATTGCTATACTTTTATAATTACGAGGTTATGTGACTCTGTGGGTTTATTTTAAAGAAATGACTGAAATCCTTTCAGTGAAAGAGAACATATCGATCAATAATTTATCTTTAGCAATTTATGATATGAAATCTAGAATTGAAAACACGCAACTATACGAATTACTATTATTTTCCGCGACTAGATCGTTGCTACATTTCGATAGAATTCACGAACGTTCGTCGTTTCCACGAATTCTATAATGCACATCGATAAATGCATTCGTCACATCCCAGATTAAAAAATTCGACCAATTGAAAGTTAAGTTACCAAGCAAAATGAACAAGTTCAGTTTTTAGAAGCATAGTTTGTATTTAAGATGATGTCCATAGTTTGTGAGACGATAATAAATGCCTGAGGTATTCCACATTTGATGTGGCACTTATTTGAGGATAGACTAAATAATCTTATTATAAATAAATATTATGAAATTTAAAACCAACGTTTAGGTTTCGTAACTACAGTAAAAATATGATCTTCCGCTTTCTTTAGCCTTCTTAACTTTGTAACTTCTAGTACGTTATCATTTATAAATATAATTTACAACCACCAATATATGTTCTTGAAATTTTCTTATAATTTGTAAAAGCTAATTTGCAAGAAGCTAGTAGTAAAAATGAAGTCAGTTTGTCAGTGAAGAAAATTAACGTTGAACAATAAAAATCTCCACTTGAGACTACAAGAGGGAATATATCATATTCGAGGTTCTTTCATGGGACACGCGGTTGACATCGTAAGATTATCACACTACATTGATCCTTCTGTTTTTCATTCAGCACGATATCGCGTTGCATGCAGCATTGAGCTCGGCCATCTAGATGTATTAACGCGTTAGCCATGAACGAATTTATCTTGCGCCGGCCAGACCTTGTCTTTCTATCGATATCGTCACGTTAACGGGGCAAAGCCAGTTGGAAGCGAAGGGCGACAGCCCTTTCATGATAAATTTATGGAATCGCGTCGGAGAAGTCCTGAAGTGGACAGATGAAACGGACCGGAGGCGTCGACAACCTTCCAGAATCGATATCGCTTGATTCCTTTTATCGTCGAGTTAAATATATACATTTCAGCGTTATTTAGATTTTCTTTTTCTTTTTTAATACAAAAAAGAGTTTTTAGGTTTAAAAAGAATAATTAATCGGGGCTTTGTCTTTCCATTTCTATAAACGATGGAAAATTTATTCGAAAAACGATGTATTTAAAAAAAGTATTCATCTAAGTACAATTTATTTTATAATCCACAAAATTATAAATTTGCAATTGGATGATTTTAATCCAACATATGTTAATCATTTAAGGTATTTACATTCATGTTTATTAATATAGGAGACACATACTAATTATTAAAATCAATTTTTGTGTATTTATACAGTATTGACGTTTACGCTATTAATAAGCGAATATATGTAGGCTATCTATTCATAAATAAATCTTTCGTCTTATGTTAATATCTTACCTATTGGAATTTTCTGTTCTGTCACTAATATATCTTAGAAATTATGTTATATTATTAATAAATACTTATATACCATTCGCAAAATAATTAATATGTATAATAAATGGGTTTATATCATTCTACGATCTATAATAGAACATAAAGTAATAATTTTAAGATATTTTGCTATGTTTGAAAATATCGTACGTCGAAACATACATTAATCACCAATAAAAGATACAAATCTGTAATCCTTCATGCAAAATTATCTCCACAAATTTTCACTCTTGTAACTATTTCTCCAAATCAAACACTTTGCTGGGAAAATTCTTCACCTACGCGACGCGTTACCTCGCTATCCAATCGCTATAAGAAGAATCCATCAACCGACCAAAGATCCAAGTTTGAGGAGAACCTACTTGAGAACGTCAATACCAGTGGTGAAAGAAGATCGCAAGACAGGAAACCATACTCGACGCGCGATTTCACGCGAAACGATGCGCCCAGAAATACATGCATTCCGTATCATCGTTCCCAAAGGGATGCCGTGTCACGTTGTTGATGTTTAGATAGCTCGTGTGGGTCGAATCGATTTGCGGATAAATTCAGCTAATTAATTATTCGCGCAAACAGTTCGCGAAACGTTGTTTTGCTACGTACGCGAGCTGATAATGACCGGATTTATCGACTAATATATAATTAAGTAAATGAACGGCGAGTATGTTCATCGTCGCTCTCTAAAACTATCTACTATGTTGAAGCGATTCGCAGAGAAGTGCTAGCATGCATAGTTAAGTTGAAGTTCGAAACGAGTAGCGCTTAACGCGCCAGATAACACGGATGAAATTTTTATGAAAATTTTATGAAATTTTTAAAAGAAGTTGGCATTCCATTACGGAAGGGACTATCAAAGAAATCACGTTTCATGCCGCGACAAATCTGCCCATCCAAGTAAATTGCGTGACCAAGAATTAATTCTCTCGCCATTCTGAGTAATTTGCAATTTTAAACATTTTCTTCTCTTTTATACTTTTGACTACAAAAATTTGATATTATGGAACTGAGATGTAGAACCTGATATCATTAACAAATATAATCCTCTCCAGAAGAATAAAATTAATTTAAAAATAATGTATTATAATTAAAATAATATTATGTAAAATATATTATATCATAATAGAAATAATAAAAAAATAATATAAAAATTCAATTATGCAGGATTAATATAATTATTTTTTTTCAGTATCATTAAAGCGTAGTTGCAATTAACAATAATTAAAAGCTAAATGGAACTGGATTGAGAGCGGACAGTTCAGACGGGTATTTGCTTAAACACATGTTATAATAAATATGAATTGCATACGATTATAGTACAACATATAACGAATATAATTAGTTATTATTTTACGAAAAGTACAATTTGCCAATTAACCAAGTGAACCGGATTGCGAAGCAAGCAAGTGATTGATTCAGTTTCCTCGATGTGGTTTCAAGTGATTCAAGGAAATACTAAGAAAGTAATTTTCGAACAAGAATTCCCGCGATTTCTTTTACGTGAAATCTGAATTAATTGATTCACGCATCAGCACGTTCTTAATTAATTCTCCTTTCCGCGATTCCGAGTAATTAAGGGAATTAAGAACGTGAAATACCATCAACAATTACCTCATATTTCTATCCTTTTATTCCCAAATAAAATTATTCGTGATATAATAAACTGTGATAAACTTTAATGAAAAACATGGCCTAGAACAAATTAATACATGTAGTATCGTGGACGAAAGGCCTAAGAAATACCTGGCGAACTATGAACAATGTCGCGAGAGCCGAGGCGCTGTCGGCTCCATCAATGCATTACCGGGTCCTTCAGGTAAATAGGTAAATAGCCGAAAAGACCTTCGTGACCCTGGCTACGAGCGTCTGTAAAACACGTGTGCGGTGGGCCCAGCAATAGACAATAGAGCGCTACAACGGCCCGAGAGGCAGTCGAAAAGCAGAGAGTGCGAGCCGAGGAGCCGTGTGCGAGTCGAGCGGAGACAGAGGTTGCGAGTGGCGTTGCCGAGAGAGTGTGGATTGCGCTGTTTTCTGTGCGTTTGGCGTGAATAGTTCAGGTTGAACAACAATCGTCTTTTTCTGTCTGATTAACATCTCTATTGTCCACTCTTTGTAAACACATTATATCACGATATTACATATTTTTGGGGGCTCAGCCGGGATTGGACAAGACAGAAAACGAAACGGTTTAACAGAGCTATTCGAGCTAGTTGTGAATTTACCGGTACGCGGTGCGGTAAAAGACGATATCGTTGACTGTTTAAGTTCGTGTAGTGTGAAAAATGGCAAATGTCGGGGACGAACGATTGTCGGGTGAAGAGGGTTCGACGCTGGAGAAGCTGAGGAGTAAGCTCGCGCGAATGAACCTCCTTATATCGGGTGCGAGGTCAGTGCTGATTGCAAGACTGAATCGGGCGTGTAGGGCTGGACAATCGTGTCCTAAGGGATCGACGGGCGGTGAAGAGCTAACCGGTCAACGAGATCTAGGAAACGTACAGAGAGCTGAGCGTGATTGTAACGAAGATGAAGATGTTGAGAAAATGAATACGAAGGAGTTGAAGGAGCGCCTCGCTAGTTTGGGTTTAAAAACGACGGGAAGAAAAGTAGAATTACGCGCACGGCTACAAGCGGCCATGGATGGTAACGACATATCGTCGGAAGAAGGAAGCGACGACGAAAGTGAGGATGAAGATGACAAGAAAAACGCAAGAGGATACAAGAAAGATACGCGAAGGGTGTATCAGGACCGTGCCGAATGTTGTCGAAGGGCATGCGTTGGTTCGACACTGAGTTTTAGAGACGTCGAAGATGCACTAGAGTCGTTTAGTGGCAACAGAGGTGAAAATGTCGAACGATGGTTCGAGTCGTTCGAGGAAGTCGCTGATACGTGCATGTGGTCGGATGGGCAGAAGGCAGTCTACGCCAGGAAGCTGCTGAAAGGATCAGCGAAAATATTCGAGTGTCATGCCAGGACTTGGCATGAGTTAAAGAGGGGGCTAGTGAAAGAATTTTCGAGGAAAGTCAACAGTAGGCAAGTACATCAGAAACTTGAAGAAACAAAAAAGGAGAGTGATGAAGCATGTTTGGCTTACATGTACCGCATGCTCGAAATAGCCAGCCATGTGGACATGGAGGAGGAAGCAAAGGTGGAATACATAGTGGATGGAATAATAGACGACGAGAACAATAAGGCTGTATTGTACGGCGCTACGTCAATCAAAGAGTTGAGGAAGAGGTTAGTGATGTACGAAGAGCAGAAGAGTCGCAAAACAAAGTCGATTGTGAAGCCGGCTAAAACCCAGAAGAACGGGAAGCCCAGTCAATCTGTAGACGCAATGAAGAAAAGAAGATGCTTCATTTGCGATAGTGAGGATCATCTAAGTGCTAAGTGTCCGGAGAGGGGAGAAGGTGTTAGGTGTTCCGAGTGCAGCGGATTTGGACATATTGCAGCGAGGTGTACGGCACGACCGAAAGAGACTTGCGTAGTGTCAAGATCCGAAAAAGGGAAGTATGTGAAGGACGTGTCGATAGATGGCTGCAGGTTTGTCTCGTTAGTGGATACAGGTAGTGACCTTACGTTCATACGAGCGGATGAGTATGCGAGGTTAGGTTCACCACCTCTGGGAAACTGCAAACTTAGGTTTGATGGTTTTGGTTCCGCTGGCAATAGTACCTGGGGCGAGTTTACAAGGGTAATGACGGTCGACGGGTACGACTTTACTGTCACCCTGCATGTTGTCTCGAATAAGGTAATGACAAGACACAGTCTACTCTTAGGTACCGATTTTTTAGACCAGGTAGAGTGACGGGTTAAACGGGGCGAAGTGACTTTCTTGCGGCTTGACGAACAGACTAACAAAGACGTGTCGGATGTGTTTAGAATTAACGTAGTAGAACAGACTGACGAAACAGACCTAACACACGTACAGGAACTGCATTATCGTGAAGCGATTCGGGATATTATTAAAGGGTATAGGCCGGAGAAGAAGAGAGACGTCGGGATAACCGCGAAAATAGTTCTGAAAAGCGACAAACCGGTAGCGCGAAGACCGCGAAGACTGGCGCCGAGGGGGAACGGGCAGCATGTCGACCAGGTTCAGAAATACCTGAATTCCACCGTAAACAGAAGCACAGGGAAGACTCCTTTCCAGCTACTGGTCGGAGTCGAAATGCAAGTCAGGGAAGAGGCGAAGATTAGAAAGCTGATCGACGAAGAGTGGGCCGCGAGGTTTGAAGAACAACGTCGCGAGCTACGTGAGGATGCGAAGAAGAAGATCGCCGCAACTCAAGAAGAAAATCGTCGAAGTTACAAGAAAAGAAGAAAGCGTGCGAAGCAGTACCGAAGGAAGGACCCGCACACACCTCGATTTTATGAAACCTTGGGTCCTAAACGCCGAAAGTGACGCATCTGATGACAGCGAGATAGAAGGCAACATCTGAGGGCAGATGTTATTGCAGGATGGCCGAGTGTAGTATCGTGGACGAAAGGCCTAAGAAATACCTGGCGAACTATGAACAATGTCGCGAGAGCCGAGGCGCTGTCGGCTCCATCAATGCATTACCGGGTCCTTCAGGTAAATAGGTAAATAGCCGAAAAGACCTTCGTGACCCTGGCTACGAGCGTCTGTAAAACACGTGTGCGGTGGGCCCAGCAATAGACAATAGAGCGCTACAACGGCTCGAGAGGCAGTCGAAAAGCAGAGAGTGCAAGCCGAGGAGCCGTGTGCGAATCGAGCGGAGACAGAGGTTGCGAGTGGCGTTGCCGAGAGAGTGTGGATTGCGCTGTTTTCTGTGCGTTTGGCGTGAATAGTTCAGGTTGAACAACAATCGTCTTTTTCTGTCTGATTAACATCTCTATTGTCCACTCTTTGTAAACACATTATATCACGATATTACATACAATTAATACTACTTACATAGAAATCAGATTGCGTAAAGTGGAATCAGCATTATGGACTTACCTAGAACAGAAAAATAATATATATATGGTTAATTAAAATCGCAGGATTCAAGAAATGATTTAAGCCAATAAAAAAGATCAAATATTCAAATAGTGTATAAAATACATATTATATCGTTGGATTAAAAATAATTTATAGCTGCCATTCCCACAATTATTTAAAGTCTATAGGTACCTATTTGCCTATTATATGGTTAGTTTGCAAATGTTTGTGCAAATTCATGTTTTGATAAACGCAGCTTATAAACGTGAAGAAACACAACCTGAATAGGAATACTTGTTCACCTACTAAATATTATAACGCGCACATTGAATATTTTATATATCGCGTGCATTCTGTGCATTTCTCTGTATGGTCATACAAACGTTTTGACGTTTAAAACTGTGTGAGGGTAGTTTACAAGTAAAATAAAATTTATCTATAATTCTATGGTCAATGAAGCTCGTAGAATAGCGTAAATTAAGAACTGTTCTTTCCCCCGTGATATGCTAAATGTTCTTTAGATCTTTATTCCAGGTTTCCATTTAATTTTCCAAAACACCTACTTCGCTCGTTGCACCAGTAGTAAATTAACGCAATCTAATTAACTATTCGACGTTCTGCGTGGCTTTACTACCTCGGATCTCCGAAAAAGCAAGAAAGAGCGAAGTAACAGCCAAGAATGTGTGAAAGAGAGATGAATTCAGAGAGATGGGTGACAGTCGCGGCCGCAGAGAGGAAGACACAGCTGACGTAGGAATTAAATTGCAACGGTCGGACTCGCGCTCGATTACTTATTCCAGCCCTGTCACTCGTAACTCTAATCCAGATTAAACGATCGATCGCGGCAGATTAGTGCGTAAAAAGCGGCGGCGCGTGTCGCTGCAGAACGGAGCGGCTTCGATACTACTAGCTAGATAACTAGGCGGGTAACTAAGTCCGACATTTAATGCGTACACACGCCACTACTCATGCATAGAGTTTCCCCCGTTCCACTACATTTTGCCACCGCAATTTTGTAGTTTAACTATACTATGCCGCGTGTAGTTACAGTTCTCAGATTTTTGGCAAACCTGACTAAATTGTAGAGTATTCTGGGAATTTGAAACTCGTCTGCATCCGACAACATCCTGGAATCTGATCGTTATGTATTTCCAGTTATGGGAATTCTCTTGGGTTTCAGCGTTTCAGTGTTTCTTTTGTGTGCCATTGATTATTGCTTCGGTTGCTTTTCTTTCAACTAACCACATGTTGGAACTTTTTTATTGATTTTTTAAATTGCTTGTATCGTTGGAATTTTCTCCCCATATCCTTATACTGATTTTTATTGTTAAAATCTCAGTTTAAATTTGGAAATATTCTTCGAAAATTCCTTTCTTTGAATCTTCGTTGTATCTTTTATTGCTGAAAGTCTTTTTATTATGTCTTTGCACTGTTCTTCTTATGATTAATGATTATGAACCGCAAATGTGTCGATTTATCATTCAATTTCTAGTATACAATTGTTAACGGATAATATGGAATTTTTTTCGTTTATTAGACTATTTATTTGCTATTTCATTAGATATATTTTATTGACGAATATCCTAATTTGTATCTTTACGAACCCAATAACGACTAATATCATTATCATATAGATACGATGGAAACATGCACGAAATATTCTTATAAGTTTGAATAACCATACACACATATTCTTTTTCCTATAAACCCGTCTTTTTTCCAGCGGCTCACCCATGCAGGTTCGATATTAAAATGGGCAGTGCCACGGGTAATCGGAGTAACGGTCGTAAATTTATTAAGACACGACATCGTATAATACGGAGAGCGGAAATAGGAAACATGAAAGGCGACGAAAGCTTTGCTCGCCGATAGCCTTTTAGCCAAGCTTTCTCGCCCGACGAATCCCTATTCGAAAAGCTTGACCGCTCTATGAATATTTCTGACCGTCTTGTTTTCTGCCGACAAAAAAATATATCGTAGTTAGAGGGTTTGTTCAGGTTATAGTGTTATGGACATTTGTAAATTTCACGTTCGTCACGGGTCGAAAGGTTGATGGAAACGATTCGTTGGCTTTTGAGAAGGATCAGGAGTAAAGCTTGGGTATTTGTATAAATTTATATCGCATTACGTTTCTTTGACTCGATGTCTGAAACATTACGTTTGTCTGCCAATTTTGAGGAGGAATAAAAGAATACTCTAATTCGAAAAGCTTAGCCAGCACTTTTCGTGATAAGGATAACTATAAATGTATACATGTATTACGTGTTGATATATTTAAATAAAGATAAACATGAATATTTTACTTTATAGATATATTATATTTATCTTATTTTTTGCTTTTCCAATAAATATTTTGATCTTTGTAACTGTATCATTCGATATCGCTTTTAAAATGAAAATTTTATAATTGTATATTTTACATATACAATTACATATACAATATATTACATATGTAATTTTAATTTGTTAATATTTATAAATATAAACAAATCCCTTTCAATATCTAGAGTAGTATGAGTCATTAAAAATCGTCAATAATATTTCACATATCATAAACAAATAAGTTAAATAGAGCATATAAGTACATCATATTTATGGAACATAATTAACTCGTATCATATATTTAAGCGTTTTTATGAATAATAACTAGTATTCTAAAAATGTTGATCAATATGAAATTTCACATTTAAATTAATCAGATGTTGCAAGAAAACTTTAATTCCATTAATATTCCATAATCAATAAAAAATTTTTATTTTAATCTTAATTCCAAGAAAATTTTTCTAATCTTTCACAACCATAACTTCTCCCAACATAAAAATTCGCTTTCTTAGGATCAATTTATTTTTTCCAAAACTTGATTTCCATTGAACCTAACATATCGACAATCATCATCATGTGAATCATGCATTAATCGACTGAAGAAACGAAGGATAGAATCAAGTTATCTTACTATCAAGTTATTTTTAGTACTCGAGAAACATCTTGAAATACTCTAAACTCGAGTAAATTCAAAGGTGCGTGGCTAGTCGATTAAAACGTCAAAGCTACTACCAGTGTCCGCTTTAATCGAAAATCATCAGAAGCGACAACCTTAACTATGCCTGTCAGAAGATAGATCCGACGATTTTTCGACGAATTATTTTCATCCATCTTGGGAACGCGATAGATTTCGGAAAATAGGAGATCAGGCAACCGAGTGCGACCTCGTCGATATTTCCGTCGTTTCGATTTCCATTCCCGTGAGAGATAAAAACGACGAAGATATATTATATGGCAATTAGCATGATTATTTATTCCTTTATCCGCGCCAATCAATGGCTACTGCTAAACGAAAATTAATATTGGTACTCGATATAACGCGTAATAATTAAAAGTTGCACTTTCGATACGAGATATAGCAGAGTTTAAAATATTACGACTTAATAATTCGAAATGGCATAATTTCACTCTGGAAATTATTCGATAAGAATTTTTATGCTTGATGAGAAAATAGTCTGAAGCATTTGTTGTAATGATCGTATAATATATACGTTGTATAATGAGACGTTTATAAGTATTCTCGAATATTTTTCAGATATTTTGGAATAGTACAGAATAGTAAGAAAACCAGGCTTCGATATAAATGGTAAAGTTTATCTTCTACTGTTATGTAGTGATATATAAGAAGAATATGTTTTTCACAAAAAGTTAAAAACATAAATGTAAGGAAATTAATTTATATTTCCTACAAAATTTTAGCTTGTTTCAGAGATGCAGAATTTTTTAAATGACATTCACGTATGTATGTGAATTACGAGAAGAAGATAAGAAATTCACATATTCTGTACGTAATAGCTATCGATAAACAACAAAAATCTTTCTACTAACCAGCACATTCGTAAGAAACTAAATCCTTCATCGTAACATCGGACAAATCCCTACCTAGAATCCCCCAGGTCCCTTAGAACCTTCTAAATAACATTACTGACAAGTCCACATGTACCTTCCATTTCAATCTTCCCTCTTTCCTGTCGGCCTTCCTTTACCAACCACTATAGCCATCCTTATTCAATCTAACAGAGCTACACAAAGCTTCAGCGTCAGAGTCTACAAAAAAGACAGTTTCATCGTAATTCACGTTTATAAGGCAACCCGACCATCCAAGTAGCAATCCTATGTTACAATCATTTGAGTAGCGACACCTTAGGGTGAATGAGGTGGAATGAAAGGAAAAGTTGACACGAATCAGACAATATCTCCACGATAAGACATTTTCAACAAAATTTCAATCGGAAATAAATTGTTGAACTCATGCTGAGTAATGTACATGTAAGAAACATCTCATGTGATAATAACATTATTATACTGACTCATAATACTAAATTTATTATCAATATACGATTCAACGCTGAATTTCCGTTGCGATCATTCTTATATTGACTTCTATGCCTTTATTACTAGTATATGATTAATTAGAAATCTTAATTACTAGTGAGGTTATTTTAAACGAAAATCTGTGAATGATTTTCCTATAACCTGTAGACTATTCTCATCGAAGCTGCGATCATGCGAAAAGCTTATAGTAAAATATTAAATGTAAGAACGTTAGGAACACTCATACGTTGATTATTCTTTGTGAGATGAATTAGTGATACATACCCGTTTCGCAGATTCTCCTTGCTCTGATCTATTTGAACAATTCCATTTCTAAATTGAAAAGAATAGAAATATAGAGAAGAATTACAAATATGTATTTCCACTGGCTGTTTGAACAAATCAAAAACAGATAGTGATAAGGAATGATGGGAATGGACACTATTTAGGAAATGATGTTTAATAGCATCAAGTGACTGGAAATAGTTGTTATGAATTTCTTAAAATTTGATAACGAAAACGTCTGACAATTGCATGCTACGAATCAGAATTCTCAAAAATTCTATATATTTCTATATATTCTACATATTCCAAATATTTCATATTCTACCAATTTAAAATTAAATTATCGAAATATTTCAAACACAATAATTTTATCTATGTCAATATATAATCGAATTATTTTTCTTCTATTGATCATAGAATCATTGTTGCCAAATTTAGCTGTTCATATAGCATCATGGATATAACCAATACGAGTATTTCCACCTTCGAAAATATTATTCATGTAATCGGATACACAAAATTCTACACGGCCGTTCATGAATCAAAGAAAACCTGACACGCGTAGATGTATATTCGTTCTCATCGAATGGTACGTATGTATATCGAAGAGGCGAAATCCCCCATCGATTGTGCATGGGCCCTCCGGTGGCATCGGTGCCACCGCTCTCAGTCTCATTAGAATCTCACTTCTTCAGTTGGATGGTAGCCCAGTTGAATCCCAGCCAATGCGGTGGCCTGCTGTTTTTGGAATTCGACTGGAGACTGTTGTTCGTACTTGACGAATGGTTCGCATGATTACTTTGTTTAGCATGAGAATACGTTCCGTTCGATCTTGGACGGTGTCTGTGCTCGAGGCGGCACGATTTATGAAGTATCTGATAGGATCCTGGCAGCGTTCTGATGCGAAACTTTCGATTGAAACGCTTCGTACCAGTCAACCGACCCGACACCTGAATAATTTACGACTCGCTGCCGGGACGATCGCCGTTTAATTGCTCAATCATTCCGAACAGATTGTTATTCGCCGCCTGAAATGATCGATCAATCGCGATCTTACGCTGATAAGCGCATCGGGAGATCCAAACGAGATTTACTAGTGAGATCGAGGTTGTATTGTTTCGTAGTGTTTATGGTCGGTTTTGATCTGGGTACGTTAGGATTAGGTTAACGTTAGGTCTGCAAGCGTTCTATGATTTACAGTAGAACTTCATTTATTATCTGAATTTATCGGAGAACAAACAGTTCGTACAATTGAAGTTTACGTAATAAGAGTTCACCAATTTCCTTTGTTGATTAATAATCATATAATTTTCCTTATTTTTCGTTCACATAATAAGAGTTCAGGTAAGAAGGCTCATTGGATAGAAGTTTAGTTAACTAATTAATTCGTTGCAGAACCAACGTTGCAGTAACGCGACATTGTAATGTTTTTGTGATATTTTTCATTCAATACGTTGTACATTATCAACTCTGTTTCTGAGCATTGTGGCTATGAAAGCAATCGCAAAGTCCTGCTTAATAATATTCCCTTTAACTCGACAGTGACAGATTTTCTTCAATTAAAATTAAACACGATTCTGCCTTGGACTTCAATCTCCCTGTACGAGCAAACTATTCCCTCCGTAGGAACCTAATACATCCCAATTTTGCCTAGTTTCCGATTGATTCCTAACTATCGACATGCCATACATTACCATCAAACAAGAAAAGAATACGAAAACGAAGAGGCAAGTAGATTCGATCACGTCACTCTGTCGCAAAAGTTCTACGAATCCCACGAGATGCGAGACGACTTTTTCGTAACCACAACTTCAGGATTAATATGGATCGGTTGACATGCGACAGGAAAAACAACTCAAAACACTCTGAAAGTACATTGACATCGTTTCATGTGTCAGGATCCTTTCTTCAACTAAGAAGCTAAGTCTAAAAGAAACGCAGAAAATTTCTCATTCTTTCTTTCTTTTCAAATTAAATTAGTCTTAAATTAGACTGCGAATGCTTGTGCAAACTTATGTTTTTAGAAATGGAATCTAAGCAGATGTTTATTTCTACATAGTTTATTTATATATAGGTACTTTGTATATCTTATGTAAGTATTTTCGTACGACGTATACTGCAGATATTTTTGCATCTTTAAATTTTCAATAAATGTATAAACATTCGTAATTTACTTATGATATTGTTACGTTATTTACTACGTTCCATTCTCACGAATTATTTATATAGAATTGCTACTGTTAAGATAATCTATATATTTCTTTTCCTTTATTCCTTCAACTAAATGAAGCTTGTCATACTACCATGTTGCTGAAAGAATCTTGTTATGTAAAATTTACTAATTTCATAATAATCTATGTATATAAGTATTTGTACCAATTATCGATTGCAAGGAGTAGTTCACATTTCATAGTAGGAAAGCATAGTACATATAAGACAGACGATATAGCACCCGAGGGAACTGCGCCTTTCCGCCTGGAAACCCTACTGAATTTTAAGCCACATAATCCGACCGCGTTGTAATACTCTTCTTCCCTTGGTATCAAAATCTCTTTAAACTAGACAACTTCACAGAACACGCGTAGCTACAGTTTTCGGTCATTAGGAGTACAAAGCGAGAGTGGAGACGTGTATCTTGAGATCGCTGAATTTGGAATACGAAAGAGATAACGTTTTTATTATTTTTATTTTCCTTTAAATACTAGCATTTCTTTTAGACATTTCCTTGCGCACTTCTTATTCTCGGTTGTAATCTTTTGAGAACTATTTTGTCTGTTGAAAATCTATCAAAATGCACATAGTAACGCGTATTGCTCCGATTTATTGTTTTTACTATTGTACTAGAAATATGCAGATGCTTTTTGCAAAATTAATGTCAACTTTTATCAAGTTAAGAATATAATTGTATATACCTATTCATTTTTTCATTACATACATTCATTCATTCATTACATTCAATTATCTTACTTTTCCACTGAACGAAAGGAACATAATAAAATAATATATAATATATAAGGTATGCATATAATATTCATTTAATGTTAGATATAACAAGATCGTTTCTTTTTTAAACGAATCACCCTGTATAATCGGCTGCACGAGCATCAAAGCCGTTAGAACACTACTTTCAGCCTATTCTCCGTCGTCTCTCCTTCAATTTCTCCACCGACAGCTTGCCTCCCTTTCAAATTCACCTTCCTCCTTTCTTCGCCTGTCTCCCTCCAATAATCTCGTTTCACGCAACACTCTCTTTTTCTCTTCGCGATCTCTCGATCTACCGCTTCGTCTTCTCCCTCTCCCAGCAGGCTTCCTTTTCTTTCTATCTTCTACCCGCATTCGCCATCCCCATATCTGTTTGCTTAATGAAATAGAAAGAAAAAAAGAAAAAGCGCGTGGGAGCGAAAGCGTGGCAGCATCTTTCGTCGAACGATTCGTTCGAAACGACAAGATTCCACAAAATCATCCTTGACTGTTTCGCACTTTTCGATTCACTGATTCCCGTAGCATTATTTGTACATTCTTGATTTTTTAGCGATTTATTTCATGAAAGATAACAGAATTCTGTTATTTCACGAAGATTTGTTCGTCAATAATCTGCGAGCGACTTTTCCAACAAATGCAAAAATTATCCTCTTATACTTATATTTGTGAGTTTATGGGTATATACATTTCATTAACGTTTCATTTGCAATTTTTTCCAATGAATTTATTATTGAACTTTATTTTTTGATACTGTCATTGTGAAATGGAATTCTATGGATTTGTTTAATATTTTGCTTTTACATATTTTATTATTTTTCATGTGTATATGGTTCGATTTCAAGCTTTCGAGCTTTTAGCTTTTCAAAAATTCATCAATGTTTAATAATATTGCGTGCATGCAATTTTTATCCATTATCTCCCAAATCAGTCCTTAACGAATTCATCTAATTATTCGAAATCATATATATTCATATTAAGGGGGAAAATTTGGATCTCGAAAAATGCGGAGTCGAAGTTTCAATATGTTCATCAAATGTTCTTTAAAGACAGAATCAAAAAAGAGGATTTATTAACAAAAAATACTAAAGAGATAACTATCTTATGCACTTTATGCAAAATTACATGTTTCAATAATGCCTCATGCTACATACGATATGTTGTATTCGTTCGTTAATCAAAACATGCGACGTACGCGTAAATTAATATGAGACGGTTAATATTAATGTTAGATGCTCTGTAACATAATATCGAATCGTTTATAATAAATCGAATAATAAATAACCTATTTTATGACTAGGCATTAAAGTAAAAACGTGAGATTCCAAAGACACAAGAAATACCTAACTAAAAAGTATCCTAAATATATCATAATTTAATAAACTGTCTTAAAAATTCATCCTTTCAACATCGAGTTGCTTTCTAATATATGTAAAATTTTAGATCAGTTTCATCGAACACAAATAAATTTATTTATTATTTAGTTATATTTAGTTAGTTGATAATTTATTCAAGTACAATATAGTTAAATAAAGATTCTAAATGTCAGACAATGATTGAACGTCGAAATATTTGGGGACTGTCTGATCCAAACAAGCTTTATGGGCAGCAGAACGTTTCCATGGCGGAAAAGTGAATTAATTGCAATCGAAAACCAGGAGAATATAATGTTCAAAACTGCTTGTAGATTTATACGATTCGGATAGGGCGTCTGCGGTCCTGACAATGAATATTCATACATTTTGCCCGAGCCATATATCCATTGATTGAGATATTCGAACCGATAGCGGCGAATACTCGAATTAGAACATAACCGAATACCGAAGGGTCCGGTTGAACTAATTCACGGTCTGCATACGATCACCTCCACCTCCATGTTCGAATATCGTGTAATTTGTAAGCGGAGAAATAAACGTTTCCAGTCTCTCTTTAAAACATTCATCATACTTTTATCAATCTATCTCTGTTTTACATTACTTTCCGAAAATTTACTACCATTACGTATTCCATAGAAAAATAGTTATTATTACTAGAGGTTTTATTACGCTGTACTTATATTACATTGCTAGATCAAAAATTTAGAATTAGAATCATTTTAGAAGACAGTAATTTGAAAGAAACGTAGTTTAGAATTTTGTCATCTTAAAAAATTGGTTTATCAATAACCTAATAAGGATATCATTAGACTATGGATTTTTATACATTTATGGGAAAATGCGAAAGTTCGAGGAATATACATAATATGGAATTACTAAGAAAGTTAGTAAAAGATTCAATATGGATGTAACTGAGAAGTGACTTCAAATTTCTAACTAAAAATATACACGGTGTTTACATGCGAAATTTAACAATAATGAAGAACATTAGGAAGATCAAGGCACGCTGTACGAAAAAAATCTTAATTAAGATTTTAGAATCTGAAAGATTTACACGCAGAGTACCTATGTATCTAAAACTGAAAAGCTCCGACTTCTAAAGTTCGAAGTTCAACAGTTTTAGCATCAAAAACTTAATAATACTCAAGGTTTATAGTTGACATCAAACAGATTAGAGCTGGGAAGCTCGAAATTTAGAATCTTATCCTTTAACTGTACAAATTTTCTTCTATGTGTCTTCTTAATTAAAAGTATCCCATACAGGAATAATTACTGTTCATATTAAGCGGCCGGCGATATCAAGAATATTTGTCAACTATTTTCGATATACGTAATCTGAACAGTATAGTAGATAAACAGACTTGACAAAACTTCGAGAAAATCACGTTTGTCCCCAATTTCTGTACCATGCACAAAGAGTTAAATCGAAATATAACGTTTCTGACACTTAGAATCACTTTAATCCTTAAAGATCTTAGAAAACGCCCTATCATTTAAAACACTTAACTAACTCAAGTCCAATATAATCTTCATACTATCCTTCTCCGAAGTACCAAAAACTCACCCATTGTCCCGAATCACATCACATATTCTCTACCTGCCAAACACCATAACCGCAACTCCTTCACCAACAAAAGTGCACCCATCGACCAGTTTACAAATCTAAAAGCAGACCGAAAGGGCCAAAGCCAAAAAGAGGCATTTCACCGGTGGCGGTGTTTATACACAGATCTCTCCCCATTCATTGGCCGAGCGTCGTCCTCCAAGAGATACTGGCTTGACCGTATATCATCCAAGACACGTCCGAGATCCGCTCGTGCACCTGTGGCAGCTCGCTACTTGAACCATCGTCGCGGCAAACGAGAGAAGCACCAGCCCCTGGTTAGCCATTCAATGATTTGAATGGGCGCATTGTTACCTGGCCATGGAGCAGGTCAGTGGTCTTTGCGTGGAATTCGAAGATGCCGAGTATTTATGAGCCATGGATTCCTTCTTTTTTTTACCACCTTTATTTGAAATTTCTTAACGTCACTCTTCTATATGCCAATGATTTAAAAATAAAAGTTTCCATAATCGGTACAGTTGCTAACGAAAGTATTCGAACAACATATCGATGCTATACTGATTATATTGGTTAAATTTGTAGCCACACTGGAAGCATGTAAAAGTTACAAGACGCTTATAAAGGTATATATTTTCTATTCTTAATGAACACATCCGTTCGCTAACTAACTAATGTATCCACACATTAAATAATAAATGCCTGTCAACGGCGTGTATTATGACACTCATTGATGTTCAGTACAAATTAAGTAGTTAACCATTCGGTAACCGAATAGTTGCGCTGTTACCTGGTTAGGAAACGAGATGTGGCCATCGCGAGGAATTCGAAGATGCTCGATATTTATGAGTCACGGTTCCTTTATTCTTCCCACCTTCGTTCCGCCGGTAGCTGGTGCACAGCGAGGAAAGAGAGAGGAAAGAAAGGAAGAGGTAGAAACGGTGACCGGTTGGGGGGGATGGTTGGTGGCTTAATGAAACCGACGATTGTGTAGCCGGGCTCCGATTGTAATACAGTGACCTGCGGTTTCTTTTGCCCTTAAGCTCCAATTAAGACGTTTCCTAGGTCCGGATTAAGCACGCCAATGGAAAAGCGGATCTCTTTTCTGAGCGGAGTCACCGCCCCCGTTGCCTTTCGACTCCACAGCTCCTACCTAACCTAGCCGACCCGTTTCCTTCTTTTTCAACTTTGATTTTATCCCCCGTCCGTTCCTTTAAGCCGCTACCTCCGGACCAGGCTTTCGCGAAGTCTTGCTCGTCGAGGATTTCTTGGATGTCAAGAGAGAGAGAAAGAGAGAGAAGGATAGAACGTTGCCGTGTATGCGTGGAGGGTGGAAATGGAAAGATGTGAACGTTTCTATCGTAGTATTCTCGTTAGATTCATGTCGATTTAGATCTCTATTGGCTGTTAGAGAGGGCAGTTACGTAGTTCCGTATATCTACAGTGGCTACAAAAAGTGTTCATACATCATTTATTACAGCATTTATATGATAATTAATTAATTCTTAAGTATATTGCTTCATTGTCATTTGGTAGTACTTTCGCGTGACTAAAGAATTTAATGTGGAAGTTGATAAAAAAAGCGCAAAATTGGAGAATCTCAAGTGTTGTGCAAAATTCCGGTAGCAATCTAACTTTTGCCTACTTTTTAACTTATACAAGGCTCAAGCGAAGGTATAAAACCTTTCCTGTATTGTGTATTATATTTTGTTTGAAGAAAGAAACGTATATGATGAACTTTCGTTTTCTGGAGCTAGGAGATCTCAAACAAGTTTTTGGAAAAACGTCGTAGAATTCGATTTAAATATTCGTAAAATTATTACGAAGAAGAAAGCTTAAAGAAAAAAAGCTTGGAAAAGAAACGAGGGTGAAAAGCGAAAAGGAGATGCAAGTCAGAAGAAATAGTGTTACGAATACGCTAATGGTAATTCCGGTAAATAAATAAATAATTATGTGACAAAAAGTAACGAAGGAGAAACAACCTTTAATGGACCTGAATATATTTGGTCTGAAATTTCGATACAAAAAATATGATGACACTTGCAATCGAAGAAATCCTGTTCTTTAACCCGGCAGTCATTTAGTCAATGCTCGTCGAACAGGTCGATGGCGACGTACCTCTGCAAATGAGCTCGCGGCAAGTTCCTTAAGCGATCATACGGCTGAATAATTCCGAGAGACTTTTTCTTCGAACCACTACCGGTTAGTTCTACTTCCACTTTTTCTCTTACCTTCTGCTGGTTTTACCGTTTCTTGCGTTTGCTTCTTTCGTTTCATCCTTTTTTTTCTTTTCTTACCTTCCTCTCTCGTTTTATTTCTTTAATTCTTATTCGAGTGCTTTGATCATCCACGAACAAAGAAGGGAACTCTCGCCGAAGAAGACATTGGTAATTAAGCAATCCCTTTGAGAGCGATTTGCTGAAATCTGGCGAGCGGACAAATATTTTGTCGACGCCCTCTTACCAGTTGTTTCTCAACGATCCGAGTCGATTGATCTAATTACCAATAGCTGCTCTTCCCTTTTCCCGGGCATCTCAAATAAACTTGGGATAGGTATTTTATATAGGTGCCTAGTTAGATTTTAAAGTTTCTTAGATTTAATTCGGGAGAGAAGCATTCAAAGATTAAAGATGAATCTACTGGGTATTTTAACTTTTCATCCCTTTTACAATTTGTAAGATAAATGGCGGACTGTTTGAATTTTTCTCTTCATTCCTTTCATAATTCATCTTTTATTAGAGTAAAAATAATAGCGAATATACATTAACGATTATAATACGTGATGGTTAACGGAAATGTTTGCATAAACTAGATTTTACAGGAAAGTGCTAGCTGCTATAAAAATGTGATCTTTTAACCAATTATCTTTTTAGAAAATATAATTCATTGCATTATTACGCGGCTGTTCAATAAAAATAAATAATAAATGACACATAATACGCAATGCGTAATAAATTTACAATAATAATTGGTATGCGCCATTATTATTGTTCGTCATTATACAATTATCAATATGCTAGTTCGACAATAAATTAATTACATTCTATGTAAATACAAGATAATTTAAATACGATTTAAGTTCGAAATATGGTGTGTTTTATTTAACCAAAGATCTTTCAATTTGTTTCTTGCATAAAACACGGAAAGAATATCGAAATATTTCAGGAGGAAAACGGAAGCGCACCAATCGTCGCGTGGAACGAAATATTACCGTTTCTCATTTCCCAAGCGTATTCGCAGGACTCCTGGAACGTTAAAACACTCGTTTTCAAGCTCATCGCTCAACCGTCTCGCGGAAATTCGCAGACGATTTCCACAAGATGAAGAATATCTCTCGACCTTGGACCGTCGAATGAATATTTCGGTTGTGTTCATGAGTTCTTCGTCCCAAGAACAGGAAAGTGAGCTCCGAATCGAAATATTTAATTCAATCGGGTGGAGTTGAGAAGACTCGAGAAATCTGTTTTCGTTTGCCATGAAAGAGGAGTCCTAATAAATTATCATTTCTAACGTATAATCTACCACGTGTTAATTGGAGATACAGTTATTCAAAAATTTAAGCGTTTAATTGAAGACGACATGTTTTATTTATGTTAGATTGATTAACTTTAATTTCACAAAGAAAGTTTAGTTATTGCTCTCTTGGCTGATAGATCGATATACTTGAAAAGAATTAGCTTTTAAAATAATAGTAGTTTGACAGAATAAATATTTTCGTAGCATTTTTTATTAAATTTAACGTAACTTCTGACATTCATACTACAGAATAAATTGTAGTATGGAGGGAATATTATTTTATACTATAATAGCAAAAAAATATCAATCTGTTTACATACATGTTATGAATTATAATCAATTCTTCTGATTTTCCAGAGAAAAGATGTATTTTATAAATTTGAAGAAATCAATAAATTACACGTTGTATATATTTTCTCTCATTAAACATTACTTGCAAAGTAAACAATACTTATTAAACTGCAGCTTTGACAACGGTTAATGAAACCAAACAAAAGATAAACGAAATTAGCTGGCAGATTTTATTTCGTAGAGTGGAAAATCAGAAATGGAAATAAAGTGACGGAAAAAGGAAAGAGAGTGCATCGTTCGCGAAAAACATGAAACTGGGATTGTTACGTATTAATTATGTGTATTTCAGGCAAACAACGATGAAATTGTTATTCTGCAACGACAATTATAAAAAAATAATATAAAAATAAATGTGTTCCGTGAAATTCATACAGAAGTAGTGAAAAATATAATAATTTTACATGAAATTCATCCACTTTTCCGATGCACGCACTGTTCATGAATTTAACCTTGGATCAATTTGCAACAAAGGCGGAAAAAGTAGATTTCCAAAATCCACAGAACAGTCCGCCACTGTAAATTTACAGGCTCACAGAGGCTCAGCCAGGACAAAACGTGTCAACTTTTTCGACTTTTTAGATAATAACGAATTCGAATAGTCGAGAATCTAATAATCATGTAATAAGCATGTAAGAATTGAAAGAATTCATTGCTAAAAGAGGATAAAGCGTTTTCCGAAAATGCAATTATGAGATTATTGAATAGATCAGTAAAATGCCATTGAAAAAGGCAACATCCACTAAAACGCTAATTCCATAAAAATAGTTTACCTCTAAATTTTCCTTTTATTGTTAAAAGTCATTTTTGTTACGAGCCTTTCAGTTTTGCTCTATAAACAAACTCGACCAATTCACACACTCGTAAAAGCTATTCGAGGCTCTATTGGCCGTTAATTTATTTTTCCACGCTCACCATCGATAAAAGGAAAGTAGTAAAATAAGCGACACAAAGCTGGCAAGTCGAATAACTCAACAACAAAAATTGGCCGCAGCGTTAATCGAATAACTTGCTGGACACATCAATCACAATTAAGAGCATCGACACAATTATCCCTTCAAGAGGCAATAAAGAGCCGGCTTCTTCGTAAAGGCCACGAATCAATAAGACATCCATCAATTACTACAAAGTCGTCCAACAGTGTCAAGAACTCGGTATATCGTTGCGAAAGAAAATCCGCCGCGAACAATAACGCTATCTCGGTCGTTTCATCAGCTTCGTATAGAAATAAGAAATGCAGAGAAATGACGAATAAACTGAATACTAAATCGCTGCACTTGAAATTGATGAATTTTTAAAAGACATTCAGTATTCATTGTTTCGTAGAAAATAATCTCAATTACAATACGGGATATTAGATTCGATACACAAATTGGTTACTACAACACGAGATTACAATTCGACTTAAGGGCCAAACTGATCAACTCCACATTTTATAAATTGGCGAACAATAAATGATTTATTTCCATATTTTTATTCGTCGTAAGAAAATGGCGTAAATATTATAAATTTCAAAGTGAATTTTACAAAATAATATGATTTCTCTAGCGTTCAATAATTAAAATTTTAATTTTAATCTTGCATGATCAATGAATATTCTTTAAACCTTGTTAATCACAAAGTTTTCATCATTTCACATGATTATAAACATGTCTCGTATGCAACAACCTAGTAGAAAAAGGCGAAAGGAAAGCAAGGCCGTCATTCCGATCGACGAATGGCATGCAAATGATCGACAGGAGTTAAGTGAGTCCGATTGAAATAAAGATGCATCGAGTTTCGACGATTGCCATGTTGCCCCGCGACAATAGTGGATCGATGTGTACGTCTGCTATCCATTCTCAATCTCAATTTTAGATCAACCATTGAATTGCAACAGACCTGTTTCAAGTTGAATTTAAATGTCTGTGACTTTTCCTGTCATTTGATAGCGTGGATGGTGATGGAAGATTTCGTGAGATTCGTTAAGCCAGACTTTAGATCAGTTAGAGGTGATTAAATCCACTTTTTATTAGTTTGTCAATTTCAATACATGTGTATAAGATTAATGTCCTATTTTCAATAAACGATTCGCTCTCATGAATATAGAATAAAAGATTTGGAAATCGATATTCATATTTGAAAAGCAAATATTTCCACGACAGGAAATTTCATAGGATAAAATATCCTTGCATCTTCTTTTTAGGGAAGAATCAAAGGAAAAATTAATACTATACATTTCTAATTAAACTGCAACTAATCTTTTGACTACAGTATATTATCTTTGAACACTAGTACTACAATAAATGATTACCAGAAACCATTGAAATTCCCAAAAAATGTATTCTTCAAAACAGAAGTAGCATTCTCCTTTTAAATATACACTAGTTCGATAGTCTTGAAATAAACGTCAATATCCTAACAAAAGCCAATAGCAGCCTTTTAGCGCAAATATATCAATAAAGAGCGAAACGTTTTGCAATATTCACGCTACAGGTACCTGTTCCCCGAGGTGAAGCAGTGACAGTGGAAGAAAGGAAGAAACGAGTAACACGATTTTTCATCCTCGGACGCGACTGAGTCCGCAGCAATTAGAAGGAGCTGGCCGTTTGTCACTAGGGCTGGTTCCGCTTAACGGGGACGAGCAAAAGGGCCGCTTTAAACAGGCTTCATTGAAATCTAGGTTAACCCTTTGCAAATCCTTTCTCTCGCTGTTCGTCGTTAATTTTCCGACCGGCGTTACGGGGTTGAGAGAAAAAGCGAGAGGGCTTGCAACGTGGAAAAGAGAAAGAGAGAAAGAGATAGAAAGAGCGGAGGGCGGAGCCTGTCGTTCCAGCTCATAACTCGACCAGGAAAAAGGGCAGGATTTTTTTGTTGAATATTTCATCCGACACCCGACGTGGTTCATTTAACCTCTAGCCTGGGTGACGCGTGTGTAATAGGAGCGTTTGTAAGGTTGAGAACGCCCAAGCAAAATGTTTCAACAAACGCACGAAGATTAGAGAAATTCGCGTTTCGAAGCGCGATTTTGTCACTGGCGACTTTGTCATCCTGCGTTAGTTCTTCAAAACAGGTAGGTTATGCGCGTTTGCAGGTTTGTTTATTGCAGTCTCTTTGTTTTCTATTTTCTTGCTTTATCTGCTGCTCTTTAGAAGATGTAGCGCGTTGAATATTAATGAGCGAATCGAAATTAGGGTCATACCGCCTTTTGTTTTTCAATGTTGTAGTGTTTTTTGTTTGTCGAACCCTTAGGGGAATGACAAGAACCGTTTGATCTAAAACAAGCGTTTATTTTATGAAAATGTAGTCAACAAAAAAGGTTGTTTGTTTTCTCTAAAAGTGAGAAGTAGGCAAGGCGTCTTTCAGGAATTTTATCTTTTTGCTCGTATTATCTATGACAGTAATCTAAAGATAGAAGGAAATATTTTATAATTGACTCTTTGTAGGAACATCTTGCAAAATGCATGCTTGCGATAATTCGTAACTTCTACATATTTCTTCAAATTGGTTTCAAATTTTGCCAATATAATCACAATAAGTATTCAAATTTCTCGTCTGCCAGTATACGCAGGATTAATCTATCACTATGGTATGACGAACACGACATAAAAATATAATGATTTATATTGAAAAAGGAGATTTAGATAATTGGGAGTTTTTATGTCACAACCACAAACAAAAACAAAAATATATTTTACAAAGTATCATTGAAAATTGCCAGAAACGCGCCATTGTAAATGTGAAAAACTTCGATAGAAAATTAGAAACTGGATGTTGGTAGGTAGTTCTGATACTTAATAGATTTCCCGTAACAGACACATTAATAATCTGAAGGATGAGATAATCACAAAATTGCCTCTAAGCAATCTTCATTATCAACTCATCTGTCTTGAGTGATCTTATTAACAGCTCGATAAGAAGCAAATATCCGATCCGTTTTTCGACACCCTGTATCCAGCCAGACTAATTGTGCGAATTCATTCCCCGCGGCGACGAGGCTTCAAGCGAAACGGCACTTGAAATAATTCTCGGTGTGTCCCCCGCCCAGCTTCGCGACGTTCGTGTGAATGAAACGAGCAGCCGTTCTACCGTTGGCGACAGTTTCGTGTCCAACCGTATTATAGGCTTAATTACGCTTAATCGGCCGAAACGACCAGCTAACAAGTTCATTCAAGTGGTCGTCGAGCACGAAGACGTGTGCCCGATGGCGTTCACCTTTTTTCCTCTTTTTCTTCCTCTCTGTACTCGTATTTTCCCTCCCCCTTTCTCCTTCGTTTTTTTTTACGTCGAAGCGAAGCCGATCTAATTCCCAGCAATTACGACAGCTTCGCGTAAAATCGACCTTCTTTTTTCCTCGAAGCTCTAATAAGCGAGCACTAAGTGCGATTTACCGAAGGTGTTCGTTGGAACAGTTGGACTCGACAGTCGTGTTAACGGGACATCTCTAGTGACGTAGTGGCCACGGAAAGTATTGGCACATCACTGCATTTATTATTTCATATACCTAGGACTATTAATTAGGTTTAAGTATAGTAATAATTCTTAATTAGTAGATGTTCTGGATATACAATAATACAATATAATTTATTTCCAAACGATGGCGTTCTAAAGAGTTAACTACTCTTATCCTGCTTAACAAAATCGTTCCAATTATTCTAAACTATTCTAAATTTTTAGACAGACAAAATATTCTGCACACGATTGAAACGAAAATTTCCAATTTTTGTAATTCTGAATAATATCTATATAACTTTCTAAAGATTCTATTTCATTATATTTCTAAAGAATACCGTCCAGTTTAATGTAGTCTAATCAATTCTATTAAAATAAATCCACTCACTACCACGTACTCTCAGCAAAAACGGAGGCTGACGAATAAGAGCAGCAGACGAAATAATGAAAATAGTTCGATTACTTAACAAAAGATGCTCATTTCTTGAACGATACCCAATCAAAACCGGAATTAAGAATTGAAGAGTACGACGAAAGATCAACACACTTGACAATTAACTGGAATTAAAAATGGAAAATTTCTTCAATTTTCAAGAGAACCTTTTTTCAAACATACGAACAAAGCATCATCCAATAAATGCCTAGAAAAAAGGAGCAGGAAGTTTTCTGCAGAGGAAAGGCAGAAGAAAGGATCGCTTGTAGACTTGCCAGACGGAATAACAATCCTGTCGAACAAAGAAGATTGCCAGCTTTAATATCCGTTCTTTTTCGTTTCCAATTAAAAGGTGGAAAGTCGGATTGACGTTAAATACACGGACAAACACAGCGAAACAGTGTACTACGGGTTGTAATAGGTATTACCTTTAGGGTAGAAAACGAGCCGCATTGAATCGGATTAACGTCGTTAGACGATGCCAGTCGATCTACCGGTGCATCAGCGTTGAATAACGAATCCAGGCATAGAGTCGACGTAGAAAAGCAATAAACTCAGAGGTTAAGATCGTCGAGACTTGGCTTAATTACGCGGCCATTTAACCTGATAAACGGGCAGCCGACACAACAAGAGAATGACGAGTGGCACAGTTTTTCATTCTCGCGGTCACTCGACAAGTCAGAACGTCGTGAATCTTTGCTGCGATTAGGACAGACCAAAGCTGATGCTAGTTATTTGTTGTAAGAAAAACATCTATAAAACTGTATACCGCGATAAGACCATTAATTATACTTATTTCAGGATTAATTAAAAAAAACCGACGGCTATTTGGCAATTACTTGTCACCATATTAAAGTGCTTGTCACTTTTCGATTCTATTTCAATTATTTTATGTTTTTGACGAAGACATTTAGTAAATACAATTTCGATTTGTTTCATAAGTGAAGAGCACACGTTAAGGATATTATAGCCCCATTTCTTTGTTGATTTTTTTATTTTTACACCATTTCAGGAATTAAGAAGAAGTATTTTGGAGCAATAGAAGTACTTTATAAAATAGTTGAAGAAAATGATCTGATAGGTTCTAAGATATAAGCCGTTTGGAAATACATAACATATACACGATCTTACGTAACATTAACAACTCAAATTATTAATATTTCTAAATGTTTAAGAGAGGAAGAAAGAGACATATATGATCCTAAAATGAAATGCAAAAGCAGTTCTCATATAGAACAGGTAGGGAAATGTGACTAATCACGCTTTTTGTTTGTACTCTTTAAATTGAGAAAAGTGCAGGACCAGAATCTTGAGCAAACAGTTTCATACAGGTTTTCTATAAATGCCGGAAGCGAGAGCAATTAGGTGATGAAAATCTGGTGGCTGTCGCGGGCTGTCGGTTACTGAAAACTGTTTTCCCTCCCCCTCAATCATCAGCAACCGTGAATGGGGTGAAAGTTGTTTTAAGGCAGAGCTTCATTGAAATCTAGGTTAGGTCCTCGACTTCGCCAACCTTCCATTCGACCGGGACGGAGCTATCATCGGCAGCAACGATCCTAACAGAGCACGACCAACCGACACGGGGACAACGTTGAATCCATTGGAAGAGAATAAAAGCCCCCTCACAGGCTTAACAAATGCCCACGATCCCCTCGAGTACTGTAATTACCGATGTTGCCAATTAAGCCGCGCACTTTACGTTTCGCGCCTTCGTCGTCAATTAAGCTTTCCATCTCTCCTCGAATGCCTCCCTCTTCCCCTCTGACTCTATACATCAACCAACATGATGGAACTCGCGCGCGTTTTAACTCGCGGATGATTATTCCGTTCATTCGAATTGATAAATTATGATCATTCGAAATATGTTTGATAGTGTCGAATTTGTCAACGTCGTATAATGGGTTTTGTGCAGATTTTTAATCGAATTTGCGTACGAAGATAGAAGAAACAGGTGAAGCGTAATTAGAGAATTATTATTAGTTCTAACTCGCGGATAATGATTCCGTTCATTCGAATTGGTAAATTGTGATCATTCGATGTATGCTTGATGGTGACGAATTTGTCAATGTTCTGCAATGGTATTGGTGCAGATTTTTAATCGGATTTATGTACTGAAGATAGGAGCAGAACGTAAAGTGTAATTATAAAATTATTATTGGCTTTTTTTTTTCTTAGAATCGCAAACGTTAAATTTAAATTTGAAGAATTCTTGAACTTGGATGTTTAATGTATGGGCAAGCTTTTGAATTGAAATTTTCTAATTCTCAAACATTTTAAAATTTAAACCAGTAGGTCGTTTAAAATTAAATCAAAAACGAACTTTTGTAACTTAAAATCATAATAAGAAGATATGTACATAAACTACTTTACCTATCCTTAAAACTTCGAGAATTTTTTTGGAATTAGACAATATTCTAAAGAGCCGTAATAGGATTAAATTCGATAAGATCTCGAATGGCGACGAGTATACAGCTCGATCAGTTTACTTGGTGTACGTAAGGATTAGTAAGTTGTAGCTAAAGATCTCTTTTCTTGCATCCTTTTTTTCTCATGCAGAAGGATTGTTATTTTTTGTGGCAGAAGTGGAACACTGGTAAACTTGGTACTTCTTCAGGTGGGATTTCGGTGGTGGATGATCGATTTGTTTGCTTCTTCGCGGCCTTGTAAACAGGTTGCATGGAGGAAAGAAGAAACTTCTCGAGAACTGGAGTCGAAAAGTTTGAAAATTTCATGGAGTATCGGGTCAAGCTCAAATTTGTCATCCATCTATTGTGATTTACGACGCATTATCAAGCAGGAACAATCGGTTCAATTACTGTGTTCAATGGCACAACCGACTGCGACATCATTTCCCACAGGCAACATTTTATCAATTTCGAGAAACTGTAATTTACATTATTCCACGCGTGCTACAAACCGGAGCCAAAATCTTGTCGAAAATTATGAAAATTGCCTTAAAGTTAATTTCCTTTCTTTCTTGGTATTTATTTGTCTTCAGCTACAATATCCCTCCTTCTAAAAAAAGACACATTTTTTACTCCAAACATGCATGCATATTAATATTTTGTCCTCAATGCAATTAAAAATTTCAAAGAATCTACATTCGATGAATACTAACAATATAGTAGTGAACAATAGAATACAATAGTATACCAGGAAACAACCAAATAATTAATATTTCAGACATTACAATGGATGGTCAAATTATAATAATTACTTCGAAATTATTATTTATTTGAAATTTAAATATGGATTAAAAGTACCTTCTCTTAAAATGAATCCTTTTAGATTACAAAAGGTATCACTATATTTTTGATAATATACATATGACAAAGATTTTACAATTTCTAATAGGATAATCAACTTTGGAGAAAATCAATTTTTGAGAAAAGTTTTAAGTAGAAAATTGTTAATTATTGGATCATTTTTTCTTTTATAGTTTAACTAATAATCTCCAAATTTTACGAGCTTCTGATAAAATATCGTTTATATGTTCTGCTTACTATTAAAAAAAAGTTAAAACAATGCTATTTTGAATTGCTATATTGATGCTTATATTCATTAATACATATATGTATAACTGATATCAATTTTTCGAACGTGTGATTCTTCTGGCCGACTAAAGATATCTATTCCAATCAAATCCATTCCAATATTCTATCATCATAATCACTAAAGGTTCAGAGCAATACGTTCACACGATAGATATCGAGGAAACAATCTACCAGTTAATCTCTCAGATAATAGAAACTGACCAGAAAAGACGTTCAGAGTTGAAGAAAGGGGATGAAATATCGAGAGGGACTGTTTCCACGAAGATAAGAGTCCGATGAAAAGGGAGCCAGCACAATACATATAATACAAGCTCGACTTGGTCGAAACAGGATCGATGAGAGACAATTACTGAATTGAATTAATCGAATTAATCGACTCTTCTGGATTGACGAACCGAAACCATGGACCTGCGATCTGTCATCGGTATTGTTGGTCTTTTCGAGGAATCCTGGACTGACCAATCGGGGCTTAAAGTCTTATGATTCTCCGGAACGAAGTGTCGATCAAGCATCCAGGAATCTCGTTCGAGGTGTACATACTGTTGATCGAAGTTTCCGACGGACAACATGGCTCGATTGATCGTGTCCATTCTTCGTAAGCGTAGCCGCTATCAGAAATTAGAGAACTCTAGTGGGGTTGAAGAGCTAATAATAATAAGGAATAAACAAGATGTGAGATTGAACGATGGATTAATAATCGTAGACGTTGTAATACAAAAATGACTAAAATAAAAAAGATACCAGATATTTTTTTAATTTTCCTCTTTTTTAAGTATCTACGTTATCTCTGATTAAAAAATTCAAGTTTCGCGATCTATCAATAAGAAGTAAGGAGTTGAAAACTGAAAGACTACGAGTAAAGTATGAATGAAATCGAAGTTTCATCGACTTCGCTGAAGGATTAGAAACGATATTAATGCAATATTACTCGGACCTACTGATAAGTATTTAATATGAAATCTGATATTCAAGATCTTGATATAAAACATATCGGAAATCTCTACACAAAATATATTGAAAATCTTCATCTAAGACATATTAAAAGATCTTTATGTAGAATATATAAATATATAAATATATAAATATATAAATATGTAAATATATAAATATGTAAATGTATAAATATGTAAATGTATAAATATGTAAATGTATAAATATGTAAATATATAAATATGTAAATATATAAATATGTAAATATATAAATATGTAAATATATAAATATGTAAATATATAAATATGTAAATATATAAATATGTAAATATATAAATATGTAAATATATAAATATGTAAATATGTAAATATGTAAATATGTAAATATAGAACTATGTAAATATAAATATGTAAATATAAATATATAAATATAAATATAAATATATAAATATAAATATATAAATATAAATATAAATATATTAATCTTCTATATCTTATATAGAATAATAATTCCAGAAGAATTTCGCATTAAAATTTTTGAAATCAAATAATACCGTACTTTGTACAGAAAAAAAAATAATTATAAACACCTGTGAATTTTTAGTTATACAATAGCCTCCTTCTTTTCTTCGGCTCTATTCTATTGGTACAAAAAAGCATTAGTAATTAACAATATTCGTACGAAACATTCGAACACAGAGACATCGAATAACTCTGTATACAACGTAGAATACGTAAACCACATAAAAGCCCCTAAAGTTTGAAACACCATACAGAAGAACGCCTACATCGTCAACAGTAGGATATCAATTGGTAGCCGAATCACCGTTTGCAACTTCCGTAACCTATCATATTTCTCTATCAACTGCATATGCGTTGCAGGAACCCTTTTGCTCTCGCATCGTAATAATATCGAAGAGGCCATTTGGAACTAAATCATGACAGAAGACCGTGCAATTGATACGTTTTTCCCGTAATAAGGTTTCTCGTTTGCCGGGTCTCGGCGTTCTCGCCTCGAAACTCGGCTAATTCTGTTTCCCCGTTCTCGCTAAAAGGTTTATGGAAATCATTCTTCTTCACGGGGAAAACCGGATTTCAAGGGATTACGTTGTCACGGAAGTAACGTCGCTCGCGGTGAAACGAAAGGATGAAAGAGGAAAGAGGAGAAGGCCGAGGGAAGCAGGGACGTGGCGCCGAGCTAACAGGCTGCTTTGGGGTCTTGCTTCGTCTCGTTATGAATTATTGTTTTCCTTGATAGGCTTTCAATTTGTACTTGTCGCCGACGCACCACAGAAAGCGGGAAACTTTTCGTTTTAGAACACCGCGCAGCAACGCGTCAACGATATTATGCTAATGGCCACGTTCCACGACGACCCGTTCCTCGATAATTGACTGAATCAAAGTTTTCAATTAATAACTTGTCACTAATGGTTATATCTTATTTGGAAAGTTTCGCTGTTACCGGTCGAAACTCTGTTGTTATAGCGGATACTTTGTGAGGAACGTAATGGAAACCCGTAAAAAGCGGCTTGATTTTGCTGGCCTAGCTGCCAAGCGGCCAGGTTTAACTACCAAAAGCCTCGTTTCAAAGGAATCTCGTCTGTTACCGCCGCTTGTTAACACGAATGAGTTGCAAGATTTTTACGTTCGTTCGTATGGGTGATTTATTTTTCAGAATTTGACATTTTCTTCTATATTCCTGTTTGGAGGTTGGAGTCGTTAGCGGAGTTAGAGAGGAGAAAATTCTCTATTGTAGTTACGAAGTGAAACCGGGATTTAATTATCGTATACTACGGGGAAAGTTAAGTTGTATTAAAAAATAAGTAATTTGACTGGATAGACTTTTTGCTGAAAATTAACTAAGATACGATTAACACGTTCCAAAAGTACAATATATTAAGTTATTACACAGGATGAAGTAAGAGGAAATTAACTTCTATCTCATAGATATGTAAGGAAAAGCCATTTATCAGATAAATAAATCATACAGAAATTAACTTTCTCCGCCACAAAGCAACATTTCACTAATAACAAA
Source organism: Bombus vosnesenskii (assembly GCF_011952255.1). Taxonomy (NCBI): domain Eukaryota; kingdom Metazoa; phylum Arthropoda; class Insecta; order Hymenoptera; family Apidae; genus Bombus; species Bombus vosnesenskii. The sequence goes on from NW_022882987.1 coordinate 733,929, forward strand.
CAAAGTAAATGTAATCGCGACCCATCTTGAAGTTGCACCCTGTTTCCATTATCATAACGCTATTTCTCTTTCCATTAAAATAATTTTCCGTTCCCTTTTCATTTTAATATAACGATGTATTCGCAACATGTATATAGTTGAATTCAAATCTTTTCTTCTTTCACCAAGCAGAATGCTTATTAAACTCCAAAAACGTCTACTTACCAAAACCTAAAAAAACTCTCTAATTTCCAAAATAAAAAATAACTTATATCTCAACCGTGCCAAATAGTCTCATATATATATATACTTTCTCATATAATAACTTGTATTTCAACAAATCTTCAGCTCAATTCGATAGAGTTTTTCAAAAAGCAATATAAAAACGGTATCAGACCGAGAGAGATAATAGTCTCCTAATTCGCTAACGCAATTTACGAAAAACGCTGGTATAAATATTGTCCAAGAGGATTTTCATAAACGTCAAACGGCTGTAACAAAACGGCGACAAACATTCAGCGCGCATTTAGCACGCACACTAATAAATTGCCGGGTAATTCGTGAATAATCGCTTATTTCGCGCGAACATTTTCAGAGTATGAACAGTATGCGCTCTGTTGTTACGCATTTAATTTGCATAATTCACTTACGGCACGCGAACCATCGACCTCGCGCAAATATTCGTCGATACCGCATTGTGATTTCGATCCCCGTCCCTATTTGCTCCCTTCTTAATTTCCCGCCCTCGAATCATTATGTCGAAGCCTTCAATTTCCCATTCGATAACATTTACAACCAAAACGATTTACCATGCATGTGATTCATTCTCGTTTTAGATATTTCAATTGTCTTTTTTTTTTTTTTTTAGATTTTTAGAATTTTCCAGGTCTAACAGATATGATACTTCTCAATTCACCCAGTCGAATTAATCGCTTATTTCCGTGTTTTAACACAGGTATGACAGGTAAAGGGTACGACAGACCATAGTATTTATTGAGAAAGACTTTTGATTCCTTCGATGACTTTGTTTGAGACAGTATATTAATCGAGCAGATCGACCATGGCATGGTAATTTGTATATACATAAATAGCTACTTGTTCACAACTATACTGCGGATGTTTATGTATTTGTGTCAAGTTGTGTCTCAAAAATATAGAAAAATATGCATAACGTTAACAATTTTTTAAATTGCAAATATAAAGTATTTTTATGTTACTATATTAGAAAAAAACATCTTTTAATCAAAAGGCATTAAAAAATTTGCAAATATCGAGATATAAAAATAGAGGGTGAGATGTATGTGTTGACCGCTGATGCTTGTAGCTGGTGGCTGAAGATGGCGCTGCTGGGGTACTGCTGTTTTTCTTCTAATTTAGATGCGTGGAAGAAAAATCGGACCCCGGTCGCGGGGATTCGAAACCAGGGTTCCGAACGTTCGTAATCTAAAGCGATAACCACTGCGCTACCGTCGTCCGGTACCAGTTAGTGTCGTGTGGTGGTATTTGCTGTTGAGTGCCGCCACAAGAGAATAGAACAAATTTATTTGTTAATAACATTATATTATTAGTGTTTATTTAAAGCTAACTGTCGAATTGCAACACGATAAATTAAATAAAAAACGGAAAACTTATTAAACATTGAGATAAAATTTCGTTTAAATTTTGCAGTTTTGCAATATTTTTTTATTTCTCTTATTATACGTATCTCAATTGGAACAGAGCGTCTACTTTTTTTAATTTCGAAAATGCGATTTCATCGATATTTTTAATCAACAGTGAGATTTCGAACTTTGGTTGAGAATAAAATAAGCAATTTCTTTTCCATAAATAAAGTTTGAGTAAGGAAGTATTATACAGTTTCTTGATTCGTCGCTTTTGACAAAGTGATTCGTTGAACTTAATCAATCAACCCTCAGAGTCACTCCGGTATCTACTTAGGTCGAACACGCCCGCATCGAAACCACGTTAACAAAATTGTTCAACTCTATCGATCACGAGAAACTTGTAACGACACGTTCCAACTTCATCTTGTACCGGGTTCGGCAACAGAATTTCATATCTTCCAGAAATCGTATCATCGTATCCAGTAAATAAAAAACCACATCTACGACTGTTATTTATATATAAAATATTGTAACTAACATCGATAAATATTCTCTATTCAATGTAATCGGAACTGTAAGCTTGTAACCTAACAAAGAAAAAGAAATTGACAATTGAATAGAAATTTTCAAACAAATGTTTGTTCCACTCAAGATTTCTTTGAATAGAAAATCATATTACAATTATTAATTGAGTCATGCCTAATATTATAATTATTTTTAACGATTTTATTTTTTGAATTAAACGTATTTCATGTATTTCGTGTATAAAATTGTTATAATCACAACATGATAATACTTTACAATGAATAATATTTTGAACCATTTTAAGCCTAAAATGAAACTTTAAAAACATTCAAAAACCAAAGGAGTTATATTTGAACAAAATTACACAAACTAACATATTATGGAAAATCATAATACATACAAAACGTCTAAAATACAGCATTCATTATCATATTTAATAAATGAGACAAATTGCTTAGATTTAGTCAATTATTAAATTCATTTTGATTATGTAAGAGAATTTATTGGTATCTTCTAATTTACAACTTTTAATTAATAAAATTTAATTAATAATATTTATTCCATTATATGGAAGAGGCGTCAAATCAAACAAGCTCTAGCATACGGAAACTCCTGAAATTACTGAAAACAATGAATAACAACCTGCTCTCCGAATGATTTATTCAAAACCGGGATCGTCAATGCGTACAACCGGTTTCCAGGACAACGCGATTCGATCGAACGTCATTATTTTCTGTGCTATTTTACATGTTTGCTCGCAGCGACATGGAAATCTGGCCGAGCCAACGAGACGCGAGATATTAAGTGGAATTAACCGAAGAAAAATCAGGTCTGCGAGCGTGGAATCGTAGAATTTCGAAATGAAATCGGTCGATAAGGACGCCTCGATCCACAGATGAGTCACAGATAACGACACGGGACACCACGCGAGCTGGATGTTTGCTCTAACCGAATTATGCAGATTGCCTCGGTAGCCTGAAATTAGCGTACGCGCGCCGGCTACGATAATGTTTAGCGTGTCGCGTGCTGCCGGCTTAACGGCCGCCAAGATCGCTTCGGCCGCGAACCCGCAGACTTGCGTAACGAGATGATTTTCATATTTTACCGCCAATCCGCCATGGCTAATGTCCTTAGCTTTGGAATTAGCGGGATGAACGCGAACAATTCCGATCGTTTCGTTTTGTTAGATTTCGCGTTTGACGATGGAAAAGTGTTTATAACTGACTATTGAAGAATATAGAGATTCGATACGACTAACCACACAGTTAAAAATTTATGTGCATACAAATTCTGCATTCTCTGAAAATTTGATTATAATAGTCTAGTATCGATTGGAAATCTGATTTTCGATGTTATGTGTGTAAGTTATTACTGCGTTTTTATAACAAGTTAGAGAAAAGAAAATCATAAGTTATATCCGATATTTGAGCAATCTATATTCTTGTATATTTTTATCAGTATAAATAATTGAAACCTAAAGAGAAATTTATTTCGTCTTCTAATGTTGTAACAAGTAGGTACTTTGCTTTAGATATGCTATGTGTATATTTTTCCACATTACGTGCATTCCACGTCTCTCTAAATTTTTCATAAATGCATAAACACCTACAATCTAATAATGGAAAATGGGAAACGTTATATTCATTTATTAAGTGGAAGTAGGTGATGAGCCATCGGGAATTTCTCAATACACACAGAGATGCTATGCATGTGTATGTAATTAAAAATACAAATCGGTAATATATACAATTATGCATCTCGTATGATTTTCAATTAACAGCGAATATATTGCTATTTCCCTTTTCCATAGATAACACAAGCTGAACAAATTGATTCGATTCAAAGTCGATTCTAAATTTTTAAGAAAAATATCGACGTTGTTGATGATTCAACTACATATAGGTCAGAAGGGAGATAAGGATGAGGATTATACAGATGATAGGTAGTTTTGATTTTTTTATTCGAATGGAGGTTTGGTTTATCGCGCAGCGATTTCTATAATAATAAAGGTATGTGAATTTAAATCATAAGTCGGTGTTCCGTACCTATATTTTCTTTAACTTTCTACATTTTGTTTAAATTGTTATGTAATTTAGACACTGTATAACCATAAGGATGTTTTTAGATCTCATCTTATTTGCCGTGAAAGACGTTATATTATCTACTTTTTGTAGGAGAGTAATTTTAAAGTCTAGAACTAGTGTTCTTATTTGACTGGAAGATTAAATACGTGTGTTCTTAAATATTTCATATTTGTTGTTTGTTATACAAACGATGAAATATCTTACAAACGATTAAAAAAATGTAATATACTTTCAGTTTTTTCGTTGTTCACACCGATGTATGATTCTATGATACCATTTATAGCGATGAATCTATTCAAGAGGTATACAACAAGCTGCAAAAATTTAACACTATTTGCAGAGCTTTTTTTATCATATATCGATGGCGTGATATAAAAAAAAGTAATCGAGACAAATCGTACACAACGTGAAACACAGTCTCGTGCTAGAAGAAATAAATGAGAAGTGATTCCAGGAAAAGGAATTCCGATCGACCCACGTTGCTTTTAGTATGGCGACGCGTAACGAATAATTAACGTTACATGATATAATTACGCAATGAATGGATGAACACGAAAGGATAAATTGCCTTCCATTTCGCAGCGACGACGTTAACTGCTCTGTGTGTATGCCGGCAATTTGTGTAAAATTTGTCAAATGCAAGCTACCATTAAAGATTTCCGAAACTCTCAAACGTAAAACGACACGTTTGAGAAATTCTCGTCTTCTCTCGAGATTTTCTAAAAGATCTTGAAACTATAATATAATATGGAATATTAGAACGTACCATAATTTAATATTATCCAAACGAAACGCTACATCTACAATTTCTTTTTTTTTATATAGTTGTTTACATTCACAATTTGTCCAATTTGGACATTTGGTAGAATTTTTTGGCTGTTTGATTATTATGTGGGTGGCTACCCCCAGCGGGGTACCATCTTCGTGTTTGTTAGGTTATATCCTTTATGAGATCTGTTGGGTGTTTCCTTTTTAGTCTTCTTTCTATGCTTGATATGTTGATCATTTCCACTGCCAGCCGGTTCGGGTGCGTTGCTATTCTTTCTCTGTACCTTTTTGCACATCTGCTAATCTCCTCCTTGACCGTTGGTATTTCCAGTTCTTTCCGAATGTCCTCGTTTCTAACGTACCATGGGGCGTTTACTATTGTTCTACGAATTTTAGCTTGCATTGTCTCTATTTTGCTTATATGGCTCATTGCTGCTGTTCCCCATAGTGGTATTCCGTAGATTCAGATTGGTTTTATGATTGTTTTGTATATTTTTAATTTATTTTCTATGCTTAATGTGGATTTTCGACTTGTTAGCCAATGCATTTGTCTCCTTACTGTCTGTATTTTGTCTATTATTGATTTGATATGTTGTTTCCATGTGAGTTGTGTATCTATGTGGAGTTCTAGGTATTTGACTTGCCTTGTTTGTATTATGTGCATGCCGCTCAGAAAGATGTTTGGTGGTATCTGTTTTCGCAGTGTGAATGTAATTGTGGTATCTGTAATTCGCAGTGTGGTTGCATTTATTAGGGTTTGCCTTAATTTGTTTAGCTTGTAGCCACTTTTCTATTTTTGTGATATGTTCTTGTAGTAATGTGACAGGGTTAGTGTGCCTGACTAGTACAGCTGTGTCGTCCGCGAATGTCAGTATTTTGCTATTGGTAGTTGTTGGTATGTTGGTCGTGTATAGTGTGTATAGTATTGGTCCTAAGACGCTTCCTTGCGGAACCTCTGCCTTAATGTCTTTGACTTCGGAGTATGTGTCCTTGATTTTTATTACGAAGGTTCTACTGCTTAAGTAACATTTTATTGGTAATGGGAATTTACGACTCCCGTTGGCGTGCTTCCTCGTGATCGCGTCTCTCCGCGAGTGGTCGAAACACTGTTTACGAAAGAAAGATGTTATACTACGTTCGTATTATTTATTTTCATTGATTCTCTGTATAAAATAATATTGACATTTTTTTAATGAATAAATATAGTATGGTTTCTGGCATAAGAGGGACAGGTATTTGGGTATAACAAGAAAATTACTTTCGTCTAAATTATATTTTTGTATCGTTTTTAATTTTGAGAAAATGTGATTGAAACCTAAAGAAAATTTGTTAAAGAGGAAAGAATCGCTATCAGTGTGCGTGATCTTTCGTTTCAAGCGTACGCTAATCATTTTCAAAAATTAAAACTCCCTTTCTTGGTTGAAACTAAATCAAAATTGAGACATAAGAATATGTAAAGACCGTAGCAGAATTAAAGAACCGTAGAACATCGGGTAGTTTCTTCAATAACAATTCTAATACTAACGTCAAATAGTAATCTAATTCTCCAAAGAAATCCCACGATTTCCAATAGAGAAGCGTAGGTATCGATAGATACAGGTTGATCAGCAATTTTCCTTCGCATCGGCACCCGAGTCACGATCTTGATGGTGATACGCCTCGAGCTACGCGACAATTAATTTCTTCGTGTCGCTGAGAAGCTGTGTCGTGCTCGTTATATCGCTCAATATCTCCTAATTAGTCCCTTGGATCGGTTCAGGATCGAATCAAGCGGTTGGCAAACGCGGAAGAACCAAAACTCCGACGTCGAATCTGATTTCGGTTTGTCTAACAAGCGTCGTAACTTCGGCAAGTAATTCGCGTAATAGGAAGCTACGCGTTCGATGTCGAACATAATTATGCCGCTCGCGGCTCAACGACATCAGACCGACGAAAAAACCGGAGAATAATTAATTCTTGTATTAGGAGACTGGCATTTTCAACGACGTGTTTCGCGTAACACACATACAGGAACACGTAAATAGAGCCTCGAATGCTTTATACGTTATGATTAGAATCGGGAATTTCATTCGTGCGAAAAAATATATATACAGATTATTATAAATACATAGACCGCGTAACAGGTACGTAATAGATACAAATAAATGAATAAATTGCATTATATTGTAGATAAAATCAAGTGTGAAATGTTAAATTGATATAAAGATAAAATAGATTTTCTTATTGAGAGGAAAGAAACGATGAAACGATAAGTTAATTTATGGGAAACATAAATTTGCACATTTGTATGTTGTATATAATATGCAAAGGAATATCCAAACAAGTCATATCAAAGGTGAAAAAGTTAAATTGACGCAAAAATAAGAAAGTAATAAATATAACGAAAGGATTAATCATTAAATTCGAACATTGTTTTATTACAAAAGGAGAATGAAATTCCTGTACATTTGTATGGTCTATAAATAAAAAAGTTATTTCTATTAAGGTATCAAATTGACACAAACGAGAGATGAGAAGTAATGTAGGAATATTGCATTCCTCCCTTTTAATTTCCGTTAGATTTGAAATCCTACTAAATAATTGAAATTCTCAACAACGTGTAATTACAGTTAAAATATTCCAAAACAGAACATATTCTGTTTGATAGTATATCTATATAAAATAATTGTTTGAGGTATTTTATTTGTTTCTCTGGAACATAACTTCTCTAAAATATTGTCACAGAACGGAGGATTTATTAAAGACGACTAACAAATATAACTTAGTTGATGCACAATATGATGTAACATAATAGAATTTATTCAAATTACAATACAAGGCGAGCCACACACAACAGGCAAAGTTTTACGGTACGGAATTTGATTTCACGTTGACTTTAGTCTAAATTCTGGTTAGCGATAATTACGAGCGAAAATGCGAAATAATAGTTAATGCCAGTCAAAACACGAATGAATGATAATTATAGCCAGAATGCGACGTTAACATTGAACGTGGTTAAAATGCAATTTGATGTAAAACGGCGATGTACGACTAAAACGGCAGTTACGTTTCGAGATATAATTCGATTTCAATTACTCATGTAAACAAGACGCGATTTAATTCGTCGTCAAATTACAACTTGATTCTCGTGAAATACATTTCAATTAAACCGTAAAGCAGATCACGTTAATTCCGATCAAAATTCAAGCCAAATTCGTTTTACGTATTACAAGTGCAAGTTTATGTGACAATCGATGAGAAACGGGATATTAATTATTATCAAAGCAGACGGCTATCACAGAGTCACTTAGGAAGCGGTACAACATGAACCCGAATTCATCAACGTCAACTAATCTTTGTTCGTCCATCTATTTAAAATTGGTCCATCGTTGTGGAATGATAATTATTGACGGAGACCATATAAAAATCATAGAAACTATATTCTATCTCTTTTATAATTATGTTTTCTTTAATAAGCCTTTATCTTATGCCTCTACTTCTAAAAAAAATTCTAAAAAATAAAAAAAAATAAATTCTACGATATAAATTGAATACTTAATACTTTAAAATTTACAACTGTATTTAATATTTAAAAATATAATATTTTGGATCTTTGTATAAGTTCGAATATACTATAATTAGTGGATGATTTATAAAATTATAATATATTATTTTAATCATTATTGTATTTTCTAAATATTTTCCTTGTAACTTTTCCTCTTTAATATTACATAATCTCTGTTAAAGCATTTCTATTGCATTATGTAGCTAATTCATAACCTATGAATTCTGCATTTGCTACAGTGTACCTAACTATAACCTTACTATCTTACTATCCCCACCCTTAACCTCACCGAACCTTCAGAACTCCTGACTTTTTCTTCAGCGACAGATTTCTATTACCCAAAGTAAATGTACTTACAATTATAAGTAAAATTATAAGTTTTCTGTCCAAATAATTAATTTTATACAATATATATTTATACAGGTATTAACACATAAGCGGAGTACATGAAAAGGTATAAGTATTAATACGTCAGAAAAGACACGACATTCAGTAGCATTTAATAAGAACATTCATTAAGAATGCTATGTAATATGTAGTAAGATTGCTAATATATTCTTACTTACAATTTTATAGCATAAGTATATAAAAGAGTAAAAGCGATACTCAGTTAAATAAGTTGTTATTAAATAAGATGTAACATTTAGCGGAAAGCAAGATTAAAGACGAAAGTCCGCTTTCCATATATTTTCATATATTTCCATACATTACCAGTGTGAAATATTGTATATTTTATCTTTATGATGTCGTAGTAAATTGTAAATCAAATATAATATATTATTAATTTCATTTGAAAGTTTAATTGTACGAAAGAGCATCATGAAAATGCAGTATTTTATAATTCGTATAGTACAGGTATGTATCGTAACAAATAATAATAAGTGTTCATCGCTATTATTATTATTATCACCTACATTGCTACATTGTCTCCAAGAACTGCGTGATGTCCTATGGACTGTATTTGCAAGTCTTCGAAAATCACCGTTTTCCAAGCAAAACACTCGAATCCATAACATCACTATTTCAAATCGCACGACTAATGTCAACGACACCATCAATACGTTCATATCAATGTATGTATGCATACGAGTGCTGCTCTCGTTTTTTCGTGAGAGCAAGCTGTCGGCCACATGTTTTCGTTTTCTGGTCACGTGATCCAAATTAAATCTAGTGTGGCTAAAAATGGATAAATCGCGTGGAATTAAGACCACATTCTTTAATTTCGAAATACAATCGAAATAATTACGAAATTTATGAAATACGTTCAGTTTGCTCAGTTTGTTTAGTGCATTTGTGTGAAGTTGCACAATATATTACGGAAAGCTGTTACACCGGAACATCTGAATGCTATAGCGGTCGATTATTCATATGTCATACGTGATAACGAACCTGTTAATTATGCTCTTGTTAACTCTCAATTAATAGTATTGAGTCACAGATGATTACAAAAGTTCGATCTACATGTTCTACAAAGTTCGTTACGAAAAGTTAGATCTACATGTGTTAAGTTCTTTGAATTAATTTAATTTTAATATATATTTCATATGTATATTATATATACTACACGTACCATTAATGCTTTTTATTACATAAAACACGAAACCCCCGAATTAAGTATACAAAAAACGAATAATAATTTAATATATAATATTCAAAAGTGTATTAAAAGTATAATATTCAAATATATAGTACAAAGTGTTATAACACAGGTACAACTCGATAATACATTAGATGTAAATTGTTAAGATGAATTCGTAATATAATATAATATATACACACATAATATATGTACGTACTTACTTCAAATGACAATTTAAGATATAATCCACAATTATTAAATTATCCTATTATGAACCATATACAACATAAATATTCTAATTGAAAGATAATAACGTTAGCCATCGATTTGTATAACAACAGTCTTCCTATAAATCGACCTAAATGGATCTAAATAAATCACGATACCGAGTATGTAACTTTTATATGGGAACACAACCTAACCTTTTCTGCACCGCTAGAGTCTCGTTTACAACCGATAAACTTTCACGGCACACAACACGTAAAACTGAAGAACAACACGGAAAACGGTGAATAAACCAATTGACGACCTAGGACAGACATGAGTGAACGATAATCATGGGAAAATATACCCGTCGATGGCGGTTCGTCGAAAACTTTCGAACTGGCGAGTCGATGAATCGTGAGCGCCACCAACGAAGATGACTTTCTGATAGCTGAACGCGAACAATGCCCATTATTCACGAAGAGCGCATAAAATGGCGAATTGGTGCCTCTGTCAACCGCATTAAAGTTTCCATGATCGGTGACCAGTATTGTTCGCCCGTTTGCCAGCTTGTCGGATATATTTGATCGGCATTGTTGTACAAATTACATTCTCGTTAGTTCTTTTCCTGTTTTTCCTCGTTTTATTCGACGTTCGCAAATTCAGTTCGACATTGTTGACATTCTCTCGACCCCGAATGCCGGGAAATTCAAACTTATATCGTTCCTGAATAGAAGAAATTGGCTGATTTTTTAGGAACTTTTTTTCCTTTTCGAGACACTCTAAGTAAATCTCCTTTGCCTCTAGCTTCTAGGATAATAGAATAGAATCTTTTATGGGTTCTTGTTTCAGAAAATAACCAATAGCGAGTTTTTGATGAGGAAATCTTGAAAAAAAATTATAGGTTATTCTGAAATCTGTAAGCGGAACTCGTTTTTAAAAACTCTTGAGTTTAAATATTGTAAAAGTACTGAATATGTGATATACTAACTACATTATATATCATGCAACATTTAGCTATATAAAAATATTTTTATAAATTGACCTATAAAAGTAAATAGAATTTGGGGTTATAATTCACCTGTCTCTTATCGTTATGAATAAGGTGGTTCAATTTAATAAGTTACACCGTTTTATTAAAACTATTAGTTGACTCAAAATCACCGTCATGAATAAAATCATAACTACGTGTTATTGAATCTTACATTATGAAGTTTTTATGAAATTAAAATACCGATATTTGCCAAATTTTTATGGAGATATAATGATATAAAATATATAATGATATAAAACTTACAGAAACGTACTATTATAGCCACTATAGAACAATATAATGAAACGTATATATGGCACACAATTTACAAAATATTTGGTTCAATTTTTCGTAGCAGTCTATTTCTTCTTAAATTACTTTCTTCAACTATGCAATGCCTATTTGTTAGGATATGAAGCTAGTATCTTCTAATAGATCTTCATTGTGCAAAAATATCGAAGGTAAGCATATGTACAACGACGATACATTAAAAAAGAGGAAGCCCTTATGGGAAGAACATCGTCAAGACTAGCAGGTGTATTTTGAAACGAGCATAACTGATACGATACGAGTATAACTGAAGGTCGTTATGATAAGTCGAATGGATCGTACAGAATCGCTCGGAGGTTCGTAATATCTTTTTAAAACCACACTATCCATGGTAAACCGTGTTTTCCATGCCAAGTAACGTATCCAACGTTTTCTTATGGTGGCTAAAACAACGGCTGTTTCCCTTTCTTGCGTAGATAGTAAAATTTCGCTCGTATCAGATAACGTTCGATCCATGTTACAATACGTACTATCTGAGAAATATCGCAAACGAAAAATATTTCACCCTATTAAATATCTCGTGCACTCGTTAGGCAAAAATTCATTTGCCCCTTGTTTGCATTCGTTAACAAATGTATTCGTAATAATTAATAATTTATTACTTGGTAAATGTAGAGTATTTACTCGTGCATCATGACCGGAGAAAGCATTTACGCGAGTATTTACCTGGTACGGCGCGTAATGAATATTTAAAATAATTACCGCGATCACTCCCCATTTCTATTCATTCTATGAATTTCTTTCAATTTCTGAACTCGTACCATGGGTATTTTATTTATGTTGTCAAGCATTATATTACACTTTCTTTCGCACGTTTCACACTTTTATATTGTTTCAATTTGCTTTAATATACCTTAATTTATTGAAATTTAAATAATATTTCATGTAGAAAATATTCAATCGTTTTATATCATACCATAAAAGTTTTGCTTCTCATGAATGCATGGCCTATTTTACAGCGCTCCTTAACATTCTCGCATGTCAGAGAACGTTATCAAAGGAAAAGGAAGCATTAATTTAGAAAGCATCGTAATCGGAAATCAACTTGTACGATTATTGATAGTAAAACTAAAACTTTCATTGAACAAATGAAAATATTTTTCGTTACTAGTATTCTTTTCTCTTTCAACGAGACTAAAAATCTTCTATTCAAATATAACAATATATGCTTCTCTTACAATTGCATTCTAACTCTTGTAATATTTCATAACAAGATTAGAAAATCCAGCACTTCCTACCATCTCGGCTTCCAAATTCTATAGAGTTTCATAATCATCTTTATACTAAAACAACAATACGAACAAAATGCTAAATAAACCCGAAATGTGCTATTAAAAATTCAAATCATCCAGTAACAAGGCACACAAGAATAAAATGAATCGCGGCAAAATTCCATGAATAAAATTCCTGAGTATGTCTGTTACGCGAATTTTTGTCTATTGATTTATCCAGTAAGAGAAGATCATCAGATGCACACATCGATAGATATAAGTAGATATATTTACACACGTGTAGGTACGATGAACGTGAATGAGGTATGGAAAGTCGTATCGAGAGAGAGAGAGAGAGAGAGAGAGAATGGAACGTATTCAGACAAATCGCGGGTACCGGTAGTAAATCGGATGGATGGCGGAGAGAGAACGGTGCGCGGATCCAGGGGAAGAGGTAATTTTTTTTTTAAAACCGTACTACGACCAGGATAGCTGCGGTCCCGTGGTCGAGGCGGCAGAAGGTAACAAAAACGGGCCTTTATTTACGGAGCTAGCGCGTCAAACGTTTCGCCTCGACAATGAAGAGAACACGGGGGTTTATGGCGCCATTCTTTCCCCGGCGATCCTGACCTCGCGATAAAACTACGCGACCCCGATCGGATAAGCCACGCGGAAATGAGATGGGAACGATGAAAAGCCGAAGGCGTTCGATTCTGGCCGCGCGTGCATCGCACTCCGCGTGACGTGGAGATGGCAAGACAAAGAGAGCACGAGACAGCCAGCTTTTCTCGGCCAAACGAACCCCTTTTGTGCTCGCTTTCTTGCTAACGCGACCAATTTCTCTTCCTCGGGGATTGCTTTCTAGGCGACAATCGTCTTTGAGGATGGTGTGTCTGTGTTTTCACTTGGATCATGAGTGTAAATAGCTCGGGGAACCTTCTTGCGTTTGAGAGCGAAAAGGATTTCTGTGTTAAGGATAGGGTGCTAATAAAAGGTGGAAAAATGATATTTCATATGCGATGTGGTGTCAAGAGGATATATGAATCAATGCGCAAGAAGTTACAGATGTGCGTTCATGAAACTAGAATATTTTCATATATAATATAAAAGATATACTTTGATTTAAAACATATGCGTTACGGTTATCTTTCAATCTGTGGCGGATCGGTATCAACAGGACGCCGACAGGTCGAGGCATCAACGCGGCGCAACACCTCCCGGGTGATCCGCGGGTACCAACCGCCAACACTAGAGGGCTACGACGACAACGAGTCTGTCTGTCTATCTCGCTAGCGGTCGAATATACGAGCGATTGATATAAATACCGCACCTAGCGAGACTCCCTCTACGTCTAAGGCAGGGACTACCGGGCATAGCCTTACTGACGAGTCCACCGGTAGTCCCGGGACGAAACGCACTCTTCTCTCTCTCTCTTTTCATCCGTCACATTGGTGACCACCGACAACGAACACGCACCTTTGGAGAAGGAGTCAGGAAAGGAGCCAACCACCGACGACGACCAAGCCAGGAAGTGATGTAGCCATTGCAATAGTTCATGGGCATCACCTCCAGCAGCACGTCAGAGGAGGAGACAACCACCTCGTCCCCACGACGATCAGCCTTCCATCATCGACGACGAGCCATTCCCTCTAACTTGTATCGCGCTATATAGCTTTGGGGTCACGCTATAGCGCTAGGGGGAGGCTGTGTGGCGGATCGGTATCAACAGGACGCCGACAGGTCGAGGCATCAACGCGGCGCAACACCTCCCGGGCGATCCGCGGGTACCAACCGCCAACACTAGAGGGCTACGACGACAACGAGTCTGTCTGTCTAACTCGCTAGCGGTCGAATATACGAGCGATTGATATAAATACCGCACCTAGCGAGAGTCCCTCTACGTCTAAGGCAGGGACTACCGGGCATAGCCTTACTGACGAGTCCACCGGTAGTCCCGGGACGAAACGCACTCTTCTCTCTCTCTCTTTTCATCCGTCACAAATCGAAGAATTATGCATAGAATAAATTATACAGATCATATACAGAAGAAGCATAAAGAAATACGGGGAAACAACAAGTATTATGATACATGAATCATTAAACAGTTGGATTCCTCACTGAATATTAAAGTGGTTCGAGCTAGTAATTCTCTGTCGTTGAAAGCAGTCTTCTCGAATCATTTTGCATCTTTCTCCCAGTGTAGAAGTGACTGTGCGTTCGATTCTTGTTATTAATATTCGATATCCACCTGAAAATTGCATTGTTTTATGAAGAGTCGATAAAGTTTTACTGTGTCATCCCTCTTCTTTTCTTCTTTTGTTCTCCTTTTTTCTACAGAAAGAGAGAGGATCCGTTATATACAGAGTCGGATGAGACACTTCGTGGTCGGTGATAGGTTGTGTATGTCTCGAATGGGTTATCGGATTTCTCTAGGGTTTCTCAAGCTGGCTTGGCTTTATGGCCATCTTGAGATTATCGGTTGCTGTTTGGAGAGGACGTTTAAGAAGCGGTTGCTCTTGTTGTCCCTCGACCGTATCCTTAAATAATTGAATACAGACGAGCCGTTTTTCCGACGTGTTGTTCATTCAAGTTTATCGATGTCCTGTGCCAAATTATTCTCTCTTGGATGTACATATATCCGCATATTTAATAAAAGGCTACTATTTAATACTTAATTCTTAGTATGTAATAATTTAATAAATTACACTAAATACTCTACAAGTCTTACAGGAACCTTCCTTTTTCCAGTTCGTCTCCATTATACTTTTCTACATTCCCTTAGCACCTCATCCACAAAGCTGCTACAATACCATGTAATATTGATGAGTCCAATTCCGAAACTCAATCTGTTCCCCATAATATCCCTGAGACACTGACAGATACCACCATTTTGTCTTCCATTTCAAAGCGTATTCCCCGGTATCTATGTTAATTCACAGAACATTAACCTTCGGCTTGCATCATTGAATCACAAGTAACAACAGTTTATATTAAATTTAGACAAGTTACACAATTTCAATTTTAATCTGAGATCACGGATGATATAAAACATAACACATGAAACACAAACTAAAATTCAATAATATAATTTAAATGATAGTTATCATTTATGATTTATAAGAGACTAAAAAATTGAAAAATATACAAAACGTTATAACATTCACTAGATGAAACTTCGTTTAAGTTTTGTCTTTTTAAAATATGAATTTATATAAGCAACTACAGTTTATCATCGATTCAACAATATTAGTTAAGAATTAAATTCTTAATAAAGTTTCTTTTTTCTACCGTCACCTTTGCCCTACGGCTACATTCCTTTCCATATTTAACGTCAAACGAACTATTCACCGGCCCTATCGCTTCTGTATGCGCATCAAATTGAATATCAGATTTCTGTTCAGTGCTTTTTCAGTAAACGATTCCATAATCAGCGAGTTGGAGGTATCGGCTACGTGTGCCGAATAATATACATTGCATTTCAATAATGTGTACATCGGTACATGTGCATCAACTAGTCAAAATTAAACGGGAAGAGAAATTATCGCTTTTACAACTTCTGACAATGCCCGTGTCGAGCAGATTCGAAACGTACAAAGGCAGTTTTGCATCTTTCAGCTCGACGAAGACGTTAAATAATTTCTATGGAATCGATACAACGCTCTTCAAGACCGGCCTTTCATCGTCCTTTTCCACTGATTTACTCTTACCTTCGCCGTGCGAATGAAATAATCTATTGTTCTTGAAAAATTTTGTAGAACCCTTAGGTACGTGTACATTCGGTGAATAAGATCATACAAAAGAGAAGTTGAATTAAAGTTTCTGCCAGGAACGAATGAAAGAACGTTGTCCCTTCAGCGACTGGGTATTCAGAAGCGTCCATGTTAATTCGCAACGAAGAAAACCAGCTAAAACATCTCTCTGTTCGCGTTGCGATAAATTTAAGTTCACCATGTGGAAATCCACGACTGATTCAATTTGACCAGATTGTTGTTCGAATAATTAAAGTTTCTCAAATGAAATGCACGTTATTCTCTCGTACTTACAGAGTGAAACACAAATCGTTGTACATACAATTAAAAGAAAGATTGTTACGTATTGCTTTTGACAAAACCGATTTTAAAAACTCATTTAATTTATTTCATTGTTACTAGAGTTTATTTATTATTACTATGTAACATATTTGCTTGAAGTTGATATAATTTCTTTAATAGCAGTTTAATTTGATTCAATCACTGAACTTATATATAGTTTTGCTTATAAGTATCGATAGTGATGATTTTCATTATAGGTATAAAAGTATATAAAATAATGTTATTTTATTGTTTCGAAGTTTGAAGATTTTTTAAATTCAATTCCATAAATGCCGAGACAGAATGCAATGCCTACTGACCTCAGAGAGTGTACCACCATGATTTGCCCAATACAAACATTTTTCAACAAATATATCTTCAACAAGAAATTATATTAAATAGAAATGCTTGCACTTCAACACAACAACTCGAAATATCGTTAAATACCATTCATAGATAGAACAGTTCTAATTGTTTTTCAAATCATGAATCATCCACTTTTCTTTCATATCACGAACAGAATATATTCCTGCCTGTACAATACAATCGAATTCAATTCTTCCAAATATTCTTCGACAAAAATTCTATCACGAAACCTGACCCTCTGACCCGAAAAATGTCGACGAACGACAAAAATGTCCCCGTGTTTGGGGACAATAATCGAAGAATTCTGCTAGGCATGCGAGGGGATGACGGTGTACGGCGTGAGTTTGCAAATGAATTACCGCTACGTCCGGCGATACCGCCAGGTATTTCGAAAGCAACCGGACCAAGGGAACGGAAGGCTAGGCATACCGGGGAGACTCGTACAATTATTTGAGGTTAAAGGACGACGCTGATATATTAGGGCGAGGTCTCCCGAGGAGACTGTCATCCGCAGCAAGCCGCCACTCGACGACCCATTATGTCTTCCAGATTATTGGACGTTGTGTTATACCTTTCGTCCGATTTTGGCTGCAGCTCACGTCGACGGATCCAAGTAATTTGTTTTCATGAAACTATGTACTTAACCGCTTGATATTTCGATGGTTTTCACATTATGAGATGGAGTCGACGAAACGCACCTTTAAAATAATGTCACGTTTATGAATTTCATCGTAATATATACGATCTCTGACGTGTCTGATTAAAAAGGGATGATTAATTTCAGGAAGAAATTGAAATTCTTTGGCCCGTACGAATATTGTTTATTTGATGAATGTACGATTCTGTTAGGGAAGAAGGTAGTTTCTGGAGCAAGCTTGAGATTTAAATTACATAGCGGGTCAGAGAACATAGTTCGGATTCGAAATTAGCGGTAAACTATCGGGACGTTGACAGGGAGCATGTTTCCATTAATTCTTTATCTACGAGTCAACAATTATTTTTCCGCAAATAAATATATTTTAATACATTCCGTGTTGTTCATGTAAAAATACATTTTATCCATGTTATGACTTAATTATCTAAGATAGATGTAAAGGTGTATCTTTCTTCTTACAAAATTTGTATAATTTTTGTTTCAAATTAAAAATACATTTTTAAAAAATGTCTACGTTATCAAAAATTAATGTAATATCACCGAATTACATCGATATAATAAAGTGATAATATGAAATATACATACAAATCTACTTTTACCTCCAGATCAATACGAAATATATTGAATAAAAAAGAGATAGCATTTCAGTATAGGGAATTATCGCCGTATCGTAATGCATTTTAAACATCTTCAAATATATTACCAAAATCAAGTGAACAGCTCTCGTAATTACCCAAACACGAAAACTTAGCATCACTCGTTCCACAGCAGATCAGCCACTCACCAAATAAGGCGTCGAGGATATAGCGGAGAAAATTAGTATCGGCGTTTGCGCAGTATCGTTAACGAAATTTAATTGCAACGATGAGTGCAAAGATAACACCACGATCGACTACATAAATTGTGCGTAAGCATTGCCATAAATTCGAGAACTAGACACACCGCTATGAATAACCAAATCAATCGACGACGATTTACAAAAGTTATCGACGCTCGCGAAACCTCGAAAGCTGTAGCATACTCATTTTACGGGCATTCCAACTTCGCGAATGGTATTTTTGAATTGCTCTGCATGCCACTCGTATTTCCAGACAGATAATAGCCGGTGATGTATACGTTGCGAAGAATTTCCGCACAAACTACTCTCCTCTTCTCCCCCTTGTCCCTGTTACACAGGGGTGTAATGAGGGAAATGCAAATTTAATGGATGAATTTGAGAAGGTGCGCTCAGATTACGAAGCACCGCCAACGGAAACGATACGTAAGATTCATTTTTATATTGCTTACCCACGGCACGAGCTAAGCTCCGACCGAAACGAATGGTTGCTTAACGTTTTTTACGACATGAACATTTCCGGAATACGGAATGACGAATGTGCGAACCCAAGTGCCTTGAGATGTATGACGCGAAGGGCGATGATCAATATTCGGGATGGAGGAACGAGTTTAAAGATTTCCGGATTTGAATTAGGATTGCTGTTTATATGTATGTGATGTATAAAGAGGTTTGCTCGCGAAATGATGAAGTTCGATTGATAAACTTAATCACGATCGGTTAACTTTGAAAGTCGACCGACTATTAATTCTGTTTTGTTTAGTGTAAACAAAAGCTCTTACATAAAATTGAATTGATATTATTATACTACTAATAAAAGCTACTACATAATAGTTAGAACAAAATAGTTAGTCTGCGCCTCTGACGTTGTGAAATTAATATTATTAATGAAATATCTCGTGCGCTATAGGTTAAATATGACAGTAAACGAAACAAGTTTGATAATAAAATACAGTGAAATTTTATAGATAAATTTTATAAGCTACGTATCAACTGATTATCCTATTAGATTTCGAGTCGAAATATAATTTACAAGTAATTACTTTTCACTAATACTACAATTCATTAATATTATTAAATAATACATTTCTATGTAAAAAATTTGAAAAATTTATGGTTCGTAATGGTTAGTAATTGCTAGAAACGAAAAGAATTTTTATTGAAGTGATACGACCTGTATTTTGTTTAATGGATATTTACTACTTTTATATGCGTTGTAAACTGCTGGAAAGTTTTTATTGAATGGAATGGTATGTGAGTTTTATTTAATGCATATTTGCTACTTTTATGTTCGATATAAAGTATTTGAAGTGTCAGGAAGTTTTTATGTATTTCATTTAATGGATGTTGTCTAATTTGTTATGCAATGTACAATGGTCAAAGTGATAGAAATTTTACATTAATAAAAGTTTCCTTCCAATTTCATTTCCTTCCAGTTTTCCACCAGTTTCATTTCCTTCAAAGTTACTAAAAAATATTTTCGTCGAAAGTTTACTGAAATAAATAAAGTTTACTGAAATAAAGGATATGTTTATTAATATCTTACTATTAATTTCAGATTAATAACGAAATTTGCGGAAGATTCAGTAAATACACGTCACAAAATTCTGTATATACATTACAAAGAGGTAATTTTTATACAAACAAAGCACATTAATGTTATAATATTTTAACTTATTTAGTAATGTCGTAGTGAAATTTCATAAAATTACATTTTATTAGAATGAAAGTAACCTTATTATGGAATACATGGAGGCTTTTATGGGTAATATGGCTAGCATTTTTTCGTTTCTCGAGATATGTATATTGAAATATTTGAAGTTTTCCCTGTCTTTTACTTTCCAAGCTCTATTGTACAGGCTACTAAAAAAGAATGGTCAAATATTTTAAATTGAGCGAAGAAAAACAACAACAACTGCGCAAACATTATAAAACTTTATTTTTTTCAATTTCGAGATGATGGTAGATACAGCAAGGTGGTGTAGATATCGCCAAAAAGCGATTCAAAATTTTTGGTCCATGTGGTGTACTTCACTCTTCATCCCAATTTCGCGGCAGTAGATAGCGGGATAACACAGCGAATGACAGGAAGACTGATTTCTTGCGATCTAGAATTCTCGGTGAAATAGCAAGTCGGCCGTCGTCCATCATTGCTGCGATTCTGACGCAGTTGCTAATAGCTACCGCTCGAAGCGGCCCTTTTGCTAAGAGACCACAAGCGCTGAATTATATACAGGCTCAAAGGCAGGTGATAATCCAGAGCGGCCAATGCTAAAAGGCACGCCATTAAGCGTCGGTGTAACTTCTGGCCCGAATGAAAAGAGCTAGAGGCCGCTGAATCGACAGCCGCCCACGCCGCCGAAACTCGATTCGAACTTTCCCTTCGCTATCTACGCTACCTGAAAATGTAACTAGACTGCCAAAGTGGCACACCGTTGCTCCAGCGAATAACAAATAAACCGTTCGCCTTGTCGCGTTTTTCCGACACCGTCGATTTATTCGAGTCAGACGATCAAAATGTGTATGTAGCGTAGATGGAGCTTTGAGCCAAGAAGGGCGAAGAGATTGTGCTGGACCAAATTTCGTTCGAAGCATTCTATAGAATATTTTTCTTTTATTGCTTTTTTGACGAACTCTATGCTTTGTTGTTACTTTTTGTGTGTACTCTTTATTATTATTTTCATGTTTTTCGCAAGTTAATTTTTTGTATGATAGTTCGAGTGATAATTGGGGTTGAATTTCACTGCTTTTTCGTGTGCTTTTGTTGTTTTTTTGGGGGGGAGGGGGCGGTACATTCATTATTGCTTTGTTTTTACCGTTTCGCGTGTTTTTTGGGGCTTATTTTTTCTGTATGAAGATTGGGTGAACATTATTCGAGTGGTTGAGTGGAATTGACTTCTATGGTGGTGTCATATTTCTGCTTGATATTTAACGAGAGTTTGGACAATGGACTATTCAAGATTCTACGAGATCGTTAAAAGTGCTGACCAATTTCTTTCTTTGATCAATATTTAAAGAAATAGGTACATATTTATATATTAAAATAATATGTGATAAAAATTATATAAGTTTCAATGCTTGCATGTTATATCGATTAAGTTTAAATGCTTATCTGTTATATCGTTGTTGTGTCTTATAATATATGTTATAATAAGGGAGAGAGAGAGAGAGAGAAAGAGGAAGAATTGAAGTTTGTTAAAGTTTTGTAATAATAAATAATCGTCTTAATACTCATAGCCGACAGCGTACATTGTATATAGAACGTCATCAGTTATATTTAACTATGTTTAGTACAGCAACAAATAGATTTTATAATTAGAAATACTTTATTCGTAAAGAATCATTCATAAAAGTCCTCTAACGTTAAACAGTTAAAAACTGGCATGTATGTAACATACAACTACGTACTATCAACTAAAAAGCTTTCGCGAAAGTCATTCATATTAGTAAGTTCAAAGTATCCAAAGCGGCAAGAACCATTTCCATGTTTCATATCACACAATTCTATTTCCAAGAATAGAATGGAGCACTCGTATGTCTTTGTATAACTGGTTTTCAGCGAACAGAGATCTTTATTACATCATCTCGAGTGGTATACCATTTCGATTATCCCAAATCTCAATAAAACAATTTCCAAATCTCAAGTGCAAGAATGTACGATTAGTTCCAATAGCAGAATATTGGTGAATCAACGTTGTTTAAGTCGTCGTCTGAATAACCGCTTTGTGCTATGTCGATAAACTCGTATCCGGACACAAGCTAGTCCGCGAAACGACGCCATATTTACGAACACGGTTTCGTTGTTTTCACTTAATTAGATACGGTGTAACCGGCGTATGATGTTCGTAGACGAGTTAAGGTTCTCTACATTTGACTGATAGAGCCACCGATACAAGTGGGTCTGCTTGTTTTCGCTAATTAACGCAACACGAAGATCGCTTTATTGAGTCTAGAAGTTAAGTCTCAAAGTTTAGATTGGTATCTACGATTATTACGTGAAATGAAGCCTGATATTTTCATTACAGGAGAAATAAGAAGTTTATAAAGCGGATAGATATCGGAGAATGACTAGAATAAATTTATAGGGATAAGCAGATACCAGGTCTCACTCTATCAACGGTGTGACAGATTGACGAAAAATTCAGATAATTACTTGTGCATCTTCAAGGTTTCTTAAATGTTTAATATATGTCATCATGTATAAAAAATAAATACCTCTAACTTTCTGTAGAAAATGAAAGTAATGATAGCATTAATGCTTTTAATCAGACTTTAGGATAAGATATATACATAGATACTCGTTAAGAATATAGAAAACATTTCATAAAAGTATCGTAGGATATCATTAATTCTCCTCCCTGTCTTTGTTTTCATTATATTTTGTTTCCATTTGTTTAGTGAAATAGCTGTGCAGTTTTGCGGATACCAGAATGAATACGTTATCCAATTTTATTCATGAACCATTTCACGTAAATGAACTTATCCAAACCATGAATGTATATAAAAGAAACATTATAATTTATCTGAATAGACGCTCAAATGGCAAAGATAGAATAAAGTATTATAATATAAAATTATATTGAAATTAAATATTAAGATATTAAATATAATAAAATAAAACCAATAAAAAGCATCACTACACAAAACATGAAATTCTTGAATCCGCTCGACGAATCCTTCCAACTAAACGACTTCAAAAATTTGCGCTTCAAAAACGTATCGATTCATTCACGGATAAACCTCTGTCTAAAAATTACCCTCTCTGGTATCCACAGACCTAGAAGATTATAGACGAACCGCCATCCCAAAATTTCCAAACGAACGATCCTCATGCTCCCAATTAATCCTCGCTGGGAAGTTCTCGGGAAAACACGGAGAAGAAGCGGAAACATCGCGAAGACGTCTTTCCAGCCGTTTACGCTTTCGAGACACCGGCAACGCAGCTAGCAAAGAAGCGAAGACCGCGCAAACGGCTTCGAAAAGTTCTTTAGCCGGTCGTCCAGGAAGGAAATCCAGGAGAGCGACGATGACGTGAAAGTTGCCAGAGTCGTGTTGGAAGCGGGAGAAAAAAACGGGACGACGAAAAATCTGGACCCGGCATGATGAAAAGAGGCGAAGTTGCTGGATACCGGAGGCGGCCTGATGAGAGATAACAAACTTCATCTTTCTTCACAATGCCCGACACCTTAAACCACGAGTCGCAGCGTTGCACGCGGACAGCCGTCTATATATCTTCTCTGGAGGGGTAGAACGTTCGACGTGGAACGCCATCACGATCATTTTTACTAGAAATTTACTCGACCCGGAAGCCGCCAGCTCTACTGGAAAAATCTGCTCGTATTTTTTTCTCACCTCCTCCCTCTTTTCTCTTTCTGCTTGCTTGGTATTTTTAGAACAGTGGTTCTTGACCGATGCTCCTTGATACGCTGGTGTTCCGCGATATAAAGTGTTCCATTTTTATAAAAGAATCAGTTTAGTTAGTTTACGCAAATATAATATTCTTGTTAAATCAATGTTTCTCTTTTCATTTATCTTATGTAATCTGCGATTAAAAGCGATCTGAGAAATAAATTTTAACAAAAAGTACGGTCATATTTTTGTTGTTAGCTTTATGATTTCATTGGTTTTAGCGTTTCGCAAATTTTTCTCGTTATCTCAGAAGTGTACCATGATTTTCAGAAAAATCGCTGTTTTAGAGCATCAAATATACCTCTTCCAAAAATGATGAACATTTGTTATTTACTTGGATTTGTTTCGGTAACACGAACGGCGAAACAGCTCGAGTTTTCCTCTTGCAGAGGTAACGGACAAACTCGATTGCTTTCGAGCGGTGAAAAGGAATGATTGAATGACGTATTGTGCGGCCAGGAACTGCCACCTCGATAGAGAACACGCCAGAGGCAGATTTGTTTGGTGCTAGTTTATAGGTAGTTTTGTGAAAGGTATGGCGTGATGCAGTGCACACAAAGGACCAATAAGAGGGCGGTAAATTTGCAAGTGTATGTTCAGATATGCGATGTAATTAAATAGACGCCAATTCGTCCCGAAAAGTGAGTGAATTTGGTAAACGGTAAAAGTGAAATTATCGTATGAAGGGTGATAAAATGATCGTTCTTGTGTTACTTGGTACACTTAGAAGTTCGCACTTGGAACACTTAGAAGTTCGCACTTGGAACTTGGAGTTTCCAAATTTCTCTGAACTATTGGGAAATAACGATGACGATAAAATTATCCGTTGACATATATGTGAGTCCGAATGGCGATTATTCCTAAATGTAATCACATTTTAATACATAAAATTGCCTTTATAGAAATTATAGATGCAGACTTTAAGTGAAAATATTCCTTACAAATAAAGAAATCTACACGAGAAAGAAATATCACGTATTATCTGACAACGAAAAATTAAATAATGAAATAGATGATACGTACAAAATCTATTGTAAATATGAAATTTGTTCTAACAGAATATATAAAACTATATGGGTAGCGAAATAAATAAATAGCCGGGAATAAATAGAACCTATTAAACACGAAAATAACAACTATGCAATAGAAAACATTCATAATGGAACAAAATGGAACACTGTTTAATATAAAACCACAACTACAAAATATCTTTTCATGCTGAAATAAGCAGAAAACGAAACTATAATAAAACTATAATATTAAAAGACAGTAAAATATATACATACAATAAAATATTATAAGAATGAACTTAATAAACTACTACTTAATAAACCACAGCATCAATAAACTCATCTCATTTGAAAAGCAAATTCAAAGTAGCTAATCCAAACATAAAAAATCATCGCCATTTCCCACACGAATATGAAACAAATTTCTCCTACCTAAAAATTTCACTTCTTTAACACCCAACCTAAGCTACCCTTCGCGCAATTCAGTTTTCCCACTCATGAGACGCGGCACGCCATATAGCTTCAGCCGCATCTTTCTAGGGTTAATGCGAAGTTACGAGCTACTTAACTCGACGAGGAAGCCTGCCCGCTGTTGTATATTATCGTTACCGGCATCGATGTTGTCCCCCGGAGTAACTGTCCGATCGATGAAAGGAAATAGGCAAAGAAATTAAGCGACGAAATCGACGGGGAATTTTAAACAGACTTGCGCGTGTCTGCGGTGGAGGAAGATTCGGCTCATGGCCTCCATTTCTCATAAAAATTAAATCTATTCTGGCCCGGTTTCAGGCCAGACGAAGACGCGATTAAACCGGAAGGGAAATTTAATCTACTTTAAACTCCTCGTTAAATTCCTTTTCGCCACGTCTCGTCGCTTTCTCCGATGGTTCGCGAATCGATTTCGCTGCCCAGAGGGGATAAATTCGCGAGAAACTGAAGCCCTGATGAATCAGATGAATACGGTTGATATCTGATGCTTGGGGTCGAATGAAAATTATACTTCGTGAATTGATAAATGCATAGAATTCAGACGAGTTATCATTTTTGGGGATTACGAAAAAAACTGACTAATAGCCTATAAAGATTTTAGCAAAAACTTTTAGGCTTTAGAATCTTTCTATGAAGATCTTAGAATATTAGGATATGTCTATGATACGGTAAAGGATAATTGTAATTCGTGAATTGATAAATGCATAGAATTCTGATGAGTTATCATTTTCGGAAAGGATGAAGGAAAGCGGGGAATAATATAGAGATTTGGCGGAAAACATTGGATTTTCGGATATTTTTACCAAGATCGAATGATTTATTAAAATAATAACGAAAAATGATGAGAGCAAAAGTTAGACATTAACGATTCTTTTCGATTCATTAACGATTAACGATTTCTTTTGATCCAATTTTTAAAAGAATAGAAAATATATATCTGCTAATTATCCCAATTGAAAGTTTGCGTTATCTAAAATTTCTTAGGGCAGTACGAAAAGAAACATTCGCAGCAGATAGATTTTAAAAGCAAAACCAATGGTAATGCTAAGTCTCTGAAGGAGAGAGTAAGAGAGCGGGAGAGAGAATTCAATTTCGAGATGGTTGGTTTAATTGCTGGAAAAGAAAATTACACATGAATAAAGAGGGGGGGGGGGCATCCTAAGTGTTTTTCTCTCGTGAAGAAAACAAAACCTTGCAAAAAAAAGGCGAAATTTACAAAGTATTCTTTCCAAACTCAATTCTCCGAAATTAAATAATATAAATTTTTAATCAAATTACGTTGATAAACGTTTATGCAAAGAGGAACATCAAAATCATTTCGAAACTTTAATTACTTAACTGCAAAGTTAATGCTGTCCCTAAATTAGCGGTACGAGCTGAATGCTATTATGGTTCAATTAACTATACACATTTACTTATCGTTCCTGAACACACAGTAAATAGAAAATAAAATTGATAAACAGAAAAATTGCCTGGCTAATTAATCGAAATTTGCATCCATTCAATTAATAGATCAGTTCACAGAAACATTTCCCATATGATCTCTATAAAAGCTTTTCATTTAAGCATCGACATTGCTTCGCATTCGAAGTCTAAACACAAACGGACCAATCAAATTTTTTCCTTGTCAAATTCGATTTTTCTGCATCCGCAAGCAACATCTAGGGAAGATTACGAAGGAGGAACGGCAAACTCGACGAATCACTCGATCGGAGAATGAAAAAGTAGCTACGAACGACCGAAACCGCAGCTACAACTAAGAGGAGTAGGAACAGGAAGCACGCGAAGAAAGAAAAAGGGAAAAGAGGGTACTCTGAAGCGAAAAAAGAAAGAAAAGAAAAGAAGAGAAAGAGAATGGGGAAGGAGATGGTGCATCGCGTTTCCGCAGTAATCAGGAAATTTCCCAGAAAGCAGAAGTTTCGAGTCAAAGTGATTCAAGGCCAGGAGAAAGAGGCCGGATGGCCCAGGCAGGAACACTTACTTGCCGCGATCGAATCGATGAAATCTTGTCGAATGGACCGAGAGCTAACCACGAGTTGCCAAGGATTTACGCGAGATCTGTCGATGAGAAGGCGAAAGGTCAACGAGCTGAGCATCGCGGAAGCCCAAAGGGGGTTAGAACGGCCTTAACTGTGACCTAACCCCAAGGTTGGACCACTGGTCGAACGGAAAAAGGAAACAAGCTAAAGAGCCGATAAAGAGAAAGAGAAAGACAAATAGGGTGAAAAAAGGAGAGAGGGTTAGCGTGTGACAGACGAGAAGATAGAAGAGGCAGAAGAGGAAAGGAGCAAGTGTACCGGGATAAAAAAGACTAGAGAGCTCTCAGTTTGCGCTATTTTCTTGTCGCCGGTCCCAGAGAGAGAATAAAAGTTAGAAGACGGACCGAAGAGGCGCGGAACCAATTTCCCAACTCGACGATCCTAAAAGTAATGCTCGCGCGAACGCACACGTTCTCACGCGCTTTTTTCCTGCTCTACGCCTCGTTGTTTCCTTCCTTCTTCGACCTTTGCTACCTTTTTCCCCACTTTTGTTTCAAAGCGAAACTGGTGTGTGAACAGAGGGATGTGTATGATCCGAAGATTTCATCGATGAACGATCGAAAGACTGTTTTTGGAGTGTGATTGCGAGGGACACGGGAGAACTGCGTGTTTCTATGGAATTATTGAAAGAATTGGGGCTGATCGAGGGAATCGAGAGGATGGGATCAACACGTGGAACTTGCTACTTTTTGGGATTGGTATTTGCGAGAAGGACAGGTTGTTAATTACTTTTAAACATCGATATGAGAAAGAACGAAAATAAACCACTCATTTTGTTATTTATGAGCGTGATATTCAATTAAATGTCTTCATTCATCGTAACAAATGTAGCTCGCTTCCTCTTATTGATAACTTTTATCTAGGGGCATGTTTGTTGATAATTGTCTCATTTCTCATGTAGAAATAAAAAATTCACGGAATACGTTCTCGTTTATTAAAAACGTTTATTTTAAAAATTCGATACGAGTATGATACCACGACATCAGTCATAGTATGAGTCGTTTCTTTTTTTTTTTTTTTTGGAACTTCAGCCGAAACGATTGTCTTAAAATATTTCACATTCCACATAGTTAAACAATCAAATATAAATACACATTATATACAAATATAGCGACATATTAATATCGATAAAATGTATAGAAACGTCTTCCACGTATCTGTTGCCATGATTTCTATAGGGATGGACAAGTTAAATTTAAGAACGAGCAGGACAGAAATTGATAATCCGAGAATAGTTTCGCGCGACACACGAGAAAGCGACGCGATTCGGTTTACAAGGCTCGGTTTACGCGCGCGATTTCGCGTGAAACTTAACATTCCGGAAGCTCGCGATTATCCCTAGTGATTTCCCCTTTTGAATTCATGGACCTACAGGTACGTGTACGCCCGTACACAAGCATCATATAACAGAAAGGAGAAGAGAAACAGGAGATATTTCTTTCTAAAACGAAATATTTTTGCGAGGGGGAAGTAGTTTCAATTTGACGCAAAGAGATTCCTTAGCGGGAAACAAGTGAAGACTAAGATCCAATTTTTTAAGCGAAAATCAAGAGTGAAGATAGAGCTTTCCTGTGGAAATTTGCTAACAGAATGTTATATAAGATTTAGTACACTTTTTCCATGAGAGTAGAAAGTGAAAATAATGGTTTTTGAGAAAGGAGAAAGGAATTGTTTCTTGAGAGATTTGTAACAAAGCCTGTTTAAAGTAAAAAGTCTGTTAAGTTTAAATATAAAAAATATAGACATTCTTTTAGACATTAGAGGCATGAGAATAGGACTTTACTGTGGTAGAAAAGAATCTTGTGATGGAAGACAGGGGAAGACAAAAATCAAAATTTCTTCAGAAAAATCGGAAGTAATTTTTTCTATAATATGAAGCAAAGACAGATATTTCTATTAAGAACAGAATCATAAAATCTATTTTTATCAAAATATGTACGAGGAAGGAAAGTTTGAAATCTTGGTTGGTCTCTCATTAGATAACAGAGCTTCACTCGAGCAACAGAAAGCGAAAGTAAAGTTTTCTACTACAAAACAGTAGCGAAGCCAAATCATTTTCCCGACATTAAGAACAAAAGACTAGGGCAAAAGACTTCTTCTAAAAAGTCAACCGTAGAAACTCGCCACGTTACATTAATAAGCCTGGAAAACAAAAGGACACTGGATTGTATGAAACATGTAACAAAAACCGAACTTTTCTCCATCCACGCAAAAGGGACGATGAAACGTTGTTCTAGCAAGATCCAATAAAAACGTTTTTCCTCGCAAATAAAAGAGCGCAGGTGGACAGTTTCCCTTTAACATCCATGAAAAACTAGAAACTTGCCTCCGAACATCGTTCAGATGTACAAAAGACAGAGCTTTTCTCTGTTAACACTACGACAAGGCTACTTTGGAGTGTAGTTCTCACATTAAAGATTAACCTAGTTTGACTTTTATGAATCTTTGTGACTTCAGTAACTTAGTTTTTGCTTTCAACAAATTATGTTTCTCTCGCTGTATTTCAATATTTATGAGCAAGGATTTAGAAATAAATTAATAAAAAATATCATTTCACAAGAATCAATGATTTCCTTATTATGTTACAAACATCATTTTATATATTCATCCTAGAATACCAATAAGTCTATAATAACAAAAAATAAAGAAAAAGATATTATAATTGGCATTATAATAAAAATAAAAATGACGGAATTACTTAGAGATTAAATGTTGCAAGAAATAAAAATATTAAGGATAAACAAAATCTATTTATTATACTGTTTCTTTGTTCCGAGAGGAACTCTTGCAGCATCTCAAAAATTGCTTTGATAGAAACTATTATTGCACGTTTGAACTAGAAACAGTGAGAAGCAAATTTTTTCCACTCTTAAAAAATATAATCACATCATTTTGATTTTTACATTCCATCATAATAAAAATATAGATATATGGATACAGATAAAATAGAAGGAGCGCGCGCACGAGAGAGAGAGAGGGAGAGAGAGAGAAAGACGAAGCTCGTCGATAGAGCTTCGTGACGATGGCAATCGGCGATTTACGACGAGTTGTTAGCAGCTGATGTACGTGCAGCTGTGCAGCCTGCATCTTACGAGCTTCTGCAGTTTCCCTTGATTGTTTACAATTAATTTGACCCGACAGTCTCCTAGCTGGTCGTAGCATGGTTGTTTCGCCCGTCTTCCATCGTTACTCTCCTTCGTTTCTCTGTTTTCCGTTTTAAGGAATGGTTTACTTCTTCCTACAACGTAGGAAAGAGAACTTTACATTTACTTTCTTCTTCTCAATGCGTCGTCCCCTTCTCCGCGAATCTTTTACGTTTATTCGACGATGATCTAGCTCTTTTCAATTTTATATGTGTTGGATTTCACGTAATACGACCAAGCGAAACGTTTTTAACTTTTGAGATTGTACAGTTATCTATGTTTTATATTAGAGACGACATATTAATCTCCTGGAAATCAAAGTGATTAATTCCATTTTTCAAGTTTCTCGATTTCGTTATGCGAGATCGAGATTAATTTCCTTCATTCTAAAGAAACAAATTACTTATTTTCATACCACAAATATGTAACATTTGACAGTATACACAATGTTATCCTACTAGTTATTTTTACACAAAATCTATTAAAACTTACAAGTATAAAATCTGCTATAAAATTTCAACTTACATTTATTGAACTACCTATCAACCTACGTAAATACCCTCTAAATTACATAGAAATTATTTATCAAAGTTCTTTTATCTGTTTCGGCCAGTATCATTTTTCTTTAAACCCTTTTTTTCTAAAATACACTGCTCCAAAATCCAAATTCACAAGCCATAAAACGAATAAAATCGCGAACGAACGGCCAGTAAAGAACGTTGAAGGAAGGCTTTTCGAAAAGGTCGATCTCAGATAATCGAGAAATCGCGGATCGTATCCTCTATCGAATGTTCTAGCGCCGCGTTTGGTTTCCTTTTTCTTCTCTTTGTTCTTCCTTCCGCTTTCTGCTGGCGTTGCTGCAGTTTTAATGCCGATCCTCCAAAACGAAAGATATATTTACTCAAGGAGAGAGGCGCTTGATAAAAACTGATTATTTGTGAGGCGGGATTTATTTATGAAATGGCCACCGTTAGGAGGATTCGTCCGCGGCAGGATTAATTAACGATTAATTAAAATTTACTTAACCGCTAAATAAATGCCGTGGACGTTCGGTCGACGTTGATGAGTAGTGGAGATTTGGTAGCAGCGGATAATTCTCTTGACTGAATCGAGTTAAGGGAGAACTAACCTCTCGTTACGTCGAAAGGGTAACGTGACTGGTTTTCCATTCCCGTTTTCTTTTATTTTCATGCCTGTTTGATAAGTTAGAAAGAGCGAGAATCAAGGGCTTCATGCTAACGCGATGACTGTGAAACATTTATGATGTTATAAAAGCATAGTTTCCAATAAATTAATTAATCTTCGTTGTAGGAAAGAGAGAGAGAGGAATTTGATGTTATAAAAGTATAATTTGAAATGAATTTAATTGATTTCTGCTGTAGAGAAAATGTCGAAGCTTGTAACAATGTTTTTAACTGCTCTCTTAATGATCTTGGAATTTTCATTCAATTATTCTCGTTATTTGTGTAGTATCGTGGAAGAAAGGCCTAAGAAATATCGGGCGAACTATGAACAATGTCGCGAGAGCCGAGGCGTCATCGGGCCCATCAATGTGTCATCGGTCTTTTCAAGTGCATAGTTTCGTGGAAAAGACCTACGTGACCCTGGCCACGAGCGCCTGCAGAACACGTGTGCGGTGGGTCTAGGAAAAAGACAACAGAATGCAGCAACGGCCAGAGCGTTAGTCGAAAAGCAGAGTGCGAGTCGAGGAGCCGTGTGCGAGTTGAGCGGAGACGGAGGTTGCGAGTGGCGTTGCCGAGAGAGTGTGGATTGCGCTGTTTTCTGTGCGTTTGGCGTGAATAGTTCAGGTTGAACAACAATCGTCTTTTTCTGTCTGATTAACATCTCTATTGTCCACTCTTTGTAAACACATTATATCACGATATTACATTTGTAATTGAGAATCTTGTAACAAAACATTCTTATAGCATTGTTAAAATTTTCGACCTTTTAGATAACGGATAACGCATTTTAATAGTCAAAACCTAGACTTATACCATGTAGTGAAACTGATATAATGAAAAATGATTTAAGTTCTGATTTACTGTCGAATGAAAATTAAGTGGCTTTAAAAACATAACCCATAAGTGATGCCATCACTTTGTGATTTAATTAAATACAATTCTTCTGTGATGTAAGAAGGTTCATACATATTCGTAGCAATTGTTTAGAACGACGAAGGTTTCGTTATAAAATACTGAAGTGTATAGAACAAAAATTAAAAGCATTAGATTATTCCTTCTCTTTCCTGGGAAAGGACAAACATGGGCAAGAATTCTTTTTATTATGAGATTTCGATTAATGGGAATTACCTTCATCATATTTCGAGAAAATATTTCCTTATTAGATTACTTGTAAAATTTGTTGAGTTTCAAAATTGCATTATCGGGATCTACTCACAAGTTATTAACAAACACTTAATCATACAACGCTTTAACAATTTGGCCAATCAGAGACCTGTTTTCGTTTGCTACCAGTAATTATATATAATTGAAAAGGAAGTCGATTTTCCTTCCAAGCCAGCGAGTTTAGCAAGACTCCTTCTGCTAGAGACTAAGACTTACTTTTAGCGCTCGAGGTCGTACATCATTATCGCCATAAATCGATTGGAGTGTTAAAACCGCGCCTACGTATCTGCTCTTTATCATCGTAAATCAATGTTTTCAGGTACAGTACAGAGAAAACGAAAAAGAAAAGGTATGGGCATCATGAACTCCGTGCACCATCCTCTTCATCATGTACTTTTGTTTCCGTCGTAACCTATCATAAAGAAAAGACAAGGAACTCCTCTAGTTACGATTGCAGCGAACAGAAAAAATAAAAAATATTTCGAAATAGAGAGACAACTCGCATAAAAATAATAAAGGCAGAGATTTATTTGCAAAAATTACAATTTAATTGCACGAACTCGCGCTAGGTAGTTGCGACTGGAAAAATTTCGCAATTTGTCGGGAAGAAAAAAGAAGGGGGAAAAGGTGGCGACGAACGTGACTACGAGGACAAAATTGTTCATTTTCCGCGAAGGAGCTCGAAAGTCGTCCATTTTCACGGGACCAAGATTACGAGGTTAAGTCACGACACTGGCATAAAAGTTTCCATTTCCGGATTGTCGTTTCCGGTTGCGCATCGTCCACTCAGCTCGTTCTCGTGAAATAATTTCCAGATAGTCAAGGATGTAAAGTCTGATAGGCTTATTAGAGCGACAGATAAAAGAGACTCGTATACTTCAAAATGTGTACCTTGCTCTTTACGGGGACGACCGTTGCTCCTTTATTGCTGCCATATTGGGCGTACGTGCATTTCGTACGTTTGTACAATGAGTCAGTGATGCGTGCAGATTGTGTTAGAGTTAAACACAACGCGTTTACGCTTTACGATCTTCTGCCTCACTTAACACCATGATTACCAACAACAAAAGGATGAAACTTGCGAAGAAGACATTAAAGAAATTAAATTATGAAAACACTATAACGAAATGAAAGAAGCATAGTTTCACTCGTACATTTCGTAGATCGTAAAAAATTCATCTTCTTAAATTCATAATAAATTTATAATCGAGGAATTTTTTGGAAAAAGACGATTCGTAATACACGAGCCGTGCAGTCCTCTCGTAAGAATTTTTCCTTTACCAGTCATCGCAAAATACATAATAATACCCGTTTATATAATTTTCACATTTTACTGCGATGTAACATCACAGATAACATTTTTGGGTAGATTTTCACGTGAAAAACAATTTTTGCGCCGAATTAAACTTTCCGAATTACCCTCAAACGGGATTACCGCGAGCCATACGAAAGGGGGAGGGCGATAATTAAAATTTTCACAACGAAACCAGTATCATTCCATTCCCGATTCCACTGGCAGAAAAAAATGTTTTAATTCAATATTCGGATGGTTTTCGGATTATTCTCGAGTCGAAAAAAAGCAAGAAATACGATGAAATCAAATCGTGATAAAAAGGAGTCCACAAACGAGCGAAAATCGCCGAATTTTTTGCTACATTAATACGAACCAACGTACGTTTCACAACTATTTAAATGCTCGCTTGAAAATAAAGCGTGTGCCCGCGTGCCATCATTTTCATTAGAATAATCGTTGAAAGCTGGTCGAGTCGAAAGTTTCCAGATTGGTCGAAGCCAAGGGAATGGAACCACCTGACCCCGAACTTTCGTGGATCGCCACTTTTCGAGATTTCTTCCGGATTTCCGACGAGAGATCGGCGCTCTCATCGTCGCGGTACATCGCGCCATCAATTTTCCGAAAGTTTCTCTCAACGATGGAAAAAGTCGGTGAAATCTCGCCCAAAAAAAAACTGTTCGCCTTTGACGCGCTCACATCGCCCCTTCGCGTCGTTTCTCCAACGCTGACGTTTTTTGCGCCGAGAAAACTACTCGACACGACGCGCCATCGAAGAAATATTCTCCATCTAATTCTTCCTCGGTCGTTGGCTGATAATTAATTGCAGTTTGAAACGCGGCGATGCGACGAAGAAACTTACTGTTTTTCGTGTTAGAAGAATAGCATGGTAGAAGTGGAATTTTGAATTATTTAATTATTCGTGGTATCGGTTAGTGTTTTAACGATTGTTATAAGGGGAATGAGAAATTATTTTGAAATAGAATTTAGTTTTTGTAATAAAAAAATATTACAGGCAGGTATTATATTAGCTCTTTACTTT
This sequence comes from Bombus vosnesenskii, assembly GCF_011952255.1. NCBI lineage: Eukaryota > Metazoa > Arthropoda > Insecta > Hymenoptera > Apidae > Bombus > Bombus vosnesenskii. Next base: position 769,487 of record NW_022882987.1, read on the forward strand.
CCAGAGATCTGTACAATTCTGACATGCTTTCAAACGTGATGTTTCGTACAGCGAAACTTCTTGAAATCGAAAGATTTATTTTGACAATGATGCTACAAGTGTTTCTATATTTATTTATATCGTACATCTTCTTTCTTTTTCCATTTCTTATCACTGAGAATAAGCAAAACACAATTTCCACGTTGTTAATGTAGGTGGCGGCATCTGTGGATCGTATTTTTCTTGTCTTCGATGTTATTAGTAATTATTTTAATAAATTTAAAATACATTGAATGAAAGTGTACAAAATACATGTAAGTATATGTAGAATAAATTTATATATATATTAATTATATTTTTTATATTTATTTGATACGTTTCTTCTTAACTTGTACACCTTCGTTCAATGTATTTTTAACTTATATCTACTAAGAACTCGTAAATTCATTGATTAAAGAAAATCCAGAATTCTCAAATAAACACTATCGATCCTGTTAAAATTGGAATATAGAATTACTTTCAGCACTTAATTACTCTGCATAATCGATATTATGTAATATTCGTTTAGCGTTCTCATGCACCGAGGCTCAAAATAAATGAAATAAATTTGATCACTTTTTCAGCCTCTCGATGACCATTAAATCAGAGTGGCCGAAGCGTCCGCCAGACTTGCCTTTTTATCGCGCGTTTCATCCCCTTTAATTGCTCCTGCCCACTCGTCGTTTGCATTTTATTACACGATTTCCACTTTAATTGGTTCCTTACCTTTCCCTTGGCCAGCCGCGTAAAAGTAAATCCGTGTGATGCATTGGCACACTCGACGATGTTTCCACATCGTTCCATTATGGGATTTATGATCGTGCACGAAGGTGAATAGCCACAACTCTCTACCCATTAATCTACTGCTCGGTTTCTGTCATTTATAGAACTCTGTGCATCATTACAAACGATATTTTTTCTTGGTATAATCTGAACGTATCCATGAATCTGTATTGTCAAAAATAATCAATTTTGAGAGAGATTAAAGTAGTTAAATGATAGACTCGCATGCTTGCATTGATATAACGAAAATATATATACTAACGTTAAAAATATAAGAGATATTCAAGAATATAGTCCTCCTAGGGATAGACGATAAATGTACGAAATTTTGTAAGAAAAATCTAATATTGCAATATACAACAGGGCGATTAAAATATATAATTAATCTCTAAACTAAGTGAAATTATGCTTTTTATCAGATCGATCGACAGGCCACTGAATTAAAAAATTGCTTCCCATTAAAATCATCATCGTATAATATTATACCACTACCATACATATTCCTATAACGATATACGCAGTCAAACTCTCTTTTCGCTTCTAATCGCAACACAAAATAAAGCTTAAATTCTCCATTCTTGCAATCTACGTATCACATGTCACAAGCCACTGAACAAACACACAAGACACTCGCGATCAAAGCAACCGCTTCAAACGAATCCCACATCTCGGCAAACAATCCACAAAAACATTCTATCCTCGATCCTCTTATCAATTTCAGTCTTATGAATCATCCCCACTTAGCCGACGATGAACAGTGAATGAGAAACTTGGGAGCACGACGAGCTTCTGCTCGGATAACGAGTCGTAATTCAGCGCAGCTGATGGAAGAAAATATCCGAAATTAGATCCCCGGGTTGAGAGCGCAGGGTGCATGCAGGTGAACAAGAAATCAGCGCGTTGCAGGCTACGGGGGAGAAGCTCGGCAACTGGAACGGAGCTTGAATCATTAAATTACCTTGCTCCGCCTAAGTCGAAGGGTCGTTAGAAAACAGCCAGAAGGGAGCTTCGACTCCTACCTTATTTTTCAGGAAACGGTTTCATGCACCTGACTCTTTCCTCGCGCTATTTCCTTCACCGCGGGCGTGCATAGACTCCGTGCACCCGCGCAGAAAAGCCGAAGGCGAGCAACCAGCAGCGATCCAGAAAGCTCGATCGTACAACGTTGCATAGAAGAGGTTTCGCGGCCGGAACACGAGTCAGGAAGCAAAACGTTTCTCTGTGTCGAAAACACGACGATTTCACCGGGGCTTTCACGAAAAAAGCCACGCTCTTTTGGACGCACAGAGGGAATTTAGGTCTCCGTGTTAACCCAAACGGGGACTCTCTGTGACGTGTTTTTGAACAAAGTGCCGTTACATGGCCCAAGATTGAGAGAGCGATGATATTTCTCCTGCCACTCTGCTGATTTCCGTGCGAGAACCTGTATTTCCGTTTGTTTCTGATACCCTTCCACCTAAGCCTTGATAGAGCGTTTTGAGTGAATTTGATCCGCATCGAAAATTGCTTATTCTATCCATTAACTCGTGTCGTTTTTTAACTAAAAAATTGCACATGCTCTGAATCAAAGATTGGAATCGATTTCAGCTGGATAAATCTTCTATTTTTTACGGTCCATACTTTACCGACTACTAAAAAGTACACGTTTGTATCCGGGAATGCTTATGACAGATTAAAAGGTACTCGTTTGAAAGATGTTATTTACATTACGGTAAAAATATTTATTCAGAGAGAAAGAGATTAAAATCTCTTTTACTTGAACATTCCAACATCAGTTATTCTTTAAAACACGAAACGTGTTAATCCCCATACTTTGGTATCTTCACTTTTTTAACGTAAGATTTATTTATTCACTCTACAAAAACTAAAGAGAAGCAATTGGATAGAAACGTCTTTTCCTGAATTCTTCCCTACTTTTCTCTTTTTTCCTCTTTTTTTACATAACAGTTTAAAGTACCAGCTGATAAATCGCGTAGAAATACACGAAAACGTCATGTGCAGATCTCACGAACTAGCAGCGTAATGGGAGCGATATTCTCTCGGGTTATTCAGGACACAGAAACCAGTTCGTGATCGGACATGTCCATATGGCCGACACGGCGTTGAAAATCCCAGCCTCGTGCATTCGACTTCGATAGCGAATAATCAAACGGCAGTTGCTCCATGCAATAAATTCGTTTCTCGAGTTACCTTTTGTTCAAAAATATATTAATGGGCAATTTCGCGTCTTCTGTAAAAGGATATTAATTTCGAAACATTTGGTATCACATTTCGATCATTTATCGCCATTCCATCGATGGGTCTCGATCTTTCTTCTAAGAAAAATTTTCAAGTTCTTTCCCGTGTAATAATAGAGTAATCGAATAATTTTTTCGTTGCAGGACTTTGTGATATAATGTTTCGCATAGCGTTCTTCGGTGTTTGTATGTTTACGAACGAGTGTTTAAATTTCAAAGATACGAAAGGTTTTGTATTATTTCCTTCTTTTGAGATTCTTTAAGAGAAGAATTTCATCGATAAGACTGAGATAGTAAAAATATTTTGTGGAACGAGAGCAATGTTTTTCGACAAATAAAGATAATTTTGCTATTATTTTCTAATTTTATGATAACAGAAGATTAGTCAGGATCTACGAAGATCAGGCCAAACGGTTTAACGAATTGGTGAGAGCTGTCATTTTCATTAATAATATAAATATTAATAATTTCTAAGTTCTTAACTTCGAAGTCAAGATCTCAAGTCAAAGTTGCAACACCGTTTATCCAGCCAATAACATAATAAAAATATTTAAAAAGCACAAAAAAGATATGATGAAGAAGATATGGTGATGTATGAAATTAAACGGAAGAGAAGCGGTGGGAGAAAGGTCACTGACGCGGGCAATGTGCGAAAGATGGAAAATAGTAGGGCAAGGACAGGAGAGGAGGATTAATTTTCCCTCGCCTAAGTTCACGAGTTGCTATAAAGAAGAGGGAAGGCGTTCGCGCGCCCCGAAAAACCGACCTGGATTCAGGCAGACTAGGCTAGCAGGGAATTAAACACTTGCAGCCACGCAGTTTTCCCTTAAAACGGCATTAACGCCCGAATCCGTCCTTGACGATCGTCCATTACACTTTGGGGAGTCGTCGAAGAAACCGGCGGCCGACTTCCGGCTGGCTGCCTTTTCGACTGTCACGTATTGCGATTTTACGTTTCATTCTTACTGCGTTCCGATTCGTCGTAGCTCGCTGGGATTTTCCACCTAAGGTATAATATTGTTGAAATCTCCTGAATCTCGTAACTTCAATATCAAACATTTTGTAGTTATGTATATCGTAAAAATGTCGAAATATGTGAAGGTTACTTATTAATGCTCATACGTGTTTTTTGATCTGTATAATAATGGTTTTCTCGTTTATTTAACTAATTTTATTTTGTCAAAGGATTGCAGATTCTCTTGTGTATCTAGGCAGTTTTATTTCGTCGAAGGATTGCAAATTTTTAATACATTTTTACAAGAAGAAAATTATATATACCTTTCAATGTATTCTTCTCATAGATAAAAGAAGTCTTTAGCATGTACGTTGCTATAAAATGGTGAATTTAATATTAAAATTGTGAAATTGAGATCTTAACTTGCGAAGGTTTCGATTTTTAATTCTTATTAATCATATACTTGTTTATTTATATCATTTTTTAAACTCTGGAGGTGATAGTAAATTTTCCAAATATTTATGTTTGTATCAGAACGTCGAATAACGTTATCATTCCATTCGACTTAATTTTATTAAAGAACCTTTCTCTTCAGGACTTCATAATGGCAAACGAAATAGCATAGTCGAAGCTTAAAGTGCAACTTCGACGAATTTATTCGAAGCCAGACAATAATAAACAACGTTATACTTTACAATGATGACAGCTCTCGGGGATAAATTCTGGCTGTGAACGCGTTTTATATGGAAACCGCCCCGCTACTTTAATATCCGTTTCATAACGGAAATCAAAAATAAACGTTTAACCGAGTTCTCTCGAGAACAAGCGTTACAGAAAGTTTCCTGGATAAATGGCCAGACAACTTTTTGCCAAGCATATTGCACCGGTTTTACGCGCGGAAATTAGTATTAAACGCTCCAAAAATCCTGGTTCAACCGACCACTTTAACTTTTTCGAATTGAATTAACGACAAAGCTGCGTCACAGTTCAAGGTTGTTCGTCCTTTCCCGTAACGCGATTTGAAAATAATAATTTCTGGAACATTTAAATGTACAGGACACTTTGGTCGATTTGTAATAACAATATTCGAATTTCAGCAAAATGTTCAAATTGGTGATGAATTAATGATTGAAAGCGGCACTTACTATCTTCTTATTGTATTTAACAAATTGTGCGTAAAAATTGTTTATTAAATAACTATTTATCTTGACATAAAGTCTTGATATAAAGTCTTGAAAGTCTTCTTATATTTTTATTATATTTATAGAAGTCGTTTTAACCTTTTCTATAATTCAGAAATTAAAGGATCTAAAGATAAAGAATTTATTTAAGATTATAAAGAATTATTTTTCAAAAATTAAATTAACCACGTCATAATATTCTATTACACGTACGTATAACAATTCCGTCAAATTAAATCATTGCAGTGCATATTGACTTTGGAAAATTAAATTAGTCACGTTATAGTATTCCGTTATAAATTACGTAACTACAACGATTACAAATAACGAAGTCATTGTTGCTTGATTTGTCGGAGATTTTATAATTAAAATACAGCGTACCTTCATTCAATACCATTTATTCACAAAACGCTTAACCAAAGTCAGTTAATCCGAGACACTCGGTTCTCTAGCGATAATTTCGGGTATATTTCGTATCGATTTCAATATCAATCCACGATACTCTCGTAAACGTGCTCATATTCGTGTTATAACTTTGACAGTACGATGAATTAAATTAGACGTGAATATTCCGTGAAAATTTAGCCAGTTCCCCAGGCGCATACCGAAAACGGACGAATATAACATGAAATCGCGGCGGAAACATCTTGTCACCATCCCCACGATGGACACGGGGATGATTTCATATTTTTCACATTTTTTTTTCCATCGAACGCGACGCGACGTAGCAAACAGCCGGGGTAACTCGAGTGTCGTTGTATTTAGGAATGGAATATCTCCTCGCGCCCGCCATACCTTCCATTCAGCCGTCAAATTTCGAAACACTCTCCAAATAAAACCGTCCTATCGGTCATAAACCTTTTTTTTTTTCACGTTTTCAATGACACCGTTCACCGAGCTGTGCGCGCGTTACACACGATTATCGATTTCATTTCTCGTTTCATCCCTGGTAGCGTGTAACTTCGCGTTTCCACGAATATATGCGTGATATTGGCCTTTTGTTTTTAGTTCTTTGTTGCTGGTTTCCCTGAGAAGCATCAGCGAACGACGATAAAATGATTCCAATGGATACGTGGGTAGAGAGGCAATTGTGATTTTAGATATAAAAGAAGATACGAATTTTTATTTTCACTTTTCATTCTTCATTTGGCTCTTTTTTTTTTATAAGGATCGGTGTATGATGATAGGATGACTCGAATTAGTGCATGGATAAAAGAGAAGCTTAATTCTGATTTTAGATGTAAGAAAAAACATTAAACGAAATAGCAAACGTTAGTTCTTGTATAGTCTTGTATAGTATAGAGAGGTTCGGATATTATGAATTCCCAATTATAATTGTTAAATATTATACCTGACGAAATTGTTGAATAATTTATTATGCATGACAGAGTGAAAGTACGTACTATCTATTTGTTATGGATTAACTTACAATAAACTGGTTTATAATTTATAAAGTCCTCATTGATAAACTTATCGTTATGCAGAGAATTTAATAACGCCATTAACTCGTGACCTGTGACTAGTAAAATTTCGCTAATAATAGCTGTTAGTTCAATTGTGGAAGAGAACTCTAACAATTGTAAATGACGATAAAGTTGGTTACCACGCAACGATTGTGATCAGTAATGTTAACCCTCAATTAATATCCTCGGGTTAAGGGTCTCCCGTAACAGCTTAAATTAAGTTACTCGATTATAAAATACTTTTTCATAAAATACATTTTCATTTGTGTTCTGTTTTTGTGTTTCTTTGTTTGCGTAATAAGGGCCACCAATGGTATTTACTTTATAAAATATAGGGCATAAATTAAATTAAAATATCTCGAAATTTAAATAAGCTAACCTAAGTTGAAGCCAAACTGTTACAAATATATGTACCAGCGCTAGAAATTGAGAGTGAAATGTTTCGATTTTGTTTCAAAGTACAGAGATAATAATTAGCGATATAATTTGAAATAAAGAGATTTGTTGATTACCAGAACAACCTACGTACTTACAACATATTTTGGTTTAAATTGCGATTTTCAACAAAATATGATTTTATGACTATCTCTCAGTATACTGATGCACGTACCGCAATTCGCGAAATTTGATAAACGCAATTTTAATGAATATATTATGCGTGTTATACCACAACTTTCGAGATACCGCTAGTTTCATATTGAATTTATTATTATGGCAATAACAATGCGTTAATATTTATTAGAGCTATCTTGAGTTATAATCATTCATTTAACATAGCAGTCCAAGTTATGCATTAACTTTTCAGTTGCGCATGTCTGACATTGCCAAGTTTCTCATTTGAGTAAGTTTGAATAGTTTAATATGCGATCGATATTATAGGCGTAGCATATTAAAAGGTATATAATTTATACCTCTATCGTGGAAATATATTCAGAGCTAAATTGACTAAATTAACACCCTAGATTTTATCATTATAAATTATGTTGCACAATTGAAAGTGTACCTTACGTAGAGTCCTATTTCTTTCATTAACATTGTTACGACCGTTCGCGGAGAGACGCGGTCGCTAGGAAAACGCGTCAGCGAGAGGCGTAAATTCTCGCTACGATTATGTTAATCGACGCCGCGAAATAGTCGTTCCCCTGTTTCGGTTAAGATAACAGAGGTGGTTTAATGAATGTAACACTGTATTAACAGGTTAACATAGAATAATATATTTTACAATAATATGATGAATATGTTACAGAAATTTGACTCGACTTCGCGATATCTCTAGATAAATTCGTTTGCTCGTCAGATTTGTCGAAGTGTCACGTTAGACTCGTCAGAAGGAACTGATTGCCCTTCGATTATTCCTTTGTCTCATTTGGAAGACGACCCCCACTATGCTCGAGTCACGCCACCGCTCGCGCCTATGATCACGTATGCCTCTTCTTGTGTGAAAAACGTAACGGACAAAAATCGACGTTTCTAGAGCTCGCTGCTTGGCGACAACTATGCTCTCGTTGATACATTGTATATGATCCGGCGGGCAGATAAGACGGTCTGCCTGCGACGTTGTAGGACCGCGAGCGACGGTTAGAAAATACAACCTGTTGTAAGCCTCGTGGCGTAACAAACATCATACTACTGTTCCATTTATTTTAAGGCAATTGTGCAATCTTCTGAAAATTTAAGATAATTCAAAGTTATTCCCGAAAATTTCTACTTTATTATTCAATAGACTAATTCTTAAACTAATTATTACTGAAAATTCTTTTAATAATAGACCAAAAATTCTTTTAATTATATATATATAATTTTACATATATAATTTTCGAATCATCTCGTCATCATCAATCGATAATCATGGATTTGATAACAGCCAATATGCTATGAGAACTTCACAAACCAAGTAACATTTCCACAATATGCGCCGACAACGAGGACACACTCACTACAAAGGCTACAACGATCATTTACAGTTGAGAACGTTCGTTGACAGTCGCTGGCTTTCAAACGTTGATGAAAACTCACAACTGAATTCGAAATAACTCGACAACTCGTAAGTTCGAGACCCCAACCAGGCCGTACACTTCGTCAATCTCAATCGATGCGAACTCGCATCGAACTTCGCGCCAACTTCCGCCGTTCATCTGTCCATCCGCCTTTGAACGCTCTAATTTTGGAAAACAGCGAACCAACGGCTGTCGATACACGTTCCTGCATCGGCTTCGTACCGCACTTGTCACGTGCAACATGTTGGAAACAACAAAAGACAAACGCGATCAAACAAAATCGTTTCGTGATTGTTTTTCCGATAAAATGATTATGCACTTTATTTTTGCTGTTTCTCTATCTTTTTGGATGAATCACGATGGATGAATAAAGCGAGGAGAATTGATAAAATGGCTGGTAATATGCTGGAATCACGAGCACGGTTTTTGATGGAATGCCTGTGTAATGCCGGCCTTGGTGTCAGTGCACATGATGGCGTAACACTCGACGACGTCGGCGTTGGTAATGGGTGTCTAATCGCGAGACTGAATGCTCGTGAATCCATCGGAAACTGCGTATCGAAATTCAATTGTGTTGAAAAGAAATGAATTTTTAAAGTTAAGTAAAGTTAAGTTAAAGTAAAGTATAGTGTGTATAATTGTTAGATATAAAAATCGTGTAAGTTAGGTGTATATCGTCGGTTTGCTAAAAGAAGGTTTCTGAAAGTATAAAAAGTTTGAAGTAGAAGATTGTTGATAGTTCGATCATTTAGTGACAAAATAATTTTTTACTTTTTTACAATTTAGGTAATAGACATTGACTCTTCACTGTGTATGTTTATTGTTTCCTATTAATGAGAGGATTGCACAGTTTTGGAATTTTGACATTCTTCTTGTTAAACAGTACGATGTTATTAAGTAAAATAATGACCTCTAAGAAAATAGTTCACGTTTGGAATAAGATTTTGCATATATTTCAAAATTGAAGATTGTCTAAATCTGTCACTCGAACTGATCACAAACTTATTTCTGTACTTATTTAAAAAATATTTTCTTACCTCTGCTTGTTACTTTATCGTAACATTAACTAGATATGAGATCAATAAAATTAATTGATATTTTGTTCATCGATGTCCCAAATATCGAAAATTAATCAGCAAAAATGGAATGAAATAACGGGCCAGCTTTGCAGATTAAATTAGAGGCCAATTTGCATCAAGTTACATCAAGTTGCATTATTCTGCAATCCCAACAAATTACAATTTAATTTATGGGTTATAATAGCACGAACTAAAAGTCAAAATTGAAACATCTAATTATTTTCAAGTTGTTCTATATACAAGAAGCTAAACATGAAACATGGTTGGATCACAGATGGCCACAAGTTTGTTAAATATTTATATACGTTATATTTCTCGCATCACCTACCGCATATGCTCGGCATTTAATTTAGCCGATTATTTTAATCTTTGATTTTTATAGATTCGAGCATTATAATATCTTATAGTATAAAATTTATAACATAAAAATATCGATATATATATATATATATTTTACAAACAATATATTGCACATCTATTTGCATTGTAAGTTATTTTTATTATAAAATTGTTCTACCATTTTCATTAGTAAACCGAAGAAAAATATGAGCATTAAAGGATTCATAACAAATAGTGTTAACGCTTTCGTTCCTGAGGCTATCATAGCGAAAGAATGGAAATTCTTTCTCTCATTCTTCCTACCGAATTCTGAAAACATTTATTCATAACTTCCAAAATATTCCAAATGTTTAATTTCCAAATAATTGTTTCTTTGATTCGATTAAACATTCAGATGCTGCATACAGATCAAAACAACAGCATCCTATGTTCTTAATACACTTCGTGGGTGATATGTACCCCCATACCCCCTAATTCTAAATTAATCTAATTACTCGATCGCACACAATTTAGGTAAACGTCACCGCTGTGAAAAATCGTTGATCAATGATTCAGACGGATCCATTAACGAATTAAACGAAGTCAACTAATATCAGATTTGGCTCGGTTTGAATTATCCTCCAACCACCGTGTATACCCTGAACCCATATTAACGCGTTCGGCCGCATTATAACGCTGCATTATGCCATAGCAGTAACGATATACTAATTACTCCGATATAATTCCGGCGGCGTGGCTTACGCAATTATTAAACACCGTCCAAAATCAACTTGCCCGGGAGTTAAACAAGCGACTCGACCCACTACGTCATCCTCTGGCCACTTAATGAAATTATCTCACGAGGGCCGTTCGATAAACACTCCTTAAAAAATCTCTATGACCTGCCGGTACATAATTATTATGCGGCACGGTAATTTTGTGAACGGGCCACATTGTGCGTTTCGGCGTAACGTGGTCCAAACAGCCTTGTTCCCACGATGCAATAATTACTCCACCCCGATCCGTGTCTAAAGCCTGTATTAAGATAATATATCGCTGATAGCTTAATTAACGAATTCTATTTGCCTGGTCAATCGATGGAGAAAAGGATTTATAGAAATTTATGATCTCTTTAATAAGTGTTACTTGAAATTATTGAAAAAAATTTGGAATTGTTTTATAATTGGGGTGTAATACTTGTTTTTATTAAGTCTTTAATTGGTTTTGGTAATTATCAAAATAATAGAAAGTGATCGATATGGTATGCTTTTTTCTAGATTTGTAATAAACGATAAATAATATGTTACTTCGAGATATGCAATAAGTGATAAATGATGTCACAATTAAAGCACTTTTTGGAAAGTGATACAAATTCTATATTGTATATGGGACGTACAACTGGGTCTCATAGAAGTGTCAGTGTATTTTATTGTAGCTTTTAGGATTTTGTGCAAGAGAAACCTGAAGCCGTAAAAGCAAATTTATGACATTTTACTTCCTGTTGATAAAAATCCTGGTATATTTACGTGTCTCTTTTATCCATTTCAACGCTTCAATTATTGCACGAATAGGTTTCATTAAATTTTTAAAATAACCTGATTACGATTGTTAATCATGATTCTAAAAATTTGTTCTTCCTTTTCCATACCTCGTAAATAAACCGATTTCCAACTAATCTGATTATCGTCTAAATAATTGCAACTATTTATCATGAAAAGATTTACAAATACACATAAACTTTCTATTTACATGAAGTAAAGCTATTTATTGTAATTCTGCCATATTGAGTCACCTTAAAGAATAACAAAGAGGTGCAACTTGATTGTCTAACAGATAGCAGCTCAACAACTTCATTCAATCCTTAAGATTCATAGAAGAATTGTTGAAGTACCAAAAAGAAACTTCTTGAGCAAGGTAGAATAGCCGAGAAAGTACAGTTTTAGTTCCCTTCTGCTTTTCTTTTTTCCTTCCTTTCTTTTTTCGTAACTTCAGTTCCATAGTCTGTCGATCGAAATCTGCCTTTGCGTTTTCCCAGTTAACAAGAACAACTCGATAGAAAATACAGTTACTGGCAACGGCGGAAATCGTCGAATCTTCGATTTATCTTATCCGACGATCGTTGTGGACTAGTTCGCCGTTTCCTTCTTTTTCCCCCTTCTCTTTTCGTTTCGTTTCGTTTCAATTAAGTCCCAGCGTGATAGCCGTACAGGGCTAACGTACCAGCCAAGAAAAATATATTCGAGCAACGTAGAAACGAAACGAAGAGAAGAGACTGAAATCGATATAGTGCGAACGTATTTTTAAGACTTTAAACAAGTATTGTTAAAATGTACGCGCTGATAATCGTCCGAAAGATTTCGACGAACGTTCCGCCCTTCCTTGAACGCGATGCCCGCGATAAGAATGCTTTAGTTTACTTCATTCTTTGCTTTATTTGAAAGCTCCAAAACGAAAGGATTTTGTTAAACGCCGCAATAGTATATCAGTCGATCTTCCCAAGAGAGAATTTTGTCCCGCGCGAACGGAACGCGGCTATATAACGTGCATGACCACGCCTTTATGCGCTATAATGCGGATTGTCGAATGAAAATTGAATAAATCAGAGCGACCGTTTTATTCGAGGGGCGACTTGCTGAAAATTTAATCGCGTTCGATGCGTTCCTCTACCCGAAAGAATGTGAATTCTGTCATCCATATTGCGGAAAGTTGAAGCGTCCATTCAAAATCTGTTGAAGATTGCGTCGAATATATTTCACGGAAATTTTTTGTGATTATAAATGATTAACGTGAAGTACTCGTCTTTTGATTTCGATCACGGAGATTTTATCTCATTTAGTAATACACGCTGATATATGATCTTGTGACTAAGTATTTCTACATTTCGCAGTTCTTAAGATTGTTATGAAGTTTGGAAAAATTGTCATCGATCTATGATACTGTCTGGCGGATTATATTTTCTAAAAATTTGTTTACAACAGGATTATGTTACTGACTTAACTGCGTTGGAATTTCAATCTGTCTTTCTCTTCGTCCCACGAAGTTTGACAAGAATGTATCTATGTCATTACACCTACGGCAAAAGTACATCCTACGTTAGTGTCTGTATATTAGTAGCTCTCGAGCACATTGTAGCTTATCATTTGTTTGCACGCCATTGTATTTATTATATCACTTGCATATCATGCAAGTAGATAAATGTCGATTCATTTTGTATTATCCAGTACTGCTTTCGTAAGACTACAAAAATTCGATACTGTGGACATGAATCTGTCGAACCTGATAGGGAAAAATACCCCATTAGAAAACAAGGACACGTGCAAAATACCACTTCTTTTGCCATCTGTATGTTAATTATTAAAACAATTACATCGATTAGAATGTTCTTTTACTTTTACTATAACGTTTACACTTGTAAAATTTATACACGCCCACTGTCAACCTACCATACTCTACACTCTACACGAACGACTCGTATTTCTCTGTGTACAGTATAATGTCCTATCCATAACCCCAAGCTTCTGTTTATAGCAATCCTGTAAACTATTTCGATGCCGATTGCGATCCCCGGCGGGAACCTGTCGATCGTGTCTCAATTATTAGAAGATGCCGGCCGCGCGTGTAATGCGGCATTAACTATAAATATGTGCAGGTACGTGCCGATCTATAACAGACATCTAATTACGCTAATGCGGTAATGAGGCTGCACAGCTCAACTGATCACATTCCATGGTAATTCCATGCATCGTTTAGGCTTCGAAAACACGCGGGCCCGATATTACGGTATCCCAGAATTAAAGCTCTATCAGGATGCCCGGCCACGCGGCACGCGTCTAATAAGTACCCGCCTCAGTCTCTGCTTGTATTTCATTATTAACGGCATTATTGTTACGCGCTCCGAGCTACATTACTCATGGCCCAGTGTCCAACAACCACCGAGGAATCGCGCGAACACCCGCAGGGAACACCGTATCCCATGGCAGGAATGACTCCCTCGCTCGTCCAACAAATATCGCGAATTCTAATAAAATCGTCACGAATTCGGGATTAGGATACGTGTATAATAGAATGACGCGACAGGCCAAGAAATTTGTTGCATGTGTGACGAAAAATTTATCCAATTTTGAAAATGTGGTTCTGAAAATTTTATCGTGGGAAAGTTCTACCATGGCACTCAGAATGTATTCTGCAAAATATTGAACATAGCAAACAAGGCACGTATACGAGAGAAGCCAGGAATTTATAATATTTGGAAAATTTGTATGCTATTATTTATGTTTACGAATGAAGATTTACGAATATTTTATTAGTTAGGATATACAGTCGAACCTCAAGGCGAATACTAAAATCTTCGAGTTATAGACGTTTCGAATCATCGAGTTTTTCGGGTAAAAGAGGCCTAACAAAGGAAACTTCGACATACAAAAGTTTTGTACGAAGGCACAGTTACAATACGTTCGCTTCTCGGAAAGTGTTAGTATTTTAAGTTTCCTCTAAGAATTCATTTTGTTCAACGTACATGAATGTAAAAGTTGAAGATGCGAGAGATAATGACAATTATGTGTTCGACTGACAGAAAACGACTACCTTCCATGTATATGCACGTGATCGTCGTAGTCGAAGGGCAATGTAGGGGTAAGGCTTGTATGGTCTTATGTTATTTGAGACAATCCTAACAATTGGAAGAAAGGAGATAATATCACAATAGCATAACTATAGTTGCAGAGACAGTGGCGATAGAAGTTCGACTTATAAAGATCTGGCTATTCTAAATTTGAGCCACAGAACAGCATCTGAACATGTGACGAATAATTCGAATTACACTAACTTTTATTTCGTCTTCTAGAGCCTTATACAGATTTTCGAATTAGTGAGGTCATAGAAGTTCAACTGTAATAATTAGCTTAGCAATTTAACCAAAATTTCACCATTTATGAAACTTATATTCTTCAACTGTAGAGACGATTGGTATGTGTGGTATACAATTCTGTTTCATTAAGAATTTCATTACTGAAATCGATGACTGTCGTTCAACAAATATGGCGAGCTCTAATAAAATTGTCACGACTGTCTTCGAGATCAGGAGATGTAATAGAATGACGCTCCCGGCTAGGAAACCTTGATCAAAGTAATATTTTTACGTGAGGCGTTTCCTGCAGAAGCTGACGCGAAACCTGATGTGGAAATATCAGTAGAAAAGGAAGGCGAATAGTTGATTTTGGAGAAATTTGTGCGGTGACGGAGTCTGACGAGAAAAGTGAATATATAGAGGCAGATAGAATTGCGAATTAAATTCGTCGTGACTTTAATTTATTTAAATATTTAAGCAAATTGAACATTTTTTACGTTATATGTAAATTATTTCTCACGGTGGTCTTTTCTAATTAGTCGTAGATTTTTATTTATCTCCAAGGTGGAATTATTTCTTCGACTAATTTAGTAATAAAGAAAAAGAAGCATTTTTTAAACCATTTTCCTCAATTTTTCTGGCCACTTAAAGGATTAATTCAGAGTTGGATTTTAACGATTCACTCTGCACCGTATAATGAACAAATTGAGGAAAATCTCGAAACTCTGTCGTAAATATACATGTTCTCGAACCGAACCGAACAGCCGATCCAGCTTGTATTATAACGTGGCTTGCAGAACTGCACTCTTTCCTCCTTGAAGTTCATGCATTTCAGCAAACTTTTATTTCCGGCGCGATAGAGATACCATGCCACAGCGACTTCACTTGCAAAAACAACGTAATTCAAACAGTAATAAAGATTGCCGTTGCGTTTGGTGAACAAGCATAGCCAGCCTATACAGGGTGGTCCACACAGCTGGAGCTAATCATACGTTTTGTTTAGTCCAATTTAGAAAAAGATTATCAATGAGAAAAGAACGACTAGTCCAAATAGAATACTATATTCCTTTTAAATATAGCTACGAGCATTTCACGTTTATATAACTTTGTCACACGGAAACCTATATTTTTTTCTGCTTTTTTATGGATGGCTCAAACTCTCTCAATACTTTGCACAAAAAATTTGTTATAGCGAAGTAATTGAAAACTCATTCGGTCGCGAAACATTTGAAACAAATATTTCCATCAAAGCAGTCCAAACTTTTCTATATTGGATCCCAAATTTATATTTCATACGCCGGTTTCTTCATTGTTTTCGTAAATGAATCGAGTTATTGGTTTATGGCTGTTATTACTCGATAGATTTCTGTTCGTTCTCTTATGGTGCATTTGCATTAGATGAACGAATACTCGTTCGCATCCCACTCTGGAAAAATTAAAATATGAAAGTAGAAACGCGTGTCCGTTCGTGCCTTCCCACCGAACACGTGCAAACGTTTGCAGAAATTACACGAGTGCGAATGTTTGTGCAGATTACACGCTTATGTCGCGAAAACACGAATGGATACACGTTTCCACTTTCATTTTTTTAATTTTACCAGAATGGGAATTGAACGAGCATTCGTTCGCCTAACGTAAACGCACCATTAAATTTCAAATAATCCTAGAACAGGAGCAAGGAAGAGATATTCCTTAGAATCTCAGCTAAGGTGACCATTACCAAACGCGATAAAAAATTCCTAACATAAAAATTACTAACATGCATACAAGTGCAAATTTAAAAATTTCATTTGTGCGCCGCTGTGGATTCAGCGAGGCCAATAGCGAGTCGACATTAGACGCGGTTTCGTGGCGAATAATTCCAACAGGAATTATTAAATGTAACGGTAACGCGATAATAATTCATCCCCGTCGACGACGACATAATTGCACGAGGCGACGCGGCCGCGTTGAATCTCGCCTGGGCGATACTCGCGCGTATCACGGAGCGCTCGCTTTTTACGTCGCGCTCGTGTTACCGGCGCGCGTAAATAGATTAAACACCGCCAGCGAAACACCCCTGGGAAACAGGCCGTTACATAAACGGGGTGAAACGTCGTCCCGTTGTCACGACGATCTCCCTAAACGCTGCAAGAATATTTTTACGTTTCTATAATGCTACGGTAATATTGGATGATAAGAATTTCTGAATGTTCGAGGCCGAAAAATGTTAGTCTATTACCGACCAAGTAATGAAATAGTGTCCGAAAGTTAAGTTTGTGACTTATTACTATAACATTATAGAAAAGTGAATGAAACAATTTATGTACTTGTTGTTCAAGATATATAATATGTATTGGAATAATAGATACTTTAAATATACCGATGTAATATAACATAAAATGGTCTTTCAAAAATAGGCTTCTGAAAATAATTGAATTTTTTAAAGGTAACAAAGCAGAGGCATTGTTTTGAGGAGAATGTTTTATTTTATTAAAAATACATTTCTCCTGTAGGGATACGACGATTCGCACGACCAACTAATGTGTCAAATAACTGTAGTACGTTTTTTTATGGAATTCTTTGAGAACGCTCGTCACAGTTTTGTGGATGTTTTGAGTGTTGCCATAATGTTCCCCCTTCGTTGTTATTTGAAGCCACGGAGAAAAAAGTAATTGCGCTGTGCTAAATCTGGCTAATAAGCTGGACGGTGTAAAATTTTAATTTGGTTGTTTTCGAGAAAGACAATTACAGCCGCCGCATGATAAGCCGATGCATTATTACGCAACGGAAGCACATTCTTCGACGCGTGTATGAACCCTATTCTGATGTTGATTGTTATAACTCTGTTTCTAACAACGTGACTGCCATAAAAATTTGATGTAATGATAATAAAGGATGTATTTCTATTATTCGATGTCACCACTGGTGTTTCCGGTTATTTTTGCAACAGACTGTGCTACAGATACAGAAGTTAACTACACAAAATCATATAAAAAGATCACGTGATCTAAAAAAACCCTATTTTATCATAGCGCTATAAATACTCAAATTTCATCGAAGATCATAAAATCATACGACTTAGATGGAAGGAGAATTCGTGAACAAAAAAATATTAAGCAAAATCTTTAGATTCCCATGCACAATCTTAGAAAACAAAATTCAATATCGTAAATGTTTGACTAAAAAAATACAAATGAGTTAAAGAGAAATTGGCATGAATCTTTTACTTTTCTATAAAGGAGGATTTATGAAAAACGTTTGTGTATCGAAGAGCGTGTTAGTATTACAATATATTCGAGAATAGTGTATGCGAATGGCGGAAGAAAGAAGATTTAGAGAGGAATTGGTGGATTAATTTTTCATTTTTCTCTAATACTACAGCGATATTAGACGACAAAAATGAATTTGTGGGGAATGTTTGGGGTTGAAGAATATAATGCTATAATACTTTCACCAATGGGGTGCATTAACGTTGAAAGGGGGAGGATTTAAAGGGAAATTTGTATTGGGTGTCAACTGCTACCAAACATTACCGTCGCATGCTGTGAGGGCAACCACGATCGTAATTTATCATTGATTCCGAGAAGAAGGTTCCTCGTGGTATTCGACTACGACCCCGTTGTATAAGATAGCCCTTAAGTTGTACCATTAAAAAGAATTCGTAAATATCGTATATTTTAGGTAATTGAATAATATTTCTAGGTATTTTATAACAGTGAGAAGGTTTATAACAAAATTCAGGATGTACTTAAAGAAACATTGAACGTACTCAATAGAACATTCGAGACTGATCACGAACATTCGCTTAAAAAACGTAAGTGTTGTTATTCATGTTTATGAATTTATAGCTTATTAGTTAGATACAATATGATAATTACTTTAAGAATTTAACAAAAATTTCATTATAATCTGGCGAACTTAAAAAACTAAATAAAACAATTGAGTTTCATTACGGATATCATTTCTCAAAGTAAACTACTCGTTAGAGTTTTCATTCGATTACACGATGTTATCTTACTAAATCATACGAAACGAAGGTTTCATTAATCGCCGCGCATGACAATACAACGGGAATCATTTGCGAACAAAAAATGCTAACGAAATTACATGGATTTACTACCAAGTGGCGTGGACAGAAATCATTACGGCCTACGTAAAGATATCGTGACAACGAATCACTGGTACGAGCTACCTCGAAGGAAAAAAGAAACCGGAACTTGGAGTACAAGTAAGTTTCGCCCTCTTTAATTAAAACGCCCTATCTAACATCTTTCTATCTTTCAAAATATGTATGTTGAAATATTTGAAGGATTCTATGTTTTCTGAAGCGAAGTTATATTAGATTAGCTGTATATGTAATGTTGCTTCAAATAAAATTCCAATCATATTTTTCCAAATACAATGCAATTTGTTCCAAACACAATGCAATTTCTTCGAAGTACATAAACTTATAATTAATTGAGGTAACTTTTACGTATTTATGCACTTTCGTTAAAGGTCAAAATATCGAAATTGATTAAAATATTGAAATATTGTTCCTTTATTATATTTACAGCTGATCCTGATATCTTTCCTTCATCCTTACCTACCTCTTACTATCGTAAAACATTATTTTTAGTCGTAACAGTGACGTTAAAATAAAAGAAACCAACAAATATATACTTGTTCTATCTTTCTTCTATGATCTTTGACTAGTAGATAGGATATTTGAACTACTTAAAAAGAATGACGGGATATTCATATCGAAACGTAAAAGTGCAGTTAGCCGTATCGTTTCGATCGACGAGCTCCCAACAATGGCTGCACTCCTAACAGCGTCAAACCGCCGAACCTTCTTAACTTATCTCGTCAAAAGCGTCCAACTTTCCTAGGATCCAGCGGTCATGGCCATAAATCAACAGAAAAAGACGTAACATCGCGAATTTCGTGGCAGAAGTCGGCGACGATCTTACGGAGATTTCTGCACGGCTGGGAAAACTGTGGAAACGCAAAATCCGAAGGCTCAACTTTCTGGTAAACAATCTCGTGAAAGCGAATCAGAGGGACTTGTGGTGGACGTGACAAACACGACAAACGGTGGCAGTCGTGCAAAGATAGGAATTCCTGTTTCTTTCGCTCGATTTACCTTGTTCGGTGTATTGGTTAATGTTGAATTGATCGTAGATTTCGAGGTGTAGGTATCAAAGCATTGGTTCACACTGGAACTAGTAGGTTAGTTAGAGTGACCAATGCAGAATTGTTTTAAAAAATTTTGTTAATTACAATTACTATATATTAGTTAGGATCTGTGGATGTAGGATGTAGAAGCTAGGCTGTAGAATCTGAATAATTTTTCTTGTAAAAGATTAGATGACTCGAAAAATTCGATAGCTTGTTTATCATGCACTTTTATGAAATGGAAAAATTTTCAAACGAACACTCCTGGTTGGATAATAAAGAAAAACATTTAAGGAAAAACATATAACAATTGTAGCGGCCCATGGCCGTAGAAGAAGTTTCAAGTTGAGATGGAAAATTCAAAACTGGAAGAGACCCATATTATTGCACCTTTGAATACTAACGTTGTTTTGGGGTTACAAGGTCCAGATTATTATTGCTGTTTCTTGTAATCTTCAGCTAGAGTTACATAAGAAGGTTAACTTTTTGTAGTAACATCCGGTAATATAAATGCACGAACGTGATCCCTATGATATTCTTCTTCATTCGTTTGGTATTGTAGCTTTGAGTGAGCGACGATCAACATCGGCATACATTATCTCTGTACATATACTTGTTTCAATATATCTTGTTATTACAAATTCATCCATTCATTTCTTTATCAAACAAGCCTACACGTTGTACACCTCACAACTTTATTGTATGACATTATGAATAAAATAATTTTCTATTTTTCAGTGGAACAATATTGAACTTCGTATATTTATGAAAAGCAAACAAGAAATTTTGAATAGCTAGAATGTTCGATATTATTCGTGGAATAATAACTCATTACTGCTTATTGTCTTTATAAAACTTATGCAAAATTTTCAATTCAAATCTCCAAATTATCATAAATTTTAACTATCTCTCCAATCTCGCTGACCATTTGGAAGATGTAATAGAAGATCGTTATCGTGAATTGAATTTGAATTCGATTTGGCTTGATTAAAGTTTAATTTGGTTTCAATTTCATCAGTTGTTAGCATAGATGTTTCACCGAATACTAAGTACCTGGTAGAATAATATCGATTCGCTACAAAGATTTCTTTCTCGTCTCTGAATTCTACGTCAAACTTCAAAATCTTGGATCAAAATTCCTATTATAAATTCCTATAATAAATAAACTATTAAATATCTTCATCGCCTCTCCAATTTCATTAACCAAACCATTTTAAAATTTAGAGGATGTAACAGCAAATAGTTGTCATAAATTCAATTCAATTCGATTCGATTAAACTCTAATTTGATATTGCTGATCGTTAGAATAGTTGTTTCACTTCGAATATCAAACAGCGCAACATTTTCTTTCACCATTCTAAATTTTACGTTAAAGCCTCAAATCCTCGTCCTAAATCCCCAACAAATTATCATAGATCTCAACCACCTCACCAATCTCGCTGACCAAACCACAACACACAGTAAACGCTCGAGGGTAGAAAGAAAAATAGCCTGCGAGATAGTCGGCGTTAAGGCAGAACGATTTCGCAGTCGGTCAAACCAGGTAGTACAAACGTCATTTTTCAAAGTAACCCCCGTAGTTTCCGCCGTGGCTAAGATTCTTTACCCACTTACCACCGTTTTGCGCTAATTGATTTCAAGTGTAACGAATTGTTTGGAGCACGTCGCGACTCACGGACTCGCACCTTCCAACCAGACAAATGGGTTACAGGGTGTCACCGCGGCGGCTCCGCGTCATGAGTAGTAACACTCAGCCTCGCCGTGACAGAGGGTGCGAAAACGGTGAAGAATTCGCGACAATGCTGTCCGGGAAAGCGATCTTAATTCACCGCGAATTATTAATGCGCGTTAGGAGTTGCATGTGGCTGCGATTATGCCGTGTGGAATAATTATTTCGCGGTGATATATCGTCCGCTGATTCTTTTGTCGTTCAATTTCGAAGAGACGCGTATTTATCAACGTTGTTCGTGTAGTAACAATCGGCCTGGAATGTGGTATATTGCTCCAATTGCATCGGAGGCAGCCGGGAATCTGTGTCTTGGGACATGGGGTAGTTTGCTCGGCAAGAGTAGAAATGGCTGGTTTTGTGGAAATTGTGAATTCGGCGAAGTAAGCAAAGCGAATACATTTTTTTTATTCTGGAGAGGTAAACTTGGAATGGAAAGTTATGTAATTGGAATGTTTCGTGGAAAATAGTTTAGATGGAAATTAGTTTATGAAATTGGCTGCGTGTAATTAGGATAAAGAATTAGACGATTCGCATAGCGAACACAATCGATCTTCGATTTGTTAAATTATCGAATCATTCAAGCTAGTAAAAGATTCTTTATTTTTCCAAGAAACATTCTAGCTACTAATTGCTCTAAGTACTGTGTGATCAGATACAACGCTACTACATTCAATAAATTTCGAATTTCAATATAGGTTGCATCAATATACTTCGATTAAGGTAACATCGTTTCCCGACACGTAACCAATCACGCGCACACACACACACACATACACATACAGAGAAAAACAAGTTGCAATAAAGAAAGACACAACAAGGCTAGTGTGCAAGAAGCGTTACGCAATGTCGTCACTGTCAACCGCATCCATTTCTTGCTTGGCGATCAACCAGTCAATTAAAAAGGGAAACAAGAAGAAACGATCTTCGTCTGTTTTTCCTCGCCCTATCTACCTTTTTTCCGATGATCGTTGACGCGATATCAAGATCGATGAGGCTGCGATAAAGCTGCTCAATTGGTTTCGTTTGGCACCGACTTCTTGTTTCATCGACATCCTATGGTGGTCAATCGAGTCACGTACGATTGGTGGATACTTCTCGAATCTGTCACGCTTTGTTTCGTGCCCAATCATCGTGAATAAAAAAAACTAATATCAACCTTCTCTCGTCTATAGATGAAGTGTCACGCGAAGCGATATCGTGCATAGATCTGTATAAAAATTGATCTGCGAAATATTTAATTTAAAATATGACGAAATTAACGATTCTACAATATGTATACATTACCAACTGCAAATTTTTTAACTTTTCTTTCGTAGGTAGATGTATTGAAAACTAATCTGTAATTAATCTGTAACTTTACCTGTAAATTAGGTACCAGAAATGCATAATTCTGTGGTAATCTGGAAAACTAAATTAAGCTAATCGATGTAACTACGTTAGTTTTCAACATAAGCTCCAATACTACATTGCGTTATTTTTTTGAATTATCTGAAAATATCTGAATATTTCTGTGGTGTCTATATTATCTACACATACGTATAATTAGCAAAATGCGTGTCATACGGATTTCTAATTCGCACTAAAAAGGCCAGCGATTATTTTGACCCACTAACGAGTTAGCAGAAATTTTTACATTCGCTGGGAAGCATAATCGTTCGTAAACTTTATATTTCCAATGAAAGATAAGAATTTTCCCGTGCTTTGTTGAAAATAATAACACCAAAAGTACAACAGAAGTTCACCTAACTGGGATATCGGGAGAAAGAAACTTTGACGCCCCTGATATGGGGCTTTCAAATTTCTCAAATTTTTTATCTACAGTTCTCGAATTTCGCAAGTTTTCTATCACAAGATATCTGACACGCGATTGCAAAATATCGACGAATCCACGAAGGCTCCATGCATTCTATTTTTAATGGCCGCGCAGGAGACGCGAGTCGCGTAACCAGTACACCATTTGTCTTGAAAGAACGTGCGCGAGATCGTATTCGTCGAGAGGTCGAAGTGCAACGGAAGTTAAGTCGCGGCTCGATTCCACAACGTATCGGACTCACCGTGGAAGAAAACAAACGATACGTAAAGGTGTAGGAGTGTGTTCAAAGAGAAAAGTGGTTCGCTTTGGCCTTTGCTGCTTCGTCGACGGTTGTTTCCAAGCTTTCTACAAGTGCATTGTGTGTCGCGCGCATCCGGTGAAGACGATTTTCAAGTCGACCCGATCAAGTGCCACCGGGGATTGGATAGCCGGTGACATTCAGGGAATTGCGATTTCTCTGGAAACTGCCGGCTTGGAAACGAGTTTTCAATGGAATCGAGCTGAAATCGCCGATGATGACATTTGTTTCGCTTTCTCGAATTTTATTCCTCGGAAGATTTGGGGCAGTTTAATTGCTAAAAGCGCATACGTTTACCATTAGCGGTTATCATTATTCGGAAGAAATAATAGGAGAGAATCTGATTATCACGGATTTTGGATTTTAATAAGGTTTCGCGAGATGAAATATTTCGTTGAAAGTATCTCTGTTGAATGTAGATAAAGCTTCGTCTATATATTTTGTAGGACACAAAACACAATCCTTGTCACACATATCATTGTGTAATTTGTACAATGAGTTATAGAAGTAGAATTCAAATTTCACAGGTGTTTGTATTTTCAAAGAGTATCGATTAGAAGAGAATTGGAAATCTCTCTTGAGACTTTAATGTATCCTTCATTTTTCCAACTTCGCTTATCTTTAGTACCGAAATAACGTATTAACAAAGAATCAATATTAAATCATAAACCAATGGATATGAGAAGTTTTAAAGACACATGAGAATTGAAACATAGTTCGATAATAAGTTCGGAATATTTAATTCCAGAAACTAATGATATCGATTTTCTGACATATGAATCTCCTTTCGTACTTCTACATTTTGCTCAAACAATGACTGGAAGTAATAAAACTTTTAACCCTGAAGATTATCATAAATCTTGAAAGCCATTAGTGACTCCGCATCAAAGGCTAATTAGCATTAAATGGTAATGCGACCTAAATTTTACGTTCGATAATTCTTTCTATCCAGAAATTCGCTTCATCCTTTCCAATCATCCATCCGTAAGATCTACAGGATACGAACACTGTATATATCAGATCGTAGATTATCTCAGCTTTCGATAAACCTGAAGATCGAGCATTCAGATATGTAAATAGAAATTCCTGTACGTAACGCAGAGATACGGCTCAATAACGTACAAACTATTATCGATTTATCGGGCCAAACAGTCCCTTAGTTTGCTTGGATAATCAACGTCGTATCTTGGCTTGCAATTGCATTAAAAGATGGATATACAACTACTTATTCGACGGCACGTTTACAACGTATAAAGAGGCCTTTAATTATATGGCATTCATACGTCGTTGTAGCGGTCTAAAGAGACGTCAGCAGCTTCGCAGTGCAGAAAGCCGCGAAGTTAAACAGCGTTGGTCGAACGACGAATAACCATGCAGGAACTCGGCTACTACTGCTCGCGGTTTCAGAGTTAAGCTACAATTCTATGGACTTTGTTGGTTAGGGTAATCAATTACGACTGATGCAAGAGAAAGAAGAAAATTTTGATAAAAAGGGAAAGTAACTTTTATTGTTGCGCTTTGAATTTACCTAAAGATGGTGAGAAACTTTTTGAAAAGAGGATCATAAGGAAAAATGGTGAATTGAGCAAACTGCGCTGGAAATTTTAGTACGACGTTTAGATTGAGAAGTGTAACGGTTCTTAAAGATCTTTGCAAATGTATGTTCAAAATAAACATTTTGCGGTAATCCGATTAATCTGGCTAAAAAATATATGAAGCATTTATGTATTTAGACTGGTACATTCTTTCAGTCAATATTTGAAACATAGAACTTTCGGTGTCTGTAAGATAGAATATCTTTTATATAAGATTCTTTATATAAGATAGAACTTTAAATATTTCACGCTCTCTTTACTTAAAATTCTATACAATCGAGAAACAGCTTCAAGAAATTAGAAAAGCAGAAACTCCGAAAGATAGTAACGCTCCAACGGAAATTATTATTCGAAGCATTTTACGATTCTGAATTCTCAAAAGTTCCAAGCTATCTCCTCCTCCGACCGGACTTGACTCTCAAAACCACCTTTATTCCCACAACTTTTCCTACTATTCTAATTTTAATGGTATTCAAATAAATCACCAGGTGATTCCGAATACTACAAAAGCAGACCACGCTTGGTAAGACGATAATACCAAGGTGTCGAAAACGTTGGCGCAATAACAACGAGTTTCATCGTGTGGGTAACAAGTACATTTTCCCAAGGATCGATATGAACAAGGGGATCCTCCGGTATTCTCCCTATCTATCTATCTATCGCTCTCTCCTTTCTTAACCGAAAGCCAGAATTTAGCTCGGCGCTTGGGAAATTTCATAAATTACCAGTGAAATGGAGAGAGGCCGGTTGATATATGTGGGCTAGCAGGATTTATTCCCGCAGCGGACTTGACTTTCGTCGTAGCCGTTTCGCGTGCTAGCTGCGCGATGTCGTCGCATTACTATGCAAACGCATGTATGAAGCTGGCGGTAAACAGTCAAATTATGAGCGTGACGGGATTCGTGACAGTGGCATATTAGCTTGTCAAGAGTTCTTTTATGAGAAATGGAACGCGTAAAAATTCTTTTGCATTCGCCGACGATGGAAAACTACAGAAATTATATTGCAGACGTTGATAACGTTGAATTGTGCCTATCGTGACGTTCTTGGAACGTTGTTGATGAAATTCGGAAATAATATATGATATCTACGACACGACTGGAGGTTGATTCGATGAAATTACAATAGAAACGCCCATATTTCATTTAATGGGGAAAATGAAATATAAAATTACAGATATTATATCATAGATATTGCTGACAGTCGATTGTACCATCGCAGGGTTCTTAAACCGTTGTTGGTGAAATTTAGAGAAAATTTGTGGTAAATACGATATGGTTAAGAAATTAATGGAATTATGATACAATATTGGATACGTGATTTAATAAGGAAGATAAAGGTATTTGAAGTAACATCTAGATATTTGATGAAACAATATGTTGAGTCGAACTCTTTAGTGTTCTTTAGATAGTAAGTTGAAAGTTCGAAAGACAGAAAAGGCGCTCGATTATGTTTTATGAACATTATACTACTTGCTAGAGGAACGAGGAGCAACTTGAAATTTCTTTTTTACGTGAAAGATTTCATTTTTCAATAAACTGAATTTGTGGCAATAGCAGATATCCTAAAGATTCCCATATGTAATTTCCAGAAAAATTCAAAGTACATAAAATTTCAGAAGCCACGAGAACCTACATTCACCTTCATACGATTTTAGAAGCATTACCAATGAAATTTCAAAGAAAATTCAGATAGTTGTTGAATGGTTGAATTTTACGTTGGTAAAATCACAGAAATGAAGTGACAGAAGCTGTAACTTAATCGATTGTAGAATTCGTGGAACGTCATCGATGAAATCCGAAGGAAAATTTATGGTAGAAAGGCTTTTAATTGGAGGAACGTCCACAAAGTCCACCTCCGGATCGCAGAGATTCTTCGGTTGGAATATTACCGGAAAACATCTCGTAACTTTGAAGCATCTCTATCAAGAACGGCGCGTATTTTAACTACGGCATGTGCTTGTAAAACGTTGGTTGAACGATTACGATGTCGATACGACTCGGCGTTTATCGTGTCTAATTCCGTCTTCAGATTTCATACCTGCAACCACGAAACTGTTTTCTCGTAACGACTTCGTTTTCAGTTTCCGTAACGACATCGTTGTTCCGTAAAAGATCCGTTTTAAGATCTAAAGATCCCCCGTAGGATTTATAAATATCGACACGACGAGAAATTCTATCGTCAATGTGAAGTTATATCATATTTCAGTAAAAATATGTTCTCGAATCTAATAATAATTTGAAATTAAATTTCTAATTTCTTTGACGTGTTATTTAAACGTGCTAAGAATATTTTCCTTCGTTCTAATTTAGAAATGTATGACAAAACGTGGAATTAAGTGAAGCTTAATAAAGTTTCACATGAGATATCAGTAGATGGATAAACTTCCTGGATAAACATATCATTTTGTAGGCTCATTAAGTTATTCTAAAATAAATCTTGACTTTGATTATGAAATAATATCGAATATAATATCTTGTGGATAATCTTCAAAAATAATATCGAGGATAAATACCATGAAGAATTTCTAGCAAAGTTCCAAGCTACAAAATTTTTTCTTATTCCACTTTAAAGAACTTTAAAAGAAATTATACTTGAAGTCCTATAATACGCTAAAAAGAAAAAGAAAAGAGAAAACTGATTAAAACTATCATTGCTTAATAAAATCATTCTCGTATTCATCTTCTCAGGCAAAATTTAGCTATTCCACATAGCAGATATATTAAACTTAAACTTTTCTTGTTCATGTAAATAATTCTTTCTTTCGCATCATTTAAAGAAACTTTAAAAAGAAAGGGGCTTGAAGTAGGAAATTACGCTTTCTACTCTATAATTCAAAAAAAAAAAAAAAAAAAAAATAAAAATAAAAGTACGAAGTAATATCATTGGCTCGTTCGTACTCTCGCGCGACACTTATCTCGTAACACCCAGTATATTGAATTCAAACTTTCCTGGCAACGGAAAAGTTTCGAGCGGCTCGTTGCTAGGAACAATTTGCTCCTAAACATGTTGTTCTTGAAACGGAGAACGCATTAGGCGATTCAACGGCGAGAATGGGCACAACGATAAGCATTATTCCGCCGATGCCTAATTGGTCGCAATTAGGTCTCGAAACCAATATTTCACCAAAAATGTTGGTCAGAATGCCGGACCTGAGGGCTTCCCATTTTAAACTTTTACCAAAATAGAAAACTCGAATGAGAAGTTCTCTTCGTTCCTGGTAAGAACTAGTTTTGACATTAACAGCTGCGTGCCGCTGCTTTTTCGCCTGGAAAAAACTTCCCACGTCGAAACAGGGTGGAATTCCTAGGTATACAAATTTAAGTACGGACAACGTGTGCACGCAATTCCGAAAGTTTCCGGTTTATACGCGGCGGACGTAAAGACATTAAATTAAAAGTCGATAAATTAGAATTAGAAATAAAGATGTTAAATTTTAACGCTGCGAATCGATCGTTTACATTAGCTTCTTTGTTTCTAATTTTTTCTAATTTGAATTTTTTTACTTCCAGAAACTATGTAAATTTAATCCTTAACCACATGACCTGTTTGGGTGTAATAAAATATTTTGTAGTTAGCAATTTACGTGTCATAAAGGTATAGAAAAGTAATTTAAAAAAATTCGTAATATCGTCCTGCATTTTTTACTTCTTTTATTTCTTGGCAGAATTCCTTATTAAAGAGTAGTTTGTTGATGAATGGTCTTATGTGTAGAATATGCGTATAAACACATAAATAAAACTTTTATTTTAGAATGTAGCTGAGGCAACAGCTATGATTAATATGAATTGCGACTATTACATTCGACTGTGCACATTCTGTTACAACTGCTGCAATAAGGATGTATTATACAGATATACCTTTATTACATTAAAAAATAGAGATTAAATTTTATATCAAAATTCTATACACGCCTCTAAGAATAAAACGTTAAATTTAAGTTTTATTAGAAACTAGGCAACCACTGTTTTTAATTTACTACCTTCTTAATTCAACTTTCAGTGTAAATTCCATATTAGTTTCATACTCGTGCACTATTATCGTTTTATATAAAACATTATTTATAAACGTCCCATAAAATTTATATACGAATATAACGCACTCAAAAAATATTATTGAAAGTTTTTATAGAAGGCAAGGGAAAAACATTATAATTTGCTCTATTCTTTTCCAACTTCTTTCTTTCATGGAGGTTCTTCCGGTGCTGCTCAATATCATTGGTTGCCAGAGGTCAGAAATCGAGCGATCGGAGCTAAATTTTTATTTGCCACAGCTGATTCCGTCCTTCCTAGCTACTTTCATTTCGCCTGTCGCCTTTTTCCTCATTTTTGTCGGACACGTGTAACGCTTCCGATGGCTTCCAAATTGATTCGATTTTCTCGTAGCCGCGGCAACAATTATGTCAGCGCACGACATAACTGACAATCTATCCTGTGGAACAATTCCATGTTGGCTCTCGATGGGGAACGATTATTGGCTCGCAAGCTCGCGGAACACGAAAATGAAACATCAACGATCGTGAGGGGCGATCGAAGAAACGAGTTGGTTCCGTTGAAATATCATTTACCGATTCTTTACTGGTCCTTTCTATTGTCACGCAATATCGTAAAAACCATGAAATATCGAGCTTTTCTCGAGAAATACAAATGGTACATTTCGTGCCTGTTAAGAGAGTACGCTCGCGATTTGAACAATTATTATAGATTTGTATGAATATTCTGCGTTGTATAGAACTTTTCGACACTCCATTTATATTGTGATGAGAAAAATGTGTATGTTTATGTATATATAATCGATTTAAAAGAGGAAATATATATACGTATATAGCAATATTTTGTATCTTTTGAAAGAAAATGGCCAACTAATATGATGATCATTATCTTGATAATTTATTGAAAGTTAGTGGAATAGCGTTGTTTCTTTTAAGATATACCGTAAGTGTAAAGTAAACGTTTAGTTTGGTAAATAACGTGACACCAAGATGATTGCTGTCGAAGGACGAACAAAGTCTCGTGTTGTGCGTATCACAGTGCGCAAATATTTGCTTTACATATATGTACCGAGGCAAATATGCGTGAAATGCAAATTTTTTCAAAACTTCTTCTATTCTAATGTAAGATATAAGAGGATATGTAGATTCCAAAAATAAATACAGCTCATCTAAATAAAAAAATTTATCAAAGTCGTCGTTACCACCAAACATTCTGTCTAAAATAACTCTTCAAAACCAAGAAAACTTTCCACCAGCTAAACACCCGTATTCATGAAAATGCCATACTTCCATAAGTTCGTTTATCGCAAGATGACATAGATAATAGCAAATTCTAAGATAAATTGAAAAAGCAGTGTATACATTATCGTTATTGTACTTTTTAATTTATGGAATCGATCAATGTGGTTTCTGAACGACTCACATTCTATATTGTTTACATTATGTAATATCATATCATATGCAAAATACTAAGAAACTATATATAACCCTTTACACTCAACGGCCTTTTCAGTCGGGCGTAGTAGCAACTCGAAGTGATTCTGCGCGTATGTGACAAGTGTTTTGTAGGTAATATAAAATGATTTTATACAAAAATTAACTTAAAAAAACATTATATTTTAATAATCTATATATATTTACATCTTTAAACATATCATTTTTAGATATTTTTTCTGTATTCCTTTTTACGATAATTTATAAAGCTTCTGCCAAGATGCATCCTTGACTTATCGGGACAAGTATCGCAATTATAAGTTGTTTCGTGTCTTTCTCCTGTTTTGTTTCGGTAAGAATACACCTTACAATCCCTTCTTGTTCCTATTAAAATTACATGGAGCTTTCCATTTAACCGAATTTCATTACAGTAAGCAGTCGACGTCGAAGCTCGATCTCACGGTTGTCGAATATCTCCTCTCAACTAGTACATCTAGTACACTAGTACTAGTACTAGTAACTCTAGTACACCAGTACTAAAGTTTTTATAAATCGCAGGTAGTTAATTGGCCTTTCACTCTTTTTTACTGAATATATGAATTAATTAAACAAATTTCCAAACCCATTGTTTTACGAAACTATAATACTTCTGCCACGATCGTCGAATCTGAACTAACGTCGGAGACGTTGCCAGAACCATAGTTTCGAAAGAATTTCAGCATAAATATTTCATCTTCATCTTAAGGTGTAACACCTCACTCGTGATAACAAACAATATAAAGAGCTAAGGAATCTATTTACGAATCAATACTGCGCTCTCATCAATTGGAGAAGTCGAAATCTAGCATAAACAGGGACTTGTGACTCTCATTTACCTCTCAATTTGCCACACGGAACGCCGTAGTGACGAAAGATCACCTCTCGAGTGCAAAGGGAATATATATTTAATAATATTTAATACTAATATATTATATATATATAAATATATATAAAAATATATATATATAAATATATATAAATATTATATAAAAATATAAATATATATATATTTATATATAAAATATATATATATAAATATATATAAATATTATATAAAAATATAAATATATATATATTTTATATAAAATATATAAAATATATTAGTATTAAATATTACTAAATATATATTCCCTTTGCACTCGAGAGGTGATCTTTCGTCACTACGGCGTTCCGTGTGGCAAATTGAGAGGTAAATGAGAGTCACAAGTCCCTGTTTATGCTAGATTTCGACTTCTCCAATTGATGAGAGCGCAGTATTGATTCGTAAATAGATTCCTTAGATATATAATATATATTATATATCTAAATATATATATATATATATATATATATATATATATATATTGCTCACAGGCGTAATATATATTTCTCAAAACAAAACCATAATCTACGATTAGTCTATGAATTGAGGGTTTCATTGTTCATCGCCTAATAGCAACCATTATTTCCGTTCGCGATTCATTTTATCTTCTGTCGCCATAAATGTAAATTTCGATCTAATTCAATCAAGCCATCTTTCCCTGTCTTGTGCAAGCGTATGCGTGCGGGTACGCGTCGTCAGGACGACTGTATTTTTCTCTGGTGGTTGAGGAGGAACGGGACGATAGGCAGGGTTGCAGCGTGGAATTGAAATTCGGCGTTTCCCCCTGAGCTTCCCCTTAGCTTCCGTTAAACATACTTCCGCGGCAGTTTACCTCGCGCCGTTGTAACCGGTCGTCACGCGCGTATAAGTACGAGTACTTAGAATATACGCGTGTGTGCAATTCCACAGAATTTTCTGCCTGAAGATTTCCGAGGTTTCGAGTAAACTTTATCTTCCGAGTACCACCGCGACAACTGAAATCAGGCTGGGTTTAAAGACGCCTATGTTTCCATCTCTTTTTATCACTTCGTAAGTTTTCTATAACAGTATCTGTCTGTCTGTCTGTCTTCTCGAATACATTCCTTTTCAATCCTTCATCAACGTTTCTTTCTCGTTTGATCATTAGTCGCGAAGGAATGCGATTTGTAGATCACGGAAAATTGCATGAGTCCATTTTATAGAGTCCTATTAAAATGTGAGAGATTTCGAAATTTTGTTTCTGAATTTTTGAAGTTTCAATGTTTCGACTTTTCAGATCCTCCGAGCTTCGAAATTCGAGGCCTCTGAACTTTTGAAGTTTCAGAGTTTCGAATGCCCAAATTTTCAGAGCTTCGAAGTAACAAATTTGCGAATTACCGAATTTCGAATTTTTAAATATCCAATTTTTTAAATATTTCTAGTTTTCAAACTTCAGATTCCCGAGAAATTTACTTTCTCGAAGTTACATTACCAATTACTACTTTGTGGCATTACTGAGAAAATAAAAGATGAACTACATAAAAAATGAGATACAAAATATGTCGTTCAAAAAATATGAAATTTTTGTGCGAAGCATATGGGGTTTAAGATTCAAATTCTATAGTACAGACGGGTTGAATCCAGAGCCCGGTCTATTAACCCTAAAATGGCGTTACGACGTACTCACGTATATACCTACTACTTCATCTAAAGCACCTTAAAACTTTCTTACAGCCTTGCTTTGAGGGAGGTACTGTCTTTAAAAGAGAACAGCGACACGAATGACCAAGGCCTGAAGAATGGCACAACCAGGCCAGGCTAAAATTTCTCTATTTTCTTTTTAAGGCTCTGTGCATTAACCTCCCGGCCGCTATTGATGGCCAAAAATTTACTAAGATCATGAACGGTATATCGCCTTACTTTAATATAACTCCATTTTTAAATTTCATGTATGAACACGAGATATAAATATTTCAGACAATATATATTTTAAATAATGTGAAATGAATCGTACAGAATCATATCAACTTTTATCCTTAAATGTTCATATCAACACGCTGATTAAATTAGAAACTTTAATTTGAGCAAAGCAGCGTTCCTGGTAAATCACCTTATCAACGAAATCTTAATATCGTACATAATCAAGATTTCTATAAAAATAAAATTTTTAAAAATATGTTATTTTTTTCTCTAAGATATTTTCCACTAGCTTCCATTCTTCCAATGAGATAACCTCGTTTAGATTCCACGATACAGCTATTCCATAATTAAACCCATCGAAACTTACATAAACACCATCTGCATGATGAAACAATTAAATCTTCCTCCCTGTACACAAAAGGGATTAAAAGAAACATAAAATCGTGGCGTGGATAACGCTGAGCTGAAAATGACTCTGAAAACCGGGTGGATTTTGCTTCAGGTTCATGACAATGGAAGCACATTGCTGGATAAAACGTAAACGGAAGGCAAGGAAGCTCATAAACAGGGGCAGAGAGATCAAGCGGGCTGTCGGTCACGTTTCCCAAGATTAAAGGGTTTCCCTTTTGCCAAGGCGTGACGAGGCTCCACTTCCGGGCAAAATGCAACCCGCTAAATATGCGGATGCGCAAACAGAGAGCCGAGTAATAAGTGTTTATTGCCTTTCAGAAACGCTTGCCACTTTATGCCGACGGGTACAAGCCGTGGAACCAGCGAGCAGACAGTCAGGGCAAACTAAGAGTGGCAGTTGGTTAAGTTTAAATTATACGATGCCTGCTGCGAAACTCCGGTACGAAACTTATACTTAAGATTTTAATTACTCCCACTACGAGTAACTATCGTCGACGAGACAAACGGGGGAGGAAAAGGACAGTATTTGCGAAGAATCGTTAAAGAAAATAAGCTCGAACGGGACAGTCGTTGTACCGAAGCGTAGTTATGACACGGTGAGGGAGATAACGGAGGAAATTGCTTGCATTTCGCAGAGAAATACATTCAAGTTGTCGAACTATCATCTCATATTGAATTTCGATTTTCGGGTGGTTTGGACGAAACCGAGAGAAAATGTATTTTTTTCAGAATTCTCGAGTTTTGAATTTTTGTACTACATTTTCAAATTTTCAGATTCAAATGTTCAATAGATCAAACCTTTTTATCTTTTTAAATATTCAGATTCTTAAATATTCAGATATGCAAATATTCATACAGTGAAATTTTCAAATAATTCAATATTTTCATGGAAATTTTCAGGTATATAAATATCAAATTTTTCAATATTTCAATATTGAAATTTTCTAATATTTAAATTTTCGCATTCAATTACTCACGCTTAATCGAAAGAGATTCTCTTTTAATGGATTGGTCCTTCTATGGCAAATAAAGTCATAATCGAACGTGTTGCGGTATTCTATGAACCAGTTTTGATGGGCCGTGGTCAGAAAATAAAATGAAGTTTTTCAAACCATCGCACGTCGATGGAAAAATTTTTTTGAAACCTTTAAATCTTTTAATCCACAAGTTTTCAAATTATCAAATTTTCAAATTTCCAAATATCTAAATCTGAAAGATTAATTTCTATATTTCGTTAATCTTCTTCCAAATTAAATACAAACGGGAGATGAAATAAAAAAAATTGCTCCATCGAAATATCGCGTATCGGCAGTAAAAATTTGCGAACATTCAGAATATTGGAATAGAAATAACGATAACCACGGTGCACCAGGTTTCGATAACACTCGCCACCTTTCATCTCCCTATCTTTCATCGGGGCAAAAACTCAATAAAGATGGTATCATAACGAAGCAGAGAATTATCTTATGTAAATATTTACACACCACCTGAAACGGGGAGTTTCATAACGAATGAAAATTAGACCGATAAATGCGCGATCATAAACCGATATAAAAATCCATCGTGCAAAAAGAAGCGAGTTTGATACACTTGTTATTCAAATATTCACAAAACGAAACGTTAAGGCGCAAATCATACTGTTAAATAACATAAAACTTGTAATTTTCTTTGTCACCATTTTACAAATATATATTAAGTTAAATTAAATTTTAACTTACTTGTTATATAATAATATTGTATTATGACATATAATGTAATTTGCTAAATAACATGCATACTGAGCAAACTAAAATAAAATAACTGTTTCAAAAAGATCTTCATCTTTAATGTACAAAACAGCACGAATACGTATCGCAGATCTCTGATTTTAATTTATTAAAAATTTTCTGGAACAAACAATACGGCATGTAATTTAAAATATAAAAAATTTAATTGTTATATTATTGTAACATCATATTGTGAATGACAAGTGAATGAATTAACTTAAATATAGAACAATTTACGTAATTGTAAGTAGGAAATGTTGAAACTAATTCGCCGCCTTCGCAAAATTCATTTCCACTTTTAAACAAAACCACATGTTGTTCAACTTGTTATGTGATAATGTGGAGTGACACGGATCATCGAATTACTTCGAAATGCATTAGTCGTTGTATTAACTATGAATGGGAATTAATTTCCGCTTTGACGACAGGACGATAGCAAGCGATACGCGACGACCGCAGCACTAGCATATCGCGCCACCACCAGTTTAAATTAGAAATGTACACATTACGACAGGCCCATCCAAAAACTTCTCATAAAGTCTTCTCGTACAAATTCGACGAATAAATTTTATATGAGAAATTTTGTAAATTTTCTCGTTTAATTCCTTCATTCTGCTCTTTCTTCTCTTGTTAACACGATATATTATACTTTATAATTAACCGTGTACTCGTGAGGCATGAAAATTTTATCAAGTGCTTATTGTTATATACCATCACAATAGAAATAGAAATGAAATTTGATAAAAAAGAACATTTTTTGATCCCGTTCTCTTTTTCACTCTGGGAAATAAAGTCAACGTGAGATACGAATAAGAGCGACGGTTCACGGTTAATTCGAAACGAATTAGCATAGAATCGAATCAGAGTGGACATGAATTTATAGCTGTCGGTTATACACATAGACTAGAATTTTTTAGCGCTTATAGGAACTAATCATACTCGTATAAATCGAAAAAGCTGGAATTACGAAACTGGTGAGCAATTTCGTTGATATTTTATTATAACATTCTTCCCTTGTTAAACAGGATTCTGTGACTTTATATCGGTTTCGCGGAAAGGGAAATAAGCTTGTAACGATGTTTAACGTAAGGTTAAATATACCTATATTATAAATAATACGGAAGAGGAAGACAGGAGTCTTTTAATACTATTAATAAATAAATGAATATAATACTATTAATAAATACTATTAATAAATAGTAACAAAATACAAGATCGCAAGTAATTAACAAGTTGATTGAAATAGTGGCATGATACTTGACCGAAAAAAATAATTCTCCTTACAGTTCCTTGTCAAACATAAAATCGACTTCTAACATCTGAAGATATGTAATAGTAATGCTTAATAATTTTAGAAAGAGAGACAAAGTTGCTAAATTTGTTATGCACTTTTATAATTAATGTAATAATATTCAATTTAAACACTACAAACTCAAAATCATAAAAAAATTGGTCCAATGCATGCAAACATATTTTGGTTCTTTCCTAATCTATTAGAACAGGAAGGCGTGTGCAAATTTCATACAGATGAACCATACAAAATTTTGTCATACAGAAAAGAAAACAGAATACGGGTGATGCCCCAAAACTAAAAATTAGGTAAGAGGCATCGGAGGCACTTTCAAATCATTCTTTATCCACGATAACTTCTTCAAACTTTAACAAGATCAACTCGATGTCTTTCGCAGCTCCTCGAAACTTTCAGCGAGGAAGCAAACGAGATAATGTAAAAAGCTCCGTTTCCGACTGAACTCTGACCTACATCCATAATTAGCAAAACGATATAGTTGTATACGGAATGGGAACAACAGCGAACATCATCATTCCTAGCCTCTATCAACCGGATGTGCAATCGTGTACCACCTGATACACGATTCAATTTGCAAAAATTGCAATCGTTGAATCGAAGGGAACGAAATGGGGGACCCTTTGAGCAATCGAAAAATCGATGAACGAGCACGTGAAAGTTCCTTAGACGGGGAACAACGAGACGGAGTCTAATTATGGTGGTTGTTAGCATTAGTGACTTGGATGCTCGTCTTTTCAGGTTCGTCAACTTTTATCGCGACCATGTTCTTCGCTCTAACGCCCCATCTTCTCGCTTGTTCTACTAACCGAGTTATTCGTACTATCGCGACGGATATTGTTCATGAAGTCGCTGTGCACAACTTCACTGGAAATGAGGTACATGGATTGTTCGATCGGGCTGTCGTTTCGTTAACGACCGCGAATATTTAAGAAGAGAAATGCTCTCCGATCTTCGACGTGCGAGGGACGTGTGTGCTCTGTCGTTATATATAAAAGTGTCTAGATTATGTCGTTGCGATTACTATTGTATCATATTAAAGTCTGTAAATAAACAGCGTATAAAAGCGCCCCGACGCAAAAGTATTATAAATTCTATCTGATAACCTGAGGAAAAATTAACTGCCCTTGTCTACTTCAACCACACGCTTATAGTACATTTTGGTATAATTCATTGACAGACTTTTGTATGGCAGTGGCAAAATGAACAGATTCGTAATTTGTTAGTCGTTTCATTCTCACGTTAGGATTAAGAAATTTAGTATTTAGTGTTAGGATTTAGAATTTAGTATTAAGAAATGTACTTTGCTTTCGAGGCACTGTTCTCTACGGTGTATGTATGCTGGGAAATATAACGTCTATATAAATAAACTCCATAAGAATTACGTATACTCGATAAACGGTGCATTGCGATTTTATGTGACAATATCTGGAAAATGAATGGATGTCAAATGACGGAAGAAATATCTGATTTTTCTTGTCAAATATTTTACAAATGATAATCTGTATGATCGAAGTCGAGGCTTTCTGATAATACCAATTTTCTGCACCGTTGAACGCAGATAATAAGTAATGAATGCTTGTGGTCCGATCTTACAAAAACGTCAAATATTTTCCAGCAAACATAGTATGTTTTTAAGAGCCTTAACAATCTTCCGCAAAATAAATTAATTAACAAAATTAATGAACAACTACTGCTTTTTTAATGAACAACTAGCATTTTTCATTCTCTATCTCATCATCGAGTGCAAATATGTATACTTCGTACACCAAGAGAGATAATACAGGTTACTTTGTGCTAAAAAGTGCATTGGACAATTTTTTGCCAATAAACCAGAGAAAAATTCGTATGTTAAGAGGTTAAACACAGAGGGCAATTTTCTCAACCGGTGTCGGCTGTAGCAACCACCTTCCAACCGGTTACGCATCCGCTTGTTTATGGACACGCGACGGTGAAAAACGATCGATGTCAGGAAATTATTTCGCGAAATGGTGGAACGGGTCGTTCTTGTTTTTCTTGCGGTTGTTATACAAGAATGCGTCCTCAATAAGAAATTTTTATGATAATAAGGTTCGAGTATAAGAATAATGATTTTCCAACGATGGCGTAAGTTATTTTTAAAGGGCAAGTACAATATATTTAAAACCTTAACTAACTACTTGTAATTATGATCCTCATAAAGTTTTATACATGCATTGATGCTTTAATTATTGTTCATAGAAATACTGTGCTTTACTGCAATTACTATCGTCTAGAATAAAAATAGCAGGAAAGAATAAGAACGACATAATCCATCACATAAAGCGTTAAAAGACTGCCTGTTAGAAAGAAAGTAACGCTTCCTCTCCTTCGCCCTTGTCTTCCGTTGCAGCTTTCAGGACTTGCTTTGTATTTTCATAGAAAGAAACATTCCCGCGGAAGCTTTTTCTATCTACGAAGAAAATTCTTATATTAAAAAGAACACGCATTGAAACTCACGGAAATACCGTGCGTCGTATTTTTCATGCTGGTAACGGATATTTAAAGCTACTGAAACGTTATTCTGGCTACAAAACGGAATTTATATTTAAACAAGCAGCAATAAAACGATAAAAGAGGTACACATGTTCTCATTCCCTTTTCCATTGTGAAATAAAACGTAAAATCGAATTTACAGGCCAGCAGAATGGAAGGTAACCAATTAGGAGTCTGGCGATACGTCGATGCTGGCAATCAAGGCGTGTAAATCGCGCTCGATATTAAATAATCCGGCGTTTATTTATTCCATGTCGAAAGATTAGCCGAGTTTATTCGACAAACGAAAAATTCCCTCCGTTTGCTGCAGCGATATGCAACTTCCACTATATCCAGTCGTGAATTTATTTAAGACAGACGTAGAAACCAATGTCACTGTCAGAACAAGCGATTCTCCTCTGTCAACTTCGATTTATGACCACGCTACGCGTCCCGGTTTAATTCCCATCGAATCATTTATACATCTTCAATTAAACAAAAAAAATCGAGCTAATAATTCTCTGCTTCGATTTCCCAATTATTTCTATTAACCACAATATCAAAAGCGACATTAGATACATTTAGTTTAGATGTTCAATGAATTTGAATGCATTCGCTAGAAAAGTGAGGAAACACAATGGGACACTTGAGAATTTCACGATGGTCAAATCCCCTTATTGCAATAATGAAGTTTCGAAATGTTTTGTATAACACATATACTATGTTCATAAAAGATTTCTACCGAGTAGAAACGAAAAATATATTGTTTGGAATAAGATTTATCTTTCTGATTTTGTTGATCTTAAGATATGTTGTTAATCTCTGCTTTAATCACAAAAATACGCGTGAATATGTATTTACTACCACGTATTGTATTTTTTCTAATTTGAGTTAGATTTAAGTTATGTCAGGCCGAGACGTATACACGTGTACCATAGAAAAGCAATTACTAAATAAATAGAGTATCCTCTAAGAAATGCGATTTTTCTCAATGTTCAATTTAAAATAGTGAAACCTAATAATAAAAAAAAGAAAATAGAGAATAATTGCAGAAACAGGAAATGAATAGATCAAACATTGAAAAACTGCTTTATTTATAAGATAGTCTAACAAATCGACTATTTAGTCATTTTAGACAGTCATTTAAAACCTTCATAAAAAGAATTCTATAATTAACAAACGAAGCTTGTATTCATTCTATTTTCGGCGGCTCGAAGCGGAATTAAAATTCCGCAGGGAAACAAAAGCTGAGAAACCCCGAGTTGCGATCAATCGATCGGCTGAAATTTGAAAGAACGAGTGAAACGGAAATCCTCGCACAATGCACCGATTATAATTTACTCCGACGGATGGTCCTCTTTGCAAAAGTTTCCCCGGATCAATGATCGACCGGAAGGAAGAGAAGAATAAAAAAAGGAATTCGCGTTGGAATCCATCGAACGCTTCTTCGATTATTTCCGCCCACGAACAAACGGGAAGAAAGCTTTAGAGAGGACGGTTTAATTAAAAATTATCCGTCTTAAGTATCTTTTAAGTTCGAATAGCGACTGTCAGAGATCGTGGCGCGTTTAAATGTGAGAGTGATTCCGTTGAAAATCCGATTTATTTCTGAAAGTTCAGCGACGAATGCAGATTTGGTGATTTTCAAGGAGATATCGACTTGTTTCTAGCACTTGATTGTCTGTTTTAATCATATTAATGAATGTGCTTAATCGATATTGTCTTTCACGATTGGTTTCTGTTGTTTTAATCAAATAAAACGGTTGATTGATAAAAGTGTAAAAGTTATTAAAGAGTGGATGTATTATTAATACGACGATCGAAAATATTCTGACAATTATCGAATAATGGTTTCGAGAACAGATCTGATTATGTAGTGTTTCAATTTGTAGTTTTACAATAATCGTGTAAAACGAAGTGATCAAGCTTCGAAGAAGAAAATAACACGAAACACTTCCTCCTGATAGTAAGACTAACAACTCAAGTCCGAGGAGAGTATCGTCTCTAATTGCGGGCAATTACATCGATCAGGTTTCTACGGCGCTTCGGACAAGAAATTCCTTTCAGCAATAATTTTCACTTATCTGAAATTGCTCGACTTTGCTATCTTTAACTGTCAAACATAGGAAGAAACTTCTCCTCGAACTTAATAAACATGTCTGAAGGTAAAGAATAAATAAGAATATCACTTAGAGTCAGCATTACAGATATCATATTCGAATCGCATATTATTTCCACGCTAGCGAACGTTTACTTGCTTTTTAACGCCAATTTTATTAAACCATAAATTAATACGAAATTAAAATTATAAATTAAAATCCGTAAACTAAATTTTTAACACTTTCCGTGTAAAAGCAATGACCTTTCGAAGAAAATATAGCAACAAATATCATCGAATGTTTAAGAGCATTCGAAATCTGCTAATCTTGGAAATGATCATTTGTCGTTTCAAGCAAATAAAGTTCACCAAAAAGGCGAACGAAGACAGACAGAAAGAGTCGAATGTTCTAGATCGTTCGACTGTTTAATAAAAGACAAATATGAAACATGAATGAGCCCCAGTTTCACGATTATTATACTTGCATGAGGAGCTGTATCTTACACGGAAAGTCACGCAAGTGGCTTAAACAAAGATTCATAGAGCTGGAGTTTCGCGTAACGAATCGACACTGCGTTTTGTTCGTCCCTGTCGCATAGGAAACTCAAACATCATCGCGAATATTTTAGAATACCGTTAGCTGTAGAGCAAATTA
The DNA here is from genome assembly GCF_011952255.1 of Bombus vosnesenskii. NCBI lineage: Eukaryota > Metazoa > Arthropoda > Insecta > Hymenoptera > Apidae > Bombus > Bombus vosnesenskii. Next base: position 811,871 of record NW_022882987.1, read on the forward strand.
TAGGATACCTAAGCGTATATCTTTCATTTCCAATCGTTAAATTAAAGATCTTTATGCAAGTTTACATTTTTACGATCGTAACGAAATAATTGGAGCCAAAATAAAAGCTTGCTTCACCAACTGAATATCACAACACTTACATACTTTTCACCTTTAAATTTTGTACAAATGAACTGCTAATGTATAATTCGGATGATTTGGAGCATGATATTCCGTGGAAAGAAACATTTGTTCTCTCATTCGTTCTCCTCGAACTTTGTCAACATCAGCAGTATTTTATTACCGAAGAAGAGACTCGGTAATTTTCAACCAGATTGAGATTTATAGCCATAGTTGTAAGTTTATATTTAAATTCGGATAAGTTCAAATAACTTCAGCGAGTTAACCTACTTTCATTTCGTTTTCGTATCAATTACGAATTAATATCCGCTACAAAATGTAATACAGGAAGCTATATGTTCCCGTGCATAAAACACTATGAGGAGTATTGAAGATATTTGCAAAAATAAATTTTACTTGCCACAAAAACCATTTAAATTGTTAAATTTACCATTACATTTACTATTACATCGACAATTCTCAAATCGTTAGATACAATGAAAATATATATACAGATATATTTATCCTCCTTATATTAGCGCAACCTGTATATCATTTATAAACGATATCTATAGCAGTATCGCGGGGGAAACATTGAAAATTAGCGGATATCTTTAATTTCGCGACTTTACATTGAAAATGATTACCGATAAACTCCATCGAACCACACGCGACGTGCGCAATCGAATATTTCCGGCTAGCATCGTGGACCTTTATAAATGAATGGAATCCGAGAAATAAATTCTTGCCGACCGATTGGACCCGATTCCACGAGCACGATATACCGTGCGAACCAAGGCGGGACTGATTCCAACGTAAACGAACTGCGTTTGAAATACCTGGCGCCGAACGTTGGCAAACCTGAATCTATTAGAATTAATTAATAAGTTATTTAAGCGGCAATAAGGCCGGATCTACCGAACCAATTAACTACTGTTCCAGGCAATTAGCAGGCTGGTTATATTCCATCGCTATTACAACGTTCACAACGAAATTGAATTTTTCCGGATCGCGAAACGCGATGCTGATATTCGATCGTTGCTCGATTCTGTTTTTCCATTTTCGTTCTTGGTACAGCGAAATTTAGCGTCTTTAACGAGTTATATTTGATATCGTCCTCTGTTAACTATAGAACTACATGCAGTAATGTTTGCAGTCACTTTTTGCTGTCCACTTTAATTAATATGTCTTATTTAATGTTCTTTTTTATTTTTCTAGATATGATGAAATAGATTACAGGTCTCTGTGTTTCTTATGTTGTAAGCAAAATTATAATAATAACTTATTTGATGTTGATCTCGCGAAATTCTGATCAATTCTAATCCTCATTTTTAATCACACACTTTCTTATCCGATTTTCTCATTCATCCTGTCATACTTTATGCTTATGCTGTATTTAACCTATTTACAGCATAAGAGTGTAAGTAAAGTTAGATTATATATATATATATATACAAGCGGAAAGAGGGTGATTCTACGCGAAAAAAGAAGTCGAAAATATAGAATAAAAATTTCTTTTTTTTTTCCATCGAGACAACGATCTACAGTGAGATCCGTTATAACGAGACGTGATAAAGTTCACGCGTACCGAGCGAAAATTCAAAGTCGATTTTCTCGAAAACAAAGCCTCAAACGAAGAATTTATATTCTATATTTTCGACTTCTTTTTTCGCGTAGAATCACCCCCTTTCCGCTTGTACCATCAGTTACCAACCACCCTGTATATATAATCTAACCTCCTTATAATATTATATATATAATACATACATATATATATATATATATATATATATATATATATATATATATATATAATCTATATAAACAAAATAATATTATATATATATGTAGGTTGGTATGTATATGTAAACTGTTACGAAATAATGACTAGATATTAAAAAAAAAATTATTTACTAAACACGTAATATTGACAAAAGTGATTGACTCTAGGAAACAATAATGAAATATTATTTTTGCAATTTTCCATTCTTATTCCTGGAAGTTCCCCTTTGCTGGTCCTGATATTCCTCACACGGCACTGACCATTTTTAAATTATGCCGCTTTAAAAATACACGTACGATATCTATATCCCGTCCCTAGAATAAAAGAATTTCGAATGATAGAACTTGGCCCTCGTAAACCGACGAATCTTGTCAAAACATTTTACCAACAGCGATTTTGAAGCACATAGAACGATTCATACAAGACGCTATAAGATCCACGTAATGTTCCAAACATCTTTCGAAGTTGCTGGAGGGTTCCGTCTGGAAAACTATCGCGATTTTCCAAAGTCCGGTGAAAAGCAATCGCGACTCTTAAACGAAGATCCTCTACGGTAGGCTTATCGTGCATCTCGGCAAGTATCTCGAGGGTTATCGCGGCTCCTTCGTGAATCCCCAACAACTTATCACCGGCCTTCGACAACTCCGGATTGCCATCTTTTTCGAGCACCTTCGAGCGTTCCCCGCCTCTTTAGCCTTTTTGCTGTTACATCTTGTTAACGCATCGAGAACTAGTGCTCTAAGCCGATTCTCACGTTCCACGGTGAAAATAAATGACTTCAATAAATCCTCGACGAAGGAACTGTAAATCGAAGTATCGCATGTGAATGATGGACGTATCTTAAAATTAAATATTAGAATAAAATCTTAAAAAGAATCTTAAAGATAAAATTATGGAAAAGGTTTCTTTTTTAGTTTCTCGCTTTTTCAATCTTTCAGTTTCTCAATTTGTCGTTCTTTGAATTCATATAGTATTTATGTGAAAATATACATTGTCGGTTATAGAAAAGAAATTTAATTCAATTACAGAGATTTGATGAGATTATCATAATATCGAATACAGGGAGTATAACGGGAGAGTATTTTAGATATATTAAGCCTATTACACACGATACTTCTCATAATAAACTTGGATATACTCTAACATAGTGTTGAAAAATTTCCTCTTGACCGCTTAATTAGAGCGTCAAAAAACTGGTTCGATGCTAAGTGATTTGCCGAGAAGTAAGAAATTGGACAGTTTGATAAATGTCCGATGGCCGTGTTCGATAATGATTCTTAATTTTAAGTTGGAATCTATTTCCTATTCCATGACTGATCTTGATAAATATTAAATAATTTCAATGTAATGGTAATTTATTATCGCATTTCTAAATCTGACTTTCGATGATAAATGAACATAACAGATTTATCACGCTCACGTTATTTACGAAACCGGTATTCTGCTTCATATCTTCAGCTCAACTTTAATCGAATGGATTCTTTCTGCTTATAAAATCAAATAGTTGTTACGAATACTCCTATTAAAAGACAACTATGTAACGATATATAAAATTATACTTGGAAGTATATTATGAATTAGTATAGCAAAGTACAAATCAAGAAGCTCATAACAATTTCAAACAATCTTTTCCCAACAACGATTATCAAAAGATACTTTTAATTGAGAGAACTGAAAACCGCATTAATCTCTCTATTATCGTAGCAAATGCAACTCGAAAGTCCTTTCGGATTATTACATGGTACAAAGGACTGTTGGGTCGAACCGTGGAACAACAGTCGCGGTATGAGACAGGAGGTTACATAGTTCCAACTCTCTGGATATCTCGCTATCGTGCCTCTGTCATGTACATTGGCTCTTTCTTCATTGGATATCAACGTATTTACACGGATATACGCCTATACTTTCAGCCGACAATCGCAGTGACATTTAATTTGCCTATGAAACTTACCTTTTCAACTAAAATTATGCTCTCATTTCTGATAACAGTCTATAAGCGCCAGACTTCGTTCCCGAAATGCTCTATCGGAAGTGTTCTAGCAGAAGTATATCTCTTCTCGTCCTCGCGGAATGAAAATTAAAATGCAACGCACCAGAAACTAGACTGAGAAAATAGATTCGGTGTGCTACTTTGCGTCTTGAGGAGAAACGAAAAGTAAATGAAGTGTTCTCTTGTATCGTAGATTCGTTTTGTTTTTCAACAAGATTCGTTTCAACTTTTTTGCCGTGCCAATATTGATACAGCAGTTATTTATTATAGACTACAGCTATACAGATTCCTATATGTTGTGCGTCTGAATGATAGAACTAGATATTGTGACATATGAAACCCTCGGAAGACAAATCGATCAATTTCAGAAATTTTATAAATTCTTCAATTTCATTTTACCCGGGTACATGATTAATATCCAATTTTTTAAAGAACGAATGGTTTACTCAGGTAAATTTATTTATTTCACGTAGATAACATGCATAAACAATCGTAAATTCCAAGATAGATTCTTAAAAACAATATTTCTAATATATAATTGATTTTGATTAGTGCGGTTTCTGAATAAAAGATATTTTTCGCAAATAAGTAATAAAATTTTGCAAAAAAAAAATCGAGGGCACGATTAACCTTACACCTTAGTTAATATCTTTGAGATCGTGAAAAATGTAAGACGTAAAAGAATTTTAGCGAAATTGCATGTTGCGTTTAAGCTGACAATAATTGAGTATGGTTCATACAGCTAATGTGTTAACATTAGAGTTGGATAAAATAACGTTCGAGGGAATATAGCTACATATAATGAAATAATTGATTACCTATTTTAATATTTTAATATGGATGTCCATTTTAAAGTTCCATTTAATCTTGTTATGATATTTATAAAACTGAAATTAGAAGTTATAACTTTTCTACTGTACGATTAATAACGAAATTTAAGATGTTTCATGGAGTAATAACGAGGCTTGGATATGACCTATTTTGATAAATTTCGTTAACCTTGTTCCACCCGTGCAGAATCTTTCGGAAAGTTAATACAGAAGTTGAATTCAGTTCGCTAAAAGTATAACGACCCTGCTTCCAACTTAACTCGGGATCATTCAAGCCGTTCTAAGTTATTCTTTTGTACAGCAAAAGCCAGAAAATGATCCTCGTTCGTACTAAACTATCGGGGGAAAATGTTTTTCTTTGAAGGAGAAATTTTAAGATTCGTTGCTGTACTTTGAATTCAACGCACTATCTAATCAAAGAAAGCTTTTCTCCATAATATTTTATTGAAAAAGTTAAGTCGATTCAAATTTCAACGCGAACTGTCTGCTATAAAATCGATTTTAAATATAAATATTTATGCTCTCTAAAATAGATACGTATAATAAAAATAAATCATTCCTCTTTGAGAAAAATTAAATTCGTAATGCATAAGATATTGCCTTAACCTTTTGTCTTATAATATCGAGTCAAATTTATAACGTAGATGAAGTACAAGATATAACGAAGACAAACTATTATACGTGTATCAAAGTTTAACTTTAGTTCCGAATGTAATTCCAATTCACAAATGATGGATTACCGAGTTCGAATTTACGTAAAATGTTTTAATATTCTGATTCGGACATAATATTAACCGTCTCTATAAATTCATGTGCACACGAATTTCGATATTAAACATTGTCTACCACGCGAGCAATATTTTTTAATATCATGTCAAAAATGAAAAATGATTTGGATCAGTCTATGTTCAACGTCTTAAACTTGAAAGAGAAATATACACGAAGAAAAATGAAACTTGCAGGAAATTAATTAAAGATTCGTAATTAAAATTGAAAGATAAGAATTTCGATGGGATAAATTCTCATAATCAACTTCCATCTGAAATTGCTACCCCTCTAACAAACCTAGTAAAAACCTTACAATAAAGTACTGCCAATTAACTATTCTAATCACCGCCACATACCGTGACAATCATCTACCAAATACACTTATCAAGCTTTCGCGCGTATCAACTGCAAAATCCTATACAAATAAATACTCCTCACACTCGTTTCACTCTCGACACGCATGATTCAAAAGCGGCGAGGTTTCGACATACGAACGCGTGCCGCAACGACGATTCCTGCAACAACGTCTAATTTAGTCGTCGGGCCCCGCATTTTCCGCTCTATATAAGGATTCCCGACGACGCCTGCAACGGCACCGTCGCGCTGGATTATTGTGCGGACGAAACGAGTATTACGCTGCAAATGACAATTTGTTAGAATTCTCCCCGGGCTTTCCGTGCCTCTCACCCCCGGAGCCGTGTTCCTACACAAGCTGCCTGCTACTTTCGCCACGCTTCGCGCAACCGCCGCCTCTCTCCTCCTGTCCTCTTTCCGTTTCCAACCCCCACCGCCAGCTGCACCACCCTGTACGGGTAGGAGAATTCGCGTTCAGCCAGCACCGCCACTTCGTCCTGGAAATATTTCAGAAACAGCTCTCGGTTCTTGACATCATACGTTTCGCGAAACAGCCGGTATGAACTAGAAGGAGAAAGGAAGAAAGAGAGACGGACGAAGAATCTCGCGGGGGGATGGCACAACGCACAGGCTGCGACTACTTTCGCAATCACCCTTCGTGTTCTTTTGTCTCGTATTCGCATAGGGAATCGTGGCGTGGTGCTCGCTCTGACCACAGAACCGCAGTAAGAGAAGCAGCCAGTGTGCTTTCGCGACGAGAGATGGTGAAGGAAAGAGAGAAACAGAAAGGAAAAGGGGTTGGGGATAGAAGGTCGGAGGACTCCGGGTAGACGGTGAGGCAGGCCAATATGATAAGGACGTATTTTAAGGTTCGATGAGCATCGGTTTTCCTTGTCTTCCTTGTACAAACGATATACCGCATTCTTTCGCCGGTACCTCTCAATATCGCCGGGTTCAATTGATCGTAACCCATTTTATATATTGGCGCGGTAAAAATGTCCCGTTTCCTTTTTTACTTGTTTCTCCAGCCTTCTACAATTTCTCTCTCTCTCTCTTTCTCTCTCTCTCTCTCTCTCTCTTTCTCTCTCTCTCTCTCTTTCTCCCTTTTCTCTTCATCTTTCCCTCGTTTCGTCGTATTTCTTTCCTTTCTCTTCCTATATTTCACCGAATCGTTCCTCCTAGTTTCATTTGATTCTTTTGTCATTCTTTCTTTCTTTCCTTCTCGTTCCTATTTCCTTGGTTTCGAACACTCGCGTGCTTCTACACTAGGTTTTTTCTTCTCTACTCTCAACGTTCCTCTGTTCTCTGCTCTTTCGCTTGGATTCTTTCCGGTGTGCGCGAGGCCGAGAGCCTCGAACTCTTTCTCCCTGAGCGGAACGATTGCGCCTGGATCCAATAAACGCACTCCATTGTAACTACCAACCGCGGCTAATTGCGACATAGAGCGAATTCCATGGCTGGACGGAACGGATATCTTTGAGGTAAGACATCATGCTTGAACCTGGTCAAACGCGGAACCGTCCAACCGGATATCCTTCCCGACTTTTGCGGTGGCTCGTTTGACGCTGCTACGCCCGGCAATCTCTTCTTCCGGCTGTTTTCAGCGTTTATTGCTCGAGAGAAACGCTCGAGAGGACGATGAGGGTGAAATAACTTCGAATGAGAAGTCATTTGATATTATTAATTTTTTTATAGATGAATATGTGAAGAGTATACGAGGGTTCTTACTTTTTCAATGAAATCGTGTATATATGTGAATGCGTTAATCAGAATGCATTTAATAGCATTGCGCGGCCGTCACAACTGGTTTATGCACAATCGTTTATGATACTTAGGAAACCTGTATGTGCAATTAATTATCGTTTACACAAATATTTAATAACACAAGGATAGAACGCAACCGTCCACTATCAGGTACCGGAAGTGTCTGTCGTCCAATATTTTATGGATATCACTGAAAGTCGATCATTTTCTTTTTATTCCACCGTGGTTCCCGTTGGCTCTGGCATTCCACGCCATCACTATTAAATACTCGAGTTCCATACTGTCAGACGCGGAACAATATATTATGTATGTTCCTTCAGGGCGACGCCGAAATCATGTACGTATACTTATTATGTTAATTTCGGCACGCCACATTATTATCACAACGCGTTTTCTGTATTACATTAACATATTCGTATGATAAACCTATATAAGATGTAAATTTCGTCCGTGATTTTCCACAACAGAATGTGAAAATTGTTCGCTCGATTTTATGTCCTAAATTAATATTTCAATATTGCAAAGTGGTAACACCAATAATAAAATGTTCATCTCTTGATATGCGAAAGTATATCCGACAGGACGACATTTTATTCGACCCGTTGTAGAGAATAATATTGGAACAATAAAAAAGGATGACCTAAAGAAGATCCATCAGATTTATTCGTACAATAATCTTCCGCATCTAATAAATAATAATGCAGGCTCATGAGTCGATGATCGAAGAATCTCAAAGAATGGGAAGACCTCTATTCTCAATATACGTACACAAAAGCACCTTTCCTTCGCTATACTACCCTCGACAACACTATTCATCCATACGAAAAGGAAAGAAAAAGAAACGAAAAAGGAAACGGCGGCATGACAGCGCAAAATCGAAAAGATCCCAATCGATGTGCCGCAACGTAAAGGTTTAAGACATCCGTCTCGATGTGGAGAGAGAAGGGTCACCGAAAAAATTTCATTACACCTACGTTTAGGAGCCCGTGAATTCCTGCCAGCCTCCTTTCGCCCATTCATCCACAAAAGAGTCTTATCGATAGCGCTATTCGTTCCGCGCTCGCCTTCGTATACTCGTTAATGCTCAATCGTTCCAAAAGAGAGAGTTCCCGGATGGCCTAAAAGTTTCGCCGCCTGAATCTCTCTCTCTCTCTTTCTGCTTTGAATGCGTTCTATTAAAACGAAGGCCAATGAAAGATTCACTTGGTAAACAGGGATGAAAACGAACCATGGATAAGAGAGCGGAAGAGTGGGCATCCGGCGAGTTTTGTTTCGCATACAGAAAGAAATACTGGGAGACGATTTCGTCTCTTTGTCGAGTCGTTCGGATATTTGAAATCTGGTAGAGAACAGTGACGAGATGTTGCGATTTTGTGCTGGTGATATCGTGGTGGTTAGAGAGGTTTGGTATTTGTAGTTATGTAATGTATACAATTTGAGAGTAAATGTTAGTTACTAGAATAATGGAGTAGGTGATGTTAAGATGTAGGGGGATCTAATGGAAGATTTATATATTTATGACGATATGATGCATCTTTAGCACGCTGTGCGTGTACGTGACATCTCAAGATCTATGCAGCGAACTGACGTTGCAACTTTTGCTAGCGATGTTGAACGATCTATTAGATTTATATTTGAAAGAGATTAAATTTAAAAGAGAACATACGAGGATCGTACTTTTTAAATAAAATCATACATCTTTTAACACGTTAGTCAGGATGCAGTTAATATATTAATTTCAATATTGCAAAGTAACAGAGTGTTTATCTTAAAGTTTATATTCAAAGTTATTTTATATCCATTTTCAATTCAATTCTATATCCATTTACCATACATTACACAGTAAAAGTTGGAACGATGTCGAATAAGCAGCACGCTATGGTGTAAAGATACTAAAGATGCTGAAGAAATTGAATGGACGTCTTCAGGAAAATATGCAACCCTGAAAGCTTAAAGAAATAGAGTAGATCTAACAATTTTTTTCGTTTACAAGTATTTAGTAAGGGATCGAGATATTTATAAGAAATTTTAAGTAGCATCTTAATTCTGTGTTCAGGTTTTTTTATTACATAAAATTGCTGAATAGCGAAGTGGTACAACATTATTTGGCTGCATGGATATGGACAGCAAAATCCTGTTTGCTTACACCTAATGGCAAATGTGACCGGAATATAAAAAGCAAAAAAATTTTTAAATAATTATTTAAAATCTTATTAAAAGAAGAAAATGACGGCTTGTTAAAAACAAAATAATATTTTTCGCTGAAAAAAAACGACCTTGAAAAATTGTTTTATTCTTTACATTCTAGTCATATTTGCCGCTGCGTGCAAATAAAATAAGGTTCTACTGCATATGGAGTTGAATAACGTTGTAACATTCCATCATTTTGTAATTTTATAGAATAAAAAAAAATATGAATCCAGAGATAAGATGTTGCTTTAAGTCCCATATAAAAATCTAGATCCTTTATTAAATACTTATAGGCGAGAAAACTGTTAGATTTACCCCATATATTCAGACTACCAGGGTTGCATATATCTCCTTAAAGCGTATACAACAATGCGACATCATTGAAATTTCGTAATAATGAAACTGTGAGAATCGACAGCTTCGAACTAGGAGAAATTTTGAAAGAGCGATGCTGTGCTATTTAACAGATTTATATTTCTAATAACGCCATGCATACAAGCAATATGATACGAGAAATATAAAACGTGGTGCTGAGGCGAGTTGCGCGATGTGTCGTCAAGCATTGTGGAAATTTGCAGTGGTTGCGATTTTACAACATGATTAGATAGTTTTGTATTTCTAAAGACGCAATGCACATAATAAGTGTACACATGATCTAGCTGTCACACGCTAGATGTTGGAATGCGAAGATGTTACAGACATTATATAATGCCGTGTGACAATATAATGTCATTGAGATTTCGTTATGCGATAGCATTATGTGATTCGACAGCTTTATTCGGTATTTAAAAATACTGAAATTTGCTCGACAGAAGTGAAAGATCTTAGAGTATTTTTTCCACTTCTGAGCGAAGGAAGATATTTGTTATTATTTCTAATGAAGTAACAATAAACATTCTGTTAAAAATATTGAAGTATATTGAACAGGAATTAAAGGTGCAAAGAAAGGACACTATTTCTTACTATTTTTATGATGCAATACACACAATTCCCAAATTTATTCGATAAAAATAAAAAACGTTAGAGTATTTTTTCGTCTTCCGAGTAAGATAAAAGACTGACAAGAATCGTCTTTGTTACTATTTCTAACGATGCGATGACGAACATTGTGTCGAAAATACTGCAGTATATTAAACGAAATTAAAATTCTAAGTTATTTCTTCATCTTCGCTTAGAAAAGTTCTTATTTAAAAAAATGTCTTATTTCACGCAAGAAAAGACGAAGAGTACCAACGATCCTTTTTCTTATTATTTCTTATAACGCAATGTACATACACGAATATACAAATCGCATCGTTGTAAGAACAGATTTGTCGATTTGTACAATATCACCACTGCAAAAATTAATCTGCCAAATCATGCACCGTCACCGCCACAAAATCACAACATCGTAAAGGTCATCAGTACCAGCCCTAAGAACAGAATACCAGCGTGAAAACGCGGCGCCCTCGCACTACCTAGGATTTACCTCTTCTCGAGCACGATCGCAGCGAGAGGAATCCAATAAATGCAATCTCTATCGTAGCTGCGAGCTCAGGCTAATTATAAGAGAACAGAGAGTAGACGGGATAGCGTTGGTCGTGGAAGAATCAATCGGATATCATCGACGAGCGACAATCGATGCAATAGAACCAAGCAGATGGTGGCGAAATACGAATCCACGGATAAACTCAACGAAAAATCGGCGGACATTCTTCGAATACGTATATCTCTTTCTCGATTCTTTGACACGACTCTTTCTGTTGAACGCGTTCTTACAATTCTTTTGTGTATGGTTCGCCTTTGTAGCTGGCCAGATACGAGCAATGTTTAACGATGTTAACGTGGAGCGCGTGTACGTATAACGCGAACCAGTGACTCTTTTTGGCACGAGATCAGAGTAACGCTCCGTGTACTCTGTTACCTATGTTTCTACAGCATCAGCGCCGGTATAGCGAACTTATAAAATTGGGCACGAGTCAGAAGCAGTCTAGTCTTTGGACGTTAGAAGAAAGGAATTAAAGTTGAAACCTTGGCTAGAATGGTATGAACAAATTCTTTATACGTTGGAGACTTCTATCTACGTTTTTCGTTTTTCCATTACTTGAAATAATAATTAATTCAGATATTCTTATTATCCTGTCAGAAAAACGATTTCGAGGTCGACTTTGTAGTTATTTCGCAATTTTTAATATCGTTCATGTTTGACATTCTATTTAGCCACTGAAGCAGTAAATGAATATTATACATACTGTAATTAATGTAGCCTTTTATTCTACGAAACCCTAAGAAAAAATGCTCTGTGCGTCCATAAATAAACCTTCCCTATGAATGAGCTGTAGGACGTTAATCAGGACATTTGCTCTATGATTTAACTTACAACCTTCCTACGTCACGAATACTTAAAACCCTCCGTATCTTTTCACGAAAACGCTGGCGATAGTAGTTTCTGGTACTGCGCCTAAAACTCGTTCGCAGTTGGACCTCGTTGGGGACGGGGTCCGGCGCGCGATCGTATCGTTCAAAGTCGAAGTGCCGGGACGAGGCAGGGATGAGTCTCGTCGATTGAAAAACTTTCGAACTAGACAAGTTTAACGGGGCGCGGGACACATTTTTAGCGAAACGAGGCGGTTCGATCGTGTCTCCGTTCCCCCGGGCTGTGTTTGTTCCGGCTGTTCGCCAGGCAATCGATGCCACTGAAACAATTTCCAGCAAGATTACTCGGTTAATTCGAGGTTGAAGTCAACAGACAGGTAGCGAAGACCGCATGACAGGCTGGGGATTGTTTGAAATAGTGGGAACGCGGCCTCTCTCGCGGGGCGTCCCTATTTGTGTGTACGCGTCTGTTCTTTCCTTCTCTTTTTTATTTTCCTCTGACCGAGTGCAAATTCGTTTCTGGCCACTGCTCGTTACTGCCGATTGATGTCGACGTTTAATTACGAAAGTACGCGTTGCCGTGAACCGTACGACCTATTCGCTACAAACGGCAAACTGATCGACTCACGCGTCCGCGCTTTTATGATCTCTGTGAAGCGACACACGCGGTTATGCTAGACGGAAAATCGGACGCATTTTCACCACGCGACGCGACGTTGCCTGCACTGTCCACTACGTGCTGGCGTTGCGTGCGTTTTCACGGGGATTTCTTAACTCGTCAGTCAGATTCTTTAATGAAATTCTGTTTGCTAGTTTTTCTCTCATATTTCTCAATATTTCTCAATATTTTCTCGTTTTCTTTTGTTCCTGCTAATCACTTTCGGGCTAAATGTGTCATTCATTTTGAGAATACAACGCTTAAAGTGATAAGCCGGCTTCATAATAATTCAAAATTTTAGTTACTGTCAAAACGGTCGTTTTGGCTTAGGTAATTTTCTGATCAAAGAGTTGAAATGAAATTAGCTGAGGTGTTGAATGAAAAATGATGATTTGGATATATATCTACTCCTTCCTTTCTTTTTTTTTTTTATTTAGGGTTTATAGTCGCGCTGACTATTAAGGTGACTTGACACAATTACGTTTATTTTGTTGTACTGTACATGGAGATTAAAAAATTTCCTGACTGGTTTTATATGATACATATAATAAAAAGCCGTACATCACTATAAACTGATATATGTCTTTATTTGGACGATTTTTGGAAAAATTTATATTAAGATCATTACGACAGATATTTTTATTGAATTCTATTCTAAATTATCTGGATGCGAATGATTTTAATCATGGGGAAGTTGTGCTACGGACTTTTGCGCGCTATCTGCGAATTCAACTGCAAATTTGAACGCAACAGAATTTTAATATAGTACGTAACTTGTACTAACTTCTAAGCTTGTCACACACTCACACTGATATTCTGGACGTAAACTATTTTTTCATATAACAAAATCTGCTGTGAATAAATGAATTCTGTCGAATAAATTTTTAATTCTATGTTCAAAGAACTTAGTGGAGGCATAATAAAAAGTTGAATTAAACAAGTAATAACAAATGGCATGGGACAAATCAAATGTTCGAAACTATTTAAAGTTGATATTAACAAATTATTGTCACGTTCATATTTGATAACTATTCCAAAATATCCGAACAAATTTTCGCAAACTTACTTTTATCAAACCGTTACGTCTCCTTCTAACATAAAGCCGAACTAAAATCCTTCATGCCGAAAACTATTGATCGAAACTTTAATATCTTTCCGATATCGCGCGCTCGTTTCTCTCTCCTCTATTTCTATACACAACGGACCGCCATAGAACGAGTAAGTTAACCGCCTGTAAAAGCAAGGAATTAAACTATAAAATTGGAAAAAAATTGTTAACGTCACCGCCGACAGAATTCTAAGCCCAAAAAATTTGCGTTATATCAGCGAATCGTTCAGTGGTTCGCCGTGACACGTATCATATCACGTTTTACTATTCATACATTGAAATTTTTCGCAGATTTATATTCCGTTTTCATTGGTATTGTAGAAGGATGGCCGGGGAAGACTGCCGGAATATTTCTGAACCGCGTAAAAACTTTCATATCGGTATTGTCACCGTGGACCGGTTCCGCCTTTCAGCTTTTGTATTTTGATTCCGTCCAAGAAAGAAATATCCATTCTGTAAACGGGACAGAGGACACAGCAAAGAGTCGAACCGCGCCACCGCGATGAAATATGCAACGCGAGAGCGCGAATATTCGTTTCCATCTATCCCCGTCGATAATTGTAATTAAACACGTCCTACATATTTTACACTTTATAGCGCGCGATCACCGTAGCCGAATGAAATCGTTGGCTAAATTAATCATTCACGGGATTGCTAAATTACTCCGTCCAATTAAATTAGACTCGTTTATCAGGTTTTGCGTTATTCAATTTCGTTATCCAACCCACGTTCCGCATGCATTTTTCCGCAAGATTGCGCTGCGATAAGTACCTACTCGATTAGAATCAAGTGGTATTTTGAAAATACTAATTTCGTGTGAAGGACCTTGAAGCTTTATCGTTTATGTCTACGTCGGTCACTTTGATTAGGTTGCTTGCTCCTGCACAATATTCTTGGAAATTCACGCGATCAGGTCGAAAGGAAAATGTTGAGCCTTTAGATTTTATTTGTTCTATAAGTAGTTTCTCATATCACGTGTGCATATTAATGAAGTAGCTAATATTAGAATTATCAATCTTTATGGAACAAAGGAATACAATCATATAAAGTGATATTGAAAAGTGATAATGAATAATAAATGAAAAAATAAGTGTTTCTACTTAAAAAAAAATCAGTGTGAATTTTATCAAACTAGTATGTTCTGATTAATTGTAGAAACAGAAAATGTGAAATGTATCATTTTTCTTGCTTGACAGTTTGTGCAAATTTTGTGCAGATAATTGAAAAATAATCAGCTCTAATTGTTCGACCACCTCGTCTATTGTCCGCGTCCTTCAATCTTTACGACTTTACATAAAAACGAGAACATGATTCAACTTTTATTATTAATGTAGGCACTAATTAGGACATACATCCATTACGTTATAAGAAGACATTCAATATCTCAATTTGTAAAAAATATTCAGCTACCATACACTCTTTTATTCAAGGACCATAAATAAAGAGTTCGTTAAACATACACGAAAGGTCGTGTGAGCCAGTAATGGAATTTTTTCAAACGCGTAAATTTATATCTACATTCATAAACCAAAAGAATGAATTTTGCTTCACGCATATGAACTCATACGGCTCAAAAAGCTAATTACGTGCGATTTTTGTGGAATTTTCATTTAATTCGTAGTCATAAGGAAGTATATAATTTCGAGAGGAAAAATTAATATCGTTAATTATAGAAGCAAATGTCCGTGCAAACGTAATAACCGCATGGTCAAACACAGTACGTGGATCACATTCCGGCAGGCCACAGTTCGGCTGCAGCAGGCCTAGTTAATTGTATAAACATGTAGTCGTCAATATAATTTCACCGCGATCGTGCACGATGATTCGTTACCATTTCAATTAACCTTCCAGCTGGAACAACACGGTGGGTGAAACGCTTTATAAGTTCAAACACATCAAACGCGACCAGGCGAAGAAAGTCCATCGACACGTTAAATACTTCAATCTTCCTTGCGCACATTTGCACAAAAGCTTTCCGTGGTTTATTTCGGCGTTCTCTATTTACCGTACAAAACGCGCTCAAATTACCAACGATACCATAATCCGCTCGTACTACCGAAAGCTTGGCCAACCAATCAATCCGACGATTCTCTATCTCATCTACCGACGACTCTGAGCCATTCACCCTCGCGGACGTTTTACCGTCATACGTCACTTTGATTTCACACTGAAAGGAAGTGTGCACGCCTTTTGCGCGAAATCGCTGTCCGGCACGAAACTTACCTCGTAAAGTCCATCCTGGTCCCCGAAACTAGGGGAAATTTTTATCGAGTTAATAATCGTAACTCGCGTTTCACGTGCGCCGATATTAATGGACGATTGAACGCGGTTACCACGAGCCGTTACTTCTATAAAACGCAGCTCGCGAACCTCGCGGTCCAGTTACCACTCGTTTCCAGTGCAATTCTCCAAAGTCGAATATCAATTCCATATCGTAAAATTTTTCGGCTGGCTGAACCACGGTCTTCTATGGTCTTCCGCGGTCCTCCAACATTGACCACAATCGGATCCAGTCGGACACATAAGTCATTGCCGGCCGACTAGAGTTACCAGTCGGGACTGTGAAACTCGACCAAGGAAAGTCGTGCTTGAAAACACGGTTCGTTGATTCTAGCCTCTCAAGGACGGCGAGCAGTCGCGACGAAAGCGGAGTCAGACTTCTGGTAGTGAGAAAGTGATAAAGCAAGTAGAGGTTTTGCAGTTGCAAGGTGTGTGTTGGATATAGACTGTTGCAAAAGGCGTAGTTATTATAATCATTGTTTGTTCTATTGGAGAATTTTTAAAAAATTCACGCAGAGAATTTTAAGAAATTTCTATTGCGAAAACGGGAAAATGAAACATATGTGAAAAGATGGAAGAGTGGGTGTTTCGTGATTGGAGCGTGTAAAAGAAGTAACTTTTTATAATTGTTAATCGTGGTAACTTGAGCGTTCTAAATTGGGAATTGTCTTATGATGAAAATTTTATATGCGTGAAGAGATGTAATTAAGATTTATGGGCACTTTGTTGAGGAATTTGAAAAAATTTAGCTGCGAATTTCGAGAATTTTCTATTAAAAGGTTTCTATTAACAAAGTCCTATCTGCAGGAAAAGATGAAACGAAGATTTCACGATTGCAGCATATTTTGTACAAAGTATGCATAAAATATGAATTAGCAAAGAATTGTTATATATGAATAATCATTCTCCAGGAAATTTTGTTGGATTCTTTTATATTTCTAGTAGAATACTTTTAGAAATTTTCCCTGGGAAATATTACATACGAATTATATGAACGATTATATAATTTCTTTCTCTTGCCAGTCACTGTCACGTACAATTAAAACTAACGAAAAAATGTACGCTCTACAAAATCAAGTGACTCATTCATATCATCATATAATTTTACAATTTTAAAGATACTTTCTTTTGCACATTAGGTAATAAGGATGATATTTAAAGACAAAACTCTAATTCGAATAAATATGATCATATCCAATAATACGCCGTAAAAATGCAACATCCTTTGAATAACGCTTTAAACTTTCTTAACTACCATATAGTAAAAACAGAAAGCACAGAAAACAATCTCAAGGTATATATGCAATTTCCTGCTGCATCTGCAAAACCTGACAAACGAAGCGACGAAAAAACGAACAACATCGTTCCACTGTCAAATAAATCAACACCAAAGAGTCATTGACCGGGAACGCGAGCGCAACGTTTTACACCTTAAACCAAGTTAAACCATTCGGAGCCCTTAACGAATTCTCCAAGTTACACGTGCCACGATTAGTCACCCGAAACTAACCAACTTACACACGAAACACCAAAACATTCGTGCGCCAGTCTATTTATTACAACGAGCAGTTTTTACCTAAGCGAGTAACTTTCGAACAAGTCGAACAAAATGTCTCGTGCAAGTTGAACACAACAACCGATACAGGCTGGTTCTGCCAAGCTCGTCGGCCAAGCGACTGGAACTTGAATGGAAATAACGAGCTTCCGCTTTGTTGCCCAACCATTGCCTTCCGCGTTGAGGCTCGCGAGAGGCCGAATTAATTGGATTAGCCTCGCGAGCACTTTTCTCCATTCTACACTTTGATCGTCGCTATTTTAGATAGTCGACGACGATAGCGACTCGTCTTCAGGACGCAGTCACGGTTTCCATCGAGAAAAAGAGACGGAGAATATGAAATCGGTGTCTTTCTACAAAGAGCTTGGAACTGTTTCCTCGCCGGTGGATTAAAGTTTCGTTTCTTTCCTTGTTGCCTTCTTTCTTCAACTCCTCCTTTTCTTTCTTTTGATGTAATTAAAAGATTACGATCAGGAAGCTCTCACCCTCGTCGTCGGAGATCGCGGCTCGATGCGGCTCACGTTCAAGTAATTTGCAAGTTGGTCGACTCTAGTTAGTCTGCGATGATGCCGTGGACGCATCTAACGAGAAAAAACTTCGTTGAAATAAGAACGGATTCCGTCAACCCCAGGTGGCGCACCAACTGCGTGGGAAAATTAACGTCGTGCGAGTGTGGTGATCGAGAAGCCGTTTGTGAAGGAAATCTCACCTCTGTTTTAGATGTCTTTCGAGATAAATTCTTACGGAGAAGCAACAATTATGGGAAATAAAAGAAAATTTCACGTATCAAATGGAAATTTTAATTCTGCAAACCTTGCACCGTACGTGTAGAGTTCGAATTCTTTTAATGGGTTTGATTATTAGCGCCTATTTTTATTTGTAATTATTGTTCGTTTAATTTTTATCATTATTCAGTTCTCCGCTTCTAGAAGTGATTTTCAGTATTGACATCGGTACGGTACGGTATTTTAAAACTATGTTATAACGTAGGTACAGGTTATCGTAGGCGCGTAGATTCGATTAATAGCTTAACTAATATGGGCTAATTAAACAGAAGTGGATAGGAGATGATGGAAGAAATATACTAATTCTATACACATATATACAATAACCTTTTTTAATAATGAAAACTTGAAAATTTAAAACGAAAGTTTCGAGTGCTCGTTGAAGTTAGAAGAACGTACGTATCAAAATTTGAATGCCAAAATGAATTATAATAGCATAACCTCTATATCACTAAAATAATCACTTTTTTACGAAGAGTTTTACCGGCATGAATTTACTTATTGCGAGACGAGAAATAGAAGATTTAGAAAAATATAAATTTGCATAAGCATTCACCCTCTATTTACAAAACAAACCCCAATCCCTCTCGCTGTCCCCTATCAACTCTCTGTTATGTACCTCATCATAAAACTTCCTGCACACCAAAAACTTATGAATTGTTAACTACTCGTCTTACAACATCGACTCAATCTCGTGTAATCACGGTGCAGATGCGTTGAGCATGGAATGTACCAAAGTTAAACTTCAGTTTTAATTCGCGGAGATTAAAGTCGGCCGAACGCAAATGTTCGTCCACGCCACGGCAATTAAACTTTAAGTGGCTAATTCCACCGTAGACACTGGCTAAAAGCATCACCAAGGCAAAGGGAGGTTGACAATAGCTGCGAGCACTCACGCCCTCGTGAAACGCGCGTATTACATGACCAACCCTCGGTGCAACAATCTGTTTCGAGCTAACAAAAACCACTTTTTCCCCTTCTTCTTTACATACCTGTGCCACATTAAGTCTAGACTTCAGACTCTAGGCCCTAAAGCTATTACGCCAACGGTCCTTTGACCGCGTGAAGATTGTTACTCTTTCTCTGTCGACTCTTGGCCGGCAAACAGCCACTCTCTTAGGAAACTAGCACAATAGGCACCGGCGAACGACTCGAGAACAAGAAGTCAAGGAGGATGAAGAGGAGGCAATAATTCGTCGATGACGTCGCCACGGTCTCGGACGTCAAGGATCGGGGGGATGCGACTTAAATATGCGAAAGCAAAGTCGATTCGGCGCGTTGTACACGCTCGAGCGGACGATTAAGCGATGCGCAATGTTTTATTTAATGTTGAGGGCGAAACGGAAGTAATTATAGCTCCTCGAAGCGTAAAGGAAAGTCCTCAGGAAGGAAGAGAGATGGTGGATGGTTATAGCCAGCGGGCCGAGAAACCAATGGAATCCAAGAGTGTACAAGGAGAAAGGGTCGAAAAGAGAGAAAGAGAGAGGGAGGGAGGGAGAGAGAGAGAGAGAGAGAGAGAGAGAGTGAGAGAGAGAGTGAGTGAAAGAGAAGGAGAAGGGAAGTTGATACTTGATCGAGCAGGTGGTTAGACAACTTGACTGCGCTACGTAAACTGAAAGCATATTTCATTAATTAAGGGTACCGATTAAAATCGTATCTTCTGGATATCACGTTAACGTTAATTACCGTGCTTACTCGATGTCATTTGGTCACCATACACGGCAACATATCGATCGACTTAATAGATTTTATATCGAGATTAAATGTAGTGTTAGGAAGATGGTTCGAACGATTCATGATGTGCAAAAATGTAGGTGGTAAGGCATAGTAAACCCATAGTAAAATTATCTCTTTAAGGATTGTTGTAGAAGATGAATCGAGATTTTTATAAGAGTTCAATTTTATCGACTTTTATAAGAGGATTGTTTAACCCTTCCATTGACCGAACCATCGTTAAACTTTGTAAAAAATTAATTTTCAGCGAATATTAATCGCTAAGACATCTTTGCTGGTATTTTTGTACGAGAAACGTAACACATTAAAGTTTCATAGAATCGTTTAATTAATTGGTAATTTCAATGTTGAGTAACATCGATGCTGAATAGGTGAATTTAATTTACTCTGCTTTATGGCGTTTTATATTTAGAATAATTTAGATTAATTTTTAATTTAGATATTTTTAGCGCAGTATAAATCCAACTATTTCGATCTTAGCAAATTTAATTATTAAAATCAGCGTCCCAAAGATAGTAGGTAAAAATTCTATGAATATCGAATATTGTAAATATAATTAGGTTGGAGAGGATTAATTAATGCATTCTGTTGGAGAATGCATATTAATATATACATCAGGAAGATTTAAAATTAAATAGATCCACAGGGTATTAATGTTGACACAACGTTTGAATGAAATATTACGCAATAACGCGTGAACACCGAACAACATTACCCGGATATTTTCCATAAAGCTATGAGATAAGCTACATATTTCACTGAACATGCAGACTGAAACAAATATATAATAGTTTACATTAAAAGATGACTTATTACAAATTCGACAATTTTAATTAAATAACTTGATTACTCCAAATTTTTATTTTTGTAACTCATCTAAAAGATACATAAAGGAATATCACTACCTAAAAATTCGACAAAAATATAACATTCCAAAAATACCCTGAAATAGAATCGCATAAAATTCATTGTTTATTGTAAATTTGTTTATTGTATGTCTCGCATTTCGTAAACATTTCGTCGTATATGTGCTGACTTACGAATTTATGACACAATACGTTCTTCTACAATTCCAAAAAATATGGAAAACAGCAGGCAACGTATTCTCACTATAATTACACCATAAACTCATAACATCCCAATATACGAGTACAAATCCTCATTCCACCAGTGAAATAAATACAACAAAAATATCAATAACATCTAAATCTTTGTTAGTTTTTCAGAGTAAACTATTTAAAAAGACAAAAGCTAACTTTAATTGCTAATATAAAAGAAAAAGGTACACTTTTAAAAGTCGTTTACAATAGATTCTTCGCTTAATACAATGTTTGGTACAAATATATCTATCTCGAACCACCAACACCAACTCAAACATCGTAATAACTAAACTGCGAATTTTTATGCAATTTCATATTTTCGAGAATGCAATTAAAAAAGTAGAACCTCGATAGAAAGTTATTTCACCTGTCAAATATTAAAGGAAGCACTGTAATTTTCATATTTTGTATATTTTTCATATAGTATACATTCTATAATCTTTTGCATTTTCAAATTTCGCGTATGTATTCAAATACATGATTAATTCACACCACACCCTGCATATATAACGCACCCTTATTCCATCAACGAGATAAACAACGAATAAACCACCCAAGAAAAAAAAATAGATAATCGAAAGAAAAAAAAACAAAATGTGCCAAAAAGAAAAAAAGCACCAGAAAAACGCGAGCAAAGAAATAGCTAAACTACGTCCCTCATCCTATTGAATCCTTGGCAATCCTTGTAAAGATAGATGCTCGCGGCAGCGTAGGCGAGGACGGCCGCTTTAATTTCTTTTTGTTCCACTTTATTTATACGGAACGAATCATTGTGCGCCGTCGCGGCTAATGCGCAAATTGAATCATCTAGCGGCAAAAGCCACAGAATACACCGGCCATGTAATTTCGTTGCTCGCGAGCGAAAATACGAGAAAGGTGGGGGGTTTTTAACTCGTTTACCCATTGCGGTTCTAACGAGACCGCTCTCGTCGTGGCTTGTCGCGCGGCTCGCTCCGCTCCGCTCGTGATCGCAGTCCCGGCGCGGGGCAGATCCGCGCGATACGGCCACACGGACGGCCGATTGTTTGCCAAAATGACGTTACAGCCGCGAATCGAGCCTGCCTCGAGGGACACGAAACCGCCTTTGATCCTGCGAATTTCACCCTGGCCGCAAACGCGGCCACGTGGTCGCGTCGATTCCATTCGATTCGCTTTGTAGCCTCCAAGTCGCGTGCAATACTCGCAGATGCCCCCAATCAGATTTGTCGCCTGTGTCGTCGTTTGACCAGCGAGCTGCTCGTTATTAACGTAATTGCGGCGCTCGTCATGTATGTCTTCTAGATTAGAATGTATACACGTGACGATCTTCAAGCAGTTATTATGAGACTGCGGATTTCTGCGAATTTTTGTGGAACTTCAAGATACCAAAATGCGCACAAATAACGTTTGGTAGATGAAACAAATTTCTATCGAAATTTCATTTCTTCGGGTATGTTGAGAAAAATATAAACATGCATAAAAGTATAGTCATTTATACAAATTCATACTTTTAACGAATATAATACAGAAAATGAAACTTTGACAAAGATTTGAATGACAACCTCGAATAAGTGTCTAAAGCACATTTAGCACGTTTTGGATTAGGGTTAGGATCAGCTTTAAAAAACAGTTTTCAAAATTACACTGTTTTTTGGATTTCAAGCATCTAATGTTTCAGTTTGTTCAACACTACATCGCCTTCTGCTTACGTTCGTTTTCAACCTGTGTGTACTAGAACGATCTATAGGGATCGTACAACCACACTCTATTGATAATTCAACTTTGATTAAAATGTATTATCGATCATTATTCGAGGTTTCCACTTAATTGTTTTGCAGATTTCATGTCAAATGAGACAGAATATGAAAGAAATTTCGAAACAGAGAGAAAAGTTTGTCAGCTGATTCCCCGGAGAGTTAATTAAATATAAATTCGAATTTGCTTCCAATTCGACGAATCACGAACATGAACACAACGGCGAACGTAATATTTTTCACGTTGATATTTAATTCCCTTCGTTCCCTTTTATTGCGTTAGACTCGTCAAAATTAGATAACGTCATTATAGTAAAAAAATAAAAAGTAAATAAAATTTGACATTTAACCCAGTCACTTAACTCATTACTATAACTTCGCTGAAGGTTTATCCGAATAATTTTTCTCAAAAAATCCCCTACATTAAATTACCAAAGGAACAATTCCTTAACCTTTATGGGATGAATGAAATCCGCAAAAAATGGCAGTGTAACAACGTTTATAATAAACTATGAAATAAAACAACTTCGCTACGGCACAGAGAATGAAACAAAAATCGACTTAACCCGTTGTCATACTTTCGGTGCAGTTTCATACCAACAATCCTTTTCGATCCACCTTCACATTAAAAATTTAATTACCAAATAAACAATGCTTCAACTTTGTGAGATAAGAGATCGCGAAAATGGTATGGTAACGGAGTTTACAATTCACGAGAGAATACGGAACGAATCGTAAACGTTAATACACGTTGATACATCGAGTTGATATGTGCAGTGATTGATAAATCTGCGGTGGTTAAAAGGGGTAAAGAACAGACAAAATAGAAAAGGATATAGCAAGATGAACAGGTCAATACGGATGGTACAAAAGAACGTGATGATGCCGTACAGTCATTTGGTTTGCTAATTAATCCTCCGTGAATATGTTGGTGAACGGAAACAAGAATGATGGAATTTTATAGCCCTTTATGCAGCGAAGTTCCAGTTGACGTAATTATACACGTTGTACGTGAGACATGCTGGAAACGAAGGGATACGCGTGAACAGCTTGCATCACACGATAATTAATTAAGTTCATGCAATGATCAGAGCATAACACCGTGATTTCAAGTTAGTTGTTCGGTTAATTATTTAGGCGAGATCGCACCGAAACATCAAAGAACGATGCGAGAAAGCCACAGGTTGTCGTGGCTCGCAATTTCTCGCCCTGATTTTTACTCCCCCGCAAACGAATACTTCGAAACTAATGACGCGAAACTAATGAGCGATTCGGATAGATAATACTGGGTTCGATCGAAAGCTTCCTGAAATGCGAACGTGTAAAAATTGTTAACAAGTGAAGAAGGAAACAGGTCATACAGTACTGATATCATCTTTTAACAATGGAGAAGTTATATGTGAATTACAGTATGTTTTTTTAAAACTGGCAGTGTTGATTGTTATTCTATTGTACGTTACGTTGTACATAGTACATTTAAGTCTGTGGTATATTTATCATTATTTTTGGTGCAGTAATTTGCGATTGACTATTTCCATAAAATTTGTATAATTCGATAAAGTCACTCTTATAAGTCATGCAAAATAGTCATCTAATTTAGATTCTTCTTAGTTTTTAAATTAAAGGGCTTGACGAGACGCTGTTCTCAAATAATGAATGAAACACTTAATAGAATATACGGTACTTGATCTACAATCAATTCGAAGGGAACATGAAAATTTCGTAATAATACGAATCAACAAATCCATGAAATCGATCACTTAAAACACAGACATAAAAGGAAAAAACCTGAGATCGAAGACTCAAGTGTCAGGGTAGTACGTCGAAAGGAAAACAGATTTCCCCTTTACTGCGTCGTTCGCTAACCACCCCAAAAGATATCACCCCATTCTCGCGAATCCATGTTCGGGAAGCGTAAGAAGCAAACGCGCGGAAAGCGTTTCCTAACATCACTTCGTAAGAAGCAAGCTGGCAATATTTTTCCACTCACCTATCTCCTGATTCGTGATCCTGCCGCGGCACAGCGTACAAGCATCGAGGACGAGAAGAAATGACAGGAGCGTGTGAACGGAGGCGGCCATCTCATCCAGGAGCATCTCGACGCCTCGATGTCACGTCACGTCACGTCACTCGTAGTCACGTCAACGACACACGTCTCCCCTTTCACCCTTTTCTCCCTTCTCTATCTCTCTCCTTCTTCTCCCTCGACGATGCACACAAGTTGTCCTTTTCCTTTTGAAACGACGATCCCCCTTTTGCACAACGATGAAGCACACGGAGAGCCACGGGCTACCCGTGCTACTGATTCGAGTTTTTTTTCTTTTTCCCAGCGAAGCTTCCTCTTCTAGCCGGCTCCGTGCTTCCGACGCTCCTCCACCTCTCTTTTCGCCGAGCTAACTCGCGCCAGTCTCTACTCCAAACCACTTTCTGCGACTCAAACTCTCATCCGTCGATTGCCACCACCCTCTTCCTTTACTTCACTCTCTCTGGCTCGCTCTGTCCCGCGTTAGCACGTGCGTCCTCGTCACCACGCGCACGGTTTTTCAGTTGTTTCTGCAGCAACTTCACGTAACTCCTTTCTTCTTTTTTTCAGGAGTTTCGCGTTGCCCACCACCTTCGAACAGAAAAAATCGCCGCGCGTTTAGATCGAAAGATACAAGAAGATGGACGAGAGACTGCGTCGCCTACGACGATCAAATGCCGTCAACGACTATGTCATTTCTGTCAAAATCTTTAGATGTGTTTTACGTTGTTTCCAATAATGTTATTGGTGTATGGTGTATATTGGTGTAATCGAATTTTCCATTTTGTAGTTTTTTTATTTATTTACAGTAGAACTACGTTCACGGGAATTTCGTTTATTGGAAGAAAATTTTAAGTAACGATAAATTTTTCCGTACTTTTATCGATTCAATCCACAAAAAGATGACTGAAAAGATGTGGTAGGTACTATGAGAATAAAATGAAGAGCCTGACAAAAAATGTCTTCATTAGAAAATGTGTGCAAATATTTTTTGTAGCCACTGTGTATACACTGTTCCTTACATTATAGTTTTTGTTCGTATAGTTTTCGTATTAATTTCTTTCGTACAAGTTTTATGCTTTTTTTAATGACTTTTGCTTTTCTTATTTTCTTCTTTCTATTCTTTGTAACAGCTTTGACCACCGTTGCTGTCTCTCAAGTTTTCATGTAATAATAGAGAATATTGAAACACTAAAGAATAAGGAAAATTAGATTTCAGAGAAGTAGAATAAGAACTTATTTTTAGATCTGGAGAATATTAAATTCGGTATCTAGTAAATGTAAAAGATCGAAATTATAATTGAAAGCAGAATTCGATTTGGCTCGATTAAAATCTAATTTGGGTTCATTCGATTGGCCATACAATAGGTATTTCATTGAATATCAATTAATGCAATAGTATTGAATTGCAGCGAAAGTTTCTTTGTCGATTCTGAATTTGATGTTAAACGAGGGCTCGACTTATAAAAGGGTTCGCGGAAAGTGTAAAAGCATCCGTTCGGAGAATTCAAAAGGAAAGAGAACCTTAAACAGATGCTAATTGATTGGGGTTAGGTAACGTAGGACTGCCAGTGGAAGTTCATTCTCACTTTGAACGATGTAGCATAATCTTTTCTTCTTGTTCAATTTTTTCTACCTCTTTCACTAATTAATTTTTTTCAATTTAACAGCTCTCCTCGTTCCTTTACTTGACACATTTGTAGTTAAAACTGCTTTTGCTGCATTTCAACACGTGCATAATAAGGAACTAATTAATTAGCATTCTGTAATGTTTTTCACTTGGAAATGCATTACTTGAAGAAAAAAGATGCTGTTAACCGGAGAAGAATGGTGACAAATAATTAAAGAAATGCATCCTAAAAGTCAAATCCTATTTGAAAAAAGGGATATCGATCTGCCAGAAGAATTTCGCGTTTGCGGACAATGGAGACGGACACGTTTCACGTAAATTGAAAACTATCAATGCAAGATCGAGTGGGCTTTGTGCGTTAACGATTTGTAACACGCCGATACACGAAGTGGTTTGCGAATGAAAGAGCTGAAAATGAAACGCATCATCGAAAAAGCGCGCAAAAGATCAACATCCTAATTAGTAATTTAAATCAAAAAACGAAACGCCGTTGTGACCTATTTGTATTGCTGATCGATCCATCTGAAATTCAACTAGGACTTTTCCACCTTTTGCACCAATCGTAACTTTCAGCTCAAAAATCGAATCGTCCAACAACAATTAAAATTATCCTTTGATCATCGTCTGAGTATGATGTAAAATCATTTTTCTCAAGAGGAACAATTCCAACGGAATAAGGAATAAAATTAAATAAATGGAACTTGTTAAGATAAGGGAAAAAATACTCATAATATTAGAAGATTGTTTATGCTATTTATATATTTTTTACACTTAAATTTCCCATAAATGTATAAATATCCACAGACTAATTATCACTGTTCACTATTTTTCATTTTTTTCAGATCCACGAAATTCTTGGAATCAACAATTGTTCTTTATAACGACCATGTAAATACATATTCAGGAAAATCGTTCAGGATTTTTATCGAAACATTTTTTCCACGTTTCTCTATTTCAACAGTAAACTGTTCGTAAATACTTAGTAAAGATCTTTAAATCAATTACTTCTCCTAACAAAATCAAAATATCGATATTATTATTCTACCACAACGGTAAACGTATATTTCAGAAGCAATATTTCGCCAACGAAAATTCCCATTGTCTCCTATCCTTCTACTTCATCACCAACCCTCGAACTCGGCTGCTTCTTAACCAACAGCATGGTTCTCGATTAGAGCGGGTAACTCGTCTGGGACAAAAACTAAGTTGAAAACTCGTTATCGCAAGACTCGCGAGAGCTTCACGGCGCACTGAGTCCTTCGTTGAAAGGCGTTTCTTTTCGTGTGTGGCGCAATATCACGAATACAGCGCCCGTTGATATCGAGCTTGCAAACGTTAACACGTGAAATTTCACCCGATCGCGCCACCATTCATGTTCACCAATCCCATTCGACTCCCCTGTACTGCCGCCATCTTTCGCTCTTTCACGTGTTTCACAACCCCCAAACGCACACGCTTCTCTCTTTCCTTTTCCTTTCTTTCAATGTTTTACTCCCACACACACACAGACCAATTCCATTCTACTGATTTTCCTTTCTCGCGCGTGCAAGGTCTCGTATTCAGTTCCAACAGCGATTGCACACCCATTACAGTCTGCTGCTGCGAGACGATATCTCTCTTTCTCTCTCCATTCTTTCTCTTTTTTTTTTCTTTTTTTTTTATATTCCCCTATGTGTCGCTTGCTGACGTTATGCATTCGGTGTAATCGCGTCCTGGTTTTTCGCCAGGCCGCTTTTCGAAAAACGGTCGCGTCGTTCGCTGTTCTTTTTTCACATTCAACGCGAGACCCTTTGGAGGTTGGGTTTGCCGTGTGTACGAGGTTGCCAGGGAAATTCGGCATAGCCAAGGTTTTAGGGACTGGCGATACTATCAGATGATACCGATTTCGAAAAAGCGTCAAGGGTTGCCTTTTGTTTGATAATTCGGTCATATTAGAATTTAACAAACGTGAACACAATGTTTATGTGATGGGGCGTTAGTATGAGTTTTTTTCTGTTCGAAATGATTCTTGCGCCTCTCTGGGTCTGAGAATTTGAGATCTTTAACTAGAATTCAGCTATAAACGTGAGATTTCCATATACACGTATAAACTGTTATACGGTAGAATTCGTATAACTAGTTACCAATTTACATGTAAAGTTGGTCAATGTTGTTTTGGAACGACTCGTTCGTAATGCAAGCCTCTCGAAAAGCCTGACTGATCACGTTCATTTTTTATCAAATTCTTAATTTCATTACGTAAGTATACGAATGACTTGCTATTACCACAAGTTCATTTGTTTTACGAAGATGACATAAAACATAAATTTCTGATATGCATTTAAAAAATAGTATTTGTAACATTGTCTCTTTTGCAATGATACGTATGTTGTGTATACAAAGATCGCTTGGCACCCAGCAACTATGCTCTCACTACTACAATAATGATATTAAAGCGTAGAAAAACCTGAGTTCGCAAGAATTTCACGGATTATTTCAAAATATCTACGTACCAAATCTCTCACACAAAGTAACCTTCTTTCTTCTCTCAACCAAAGAACAGAATCCTACTCAATTGACAAAATATTCTGAAGCACGGATTGCGCTAAAATTCCTCGAATTCTTAAGAGAGGTCAGGATGGACGACGAACCGTCCTAATGCGCGGAATGTAATCGACCAGAGAGAGAAAGAGAGAGAAAGAGAGAGCGAGAGAGAGAGCGAGAAAGAGAGAGAGAGAGAGAGCGAGGCGACCGCTTCGAGATTTCCATGTAAATGCATCGACGCGCGCGCAACTATTCGGCGGTCAGTTCGAGGGGCTCAGAGATTGAACCCTAACGATCCTCTCTTCACCCGATCTCTCTGTCCCATAAACGTGCTGGCGCAATAAGGGGCGTAGCAGGAGAGCAGAGAGAGGGGCTGGTTGGTTTGACAATAGGCGAATCCGACGGCGACGGCCACGGGAATTCGATTGCACCAGATATGCACTCCCCAAATGCAACGTCAGTCTTTCAGGCCTCAGGAAAAGCCTGAGAGCTGGGTTTCCGTCTTTTGTCCGTCACACTCTTGCGGCTGTGCGCTCGTTCACTGGAGCGCGCGCGCGCGCACTTTATGAATATTCTTCGAATTTTAATGCGCTTCCCGACGACGATCCTCATTCACGAATTCGGCCCAGCCGTTGTTCCGAACAGTCGTTGACTACGTTTCACCATCCTTGGCACGCTAACAGCACACGCAGGACGTGCTTCAAATTCGCCAACGCGCTCGTCGAATATTAAAAGGAATATAAATGAAGGGCGTAGAAACGACGTGATTCTCTTCTCTGTCATCGACTTACGAAAGTGATTTATTTGTCGTGGTTGACAAGGGTAAGGTGCTTTGTATAGGGTTATAAATACGAGTAGTTATTGTTAGACTGTGGATGTTTATGCGAATTCATACTTTTACGAGAGTGATTTAAAAAATGAAACATACGCAGAGACTCGTTTCACTTTAAATATTGCCACGTGTATGCTTTACTTTGTATATTTTATATGTTATTCTCATATTACGTCGTGCATTTTTGCAACTTAAATTTTTTTTTTATGTATAAACATACGCAGTCTAGCTGTTTTATATTCTAAATAATTCTTCAATATTTTCAAAAATATCACATTTATAATAATACTTCTTCGGTACATTCAACAATATTATGCTCTTACATGGGTATTCCCTTGACCGATACACACCGACTTTGATGAAACTTTGCACAAGTGTTCTTTGGACCTACTCAGAATTTAGCCGTAGTTCGTTCGTGCTTGTGTTTTACCTTAAGGCAGAAATCAACCCTCTTATCCAAGCCGGCCCGAGTATGTAGGTCCTTATAAATTGTAAACGACAAAGGATATAAAAGAATAGTTCAAATAAAAGTTATATCGTATCTTGAAACGTATAAATCTGTGTGAAAAATTTCTTGGAAAAGTTATTCTTTATGCCATCATCGTAAAAAACTAGTTTTTCGGAAAAAACAACTCTCGCGCGGCTTTATGAATCTCGAGACATTTATGGCTTTATGACTTTTATTTCAACCGCCTTTTGATATCTTTTGTCGTTTACGATTTATAAGCACTTACATACAAGGGCTGACTCGAATAGAAGAGTTGATTTCTCTCTTAATAACGGGCACGAACAAATTGAGACTAAATTCTTAGCTAGGCCCAATTATACTACATCATAAAATTATATTATAAAATATTATATATATAATTATATTGTTTATTATAAAATAAAAAATACTTATACAAAGTTTCATTAAAATTGGCGTGAATCGGTTTGCGGGGTTCCCGTGTTAGTAGCTAATACTTTTTCATTACTGTAAACAATGTTACATTCTTAATGATTTGATAATACTTTCTCCAGTATTTTCAACGATATTATCTGCACGCTAACAAAAACTTTATACTAGGCTCAACGATTCGCACGAAATCATCTTTCTTGAAAAAGATTGACCAATCGATTACACAATAAGTGTAAAATCTTCATCGAAAGAAAACCACAAACGATATCCTCAAATCACAAGAATCATAATGAATACACGTGAGAAAAAAAAGAATAGCAGTTCACCATTTTTGATCTGACACGCTCGAACGCAAAATGAACCGCTGAAAATCACGGGGTTCACAATGGATTCGAGGCAGGTGGAATTGCACCGACAAACGACTGTGTCCTTCGAATGGAATGAGTCCTTCTTATTTGCGTCCACAGACGGGCTAAATTGTTTCTTCGATAGCGAGCCTCTTTTAAGAAAATTGCTGGTTAACCAGCGACAAGTGTCTAATTTGCCTTCGTTCGACTCTACTATAACGATTCCTGGTATCGTGATACTTTTCTGCTGTCGTACAACGTGCGAACTTGGAAACAGAAACGTCGAACAACTCGGCGAAATTGTCTTCTTATGAGTTAATGTCGTTTTTCGAAAAACGCTACGCTATTGAATCGTGCACGGAGTTGTCCAATTTAGAAAATTATTCGAGCGTCCGTTTCTTTGTGGAATTTGCGTAGTCAAGCTCTTAGTGAAACAACGTTTACCCAAGAATAGATTGCAAATTTTTATGCAATTTCATATTTTTGAGCATATAATTTAAAAAGCAAGACCTCAATGGACAATTATTTTACTCAACAAATATTATAAAGAGCACTATATTTCGGATAATTTATATACCTTTCCAAGTTATGCGCATCTTGTGCAATTTTGCGCTTTCAAATTTCCTATAAGTGCATAAAATTCCGCGGTCTAACCATGAGATATCGGTTATCGAACGTTCGACATAACGGCGTATGTACGTTTATTAATTGAATCCTCTGTATTTAAAAGTACTGGAATTATCTGACTACAGTTTCACTGGGACAGGTAGATATCAAAATAGTAACGATGCCACGCAGTCGCGTTATCGACCGTGGCAGCGTAAATTTGCTGATTATTTATCTACCGACATCTCGGAATAAGATGAATATTAATTGAAATGCTAATTTCGGAGAATAATCTTCAGAATGACACTTTCTGTCGATTTCTGTCAAGATCCGACAATTGCAAAGTAAAGGAAACGATTGGAACTCCTTGTTTCTTTCGAAAGTTGTTTGAACAGTTCGAGTAATTGTTTCTTGAAATTACTTTCGATTAATTGGAACACGTCTCTCCTTTTTCGAATCTTCGTAATTGAGCACAGTGGTTTCATTAGGTAAATAGTTCCTTATCTATTGTTTTAATCGTTATTCTCCTTCGAGTGATTTGTTTCATAGAAACCTTTAGGAGAATTAATGCGAATTGTATTTTCACGTTTTTTTTTACATTTTTCAATTGTAATTCCACTGAATTCTACGCGTCATTTCCCCTACTAGATGGTGAAGAATTAATTTCCTCAAATTAACCGCAACAAGGGTCAAAGGACAATACGAGCCTTGAGGGTCTTGTACGAGGACCAGAAACCCGAGATGGTTCTCCATTTTCTAAGGTTTCAACTATAATTACTATCTAAATACCGTGCCATCGAAATCCAAGCTCAGAGACGCCGAAATCTATTATATTAAATCCACTTCTCCCATGACGAATGCGGCGATCCAATACCTATACGAACGACGCACCGAACATAGCTGAAAATTTTCGCCGAAACGTGGACGTGGATGCAAAGAGAAGCCCGGCGTAGCGCGAAAAAGCAAAAAGCTTGTGCAAACGTCAAACAATTCTGCAACAACGACGAGAAAAGAATAAAAATAAAAACGTTCAAACAGCAAGAGAGTTCGTATGAACTGGATGCAACAACGGTATTTGCAAGGTTTTGTCGTGAGTTTCGTTGTCACGCTCGGAAAGACATCTTCCATTCTCGGTGCAACCTCGCGGTAGAACGCTAGAAGGGTAGCAGGAGAGGAGTCAGAAGGATAATAAAACAAAAAGGGAAAGCGTAAAAAAAGAGAAAAAGAATAAAAAAAATTGCGCGACCACTCTAAATCATAATTACATCGTCCGCTCGTCGGCTCTGTTAAACTGGGTCGTGAGCATCTTTTGCACCGCATCAGACACAACTGCTGTAAAAATGAATAAGCGCGACAGAAAAGCGGAAGCGACGTCAGAAAGACCGACGTGAATTACAGCCATTCTTCCTTATTCAATTCGCCGCCACCGCCGCCTCGAACTACCACCACTACCGCCACCGACGACTACGACGCCGCAACTCGCACGTCCCATCGAACAGAACACGCTTCTCGCTACTCGCTGTTATTATTCGCGATGATTGTTTCCGACTGATCGACACCTTATTGTGCAAACGAGCCCGGCAACCTGATCTTACTCCATTAACGACACCTCGATCGAGAAAAGCCTTCTGTTTCGGCATTTCCACCAACTTCCGAATAATTCCGTAATTAAAGTTTTCCCGATTCTCTCTTACCGGATTTTCACAAAATCTTCCCCTCTTCATCGCCAGCTTCGCCTTCGTTCCATCGTTCCCTCTGCAATTCGATTTCACGGAAATTTTGCTGCCTTTGTCACTTCGTTGCTTTGTGGGTGATAAATAGGCTGTGAGTATCTCTATGAAATTTTATACTTTTATGACAGGAATTGGAGAAATGTAACTTTAAACAGGAATTTGTTTAGCGTATTCGATATTACGCGAGGCCGTACGGAACTGGATGGGAGGCTAGTTGAAGAAAACTAGATTTGATTGGTTTGCGACGTAATGGGCCCATCTTCGCTTGATATGATAATAAATATAAGGTATTTGTATTTTTGTTATTGATGAGATGGTCATAAATCTGTAAAGACGCGGAAATTTTTCATCAGTCTCGAAATTTCTAATAAAGTTTCTAATACAATTTCTGATTATATATACATCGAGGAGGACCAAGAAAACTACGTATCTTGTCATTGCACCTTCACGCTACCAATAGCTTTACCTAAATTACCTTGTAAGTTATCTTATTTTGGATATTCTATGCATTTTTGTGCTCTTAAAATTCCAACAATCGCATGGACATTCGTAGTGTGATGATAACCATAACCACTCTTTTAATCCGTTATCACTATTTTCCTCTAGTGTACACGCGTCTTCGTATTAGCTGACATCGACCACTGTGGTCACTTATACGGGGATCCGAAGTTTTAAGTGGATTCCGAACCACAGATGCCAAGAGCACAACGGAGTTCTTAGTGAGCTGCTCTCCTCTAACAAGGAGAACTGTGTGCGCGACGTTCTAGCTAGTAATTTGACTCGAATTTTGCACATAGTTAAAGGGTAGTATATATAATAATACAATAAATGAGCGACTCCCGTTGCTCGAAATTTTGCGACAATGAAGCGGGTGAAGTAATTCTCCTGTTTTAACAATTACAATTGATACGGATAACGATGCGGGCTCGTGACGTTAAAGACTCGGTTGATTAATGCGAATTCGATCTTAATAATCGTCGCGATTGGAAATTATCATTATCAGATAATCCGAATGAGACAAAGTCTTTGATCACTTGAACTAATGACTATATTAATATTACGAATAATTATGTGCTTACGGGAAACTTCAAGTCGTCGAAATGTACAAAATACACATGATGCAGGTATAATGAGTCGTCATGGCAAGGTTATTTTCATTAAGGTAAAATTTCTCCAAATTTCACCGTAAAATTAGTATATTGTGTCTTACTTTAATAGCAAAACGGGGTTCTTTTAAAATATTAAAATATTCTACAGTTTGTCAGATATTGTTTTTTTAAGTTCAAATATTTTTGTGAAATTCTGCTATGAGATAATTATTGTTATTTTATACGTTAATAAATGAACTTTAATAACTGTTAAACATTAATAAATAGATTTTCGTGAATGACTGTATAGAATTTATTTAGAGTTCTGTCGGTAATTAATATGGTACTGATTTATATTAATTTTTAATTGCATGATTATGATTAGAAGTTTCCACTTTAGAGACATCCAATTAATAATGTAATCCAATTAATAACAAAGGACTGACAGAATAAATTGAAATTTGTTATGCTCAATACATAGAAAACGAAAACTGCTATTGTAGCGTTAATATTTAAATAACCTTTTGGTACAATCTATGCATCCTGCTTAATTAAACGACTACATAATAACCTGTATTTCTCTTATTAGTTAAAGCTATTAATTATTCTTAACATCGTGGCACAACTATTATTCCACCCACATACAGACAGAGGAAATTCCACTGAGAATTCTCCGAAACATCAAATATCTTCTAATTATATTGCCATGCAAATAGAAGGGGAAATTGCGAAAATAGAGTAGAGTCAACAGCTTCGATGAAGTCTTCAATTGTGTCAGCATTGATCAAAGTCAAAAGATACAATAACTTCTCATTATGTCCTAAAATATTTTGCAAAGGTTGTTATGAAAGTGGTTTGCGTTGTTATTTCAATTATGCCTCCATTTGTCAAAGTGAAAAGACGCAATATCTTCTCATTATCTCACTAAATAAGTGGATAAAAGAATGATGAAAACGTTAAGTTCGACAGTTCTAACGATCGTCTCCTGATATTTTAATATTTTATGTTACCGCTCTTAGGAGTCATACCAATAAGTAGAACAAGAAACGTGGACACCCGACGGATCTGAAGAACGTTGACGATGTCCGTGACCACCCCTGACCAACTAGATCTATCGCAAAGAACAAATTTATTTTCATCCCTATACACGACAAAATTCAAAAGAGTAACACTCGTATTCCCTCGAGTACCCCATTATATCACGAACGACACGAGTTCACAGTGAAGTGTTCACTCACAAATTCCCAGAGCTCTCTGGAGGCGTGCTTACCTGTTCCTTTCCAAAGTCAATCGCTTCTCTGAGAACGCTGCAACAGTCGAAGCTTTGACGATCGTCAAACCACGTTACACAATTTTCACCAAAAAAATTGTTTCCAAAGTTTTCTAATGGTTTCTAAGGGATGCCGGTTTGAAGAACGTTGTTGAAAATTGTTTTTTCTTGATCAATTAACAACTCGTTAATCTTGCTCGCTATCGAAAGTCACCGAGAAACTTTTTCTTTCATCAATGATTCACTACAACTCAAAACAGAAACATCGTCCTACGATTCTTCCGGGTCATACGAAGGGTATCGATAAAATACTCCACCTCCGGTCCGCGCTTCTTTCGAGTACACACGCACACACAAGTAGCACAATCCGAATCCGAATACGAATAATCGTTCTCCGAGGGAAGAATTAACCGGCGTACCTGATGCGTTACAACTTGTTGAAAAGTTGGAAAGATCGATCTCGCGCGATTAACGCGCGTGTGTACCACATAGTAGCCTTGTGATCCGTCGCTGGAGTAGCTTGTCACAAGACCCGTCAAGCTGCCGGGCCTATTGTCCATCGACCCTCGCCACGCGACAGATCCATTGTCCCATGAGACAGCACGATATTAGCGGAACTTGATTACCACATTCCTTTAATGTAACAAATTAATCAACTCAAATCCGTCGATCAACCTTAATATTATTAATCAATATGACCAATTCGATCATACACGTTTCCCTTTATCTTTATAAAAACTTTGACAAAAACTTTGTTCTGGTAACACGAAGAAGTATAACGAACAAGTGTTCCCGACGTGTCACTTTGATCACTGTGTATATTCCAATTCGAGTCAATTTGGCGCGCGATCGCATACGCTCGATTTCTTTTACTCTTGCGGCTGTTTTAACCGCGAAGGACGACCAGTACTGGATAAAGGAAGCGATTTCGCGCGGCGATACTTGTATCGTTCGCTCGATGTGTTCCTGTGGCGCGCGCGCGGTCAACCCCCTGTTATCGAAGCAGTAGCAAATAAAGCCTTAGGTCGTGTCGCAAGGACTGCACGGTAATCACTGAGAGACGCGTTCCGTGAGACACAAGGCGCGCGCCGCCTCCCCGATGGAGCGCGCCCGGAAAAGCCCGAATCGAGCCGAACAGCTACGAACGCCGACAGCCGGAGGACGCGACCGCCGGGAGACCGATGGGCCCACGGCCAGCCCCGACCGCCTCCAGCCACGAGATTTCCTTGTCGCGGCTTTCGAGGATGCATGTGCTCAACTCCACGCACGACACCCAGTGTCCGAGCACGGGGATGCTACTGCGTCTCGCTCGGTAGATCGCATTGCGAAATCACGTATCTCACGTATCGGATAATTATAATGGAGAACACGTACGACGAGAAGTGTTATGGACTCTTACCTGTTTTAATTTGCGTTATGAGATTTTCTATAGGATGGGTTAGATGGTGCTAAGAGATTTTTCAACAATATTCCTTTACGCGAGGTTCGAACGTTTCTATTTTAATTAAGTTTAGAGAGTATGCTGGTTGCTTTTTGTAACGGAATTAGGGACGAAGAATTTCGACAGATGCGTATAATAATAAATATTATAAACTACCGCCTTCGTTTGTTTTACGTTATTTACATACTATCGGTTCAGCTTAGAATATCTTGTTTGAGCGAAATTTGGAAAATAATCGACTAATTGTAGGCTTCCTAATGAATGAATAGCTTTCAAATACGGACAGAAATATCTGAATATTAGTATTCTAACATACGAGATGATTAACTGTATTAGTTATAACAGTGCATCATACTAATATGCATCAATATTAATTACAAACCAATCATTAACTCTCCCTATCTAACGTTAACATCACTTTGGATGTATTTCATAAAAATGACAAGAATGTGCAGTAATTTACCAATTCAGTTAAACCTATTTTATTGAAGCATTCTGAATGAGGCAAGATTAATTTCGTCGAATGTACGTAATTCGTCAAATTCCAACGAACCGGTGGTCCAGTTTAGATAACGGGAAACGTTTCGTCGCCGATCGACGTTCCGTCGAATAACCCAGCGCAGATTCGATGCGGTAATGTATGGAGGTGTTCGAAAATGTAGATTTTTCGTGAGATCGTATACACCGAAAATGGCGCCGCTAATGCAAAACATGTGTCCAATTTAAACCGATGTTCGTTCATGATGGCAGCACGACGGAAGAGTGCACACATACGCACTTTGGCATACGTGCGCATACCTTTACATGTGTATAGGTATGTATATTTTTTGTGGACGCATCAGTGGCTTCGTTATTTCGCGAAATGTTTTATTTTATCGTGCAACACCACGAACCGAAATGCCGCTGTTAATGCGACCAAAAAGGGGTTCGCGACGCGTCATTGTGTCCTCGTAACAATAAAAGAACCTTCAAAAAATTATTCGGTCGGGCAACGGTGCTAGAAATTACAGAATTTTTTTTTTTTAAGTTATTTATATTTCATTGCTTTTATCACACGCGAAAGTCACGATTTCGTTCTAATTAAGATGAAAACGATGTAATGTGTGTTTTCGAAAAAGTACTTGTGAAAATGGAGATGAGAAAATAAAGGTGGGAACATAATACTGCACAAAAGTCTCAGACCACTTGCCAAACGGAAATGTTTTATCTTCATGACTGAATATATAGATACTCCAGTGTTCTTTTAAATTTGTCGTCACTTTTTAACAAATGTCAACATGAATTGACAATTTAGGAAACGATTGATTAATTTGAAATAATTAATATTCTATGCAAAGAATTCTTCCTGAAATTTTGTGAAACAATTTTGCACAAATTCATTTTGTGTTATCTGCTCTCTTTTTTTAATGTTTCAAACATCTATTACAAGTTTCTTTCAATTCTTAAAATTGTTTTATACTTGTTTCGAAGCTTAAATAAAATTTAATTTGTGATTTTATTTACCAAAGTATTCCTAAACAATTTATGTAACGAAAAAGGCTACAACCAAATAATATCACAAAGGTAGTATGTATCTAAAGATTCGTTTGTGTATAAGCATTCCATGTAGAAATATTTCTTAAAAACGTCGCTAGTTATTATAACGAAATCGCTATTACAAGTGGCCTAAACACTTCAACAATACTGTATGTAAAACTGATTCAAGA
The DNA here is from genome assembly GCF_011952255.1 of Bombus vosnesenskii. NCBI lineage: Eukaryota > Metazoa > Arthropoda > Insecta > Hymenoptera > Apidae > Bombus > Bombus vosnesenskii. The sequence continues at coordinate 851,054 of NW_022882987.1, forward strand.
AGGGAAAGATAAGAGAAAATAAATACGAGGATTTTATTGTACGATTTAGAATTATAAAGGAACAAGTAGGAAAAGGAATGCTCGAGGAGCAAACGAATTGAACGAGCGATTATTTTGTCTTATTGGGGGCTATGTATTTTCATTAACTCCTTACCCAACGCGTTTTCAACGCCCTCGAGCGTAAAACACGGATCCGTTCTTTCGCGAATTTCCTGTGCTGTCTCGCAAAGCCTGTCGTTCGCCTGAAAATTCTTGGCAAACCGTAGAATCGTGAAATCTACTCTCCTACCGTAACAACGTTTGTACATGTTTTTCATGTCGCTTGACGTGCGGCTGTGTTAAGTTCAAATACCATTTGCGTAGCGGTGAAATAGATACTAACGCGGCTGTAGTCGTGTAACCATAAAAGCTGATGTATGGTAAAAATCTGGCGGTATATTTTCCAGAGAGGGTAATTTTACTTCAAGTATTTATCGTGTAACATCCATAAACGGTACAAGATCTTTTTTACAGTTTGTATCGAAGATTAATTAACGTTCAGTTACGAAAAGGACTATGACGATCGCGATTATAAAAATTAAAAATAATGCATTAAGAAGTTAATAAGAGAGAAATGATTTTTAAATGCGGAAGAATTTAAGTCACAAATTCTGACATCCAGTAGATATGCATTATTGAATCGTAATACTATGTTCTGTTAAACTTTATGTCCAGATATATCAATTACTATAATAAATTGTAAATATTTACTATGTGCAAAGTTTATTCCGTAAAAATTTGCATGAAGGATTCCAGTCTTCCAAACAGGGACCACTATGTTTCCTACTTTTAATTTATTTTTTTATTAATTAATATGTACATAATGCCCCGTCAATTATAAATAATGTTACTCAAGGAAAAGAATTACTTGAGAAAAAGAAGAACAAAATAAGGCAATATAAACCTGATAACTCGCAATTGACACCAGTACATGAGCTTTTAACTTTGGGCTGCTTGCAATCAAGCGATATACATCCTGCTAGTTCAGTTCTGTTCAATGGTTGTTACTATTGACTCCCACAGGTAGAAATGTTAATATTTTTGAACTATAATACGAGGAAAAATAGTTAGAATTACGCACTTTATGATACTAACAAAGCAGTTTAAAAAAGGGAACGATTAAAACATGGAACCTTTGTAAATAGCCTTTTTTTACCCATTACACCATCCTTGATTTAAAATTCTTCGCTATCTTAATCGAGGTATTTCCATCAACCAATCTTCTCTATCTGCAATTCCCCCGATCCTTCGAAAAGAAATTTCGAAACTTGTAACTAGTCTCCCACGAAACCGAGATCTGATTTCTCGATCCACGTCCAACTGTCTCGTTTTTATTCATGGGCTGACAGATCCGCGAAAGAAACCGAACGACGCACCAGTAGCGCGAAACACGTATAAATAAATCGTCGTTCGGATTACACGTGTCACACTAGCGAAGTATCACGATCAGTGGTTGCGATCCACCCAAACGGGGTTTCTCTCGCGAAACGCCCAGATATCCCGGGCACGTACTTACATCGCGTCGCCGCGTAGGAGAGCCACGGAGACTTCCATCCGTCTCCACGAATACACCGAGATTTGCTTGTCGCGGCTTATGAGAATGCATGCACTTCTACCCGCTGAGTGGATCGAGGAGAGCGAAGATCACGATATCATCTTGCTCTACCTGCTGTGTGTACACATCGATAAGAGTGTCGGAGTGAATATGTATTTTCACTCTGTATGCTGTCGCGGATAATCAACCCCGTGACAACATTTGCGAAGCGTAACCTTTAATTATTTCTCCGCGTTACTGCTTTCATTACTCAAATTCTGGATTTCTTCTGCTTTCATTATTCGAATTCTGATCCTTCCCTGCTTTTATTGTTTTAGAATTTTGATCTTCTTTAAGGTTGACTTTGTATTTTAAGCGTATTTGTAATTTTTATGTAAGGTTTTGTAGCTTTGGCCCCTTGATAAATGTAATCAAATGATGAAGAAATTAGGGTACCTGATTATTTCTTTATCGTCAGGATGTCTTTCGTTCTTGATATTAGATGCAGAGAATATATAGTTTCAATCTTTTTGCAGGAAACAAATATTAATCGTTACGTTCTCGTACTACATCAAAGTATGTTGAAATGAGGAATTATAAGGGTAATTTTTAGCTTCTCCTTATTCTTCGACTAACGGGCGAAATTTCGAATTTTATGTCCATTAGAGTTTAGCTTTAGAGTGAATTTATTAGAGTTTCATTTTAAATATAAATTACTCATATTAAGTACGTCGTCACTGTTACGCAAAGTATCTCGATTAAAAATTGATTCAAGTAATGGAAAGCAGTAATTTAAGACTTTCGCAAATAGATATCACATAATCGTGTTCGTTTGCAAACAACTTTATTTAAGCATCGTTTAACTGACTATTGTTTTCTTTTTTGTTTTCCAAAAAGCTTCACTGTAATTAGTTTACCCAATTAATAATTTCTCATAATTCCACGTTTACCGCTTTTTTTATATCATACATCGGATATTAACAAGCTCTCATTTATGAATAAATAAACAATCGGTAAAATCGAAGCTAGTCACGATGCTCGAGAAACATTATGATACCATTTCAAATCTGACAATATCCAAAAGCCTCAATTCCTATAGCAAGAGATGGAAATAATTCGAACGGGTCTGTTACTGTCATCGTTCGATAGAATCAATATAGAAGCATCGACTCCGGCTTTGTCGATCAAGCACCACGTTTATTTATCCCGACTTGACAGCCTTTTTGCCGCGATATAAAACCATCTATCCCATTTTACTAAAATAGAACCAAGACCGTACCATATCTATAAAACAAAAAACGAAGGAGGAAAAAAATGTTGAAAAATGTTATCCTTGCGATTCGTTCTTACTGCCTTCGCTTACGGGAAAGAGGAATATACCGAATGCTTCCACGTTTTAAATCGAATAAAATTCAATAAAGATCGAAAGGAAAGGCCGTTTTCACGATTTCCTTCGATATCGTACGATACCTTCCGTACACCAGGGCATGGAATAAAAATGGCCCGGTAAATGGTGTAACATAAGTTACAATTTCACGTGTCCACATGGTTTATTGATTTAAGTTCCTTAAACTCACGGAACTCGTTGCCTTTTGGATCGGTTTATTTCCGTTGGCAAGAAAGGCATCACCGGAGCCAGATGGCGGTAAGTGTTTTTTCTCCCGTGAATAAAGGCAAGAACACATTTTGCCACAAGTATGTATATACTCGCTTGAGGAAAAGGTTTTTCGAGGATTATAAGGAGGAACCATCTAACGCGCACGATGGACCGTGAGAGAGGTAGAGGGAGATAGAGAGGGAAAGAGAGATGAGCTAACCACTCTACTTGCAGAGTGTCAACCCGGCAGGTGCTCTCGCGAGATTTGCTTGTCGGGGCTTATGAGATCGTGCCTTATGAAGGGATATTGATATTATGACTATTGACATTCTATGACCGCCTTCGAGATATCCGAAAGAGTGCGTAAAACGTGCACGTCTCGCGGAAATGCGTTACAAATATTATATAAGAAGAGAACCGCACGTCAAGCTTACGGAAACCTAATGAGATGGGAATACGATAAGATGAAACGAGAAAGTCAGAATTATGCGACTATTTTCTAAGAGTGAGAAAAACTTTCCATTTAAAGTCTAGAGTCTCTGTTTGAAGAGACTAATTACTATTTATTAATATTTTATACATAATTTTCCAAACATACTCTATTTTTCTTCGTCTAACATATTCACTATCACCAACGCATGTATGTATCTTGATTGCGACGATTGGACTAAATTAATAATACAGCTGCTACAACTGTTGCATTTTAAAGGTTTGTTTGTCTCAACTAAAATGCCTTAAACAGACAAGTAAATTGATCCTTATCATTTAAAATAGAGCCACATTTATCTTTGTCATTTAAAACGAACACATTTGTTATTTATTATGTAGAATAAAAATATTTCCAACTAGGAAGAAACTTCCAAAGTAGGCAAACGTATAGGTAGATGTCTAACAACATCGAATATATTAGGTGTATTTCACCTATCAACAACGTATGTTTATCTCGTTAACAAGATCAGAAACTAATTACATTAAAACCTTCAACTACCACACGTTAAATCGAATCATGATCAGAAATACTTACTAAGATACGTCGAGAAATTGTCCTATGTTCGTCAAACACATATACGCTGACGTTTCCACGAAACACAAACGAATTCAATTTCCTTGTGAAATGCGAGCACATCGTTGAGCGGTTGATGCGAGCATCGCATAAAGCGTTCGTTTGCTTAATCCGCAACTTGTCGGGTGGCCAATTATTCAAATATAATTGAATACATACATAGAGAATTAAGAGAAGTGGAATGATCCGAGGCGAGCGGTCACGATGATATATATATTCGCGAGCGAGCATCGTTATTCGTTTGAGCAGCAGCGCTACGACGGGTCTTTCTTGTCCCTAACAACCCGTTTTGCTCTTTTTCGTGGTTGGAGCACCGACATGCCAGAGAAAAGGATGCCTCGAAATCGCTGCAATAAAAGTGAAGCGCAATGAGAAAAGTGGACCACCTTATGGTGTGTTTGACGTTCTTTCGCCTCGCATTTTATGAAACAATTAAAGTTTTGTAAATGGTGGGTACAAGATAAGTATATACAGTTAAAAAGATTGCGAGTTGAAGAAACGAGTTGAGATTGAAAGTTGTTCTCTATGTTTTCTTCCATCCTAAGTGAAAATTGCAAGAGAACTACTTCTCAGCCAGAAAAGAACTGAGAATTTTTTATAAATGTAATTAATAATGTGTGTTAATAAAGTTAAAATTTATAAATTAAAAAGAAAGAATACATAAAAACACATAGATAAACTATACCTCTCAGGCTAAGGTAGCAATAAAATTCTTTCGTGATTTATATATGAAGTTCTCAGGGAACTAATGATCAACTCCACTAATTGTAAATTTAAGATTAACGTTCATATAGACATTCTCATAAATAGACTATGGATATTTATAGAAATTCATGTTTTTATGAATACGACTGAAAAAGTGAGACTGAGAGTAAGACTTTTCGATATTACATTTTATGCATTTTTTCCTTTTCGCTCTAATGGAATAAAAATGTCATGTATAAATACACAAACTGCTCTTGGGGTATTCGGAAAAGCCGATAAACGCTAAAATTTCGCTAAAAAAAAAAGGCATAAATCAAACGGCCACGCATAAAAGACACTCACAAAGAAAGAATACCCAGAAATATCAGCTTCGTTCAAAAAGATAAAAAAAAAAGTTGGGAAAGATGGGAAAAACGTCTTTCTTACACATTCGGAGAATACGTTTCGTAAGTCGGAAAACGGACCATAGGTATCCTGCAGTCTCGTCGCCGGAGTTTATGAGAATGCATGTCATTGTCCCCATTGTGAAACTCATAGACCACAGCGGGAGCACAAACGACGAGATCTTCGAAGTGCTCGTAAGAAGGCACGAACATCCTCTACGCATGATCGTTGTAAACGCGCGACACAGTATAACACACAGAGCAACTGTCTCCTTCTGATTACCCACATTCAAACTATACGAATACTCTTTCTATCGCTCAGACCGATTGCTCGGTGTCCATCAAAAGTTTACGACACCGTGTTACTATCGGTACAGGATGGAAGTGATATCAATGAAACATTCGAAGATTGATGCTGAATTAAACGAAAGATAACCGAAAAACGAAAGAGAAGGTCCGAGGAGGAACTGAAAGGTCGTGAAATTGGAACTAAATGTAGCAAGGCATACAACGTAATTCATTTAATTTGTACTTCAGAACTCGAAATGAACACTTACTAACAATATATACAAGACTTATAAAAGATACAATTAATCAACACGCGTGTTCTATACGAATAAACCTGGCTCGTCAATCTGTATCCTGATCAGAATATTTCATCAAGACTAATGATCCTGTCGACGATCCATCTACTTTCATTTTTATCCTAATGAGCAAATGTGATCTCTCTGTCGTGCTTGGTTGATCGAAACCAACTTAATCCGACAATCGAGGGGAGAAAATACAGCGTTGATCGGTGGTTACCGGTAGATAGGCGCCTAGACCGATCGGTTGATTGGCTCCAATACTCTTATATACGTTTCACGGTACCAGCCTAATACGCTTAGACTGATCCTGGCTATGTAGACAGAGGTATTACCACTATGGTGCAACGATCATGTGACACGCACTGGTTCTCTCAACTGCCATGGTAGAAAGATGACACTGTTCTACTATTCACGAGTTACGCATGATGAAGTTTCACAACGCAGAAAACATCGAGAAAATGTCTTTCAAGATTGTTTCGCTTGGCGCGATCATCTCCATTCAAGAATTGAACGGATCGAGATACGGAGATAATTTACCTTGTTTCGCTTGTTTAGTCTGTTAACTGGATCTGGGTTTTTGTAGTCAGAAGATTTTTCGGATATCAAGTTAAATATTTATCATGCCGAGGTAAGACAGTTTAGTTAACACGGTTGTGATTTGGGAAATTGTAGATGCGATGAAATGCAGTTTCAACGTATAATACGTAACGGTGCGTTAGTGAAAGATTTTGATAGTGAAACTCAATAAACGATATTTATTGATTTTCCGATTTTTATACCACTTGATGACTGAAAATAGAATATGTGTTTTAATATAACTGGGCGAAGTTTAATATGATTATGCAAAGATATAGCACCTTTTAAAATAGAAAATAAATCCAAGAGATCTTGTATAAAATCAACAGAACAATTAATGTTACAACAGCCAGTATTTCTAAAATATTAAAAGAATAGACAACAATGGTATATATTTAATGCCTACATCAAATAAGAACTGCAGTTTAAATAATATGGGATTAGTTAATAGTACATCGAACCGTAGCGGTACATGAACTAGAGGACAATTCAAAATCATGTTGTTGCTTTGCCTCGGAGTATCAATATCGTTAGAATACACATAATGTAATAATAAATAAACTCCGGGCAAAACAATATCGCCGCTACGTGCAACCGTCGAACAAAGACGAACTTGAATTTTCCGATTTTCCCCCGACCAGTATAAATAAACGGACGCGATCGCAAGCGAGTGAGTATCCAACGAATTATCAACCAGTACAGTTATCTATCGGTTATCAGTTAGTCGCGCGAATCAGTATCTACGAGTATCTATCGAGCATCTATCGAGTATTTGTCAGCGATCTTATTTAGTGACTTATACATTGTACGAGCGTCTCGGCGAATATTGCCTGTATATTAATTTATTTAATTATTTTTAAATATACTCGACGACGATATTTCAACAACGAGCAATCTCGTCTAATAAATTTCACGATCAAACATCCTCTACACAAGTCCTCTATACATTGGTGACCCCGACGTGATTTGAACACGACTAAACAACCTCCACAATTGGTGACGCCGGCGTGCGAAACGTGAACATTCACAATGACGAGTGCCGACAGACAACTTCGTACAGAATTCGCAGACTCAAACGATTCAAGACTGTACTGGGAGTTCGAGAACGAAGAAATGGGCGATAGGACGCCGTCTCAATTCTATACGCATCTGAGGAAGCTCGCTCCCTCGTCAACCTCCGACGACTTAGTGCCGGCGACCTAAAAGGAACACTTCCCAGCGAATACTCAATATGTACTAACTGTGCTGAGGATAACGGGAACGAACGCCCTGATCAAGGTGGTCGACAACATCCACGGAAGGCACCTGGAAGCCGGAAGCACCCGAATCGCAACAGCTCGGCCTCTGTTACTTCCACGCGACGTTCCAGGGCCGCGCGAAGAAGTGCCGTTCCCCAGGCACCTGGAATCAGAAACGGGATCTACCACTACGACGAACACGAAAAGCCGTTTCACGGTGGCGGACGTTAACACACTTTTCATCGGCGTGAGCATCACCTTTGCACGTCACACAAGGAAGAACGGAGGCCTACGACACCGCGGCGACCGTGTGTTAAACGCCTAGTACCGACAGGTATCCACCACCGCATATCGAAGACGTCGCGCAACATCTGCACGGGTTTGATAACAAGCGGTCGACGCTTTACCCCGCATCGAAACGACAAACCCGCAGATACCGAACTTTCGCAACCGCACACGAAAACGACGAGCAAAGTCGTACGACCGTATGTACAACAAAAAAAAACTTTGTAAACCAATTTCAAATAAAAAAAAAGCGTTATCACTGTAATATCGGGAACATAATACTATTTATTATTTGACTATTTACAATAAATTTACAATAAATGGATTGTACAGATGTTGATTAAACAGAAGAACGATGTTTGTTTAACGTGAACTAATCACAATAACGTACTATAATCTAGACAACTTAATAGTTAATTTGCAACTCTCTCTCTCTCTCTCTCTCACGCGGACCACACTCTCACGACAATGTTCGCAACACTATCTCGACAACGCACCTCGCGCTCTCTGACTTCTCGATTCACACTCTCTGGCTTGTCCACTGACACTGACTATTCTAGCATCCCTTTGTCTTTTCTTAGACTCGCCACGCACGTGTTCCGCAAACACTCGTGGCCAGGGCCACGTAGACCTTTTCTACGAAACTATTCAATTGAAGGGCCGACGACATATTGATGGACCCGATGACGCCTCGACTCTCGCGACATTGTTTATGGTTTACCCAATATCTCCTTTTTGTCCACGATACTACATCACTGATAGGGGGGGGGGGGGGGATGTAGCGGCACATGAACTAGGGAACAATTCAAAATCATGTTGTTGTTTTTAACTTTTAAATTACTCTCCTGCGAAAACCAGGTGTGTCATCTAATCTATGATTTATCATATCTAAAATATTGGCAATTAGATTTAACAAGTTAACTCGGCTTGCCGCGTAAATACACGAACATTAACCGTGAATATCGCTCAAAAGTAATTTGGCTTTTTCCTTTACTCGTTATGTAAAAGTTATACGAGCTAGGTAACGAAATGGGATAATTCGTTTTTAAAACGAAAGCTTTATTTCTTCGCGATGATGCCGAGGAAATTTTTTTCCGTTTGGTTCAGCATGAATTCGCGTACATAATTAAAGGATTCGGTTGGTCTGATCGTTGCCAACGAAAAATCCAGCGGAAAGAAGATGAATTTTTGACGAGGTGAAAGCGAGAGAACGTGAAAAATAGAAGCTGCCGTGCAGGTTTGATGATTTGGTAGTGTCCGAAACGCTAATGTTTCGTCTGATCGACCGTTTTTCGGTTTTTGGTGCGCGTTAGAAGAGAGATGTTTGAAATTCATAAAGCATTGAAACCCGCGTTCCGTCCCGTTTGTATTGAATAACGCAAGCTGGAAAGATTACTGGGTCAATTAACGGTTACACTTGTCAGGAAGGAAATTACAGTACCACAGGAAATAGGCAAAGCTGCTTGTAACGCGAAGCTCATTTCATAAGGCGAGCAATCTTGATGGGGGGATCTGGATTGTGGCACATGGCTTAGCTATTTTGCATTTATACTGCAGTCTATTGATAATTTTTGCTGCACTGCAAATTTTCAGTTGTTTCATTTGCTCAGAGAACGTCAGTTTTAATTAATAGGCTGAATATAATAAATTAAATCAAGATTTTGAGGATTTAGATTTAATTAAGTATTTCAACTCTTGAGAGTATCATTTTTTTAATTTCAAGATTAATAAAGTTATTTATGACATTATTTTTTACCACGATATGTTTTCGTGGTATGGAAAATTATATTATAAAGACATGAATGATTCGTATATAAGTAGCATTAGAACGAATTCTTTTCTTCTCAACGTATTTCACGCTGTGGAAACCAAAATAGTCGCCAGAGGTGAAATTTTCATTGAGTAAATAAGACGTTTTTTGATTCTGTAGTCGAACGAAACACGTACAAAGGGATATGGAAGTATCAAGAATTCAACACCATCTCGGAATTTATCTAGAAGTAAGTATTCCATTAATATCTTGCATTGCGAGATACAGAACTTGTCATTAAAGATTATTGATTAAAAATTAAAGAATTTTCGAAAGAATAAACAAGATTTTTAATAGATAAGATTTAGAATAATCATGTAATTATTTTCCAAATCGTTCATATTGAATTCTTTGTCATTCTTCACTCTACCAAAGGGTTGAACAAATATTATAAATAAGGAATAAATATTAGAGACCATGTATCAAAATTCACGGTATAAATAGTAGTATTTATCTGGATGTAGTGATTCGGTTAATTCCCGTCTGTTCTTCTGAATCACATAAAATGCAGTACTAACAGTACGTGATGCAATAGATATTCATTAGTTAGATTTTTCTAAGCCACGTTGTTAATTTTCTGAATTGAGAGCGTCGTCCGAAAGAGCAAATTAAGCTTTACGACTACTTAACCTTACTAGATATGGATACCCTAGAGTTCTAGAGAATGCTTATGACTCTGAACTTACTTCACGGAGAACTTATTTCTAGACCAAAAGAAAATCCCAAGTTTCATCCCTAGATATCCGCTAAATATTTCATAGGTCTCGCTGGCACGTTCTCCAATGTATTATATGCTGTATGACCTGTCGATGTTGATGATAAACCAACGAGAAAAGACAGAAAGAAATTTCAAGAGAGATGAATCCCGTCTCTAAAAAGTTTCAAAATTTAAAAATAAATATTATTATTAATATAGTGAACTATCTTTTCTAAAACAGAATATAACGACCATGATACAATATCTTTATATCTAGCTAAGGAAATAAGTAAATAAATGAAATCGTGCATCATCTCTCTCTCTCTCTCTCTGCCTCTCTCTCTCTCCCTCTTTCTCACCATTGTGGATAAAACAAATGATTTCAATAAAGGTTATATTGTTTTGTTAAATTAATTTGTGAAATTAATTTCGAGTTCACCTTAGGTTAATCGTTTTAGTATCATAGTTACAGGCTATCGAAACATGGTTGATGAAAATAGTGCATATTTAGATCATAACAATACTAAGGAGTATAAGGTAAGGAGTAAGGTAGACCTAGAACATCAGTGTTTGTTAGATCACTATTTTCCTATACCTATCAATTTATGGTGGCTTTTAAATAGTTCACTTAACGGATTACTACGCTAGAGAAGCCTAATCCATCTCTCCTAAATTGGTTAGTTGGGAATTTACCAACAAATACCACGAAATCCCTATATTTAACAAGAATCTTCCATTCGCTCTGAATTAAGATCTACTCGCCCCAAAATATCCGCAAAATTTCAACATACAAGAAACTATATCCAATATCCACCTTCTACATACGTAATCCCCAACTTTCGCATTCAGGTCACATTCTAATACAACTTCACGAACGAGCAGACGGAGTCTCTAATCCAAACAGTACATCCTTCAACGATTCCGTCGGCGAGAAAAATAATCGGACAGTTAAGATCACCGCGTGTCAGCACGCAAGAATTCCGTAGATTCCACGAAGGTACGTGTCGGCTCGTACGACGCTCGAACAAATCCGTTTAAGAGGCTCAACCGGGTTTGATTCGGTGGTTACACTAATGCATTTAGCGAGCTGCGTACCGCAGTCGCCCTCCTTTATCGTTAAACAATCTTCACGAATATCGTTGGTGCAAATATCACCAGCCAATCCTCCCGCTCTTCGTTTCAGTTGAAGATTCCGTTTCAGCGGCGTGAGTTTCCTTCTGCTCCGAATAGAAGGAAATACGAGGGCGACTGTTATTGGAGGATCTTCGTCCCTCTCACCCCGTTTCAACCCTGTGTGCACCGTGAATCCGTCTTTGTTCCTCCGTTTCCGTGTCTCCTCTTTCACGCGCCCTATCCATCCAAGTTACTCCCTTGCACCCAACCCCCTTCTGACGCTCTTCCGCTCTCTGTCTTTGTTCCACGATCTCGATTACCGATTTCTCGCTTTCATGTTTCCCTCTGTTTCTCTCGTTCCAATCTGTGCCCCATATCCTCCGTTTCTCGCGGCGTTATCGGTGCCGCTGGTCTTTACCTACGTCTATCAGCCGCCCCTCTCGCTGTGTCTTCCCTCGCAATTCAACGGAGGAATCGGTGGCTCAGTCACTGTTCCACTCGAAGGATTAAGTGTATATCAGATGATTCGAGATTCCGTGGAATTGAATGTGCCAATGGTGGTTGACGGATTATCATGGGAAATCGGGAATTTTCTTGGGGAATTCCGGTTAATACGAGGATTGGTTGCTGAAGGTTTGTGGTAATTCTCGTGGAATAATTTAACCCTTGAAATAGCGTGAGATTCTGGTTGTTTTGTTTATCAAATTTGATAGCGCTTGTTAATCTTGATTATTCTACCGTTTAAGAGGATTCAAGGAGGAGGAAAATCTTAATGGATATTATATTCATCGAAGGTAAAACACTATATTTGACGTAACGATTATTATGTACAAAAACAATTGGTAATCCAAGTAAAGATCTAACGTAGTATTTTATCATCAATATCACGAATAGTTTAGTAATGAAGATTAACGACCGTCGTTAAATTTGATAAATGAAACTTACATATACGTGATGGTTTATGTTATCTACTGCCATCGTCTTCTGTACTACTTGTAGGAAGCAAACTGTCGGACATGTGTCGTTAAGTTTGACGATTACTATGCTCCCTGCGACGGTTACTACGCGTATACTACGCGACACTTAGGTCGCTTTATATTCGCGTAGAGAAGTTTGTTAGATTTTAGAGATATTTTGCTTGCTTTATAAATCGTAACAATCAATACGAATTTCCAATTCATTTTTCTAATCAGTACAAACGTGATTACTGAACGACGTGTCTCATTTTTTCTAAAAGTATAGGAAGCATTGTTTCGATGGTGATCAAACGATGGATATCAGAAATACAATTTTGAATTGTTCTACCAGGAACAACGACTCGCTGAATACGAATCGCGTCTATAACGATTACACACGTACGCGCAAAAATGTTTAGGTTCGACGATAGATATATCAAATTGAATAAAGTTAAAATATATAGAGGGAGAATTACGGAGCGTGAAACGTTTATGCACTACGGAAAGTGCGAAGGGTGAAGAATAACAGAAAAATATCAAGATCGATGACGCGAGGCTACAATATAATCAAGCGTATATTTTTCCTGATTTTTTTTACTTTCTCGGCCTCTTTACATACTATTATCCTGTGCGTTTTCATGAATATTTTCGCCGGAATAAACACTGTTTCAATGCGGGCATATAAACGATCTAGTTTTGCTTTATCAGGGATCGCAAGCGTGAACGAGCGACGAAAATTATGTATAGAATAGTTGCATCTCTCTTACTTTTTTGGAAATCCAGCCACAAAGATTTTGTAATTGCTGGAATTATCAAAATATTTGACTAAATAGAGAAATATGGAAAGTATTGTTAAATACTGAAAGTGAGGATATAAAATTGAATGAAAGTCATTCGCAAATAATAATCTCGTTTCATTGCAAATTTTCTCTTATGAAATTTGGAGTCTTTAAAAAATCTTGCAGAGAATATCGATATATTAATTGATAACGTAAAAAATCTAGAAGATATAGAAATAATTATTTTCTAAACTATTAGTTTGAATCCTTCGACATTTTATCACACTGCCTGAAGATTAATACGTATACAGGGTGGTTGGTAACTGGTGGTACAAGCGGAAAGGGGGTGATTCTACGCGAAAAAAGAAGTCGAAAATATAGAATAAAAATTTTTTTATTTTTTTTTCAAATTTTTCCATCGAGACAACGATCTACAGTGAGATCCGTTATAACGAGACGTGATAAAGTGCACACGTACCGAGCGAAAATTCAAAGTCGATTTTCTCGAAAACAAAGCCTCAAACGAAAAATTTTTATTCTATATTTTCGACTTCTTTTTTCGCGTAGAATCACTCCCTTTCCGCTTGTACCACCAGTTACCAACCACCCTGTATATTTATATATTTTAAACTTATTCATAGTCGAGAGTATAAGATAAAATTAAATAAAATTCACTTGTAAATATTAATACATAATTTCTTTTTATCGTGTATATGTTCTTTTTCCTGCCTGTGCAATATACGTATAGTAGACTCTACACGTAGATTTAACGAAGTTACTATCATTCCCTAGACTTGTTTGGAATAAGATAGTCATCAAATCATGACATATATTAGCCTCAATCATGAGGTACTTAGCTTTTCAAAATAATTTGTGTACGAAACATAACATGTAATATACGGTATAATGCGATCGTTCGGTGGAGAATGTATTAGATCAATGCAGAAATTGTGTTCTGTTGTAAACAGGAAGCAGGAATTCCCCCATAGAAAACTTTCCGAAGCTTACTACCTCCTATTCCTTATAGTTTGCATACATTTGTAAAGATAAATGTTTAACGTCGAGATTATGCATTTCTAACAAACAAGAGTCGTTATGATATATTAGAATTTATCGATCGTTTTTGATCGAAAATTCTTTTCACCTAATCATTTAAAAAAGAAATGTTTCTTTTTATTAAGTTTTACTGATAGGCAAAATATTAATATGGAATAGTACTTAAAACTTTAACAATATCTATTTTCGTTTATGGATACATCGTAATTATAAATTTATCGACTATGAGAGAAACCAAAACTACATATTTTTCCAGAATTACGTCAATCCTAAATATAATAGATCTGATATTTCTTTCAGAAATGAAGTAAATCCTAATAACGCCTATTAACAATTTAATTTTAGTACACTCTACAGGAAAGGTTAAACATTTGTCTCTATCATATCGCCTGCTTCATCTAACGATCAAACCCAATTGATCTAACAATGAAATCCTGACATATATCAGTCTTACTGACCCTTAAATCACCGATCAAGGATTAACTTCAAGAAGTATAAGAACCTTAAATCAAATCACCATTGAGACACAAACCACATAATCTATCCAAGTGACCGGTCGTTTTTATCGCTCCGTGGACGATGTTCCATGAATCGGCGAACTTTATGGCTCATTAGACTCAGGGAGGAATCTGATTCGACTGCCTTAACCTGTCACCCCTGTTCGTTTCACCTCTTCCTTTAACCAAACCGATTTCACCGCGATTCGGTTCAGATGTAGACGAGCGATTGTCTTCTCGAAGCGAGTCTCCTTTAACAAGGCTGAGTCACCATTCCACTCGAAGGATTAAGCGAGTATCAGATGATACGAGATTCCGTAGAATTGAATGTGCCAGCGGCTGTTACCTAAGCACGCCGATATACCAGAGGATTATTCTGTTATTTTATCGGAGACTCAAGATCGAAATTTGTTAGGGGTTGAGGACTGGAAAAAGAAGAGGAGAAGAGTAACAAGGGTTGCAGTATTAGGCGTGTATATTTCGAATATGCGTGGATTCCACATGATGGATTGTGATATGAACTTCTTTTAATTGTGTTTGTAATTTTTATGTTACCAGTGACTATAAAGTGACTTGAGTTTGCATGTAGGATGGAATATAAAATTTCGTGTCTTTAACTGATTGGTCGATTAAATTACCAATTTATCATTTTAGTGCTAACCAATCTTGTTGACTTGTTGTTTGATACACGTCGTCAATAGTCCGATTTATTAATAGATTTTTAAGTCTCCGTTCGACAGTTATACCAATTCGAGTATTGTATGTTTACGAAAATATAAACCTACCCTACTCATACTAGAAATTCCAATTAGATCCAAATCATTACACTTCAACAAACTTTCGTTGGAAAGTTCAATATATGGTATATATGTATCTTAAGGCGCAATTTCAATTTTAGACCTGTTCGCAGGTGTAAAGTCATTATGTTTCTTTCTATAACCCATTTTTCGCATCTTTATTTCTTTGAACAATGACGTTTAATTTCTCACGAGTTTCAAACGCATACATCGCATTTCTAATGACCTTCCATTAGTTATTCTACCTATGTTATGAACCTTAGCTCATTTTCTACCCGCAACAAGTTCTCCTTTAGACCCGATTAACACAGGTAATAAATTAATTTACCCAAAAACCTTTCCGAACAAACACTGTTTCACGACAGTGGCTTCATATTTGTTCAAATGATAAAAATTAACATATTAATCAGCAAGCAATAAATTACGTGAATCGTCGTTGGAAAAGCTTCATGAATCAGTTTTAAATTTGCTTGTCACAAACAATTAACTACTCGATAACAATCGAAAAAGATTTTTTCATTAATCGAAATCCAAATCTTGATAGCTTTATATTTTACATTTTAAATTTTACGGAATTTATACCGAATATTTAAATATAAAATAATATAGTATAAAAATAACATGCAATTACTATAAATAATATCATAAAATACAAACTGTACATTATTCGAAAAAAGTGTTTCAGACAGAACTTGTCCTATTTCGAGAGGAACAACTGGCGATGATCGCAGATCTTATCTAGGTGGATGCACCTCCAAGACTTGAGGGAGGTCTTTGTTTTTCTAAATGGTACAATACATTCTTTAGACGCCATTCGAATCCAGTTTTTAATTCTCTACAGAAGAGTATACAGGTACTTGATTCAAAAAACGATAGTTTAAAGGATATCTCAAATTTGATATTCTAAGACTTGTCGTATAAATGATAAGGAAAGATAACGGAGCGTTTACAAGTTTTGAAGCTATTATTAGGTTTTATTCAGTAATAATATGTATACAAAAATACAAATATGTACATAAAACAATACATATAACAAACAAAAATAGAGTCTCGCAAGAGTAGCGATTATTCAGGATCGAGGTATCCCAGTTCCAACCAATGTGCTCCCATGTCTCTCGAGGATTCTCCTAGCTCCCGCTCCAACAGCAACCTCGCAGTCATTGCCTCTCCTGTGAAAGGGTCGATGTTCACCAGACATCCTGACCGTCTTAATATAGTATTTTGGGCCACACGGTGTTTCAGCACTTGGTCCGCTTAGTCGCGCACGCCTGGCAGGCAGATCTACCTAGCCCATGGTGCCATTCTCGCCAACTTCCTTGGCAAGAACCGAATCGAATTGAGGCTTTGGTGGGTTTCTAATCGCCAGTCGATTAACAAAACGGTGTAACCCGTCGCGGTTTGTTGCAAAAGAATAGCTCTGTTGCGAAAGCACTTTCAAAATTTCCTGGCACGGCGACGAGCATACTTGGTCTCAAACTCTTCGCCTTTGGGTGGTACGCCATGGGCTGCACCATCATCTCCCAATTCAGCGTTTCGATTATTTTGGGCTATCCTTCTATGCGGACCCAAATGATAGTAAGCGTCGCGACTGGCACCACCCTGATACGAATCCCTTCTCGGAACCGATCGTTAATACGTTGCAAGATCTTCACTTTCCACAAGTCTCGTCAAAAATTTCGAACGTCAATGTTTGGCTATGCTGATTTGCCTAGTCACTTCTCGAGGTGAGACGACGCTCTGGATTTGCCGGAACTCGGATCCCCCTTATGTAGACGGTGAATGTCATCATATATTGCGAATGATAGTGGGACTATAGTGGCGTACTCTACTACTAATTCGCTCACCGTTTGAACTAAACGATCTTTTTCATTTGTCTTGCTTCACACTTTCCTTGTCCTCGAAACTTTTTATAACAGTGTTAACAATAAACAGACAGAATATATAGCCATTGTTTTTGATACGCCAGTGTCAGATATCAACTGTTACTTTTCATTAAAATAAATATACCATTATTAGATGCTCTTTTTAACATGCCAATCCTTATCCTTATAATTTTTTAGAATCTTCAACCTCTAGATGTGAGGAAAAACGAAGTGTGTGAAAAACGAAGACCAATTTGAAAAACACTATCGCGCTATGAGTGAGAAAATTGTGACATGGGTCTATGTGTCGTACTGTGCTTTAAAATATATCACACTCAATTGTATTATTAATTATTAAAGTAAATTATTAAAGTTAAAATATATGCATCATATCTTTACAAAAAATTATAATTTAATTATTAAAAACTTCATTCCAATGTGCTTGCGTAGAGAACAGCATTATCCGTTACATATTGTAGTGCTGTATTGTTTACGCGTAATTCGCGTCAAACTCTGCTGTACAAAGAAACAGCTCTGCACTAAATTCAACCGTATCTCTGGTTAAAGCAACTGCTACGTACCATAAATAAAATATCTGTTAAGGTAAAGAAAGGATTCGGAAATACAAATAGCTTACTTTATTTCACACACAACAGCTATACATATATCTTACACTCTGAAGACCTCGACAACCTTCTTGCACGCACGTTTGTTCTCGCGGTCTTCCTAGACATCCAACAGGCATTCGATAAAGTATGGCATGAAGGGCTACTATACAAACTTAAAAAGATCCTACCCCACCCCTACTACTCCATCCTAAAATCTTACCTAACCAATAGGCAATTCATGGTTAAATACCTAGACGCCACTTCCGCAACATTCCCAATAGAAGCCGGCATATCCCAAGGTAGTGTCCTCGGACCCCTACTGTACTCCATCTACACTGCCGACCTACCTATATCAAATGATATAACAATAGCGACATTTGCAGACGACACAGCGCTATTAGCTTCCCACGCTGACCCGGTAATAGCCTCATCCACTCTCCAGCGAAGTCTCGACTCCATGGAAAAGTGGTTTCACAAATGGGGCTTCAAAGTCAACGAAAAGAAATCCTCACATGTAACCTTCACGCTCCGAAAACAAACCTGCCCCCAGGTCACCATCAACAATGCAACAGTTCCTAGCAGGGACACAGTCCGATACCTGGGCATGACCCTGGACAGGAGACTAACGTGGAAGACACACATCTCAGATAAAAGGAAGCAACTAAAGGACAAACTAAAAAAACTCTATTGGCTCACGGGCCGACGCTCCAAACTAAATATACAGAATAAAATTACCCTCTACAAGACCGTAATAAAACCTGTCTGGACCTACGGAATCCAACTATGGGGAACAGCAAGTAACTCCAACATTGAAATACTCCAACGCTTTCAATCGAAAACGCTAAGATCCCTAATTGACGCACCTTGGTATGTAACCAATGAAACAATACACCGCGACCTCAAGATACCCACCGTCAAAGAGGAAATAGCAAAATATAGCAACAGATACAGCAAAAGAATCAACAAACACCGAAACCCCCTAATCACTGGACTACTCGATACGACGGACCAGACTCGCAGGCTGAAGAGGCACTACCCGCTAGACCTAAACGTCAGATTCAATTAATTATCCAAATTAAGCATATGCACTTACTTATAATACTTATAAATTATACCTATCTATAATAAGTATTAACTTATTGTAAATAAACAGCCATGTCACTGCGCCACGCCAGAAAAATTACTGAAAATTCTCAACGCGAGAATTGATTGTAATTTCAACAAATAAATAAAAAAAAAAAAAAAAAAAAAACGTTTGTTCTCAACCGACTCTTCCAGATTCTTCTAACATCTGGCAACAGTCTTTTGTCTCCACTAAGACCTGGACGCCCTCTAACGCTTACAAACACATTCACATGTACAGTGTAAATGTATCGTCTATCCAACAATATCCAAAATTTCCAGTCAGCGTATCAACAATTTCTTCCTTGATTTGTTAAAGACACCAAGTGAAACTATAGTATAAATCTAGTATACCGAATAAAATCACTGCATAGCCTCCAGCGATGCAAGAATCAAAGACTCAATAGAAAGCGGGCGTTCATCATCCACCACGTGGGGTCCACGCATTCGTATTCAATAATTCGGTCCCAATGGCAAAGTGATTAAAACTGTCCGCAACCGACAATCCCAAACACGTCGTCCCATGTAATTACCGGTCTACCATAAATCATTCCACTCGCGTCAGCGGTGTTTCACTCGTTAAACACACAAACCGTGCCCCCGTGGAAGGAGTCCAGGTCGAGGGAACCCAATCGCCCTTACCAATAATCACGCGCAATCTTATGCCTCCGTGTTCCTTCACGAAAAAACCACCGGTTTTCTCTTCGCCAAGAAGGATCGGCATCGTTGCTCATCTTTTTGCTTCTCGAATGCCCGGAAGATGTACGGGGCGTGTAACACCTATCGTATCGACGTGAACCTCGTTCCCCGTAGTCTAGGTCTCGAACACGCAATTCTTGGTTACGTTAATCTGCCGCTGGACCCTTTGGAAACCGGTCTAACGACCACGCGTAAACATAATTGTCGGATGATTGGCGGGCAACGAGGTGTTTCGAGGGAGTTGCACGGTTGTTTAGAATTCAGGCTATCTTTCTTCCTGCGTATTATAGCATGTTAGATTCGCTCGTGTGTTATCTTTATGCAGTCGGTCGAGTGAAATTCGACTGTCGAAATATGCACGCCCACTTTTTCGCCTGCAATGAGTGCTTAGCAACCCCCTACGCCACGTCACAATAATGTATCTAAAATATTCTAAAATATTATGTATATAGATATATTAGCAACTAAGCAATTTTTATTGCTGATATATACATTGTAATTGTAGATATATACATTGAAATAAGTGAGGTATACAAAATATGCAAAAGATACCCAACGAATATACTAATACTCCTTTCGGATTAGTCTCCCATTAGTAAGTCGAGTAAATGAGGCTTGAATGAAAATATCAATATCTAGGTCATTAAAATTATCGTAACAGTAATTATTATTTATATAATACAAAGACTTCTCCCAAATACTACATAGTTAAAACCACATAGGAACCGATATATTAACTGTATAAAAAGATAAAAGAAAATTCCTCTACTCGTCATAAACTAAAAAAAGAAAGCAATATCAAATAAAAGCGGGAGGGAAGACTGAAGTAGATAAAAACCCGAATATTCGCATCGTTAACACATACGGTGGCCGTTATACTATATCTTCTCTATCGATATCTTCGCACAATGGCAAAACGATCGTAACTATCCAAGTTTAGCCAAGAATATTCAACCGCCGCGAATATTCGTTCCCTACGCGAGAAAAAGAGCAGAAAGGAGGAATTGTTTACGCGTTCCGAATTTTCACGTAGGGAAAAGGAATAAAAGCGGTGGTACGTGTATCCGCGATATGGATGTCGCATTCTCGAAAGATAGCGAGATCACAGAAGCGAGACCAGAAGAATGGAGTTCGAAAATAGTGTCGCGAATCTGTTTTCGTGTGAAACTAGCTGGCTCGGCAGATGCGTTCGCCCTCGTAGCATCGGTGAATATGGGCCGCGTGATAAGAAACGTGCTTCAATTTAATACCGGAAAGATTGTGCGATTTCCACAGAAATCAGCCAACTGGCCGATTCCGATATCATGTTTTACCGCCATTGGTTTCTCCTACTATGTAAGTCAAAGTCTTGTCTGGAGAACTCACGGAAAACAAGCTTCGTTTTACTCGTAATTCCAAGTCCGTGTTCCTTTATCGCGTATTTTTTTTTCCTTTTTCTGTCGGAACTAGGGAAGATATTTGTTCCTTTTCGATCGTTACATGAAAATTTTGAAAGATTCTAACTGCTTCGTAAACGTATAATTCACGTGAAAAATATTTCATGCTATATAAACTATTATATTAATGAAAAATATATATTATATTATAGAAAACAAAGTTCCTGATTATGTTCGTTGATTTCATATTACTTTTATAATTTCTCGTTTTTAGTTATTTAAATTTCTTCTCGATGATTCTAAAATTCCTCTAACGCAAGATTGAATTATTTCAAGTTGTAACACTTTCGTAATACATGTGCACATTAATGTAAAAGTATAATATAAAATACAACATATTACATGCAGTTATGAAACCCTATCTCAATACCCCATTATGAACTATACATATACATGTAGTATCGTGGACGAAAGGCCTAAGAAATATCGGGCGAACTACAGACAATGTCGCGAGAGCCGAGGCGCTGTCGGCTCCATCAATGCATTACCGGGTCCTTCAGGTAAATAGGTAAATAGCCGAAAAGACCTTCGTGACCCTGGCTACGAGCGTCTGTAAAACACGTGTGCGGTGGGCCCAGCAATAGACAATAGAGCGCTACAACGGCCCAAGAGGCAGTCGAAAAGCAGAGTGCGAGTCGAACAGCAGAGTGCGAGCCGAGGAGCTGTGTGCGAGTTGAGCGGAGACAGAGGTTGCGAGTGGCGTTGCCGAGAGAGTGTGGTTTGCGCTGTTTTCTGTGCGTTTGGCGTGAATAGTTCAGGTTGAACAACAATCGTCTTTTTCTGTCTGATTAACATCTCTATTGTCCACTCTTTGTAAACACATTATATCACGATATTACATACATATAACCTGTACATAAGAACTACAGTATATCACTCACCAACGCCCAGGTGTCAATTAAAATATGTCACGGAAAGTGTTGAAACAGTGAATCTGCCAAACACGTGGACAGTGTAATTGTGCCAGTGACCAGGGTATTGAACAACGCATGGGTAAACGATTTTTTTATTTCTCCCTCCCTCTCTGTTGTTCCCTCTGTCCCATTGTCTGTGTGTATATACGGATCGTTTCATTGTTTCGAACACGGAAAAGTGAAAACCGAACCGCGGTCCTACTAACTATATTTCCACGGCACGCTTTTGCGATTTGGGATCGCTGCATGGTCAGGTGACGAAATAAAATTGTCCGCGATATTCGCATTACCGTGACAATTGGCTTTTCACCGTTCTGCCTTTGTCCAATCCGTTCGACGTTCTCCTGTTCGTTTCGGCGTAACGCGATCGGGGAAAAAAGCTAATTGTCGCGGCCGATAACTCAGGCCGCATCGGCCGACGAGTAAAAAGGAATTAATTTCTCCTAATTAACGGGACGATACTGGGGAAATACCCTACGATCGCCGCTGGCTCGTCGAACGGTTTATTAATCCGTTTTTGCTCGTTATCCCGCTGCCACCGTAGGATACTTAATGCCACGTAAATAAAGGAGTCGCCTCTTTATCGGACCTTCCTGTTACGATTCTTTTAGCATTTCAACGTTTGCAAGCCAACTCGGAGAGTGGGGTGAAATCCGTACGAATGTTAAGAGCGCATTAAAAGAAAGATTGGAATGAAATTTTTAGGTAAGTATAAGTAAGTAGAATATAGTGTTTAGTATAGAAGTATAAATTTAGAAACATAATTGTGATTTAGATTTAGAAGCATATTTTTGGGTAAGTAGATATAATAACATTTTAATATTAACAGCATAACGTAGTCTTTACGAAATTGTACGTTTATGGTATTTTATGATTTTTGTATATCTTGTTATGAAAGCTGTATTTAATGGTTTTGAATTTTGTATAAGTAGTGAATTTTAGTAAATGTTACCACAAATCAAAGTATAAAATTCTATATACTTTGCTTTATACATATTTATTCCTGACACTTGCATTTGAGCAAAATGATTGTTAAAACATATATACCTTTGAAATTATGTAATTTTAACATCTAACGTAAATACTAACTTTATTTCATAATATAGGTTATTTGTACTGCAAAATACGGTAAAACTCCACAGCTCCAAAAATTATTTGTGCTGTATGGGCGAGAAATAGTTTATACGTATTATCTGCTGCTCGATCCAAATTATACGTATAATTTGTAACAGCGCGCAATAACAAACTAGAAATACATCCTAACGAGCTAGCTAAAAACCTGACACAAACTTCAACGGTCAGAAGGCGGAAGAGAACGAAGACGTACGATTTACTAGAATGAAAAATAATGAAACACTATTGAGTGTTATCCACATGCACGCAATATTCAAATTATCAAATTTATTAGTTATCTCGACAGAACCAGTTATAAATTGATATAGATATTAAAAAATGTATAATTGGAGTTCATGGAATAGGAATCCACTGACTCTCTCCACTATGATTTTTCGTTCATATAGAACGAGTTCACGTTTAAATAAGCGGATTCAACAAGCACGAGTAGATTTGATCGGGTACTGACTAAAATTTGGGTCAAATAAATGGAGTTTATATAAACTGAGTTTTACCGTAACTTATGGATGAATAAAATCAATCTAGAAAGTCGTATGTACGTTCTAACAATCATTTTGGCCAAAATAAATGAGTACCGATGATTTATGGTCGAAGGTGTACATACTTCACCAAAAATCGAAACACCAAAAATACGCTATTTTAGAACTGTAAAAATTACTCATTCTGACTACTTTAATAATTCTAGTATCAAATCTATCTATACTTTGACTACCCTAATAATTCTACTATCAAATCTGTCAGTGTTTTGATCACTGTAATAATTCTAATATCTATCCATCTGGCACCGCTTTATTAAAATTTAGAAATTGAAGAATATCTTACTCGAACGTACCAATCACTTAAAACAAAAAAGGCCCTTGTTCCATTCGAGCACTCGTCGCACCGGAAACGACAAACCGATAATTCCACGTTTCGTTCTTCCAATTCTTCCACATTTGCAGCATCATGTCGTACCACCATCAAGAGACGCCAGAGAAGAAATTTAACGAAACGCATGAAAAGGGCCGACCGCTCGTGGGACAGTCGCGAAAGGATTTAAAGGGGAATCGTCCCGGGACAGAAATCACCGGACAACCGACTCATGAGAACAAAAAGAAAGAAAAAGAAAACGAGCAAAGGAAAGACCGATCCTTTCTACCGTGCGCTAGAGATCGAGCCTACCGATAAACGGGATCTTAGTAATGTAGCTGTCAGATCGTTTAATTAAGGAATCTTAAGAGTATCGCTAGCTGCTCGATCCAAGTGATAGGCTGACGTTAGGGGACCCGTTGAGCGACCTTGTACAGCGTACGAAGAACGAGCCAAAGGGGGATTATGCCCGATTCCCCTTTATTATGCCCCGTCCCACTCGATCGCCTTTCGATCGCCTTTCGATCGCCGATGGTAATACATTCCACTTAACCTCGACGATTAAAGACGCGTGCATAGGGCATTGATCGTGCACTCTTTGAATCGTTGGCATGTTTGAGACTTGCTTTTGATTTCAGATTGTACGAGAAAATTGCATGGCCGAGGAGATTGAAATGGAGATAACTGAGGTAACAGGCGAATATAAAGACGGAGTATACTGAATAGATTCTTCGGGGATACTTAATTCCGACTCATTCCATGGGGGAATTTATTTTGGATCCTACGTATTATTCTGTCATTTTGGAGTGGAGGATTCTGCTTGAAGTTCGGAGGTAAGGAGGAAAGTTGCGTTGAAATATTTGATAATGGAGAAACTATGATCACTCGCGTATATGCATGCACACGCACACACACGTACACGTAGCATTTGTAAAGGAATGGCAAAGAGAATCATCTACATATATTTCCGCTTCTCAAAACACAATCGAACATACATTTTCTGGCATTATTGCCGGTAGGATACTATTAATTCTGATGAAACGTATCGTTGGCTAAGATCGGTCGGTAGAATATTTGTTGCACGCGTAAGATGATTGATAGTCGAAGGATAATCGAGGCGACGCAACGTTTCAAGACTAATGATCTCTTTCGACGTTCTTCGAAAGAGTTATTTTTGCGAGCTTACTTTCGCTTATCGCGACCACCGCCTTCCCGGGTTTCACAGAGCTTGTTTAATAATGAAACTGCTACTTTATGCGGAATACATCGTGGAAACTGCATGCTGCCAAGCTTAATCAAAATTCTATCGCTCCAGGCATTCGTAAACTTTCCCAAAGCAGAATAATCCGGTCTCCCTGCTCGTTTTTCTGAATTTGCGATCCCTTCGACGGGGGTATTATACCTACACACGTTAATTTATGTAATGGAAATATTTCCGGACTGTTTCACTTAAAACAATTCCCAAATGGATCTCTTTCTATTTTCTTATAAAATATATGTAATTACATATGTGAGGTGGATTTAATATAAGTATTAGATATTATAAAAAAGATATATTTCTCTGAAGATATTAAACATTTTTTTAAATGCTTTTGTTGATATTTCATATTTTCTGTTTTCTAGGAAGAGACAAAGGAGTTCTAAGTCGTTGTACAATTATTTTCTTTAAAAAGCACACACATTATGGGTACGATGTAAAATGTTTCAGCTCGTTAAAATTTTTGCCCATAAAATAAATTTCATATCTGTCCTTTTCCCTCCAAAAATAATAGTCACCTAGTAAATATAATACGTTTTCTAAAAAAAAAAAAAGAAAAAAAAACAGTTAAATTACACGCTTGATAAATATAACATAAAATATATATCATCCCATATCCCACATCTCTCATTATTCCTCCAAAAAATCACGTACCTATAAATTAAAAAATATGTAAATATCATGCAAGAAATTACATTTCTTTACGAATGTTCGAAGTAAACATTTGTTTAGTGAATATGATGCAAAAACTTCTGTTTTGATAACTTTTGTTAAATCAATTAAAAACATTTCTGATAAATATAATGCAAAAACTTAAAACAAACACTATATATATAAATAGGAATTAAAATAATATAAAACTCGCTACATTGCACACTACAAAAATATCTTTCTTTTCGTTTACATATCTCTTTCCGTTTCTCCAAAAAGAAGCACAGATTAATAGAATGTAAAAAATTTACATCTCCATATTTCCTTCGCTTTCAAATAAAAAACGCGAATTTTTCGGCGATCGAAAGAAAAACATTTTAAAAGGTAAACACAATCGACGTATACCTTCATCACTTATTATTTCACAGGGACAAAGTACATTTCGACGTTATCGGCGCGGCGTTATCGTGGTGCAGCCGCGATTCCTAGCGTAATAAATTTCGCGAGGTCCGTTGTAACGAGATAAACGGCAACTTATCTTCGTCGTGGAAGATAACTGGACGTAGTTCGAAACGGCAGGGACGTTAATATGTTCCCCCTGGAGCGAGACCTTAAGGTAAAACAGGTGGTAATATGCTAATCGACCCGCTCTCCCTAAACCTGTTCAAGGCTATCTCGTGAAACTGATAAACCGATACGGAACTCGAATGTTAACGATTCGATCGAGCGGAACAATACAGCCACCACAGAGAAAGTTAAAGCCTCGTTCAAATAAATCAAGTTACCTGAACTCAAGCTCTTCCAGCTGATCTGTTTTTCAGTCGGTATCTACTCGAGGTCAGTTTACTCGAATTCGAAAGATTCCAAGTCAAATGATTCGACTTATATGAACACAAATTTAAACTAATTTGATTTGAAAAAATTACTTGAAATTAAAAGATTCCAAGTCGAATAACTCGATTTGTATCAACGCAACTTTCAAGTAATTTGTCTACACATTTGTATTCATAAAAAATCGAGTATTTTTACTTGAAATCTCTGTAATTCAAGTGATTTAATTTTAACTGTACATATAAAATTTATAGAATCATTATGAGCAAACATGAAATTGGAAACATTATCGTTTATGATTTATCTTGTATTTAATTTATGTAATTATACTGTTTCATCCAGCTAGCAAGTATTGCTTCTTTTTAATCGAATAAAATAAACACTTCCATAATTTCACTTATAATTTGAACATTTTTCGGATCAAGTAAAATAGCAAACGTTCATTAGTAAAAACAACTTAAAGTCACTTGAATACTAATCCCTAGAAACCAAACGAATAAAATAAACCGATAATAGATAAACTCACGATAATAAAGATTCAAGATGAATTCAGAT
The DNA here is from genome assembly GCF_011952255.1 of Bombus vosnesenskii. Lineage (NCBI taxonomy): Eukaryota > Metazoa > Arthropoda > Insecta > Hymenoptera > Apidae > Bombus > Bombus vosnesenskii. Next base: position 878,685 of record NW_022882987.1, read on the forward strand.
CGCTTAAATTCTGTTAATTCGTCTAGCCTGAACGGAACTTTACAACACCAAAATTTCTCTACCAACTCAACCAGTTACGGGCGATCGTAAAAATAATAGAAGATGAATATTTTCTCCGCGTAAAAATACAGCGTGGAATAACGATAAGCCATCGCGGCGTGAACGTTTACGATTAAAAATCAAAGTAGAGCGGTCATTTTCCGACGATCTAGATAGCCCGATAATACGTAGTAATGATAGACCTCGCTGGCGCGAAGACGTTCGTCGGTGGTGAACCTGTAACTTCGATTTTCGATAAAAAAATATTGGCTGGTCCAAGAATGGAAACAAAATACGTAGATCTCTATCATTTAATTCGAAGCTTCCTTCGTGGGTAGATTATCTTCGTACATACATGTTCGAAAGTAAACTGTACATAGTGGTTTTGGTTTAACACCAGCGATAAGCGGGTTGGAATGTTAAATGGATCGGTGCAAATGTTTCACGCCGTTTCGGGGGCGTAAAGCTGTGGTATGTGTGGTTTCTGATATATTTAGTCGATTTGAAAAAGCAACGTTCACCTATTAAATTTCGTAAATTCCGTAAATTTAACATTACTCTACAGAAGTTGATTAAAGAGAAATTAAAAATTTTACCTTGTAAACTTTCATAAACCGATACATATTCTACAATCAACGTCGCATAACCCAATTCCTAAATTTCTTTTAAAGACTCGTTTTTATTCCGTTCAAACACGGTCTAAAATCTAAACAGTGTTCTCGAAATCGATAACGCTTTCTCTCCTAAAGATTTCACCTAGGACCTAAGCCCTAAAGGCACTCTCTTCCAAAGCTGACTTTGAAGACAATACAGGCTCCAGTTACCCGAACTGTAATCGCATCGATGATTCCATGGAATAACCCATAATTCACAGCTTGATCGCTTGGGGCTGACAGCTATTATCCTTTGTAATGAGTCGCGCGTAAAGCAGATTGTCAGTTTGCGTCCCATCGATTCCGTCACTGGTAACTCTAACCAGTAAGTGAAACGTTTCCACGACAGTGACATCTTCAAGATAATTATCAGCGTATCCATCGATTCTACGGCTGGTCGGTCTGTTTAACACCGATATAGCCGTGAGATCGGTTAATTAAGGAATCTCAGGTGTGTTGGTCGAAGTTTGACGAATAGAAGGGAAAAAAGACCTTCGATCTCCAATCGATAAAGATAAGATAAAAAAACTATTCGTGTTTTCTACTAATCGGTTCCTTTTGACGAATTGTTATTGGCCACTTTACCGTGTACGTAAAGTTCGTTATTGGCCGGACGATAGTTTTTCTGATTTATGACGAAGAAACGGCTAAGATCGAACCGACGGAGTTTGTGGAATGTGATGAAAGTAATATTCATCGATTCTTTCGACGAGATTGTTGTTCTGTGAGCAACCTAACGGCTCATTAGCCCGAGAATTCTACAACAGGTAAGAGTTCGGTTACTGACGTGGTCAATGCCGCATCTTGAGACCTTTTTTAGGTATAGGCTGGATCTATAAAAAGATAATTGTGTGTTTTATTGTTAGAAATGAGATAGAAAATATAGTTATTTATGAAAGTAAATTAAAAGATAACGTTAAGTCGATAGGGAACATTACGATATTTATACAATACATACATATATATAATATACAATATCTATTTATTGATAATTGAAAATATCATTTTGAAAATATTGCAATTTTATTTTATTTTATATCGCAATTTAAATTCTAGACAGACAGGCGAGTTATTTATACTAAGTATTATAAGTATCTACATTACATATTGTAAACAGTTTAAAAAATCAGACAGATTATAATTTTCTTTCATTAGAAACAATAAATGTAGTAAGAATTTTAAAATCTACCCTCTAAATACTGCAAATAATTTAAGCGATCAGAATAACGAAATGTTGTAATTCTATTTAATAAGAAACGATAAATGTGCAAGAGCCATGTATGGCATATTATAAATTTACATTATATACTATGTCTAGTTTATCTACCTTACTAAAATAAAACGATTTACTCACATTTTTATTACATTCACCAAACAATGGTTCCAACTATGCATTCTATCTTCTAACATCCTATATAAATGCTGGCGTGGCAAATTCAACCGAGACGAGGCAATATAAACCTTTAATAGAATGCAACCCTCCTATTCTTTATATGGGTCAGCAGTAACAAGATAATTGGCTATGAAAGAATACAGACACGTTTAACGATCATCTTCGCTCTTTCGTAATTCCGTGATCAGCGCGTTTTCATATTTGGGAACGACACGTTCCGCCGCCTGTATGAAACGTCCGTGTTTCCACGCTGAAGAAATTATTGCGGGAATTAATTGATTCGGCAATTAGAATTCAATGAAATCGACCCCACCATTGAAATCGCAATGTAATTTATAGAACTAATTTGATCAGCCGGAATCCAGATTATTACGAAACGTCATAGTTTCAACATTAACGCGAAGATTAATATCGCGGCTTCAATAGGATCTCCATGAAAATTATTGTCAATTTACCTAAGAATTTCTTCCTGTCTATTGATATTTAATACAGAAGCACTTTTAATTAAAACACACGTATGGAAATGAAATAATAATCATTTTCATATTTCAATATTATGGAGGCCGTTGAAAATTTTTGACAGCTTGTACCCGATGGTAGGAATAACTAATGTTCAAGCGACATGTGTAGAATCTAAAATTGACATTTTCGAAATGAAATGTAACTCTCCATCTATCTCCGTGAGCAACGACATTTCGTTCTTGAATTGCTTCAAAATGAATTTTTATTTTTATGGAAAGATAGCTCCAAACATTTAATTTAACGAACAATTCTACGACCTACATCGATTAATCTCTTGCTTTTCGACAATTTTTAAGGGACTATTAATCGCCAACTCTGGTACTGAATATATTGTTATCAGTTAATGCCAAAAGTTTAGTTTTGGAAAGAAAAAGATTATAAATATCTGTAAATATAGACGTACAACCTCCTCTTTTCTTTTTCATTCTTGTATTGTTTAGTAAAAGCACTGGCAATTTGTAAAATACAAAGAATTAAGCTCTTGGATTATTTTTTATACTTTATTTATATATTCTTAATTGAATCCTTAATTTCTTCTTGCATTGCTAGGCTGTTGGCAGCGGCAAGCAGAGAAGTTGAATGAAACGTTATTAATTATGTCTAATAACCATATTTTTTAAACTTTCAGATTCTTTTTCCAAGATTTTGTATCTCCCTATAAATATGTAGATGATGCTGTTTTCAACGAAAAACGATCTGTGGATATACACAACGTGACTTGTGTTCTATCGTGAATCGATTAACTTCCCGGATTGCGTATCGGAAAAGGCCGCCTTTAAAGTGTCACGGTAACGAGCGATACGACAATATTTATGAAAATCGATACGTTATAACGTCGAGGAGAGGCGGGAACCGGGAACCGATTCGAGCTATACGAACCGAACACGATTCTCTGCCTCTATTATATTATCGTTGGAACAATACCGGCAATTACACCCCATAATTATTCAACATTATTATCATTATTTAAATCACGCCATCACCATCGCCGATATTGCGTATCCGGTACAAAAGCGTCGCGCAAAACGCCGCTCATGCTGCAGGTATTAATCACTCGGTTCGATCGTAAATCGTTCTTCGATGGTGTCACGCTCTATTCTGCCTTCTCGTTCCTTCTTTCTGCTATATTATAGATCGTATTTATTATGTCGCAATAACGAGCTTCTAGCAGTCGTCACGACAGCAATATAGAAGCCCCGAAGGAAACACGAACCGATTCATCGATGAACGAGTCAATAAAAAACGTTGAACAACAGTATAGTGGCTCGTGAAAATATCCGAATACTTATCACAGAAAAATCCTATGCATATATTGTGCGTGCTACAGAAAACGTTTTACAATTTTATTGGCACTTGTCACGACTATATTGGTAAAATTTGAAGCCGAGCTAAAGATGTATATGGAAATTACATGATCGTGTTGGTAGAGTTTGAAATGAATCTGAAAATTTATATATGAGTCCCGGAATATTTGTCGCAAACATACATTTCGGGAAGATCATCGACGTAACAATCGATTATTAACTACGTTGGTAAGCCATGATATTTGATGAGATCATTCTTAGCACTGATTATACGTTAAATATCTAATAAATATCTCATAACTCTTATATACATTTCCAGATCTGTTTTAAATTTGGCTAACAGTGTAATCATGGTAATAGATCTCATTACAATAGATATCATAGTGAAATGCTAAAATGTTTCGTATGACACATTAATATTTTGCGATTTATATAACATATTGAAATAAAAATGTCCACTTCTATATGATAATATCCACGATCTTCCTATTTGTAAATGAAAGAGCATTACTGGTAAATCGTCACTTATTTCACCATTAAGATCCTAAAGCAGAACGCAGACCTAATCCAAACCTACGAACCATACTCTCGAGACGTTGGTCAATATCGTCCCTCGATAGCTCAATTTACAACCCCTATCTTGTGCCGTGCAATAACCGAGGGAGTAGAACGGGAGAACGGGACAAGGAGATCGCCTCGCACAGAATAGAGCGAACGAGCAAGAGAAATAAGAATAGATACGGCGTTTGTGCGGGAAATCACGTCACGCGTTATTCGTCGACGCTAGGTTGATCGCAGATTGGCCTGCATCGTAATTATGACTGACTCGGTGAAACTGGTAGTGGGTGCAATACGAACGAGCAGCGTCGAGTAAAAACCCCGGAGTTCAAGCATCCGAGACTACGGGGCGAGAAAAAAAAAACCACGGCAAAATTAATACACGTGAGACGCGGGCCAGAGAAAGGGTTAAACGTCAACAAGGACCTACATTGTGTCGTTGATGCCGGCTGCTGGCATTGATACCGTCGTCATTGACGTTACGTGACGGTGCAGCAGCGCGAGGATAGGTCTACAAAATATCGCCGCTGTTTGATCAGCTCGCCCATTTACTCAAATGGCGTGAAATTCAACAAAGCTGCTGAGTGGCATTGGCTATCGCTCTGGCCCTCGAATATCCGTGTGACCAAAGCGCCCAGCCACACAACAATGTTCGCCAGGCATAGAATGCACTTCGCGCCAGCGGACACGGCTCGCGAGCCGACCAAGTTCGCCTCTTCTCTCCATCGCTCGAACCGGACATCCCCTAACCGGCACCTAGCCGCCCCATCAACCCCTCGAGCGCCCTTTTAAAGCACCACTAAATCCCATTTCGCCCTGGGCACCAGCTGATTAAATGCTGCCGGAGATGCAAAATTCTAGCTCGCAGGGAAAAATGAAACGCCGACGGGAAGCATTCCCATCCTTGTTTCGTTACGCTCTCGACATTTTGCTCTCTGTTTTCTTTGTTTGGCTTTGTCGGTAGGCTAATTCGCAGCGATGGAATCAAGTTCAATATGTATCAGGTATTGACGAATTCCTGTCAGTTTCGATATTATATGATTCGGTTTATAATATTCAATTAGATACTACCCGTAAGAGGTTATGTGACTATGTTAACATTTGGAAACGTCGAATCTTGAAGAACAAAATATATTATACACTTATATTATACACTTCGAATATTACGTACATGCGACACGTTTTCAATTTTGTTCAGGCTTAATATTATTAATGCAAAGTTATCAAAAAGGTGTCACGAACTAATCTTCCGATTAAAGTACCGATTAAAAATTAAAATATACCTGATTTGCAGCTAAACTTCAGAAAGTTTATATCAATAAGTAAAAAAGCTAATTTATTATTAATATAAATGTAAAAATGAAACCAATAAATTATATTCCATTTTCAATGATTAGGACTAATCTAACACTATTTGCTTCTTATTAACCTTCCATCTCGTAATTATAAGATTCTCGCGTTGTTTACATCGAGATAAATAAAAATTTCAATGAAGTTCTAACGCCCAGTCATGAAATATTCGAAACTTCACAGGTAAATTCAACTTTACTTGTAATATACTTGATCCCATCACTATCGGTTCCCCTCTGTTCGCGAATCGAATAGGTATTTACATAGCTCTATCCCAGCCGGTTTCTTGCCGCGCGTGCACGGCTGATCCTGTTTCGAGGTGCAAAATTTTTCGACCAGCTGTTTTTGGAGAGGAACAATTGACGGCTCGTTAGCGTGCCACCGGTAATCCTCGAGCTGTCGAATGTGATAATACACGGAGTTTCCATGTACTCTCACACGTGATGTTTTCATTTTCACGGTGCTAGCTAAATTGGAACAATTTGCAAGTTGATGGTAGATGTAAATTGAGAGGCTGCTGAAGAGGGGAGGCGGAGAGAGAGAGAGAGAGAAAGAGAGAAGATAGATGGGAAAGGGTGCAATTGTAATCAGATCCTTGGCGCTCCACGAGCTTCGAATGCGCCTCGCTTTAAACTGTGCGTATGCAATTGAACATCTAGTTTGCCGACGTTCTAACTATTAACTGGCGGAAAAGCAAACTGAAACTTGTGGTCCGTTTTTATACTTGATCTGCTTACGTGTCGTTAGTAATCCGCTTCACAAGCTAGGAAATTGTATAGGCGAATTGATATAATTATGTAAGCGGAATAATTTCGCGGATGGAACACAGAAATGATGCGTACAATGCGCTGAGAATGCATAATGCAAATATGAACGAGATAATAAATCATCACTTGAAACGTAGTAAGCAACTATTTATGGATAAGATGTTTACATAGATAGTGTGGATAATTTTTTCTTGGCTTTTGATACTTGGAGTAAATGGAGGAAGAGCAGTGGGATTTTAGACATTTTGATTACGTATTAAATGTATAATATCGTGTGTTCAATGTTGTTCGAGTCCTGCAAATGAAAAATAGATCTCTTATGATCTCTAATACAAACATGACACTTAAAAATTCAGTGGTGATATCTTTTTCATTCCACTATTAACCCCGGTCGTCAAGGCTGCATTTATCATATCTATGTTTCTCAAACGTATCCTATCATCTTTCAAATTCAATACCACGTACTTCCCTATCTAGTAAATTTCTATTCGCTAAAATGTTTACCACACTTCATAGCACTACTCAGATTTTAGAAATCCGTATTTTTACACGATCTTCAACGCAAAGAAACATAAGAATTACAAGCTTTATCGTCCACCTTTGCGAAACTCTCGGGTCTTCGACGATCTAGGCATCACTGTATTTGAATCTTTCTAGAAATTCGTCGAATTCGGCAAATAGATTTCAATGTAACCGTTCGTGAACAATCGGTGCACGTACAACGGAGAAAATAATGGCGTCACGAAGTCGATTGTCAAAAGCAGACGACGATGAAACGCGAGTGGACGTACGGATCGAGCGAAATTACACGCTCGACGCCGTAGGAGATACGACGTTGGATCGATGACGGTAATCAACAAACCATCGGTTACCATTCTACGAAGGGAGAATATCGGGTCCACGTCTGACAACCGTTCATTCACAGGGGCCATTCCTTGAAATCCAGAATAGGTCTCGTCCTATGAACGTTTCGGCGAGCCGGTATTTAGCCTATCAAACGGAACACATCTGACCGCGTAACACGTAAACGATCCTGCAATTAGCAGCGTTCCACTCAATATCAGCAGCCAACGGGCGTGATCCTTGACGATAATCTCCCTTTCCGAAATTCCATTAGACGCGGCCAACGAGCCAACCGATATTATCGTAAATTGCGCGTTCGACGGATTTCACCGTTGAAATTTCTTACCTAGCGCTCATTAGTAGCGGCTGCTGCTGCTGTTGCTGCTCAGGCTCAACTTCTGGTGCTAAATAATTACCAGCTACTACGGTATTAGGGTTAAAGTCCGGTCGAAATTAATTCGTTGCACCAGGTCATTGACAAGAAAGCTAGTACATAATTCGTACATGATGTTGTCCCTTTTTGTTAGTTGTAATTAAATATATATAGAATGTTCAGAATAAATAATACAAATTTGTGTTTTAGTAAATGTAACGTAACGGTAAAACGAAACAAGTGAATAAGTAGATTAGTGGAAAATAGCGCAACTATATTTTAGCTTTAATCTTGTAAGATTAATATGATATATAAATTCTATAGAAAAGATATATAATTTCTATAGAAAAAATTCGTACGAATGTTTTTTTATGACAGTAAGTTGTAGTGTAAGGACAGTAGTAAGGTTTAATATTTAAATATTTAGAAACCTACAGATTTTTCAATTTTAAGATATCTATTACTTATAGCTTATTTTTTCTTACTTAAGTAGCAGAAATGTCTTCCTACGTTAAAACACATCGACAATAAGTGTGAGATAGGAAATATGGCATTATATGGAAAATGGTAGAAATGTTTTTCCATTGCAAAGAAGAACAATTATAAACCTTGTAAAAAAGGAGCTATCAAAAAATCCTGTACAAAAATATGTATATAATAACCGCAAGGAAGAAAAGAAAATAAAACAGAAGAATATACATATATTAATTTCAACAATGTATACAGAATATAAAAATACTATAGAATTCAAAGATAATAATCTCAAACTAACGAAGATATCACCGATTCCGCATAATATATAAAAATATGTAAAATATCCAAAGTAAACCAATTATTATAATATTTAATAGAGGAAGGATTAACATCAGCTTCCATTTCTTTTTTTTTTTTTTTTGTTATATTTTTAGGCTGACCTGCAAAGATAAACATAACCATATCAGTCGTATCTGATTACGGCGCTGATAAAATTCTAAAATATTCCAGATAACACATACACATAACATAGACATGAAATTATTCCATGATAGGTGTTCAGATATTTTCCTTACTTACAGTGTATATCACCAAAAACGCAATCCTTCTTTCCAACCTTTTTCATCCCTCGCAAATTTTCTTTTCTGTTTACCGCTACTACGATCCTCGCGAGACTAAAGTCGAGATGCACCCTTGAGCTCTAATGAAAGATCACAGCAGAAAGTGAAATAGGATCAAAATCGAAACAGAAGAGAAAGAGGAAGAGGGCAGAAAGAGAAGAGACGTGGAGAACAACTTCATAGCGGAGGGAGAAACGGGTGAATTTATTGTAGGGACGTATGCCACATAACTGGTGGGTTGTCTCAACTTCCATTCGGTGTTCAGCCTGGGCCTGCAGAGCAGGTCTTCTTTCGCGGCGCCGCGCCTTTCGGATAGATGGTAGGTGATGATTACAGGTTAGGAAAGGGAGGTGCACGGTCGCCGCGTAACGACGTACCAGCGTCGACACGCGCAGGGTTAAAATATACCGAACGAGCTGTTATCCGTGACAGCTATGCCTGCTCAACGATGCCCTGAAGAATGCGGATCAGCGAGGATTTTGAAACGGGATGCCGGGTCCCGAAGCTACGACATAGCTCCGCCGTGTTAAGGATGCTCCTATTTACCTATTATCGAGCTGTCAGATTAATTAAGCGTAATATTCTTCGGACGATTTTAGTTAAGTTAATTTGGCCTGCATCCTCGACATCGGCGGGGACACTGGAAATTAAAAACTTTTTATTTAGAATCGTTAACGTTTTACAACTTTTTCGTATTTTAGGATATTCTAATATCCTAATGAAATTGGGATTATTACTTTTAGGAATTTGTTAAATATTCGGTTTCAAATATTTCAATGAAATTCGGAACAATTAAAGATTTGCGGTAATAGATTACGCTCTTTAAGTTGCATTAATATACAGTTGTTCCAAGCGTATTTGTACATCACACTGTACTTGTTACAGCATATTGAAATATATTTCGTATCATTTGATATGGTATTTTATATGACTACAAGGATTTGATACTATGAAAATCAAATATAGAACCTAGTAAAGAACTCTTTATTAGAAGGGTAAATGATAAAAATGATTTTATACGAAAGTACCTGTAAACGTTGTAAATTCTTTCTGAACGCCATTGTAAATTCTTCTACAAAAAAATATTCTTGCTTTTCATTGGTATACCGTTTAGCCAACCCTGTGAATATACAAAATTTATATCCCGTACATCGACCTTACGCAAGGTATCCACGAGATAGAAACATTGTTTTCCTTGCTTTAAATTCTGTAATAGCTTCCAGAATAAAACAGGAATCCCTTTTAGTCGACCGTCTAAAGATCGCTCGTATTCGAAAGAATGATAATTTCATAACCGTCACAGGATAGGATTACGTAAAGATAAACTGCTTGAAAGCCCAGAAAGTATCCTTACCGGCCTTTTTATATAAGTTCGTATAAAACTCGAATCAATGAAACCAACTAAAGAGATTCATCTCCGTCGTAGTAATTATGTAATTACGTTTTATATTCTCGTCAAAGTGATTTAACCGTTATACGCGCCTTTCACTGTGCAACAGATACATCCGACCGATAAGCAGAAAGAAGAAAATACCGTTCGAGAAAAGATATATACCGGTTGCTTCAAAAGCGTAGATCAACCATAGAAGCTTTTGTCTGATGGATACATCCAGAATCTTACCTCATCTTTCAGAAAAGAAAGTTTCAAAGTGGAAGATTCAACGTATTAATCCATCATTTCCTATTTAAATCCTTAACTTATAATACCGAAGCATATTCGTCACAAGCTATAGTGACATAAATGTGATATAGATCCACTACGAGCAAGAACCGTATTCGACTTGAATCTTTATTTTAATTTCAGATTTCGTTTCAATTCCTAAAACTAAAAATCATTAAATCCTAATATACGTATAGTATTTTTTACATAAATCACAGTGCTAAAATCAAGTAATTAAATTTAATAAAATTAGATCTAGCTACTCGAAATAAATTATAAAAAAAGAGGTTAACAGACCGACAGTTTTGAGGCATGCTGTGTAGCATCAAAGAAAGTAAGACGTACCAAAAGTCGAAAAAAGATATTCCTCGCGAACTCGTAAACTAGATACATACGATGAATCTCCCCCCCCCTGTCTTTTATCGACCTCCGTTCCCCCTATCTCTGTTCCACTTTCTTTCGCTACTTTATTATTCCGTGATCGCTGGCGTATTTATCGGCGACGGAAGTTCGACGTAGGAGCATCGAGGCGCGAAGCTGAAACTGATTGCGACGCGAAACAAAACCGAGTAGGCGAAGAATGGCGCGACGAGTCCAGGGTATGGGGACGAAACGAAATTTTCGTCAGAAAATTATCGGGCCTGGGATCTAACGCGTTTTATGATAATCAGTTGAAATTCAGCAAACAATGCGATACCATCGAGCTGTCAAACCAGCGAAAATACACAGCTGGCGCGACGTCGAATGAATTTTCCCTCAGTTTGTCCGTCTAATTATTGCGCCGAAATTTCTACAAATTGTACCATGCTACTTTTCTGTTTGTTATATTTCAGTAGCATAACATTCCTATTGAATGTTCTAGCAAATTTCATATACCGGAATACAAACGATGTCCCAGTTTCCTTGTTGTCAATAACAATTTCTATTTGATTTGAATAAAAGTTTTGAATGATATCTGTGATGTTTTTATTTAGTTTTATGGCTAGTGATTTGTGGAGTTACATCTCGAACTGTCACGATCTGCAATTTGCGTTTATACCAATTGATAGGAACGAGCATGGCGTATTAGAATGGTGATGTAAAAAACATGACATGCATGAAAAAAAAAATTGCAAAACATACGATAATATCGATGTGATAATTAGTTAATTAGTAATCAAAGAAAGTGCATCAATCAGGCAAGAAAACAGATACCCACAACTAGAATTTGTAGAAATGTCTAGGTAAATTCTGTCCAAGATAGCAGCTAGTTGCAGCTAATTTTTTAGTCAACGATATTTGTGGACATAAGAAATAAAAAATATTTTTCAACTGCTTTCAGACGTTTTTATAGGACTAAAAGGCGATAATTTAAAGTTTCATCTGTCACACCTTTTTTGTTGTTTCACAAATAAAAAAACATTTATGGTACTGAATATGGTGATACTGATAACGACTGATATAGTAATAATTTCTGATATTAACAATGATCGATGCGTCGATTAATAAAATAATTAGAACATTTCTTTCACATCTTAACGGCAATAAAATTTCTGAAAATAATCTACATATAGATGTTTGAGTTAATAACGAAGTTTAAACATAAACAGGCTAAAGCGACGAAGTTGTAGCTTGGACTTTTATTGTCCTCTCTTTTCAAGGTTCATTATTAAATTACGCTGAAATTTAAGCTTTACTGTAGTCGCGTTCAAGTTAACTATGTAGCTATGTAAAACTATGTAAATTCCATAATCCCAACTTCAAAGACACCTCGTTTCTTTTTTCTAAGGTAATTTTTGCCGAGCTTTTATTCTTATAAGATGAACCCCTGATATAGCTAATTGAATTAAAATTCTCTTTCAAAAGTTTCAAACCAAAACAAAGATATTCCCGTAACAAATTGTTTTTATACAGATTTTAAGATTGAAAAACATTTCCCAAGTTATATAAATCAGTTAATTGATCTACCTCACATAAAATAATCCTACAAAAACATTGTCTATGTAACAGAAAAATCTGTAACTTACGCTTGCCGCTCATCAATTCTCTAAAATTTTCCATTTTCCTTCTCCTTCTCACCCAGTCAATTTTCAATTTTCGCTCTCAGCTGTACGAATAATTCGTAAACCATTCGTCAAAACTCGTCGATCCTAATTCAATGCAGCGTACAATTCCCAAACGGCGCACGGGGCAAATTAAATACTCAAGGGATGGTCGTTATTGCGAAACTTCGGTATAATTGGCGTCAGGAGTCATCGACGCCTCGAAATCAATCACAATATAAGAAGGCTCGAGCCCCTCGACTAATTCGTAAAAGTTTCGCCAGACGGATCCGGTAATGGAACTAGTTGCAGCTGATACCTTAGAAGCCCCGAGGAACATTCACCGAGCAAAACTCGCGACGTAGTTCTGTACGGTTGCCATCCGAATGCAAAGTCCTATCTGTAATGCGAGTGTCAACCAACTTTATGCTTGTGCTACTCTCTACGTCCACGTGTGTTTGAATAAGCGTATTCACTAGTATGTTGGTGAACGCTGGTTCGGGGGGTCGTAGGGCAAGAGAGCACGCGAGCAAAGTGACCCTCGCTTTGTACGGGCGAAAGTGCGGCTATACGGTGATAAGACAGTTTCCATGGTTCCCAAATGGCGATCGTTGATAACAGGGAGCAGCGAAGAGGATGGAAACGCGATGAAACGTAAAATCGGTTACTAATGTCACTTCGAACGGAGTTAGGCGACTCGGGCCATTATACGTCGTCCACTGAGAGCCGCTGTGCACAGTCGGGCAAAAACTGATCCTCGAATTCGTAATTGAATCGAAAAAACGGCGGGACTGCCAGGGGCGGAATTCGAACTGGTCGGATAACGCATGTGTAAATGACTGTTTCTACGGCTAAATCGGCCATTCCGTTCGACGAAGAGCGATTAAGGGGTGGTTTACGCTTGATGGAAGCAAGAAATTGTTGGTCAGCCTGTGACTGCTGATGGGCATTTTGTGCCTCATTCATCTACTTCGTTTACGTATGCGCGTTTCGCGTCGTTAGGGAAAAGTAAGCTTCGTTTTAAGGGAAGTTAAAAAAGTGGTTTTCAGAAATTAATTGGTAGCTTGAATTACGTTGCCCAGGGTGGGCTTGATCTTTGATCTTGATTATTAATTCCTTGATGATATATCAAGTTAGAGAGTAATTTAAAGTATACGATTTATACATGGTACAATTACTAAGTTTCAGTAACAGTTAAAGCAGCTTTATATTCGCAAACCACAAAGGAAAGGTATGACAAGTTCATTTTTGTTCATTTCCTCACTTCGATACCACTTATAAAATAGACGATTCGGTTAAACGGAAATATCCTTTTTTTCTTAAGAAGTATTGCATTGCTCTAAAAACCTTCATAAATATTCTAGAATATCATTTTAGAGCTTAAGAATTAGAAACTCAAGAATTTAGAAGAAAAGCGTCATAGAATACGCTACTTAACGTAAGTTAGAACGAAGCAAAAGATGTAATAAAGTTATTCCTTCGGAAAGCGCGTGGGTGTGGCTATGAAATTGCTCGAAATTACTCGGAGAACAGAGTTATTAACGCGATTGCCCTTTCCAAAAATACAAAGTTTAATCGCGCCTGGCTAAGTTGCTTCGTAGAATATCGAGAGTTTTCGTTCGGAAGTTCGAGGCGTTTTGAAAGCAGGGGCCAACGATGGAAATGGTTTCTGATACAACGAGCAGGCATCTGTGTGCTGCGGCAGCGCGCCGTCATACTTACCCTTTATTACAATTCGTAAAAGGATGAAAACCAAGAAGACATGACAAAAAGGCTGATACTTTAGGAAACGTCGCTATCGTGTTTTGTGTTTATAGTGATTGGAATGATTACGTTTATCGAGCTCGGTGCGCATCTACAGTTTACGGAATGGGAAAGAGAAAGAAGATCGCCTGCAATGCATCCTCCCAGACACTACAATCTCTTTTCAGCGAAAGGCTCCAATCCATCGTCGCGTATTTTTTTTATTTAAGAAGCATCAGTACGATTGCGATGAATAATTCTAGATTGCGTGGAAAGATCGAAAGAGAATTTTAATGAGACACGACATACTTAGAGATGTAGAGTTGAAGAGAATCGTGTTGCGCGAGAATCATTATTTCTGGATTATTTCTTTGTTAACCCTTTTGACGACGATTTTCTTTTCATCAATAAACACAGTAAAATAATAATTTTTATGTTGTATATTCAGCGGTTAAAGAAATAAGTTTAAGCATATTGTTGAAATCGGAATATGTAGTCCCAAATTTTCTACAGCACACACTGTTTATACAGTTTTTCTAGGTTATGTTATAAACCTGGCAGTATCGACGCGAAGTACGCTCCGAGTAGCGGTCATAACGATAAACAACTGAATTCAGGAGCATATATCCCAGTAGACATACTGAAGTTTACGTTCCGACGTATTGTCCCAATAGTCTTGAAAGGTTTAAATATAATTTGTCTAGTTTCGCCAGTTATTAGAGAAGACTCTACGGATTTATACACAGTTATAAATCTCAAGAGATTAGATTCTTTCGGTTGCTGGGAAGATTTTAGGTCCTATTTGTATTGTTGTCAGGGTCTGATGAAGCCTATTGTTAATTGAGGATACTGGTTATTCATTCCATAAGTGAATTTGATGTTATATTCATATTATTTCCTGTATTCTTCAAAAGGAACGTGCCATGTTGTACTTTAGCAGTCTACCATGCTTGTCATACAAATTTCTCGGAAACTTCTGACAAACATTCATTGTACAGAAATGTATATAGAATTAAAAAATAGGTAAAGAAACTTGGTTGCGGAACGTCAAAGCGTATTTCCACAACGTCTTGAAACTTCGCGAAGCTTCCAATCTCATCCGGAAATGTATCAATAGATCTAAGAAGAAGCCTTTGACATTCCAGTTACAAGAGAACACGCATTACTTCGTCGTGTTCGTTCGAATTCGCCGTTTGTACGCTTTGACGTCTATTTATCCAGTATCGGGTACTTTCATTACTCGAATTCAGAATCCTTCTATCCAATCTTCCAGCTACGTCTGGCTTTATGTTAATCTCCTCTCAGACGATCCTGTCCAAAAATTACGCGATCTTCGTTCGTTTCGTCGTCTGTAATAGTGAAATTGTCCGCATCTCGAATAGTACAATTTTATCTCATAGGATGCTTCTATTGAGATATATGTAATTTTGTGCGCTACACCGAATCAGTCGCGCAGTAGTGATGCACATATATGAATGTAAGTATGTGTGTGAGTATGTGCGTACGCAACGTCTCGTATAACAAAAGAATATCACTGTTCCGTATGCATGATAAAAGTGAGACTAGAAGAGTGCTAAAACACGTGTAATGGGTATCTGTGAACGTCTTGTAAATCACATATTAAATAAATAGAAAACTATTTTATTATCATCTCTACATATAATGAAAATGTTCCTACATATTTATTTCGGCAATTACGATCCACAATTCTCAACAGCTTCGAAGTTCACAATTAACCTATTAACATAGTAATTATTTTTCTCAGTAAACGTTCTTATGTATAAATTTTGTTGTGATCTTCAAAGCCTATACTTGTACCAAGTATCTTGTATACTTTCAGCTTCTATGTATATTTTCAGATTTGTTTCAAACTTTACTAATACAGCCATTATAATAGGTTCTTGTCACGATGCTAGTGAAATTTCACAACGTTTTGTATAGTACAGATAATAATATATTTCTAACCGGTTTCTACAAACATTCAAATATTTATATTAATAGTTATATTACAGTGGATTTACTGTATACATATTTAGACTTCACTGAAATTTGTATTCGGATGGTTCGCGTTTGGAGCACTTGTTTTATGTCTGTAGGTTTCGTTTTATTAGTCGTAAAGTGAGCTTTATAAAAAATAAAATAGAACAAAACTTATAGGTTAACAAGGAAAAGCCAAAAAAGAAGCTCATGAGTTAACAAGAGAAGGTCTCAAACGAATATATATGTCTATGGATGGATTATATCATAAATATCATGCTGGAAAGTCTAGCTGAAATGTAAATGTCTAAATAGCTACGTAAGAAACGAACCAAAATATTTTACACGTATTGGTTTAATAACTGTCCTCGTCAACACTAAACCTACCGGCGCGGTCAAATTGACCGCTCTCGCGACTTCTACACATATTTAACCATATTTAAACTTTATGATACCGCTTCATAATTTCTGACTTTTCCTAAAACATGCATACAGTATATTTTTCGGTAATTAATTTTAGTTTGCTCTTTTATTTTCTGAGAAAAATTTGTACTCTGTCTTGCCTACCGTGAGCGGTCATTTTGACCGCCCGACAAAATATGTTAGTTATTCTTAAAATAAATGCAATCAGTACAAAGAAAAGGCTATTTCAAGGTCAGATGACAAACAAAATCAGTAATAACAAATAATAACAGCTGTTACACCCGCTGTTACACAAGATAGCCACCAGCAGTCAAGACATATCAACTCAGGTCCATAATAATCCTGAGGAACCGCCACAAAATTTAGCATTTTTTACAGTCTATTGTTACAAACATTTTAAAAGTCGAGAAGTTTCTTAGGGTTATTGCTCATTGCTATAAAACAGGGGAAAAGCTTTCCCAACTCCACCCTCGAGTAACCGTTGGTGGAGAACGGTCAATACTCATCAATATTTTCGTATAAATATCGTAAAAAAATCTGAAAAAAAATCTCTGTATAATGGGGAACAACAATTGAATAGTAATAACATAGAGATTCTGGGCAAGTAACAACAAACAGCGTTTCTCATTAAAAAGACCATGTTTAATCAAATAATCCACTTTCCCTAATTTTCTTATTAGGAATGAGAAGAGAAACAAATGAATCGTATCTATAACGTAGGAAATTTCCAAAATGGAAACTAAGTTCTAGAAAAGAGGCATGGAGAGAAAAAATGGACCAAGTCACACATCTTTTTCAAATGTGAGCTTATTTATACTAAGTATATTTATATAACTTGTGTAAGCATATTTATTCTATATGGTGTATTTATGTACATATTTGTTTACATATTTGTTAAATATATTTATTCTAACAAGTCCTATCAATCATAGAAAAGAGGAGGAATTCATTTCTTGCATATTAAGTTCGGATGTTATAGAATCAATTATTGCACTGAATATTTTAAAGTGCCCTATATACTACATTGAAATTGAAAGAAAAAGAAATTTTATTATCTTCTTTGTGCCAATTTTGTTTTTTTTCATCTGATTAAAAATAGCTAGTCATTATTTCGTAACAGCCAACAGAGAACAAAAAGCACTTCAAATTAATATCCTTGAAAAATGAAAAAATGCTAGACAGGATATTTTAGTTAAGGCTGTTAGACAACGGATAACATAATTTGTTATCACCGTTACTCCACTTTCTCTGAATATCTCAAATATTTGACTATCGAACCAAAATCGCTGTCTAAAAATCTATATCACCATCAAACTCGTCAGTTAACTACCTAAACAAAAAGCACGGCGTTGAATTTTGCGAATTCAGCCCCGTTACGCTTCCGATTCATTTATTTTTCCTCTGTATCTTTTTTCCCCGAGGCTTCGGTGATACGCTCAGTGAACTCAGTTTCGACGAAAAATAGATTAAAAAACGTGTCGTTGTTTGGGCGAGGAAAGAAACAAAAAAGAGAAATCATCTCTCTGTTGCGTCCCTTGATTCTCCATTCGGCAAAAATCCAACGTGCCGCGTCGGGTCGTTAATGTTGGTTTGCCTCTTTCTGATTTTAATGAACTTCCGGAAATTCAAGACGGGCCACCTTCCGTGACCCTGTAATGAAATTCGACTGGGACGTTATTATGTTCCGGGTAAGGCAGTGGCGACCGCAGAAGGTAAAACAGCACCGCAGCAAGTACGAGTGATTAGGGGAGGAAATATGATAGAATTGTAAACGTTATATGCTACGGGAAGCTCCACAGGTAAGTACGTTCCAATTACGCTGTAGCTTACAGCACACGGGTGTACGCTCTCAGCCAGTAAGTTTAATTTACAGAGAGGTAACTTGACGAACTTGAAATGAACCATGGAAGAAAACTAACATCTTCTCCCGCCATTGCACGCTGCGAGGGTTTAATGAATTTGCGACTGCAATCTGCAGAAAACGCGTTATTCAACGATTGTACTTTCTTATTTCGGATTAATGACTCAAGATATGGAAATTTTTAGTGATTTATATTGGAGGAAGATATTAACAACATTTGCACGACATTTAACAGCATCTCTCAAGCAAGAAAAAAATGTTATTAGCATTTATCTGAAATATGATGAGAAAGTTGCAAAATATGGAAGAAATAGAAGCATGGCAGCGATCAAACTCGTCCACGCATTACAATTAATCTTCATTTTCTTCAAATTTTGATCCAACTACAGAATAATAATTATTCATCTATATTGACATAATAATTTCTTAGAATTTCTGCTGATATCAATTGGTTTGGAATTGAACGAATTTGAAGTACCTTCAGATTGTTGCTACGGGAGAACTATAAACAACAATACGCTGGCCGAGTTTGTGCCCATATATGTATGTGTTGAGTGTCATGAAAGAACTGTACTCAGTTTAAAAACAGAATCAATGTAAAGCACTTATGTTTGGAATGATTACAAAGTGCGAAAAGGACCTGGGTAATCAAAGATATTATTAAGTCGAAAACCCAAACAGATGAGACTTTTCTGCATCGCAGCTGTCAACGCGGATGTTTGGAATGGGCACTTTGAATTCCAAATTGTAATATAATTACATATAATTACATATAACTTAAAATATTTAATTTGCATATTAATCGACAAGAAAGCGGATCAGAGTGGAACGTGTTATTGCTCGCTGTTCGTATGTAGCAAAGATTTTGTGATGATTCGGATTTTCTCGATTCCAAATTTCAATTGATTTACCAACAAAATTTCTAAAGAATTATTACGTTGATGGATCTGTATGAGAAGAAGATGAAGATTAAGTGTAACGCATGGGTAAGTTCGATCGCTGTCGGTTTTTTCATTTTTGCTCTGATCTTTTTTCAACTGTTCCATTATATTTCGGATGCATGTTAATAACTTTCTTTTTCCTTGGAAAATGCTCTTAAATGTCCTGCAATTTATCCACTAATTTTTTATTATTTTTTTATACTTAGTACACAAATATATAAATTGGTAATTTAAAGTGAGATAAAATTAAGCGACTGCCGATTAACATCTTCGACAAGATGTCTTATGATTTGAATCGAGTTTGAAGCCTAATTTTAATTCCAGTTTTTTAGATTAAAAATTGTTTGTCCTTCCGGAAGAGACCCTCGACGATTGACGCGGTCAGACGCGTGCGGGCACTCACGGAGGACATGGTTTCCCGGAACGGCGTGGCGCTGGCGGTCTCTTTGGACATTGTCAACGCGTTCAACTCCATGCCATGGGATAGGATAGTGGCGGCCCTGGAGCACTTCGAGGTTCCCAGCTACCTCGTCCGGTTGATCCGAGCCTACCTCGACGACAGGTGGGTATGCTACGCCAGCAAGGAAGGGAAGGAAAGGCGGCCCGTCGAGCGCGGCGTTCCATAGGGCTCGGTGTTGGGACCGATCCTGTGAAACGTCACGTACGACAAGGTACTGCGATGCTCGCTGCCCCCGGTCGCGGCCATGGTGTGCTATGCGGACGACACTCTGATCCTGGTCGGGGGGTCGTGGTTGGCACGAGACGCTGCGCATCGGCGAAATCGCAACGGCCTGCGCGACTCATGCTGTGCGCGGACTGGGCCTGAGGGTCTCCCCTGCGAAGTCGGAGGCCATCTGGTTTTACGACAAGAAATGGCGAGGGACTCCACCGCCCGGTCTAAGCATAAACATGGCAGGCGAGACCGTCGGGATGGGATCGCAGATGAAATACCTTCGCATTTCGCACTTCGCACTTCGCGATACGCACGATACGCACTTCGACTCCCTGATTCCGAAGGTGTCGGCGGCTGCCAATGCTTTGTGCGGCCTGCTGCCGAACATCGGCGGGCAGCATCCTGCTGCTCAGGAGGCTGCATAAGGTAACCGCCATTAGAATCATTAGGGCATACCAGACGGTGTCCCACGCGTCGGCGACCGCTCTAGCTGCGTCCCCTCCGTGGGAGCTTCGGGCACTGGCGCTCAAAAGGAGATACCCGCTGGAGAGTATGAGACTCGGGAGAAGACTTGACCGAGCAAGCGGCCACAAACGACCTAGGAACCGCCGAGGAGGACGCGTGGGGCCAGTGGCGATTCCAGCTGATCAACGAGGGAGGCGAACATCGAGGCACGGAAGCGGTCCTCCCAAACTGGGAGACATAGAGAAGCCGCCGCGACCTCCCGCTCACCTACAGGATGACCTAGGTGCTCACTGGATACGGCATGTTCGGCGAGTACCTGAAAAAAATCGGACGGGAGACGACGGACATTTGTCACCATCGCTGAGAGAGCAGGGACACAGTGCAGGACACGCTGGAACTCTGTCCAACGTGGGAGCTGCCCCGCTACACTCTGCGGCACGCCATAGGAGAAAGATTGACCCCTTCAGCGATTGTAGAAGCGATGTTGAGAGGGTCACAGGAATACGAGGCCGTCCGCCTCTTCTGCGAGCGAGTTATGCTCGCGAAGGAGCGAGCAGAAAGGGAAAGAAAGAAAAACTCTCACCCTTGTAGGATAAGACGATGGAGGAGAATGGCAGTCAGGCGACCTTGAGCCGCTCCATCGCCGTTCCAACGGACCACGACTAGAAGAGGCGATAGCGCTAGGGGCAATGGTCCCCCCCCCCTCCCTAACGCCAAATTCAATAGTCAGGAATTATTAGGACTGGCTCGAACAAGAGGACGCGGGAAGGGGGTGCAACAGAAGTTAATTCATAAGAGGTTCCTGGAGCACTCCTGTCATACGCTTAGGATGGTCATCATGGAGTTTTAGTCGGTAGGAGTCCGACACTACTCTGCTGTTACGCGGTTATTAGCAACAGCGGAGCGTCCATGAGGATTTCTCCACGTACAAAAAAAAAGATTAAAAATTGTTAATTAGAAATTGCGCATGATTGTGCATATATCGTATAATAAGTATATTGATTTATAAAAAGTATTATCGATTAAAGATTAATACTTTCATCACAAAAGAGCATAACACGTTAAAACATATATTTGTACTGCCATTAAAAAGTTCTATCTATTTCGAAAATGCAGCTCGAACTCGCAAGCGTGTTATGTTAATTGTATTTTGTAATTTAAATCAATACGTCGTACGTATCATACAGCTTCGTAATTAGCAAATTTGTAGGATCGCTAAGAGAAACATACAGAGATTGTTTATTGTCTAACACACCCCCGTCCTAAACTTTTTAATTCCATCTCCACAAATTTTCGTACACAATTATACGTAAACATCACGTCTACATATTATTTCTCATATGACTCGAAAAAATTTGCGTAAAAGTTATCGATATCGTCGCGAAGTGTAGTAAAATAATTTATAATAAATTACGAAGAACTGAATAAGTGATTTGGAGATGGAAAATAGATTTGTTTAGATAAAAGTCAATAATATCATATACTTTTCTTTCCTCCATTTGTTCTTTTTGAGCAAAAGTTCTCAAAAAGACCCATGTTTGTTGGGGTATGGGCCATAAATTAATACTAAAATCAAGTTATATTAACGAATTTACGAAAGGTAATAATATTATATTTGCCCTTCATTTTTTTTGGTGAAAGAGATTCTTGAAAAGCGAATAATTTCGTTTATTAAGCTATAAATTCTAGATTGAGATGACAATAAAGTTACATTAATTTATTTACTCGGAAGTTAACGATATTATTATACATATTTTCTACGCTTCGGACAAAAAGAATTCATGAAAAAATGTAGTTTCGTTTGTTGAACTATGGACAGTAGGTTAATACTACAACCAAGTTACATAGAAAAAAAGTTTTGCTTGTCGGTTGGTCCGATATAGCCGGTTCGTTTCGCTGAACCTTTTTCGAAAATTTATATGGCAACTGCAGCCAACATGCTTCCCTTGATGTCAGCTAACAGAATATAGAGTTTCGATGATTGGAACGACTTTGAGTTGCGGAGCGACATGACGAGAAAAATTTTCGTTCCCAAACCGATACGACTACCTGGTTTTCGCAACTTTTCGATGTAACCTAAACCACCTATATCTTCGTATTTAATCAAACGAGAATTCCTTTTATAGATTATATGTTTTAAATCCATATGATTTAAAAGTAATCAAAAGCGAAGAAACAACTTTAAATTTCATATAAACAGCTTTACTACTTTTACATTCTACCGTTTAAATTCCAAATTCAAATGTATTAATATTATATGTATATATTATATCGAATAAAGTCATATAAAGTAATACCTGATCATTTTGCATAAAATTCTCTTATCATTCGTAACCGTACTACTATCCTGTGAAATTTTATACATCGTAATCATCCTTACAATATCCATATTTTCATCGCTTGTGTTACATATGTCATATCTGTGAAAATGAAAGATCTAAAGGCTGATAAAAAAAACTGCTTCATTGGGAGACAAGTAATATTATAATAAAAATAAGTAATATTTAACAGAATATTAAACATTTATATCGCCAATATCTAGCGATAGATATATTATCGTTCATTCCCAATCTATTAATACAAACTGGAAGAAAATGTATATTTTTTAAATTGGTAGGAAATTGCCATCCATCTAGCCTGTATAATTCCATAGACAGAAAGCAATAGCGGTGTTACCCGTGGAAACTGGGTGATAACTCGGAAAATCGTAGGAACGGTTGCGCAACTTTTTTCGAACAACCCATTTTTAACGAGTCCGCGTGCACACATTTCCAGTATAACGGCGCATCGAACTCCCGCTACGTTCGCGCTCGATTTCAACGTTGGAAAACGCTTGAACGGCTCGAAAGTGGCATGGAACGGTCCAGCAACAAAAAAATTGGCTCTCGCCGAGCGTCGTCGCGAAATAGAAGAAGTTATCGATTCGAGTATTAATGAGAATCGTGGACGAGCATGAAAACAGGACGAGACGCGAAAGTCAAGCACCCATCTTCGAAGTTAACGCGTCGTAAAAGCGCGTGCTGCGTCGTAATCGTAAACACTTTTCTACGCGACGTTAAATACCTTTGTCCCATCGTTCCATACTGTCGGCAATAAAAAAAAAAAAAAAAAAAAAAATGTAGAAAAGAGAAAAAGAAGCCAACTTTCGATGGAAGTCAGAAACGTGCAGCAGATGCGCGTCGAGTACACGTACCGCAGAAAACATTTGCAAAAACGGACGATCCACGGTGTGAATCGCAACGATCCAGGCTACGAGTGGTTATATTCATATTGGCGAAGGAGAAAATGATATTGGCGTGGTCGTGAAAGTTATCATAGCCGTACAGATAAAAGTGAAATTTTGTATCCCGCGTTTTCCACTACATACGTCCCTTTCATGATATTTATGTCGCAGAGGCTCCTCTATATACATACGGTTTATGAAAACGATTATATTGTAGTATTTTTAATATGACTAGATTAAGATTAAGCCTGACAACGCAGACTTATTAAGAAAATGACAAAACAAATTGAAGACACGAGTTCTTGAAGTATGTAGAAATATGTAATTATAACAAGAAGTTCGCACTGGAAGGTAAATTTCTACCAGGAGTAAATTTCTTCAATTTCGAACAACACGATTGACATACAACATTTACAAGACTTTTACACATTTGTATGATGGTTATCGTTACATCCTTGACTCAGTTTCAAAACATGTCAGACTATCACAGACCTATCGAAGTTTACCCCAAGTTCAGAAGAGGCAGAATTAATTAAGACAACGTTGCAGTATTTCCATTGTTATCGAACAGAAGAAATTATAGAATTACAGAGGAGAGATATGATAAGCTACACCTGCTGTTCTTTATGAAAAAATTAGTTTTTAAATTCAATACGTCGTCAACTAATTCCATATTAATTTAGCTGTTTTCAATTGATCGAGGAATTACTAATAATAATAATAATAAAAAATATATATGTCGGAGATATGAACTGCCACCCACTCACAAGTTATCTACTACACCGAGCAATACAAAAATCAACAAGTATAGACTTATCGTGTTTTTTCCGTTAAAAAAAGGCAAACTTTTACGTTTTGACAATGCAATAGCATTTACTTATTGCGATATTTTGTCGTTCCTTTGTATCGCGGGCTATTTGCCGTGCAACTGAATCACGGTATTCCGAAGCAATACTACGCCACTTTTGAACTACATTCCGTTGGGTATCGTTTGAAGTTCTTGCGACAGCGGAATTATCGAGGAACTTGTATACTTTCGAAATGAAGTTTTGTGCCTTGCTTCGCGTTGTTAGCGAACATGTTGGAAGCTTTTGAACTTTGGGACGTTACGAAGAAAAAGGAAGTGTCTACAAAGCGGACTTGACATTTCTGGTAAATTTCCCGTTAAATTTGAAAGAAATCCTCGTTTCAAGTTATCTTTTACAATCAGATACGTCTCAGCACTTTGTAATTGGCTTATTAGCGTTACTTAGTGTTTCAGTATGGTCGTTTGTAGTAAAAAATGTAAAAAGGAACGAGATCGTTAAAGACACAAACCATCCATTTAATTTTCTCGGGTAATTGGAAAGGAAGATCGACGACGTTCGATTGGATCTCGAATCGTCAATTCCATTGCTACACGTCGTAAAGATAACAACTACGTAAGAATTCAATGTCTCGGTCGGAGAATTTCCCGAATTTATTCATTGGATAATTAATAACTTCTTCTAGGTGTATAGATCAATCTAATTGTATAATAATTTTCGAAGCTCATTAAGAGAAACAATGGATAATTTGTATATGTTTTAAGATGATTAATAGATTAATAGATATTAATTATAAAACAGTGGAGGCACTTAAAAAATATCAGATCGAACGAGATTGAAACATTGTCAGATATATGAGATCCGGTTTAAATAAATGAAGATGTTACACGTCTCTTATTAATTCTTTAGAAGAAGAAATATCTGCGTTGATTTATGATTAAATTACGAGCCAGGATTATCAGAGATTTTATCTTCAACTAGCTTAAATTTGAAGGCAATTAGAAGAGCCAGGAATTTCGTATGTAACAAACGACTTTAGAACTCTCTCTGCTGGAACGAAGATATTTTTATCGTATGATCAAAGGATCGTACAAGAGACGATATATGTAATTTCTTCGGGCATCTTCATCGTTATGCAAAGGAATACCTTGCATGATGCATAATCGAAGCATAATGAAAGAAAAATATTTGCAACATCGCAACACATTTTCGAAAGAATGTATAAATAAATTTTAATTACAGATCTAATTTCCACATTTTCGCTATTAAATTAAAAATGATGTTATACAAAATTGAAATATATAATCCACTTCGCGTTATCGACTGCCACTTTATTATTTGGAGTGCTACAAAGAAAAGTCAAAGACTTGAAAGGTTCGTGATAGTCGTGAAGAAAAATAAAAAAATGCTTAATTAGGGAAGATTCTAGACATTTCTCGATACAAGGATATTTTAGCATAAAACGTAATTTCGCATGCAGCATATGAAATATTTAGCATTACAATATAATTTACATCTGGTAAGACTACTCGGTGAGCTTAATTTTCTAGGCCATAATAAATAATAGAGAAAAAAGTGTGTTTCAGACAATATCAAAATTAATATCAAAATTTATACGTACATATGAATAGTGCGTTCGAAAATTTCAAATAAAAATTTCAAATACGTTATTACATTTCACTGCAAAAAGGTTAACCTTACACACCATATTAATTTTTCTCAACGAGTGTCATAAATCCTTAAATTTTTATTGTGTGACACTTTGTATATTCTTATATTTGCAAGATTGCAAAGAAAACATCATTGAAAATAAACAGAATAAAATCACGTACGGCGACGCATTATCTCCAGTGGAACTGTTAAGATCAAAGGCAGACACTCGTATCCCGGTGCAAAAGCACGTTCACGCGCCCGTTTCTGATGCTTTGTAAAGCGATCAGAAATCCGCGCGCAACTCCTTTACTCGCGCGAAAATCAACTTCTCGATGTATCGCGTGTTGGAGTTATTTCCATTTAAGACTAATTTAATTTTCTCCGATTTTCTGTTCCGAATTCTGAACAACTTTTTCCTATGCATGTTACCGCCGTTCGGTTTTAATTTCCAAAATATTCGCAAAAAATTTTTGTTAAACTTACCTTATGAATATATTCATTCATGACGTGAATTGTGGTACAGGCGGTAGCCTGACCGCGACCACATTCCTATAATATAGTCTAAGCTACGCGATAAAGGAGAAAAGTTAAAGTTGTTCAGAATGATGACCTCGAGATAATGATGACAAGATATTTCAAGCTCATTGACATCGGCGAAGAGCCCGCACTTCTAAATAATTACCATAAACATTATTATACCGCGTTCTCGGTGATTTGAGTCGAGGTCGAGCGACAATTCTCAACCTACTCGATTCCTCTGCCTTCTTCTTTTAGGATTTTGCGAAAGAATTTCCACTTGAACGTAGATTTTGTTTGAATTAAAACTTGTGTATTAACTTTCGATAAGCAATGTGACATTATTTAATTCAATATGCATTATATCGGACGATAGGTAAAAAGATCCTCTTTGAGAAAAAATAATGCTACTGTGAATCCGATGCAACCAAATAGACCGCATATTTCCTCTACACTCATACAATAATAATAATATTAGGCAAGAACTAAAAACAATTTTCTTTGCAGAAAAACGATGGATACTGTAAATGATTTGATACAACCAAATAGAACAAATTATATATGCCTACGTGTGGACAAAATGGCTGCCTAATTGTGAATAAAACCTAATCTATTATGAGGATCCGCCTAAACTTAACTTCAGTTAAATCGCCTAATTACACACGAGAAAGAATATGCGTTCAAAGGAACCAGAACAAAATTCGAGGAACAAATAATAGGAAGATGTCCTGTTCTATGGTGGACAATCAAAAGACTAAAGGAAATTAAAATTACCATCAAAAGTAACTCGAAATAATTACTAGAATTTCTCGCGTGTCGGACAGCGCTGTACCTTATCAAAATACCGAAGATGGTGGCCTCTAGGAACGGTTACCGTCGAAAAGAAACATTTTCATCGGGACAACAACGTCCGAAGTTGAGAGTGGACTTCCAAAGAGAAGAATGTTGACTTTAAAAGATCCTCAAAAGCCGGCGAGTACGTGTAGATAACGAGATAGCAGTAGGTTTAATATACTTACACGCGTGCAACCAGTTTCTGTAGGTGAATCCACCGACTGGCACTGTGCTCTTTTTTCTTCTTTTTCTCTCCTTTTTTTAGCCGCTCGTTCTAACTCCTTTTCCTTTTATGTCTATATGTACACCTCCGTTCACAAGTATCAAAACATTTGCAAAAACTTTAGAAAATTTAGGTAACCTCAAAAAATCATTAGAAAGTTATCATTAAGAAAACTCTAAGAATTATTATTTCATTTGAAATGTTAGATTATATAAGATCCATATATTCAATATTATAATAACAATCTCGTTAATTTGATATAACAGAATTAACTTTCTTCTTGTTTACGAATACCTATCGTTTCTCTTGATTATTGTTTTGCTTAATTTTTCGCTACAAGTTATTTAAAAATACGGATTCAGATTTTACGCAGTCTTCTGGAGAAACTTTCTATCTAATTCGTCTGCAATGCTCTCAACAGCATCTTGTAAACTGTATATGTCAACGCGTTATTGTTATAATTTGCTATATCACTGTAATTCTTCCAAATAGCCTCAGCGCTTTTTGTTTTTTACATATTGGATCGGAACTTTGCATGAATATAAAGTTGTAATCGATCAATTCCTTGATACATTAGATTAAATGTCACGTTTCGTATGAGATCAGCGGCTTACTTATGAACGGAAGTATATGTGCATCTCGTGATGTATAAATCGGGTAAGTGTCGGTATATACGCGTACGAAGTGATAGTATGGTTGAATGTCTTTCCACTGGAAATTTCCACCAAAACCGTCCCGATTTCGACGTTTTTCTCTTTTCGCGGAAAAGGACGGGTTCTCCAACGATGGCTCCATGTACACGCTCTATGTAGCCGGATTCTTCAAGACGTCTTATCGGATTCCGCGCACGCTGAAAGAAACGACGCGCATCTCGTCCCAACGTTCTCTATAACTCGCCTTTCTAAAAGGCTGTCGTTGCCTGTGGACCGCTCGCAACCGGCAAGAATTCGAGCCGTTTGAAGCGGTTGATAGTGCCAGTATCGATTCCGATGGACTTCTTTGCTCGCCTCCCTTGTTTTTTTTCAACCTATCCCCGCTTCCAAAAGGTATGCCTTTTCCTTGCCACGAATTCGCTGCAATTTCGAGCAACGTCTCCTCTGTGTCTGTCTGGTTCTGTCTCAGTTGCTGACTGTTTGGCGCAATCTCGCCTTTCCTTCTTGTAGATCGTTACCTTAGTTCCCTTTTCGTGTAGCAATTGTTAATTCGTATCAGTGGTACTTAAGATAGAAGCACGGGCTAGTGGTGTATCTATCCGAAGTGATGACTGCTTGCAGATAGGAATACATATGTCGGAGATGACGGGATTTTTGGGAAGATTCCCAATACTTTAGTCTAAACTATTTATTATAGCAGTACTTAAATAATAAAACTTAGAAATAGTTGTTATGATTCAATCTTATTATGTTTGTCCGAGATTTGTGACGGTGGGCTTGGGCTCGAGATGACACAACTGGTCGCCGAACGTAGCCACGGTCATGGGATGAACGATTTTACCTAACAGAGAAGTGCCAATATTGTGGGACACACGTTGCATTAACAATCAAACCCCGGGCAGGAGCAATGTCAGCTCTACGCAGGTCTGCCTAGCAACGGCGGCTGGAAGTTTGTTGGTATCCCCGGCCAATATGCAACGAACAAACGCGATCGTAAGGAGAGGAAAATTCCCATCAGTCTTTTATTCTTGCGATCACCTTAGAGAGTTTGCACATCGTCTTTACGTGCAGTATTGTACCGAGCGTCACAGCAAACGTTACTTTGTGCTTCAAAATATATTCTACGTTTAACAAAGAGTTACCCCGTTGACCGTGGATTCGTTATTGAACCTAAGAACATTGTCACTAACATCTCGAGTGTTTAATCACCACGGTTATTTGTCAAACTTTGTAAAAATCAATATTTATACCAGTAAATATAATCTCTATTGTACAACACCGATGGCTAGTCCGAATGAAGATTCGTTACATGCCCATAAACCTAACGATAACCCGACATATATATATATATATATATATATATATATATATATACAGGGTGGTTGGTAACTGGTGGTACAAGCTGAAAGGGGGCGCGAAATTCTACGCGAAAAAAGAAGTCGAAAATATAGAATAAAAATTTTTTTTTAATTTTTTTTTTAATTTTTCCATCGAGACAACGATCCATTATAACGAGACGTGATAAAGTGCACGCGTACCGAGCGAAAATTCAAAGTCGATTTTCTCGAAAACAAAGCCTCAAACGAAAAATTTTTATTCTATATTTTCGACTTCTTTTTTCGCGTAGAATCACCTCCTTTCCGCTTGTACCACCAGTTACCAACCACCCTGTATATATGAGAGAGAGAGAGAGAGAGGGTTATATACATATATTATGAGCACATTGCTGATTTTTATGCATTTACGGAAAAAGTGAAAAAAGTTGCAAAAATACACAAAATGCAGGTAATACGAAAAATATATAAAATATCCAAAGTATAGTGCTTTCTATAATATTCGGTAAGTAAAACAATTTTCTACCGACGATTTACTTTTTAAGTTATATCCTTAAAAGTTTGAATTTACATAAAAAATCCGAAATTGTCAGTAATGTTTAAATGAAATTCAATTTTTTACGTGTGTCGCGAGTTATGGTAAAAATGTAGTAAACAGCAATATGGTGATACATTTGGAATATTCAAAATAAGTGGAGTGCGTTAAAAATAAATAGAGATACAAACAGCGTGGGATTACGATAAGGAAAGAACAGAAAGAAGCTGTTCTAAGAAAACGAAGAAAGGAACGTGGAGAAGCAATGTTTGCGGTAATAATTGATGCATTTATTCTCATCAGAACTGTCGGTGACGATGCCGCGATTAATTACAACATTTATATTAAATGAACAAATATATTTGTACCATTTTCCGTACTTTTGATGTAAACAACAAAGTGCCTATACAATTTTATTCGTATATCGTATATCGAAAGATACGCCCATTTGATAAATGATATATCACATCCATTTTCATTGTTGTTTGTGTTCTAGCGCAAAAACTTACACAGTTTTTCACCAGTGCATTACACTATATGCACGCCGTGCTGAAATAAATAACACCACTCCGGCTATTATGGGAAAGGTATATGCCATTCGTTCAGTACTCGACCAACTAACCCGCCGTTGCAAACACGAAAAGAGATCCGCGGATTTGAATACTAATTTCCACGACGAACCGTTTGCTTAAAACAACCATAAACCGTATAATTCATTAATTGGGGGCGATGAACCAAAAAATAACAAAATTTACGAAAACCAACTCCAAAAAAAATCAGCGATATCTCACCGAGTAAAAAAGAGTACAGCTATCTTGGAATTTATGCTCTCGGAAAAAAGCATCCCTATTTCAAGAATGTTCAGCGACCTTTATTCCGCTTAATCGGTGCGCGACGCGGAACCAACAAGATGCAAGAGGACATCTATATAGTGGACAAGCACGCGTATAATATCCAGGAACATGTGGAACGATTCTTTAATCGAGACTGCACCAAACTTTATCCCCGTTTAGTCTGACAGTTTCCATTTAAATCACGTTCGAACACGGACATTGCTCTAATTACCTGACACCAGTAGTAAAATTAGGAACACAGGTCGGGGTTATATGGTGCATGTTACGCGCGGAGCCGATAACACATAGGAGAACGAGGACGTATGAGCGACATCGTTCCCGTCGGTGACAAAGACTCCCCCGTAGAACTGCGGGCTGGGACAAAAGAAACGCGACCGAAAACCGTAGAACGACCGTGAGGGAGAAGAATAAAAGGGCCGGCGAGGAAATAGGGTCGTCGGACGAGAACTTCGCGCAGGTCGTGCATAAAAGTAGAGCGTATATTTTGTTAAACGTAAGAGGGGAGACGGTACGTTACCGTACTTTACTGCCCTCGAAAGCGAACGTCGATCTACCGTGGAACTTTTAACCTCGCTCCCAATCTAGTTTCAAGGTCTTTTTTCCCCTTTTTCGCCGATAATCCTTCTCGGTGTTCGATAATTCGAACGATTCGACTGAAGAGAAGGTAAGGCCTTTAATTTTTCAAACTGTTACGTTTCAGCTTCAAAGGGCTGAATCTGGGAGAGGGGCTTCGTATCGTGTCAACGGGCTTTGATATTTATAATATCGGTGACGATGCGATATCGATTGTGGCGCTACGTGCAGATCGGATTACAATGACAAACGCCCATTCGATGATACCTCAGGTTACGTCGAAAGGGAATGAAAAATACGAGTTTGTACGACGAGCTTCACGCGTCAAACTATGCAGGAGAGTGACTACGAGTGGCGTTGTTAATAAATTTAATCGAGGATGGCGCGAATTTAATTGGTCAACTCGGTTGAGAAACGTGGAAACAGCACAAAGAAAGATATTTTTAAAATTTGCATGTATTGAGTCGTTTATTAAAATGATACGGAATTCGAATTCCAAATACCATAGCTGTGAAGTATAAAGAGATATGTATAAATAATTTTATTATTTAATAATTATTATAAAGCTTTGTATTTCCTTCTGGTTTTTAGTTTACTTTTATCGGCTTTGGCGGTCGTCAAATAACGTGGAAAGAGCACAAAGTGAGATATTTTTTTGGAATTTTCATAAATTCAATCGTTTTAAATTGCAAAATGTCATATCAAAATGTAAATAATGAAAGTTTATAAATAATTTCACTCGCTCAGATGTTGTATGTCTTTCTGCTTTTTAGTTGATCTTCGTGAAATAAAATATATATGTGGTTTAAAGAAAATAAAAACACCTCTCCTTTGATCAGTTATGTACGGACGTTTTTCGCGTCCTATATTCACATTAATTTCACGGCGGTGTGAAAATGGAACGAAATCAACTATCACATTGACGCATATCACATTTCATCCCGATACACTTAGGTGATTTAATTCCATTTGCAAGCATAAGACCGGCTCGTTCGATTTCAATTAATCTAGCACTATAAGGATCGTACCTACCTTCCTAGTCTTAATCGAACCGGAAGTACTCCACGTTCTCCCGATATAGAGACACAACAACCATTTCCCGTTCCCGTTCCTAAAGAAAAAGAGAGAACTCATTGAACTCTTGTACACGTTTTAATCCCTGTAAAATATTTACCGACTCTATTTGATTTCTTAATTAAGATCCGCTTCCCACGAATTGAAAGAAAATGTGCAAAATAAAATAAGCATGTTTGCACAAAAGTGAACAGTTAGTTTAAACATAGTTTCGAGTGAAACTAGTAAAGTGATAACTTAAACCTTCCCTAATTTCACGGAAATTACGTCATATTTCATTTTGCCGAGAGATCTCTGACATTGACATGGCAAAAAGTAATTAATTTGAGGCAGAATGACACGATGTAATTAAGAAACGAAGCAGTATTGAGCGAATCTAGAAAATAGCCATAACAAATAAAGGTCATATTTGGATCAAAATTGCTTATTTGTAAGTATAGTTTTCATTGTTTTATACTTTTCAATAAAAACCTACTTGCAAACCTAACAGTTTTATAATATAAAATACTATATAATGTACACTTTATAATTAAAAGCACGAAACCATCGTACGTTTACGGCGTACATGAACGTTACAACTTATCGCGAAAGGATCAGTCATTGCGTTATTTATGAAAAGGATTACACGAACACAGTGGAATTCTTGTTCTGAGGCCGTGCAGCCTTTATCGAGAAAACGAGTTCCTGTCGAATAAGCGGTACCCAGATAGAGATAAGGATAGTTCATATGCATACGAGCTTCCATTCAACCAGCAACGAAAGTTGCCGCTCAAGGCGACTGCGAGGACCCCCGTAAAAATTCAACAAATGAACCCAACCAAAATTGTTCCGCTCTTCGTCCGTAGATAAAGATTGAAGCGACCTGAACGTTTAATGATACCGCTTTGTAACCGTGACGTTGAAAGCGATACGATACGAGCCCTCGTAATACCGAATAAATTAATCACATTCTTTTATCAGATAGGTTCTTGTTTTTATTAAGCTTTGACGTTTCGTGTTTGCTTTTATCTCTTACCTAATTCGACACCGGATAATTTAAATGTTTGACGTTTTCTGAATAGATTTAAGGTTATTTCAGGTCATGTTCTTTACATGATTATATTTAAGGTTGTATTTCATGTATGTATTTCAATAAAGCAATATTCTTCTTATTCAATTATATATATATATATATATATATATATATATATATATATATTTCCATAAATATTACAACAACTGTTATAAATAACAAAAAATCAGATGATAAATGATATAATGTTGTATGGATGATGTATGCAAATGATAAATGCATGATACACAAACAAATGAAATAAATGAAACAAATATCATATATTAAGTTTCTGCTCTCATCGCACGTGAGCGCCGAAGTATATGAAATAACGATTATTAGTGTTATCGAAACTTCTACGCACTTTCATTCTTCTTTGCGTTATTTCTAAAGATCTCATTACACGTAATATATGACTAATCTTGTTAATCACCTATACAAAAAGGATTTCTAATTACAAGGAACATCTTCCTGCGGATTCCAGATTTAAATTGCAAATTAGGCATCTCCGATTTCATAGCTGCCATTCCCAGCTAGTCTCTCGTAACCCACCCATAAAAGCACGAGAATCGAGCACGATCAAAAGGAAGGAGAATTTAATAGAATTCTAAGTCAAATTTGAAAGGAACGACAGCAAATTGCCCTCGGGTGCAGCTCACCTAATACTCCACTTATTCTCAATCTCGTACGACGAACCTGTACCTCTACAACCGCTCTACTTGACAGGTAACCAGGTTGCATAAAAGACAGTAAATTAGGAAATCACGATTATTATATAATCCCATGGACAATGATAAACACAGTAGGACGTAGAATGGCAATGGCCGGAAGACTAATCCCAGCGCTGGACGAGTGGCGAGTGTGTTGGTAAACGTAACGCGATAGTGTGTCGCGCGAAGAGACGCTTGGAACCATGAAATCGTTGGTCATTTAACGGAGTATCGTTATTGGTCAACCATAGAATTATAATGAGGTAGCATATCGGGATTAAACGTATTACTCTGCTGTGTACGTGTAATGCCTGATATACATCGAGTGTAGATATACATCGAGCGATGCATTTGAGGGTGATGAACGAAGAGAAGAACAGGCTGGACCAAAACACAAGCCGATAAACAGCATCAACAAGCTAAACAACATGGTTAAACAATCCACTGGTGATAGAGCTACACGAGTGCAGCGTTGAACTTGCACTGATTAATATAACGAACAGTCTAGCGCGCGTTCAAGGTATATGCTGATACACACGTGTGGAAGCTTAAAGGCGCAACGATAACACATATACCGCTACGAGGCTCGTTATCGCAACTTGAACAACGACTTCGTCAAATGAAGGGTTAGTAACATCCTCTCGTCATTCCTACTGGTCTTTTGTTTACCTCGATCTGGTCCAGTATCGGACGGCTACGGTTTTACCCGTGATCCGTTTGCTATGCGTTCGTTCCTTCCTTTCTACCAACAGTTCGCGGTTACTGGTCTTGAAAACGAAACATCGATCGATCGATTTACGCTCAACACGTTGATCAAGCGGCCGAAGCCACGTGGTTATTCAGCGAAACTAAAATATTTTTTTTCCTTAACACGAGTGCTGATGACGTCAACGTGGAGCAATCCGCAATTTCCTGCGGTTCGATATCTCTGCGTAGAAACTAGACGAAACATGGACCTAAGATACTGATTGCGGCAATAGCTTAATGGATGAATGTGTTCTCGTCACCGTTAATGATCGCATGCTAAGTTACGATGTAAACTTCCTAATACTTATAGTAACCTTGATTATCATGGAGGTAATTAAGGAACAATACGCTGGTAGGTGACTGACAGACGACGGATTTGGAGAAACTGTGAGGGGATTGTATACAGAATGTTTCGGTTCAGATTAAACATATTCTGTAGTGAAATTTTAGTAAACTTAACTTTGGTAAAAGTACATTTCCCATGTTGTTACGGCATGTGATTAAACGTAATGCACGTAATGAACGATATGAACGTAAGCTTATAAAAAGTGATATATTCAGCCACTGTAACGTCTCATGTGTAAGAGTAACGTAAGTAAAAAAAAAAGAGAAAGAAACAAGGAATCGGGAACGGAAGGACCAGTGAATTCATGTTATAATTTCATAAGTAAGGCTTTCCTAACGGACCTGTGCTTTAGACGCCGAGATAGCAAAGGTTAGGTCAGGGGATGTATTTATGTAAAAGGGATGATTAGGTGGGGATTTTCGGGAATTGTGTTTGGTGTACATCTTCAGTGACGAATGGAAATGGGCAGAAGCACGACTAATAAGCTATAACAATAGTACTTTTGAATATCAAGTTGTAGGTATTACGAGGAATATACCAAGGTGATGCGTAGATATTAGAGGAGTAGAAGGTATATATACTGTATAGGTTTGTAAATTAATGTCTGGAATGGCGACATCATCATTTAAACTACTACTCTAAACAAGAAATTACATTGCAGTTGAGAAATATATGACTCCGGTTAAATATATATAATTCACAAATCTATAGAATAAATTCTTTAATATTCACACTATAAACCCTTCAATTAGTCGCTATTAATTTCACACCCTATTTCATATATCTTTCCCAACGATTAACGCCCAAATATTTATTAAAAATTAAAAATTAAAATTGTAATGTTAAATGCTACAGTAATTTCTAAAAATGGACGAATCGGCGTTATATGTAATTCTCACAGGTGATAATTGGCTGTTTGATGAGCCGTTATGAATCAACGCAGCGAACCCCTCAGACCTGTCTGTTAGAGGTCCTAAA
Organism: Bombus vosnesenskii; assembly: GCF_011952255.1. Classification (NCBI taxonomy): domain Eukaryota; kingdom Metazoa; phylum Arthropoda; class Insecta; order Hymenoptera; family Apidae; genus Bombus; species Bombus vosnesenskii. Next base: position 915,455 of record NW_022882987.1, read on the forward strand.
CAGTGGCAACAGCTGCGATTAGCTGAACGGCGAATCCTTCGGGGCGTATCGATAATTTATCCGCTTATAAAATGAAATCTCGCCGGTGCGACCGATCAAGGCAACGCCATCAATATTCACCGACGTGTAAATAACGCGACAAAGGGACACGTTAATTTCAGTCCCAGCTCGATATCACAAGAGAGAGAGAAAAAAGGTTGGCCAAGGTAAATCAAACGTTGAACGTTCTAACTTCCGAATATATAATGAAATATTCATTGCCATCGTAGAATCTGAGGAAGCGCCTCGACTTTTCATCTTGCGACCCGTGTCTCGAGGGCCGTAATTTTCGTTCGTCCGTGAGTTATATTCAGGTTCCTAATGAGCCACGCACAATGGAATAAACAATCCGCCCTCCTTTTTTTCGATCTTCCGCTCTTCGTTTCTTTTGATTATTTTTACATAGTTTTCTTCTTTTATTTTCGTACATCACGAATCCCCTCCGCAGGAACAAATTGCTCCACAGAACTAATGATCGACTTTCTGCTGGTTTCCTTTTTTCTGGCCCGGCGGTAGGCATTACGTCAAAAACGCATTACAGTGAAGACTTTTTTAAATTATACGTTCACAGACTGAATGAAATCGTGACATCGTTGGCAACAGGGTAATTTCTTCGGGATGGACATGTTGAGTCGAATAACAAGCTCCGTGTAGAATTTGAGAGATAAAAGGAATACGAATACCGCAATGTTAAGGTTAAAATCCTATATTAAAGGATCGATTCTTTCTTTCGTCGACATTCGCTGAGATAATAAAAAAATGAGTAACATCGAGTTATTAATAAAACTCGAATTCCTTCATTTACCTAATTTATCATACAATTTCCGGAATTTCGAAAATGATAAAAAGCTATAATGCAGCATTTCTCAAAATCGTATAATAAAAAATCATTAACTCTTGCCTTTATCAACACTCCTAATAAAGCCTAAATTCTTTCAGTCATCTAATTTACGCAATCTTCATAAATCAACGTCAGGTACAAACCAATCAAAATAAATCAAACGCTGGAATATTTCGTAACCGGGCAAACTAACCAGTAGATTAGCGATAATTCGTTCCCCTTTCTATACGCACAGAAACATTCATCGGAACGGGAGTAATTAATCAACAGTTCGAATAATAAGAACTCAGCAGCAGGTTCGTCGTAAATCAAGCGAATCAAACATTCGGCAAAACTGCGTACGAATAAATGGATTTGCGCGGCGTATTACATATACTTGATTAAATAGCTGAGAGCCGAGATCAGCGATTTATGTCGCTTTCAACCGAATTCGACGAGAGAGGGTAAACGTCTTGGTTTTCTCTGTTGGCTACCTTACGTAAAGGCAATGCACGGTTGTTTAAAAAGGTTCGAATGGATTTTTCAACGAGGAGAAACATTAAAACTCGGGTAATCTTTATGAATGCAAATGCCGGTACATCAAGCACGATACAAACGAACCCCGCGCGTCTAACCCCCGGAACTTGGCCAGCTGGTGTATTCATAACGGCCATAAGTTTCTTTTCCTTTCTGCTGTGTTCCCGGCAGAAAATCCGGCGGGATTTTGAAAGAGGAAGGTGGCCTCCTATATCAAACTCATTATCTATTGTAATAAAAGGTGAGCGTGCTTCATTGTCGTGATAATATAGCCGTTGAGCCTTCGCCATTCGTGTGTATTGTGCGGAATCCGACGAGGTCACGTCGCGCCGCATAAAAACTGGCGATGAATGCGATTAATTATGGGACCATGCAAATGGCGAACGACGCGCGGCCGCGGATTATTGAATTGAAAATTGCAAACGCGTTAGACTGAGAATAATGGCGAAAGGTACGTTGACTTCTCCGGTGGGTATAGGTAGATGGACGAGAATGAAGAGTTCGGTCGTCACGTTGTAAATTAGGAATTTTCTTGGCAATGCATGTAAATATTTGAACACTTGCGGGAATCATTTACGAATATATTAACGTGTGTTACACAATTTTGACATATCGTTGTCATTGTTACGAGCATGTCTTAATCTTTTGTAATAAGAGAAAAAATTCGTAATGTTCCAAGAAAATCTTTACTATGCGATTGAATCGAGAGATCACGTATAACGATATGAATTTTAAATATTTTCTTCAAGTTTAAGTAATTTTCTGACGGTAGGAGAATACCGATAAGGAGCAGTTTTACAGTAACTATAGATTTCACCATTATGATATGTTCCTGCATTCCAAAATCTTCAACGAAATATCTGTCGCGGATGATTGACGCTGCCAGATGAAAAGAGAGTTTTGCGGTTCGTCCCGGGACTACCGGTGGACTCGTCAGTAAGGCTACACCCGGTAGTCCCTGCCTTAGACGTAGAGGGAGTCTCGCTAGGTGCGGTATTTGTATCGTTCGCCCGTATATTCGACCGCTAGCGAGATAGACAGACTCGTTGTCGTCGTAGCCCTCTAGTGTTGGCGGTTGGTACCCGCGGATCGCCCGGGAGGTGTTGCGCCGCGTTGATGCCTCGACCTGTCGGCGTCCTGTTGGTACCGATCCGCCACATATCTTTCTCGAGTATTCTTCTCTCTCTGTAACCGAAAATTGTGATACAGTTTTTATTAAACTTCTCTTGTGTTTACAGAAATAGCTTTTTTGTTAAAACTGAAGTCTCTTTCGGAAGAAGAAAAAAGATAAGAAACGACGATTCACTCCGAAGCTTCGTGACGCTAATTAAATACATCGATAAGTAGCGCGATAATCCTAATTACAAGCGCAGCAGGCTGTTAATCGTTTGTCTCGCTATATAAATCTGGATGATATCCAGCAAATTGAAACGATGTCGGATTTCTTCAGAGAAGAAGAGACAGAGACCATGAACAAGAAAGAGGGAAAGCGGGAAACGAGTCTCGATAACGAAGCTGGTTTGCGTAATGCGTCGTGAGCAATAGCTTCACATAAGGAGAAATGAAAGAAAATGGTAATGAAACGATTTACACCGCGAGAAAGTTAACTAATTTTTGACACGAGGCTTCGCTTCCACGGGAAATGTATCTCGAGCTGGCGCGTGAGCAAATAAGAAACTGACCCAGACAGGAGAGGGGAAAGTACACAAAAAAATTAGAAAGAAGAAAGCAATGGGAGGAAGGTAGAGTAAAGGCAGGTGAGAGAGGAGAACGACCACTGGAGATTCTCGAATGAGACCGAACAGTCGACTGACTTGCATTCAGCGTTTCGATTCGCCTCAGGCTTCTCCTCTTACTCTCTTTCTTTTTCGCTCTGTTTCTCTTTATTCGATCCCCCTTCCATCTCCATCTCGATCGCTATCGACGTCCGTTTGAAATCAAGACCAGCTACCAGTTTTTCCTTTTCTCTCATTCTTCCCTCTTCCATTCTTTCTTCCCTTTCTTCTTCTTTTCTTTTTTATTTCGGTTTCATTTCTTTTTATTTCACGATCATTATAACACTGTGCGACGAATACCGGTTCCAGCCAAGCTAAGTCCAATTATTTACAACTTTCCTCCGAATCGAGATTTCATAGCGTACAGAGGAGTCTCTCGACTATTACGCGATGAGACGGAACGTGTTCGATTATCGACGGTCACTCTGCAACGTCGAAAGATAACGAAAAGTAAACGATTGTTTTCGAGTAGCCGCGGTATCCTCATTCGTCCAGTTCATCGTCGTTCATCGTCATCCCTTCACTTCGTTCGATTTGTTGCTCTGTTTCAAACATCTCCTTCCCTTTATCTTTCCTCCCCTCGTCATCGTCGAATTTCTTTTCTTTCCCCCGATTATTATGGTCCGCCCCCTTCCTACCCACCCTTCTTCCTACCCCTGGACGAAATCCAATTATTCTCCGCTCCATTCACTCACGCTTTTCTTTTTTGTGCGGACTTCGAGTACCCTTAACTATTATGTGACTTCAAACTGGTTCGACGTATCGATAGTCGTTCACGAAATTCAGCAGCGAAATATAATGAAAGGGACTACGATCTGGGTCTTTCAGAAACGTCGTTTCTGCGCCGATCGAAATCACCAGCGACTCTTAATCTTATGCACCGTCACGTATCAACCATGATTATCCTCGCCAGATTTGTTATATTAATACCATATACGTTCGTCGACATTTTTTATTCTTTTTGGTTTTCCAACCAAAGAAAGTTTGAACATATTGTAGTCTACGAGAATTTTCGTTTTAACAGTAGAGGGACTGAGAGTCATTTTTATTCATTAGAGAGAGAGAGAGAGAGACAGAGAGTCCAGATTAAACCGTTCTTTCCATTTATAATTATTTGCAACTTCTGACTTGTCAGGAAAATAAGCGTTCTACTATGTTTTGTTTGAAATGATAGCACGTGATGATTAGTAATAATTTTGGAAGTATATCGAGAATTGTACTTGAGGAAAATATTGAAGAAATTTTAGTATTTCTGTAATATAGCGTTGTAAAGAGCGGCGATATTTTGTGTTAGGTTTTCCAAAGACCGCAGCTTCTTGCGCTGAACTCTCGTAAAGTTATAAGCATTATGAAATCAGGATCACCGACCACTTCGTTGCCCCACTGTTAGGATCGTCCCCTCGATTCCGCCTTAATCCAATCATTTCACGCCTCTTCCTTTTCAACAACCTTCTCGACATTCACGATGTCTACATGGAGCCTGAATCAATCCAGCCGCTTCAAGCTGATGATACAGTCGAAATCCATGAAGACAACAATCTTTAAAGTTATACTGAATTTCTCCATCAATCAAAAGTCAACCTTCCAACAGTGAATATTCCTTTTTTAACGTGTTTAATAATCGATTTCCATTGTAATTATTACAGCTAATCGTGCATAGTTGCAAAAATATAACTGCGATGAAAATCGTTTCTTCTCTGTGCAATTTCGATCTTCTTCACTATTCATCGATTTTATCAAAAAGTATAAATCAAACCAATGAATTTATAGAATCAAAATTTGCGAAATTGGCAATTTTTAAAGTTGCACGAATTTCTTTAAAAATAAAAAGGCAGTGGTCTTTTTCCGACACGTTCAATTTCCGTCTTAATAATTACAATGGTACATCGCGGAAAAAAGATAAAATCATAATGAAATGAATTCCCTGAACTGGAACATTAACGTAAGGTCTCTTTCTCCCTTTTCGTTTCGTTTGACCCTCTTCTCTCGCTCTTCAATCAATTCGGGGATTGAGGAGTTTGACATCAAGAACAGAGAGTAACTTCGTTCTCCGGTGTTTTACGGTGAATTAAAAGGGCCTTTAAATCCTTTCAAATCGTCAAGCCGGGAAAGCTTCTTCCTCCGGTAATCCTGTCTTTTTTTCCTCTGCAATCTTGCCCCTATTGCTGCCAGCGAAGAAGAGGCACGATCCCAAAGAAACAAAAATCAGAAGCTGAGCTTCGATTTGCAGTGAGGATTTCCTCGTACAAAGTTTATCTCGTTCCGTTTGTCTTTTCGTTATTTGTTTATACACGTAATTTTAATTACGAATTGTTAATTATATCCCAGGAAATCGATTGGCCTTTTGCAAAGAATAGAGCTCCTTGTGAAAAAATTTCTCAATTATTACAAATAAGTTTTTGTCTGAAACACAGCTTTGCGTCGATGCTCGCCAATCAATCGTAAAACTTGTGCCCTTGCATGCAAAAACTCTTTTCGCTCTTCCGTGACGATTGCAAGGAAACTAGGAGAGATGCAGCGATTGCAACGATAATCCAATTATTCCCTGACCATTCTCTCTCTCTATAAGTACATATATATTCCATTTCGTTCGACTTCAGAATTCACTTCAGACTTGTTTTTACGAGCGTTCTTGTTTCCTCGAACGGTGAGTCAGGTGGCTGCAGTTACTAGCGGTGGCTGATTTGCCGAAAAACCTGTGGGGTTTAGAAATAAAGAAGAACGAGAAGATGGTCCGGATCCGATCTCACGGCTAATCAAAGAACTAGCGTGTACCCTTATTTTGATCGTAATCGAAAGCAGACATCGTCGTCGGTGGTTCCATCGTCGTTCGAAACGCTTCGAGGCGACTTCATTCGATGTCTCTTCTTTTTTCCTTTGTTTCTTTTTACCGTTCCATCCTCTACCTCGGTCGTTCTTCTCCGTTGTCAACAGGCTAGTTGTTGGAAGATGATTTTTGGGCTTATAATAGATACACGATCGATCGCGAAAGATAACAACGCCGATAAACGACGAAACAAAAATGGAAAGTCCGGTCGGCTTATAAGACACTGTTACTGATCCTACGCGGCTTAAACTGTCATCACGATAAAATCCGCTTATTCCGGCTTCCCTAAAAATCCCACTCGGTATTCCCGACGTTGGGTCCGAGACTCAAGGTTCTTGAATTTACGCGTGGAACGAAGTGATAATCGATCCCGTTTAAATGTAAAAATTGTGAATTCGTATATTAACTATTGTATCATATATTCGGTTGAGATTCATATAACGTCATCAGGAGATAAAATCATAGATAATTCCATGCCATATTATTTGTTGAATAGCTATTCAGTAAGTCTTCGTTATTTAATAAAATTGTAACATTGTGTTAAATGAAAAATGATAAAATATTATACACATAATTTGTATATTCTCGCATACTATCTGAATTGTTACATCTTTCAATTTCCCACAATTACATAAAAATTCCCCATCCAACTATTACATTATACTTATCGAGTTCCTCCATTAGAATCCAATTAATACACTTCCATCGTAACTACCATCGATACCACCATTTTCATCTTCTCCTTTTTTTTTTTTTTTTTTTTTTAGATTAATCTCGATCCACGTAACGATCGAAAGTCTCTCTAACGACGACAAATGATTTCGTGTTCAGAACAAACTCGATTACTCTTCGGTCTTTCAGTTACCTTTTTAAACTCTCTGTCTTACACGAGCAAGGAGACTCGTTATCGGTGATTTTAAGGGAGATACTGCTTCATTTTGAACGTTAAGGTGGTGCATTTTGACGAGGCGAATCGAAGAGTTCTATAGAAAATGGCGACGATTTGCGAACGACCGAGTTCACTGCTGCGTAATTTCATCAATCGGTTGAACGACTGATATAAAACGAGGATGCATTTCAGACTAAAGCTAGGGTGGTCCCGATTGTATTAGAAATTAAAAGAACAACCTTTTCAGCCGGCGACCCGATTAAATTCTGTCCTTGTTCCACGAACAAGGTGTTTAGACGATTTCAAGTTAGAAGGCGGATTATGTGAACATATCCGTTGAATAGGTGGGTTATAAGAAGATATGTGAAGCATAACTTAGATGCTTCCGATGGACAAGCACAATGATCGTAATCCGGTTGCCTGTCCAGGTCTCCCTTCTCAGAGTTGTCAAGATGAAGGATGCTTCGTTTGATGGAGCTGCACAGTTCTTTTATCTTTTTCCTTGTCTCATAAAGTGGTTAACGATGGAACACGAAAATTGACGTCTTAACTAGAACTTGTTAACTATGCGGAGCGCAGGTTGATAGGAAATAATCAAACTGCAATATACAGATAAACGGTAGAAGTATTTCGACTCTTGCAGAAAATGCACAATTGCAGTGTTTTAATAAAACCGTTATAGAACCGATAATGAAGTGTTAAGATGTAAATTCAATCAATCCCGACTTCAAACGAGTATATAATGCCACGAGACGATCTTTACACAAGAGTCTACCAAGCTCCTAACAGTCTCAGACCGTCTAATAAATATTTTCATAACAAATCTATAAATACGCTCTGTTATTTATTATGATTAAATTCATAATAACATTTTATTATAAAGTACATGCAATAGAAGGATTTAGTACGAACGACAGTTAGTAAGATCGTCAAAAAGATTCTTGGTATTGCGAGAACAAACCTATGAATTGTTTTAAATTGATCAATATTTTGCTAATGAAATTATCAATAATAATTCTCAAATCAAACGCTTCTTAGCGACGAACAAAGGATTTAAACCAACACCGACTACTCTTTATATTCACTTCAAAGGCAAAACATTTCCGTTCTATAGTCTCAGCCATTCGCACAGAATCGTTAAACTATCTGTGAAAAGACAAAAGAAGAAGAACTGGAGTTGCTTCAGTTTCACGATCTTCGCTTCCATTCAACTAAATTCAATCATGTTACAAGCACAACTACCTCGTCCCGGGGACGAAAAGAAGGAACTTCCAACAATTTCGAGGCCGTTCGACCAGCGTAATAAATATATCTCTCCCTAACTTCAAGAGTCTGCCTAAGAGACGTGGAAAGACGGTTCGACGAGGAGGAAGTAACAATGGGAGCGGAAACGTTGGCCAGCGGGGATGGTTCGTGCTCTCGTTCATCGTGGCAAGCACCGATGAACACTTCATTTTCCGCGTTTGCCTTTTGAACAAAGCAGGCCGACCATTCGGTCGACCAGATGCATGACCATTCTGCGCGGCTACCTCCGATAAATTCGTCGTCTGACCGCGAGAGAGCGGCAAGAGAAAGCCCGTGGCCGATAACGCGAAGATAAGAGACAACGAACGAGCGAGAGGGATCGGGTGCGAAAGGGACAGAGGAAGGAGGGTGAATAGCTGGATGAATGGACGAGTGACGGTGGTGGTGGAGCAGGTCGGTGGCCATTAATTGGAGCGTCTCCCGGTCGGGCCAGCGATGTGATTATTTTCATGACGTTTCGATTCAAATCAAACGCATTGTTAAACGGTGCCTCATTGTGCGCCCGCTCCAATTTGCAGCGGTATTTTACCAGCCGCGCTGCCCGCTCAACGCCACTGCCAATATGCAGCACGCATGACTCCAAACAATTCCAGTGACATCTAGGAAACGGCCCCGGGACAGTCCATGCCGCAGCCGCGCAAGAACTCTTCTTTCCAACCTCGGTCTCATTCGCAGGTTCCGTTCTCCCATTTTCTTCTTTTTTTTCATCCAAATTTCTGTTTTGCCCGGCACGTTCTAGATATCTCGATTTCTAACGACGTTTGAAGGATGCTCAAGATTCTTGCCTGTAAAGCGTCTTTTTATTCGAACTGTTATTCTTTCACCGCGCGAAGAATTATATCAGTAGGTGTTATGGAGAGTCTGAAAAGGAGCTAGGTCTCGAGAAGCTTAATCTGGATTCAACCGAGGAACTGTGAAGAAAGGCGGTATTTGTTAAGTACATAATCACTTTGTCGGCTACAGCCAAATCGACTTCACAGGTTGATTTCTTCAAACTTAAAAGAAAATTTCTAACAACGAAAAGATACAATTCGTGGAAGAACCTAGAGAGAGGTTAAATTACGAGGTCTCGTTCGCTTTAAATGGTGTATAATCCCATTATTCACCTAACTTCTACCTTAGTCAACCCGATCTCCAGACCCAAATAATCAAATATTCCACCACAATATCATTCAGATTCTACCCGAATTTCGGCTCGGCACGAACATTCGTGCGCGTCTTCCCGATTAACCATCGTTTCACACGAACGACCCGGCCAACCATCCCTCGAACCTCCGAATCAAGTCCAAGCACGATCCGGAAACGGCCGAGCAGAAGCCAGTTGTTACGCGACGGAAGAAATCTCGACGGAAGTTCGGCATCGTTGATCGATGCGAAAGTTTCGTGCTCGCGGATAGACTAGCCGTGGAATCTTCGTGATTCTTTTTTCACCGATGCGAACGAATAGAAAAGTTGGCGCGAATCGAACGGATCAGAGCATCGATAAACAGAGAGATAGACAGAGAGAGAGAGAGAGAGAGGGAAAGTCGAGAAACTGGAAGAGGTGAAGGTGACCGAGAGACAGTAAGGTAACCGGCAGGGACTGGTTTTCGGAGAGGAAGATTTAATTAACGTTTTCCCCGTGAAAACGCGACTGCTCGGGAGGACAGAGACAACGACCTCGCCGACACTCGTTCGTTTTTGCTTGTTAACAGCGCAAAACATTGCGTCGCGTTCAGCTTTTGCTCTTCTTTGCTAACGTGGATTGCCGCGGTTTAGAAACTGCTAGCCTCGTTAACCGGTTATGGTCATATCTCGTTGTTCTGTTTGCTTAGAACGGAAGGACTGTTGAAAGAAAGGGGTTGAAATGGTGAAGAATATCCAGGTGTCTTCGTGCTGGTGCGTTACTATAAGTAAGTGCTGGGTGTTACAAGTATCCAACCATTTTGAATGTCTCGAAGATCGCATGAGCTTGATACAATTTAACGATCCTTTAGAATAAATGATAATTTTAAACTTCACACTACGACATTCGCTTGTACCAAAACTGTTTGACCGAAAGATTTAAGTTTAATCTATTTGCCATTTACCCCCTTTTTAGATTTAGTCTCTTGCATTAGAATGACCGACAGCAACAATAAGGAATGCGATAAAAGATAAAAATTAAAGAATCTCTTTTCTTTTGGAATTGATACATTTTACGCTTTCATTCGACACAGGAAGTTAGTTGAATATAGTACTCCGTTAAGAAAACCATTAACAAAATTCTCTTTTTACAGTCGAAGAATTATTCCATTACAAAAATCATAGAAATGGTCGTCGAAAATTAAAAGGTGACTTGTATACAATTATATACAAAAAATACAATTATATACAAAGGTAACTTATATACAACATAGTCTCAGAAATGTAGGTATAGAATTTTAAAAAATAATTAAAAAAGGTATTTTATAAAAACTACAAGAAGTTTCATAAAGAGGAAGAAGTCTTTTCGCTGTCCAGCTGCGGACAATTAATAAGATACTAAAAGATCGTCAAAAGAGAAATTAATACCTCGACGAACTCTACAAAAATCATACACCTTTATTTGTTAACGCGAACAAGCGAGAGAACAAAATTTCATGGAAATGGAGACAAGACACACCGTTCACGTGCATATTTAAGGAATATAATGAACGTTTTATTCGCGAAAATTTCAGATGTCATTTGTAATTTAATACCCTCGACAGCCGTGACTCGTTCTGATGAAGAAACACCGCATTTCATTTCGGATGCGAGCCGATGTTTAATATGACTGAAATTGCATTCAATTCAAGAATGGTCGCTGAACTCGTCTCGAAATATCGCCTGACACCAAGCCTTTAATCCTTTTAATCCCTACAGTTCTAATCTTCTTAACACCGTCAAACTACACGAGTCACGTTAATTTATGCATCCACCCTGATTATTTGAATCTACCCCAACGCCATCACTGATCTTCGCCGTTTTACAAATATTTATTTACAAGATGAACGCATCTCACGGTCTGAACCGAACTAAAGGGAAATTTGCGCTTTTGCATTCGTAGACTGCGTGGGGAACATATAATAAATCTATTTTTGATGATTTTTTTATCTTACTACTTCTTTCTAGATCGGTAGAATTCAATATACAGGGTGGTTGGTACCTGGTGGTACAAGCGGAAAGGGGGTGATTCTACGCGAAAAAAGAAGTCGAAAATATAGAATAAAAATTTTTCGTTTGAAGCTTTGTTTTCGAGAAAATCGACTTTGAATTTTCGCTCGGTACGCGTGCACTTTATCACGTCTCGTTATAACGGATCTCACTGTAGATCGTTGTCTCGATGGAAAAATTTAAAAAAAAATTAAAAAAATAATTTTTATTCTATATTTTCGACTTCTTTTTTCGCGTAGAATCACCCCCTTTCCGCTTGTACCACCAGTTACCAACCACCCTGTATATGCATAAATTTAAATGGTTCAATAGTCAGATAAGTTGAATATCTATATAGAATTCTAGTACATTACGTTTAGGTCTTATAAAAAATTACTTAGCAATTTTAATTCTGCACAAAAAAGAAGTACAGGCATTCCCCGCATAACACGGTATTCTTATAACGTGAATCCGCTTTAATTATTAAAAATATTAATTATAAACATAATAAAATAAACATAAAATTTGTTCTGATTTTTTCGGACGTTCTTCAGTCGAGCAAACGTGGTATGTTGTCTCGAATTTGTGTATGGAATTTTTTTATACTACAATTTTTAATCTATTCTTGGTTTGTCGAATATCAACCGTTTATACTCGAAAACTTTTTCGTTATAAGGGCTGTAACGAAACGACTGCAACATAAATAAGCAAGTAGGAAATAATATAAACAGTACTAATATGAAATACTTGAAGTTAATTATTGTTTGTCTTAATAAACATATTTCTCTTAGTGATGAGAAAATGGTATATGTAGGCACTTTTGTTAACTATTGAAACCTAATCACGATTTTTGCATTAATTTTTTATATAACACGGCATTTTTTCCGAACCTAGCTACCGCAGTATATGGGAAATACCTGCACAATAAATTAGATGTTACGCCATACAAAATTCTTCATTATACAAATTATAATCCAGCCAGTGGACACTCGATATTTCACTCAACGACATTATGAAAATTCGTAAAACGAATTCAACCAACGAGCCAATACAAATACACAATCACATTCACTGTGAACTAATTGTTCACAATGCATATCCAATGTCTAAATTCGCCTTAACCGAAACTTTCCTCGTTTTTCTCCTTGCTGATTTCGTAGCGTCGTTACACGCGTCCTCCGCGACCACTCCTTCCCCCGTTGGATTCTATTTCGCGTCTGTACGAGGCTCGAACCTTTATCGGGTGCTAACGACATTTAATTAGCGTTGCGAAATTAATTCTCGCCAGCGCCAATGATACAACCGCTCGTTACCCGGCTATAAAAAAACACGAGGAAAAATAGGTGAGAATAGAGAAGAAAGGCGAGGGCAAAGGAAAAATAAAATACATCACAGGGGGCATATTTTTGCAGGAAAGTGCACATTACAAATGCAAAGTGCCATTTGGACGCAACAGCGTCGATCGTGTGGCACCGCATTGCCGAAAGCCAAATTGGCTTACTTAGGAATTCGCGGGAAATATATACACGGCTGGCTCTTTGCGCGTTACGCCGCAACTTGTTCTCGTAACTTTTACACCGCTATGATCCCGCTCTCGCCCTCTCCCGACCCCTCGTTTGCCTGCCATACTACCTTTATGGCGGCTTGATGCAGCAGAATTCGACATCGAAGCTGCCCAGAGCTGCCATTACTTTCCAACTTCCGCTTCCCCGTTCGGTCTTCTTGCCACGTGGAAAAAGACTGGCGAACTTCGTTAAGTACAACACTCTTTCGGCCCCGATTTCACATCCAATTAGCTATTCTTGGAAATATTCCTGTGGACCCGGGATTCAAGGCACCTGCGAGAGTTGTCGCGTTTCTTTGCAATTATGGTAATAAAAGGTATTGATTTAAATAAATTATAAATGGTTTGTAATGGAAAAAACAATACGAACAAACAAGCGGTAAGATATGATTTCTTATGTTCGATGTATGATTCTACAATATATACGTTACACATCCCTCTAACATGTTCGTAAAATTTGTTTTTTCTTCAAATTTCTATTTCTATGCCACAATATTGTTCGTTTGAGGCATGAGCAAAGGTGAACAATTAATGCGCCATATTTCTTCTGAATGTGGATTTATGTCATTAATTTATTCGAGTAAATTGTATTAATATAGAAAAATGGAGTAATTCATTTGCTTCAATTCAAACTCAGAGAATATAACAAAATTAGACGCTACATTGGATATTTTGTGTTCACAGGGAATTATTGAATTTGACGCGTCTTGGCGTTAGTACATTTTTACTCTCAACAACTCATTTTTGATCAATTCTTTTTAACAGTAGTTTAACATATGATTTGATTAACAATCGACAATTAAACGCATTCGTTATTTACTACAAATGGAAACTACGTGCCTCATAAAATTACAAATATTTACATCCTAGTGTTAAAATTCAGATATCCATAAAAAAGGTGTCCATTATAAAAAAACACATCAAATTTGTCGATATTTTCAAGCGCGTGTCAGGTCTTAAAGAATTTATGTCTAAGGATGCATTGGATAAACATCGAAGTAATAAAAGATCAAAAGAGGAATGGTCGAAAAACGTACGAGATGAAATCATAGGAACCAGCAATATCAAGGTACAGAGAGTCGAGAAAGAGTTAAAGAGGAAAAGAAGCTGATTTATTTGACTAACGCCGGTCTCGTCGCGCAAAGAGGCGAGTAATAATAATCAAAGCGAAAGAGGATATCGGTGAAGAAATCGTATCCGGTTAAAAGAAAAGACAAAGAGGTTGGGAGATACTCGAGAAAAATAAGCAAGTGCTGTCGACGATCAAAAGATGAAATAGAGCCGAGACAAAGTTTTAAATAGAACAAGCGAGTCACGAATTCAACAATGATATTTCAATAGTCTTAATACGAACATTAAAATCAATGTTAATAGTAACGATCGTTTCCCAAATATTTCTGAAATATCTCCATACCTTCGTACCGTTTACTCGACTTATAAATTATCAGATCATTCTACATATGTACATTTAGTCGAAACAGTAAGTATATTTTAATAGCAAAGGACGTAGAGCGATCGGAACGGACACTACGATATTGATCTCAAAAATGCAATAACTCTACAAAAATTTAATTATCGACCACGGTAAAAGTATTCTTTTATCAATAATTAGACGTCACAACACGTCTTAAAAAATTATACTCATAATACAAAATCGAGGCTTTTAACAAATCATTCCTTTTTGTGTGGTGCGGGCAAGTCGCAGGGTTGAATCAAGTAAAAAAGTCGATGGCACATAGGAACGAACTGCATCCATAAAAATATTTCGCACTCTGACCATGGCACACGTGTTTTCAACTCCCGTGTGTACACAAACATCTCTTGCATCGAGGAGCAGGCAACCTAGAAACGGATGAGTGCAAACCACTTGTATAGGAGAGAAAAAAAATGTAGGGATAACAAGACAGGAAGGGGGGAAAAATGGGGAAGAAAAAAAAGCAACAAGCGAAACTTTTTCAGTGGCCAGTCCTATTTCACCGTGGTCTCTCTGCCTCGCTCTCGTGGATTCGGACCATTTTTATTGGCACCAGGCCATGAATTTAAAATTACGCCAATGGGGCACATTTAGCTCTTTGCCAGACTTTGGCTAATTTATTTCGCGACAAGTTCCTACCACCGCCAGATATTCTTACGCGTTGTAGTTGAGTGCTCTCGCGCCATATACATCGGCTGTCATGGTCCATGTACTTTTAGGCAATTTCTAATGTTCGATTTATCATTTTTAGGACATGTTAAATGATATCAGATAGTAGGAAAATCCTTCGAAGTTTAAAATTCTTTATAAAAACAAGCGAAAATTCGAAATATAGCAATATAAGAAAAATGTCTGATAGCGACGATGCCATCAGTTTTAACATCCATTTTTAAGTTACTGTAAGTTGTTAATATTACAGATTAAAAAATTATGAACGTCTATGGGGACACAACAACAAAAAATGGAAACTAGCTAAATATACTAAATATTATAACTGGTACTACACTTTGAATATTTGCACATTGTGTGCATTATATATTCTTTTGCACGTTTAAATTTTCTATAAATTTTTTATGAAATTTTTTTGCTATCATATAAATTTTCTGATATTAAGAACAGAATAAATGCAAAAAAAAAAAAAAAATAAAAGTGTTGAGAATCTGGTACATTTGCTACTTTAAGTTTTTCCTTTACAATTTTAAGATTGTAATAAGATTTTTACCTTTTCTTATGCATCGAACATGTTAATTTATCCAAATTTTAGGGTAATAATGTTTAACGAGTCTGTGCGATCTGTTAATGGGATTACTCGATCGAGAAATTGAATGATGATAATACATGGGTCGTCGGGAACAAATATCGATAGCTCTGAGTAGTTGGATTCAATAGTGATATGTCTGCGAAGGCCGAGTCTCAAGGGTTATGAGACACCAATTCATACAGTGTTAAACATCATCAGCAATGAATTCAACGAATAGGAGTTACGATTATCGATTCGTATTAAACTATGATCTTATCCCAATCCTGATTCACGATGTGATACACATACCATTGTTATTAGTCATATACATGTCATAAAATGTACTAACCTTGCAGTAAAAATTTATAATATTTATTGTAACAAAAATGGCCATTTTGTAAGCTGTATGAAGACGTCTACGGCTGTTCGTATACATCTCGTGATAGACACAATTATTAGAGATCAACTCAAGTTTGTGTAACATATTTTAACGCTTGAAAGACACGACGTTTTCAGAAACAAAAAATTTCTTCACAAAATCGCTGAGATACGATTGTCTTATCGAGTTAATCCTAAGCGAATTCGTGTATAACATCTCTATTGAAACCTTGTTTGTGACTCTGAGAGTGTCTATTTCAAAACTGCCAAAGATAGATTACCGTTTTTGACCAAACCGTGTTATAAAACTTGTCTATCAGCTAACTTATTTAAAAATAAATCCCTAAAAAGGTGTAAGTGCCTTACGCTTTGACACGATTAATAAACACATCTTTCGCCTTACATCGATAATAGAAGAACACCGTTAACGTCTCATAGCGTTTACTCATTCTCGTGAGCCTAATAAGGCAACCTGCCGAAATTACGTCTCGAACAAATTCCCGTAAATTTTCTCCGGCTCTGAAAATTAATTTCATATTAATTGCAAGACCATGAAGCATCGTGCCGTTTCAACGAACGAACACAGAGCGAGAGTATCAAGGTGGGAAAGATAGAGAGCGAGGGAGAGGACGGAGGAATTTCGACGTTTCATTCAATAAACAGGGAAACGGTGGGATGGATTCACAGACGGCGAACTCGCAAGCGTACCTCATGCGCCGATTGCAATCAGAGCTATGAGAAGCGTATTTCACGAAACTTCGTTCCTCGCCGCAGCGAGCAATTGGACCAAAAAATCCGTCGAATTGCGGTGTGCCTTAAATTTCATCGGAAGAAGGTTGAGATTGGTGTGGCACGGATCAGAGCCATCTGAAATGCTAGAGTGCCTCTGCTGAAAATTCGTCGATGCGGAGAAAAGGGCGGCGAAAAAGAAGAAGGTGGTGGGGAAAAGAAAAGTAGGAAAGAGTAAAAGAGGGGGTAGAAAAAAGAGAGAGTGGGAGAGAGAGAGAGAGAAAGAAAGAGAAGAAGGAGAGGGAGTGCACGACGTACGAAAATAAAAGAGGAGACTGGGTTTGGTCCAGTGTTTTCCAGCACTCTTCGAAAATTGCATGGCAGAGCCAGCATAAGTATTTTATATCAAATAGTTCAATGTTTGCCGAGCAACCGGAGCCAATTCGCCCGATGACTATACGACGCCAAGTTCAAAAATTTACGATAAAATTATTCGCGAATATTTGAATAGCGAAAGAAGTATCAGCGAGGGTGGAGGTGAAATCGCTCGCTCTCTAATAACGCTCTCATCGAGCCACACGGTTCAGACAGAATACGGCAGTGATTGATTGATAGAATTCTTTAGAATTTGCTCCCGTTGCATCCGCTCTCTCCAATTTTCTATCCATTTGTTCCTCTTTCGATGATGCCGCGCTGTTACATCAGACCGTTCCAGAAACAGAATATACCATTTTCCTCCGCGTTCACCGGCCACATTAACGACAGATTTTCGTAATGTCGGTCGGCTGGAGCATTGATTTACGTCTCGTTTCGATGATCACTTTCGTTTACGATTACAGGTTAGAATAACATTTGGAATTTTTTAAATGGACGGGCTCAAAGCAGAATCGAATCTTGTCAGATTTGTCGACATTTTACAACATTGAATATTTCGAAAATATTCAAGAGGTTGCCAAAAGTATATAAGAATCCCAAATAAAGGCACAATTTTTGAATTGCATTACAGTGTAATCAAATTTTTAAATTCCTTTGTTGTGAAAAGCGTATATGATCAATCGTGATGTCAATTGTATAGTATGACAAATATTTTGTTTAAAGAAATTGAAATGTATCGAACATATTAATATATATTAATAAGAACATATATGCATAAGGGTAATAGTTTTTATTACGAACCCTTTAATTAGGGCCAATTAATAGTTTAGAAAAATTACTCGAATATTGTCAGTTAATCGCGTAAAGTAGCATTTTCAACATTTTCATCGCGTTCATTCGGCGAGTTCATTTCAACGAGATCCAACGTCAGCGCGCGGCGACGTTTATGAAATTTTGATAAAGCAGTCTTATAATAACGTCGCGTTTAAAGTCTCGTAAGTAACATAAAAACAGAGAGTGGGAAAGAGACTAACAGCGAGGTAAATCTCCAGCCATCCCTCTGTCGTCGGTGGGACAGGTCCGGTAGTTTCATTTCCTTCGCGCGCGTTCTACTCTCTGTTATTAGCCTAAGCGTCTGAAGTGGCTTGACAAGAAATGTACGACCATTTCATGCGGTTAACCCTTCCTGATGAAAGTATCAAAGGAACACACGTTTTCCGAAATTACGTACGCTACGGATAAACGCGAGTAACGATGTTGCACGAACAATCTCGCAGTAACTCTAACGCCGTGTTTTATATCCACTCGAACTGTGCGTCTCGCTGATGAAAATAGCTAAGATTGCTTCTTGGAAATTGAAGACGAGTACCATGCTGAATTGCTCGTTAAATTTTTCGAGGTCGGTTAATGATTTTACGCAGTGGATTTGAGATAAAAGTATAGGAATTTCATTGATATCAAAATTACTAGAAACTGTATTTATTACCTTTTTATGAAGTTCTATAACAGACTATAAACAGACTATAATCTTAAAAACAAGTAAATCGGATCAAAAATGATTGAGCTAGGAGTAATTTTTTACAGTAATATAACTACTAGTCTGGGAGTATTTTTTAACAATGGTATAATTGCTATCCTGTGTTCGATAACACTGAATTCACTACAGCTTGCGACAGCAGTAAGTTCATAATTAAAGTTCTTTTCAATAGTAAATCATAAGCTACCGATTGTTCGAACTTCGTAAAATTACTTTTCTATGCCTTTCGTATCCTGTTTCACTGTAATGATCGTTATCAACATGGACCGCGCGTTAGCCGTTTGCAGAGTCCAAAAATATCCGTATTTATCAGGAAACGAGCGAAACTTTCTATCCGCGCAATTTCCCCGAGATTCTTTTGTCGCGCGTGGTGTATATTTCTCTCGAATCCGCGTTTCAGGAAAGAAAACTTTTTTACAGCGCGCGCAATATTTCCCTACCCGCCCGCTTACAGCTGTATTTAATAACGCAGACTAATACCACATGCCGGTACGTTCCTTATTTATTCTGTTCTGTGGCGCGGTTCTCTCGCATTATGCCTCGCCAGTGCTTTATTGTGACGCACCGCATAAAAACATCATTACGTGATTTCTCAGAATGATAAATTGTTTGTCCTGTTGAATTATTCTTCACCTCCTCTTCACCCTTCTCTCTCATCCTCCGTACCCAGACACCATCGTCATCGTCCCTCCTTTCGCTCTTTTTCCGCCTTTTCCTTCTTTCTCCCTCCGCCCCTTTTTCTACGAGAAAGTGAATAATATCGAAGAAATAAAAATTCATTACCTACTTTCAGGAATATACAGAGCATTGTGCCGAAACAATAGGCGCGGCGGAAAACAAAAAAATAAAAAGACGGGAAGAAGAGGAGGAGCAAGGCATAGGCGGAAAATAATAATGCCCGCGAACGGATAATGCAACGTTGTAGCAATTTACTTCTCTTCGAAGGTACGAAATTATTTCGACGGTACCGAGGATTAAAGAGTTAGAATTAGTCACAATGGTCCAGACCTGGCTATCATAGCCACCTGCACGACCGTATCGTAGATAGAAATCCCCGAAGGAACTAGCTATGACAATGGACGAGAGCGTGAATTATACCGTTTCAAAGATTATATCGACGAACAGAACTTGACCAAAACTCTTGACTCTCCGATTCGATTCGTTACTTTATTGCAGTTGAATCAGTAAAGTTTGCCAGGGTTTCTCGATTACAGCTTTCGAGTACATCCCTGACAGGTATCGTCGAGGAAAAATTCGCGTGAAAACTCCAGGCAAGGGAAATGAAACCCACCGATCCGACCTGTTTAACTACCGTATAGGTTTCATTGAATTGGACAGAACCGTTGAGTCGTAATCTCATCT
Source organism: Bombus vosnesenskii (assembly GCF_011952255.1). NCBI lineage: Eukaryota > Metazoa > Arthropoda > Insecta > Hymenoptera > Apidae > Bombus > Bombus vosnesenskii. Next base: position 935,438 of record NW_022882987.1, read on the forward strand.
CTCTGAACGCGAAAGGCATAAAAAGGTTCCACAGGTGAAAAATCCACGAGATTCTCTCGAGTTTAACCAGGATAATTGCACGAAGACCCTATTTACGTGTTGTAATCTCGTTCGTCTATCTCGTCGATGCACGTACGTTCCACTGTTAAAAATTGTTTTTTCTCTTTGGCTTTTTACATTTTACTTCGTTGATGTATGTTCTCTTATTTCACGGTTTGTTCTTATCTACTACAATTAGATTCTATAGCCAGGAATTCACTTCAGTTTCTTTATACTTCTGAACCTTTCTTGAAGTCTTCCTAAGGGTAAAACTTAATCTTTAATACGTATTTTACGAAGATATTGTATTTATATTTATAAAATGTTGAATCTTTCAATATTTTAATAATCTATATTGAAATGCAACGCCCATTTTGGATGATATAGATGCTAGGAAAACAGCATCTATATCAGGTTTGACAAATGTTACGCCATGCGGCTTGCCATAGATCATATTCTTCACTGTCGGTCGCGGCACTATAATGTCGCAGACGGATCGTCGCGGCTGCCCGGCAAAATAAACATTGTAGTGGCAAGCGCATGGTTCATTAAGCAGAGCGACCTCCAGAAACGTCGATTCGTGGCCGTTATTTGATCTGGCGTAAAAGAAGGTGGCGTGATCCGAAGGTAGTGGGGATCGCCTTCCAGAAAGAATCAGAACGTTTCGAGAAGCCAAACAGTCTACACATCTTTTGTATCGCGCATTCCATAGTAACATTTCCTTTGTTGTTCATTTATATTTTATAGTTAATAAGTTGTGCAATAAACATTAATTTAGTTGTGTTGATTCTGTGAGATTTCATTGAACTACCCTTATTATCATAATCGAAATAAGGGAATCGATCAGTTCGTGGCGTCGATTGTTCAATCGTAACGAGAACTTACAACTCTCGTTGACGTGATATCTCGCGATCGCGTCTCTCCGCGAATGATCGAAACAACAAATCTGCCATTACTCCTCTAATACTGAAAAGGCAAAGAAATGAAAGAAAGATTTTATTGACCTTCTGATTCATTCTCTATAATCATTCCATTCTCGATAAATTGATTTTTCAAGAACTACCATTGAATCTCCAATTTCCCCAGCCTGCAATTAAATACGTCTAAACAAAGGGCCACATTTACTTTCGACTGTTGGAGTGGCTTGGAATCCCGCGCCGTTACAAAGCAAACACGGCTCGTCGGAAACCAAGAATTATCCCAACACCCAGATACATCCCAATCCCGGGGACGCATGTTCGTGCGAGGAACCTTTGGATCGTAGTCGATGGCTTTTGTGCCGACACTGAATAACATTCCGCCGATTTTCACGCTGGTGGCGCGCATGCAACCGATATATACTCCCGTTCATAAATATCGAAACATCTACTGGCTTCATACGAAATGTGATAATTGATCTAAATAATCCAGGAAACAATTAATCGACCAGAATTTCGTATTCGGAAAATAGTGCGATTCGATATAACAAAAATTCGTTGGAATTACCTTCAGAAACTACTTGCAGTAACATAGTAAATTATGAGAACCGTATGTTGGCCTTCATAATTTCCTGACCTAAATATAACTATAGAAAAAATTTCAGACGAAGTAGATAACAAATTTTGAGAGGTCTGCACACAATCTGAATCTGTGCTGTAAAGTTGTTTGTAGCGTACGAATACAATGCGATAACAACGTGACTAATGAAACTATTTCGATCGAAGCAATCGAATTTGTAATCAAAAGACATGGCAGATATAGATAAGAGAAAATATTCTAATTTGATTACATTCAATTGACATGATTGCTATTGTAATATCGAATACGAACTCTTCTTTATAGCTTGATGTTCCAAGTGACATAACAGTTCCTAAAAGCATCAACAATTTCGTAACGATTTTCCAAATTCACGTAAGCCTTCATGAGTGTTCTTGTTGATACTTATGATCAGGGATATACGTTTTTTCCCATCGAACCACGTGCCTCCATACGTGTCAATGGTAGGAAACGTACATTTCATCCTGTATTAACCTAGTTTCGGCCGTTTTTTTTTTTTCTTTCTTTTTCTCCTTCCCTTTCTCCAACCAGTCAGTTCAAGCCAATTTCCATGGAAGTGGCGGGATTTCAGCGTGACGGTGTATGTAAGGATGATATATCGATGGTACGCGTTAAGGCCGTGTTTGTGTTTTCTATTAGGCTAATCAGGACCGTGACTGGGAATACGTGGCGGAGTAGATGTGTGCCAGCTTGCCTAAGGAAGACATGTGTATCCGACCCCGTGTACATGTATAGAGTGCCTTTATGCGAGTATGTAGGGTACATGAAGGGTGGAATCGAGGGTGAAGTGTATGTACCATGATAATACAAACGGAAACGAGCTGCTACGAAACTAACGACTCGGCCAACTAGACTGTAAACTATAGAAATTGAAACTTCAAGGAACACAGAGGGTGGTGGTGAATCATTGTTGCGATGGAAAAATTCGGATGGAACCCTGATGTCTAAATGGTTGATCTATGAAAAAGATTTTGCCACCGGATGAAACTTGATACATGGGTGTGCGTCGGCGGAAAGATTGTTCCTGTCGAGTGTGCGATAACATGAAGATGAAGCAAAGTATTATTTGTCGTCCACTCTTCTTGTACATCATACAGTGGATGGTCTTTTATGAAAGTTGTCTTCTTGCTTCGTAGACGAACGTACATGCATTTCTTATTTGAACGAGTTAATTGGACGCCGATTTACTTGATTTTATTCAAAGATTAGATTTTGGGTTGCAACATAAATTCGTTCTGTTAGTATATATTATTGTGTATGTAAAAAAAACAGGACTACGTAAACGCTTCAGGTAAATTTGACGTAAATGACTTTCAAAGGTAACATGCGACATAATTATGGCTTATAGTTTAGGTCGATTTACAATGTTCGACTAACTTGTAACTCTTAAGACTCGAAAGGCGAACCTAGTTCAGAGATAGGACGAACTTAACCCAGAACATGCATACATATATAAGTATGTCTTATTAAACAATATCCTATACGACACGATTGTTTAATAAGAATCATATCCAAAATATGTAACAATCGAGCGTTAAACATCTTCCTAAATGAGAAAACGACAGTTCTTAGATCTCCTTTATAAAGCTCAAACAGAAAAATAATGAAATAACACAACTCCTCCCTTCCACGTAAATATCAATTTTCCTAACGCCCTAACACCCATCTTAACAAAATACAATGTACACATCTCAACGAGAATAAACAATTTTCTTAGGAGGCGCATAAAAACGATTCACCAGTTGTAAGGAGCTTTATTCGTTGCCAAATACGAGTAGCAGCAGTTCAGGCCGTAAAAGCCAGTCGCAGCTCGCGTCAAGAAAAATGAATCGAGGGTTGGGTGTGACTAAAGTACGATTGTCCATATTTTACGGGCGATGAGATCAGGGGTGGAAGATTCGAAAAAAACATATCCGAGAATTGGTCGAGTCAGGGATAGTCGACAAGAGCGGCTTCGTCGTCGAACCAATTGAAAAGGCACGCGTTCGGTATTGATAACGATCGAAGGAATTCTCTTCGAAATGCTCAGTTCGAAAGAATTTGTAACTTTGTATAATCGGGCAACTCGGTGCACTCGACGAGCGCCGCGTGAAAGTATTAAAGTACGGTGATATACGTATATAGGTATAAAGTATATTTACTTTCCTGGCCGGTGACTGTCGGGATTTTCAAATCGGCGATCGAATCAACGCAGAGTTTCAAAAGGGAAGCTTGCCGTTCTACTTACCCTCAGGCTCGAATCTCTACGGCACGACATACCGATGAAACTCAATATCCTCAAAACCCTGCAGTTTGTAAACTCGATTATTCAACTACTTGGACATAATCACGCGTGGAAACGTACAATCCCTAACCTTTAACCCCGCTATGAGTCTACTCGCTTCGATGAAGATAACGTGAAACTTTAGGATGTCGAGTTTTGTTGCCGATATTGGAATAGAAACATGCACGCAATCGATGCAAACGAGCTGTGAGAGATTATCGTAATCTTCTTGGCATAGGGTTTTGTTTAACGTTTATATTTTTATGAAAAGGAAAAATGTAGATACGATGTTAGCGAAAGCATACCTTTCATAAAATTCATAATTTTATTAAATTTCAGGGGCAAGAAAATAGTTTTTTATATTTTCTGTATCTATTCTATTTTGTCGACGTTTTTGCTGGTAATTCATTTTTTCTTACCTAAACTGTATGAAAAATACGCTCATAATCAATTTCCTAGAAATTCTTCGTTATATTGAATACAAGGATCGGAAAAAGTAGCGAATGTTTTGAAACGTATTCTTTATTGAACGTGAATTGAACACGACAGTGTGAAAAATTGCGATAGGTTATAGAGGACAGTTGTTAAATGTAACTATAAAAAATATTTGACACTTGAAAAGCATAACTTAAAAATATTTGAATAATACCATTGGAAAATTGCGGAGAGCAAAAGTTTGCAGGACTTTGTCAAGTAAAATAATGATTTCAAATATAATTTGTCTAAAGCCTAAACTGACATTGATAATGTGAAAATTGTTCCTTGTATCAACTTTCAACGGTGAAAATGAAAATAAAAAGAAATCACTATATCGATATATAAATAAAACAACGATTTAAAAAAAAAACAGTTCAAAAAAATTTGATTTTAAAACTTTGCTAGAATTGCAGATCGATCGTATCATACAAATTTTCGAAGCGTAAAGTACTAATAAAAACCGAGTTGATATAACTGACACCAATATACCTATAGGAGTGAATCAATTTTGCAGTGGCGTTTATCCCGCGTCCTCCTCCCCTCAGCAAGCCCACTTTCGCGGGAAGCCAGATTCGCACGAATTCACAGGCGTAATTAACGTAATGACTGGAGAAACGTAATTACAGGGGGCGGAAATGTAGAAACGCAAGATCGTCGGCGGTCTGTCGCTTTGCGTTGCGTCGCGTTACACTTCACGTTTGCCTCCATTCGACCGAGTTTATCTCGAATGACGGCGAGTATACATTGAACTAGAAATCTGTAATGTCTCGGGACGGCGCGACATTCTTCAAGCAGGCCGCGAAACTCTGGATTAAACTGCCGTCAAGAAACCTTCCGTGACGAATCTCGTGTGCCACGAGGGAGTTACTGCCACGGGAGAGGTAGAGAAGGATGATAGAACGAAGAGAAAGGAAATGCAAAAGTACAGGGCGGTGGGCGGAGAAAGGGAGAACACGCGGGCTGGGACAAATGCAAATTATATTGCCAACGAGCATTTGCAAGGACTGAGAAACGTCACAGTGGCGATACAGTCCGGACTGGCGTGTTTTAAAAGCAGACCAGAACGGTACGAAGCGTAACCAGCTAAGGCAGTTACCACTCATTTTTTCATGTACGCGCACTGAGGTATTGTGCAAACTGACGTACGGAAAAATGACGAGGTTCTGCGTTGTGAATTCCCCAACACGTCTAGAAATATGTTTACCAGTTGGATATAAATTAAATTAAATGAAGAGATAGAATCAAGCTGGGAAACTTTGTTTAACTGAGCTTGTCGACTGATTCTACCCGTTGTGAGCAATTTATTTTAACTTTCTCGTTGGTTTTGTCATATGTAAGGAGCACGGAAAGTAAATAGCTTGCACATCTTGTTTCGTATTAACGCTGAAAATACCAAGTAAAGTATAAACATTGTACGGTAAAAACTTCAAAATGGAAGGTACACTACATTAAATATTAGGACATCTGCTATGTCTGAACTAATATGCTACTTGATACAAATAAATTGGGCGTTCGCTACTTTTACTTTGCAGTTATTTTATCATAAACCTGTTATTTCATTCTGGCTGACCCTGTATATAAAAAAAATACGAGATGCAAGCCTATAGCCATATGCTTTAACGAAAATCATTGAAATTTCCAAAAATACACCGTTGAAAATAAATAAATAAATTGATCGTTCCAGCTACTTTTCGTAATTCTAGCACCTCGTAGAGCAATACAATTTAATATACCTCGTAGAGTAATAGAATTTAAAAGAGCTACGGCGATCTTCATTATATTACCTGCATCTGCATAGTACTACTACTTTCGATAACTCGACGACCTGTCGTCGAATCGTTTCCTAAATAATTTACCTTCATTGAAATCTACAAGCGGCATTCGAAGGAACGACACGAACCAGTTGCCGCTTTGTGTATCCCGCGACACAAACGAATGTACCATTCCTGCCACGTTGTCGAATGTTAAACTCGTTAATTAACAGCCGCAAAATCGCGTTATCAGTAATCGTGTGACGAAGGGACCCCTACGACGGGTTGGAATGTTTGTTTATGGTCGACATGCGTACTGAGGTGCGATAAACGGGAACGTTAATCACTGTACTCCGCGTACTTCGTAAAAATGATTATACATTATCCAATTATGCATACGACCGGTCACCATATCGCGTGGAGAGTTGTAACCTAGCTTCGAACAAACCGGTTGCATAATCGCCTATAACAAGGCGGGTATCGTGCATCGCCAGATGAGATCGTTTTCGTAAATTGTAAATTATATTAAATCGATAACACCGTTGGCTAAGTCGTGTTCTCGTTTACTCGTGACTAACGTATGCGTTGACAAGGAAAATAAAGAAAATGGTTGCATTCTTACGGCAATAAAAGTCGCGAAGCGGAACATTGAGCGCCGCCAGGGTGATAATCACTGTCTTACGTTTTTCTTTCCTTTTCTCTCCGTATGGAAAGAGAAGAAGACGGCCATTAAACGAAGTTTACTATTCCATACGATGCGACGAGGAAACAACGCGCGCCATTTGCGACGCAACGCTTCAGAAGTGGAACTCGCTTAGTCGGTCAACCCGAGCTGCGAGTTATAAAATCGCAATTTGCCGGATTTTCCTACTACAATGGCGACTAACGAGTGTAATATTGCTTGGCCCAGACGGAAAAGTAGGTGTTTGCGATCTGTAAGGCGGCTCCCCTTCGAATACGAAACGACTGCACGATTTCAAAACTTTGGGAAGAAACGTCTTTTCCAAGAAAATATCATCCTCACATTTACTTCGTAGCTATCTTGTAGTCTACTTAGTTTAAAATATGGAATATTATACGTTTATAAACACTTTGCATATACATATAATATCTTTAGAATGATCGAACAGTAATTATTCAGGATCTACAACGAATCTAACCGTAGCTCCTGAATAGTTAAGCTGCATTAAGGAGAAAAATCATTTCATCTAACTACCACGAAACACATTTTCAAGTAATAAATCAATTAAAAGTACTATACTACTCCCAGGGAAACACAGATCAGTCAATAGGAACGTATTATTATTATTGGTAAAGAAAAGTGGTAAAAATTGTAGTAAGTGATACATTAGTATTAGTAAAAAATACAGCATACAGAGAAACAGATAAAATTCAGACAGACGTCGTTAAGAAGACATTAGAACTCAATGAAACTTTAATTAGAACTCAGTCGGTTACTGTGTAGTCTTATAAATATACATTGCAGTATACCACAATCAAAGTGTATACCACGTAATCACCTCATTAATCATTACTTTCGTTACATTCCAAAATTCATCATAGTGTCACGGAGAAGCTACGTCATTGTAATATGCAGGGAACATAAATAGACCTATATTGCAAAGTATAGTTCATTTTTTGCATAACATGCGCTAAAATCGTGCAGTTTTTTTTGGCAATTCCGTCGTGCATAGACATCGTACAGTCTTCCTTACAATTTCTTTGTTCATAGGCTCTATAAAGGTAGTATGACCATGTCGAACTAATGCAACGCGGAAAAAGCATTTAATCGATGAATCCATTCAAGAGTCAAGAATCAAGATTCCATTATCAAACCAACGAATCATTTATTCGATACCTTTACCTACCTCGAGCATGAATTTACTTAAAGCCTCGTGACGCATCAGAGAAATTTTTATCGACAAATCGTCACTTTTTTGTCTCAACACGGTATAAAATAGAAGAAACGTGTCAGGATTAGAATTCTTCATTTCCGTCTCGTTCTTTTCCACCTCGGCTTTACGGTGATTACCAGTTACACAATAAGATAGAACCATAAGAATGACCATAACAAATACACATACACACTAAATCAGAATGACAGACATAAACTTACTCCTAAACAAAAATATAATAAATAAATCATAAGAATAATCATAGTTTAACATAAACTCTGTTAGCTATACGTGCAATTACATATATCTGTCCTTATAATCGAAATCAATATCTACCTATGTAAATCTATCTCTTAAATTACTCATATTGTTCCCTATCTTCATAAAAAAAATATATTTTTTCTACTATTTGTTCATCGTGCATGAACGAATGAACAAAGAATCGCGACGAGGAATTCGCAACAATTAGACGCGGAGGGTGTTTTAGCTTTAACTTTTGACTAATAAAGAGACGGACGTTCTCTTTCCTGTTTAATTATTCGTGGAACGGTTAAACTGAATTATTAGCTTGAACAAACGCGCACGATTATATTTAAACAAAATAACACACCACATGTAACGAAGGTTCGTTACCACGGCACGGCTGGAATTTTGAATAAGTATTCAACATTTCAGTCTGTTTCACCTTGCTCTCTGTCTCTCTCACGATTCCACAGAACGCGGTCGGTCGAAACCGACTTAATATCTTAATTCAGCGAAACTCGCCGATTCAGCACACAAGACGTTCCCGTAATAAGGAAACCAGTGACAGTAATTAACGTGATGGGAAATTTGTAATAAGTAAGAGATACTAACGAGATGCTCTCATCCCATTGCTCTTCACGATTGCGAATCATTGTGAACATAAAAACAGACGGAGGTCTCATTAAAGTTCCTCCAAGTTCTTCGAAGTACATCATTCTCACCGAAATATTGATGAGCATTCGAGAGAATGTTTGACAAGATATTTATACGGTATGGAGACCTTTCAATCCGTAACGTAAATACGAGTGCATTGCCCTCGTCGATCTGATTTTGTCTTCAATAGTGAAGAATCCTCGAAATACTCTATGTTACAAAGAGATTCTTTGTATATATTTATCTTATAAATAATGGATACTTCAAATATGGAAGTCGAATGAAAAAAAATTGTTTGCGAAATTCGATAAATTAACTAGATACACTATTCTATCGGAAATAACTGTTAGTCGTCATAGTGTAAATTCTAATGACTCTGCTTGGCACAAATATTATTTCAGACATGTTTGATATCCATTATTCTAAAATTCTTTGGTCCTCTATCTCCTAAATTATCACAGACGTTACATTTGTCTTTTACAAGGAATTTCTTAATCAAGAGAGAAAATTTCTGATATTTCTGATCGATTGTGAAGATCAAATGAAACGAAACTACAGATATGTAGTACTAACAATCTCATTTTCTCTAGAAATGTTTTTCTCCGGAATTTAGGTACGTAAGCTAAACGATATGAGATAATTCCTAACCAACAACACCAAAGGCTAAATCACACGTAAAGTTTGACAAGGGCAATATTTTAATGGCATAATGAATAGAATCGGATCGCGAAGATCAAGAGGGGGAGGAGCGGTATGATAGGAGAACTTGACTAAAGCGGTGCCGTAGAGCATTATAATTCAATTCCAACGGTTAGTCGAGCCACGACAATAAATATTCTCGCTTGGCGAAAACTTGCGCGTTAACGCGCGTAAGTAAATCAACGTTGTTATGCGATGAAGCGTTGCGCACCGGACCCACCGCGGAACTGTCAGCGTGATTCGCATTACTGTCGATCGTCCCAACCAACCCGATGACCGACTGTTTCGTTACACTAAGCCTCGACGATCGATCTTGCGGTGCACAGAGATGTTTACCGCGTCTTCTGCAACTTCCTATTACCGTTGGACATGGTATTACCATTGAATATGTTCGTTGACGATGGTGAATTATGGCATGAAAGGTAAGTTAAAAGTGATTTCGCTTGAAACCTTCGCAAACCATTGGACTAACTTTCTAAAAGAAGCTAAAATATCAGAATGAACGCTTATATTCCTGTAGCTAGAAATTGATTGCAAAATATAATTCTTAATTTGGAATTTTTATGAATGCGTGAAATTGAAATAAATTAATCAGAAGATTTTTAAAGAATTTATTTGGATACGTTGCATCGAGATCTAATTTCGTAATATATATATTAAAATTAATAGGCTAACGAGAACGTTTAAGTCTCTCTTTATCGTTTGACAGGGCATTACTTATGTCACGTGTAAATAAATATCTCTATACGTTCGAATTAAACAAATTCCAGTAAACAAAACCATATTTTACTCATAGTCTCGTTTGATTTACCAGGGATTAAACGGAAATTTCTCAAAAAATGTTGCGCCTTTCTATCACCGCGCGCACTATACGGAATTTACTAGTATGCAAGCATAGCAACTAATAAAAAAAAAATTCTAAAACAAAATCGCGTAACGCGAACTAGAATTTTTGAAACGCGTAGTGATCCAAATCTGTATGGATCGCGTAATCCTACAAGTTTTAGCTGCATGTACTTTGGTTAGAGAGAAACGCGATTCAAATCCCCTCCCGTAGGCTTACCTTTCAAACCACTCAGCATACTTAGCGCTCATTATGATCAATGTATCCAACATGTGCATGTGTACATCAAAATATTCGCCAAATAGAGCGAAACTAAATAACCATTCGGCAATTCATTGAAGCTCGACGAATAAACACCGTGGACCTATTACGAGGGCTTTAACTTCAGTGAAAACCTCGAACGGGTCGTTCCACCAAGGAGACGCGACTCTGACGAAATAAGCGTGCTATAGGGGCGCCAGAGTCGACAACCAGGAAGCTTTTCATTATCAAACAGAAGCTTTAGCGGGTCCATTACACTTCACTCCGGATTCAGACACATTAATTGCTGGCCCCTTTTCAGCTCGCCTCTCTTTTCGTCAATGAATCCAAAACGAATCTAACGATCATTCATTACCCGTGGAATAACGTTGAAGACAGCACGGTTAAAGTGCGTGTAAAAAAAATAGAAAAGAAAAGAACGAGACGAGATAAGTTTAGTTAAAGAGGACACGCCTAATTAAAAAAAAAACCAGCCACAAATTAGTAGCAGAAAAAGAAGTTCTATAACTTGAAAGAAGATAGTTCGTTATAATGCTATAAAATATTCTAATTTCTTCAAATTTTACAGAGTGGTTAGTACTTAAATGTAAGAAAAGACAGTGACGCAAAAAATATTTAACAAATTGTTGGAATTCCTTTCTGTAATCGCCACATGAATTCAATAGAACTCGCTAATGTGAATTAATTAACGATAAGAAAAAACAAATGAAATTTTGCGTTCACGCAGAATCAACCCTTAATGAATGAAATACGTTGTGAATAGAATATACGTTATGAAGAGAAAAATAAGGGAAACAAAGAAAATGAAAGCTTTATTCTTAGATACACGACATTATTCCGTTTGGAATCTTTAACATTTTCTCATTGTTAGTGGCGCAGCTGCATCGAAATGTGTGCGGCTGACACGCGAAATTCACCGATCGACGAGAAATTTATTCGTTCAATAAATAACCGTGATTAATTCTGATCGCGTAAGCCGGCCTGCAACTCTCTTTTTTGCTTCTTGTTTCTACTCCTTCCCAGTGTCTTTTAGTTTAGATCCAGCCCTTGTCGTTGTCCTTACATCGCTACCTAATTACCTGCTCTCTACCTGTGTTTGTTGTTTAGTACAGCATAATTTCTCTCCTTTTTTTTTCATCGATTTCCGATTTGTCTTTTAACCCATCCTTGATTACGTGTATTACTAGCAACGTAATTGCGAGGTTCAGTTCAAATTTGATATATGTCTCGTTATTGTGGACGTTGTCAACATTAAAAATGTTTTTCCTTACGATTAAGAAATGAATTTCAAAGTTATAGATAAGAAATGAATTCTGAATAAAGTAATTACCGATAGGACGAATTGGATCTGAATATGTGATCACCGTTGTACGTTTTTTCTACATTACTCACTTCATCTCTTATAGTGGAAGTATTATAATTTAAGGACTTCATGTATCTGTATACGTTTCTTCCAGAATATTCATAAAACGAATATCAACGTCAGTATTATTATTTTGGATAGTATATTATTAGTATAAAATAAATATAAGTAGAACTTGTTACTACATATAAGATTATATACATATGTATATATATATTTAATAATCAATAATTGTATATCTATCTATATACAGGGTGGTTGGTAACTGGTGGTACAAGCGGAAAGGGGGTGATTCTACGCGAAAAAAAAAGTCGAAAATATAGAATAAAAATTTTTTAAATTTTTTTTTTAAATTTTTCCATCGAGACAACGATCTACAGTGAGATCCGTTATAACGTACCGCACACGTACCGAGCAAAAGTTCAAAGTCGATTTTCTCGAAAACAAAGCCTCAAACGAAAAATTTTTATTCTATATTTTCGACTTCTTTTTTCGCGTAGAATCACCCCCCTTTCCGCTTGTACCACCAGTTACCAACCACCCTGTATAATAAGTATAATATATAGTAAGTAATTGCCTTAAAAACAGGTAAAGACTTTAGAAAAGTAGTAAGTGGTTTGAAATATCTTGAAATTATTCGTGAAGAAAATGCTTCCGTAAAATAGAAATAGCAATAAAAAGATAGTAATAAGACAGAAATTTTTATTTAACTTATATCAAGTACGAAAATTCCTGTTCGATAAAATCAGGATACATGTATCCAGTAGCTTGTGTTTTTAACGACACTTTCACGTTCCACTTATCCCCTTTCGTTTGCCTTGTCAAATACGGTCAGTCATAAATTCTACTTATATCACTGGATTCACCGGATCCCGCCTTGAGAAGATTTAAAATTCGCGTGCCTCGAAAGCTTCACGGTCCTACGAGCGCACTTCCTTTAGAAAGACTCCATCTCGATTCGCTGCCCCTGACTTTATCGAGGATCACGCTGATTTTACCGTTCGTGTTGTCCAACAAATCCGCCTGAAAAGTGCGGTCTGTTACTACTTCCGTAATCACGAGCTTACTACCTCTATACCTCAACAGTATTCTCCCTCCTCTTCCCTGCGCATGATATACGATACTTTAATAAAAGACGAAGGCATGTCTCAAGATCGACTTTTAGTATTCGCGATCGCGCGTTCTCACCAACCCGAAGAAATTTATTCGATGTTCGTAAACTTCCTCGTCCGTGCTTTACTTGCATCATCAAGCTCTGTCACGTTGCCGACTTAGATTGCAAGACTCTGTTTCGCAAACACAAATTTATGGGAATTGTTGGCAACTAGTTCCCCGTTAGTATTTAAGACTGCACAAGACAACTACGACGCATGCCCCTCGCATATTTTTTCCTCGCACGATGTTAGTACACGGTTATTGCAAAATATTTGGAATGATAATGATTTCATAGATTGTGACTATGATTTTATGTATATATAGATAATGTCAGAATTAGGATACCAAAAAATATTAAAAATTTGAAAGATTAAAAGAATTAAACGATAGAATTTAGTATTAATAATAATCCATTGCAAACCTATGCCTATTTATTATTTGTGCCGTGGTCTGATTTTAGGGGATAAAATTTCCCTTTAAAAAAATATTACCAGAAAAATAGGAAGTATTAACAAATAATGAATGGTATCTAAAGTAACTACGATATAAATACTTGAGCGAATAAACGATGATAGACAGATATTAATTCTTAAATCAAAATCGAGCAGCTCGAGAGTAACGACGTAATAATGTGATGGTCATTCTCTAAAGGTGATAAACATCGCCATTTGCTGCAGGTAAAATATGAGAAGGCGATATTTCTCGTTGATCGAAAGGTTCCTCTTCTTGCAAGGACGTATTAAACTGCTCCGGCTATCTCGCATCCACGTGACAAGGCCCATACGAAAAACGCGTATTATTCCCATCGATGCAAATGATATAAGAATGATATATCCTCCGGCGTGTCACGATGAAATATTTTTCCAGAGGAGTTTGAAACCGCACCTACGAAGATTGCGATACGTTACGATTCTCGCGACGTATCGTTTTCTATTGGCTTCGTCAAACAGTAGACACGCACGGATATCCATAAAACTGAATTGAATCGAAAGGTATCGCTCACTTTGGATCGACAAAATAAATAATCCCCCGTCAGTGATCGGCCCCCTCCTTCGCGTCATCGCGTTCATCGCGTCGCTCTAGATTCATCCGCTCGATCAGATTATTCCATTTGAGAATTACAATTGTCGGGCATCGTAGTTGCTCGCGTTATCGCTTACGATATATCTATAATTGTGCTTCGATGTATGATGCGAAAATGAAAAGAAGAAATATCAAGAAAAAGAGTATCAAGTAGTGGGATTTCTTTGAAATCTAACGAGCTTTGTATTTTTTGTCTCTTCCAGAATTCTACGAAGAATATGCTACAAAGGGCAAGAAAGATTTACTTAACCTCAAGAGAAGAACCTCGAAGCAGTAACTGAATATCTTGTCCGAAGATCTGAACTATTTTCCAAAAGAGACATTTAAAAATTATCGATGGTTAATTAAAGATGGTTCCAGAAATAATATATCACAAATAATTTATAAAAATGCTAACATTTTTACTTATGAAATGACTTAGTGCCTTATTGTTTTGGCATTGAATTAAGGTGCAAAAAGCTGTCATAACTGTTCAAGAATATGAAGAAATTCGTTTTTACACCTCCTTATAGTTATTATTTTTTCTACAGTTGAACAGTACGTTTGTATTATATATTATAGACGTGTGTTTTATAAGCGGTTACATATTTCTTTTAGACTAATCGTTAGGTATGTCACTCTTTTTTATATTTACTACACTGATTTAAAAGTCGGAGAAATTTTTGCTCGAATCGAAAATATTGAGGCTCCAGACAAATGCAAAATGAACAGCTGTAAAATAGCGCGAACATATCACGCACAGCATTATCGGTGGATAAAAATTCCGCCGAAATTCCACTCGGAGGAACGGATAAACGACAAACGGTGAATTAAAAAGCAGCGCGAACACGTCCGAAAAACACTAAAAGGCATTAAAGAACGGTCGAGGAAACGCGGGAATGGCCTGGAAATGCTCGATGACAAAGACGAACAGAGGAAAAGAGGGACAGGATCTTCCTTTATTGACTGTCCATTCGATCCATCGAACAATGCCTGGCGGCGGGAAATATCGACCGGCTACGCGCCGCATTCCGTGGAAAATAATTTATTTGAACGCACACAGTGCGTCACAAGAACACGATTAAAAACTCGGCAGATTTCTCTTTAGCTACGAAATAAATTCCAGTAAACGAAAATTTCGAAAAAAGCACTAAATGAGCAAAAATCTATTAGAAATATAATAGCTCGCGGAAATATATGAACACCTATCATAGAAACCTTTTATAAATATATTGCGTGTACTATACGAAACATGTTGAAATTTCATTAGCACTGTGATGAGACTCGACTATTATGATTACATTATAAAGTTTGAAACGAACCGAAAAATATACACGAAAATTAAAAATATTTCGTACTAACAACATTCAGTTATCCATTGCATTAATAAATGTCGTTATTTAGAGCGATACCTTTAATACTATTCATATTGACTATTTATATTATATACTAATTTCTTATTAAATATATGTTTGTGATAATTATTTTGTAACCTTTTTATACACGTTCAGATCGGTTTTAAATTTTACCATCATAATCATATCGACCGTATCAAGTTACAATGTCACTGAAATTTCAAAATCTTTCACATAACACATCCAATACATACATAACAGTTTTCTATGATAAACATCCAAATGCTTTCGTGAGCGACTATAAACGCAAATGAGTAGAGGGCCGGCGAAGGTTGGATCTCGCAACGCGAATCAATTTATCCTCTCGCACTAGTGGCTGAACGAGCCCTCGCGTGTATGACGAGCTGCACTTTTCCCCAGTTCTCTCCATCGTTACTATCACGCTCTCCATTAGCATGCATCAGCATTATTACCTTAGCTAGTATTATTCGAGCTGCCGTTAGCCAGAACTCGCATAACTCGGCTGTGGCAGACCGAAATACGCGAAGCAACAGACGAAGGAACGTCCGGATCATATCCAGTGAAACAGAGGCATACATGAATTTTCGATGATTAACGTCATAGCAGAACATTCGCTGGCCCAATCCCTCGAACTTCGTTGAACCGTCATCAAACGTTTTTTCTTCGCGATTAGCTTTTTCGATACGACGCTAGTTTGACGCATAGTCACTTGTCAGCAGCCGTGATGCTAATTTGAACGGAGTGAAATCTAATAATTATTTTAATTGAGGAATTAAACGCGAGTTGGCAGATTACTGATAATAAACCGCTTGGAACGACTAAACAAGAAAACATAAATTGTCGGTTAAGAATGATAGTAGCCTGTATGTACCTATGGTTTCGGCAATACATCGTTTCAGTTCTTAACTGTTCTATCTTCGCTAGTTTGTAAACTGAGAAAATTCAATTTAAAATTTATTAAGTTTAATGTTATTTCGTGCAATTAAGACTTAAACAGTTGTTGCTTTCTACGTAGAATTTCCATTGTATTATCGCGAATTTGTATTCTTTATACCAATAAGACACACGTGGATTGGTTAATTACATTTTTTTTAATGGTGCTAGAATAGTTAAGAGGCGGAACGACTAATTGTCGTTTGTAGCTGACGTTCAACCCGTGGAAATATATTTGACGGTTGTTAAATATAATGGACGCTCGTAACGAAAAGGTTAACCGAATTGTATAGAAACCAACCGATCGATTGCAACCTCACAAACCGTCGTTATTAAATTTTACTCCGTTTACCCTTCGATCTTTCCGATGGAAAATCACCGCCTGGACGACCTTCGCTCTGTCATGTTGGACAGCACGATGAAACCGCTTTTGGCCAGCTCTCCGATGTTTAGAATCCCCAGAGAGTTCGTTGGATCAGTCGCTGCCACAGGATTAACGGAGGTTATGAAATTTAGCGATCGATAGATAGTTTCCGTACGAGTGTACCACGATATGTACCAAGAAGCAGAGAAGGTAATGGGTACATACTTGGGAACTTTGGTTGAAGGCCGTTAGCGGTTCGATGTCGAAGAGTGAGAAGATATATTAGGTCTTTGGTAGACGACAAGAGATTGAAGAGTATGGTGAATGGCCTTTTTTATGTTCTATCATCCTTTTTTTGTAAAATGCTGGATATACTGTTTTGTGTGTGTGTGTGTTTTTTTTTGTCTCTTTTGTGCACTGGTGTAAGGCGAAATAACGTATGCGTGGAATGATTTTTAGATGTTTTCTTAGATATTTCGATCTTTAAATTATATAGCGATTGTGAGTATAAAACGAACGAAGAGACTTCGCTTACTAGGTTATTGCAGCTGCCATCAAAAGAAAGAAAAACCGGCAAGAAAAATAGGTGAAGTATTAACAAAAAATCCTTCGTCAAATGCACGAATAATCGTACAGGATTCATCGTTTGTCAAAAATACAGGAAGAGGAAAGAGCCTCTCTAGTTCTACCCACAGTGCTGTTCTTTTTTCGCCCCGACGCATTGATTACTTTGACAGATAAATAGCTCTCGCGGCGCCATACACCCTATCGACCTATAATTATCGTCGAAGGCCGGCTACGGGATAGAACTCGTGGAATGTTGCACAACACCATCACGAGAAGTCCAACTAGTCGAGTAAATAAGGCGCTACGAATCGTGTCTCATCGGCGAACGACTTCTATTTCCTTTCATCTTGCGTTACGGTTGACAGTAACTGTAATAGCGTATCTCGAACGCTATGGAGTGGTTTACGGTGGATAGAATTTCTGATGCAATTTCGCTTATCACCAAGTATTCGCTTAGGAACAAACAAAATGGAGAAACATAATGCAAAGCGCCATTATGAATTTTCATGGTACAGAAAGAATACTGGAAATCGTACGATAAAGATTGCCACTACGATTACAAGACTTCCTTTGATCGTATCTATGTAAAAATGATGAAAATTCTTGGTTGCCTGTAGCTGTAAATTTCAGGATAACACGATTTTTTATAACGACACAGTGGCGTTAAAAGTTCGTTCATTCCTTGGTGGTACATTTTGAGAATTATTATAAAAACGTTACATAGCTTTTGTAAACCACCGTGTGATAAGTAGTATGGCAAATAGAAAATCATAATGATATAGGTCAAGATTTTGAATTTAATCACGTACGATATTTCAACTTTTGAGAGTATCGATATATTAATTGTTTTAATATTCGTAAACAAATTTTTGAGCAATAGTTAAACGATTTAAAGAATGTATTTGGATATAAGGAATTTGTTGATAAAACGACGAAGGATTTAAGAGTAAATGAATATTTATAAAAGAAATACTTAAATAATCAAAAAATTATAGAGTGACATATATGTTCATGAACTAGATCTCATGCAAATAAACTTATTACACAAGCTAACGATACCTTGGAAGGAATGGTTGTTTTTGATAAGAGTCAGATGTGGATAAAGACTGCGATGAAGGGAAATTTTATTCGAATCTCGAAAAGACAGATCATGATGTATGAAGAACGCGTTTGGAAACGAACACGAAAACACAGGAGGATTTTCCATACATGACTATTTGAACGACAGGGAATTTTCAGGTTTGCATTCACGAGATTCGAATAAGAAACTCACGCGTGCGGAAAAATCAATGGCGTCGACCGGTTGGAACAGAGAAAGATTCCATCTTTCGGATAGAACCGCAGCGAACCGGTAGAAAATTTTAGAGTACTCGTATCTCGTTAACGTATTCATTGATCCTCGGTGAAAGCGTGAACGTCATCCTCGAGGAGGCAAAGTTTCAAACGCGTGGTATATTCATGGCACGGCTGTCGCAGAAATGTTGCGTTGAACGTGTCAAAAGTATTCAGCCACGATAACTTTTCGAGCTGCGCCGGGAACAGCGTCCACCAGGCGTCCACTGTCACCTGTCACACTTCCCTCCGTTCGCTTTCGATTATTAATGACGCCCACTAATGATAATTGATCGTCAAGGATCCAACTCTGAAATACACGTGGGACCGAAAAATACAGCGTTCACGTCGCGCCATCGGCAAATTAATATACGATGCGACCGCATTAGCTAATACTTCCAACATCCTATGCTATATTTGTGTTGATTATTTGCGATATTTCTCGTTTTCTTTCTCTTTTCCTTCTTTCCTCTTTCTGCTAATACTTTTCTTGCAAATTTTCATTCCATCTTTATTTTATTGCCTCATATATTTGTATATGGTGAGGGAGGACTTATTTGCGTTATCTAAGTTTCGATATCTTAAAATTCACAGGATAATTAAGTTTGTGTATATGAAAAGCACAAGAGAAAAATATGGTAAGTACATATTTGTTGATTTTCGCTATATGATTTACGTATTACGATACGATTTACATATTATAAGCTGCCATGCATCTTATATACATATAATAACGAAAAAATGAGAAAATATCCTATACAAGAACATAGCAAAAAAAAATATCAGCAAGGAGAAAATAACTCAAATAAACTACCATATGATTATTTTAATTAGCGAGGGAGTATAAGAATTAATAAAATAAACAGCAAAATAACTTCCAGAAATAACGTAATACACGTTTATTATGATAAATATTATGTGATATTATTAAATGATATGATAATGATTACAACTGAGGATATTAACGTTAGTCGAACAAACTTTTTTCCTTTAATGAATAAAAGTTATTTCCTCGCAAAAAACTACGGCCATCGAGCTGTCAATGTATATGATGTATTTCGCCATTTGTCACGCAACTAACAACGAATGAGATATATTCAAACGTAGATCGCTTAAAAACTGTTCACCGCCAAATTTGGCGAATCCCAAGGCTTAGCTTGGTTCAGATATCCTACTAATTCACATAACTTTACCTCACATATATGTATATGTATAGGTGAATAGGCGGGTGTAATTTAGAAAAATACGAGGCACTGACGGCCCGTGACGTTTCATTAAACTGGATCGATCGAGGTGGCACTAAATTCCCTTATTAAATGTAAATACCAGATACAAGATAAATTCTGTATCGTAACAGCCACGCGATTTTCAAGCGTACGCTAAGCCGCCAGAATTTGATTTATACACGATCGGGCCAATAAATTCCGCTGTGGAACGTATACCACCATATCGAGGGATGGGTCAAATAACTAATCAAGATGTCGGTTTCATTAACAAAGGCCTTCATCACTCTTCGGCCGAATTACGGGCGCCTCGTTTGAAACAAGAACGAACAATATAAAATACAGCCGAGCCGATCGTAAAACAATTTACACGTATATAAAACGCGGGTGCCCTGCAGCCGAAATTTTATTTCGACGAACGAATAAATTTTTGTGCAAACGGGCTATGCTAGTAGTCGAAGAGTGTAGAGGGGTAACAGCTGGACGTATCGACGCGTTTTCGCCAGAAAATTCCTACATATTAAATTGTTAAAACCTCAATAAATTCTCCCCGATACTAATTCTCTCCTCTCGTTACAACGCACCACTGCGATAAGTTTCAAATTGTATCATTTGACAAATTTACGAATTATAGCGTCCACCGTGAGGCTCATATGCGTTTTTCGAAATCGTCGATGAATCGTCGGTAATACAGTAAATATTTCGTTGCTCGAAGATTCGACGTTTACGCCCGATTAACAGTTTGAAACCTACATCCCGTTTTAATTCGAAAAGTCGTAATTGCACGCAAAGAACGATTAAAAATGGCAGAAATTTCGAAACTAAATTCTAGATGCATTTTACATATCTCTAAATGTATGTATACATAATATATAACTGTCTGTTAGAGTGGTAAGTGTAATTAACTTTCATTTATATATGTATAGTTACTATTATAAATATCTATGAATAATATTACAGTTATATACATTTAAGTATATTTAATAATAATATAGGAAATATTCCTTTTTTTATTTTTATATTCCAACTACACGAATATCTTTGTACTCTCACGGTACTGTTATGTTATAATATTCCATGGAAACGTAAAATTTAAAAATATGTAATCCTTTACTTACAAGGAATGCTACAAATTGATAGAATCCTCGAAAGTTATTACGTACTAGATACATTTCCTTTCTGCAAAGAATTCGAATAGGTTATATAATAAAATGCGTAACATTTATAATGTTTCATCGAAACGTAAATTTTTTTCTGGAAGAAAAAAAGCATCTCATACCATAAATGCCATACACGAGATTCCAGCGTATTTGCGGAACGAATTCAAGGATTTCGATGAAACGTTTCGCGGACTGGTCGCCTCGATTGTGAGCCCGTGATCCACGAGCCCTTTTTCTTCTTTCAGCTTTACCGAGATAGATCAGACGACCACGCCACTCGAATCCGCACAACGTATTCGTGGTCACGATTAATCATCGATATTTATAACGGAAATAAATTTCAACGCGATTTTCGGCTCATCGTCGTTCGGCGAGGGAACAACCATTGCCGAGGAAACGCCAGAAAGGAAAGCACACGAGGGTTAAAAAAAGAAGAGAGTGAATAAACCACGTTCGTGGTTTCGTTGAACACGATCCATTCAACCCTCGTTTGTACGTGAAGTTTGTAATACTAGGTATATTTTTAGTCACCTTGAAGGCTGCATAACAATGTACTTAATTACATAGCCATTGTACGATGTCAAATCAAAATGGATGTAATTTGTATTTAATAGACAAACTAATCTAAGACCATCCTTTTTCAAACTTTTGTTTTATGTACACATGCTCACGAAAGTATTTAAACACTTGTACAAAATTATTTTCAATATACCGTATGTAACGAGATACGGTATGATACAATTATCGTGAACATACCGGAAATATTTAAAAAAAAATCCTTAAATATATGTAGAAGTTACAAAATATTTAGTGCAAACATACACTTTATAAAAATCAAAAAATTAATTTAGTATCCATTGTACCAATAATCCTCGGTGAATTTAATGGAACCGTACAGACAAGCTTTATTCAGAACGAACGTTGGACGTGATAAAATACGAACTTCGATTTCTAAGAATTTAATTCGAAAATAAATGAAACTGTAATCACGGTTTACTCGGGACGAAGGTTTAAATTTCAGCTTAATCCTGATAGTAACACACATTCAATCCACAATGCAGAGAATTAAAAACCAGAATCCGAAATCTATACACCTCGCCTGCCATTAACGAACTTCCCAACTACGAGACGCGGGAGCACGTACACGAGATTAGGAATAGAGACTTTACGAGAGTGAAGAAGTGTTCGTGGATGAGGCGTTCCGAGAGACAAGTAAGCGTGGATGCAGAGTTTCCACATTCACAATAAGTACAAGTATAACAGAGTCGTGGAGGATCGTATTCTAGAAAGTGACCAGTTGCCCGGGAAGAAACGAAAAAATAATAAAAACAACTCTGGAATAAAATAAAAGAGACGGGATCTTCCTATGCAAGAAAAAAAAGAAAAAAACAAAAGGTAAAAGTAAAATAACAAGAGAAGATAAGAGTGACGAAAAAACGGCGAAGAAAGAGAAAAAGAACAGGAGCGTACTACGCGAATATGTAACGCGATGCCGATAAACGCGCGTCGCGGCGCGGCCGACGACGAGAGCATTAATTTCGTTTCAACCCGTTGAACGCTCAGAATCCCTAACGAATGACGTGCTTTTTTCGACGACCGCGGACGGCTGGTCTTTCACATACAGCTTGCCGTGAAAAGCCTCTGCCTGCGTTTCTCCGCGTAATACGACGTGTCCGTGTCTTCGCCGCGATTCGAGCAAAAAGCAACGTCGAGAAAGAGCGAACTGCGAGAAGAGGAATGTGCATAATGCCTATAGATAGGACGCCGGAGCACTAACAGGAGCGGTGGTCGCGGACGAAACGATGAAGACGTGCTGTGGGACAAGTGCGAATAAAAAGATCGCAATTAACGGACACCCGTCTGTGGCATTCGGGAACGACAGTGTCGCAACCGTTTCTCATCAGACTAAAATCTATATCCTCCTGTGTATACAGAGTGTTTCAAGATAGCAGGTAAATATAATAACGCGAGAGATGTTGACAGAAATACCTTGATCCGATACATCCCATCTCGCTTGACTTTTTATTCAAGTTTAGAAAAGTTAAATGAAACTTTAAAGGTGAAAGTTTTCGGCGCCTGTCGGCGAGCTATCCGCCATACATCAGCTATTTCTCGGGAGTTTAATACGGTGCTTGGAGTAGGAAATTGCATGTTTGATACGGGCAATGTGCTAGTTCGTTTCCGAGTTTATATTTTAATAGAATTTGATAATATTGTACTATGTTACGTCTGGCGACATTCTACCTAGACCAAGCCATGCACCGCGGGCAAGATGGCAACCAGATGTCCGCACATCCTTACTGCGTACCCTCAATAGTCTTAAGGACCTATCATAGATCTCAGAAATTTTCTAGGTAAGGTCCTTCAGACCGAACAAACATCTCTTTACTGAATCGTTTCTAAAGCTTATTGTTTACTACAGGAAGACACGGGAAAGTTAGTTTTTCTCACATATGATACTTCCCACTAGCAACTTTCTATCGAGGGTAGCTAAGACCCTTCCTAGTCCACCAACCTTCTTTTATCCAATCAGAAGCAATGTCTACTGCCCTCACTTTCCGAACCAAAATTGTCATCAACAAATCCGATGGTCCCTTACGTTAGACACACCCATCACTAGCTTTCCTCCGACACAGCATCGTCACTTTATTTTACTTGTTCTTCATCGTTAGAATAGTCAACATGTCATTACATCACCCATTACATAATCCTTAAATCAATCACTTACTTAACTTATACATACGCATCAGTGTAATTATCTTCTTTACAAAGTTGTTGGAATAAACATTAATTTATACCTGTTAATTTAGTGTAAACTCAATTGAACCACCCCTAGTATCGTAACAGAAATCAGGGGATCGATCAGTTCGTGGCGTCGATTATCTAATCGTAACGGGAATTTACGACTCCCGTTGACGTGCTTTCTCGCGATCAAGTCTCTCCGCGAATGGTCGAATAAACATACAACATATACATATACGAGTATAATATACGTACATGATCGACTATATTCTTGTAAAAGAAAGTAATTGTGACGTAATATACATATACAATGTCTTCCTATTTCAGTTTCTTCAAATCTCATAAAAACGTAATATCTAAATGAAAAAGGAAATACGAAAAAACACTATTGATCAAATTCTTGAAATTTCTTTTGACAAGCACGCTGTGAATTCGATAGATTTCAATGCCATAAATTGACTAAAAAGTGATTATAAATGAAATGTTGCGTCAACGCAACTTTGCTCCTCGATAGATTAAAAGCTAACCAGAGAAATTAAAGAACAATTGAAGAACGATTAAAGAACAATCAATTAACGTATTAATTCTTTATCATAAGCAAATAGCGCCAAATCTTTCATACCTTTACTAGGCGAAATACCAATTTCTCTTTTATAATCGTCAATCCCCTTTCACTTAGTTGATCCGTAGTTCTGGAACAGCCTGTATACGTAAGCGAGAGACGTAGTTCCATTGAATGGGACTCGTAAAGCGTGCTCGCGATACTCGTTCAGGCGACACGGAAACGCCGGCAGGGGACGACATCCGGCGCGCAATACCTGTTGTAACACCGTTACCGTCGTAATATGTTAGTCGATCCCCGTGCATATGTTTCACCCATCCGACGTATAAATACACGCGTGCAATCGTATCACGCACACGCGCCGTACTCCGTCGCGACGCGACGGATGCCCCTACGGGCGCAATTTATTATCCGCAAGATGAAGCAGCCAGCCGTCTCGTGGCCGCCTCCTGCGATTGCAACCCCTTCTCCTGCCACGCAGTTCTATGAACCGAGGTTGCCTTCTGTATCAGCTTTAAAAAGCTAGTGCTTTAGCAATTAGACGTACGGATGATGGAGTATCGTTGTTTCGTTCGATAGCCAATAACGGAGAAACGTTTTGCGAAGGTAAACTCACGATCGTTGTTCGTGGTATGATGACATATAGGTATTGTGCGGCAGATTCATAATAGATTTTTCGTTCAATGGATGTTGGAGTTCGTATTTTTGAAATGCTTAACGTAACTTTATGAAAGGTGATTTGTATTTTTAATTCTTGATTGTCGTGGTAAAGTGGAAGAAGTGGAAGGGGTTTTAAGGTGTTCTAACAAAAAATTAGATCTGAGATAAGGTATAATTATATAATTGCGAGCCTTGTTTGTTAGTTACAGATACCGAGACGTAAAATTATCTGCTATACTTACTACTACTATTGCTATTGCTTAATTATATTTTAAAGTAGTTCAATGCACTCGCACAGATTAGAATTATATCTAATTAACCCTCGTTTCATAAGTACATATTCTTTTACCTGATTTTATTGTAATCTATCTCATAATACATTCTGAAATGGTAACGTCCATCCAGTCTATAAGAAAATACTTCACTCGTATATATTCGTATATAGGATGGTATAAAACGAAGTAAGAGTATGATACGTGAAAAGTATGGATTTTAAGTACGAGTACGTGACTTCGACAAATCAATTAGTCAATCGAGTTACATATATAGAGGATGAGTTTCCTTTAAGAGACAAAGTGGCGCAACGTACAAAAATCGTTTAAAAGTTAGAAAAAGAATAACTTGAAAGTCGGCAGAGCAAAACGTAACAGAACTCGAATCGCCAGAACCGAACGGATTTAGAACATCTTCTTTGTATATCCTCGATACCTGAAATCGATCTATTTTAATTTTCCGTTGTTTCCCCTGTTAAACTCACAAATCCACAATGGATTTACATATATGTAAATCCGTCCGTGAAATGTAAATAGAAGGAAGGATGCTTTCGATTCAGAATTAAAACAACGGGGAAAAAGCCAGTACGCCGACTCGGCTGGCCGAGCGGAATCAAAAATGTAAAAACCGGGAGCGGTTCAGTACGCGATATTGCCAAACGCACTGGTTCGTTGTCCGACATACGAGGAGAACTCGGCTAAACAAAAAGCATCGTAGTATATATCTATCGACTCGCGTGGGTTGCACGACACTCATAAAGAGCATTCTTCGCGCGTGTGAGCGCGTGGATCGCGATCGTGAGAAGGGGCTGAACAACGTTTCTGTCCCGAACCAAGCGAACGAACGTCGCTTTACCGTGAACCATTACTTAAATTGAACGAGTCCCGCGGCCCTGTGCCTCGCGTTGCATTATATATACGCGACTTTTCATATTCAAATATTTATCCGGGAAACGAAATAAAGACAAGGATAAAATGAGGATCGGGCTTCGTTTTGGTATACCGAATTTGTCAGTTTTTTTCATAATACGCGATATAAGTAAAGTGGGGCTACTTGAGCAGTCTAAACTTTAATTTTTTAAATTCGTGGCAAGGTGAACACATATTCGATATTACGCGACACCGTCAGTCTTTGATATAAGGAAGGGAAAAATGGGAAAATAGAGTATATTTAGAGTACAATAAGAAAAAATATCAAAGAGAAAATGACTGGAATAATCTTTTCCTAGTTTTAGATTTCCTGGTTCAAGATTTTGTAAATTTGACTTCACAAGCACGAATTTTAGTTTTCACGCTTTTAAATCCTTATTATCCTTTTAATATCATAATTAATTAAGTTGCAATAATACGTTTCCATGATTTGAACAGGAGTGATTATCCTTTTCCTAATAATAAGTGTTAACTAATTTACTAAAACTAGCAATGACCTGGGATATCAGTGTACATATAACTCTCAGCCCTTCGCGTGTTAAAAAAAGGGTCATAGATTCGGTATGCCCCAAAATTCCACCAAGAACCAAAGTAGAGATATGAGACTGAAAAATGAAAAAAGGAAAACTAACGTAGAAAGGGGAAAATAAGGGGGGGAAAGGTGCAAGATAGAAGAACGAACGAACGTACGAAACGGGTGGAAAAATGAGTTCATCGACACTGACGAGCGATAGCTTTTAATCTCGCGTTGTAGCCGCGGTCGTTTTTCTGCTGGTTCGATGTAATATCCGTTGTAAATGCACTCCGGGGAAAATGTTACTCAATGCGAGCGCCTGTGCGCACACAAGTCCTGTGTACGGTGTAATTTAGTATCCGCCGTATGAACGCCATTCGCCTACCTGACGGTACCCGAGCCCCAACGGTGTAGTCGAAATCGTGAGCGAAAACTTTTTGACAACGCGATCCTAAATTTTGAATTCCAGACTGTCCAACGACGAAAAAGGACGACGAAAGATTTCCATCGAAATTCTCTTGTTTCTAAATAGTTTCGTTCGACCGTTCTGGATGGAACTTGTTTCCTCCAGGGAATTGCTACATATTCGGTGATAAGTCGACGCCGACATTCGGTTTGTTTAACGCTAAATGAATACACTCATGCGCAGAGTGATAAGCAAATATAAATATTAAGCTATTAAAAAGCTTTGCTTGAAAATCTTGTATTAACAGCACTATACTTTTATTTGATTGTCGGATTCGATACGTTCAGTGGTCTACGAAAATATTCCAATATTTATCATAGAAAATTCTGATGACTGTAAAAGTTATATCATGTTCGGTATAGGAACTTTTTTGAAAGAATGGAATTAACGAACTAGGCGTTTGATTAGTCTTAATTTGATATGTCGTTAATTTTGTATAATACTTCGCGGATGTATCACCTATTTTTACAAAAGTTATATGTATCTTTGGACCTGACAAATTGATCCTTTTTCCAATCATATTGTATTCTACCGAGGTAACCATCAAATAGTGAAGAAATGAAAAAATCGATCATTATCGTATTTGTCGTGTAATTTTCTTTTTTTATTCGTTGTGACGATAAAATTCTTAATATAGTTTTTCTACAAATAGAACATCTACGTATTGAAAATTTGACATTGGTCAAGCTAATTAGAGGAGTTTAAACAGCGAGGTTTCCGCCAATTTGAAGGCATCAAACAGCCAATAAGGATATTACCCTATTAAATGTTCCTCTCATCCCTGACGCTCGATTAATTCCCCCGACCGTTCCGCATGGGCTAACAGCATTGAAAAGGATAAGAGACTAAAATATGATGGATATAAAAAATACACTCCACCTGTCGTATAATCGAGAGATATTTATAGAGAAGGAACATTTACATCGAAATGATCCCCAGTTGGCTGGTACATTATTTATCCCAATTAAACTAGCCAGCCTGTATTATTTACCGAACGATACTTTGAAATGTACAGTAAACGGTGGTGCTCGCCAAACAGAGTAATATCTGTGATCGAGGAAGAATAGCCGACGTTCGATCAGCTTAAAATAAACCACGTTCTAGAAAAATATTCCTCGTTGCTGATCCAACGAAGCTGAAGGGAACAACGTTCTTTCAAGGAAAATAATCGACAATAATGGAGCTACGAAGTGGCCATAATTAGGCGAGCGATACAACATGGAAAGATTAACGTAGAATGGCACGTGGATGCCTCTTTGATAGAAAATAACCGGTGGTATTCGTTTGGTCCGTCGATGTTCGTCGTAGGACGAGAAAAAAGAAACGAGGAAGAAGAAAGTGGTAGACGAAGAAAGTTATTTTTCCCATGGACTTTACGTTATGCCCGCGTCTCGGTGTGCAGAATTCTGCGCAGACGGTGGGAGAACTTCAAACGGATGAACAGGAGAATGGAGTTGGGAATTCGATAAACGTATTCCATCGGTTATATAGATCCAGTGAAAATATTGTTCTTTAAGCACCGTCGACACGTTCTTCCGCATGGAGAGAAAGAAAGATGAAAGAACGGGCTAAAAGTGGAAAGGAAGGAAGGAAGGAAGCAAGGATACCGAACGAAAAAATCGCTGTTTCGTTCAACCGGTGTTGTTCTTTCATCGATCTTCCACCCCTCGGACATCCTCTTCTCCTCGCTTTATCGACAGGAGTCTCGTTTCGAAAGCTTCCGAAATTATCGTTCGAGTATTACGCAGGTACACGACGCAGGTAGCTTGACTTGTGTATACACAGGTTCGACTGAACTCCCATTATCTCTTAACTGATCCTGCGGCGCAGACAACCCGACAAAATCCATTCGAAGCTACTATCCATTGCCTACGTAACGAGATTTGAAATATGCCTACGCGACACGCTAGATATCGTGTAATCCGATTGTATGTCGGGGATAAAAAAATGTTATGCCACACGAAGGGAGGGCTGAATTAATTTCAATCTTCTCTCTCTCTCTCTCTCTCTCTCTATCTATCTATCTATCTATCTATCTATCTATCTATCTCTCTCTTTCTCCTTCTCTTTATCTCGGCGCGTCAGCTTGTTAAGAGGGTGCGTTACCCTCGTGTAAGCGCACACGAGGCGAGGATGAAAAGGTGTTTGTTTGAGAAAGAGATACGTACCAAACATTAAGTAATCGTTGTATTACGGATATTACGACGATGTTGCTACTGAAACGCGCATCTGCTTGTGTCGTGTGTTTACGGATAATATTTAAGTTGCGCACGATATAATGGCAGATAATACACATAGGTTCGCGTAAAATTTCGCGACAGTGTATTCGTGCGAAGAGGTGACCGTAGGAGGACGTTCTCATTGAACATTTTTCAGCGATAAACGGAATACCAAACGAACTATCGATTAATAGAATCGCGTTATACGCGAATAAAGAAAGTCAAATATTTGAATGAAATTAAACGAATCGAGTGGGGTTCGTTCGGAAGCAAGGTCCATTGTTTAAATCGTAATCGAATCATTACGATCTGTAAATATAGAGGTAGTCGCAATAACGCCGATACGTCAGCGTCGCTGTGTCAACCGACAGCAGTAATTTGCAGCGAGCTCCAATATTTTCGCGAAATCGCTTCTAAAGCGCGGACCATGGTACAACGGATTCCCCGTTATCGAACTCGCGAGTTAATTACAAGCCTCATTTTACGAAAGGTGCCGCGTGTCGTCGAACCGACACGCGAGTTATCAACCCCCGACATCGTTCGCCATCCCTTTTCCTTCTTTCTCAGCATGACGACGTACGATACGACATCGTCCCTTGTCCCTTGACTGGCCTTAAATCTTCTAATGTTTCAAAATCATATTTCACCGTTCTTCTCATTCATCTTCGTCGATGGAAAATACACGGCCGGTCATACGGACGAAATATTGTGTGATATTTATTCCCTTCGTGCATCACAACGAACTTTATGTAACCGTGTCTACTTATTTTTCCGAGGCACGCTCACCAGGCGATCTTCCTACGACGTCGTCGTCGTCGTTCGGCGAAACGAACGACGGGGGGTTTCCGGTTAATGCCAATCGACGCTAATAAAACGAAACCATTAGCCGGCGCCTGAGTATCTTCTAAACGATCATCTTCTTTCAGTGGATGAGCTTGGCGCGGGCTCCTTGGAACTCGAAACGGCCGATAGGATGGAATAGAACGAAGAAGTAAAGGGGCAGCTGGGGGCAGAAACAGACAACAGAACCGAATCCACTCCCGGAGCACTTTCCATTCCGCGGCTGTACGCTTCTGACCCTCTCTCTCTCTCTCTCACACACACACACACGCGCGCGCGCGCGCGCACACACTCTCTCTCTCTCCCTCTCTCTCTCTCTCTCTCTCTCTCTCACACACACACCCTTTCTCTCTCTCTCTCTCTCTCTCTCTTTGCGTTGGAGCTGTTCCGGGGTTGAGGATGCATACAGTGTACCATCGATTGGCGCGATGCAGTATAGCTATTGGATGACTGAGGCAGCACGATGCACAGGAACAGAAGAGGAGCCGAGAGGTTACTGTTCAGGGTTTGATCAACTGGTCTGCAGACCCTATTTCCTCTTACTATCAGGAGGAAATTGCCACTTCATCAGTTGGATAGCGCGAAAGATTAATGTCCGTCGCTCTCTTGTCATTTACACAGTCGGGACCAACCGACAGCACTCGCCGCGACTCTGATGGAACTTCGGGAAAAAAGCGCGCCCTGACCATAACCCGATACTCCATCCAGCAACGTATAGATATAAGGGTAGTCTTTTGCTATCATAACGCTAAAGTAGAACGTGGTCGTGTCGTTAATTTTGTCCAAAGATAGTTCAGTTAACAGGTTCGGTGTAGATTTTCGATCTGTGATATAAACCTTTGTCGTAGACGAAGATCACAGAAGGAAAATACGATAAACACATTCTTGCGAAACGAATGTTAGTTGAGTATGAATTTATAACACGTCTCGAAAAACTATTTAATTTTGATTAACTTTCACTTTCTTCGTTAGCCATTTTGTAATAAATATACTTTGCAATGTAATTTTTCATTTTCTTATCTGATAAGGTAATTTTTAAATATTAGACTTTTTAAATATTAGATTTTAATATAAATATTAGTGTAGTATCGTAAATATAATATTATAATAATGATTTATTTACGATGAATGGATTGTACAAATGTTGATTAATCACAATAACGTATTATGGTCTAGACGACGCAATCGTTAATTTGTAACTCTCGTCACAATGGATCCAATGCTCTCTCTCTCTCTCTCTCTCACACACACACACACACACGCGCGCGCACGCGGACCACATTCTCACGACAACGTTGGCAACATTCTCACTTCTTGATTTGCACTCTCTGACTCCTCAAAATGGTACTGCCCGCCCTTCGACCTTTTTTTGTCTTCTCTCGGAGACGACCCCTCACTACTTTCGGATCACGCCACCGTTCGCGCCTATGATCGCGTATGCACCTTCCGTGTGTATGTGGAAAAAACGGACCGAAGACGAATCGACGTTTCTGGAACTATACGCTGGTCGCTACATTGCATGCATTTCGCCGGTCCTATACGACGATCTGTCTGCGGCAATGCATTATACTATCCCGATATCTTTTAGGCCTTTTATCCACGATACTACATTAGATATAGTCGCAATAGAAAAATCCTGTAAAATATTCATATGGACAGTACAGAATTCAGCGCTATTCGCTGTTTTTCCGTAATTAAATATTCCAACGCAGCTTTTTCCAGAACAATATTTTCCACCCAAGTTGTAACTCGTTAAATAGCCGCGAAACAAGTGTACCGTTTCGTTTCGTTTTGCACGTTGTTTTGTTGATTGATACAGTATTGCATCCGCCGTTGTTTTAACAGAGAAACTTTTCATAACGCGACGAAAACAAAACCAGGAAAACGTAAAATTCCATTGCCATCGTATCTTCGGAAAACAAATAAGCGCTGCTTCGGATAGTCCGATCTTTAGACGTATTTACATTTTAAATTCGAGAAAAACAGGATACAATAAGATGTCTGTAATTATGTAGGAAAATATAACAGTGGGATAGTAATGATGCACTTTGATGCTTTTGGCAAACGATGGAAAAACGAACAGTAGCATGGAAAAGTACACAAAATTATGGAAATACTATCCCCAGAGACTCGAGATCCTTCTGTTTACACTACAACTCGTCACTATACAATCTTATTCGAAAACCAAATAATAGAATTAAAATAATTACGCCCGAAGGAATGAAATAAAGAATATAGAGGAAGGATACGGTGAGTTACCTTTTTTCGCTTTTCACAGGAGTGTGGTTTTAAAATTCAGTACGTCGTCAATTAATCCCAGTGATAAAGCGACGTATCCATACAAAATTGCATAAACGCAATTACAAGACGCAAATAAAATTAACTTATCACTTTATCAACCTACAAAATATATATCAGGATGATGAATAAAGATCAGGAAGTGTAATATCACAAATCAAGGACATAAAGAAAAGATTCTGTAATTTAGAGAAAACTGATGCCAGTATGCTACAAATATTTCAATTACTTCGAACATGATTCACTTTTTAGGAGATAGAATTAATAAAAAATATTAAGTAAATCGTTGGGATCCTCTTTCATAATTATGGTGTCAGAGCTTACAATTCTATGAATTGAAAATCAAACAACCGTTAACGCAACGTGGATCCTTAGAACACTAAAATAAAGAACATCAACAAAAATGTATTTATCTGATCTTACTTGTATGAGTTTTAAATATCAAAAATTCGGCGTTCTATCGTTTTCGTTATTATTCAAACGTTTTCACAGTGTTTGTACGAACTAAACGGATCGAGGTAAGATATCAGACGAAAGCAGAAATCGTGTCTCGAGTACGGCGACATTTTTCCTTGGTTCAGCATCGCGCTACAGCTTGCAGAAAGACAGACTTGAGGTCGAGGAATCCCACTGCCCCCCGGGACCGGCTATAAAATCTTGTTGCTACTTCGTCCTTGGAAATGGGCAATGGCCAGGAACTGAGCAAATGGTTATTACACCGTGAAACAGGGAACGGTGAGGACTTATCATACCAAGGGGAACCGCAGAATAAGTCGAGCCAAGACACCCGGGGATTCCGTGCGAAGAAATAAGCTTTCTCGGTTACATCCACTTTTCCTTTTTAATTACGATCCTGATCCGTTTAAAAGATATCGCTGGAATATATCTCGCGCCTGACATCGTATTCCAGGTAAAAAAAAAGGAATAGAAACGAATCATGTTCGAATGTAAAGGACTCGTTTAAATATAGCCTTTCGAGTGTATGCCAGGATGTTCACGATGGAGGTTTAATCACTACTATTAGATTAATATCGGGAGAGGAAACAAACTTGGATTGTAATTAAAAGATACGAGGCCACGCGTGCTCTTGGACATTTGCATCGACCTTTTTGAGTCGATCGAACTTCGTTTCGATTATATCCGTTTCTCTGCAGCGTGTATTCTTTTTTTTTCTTTAGAATAGTCGACACTGAGTATATGGAGTTTAGAGCAGATGCCATCTAGTTTGCGCGTAAAGTAACCTGTTAACTGGGTCGTTTCGTTTGGATGGTTAAGGAATCATCTTTTAAAATTACTAGATTACTCCACATCTACATTAGAGTATATATTTCCTAAATTAATGATTTTACATATAAATATCTCTTTCATAATCGTAATATGCCTCAATCGATACATCAAAAAAGTATATAATTCTATCAGAAAAGATCAATAGATATGTGCTCTACGTATCCATCTACAAAGAAGTTAATCACATCAAATCATATCCCCCTCGAAACCGTTCAACCTTCATCCGAAACATCTGCCGGTATCATTGACAGTTTCGAAGATATGGATTTAAATTAGACATTCTGTACGCGTATCACGTGTCAAGGACTGGGAAAAAATTTGAACATGCAGATCGAAGATAAATCGACGAGATGTCATTTTTCTTTTTGAAAGGAAAAAGTCACATACGGGGCAATAATATCGCGTATCGAGCAAGAACACGGTACTGTCAGAAATGAAAAGTCTCCGGTGTTTCGTCTTATCCGAGGAAAGCGTTCAGAGAAATCGGCTCATCGGTATCTGGATGGCCGCGTTTTGTCTCTTTGGATGCAGGTATAACAGGACGCGTGACTGGTATTTTATACTTATCGCGAACCCTGGAGAAATCGGTATCATTTATTCGATTGACGCGTGTGATCGATCATCCATCTCGTTCTTTTTTGTTCTCGTATTATTCTTCGTTCATAATGGTGAAATCTCAGTAAAAAATATGCAAGTCAAATATATATTATAATATTTGAAGTTATACATTGTATTAGTCAAGTGTTATCATGCTCTAACGAGAGACGACTAAATTTTACTAACGTATTTACAATAGTCTCCTGTTTCATTTCCGTGCTAATGAAATTTCAAAATATTTTATATAATACAACGTAATATATTGTTGTATGTTTGTGTATGATGTCTTTAAGATATATGACATCTGTGTGTGCAAGATGTATTATTCTGAGGTGTAGTTGTTGTCCATGATACTTGTAGCTGCTGGTTGAAGATGTAGAAGACGTCGCTATAAGCTACTGCTGCTTTCTTCTCATTTATGTACCATGGAAGAAAAATCGGACTACGGGCACCGGGATTCGAACCCGGGTTCCAAACGTTCGTAACCTTTTTTTTTTTTATTAACGTGGAGGAAATCCGCACGGACACCAGGTCGCTTCTGGGGAAAAGCGGCGTGGTAGTGCCGGACTCCAACCGACTAAAACCTCCACGATGACCGTCCCGGCTGCGATCGAAAGGGGCCCGGGAACCGGTGTGAGCGATACACCTCCGCGCGCCTAATACCACCAGTCGATGGAGCGGTGTGTAGCCAGAACGTTCGTAACCTAAGGCGTTAACAACTGCGCTGCCGTCGTCCGACACTAGTTAGTGTCGAGTGGTGGTATTTGCTGTTGAGTGCCGCCACATATCGCTAACGCTAATGTAATATCGGAAAATAAAGATATAAATTTTTTCCCGATTGCTTACAATTTATTAATATTAAATTGAATATACAAATATAAATTGGACAGAAACGATGTTTATTTAACGGAAACTAAATGCAATACTCGTATCTATATCAAATAACTTTACAGTTATTTGGCCACTTCGTCACAACGAATCTAACACTCTCTCTCTCTCTCTCTCTAGCAACTCGATCAATTCTCTCGACTCTACTCTTCGGTGTCTCGATTAATTCTAACGACTCTACTCTTCGACGATTCGATTAGCTCTGACTCTCGCAATACACACACTTTTCGACTCGCACACTCTGACCTTTCGGTCGTCCCATCTTGAAACACGAAACCGTCCTTCTGATCTAACGTTTTCTATTGTTTTTCTCATACCTATGTAAGAACTAGGTGATTTTAGTCACATAGGTGCTCTTAAATGTAAACGAACCACAGAAGGATGACGTACACGGTTTTTTCTAATTTCAACCGACCTCTAGTTTAAATTACTTTATGATATTACACTAATATGACATCTATGCGCGAACCTTGCGGATGACGTAGTATTCGTAAAAAGCAGAGACAAAGCGAGCCCGTGCGGATAAGACCAGAACAAATCGTTGTTTTCTTATAAGTTAAATCTTGTTTTTTTATTTGAAACACCTTAATTAGTAAAATTCAGCATAAAACAGACGCTACAATATTCATAAAATATTATTACAACTGTTTAAATACTTTCGTGGGCCACTGTATTATTAAATCATGCTATAAACAGATAAATCATTGTTCTACAATAATATACAAGCCAATTCTCTACAAGGAATGTGACGATATACTTGAAGAAAGACGAGCAAAAATAAACGAAATCAAACGACTCCAATCATGTACATCTGACGAGCGAACAGCACGTCGGAAAATGTTAGATTTTTGGTTCCTTTCCAATTTTCTCCAGCATCAAGCATGAAGCAAGTCGCGAGGCGGGTCGCTTAAGCCGGTCGCGCACTTTTGCTCGAGAAATAGTTGGGATTGCGAGCCGACACTTGATTAGAAAGAGTTTGAAAATGAGAACGCACGCTTGACCGCGTCAAATCAAACGTGTTTTGATCATCCGAACGCATTTTGCCTCGGATTCGAATTCGGCTTAAGCTTAAGCGATCGTTTCTAACGAAAGAAAAGGTTGCGAACAGTCCGGCTCCGATTTCGATAAAACTTTTTAGGCTTGAAAAGCAGACAAAAACCGGTAGACACGTATTCCTCTTTTTCTTAATTGCGGTAATTCAAGTTTAAGAAGTAAAATTATCCTCCAAAGATCATACCCTTAAAAGCTAACTCAGAAACGGTTGCAAATAGGAAAAATATTTTTTAACAAAAATTCAATGCTTTCTAACACGTTGGAGGAAAATTCTCGAGTTGGCGCAAATTAACGAGCAATGCAATGTTCGTTTGGAAAAATACAACGATTGTGCTTATTGTAGACAAACGGACAACCATATGTAGACTTTGGTTTCAAACGGAGTCATTAATAAGTACCTGGACTACGGATGTTTATGCATTCATGGATAATTTAAAAGTGCAACAGTTTAGAGAATGCACATACCATGCATAAATATGTAAAATATTCAAGACAAAGTGCTCAATTTAGTAAGTGATAGGAGCGAAAGAAATTTCTATTTAAACCCTATTGTTTTAGTTACGTTGAATATGAATATAAAATATGAATACATAAGTATAGAAATATAAATTTGTATAAACAGGAGTAATTTATTAATTATTAAGTATTCCCACACCTTAAACTCAATTAATGAAGTATTTAAAGGATTAACGAACGTTCCACTACCCGGAATAGTTGGAAAATAAGGGTTCTAGGAACGCGTGTGTGTTTCAGACTGGCTAAGTGGCAGCGGCGAGTATACGTATGTGCGGCTGAGTGTTTTTAAGGGTAATCGCTGCATAGAGAGAGCTCCGTATTAGATAGAACAGCGAGTTAAGCAAGTATATGCATATCTAGAGAGAATTTTGGAGTAAACGCTCTGCTAGAGTTTTTAATGGGCGAGCTTGAAGGAGGTGAAACTGTTGTGTTTGCATTCGGTTCATTATCGCGACGTTATGTTTAATTTTCTGAGGAAAAAATGTTATGAGAATAATAAGCTTCTACGTTGCAGCAATATCTCTATTTAGCAGTTGTATATACAGTCAATTATACGTCCCATTACGAAGGAGTCATTTAAGTTTTAAGCCACTTATGGAAAAAAAGATTAACTTTTTACTGAAAAATCAGTACGAGAATGGTTTTTATCAAAACCCTTGAGGATTATTACCCTGTTTGAAGCGTTGTACTGTAAACTATTTATATACGTACTTAGTATTATAAAAATCTTATCCATTATGTATATACAATAAAATTAAAGACGTTTTACGTCTATCATTTAATAGAAAGAAAGAGCAAAACAGATTTTTTAAATAAATAAACGAATCTAGGCGTTATCATAGACAGATTTTAAAATAGACACCGTCCTCGAAGAATAACAGTTATTGGAAGATTCAATCCAGCGATTTTTCCTCGAAAACATTACGTTTTTCACAAGATAAATATAAAAAAGAAAAACCGTATGCAGGAGCTTAGGTAATTTCACGTAGAATAACTACGTAAAACTTCAGCCAAATTGGTTCAGCAGTTTTTGCGATATTTCTGCTACCTTTTCCGAATACGCAGTACCGAGAAAAGGCTGAATTTACAACTCCATAACATCGTTGTTTCAAGGAACGTTTACGTAAAATTTTGTAGAGATATTCTAGTAGGAATATCGTACCACCAGATAAAAGCGTATTTTCTGAAAAATCAGCGCTTTTTCCACCTCTTCGAACATTTCGATCTTTACGTTGTTATATATCAGAAACAACCCCCATTCTTTCCCTCTGAATAGACCATCACCAGAAAAGAACATGATAAATATATTTTTATTCATTTTCTGATTTCAGTGTCACTTCATCATTAAAGAGGAGAATTTTAATACGATATAATTAAAAATGAAAACCTGCTTGCTCTAAAGGTGCAAGGGTAATAACTGGCAAGTGGACGAAGTTTTACAAATACAAGATGGGATATACAATTACTAAGACGAGCAATATTTTAATGTTATAATAAGAGGTGTTTTTTAAATTTTGAAAAGGGTGAAAAAACGCATGTTTAACATGAGAAGCAAATAGGAGCGAAATTTTAGTAATACGTTACTGATTGACAACGTACTGAATTTTAAAACTATTGTGCTGGAAGAAGTAAAGAATGTAACCTATACTATAGGGTGCAGTCTTCAAATAAACGTGTTTATATTGAATATAAATTCTGGTAATAAGTACATCTCGATTTTCAAACGTTTCATTCGTTTTAAGCATGGCTTTGCTCGAACAATTCAACAATGTTAATACCAAACGATATAAAAGAACCGCTTTATCTGAACGTCAAACTTTATACTCGGTTACACGTTTCACGTGTGCTAGCGCGACACGTCAGAGCCGCAGCTTTCAAGATTTTTATCGTGTTTGGAGCTCAGACAGCAATGTACAACGATATAAATACGCCAGAACAAAATCCAATATACGCAGACGGAAAAAGCGTAAACTCGTCGCCGAGAACGGACCCGGTATCCGAGCCGAACGTGTGCCCAACGAGTGTTCCGGCGTGTCACGTTGGAAAACGCGTACACACACGCGCGTTAGAACACGGCGAGACCATATTCGTGCCGCAAGAATCAAAAACACCTGCGTGCGAATTACGAGGTGACTGGTATATCGCAATATCAAGTCGGAAATACGAGCGTGCCCGTAAATCCCCTCCTCCGCGTTTAATATGTAAACGACCCCATTAATCAGAAAAATCGAGGCACGCTCTAGCTTATGTCCGATAATATATCAGATCGACGAGAATCACTTTTACTGGCTATGATAATTTATATCCCTTAGAAATTTTTCCAAAGATCGTATTACAATTCGCGCCGCGGCCGTTCGATTGTCCGGAAATATTGGAAATATTGACGCTTAATTATTGGCAGCCCGTAAATCAACAAAGAATTATAGAGGTGGGGGTTAACGATAACGCTAATAGGTGAAAAACGCCCTCGTTCGAGTAATTTTTATTAATTGGCTGTCATACATCATTTACCAATGCTCGATACGGCCGTATTATTAAAAGAGATCGTGATTTGTGATTAATGGTGGTTTTGCCAGTTTGAATGTACATCGTCGCTCGTAAATGTTGGAATACTTATAGGAAACGAAGTGAATCTGGCAGTTATTAGGAAATTGGTGTAACATACAGTAAGCGTACATGTTTTTAAATCTAATTCGTCTCGATATTTTTCTATAGAGTTTCATTTAATTCGATATCTTTCTATAACTCTCGCAGATGAATTTTTGCATCGATGATCATTCGTAAATACAAATTATTTGTGAAATTTTCTTCGCTAATCTGAGCAATTATCGCATTTTATACAACATGTAGATGTCCTCATATTTAGACTATATTTTCACATACGACGCACACCTGATGTACATAAGCGATAATTTTAAACTTTATCCAATATTTATCGGTGTTATTAAACGAAAAAAAGAAGAAAAACTCGATAATAACTACGAAATTGCGTCCCCGGGAGATAATCTTAAAACGTCAGCGAGTGCTCAAAAATTCTGAGAAAAGCTCGGTGTCCTGTTTTCCCTTCGGAGGACAGTGATGTTCCTCCGCCGATTTCTCGGTAAATATTACATTCAGCGTAACGTTCTTAAGCGTCGTTTTCCATAGAACGTGCCGGCTTTAAAGCGAGTGAACGGACCCGCCACACCGGTGCATCCTTCTTCACCGGATCACGGTTTGTGCATTCGGAAGGATATCCCTGAAAACTTGAAAAATCTCAGAGCAACCGACGACGTCGGCGGCGCGTCATCGACACAAGGAATCCTTGAATTTCATTATTCAGATGAGCATCGTTCCGTGACTGATCGATCGCGGGCCAAAGTGAGTGCAGAATTACATGAATAATCTATGTCGCCCTGAGTGCGGAATCCTCCTCTTTCGGGCTTTCAGACCATATCGCCTTTGAGCCAATTCATCCACTTCCGGTAGAGCGCGGCACTTCCTTACCTTTCTCGCCACTCTTTCTCGCGCTTTCCCTTTGGCACACGATGGCACGTGTACGCAGTGATAGCACACGTATGTATATGCGTACGTATACACACGATGAACAGCAAGGATGATTCTTGATGCCAAAAATTCCGCCCGGACCATCACGTTCGCTCAACTGCACAAGTTTTCTCGTGATCGTTTGCGTTCGCTCCATATTCCAGGCCGGTCATGATCGTCGAGCAAAAATTTGCCTGCGTGTACGCTCGCGATCTTCGAAGATTTCGGAAACCCTTTCTGATTGTACACGCTTCAAAGATTCTGCTTACGTAATCTTTTATCAAGTCGACGCACGCTTTGAGCAACCCCAAAGAACGCGATTTCTCAAGGCTCTCGGGGTTGGAGATGGGTTTGCCAAATATTTGTGAATTATTGATGGGGTGATGCTAGTGTTGTGCAATGTGGCATGAAACTAATGAAATCTCGTGTAAATATACTTTCTAGAATAAATTTTATTAACTCTGTTGTTCTCTCCGGGTCTATGTTCACCGAAGTGGATACTACATTTTGATAGATTTTTTAATGTTTGGTTTTAATATTCATTACAATTTCACTACCTTCTATATGTATTTTATGCTTTTTATGAATACTAAAGGTTTTTGAAAATAAAATATCCGAAGAGGCACGAAGAACGTGAAGATCCAGGGATAATCGTAAAATACTAACAGTTACAATTTCCCGATATCGGATTAACAAATTCACTGCTGATCGAAGTTTACCCATAATAGCGTATATTAACTAATAATTCTCGCACAAAATTTATTCCGGTATTTTACATTTTTTCACGTGTGCACACATTACATGAATTATTATGGGAAAAACTTTTCTTCTGATTCAGCAATATTTAATTTACCATTTACTTCCAAAATACTAAAAGTTCGAAACAAATACATACAATGAACTTATTACTAAAGAAAAATTGGGACCAAACAAAATAAAGCGTTAACCTCATCGAGTGATTAACGAATACTTCTACGCCACGTGTACAAAAATTATTAGATTAAATATGCGTTTCTACTCGATTATTACAAATTTATTACTCAAACGAGCACTTATTTTATTTATTTTTTATTGATATTATTGTTTTCAAGTAATAAAAGGTATAATGAACTATTTAGCAAACTGGAAAATTTTGTAAATTTATAAAAAGCGTTATTATCGCTATTAAACACGCACGAGGAATATTATTCAGCTGACGCGATGCTTAGCGTAATTAGGGCGATAAACATGGATGGTTTATGGGCAAGCGTCAATGAGTTACACGAAGGTTGCGATCGTAGTTGCATAAATTGATTTGAAATTCATTGTCTGCAGTAAAACAACGATCGGCGCCCGCATTAAGCTCCATGCAAATGAACGTGGAACAGAATCACAGGACAATGTTCTACATTATCGTTTACATCGTTAATACCCGTTGCGCCCTGTTCGAACCGTTTCAGACATTCGACGCTCTGATTTATTTTTAAAGAACGCCGCCGTTCAAACGGAGCCGCAATGATCAAACTTATCTAAAAGCAAACATTTATTAATCCTAGCCTAATTTTTTAAATGCCACATTACATTTCTGCAATCTTTAATCGCTTTATTTAATTAACTGATTTAAGGAAATAAATTAAATAAAATTGACACGAGGATTAACATTTAAAGTCATTTATAGTCTAACTCAAGATTGTTTGAAAATCATAACATTTAAGACCATTGGAAAATTGTTCGAAGTAATTGAGAACACTAAAAATTTGAAAATTGTCAGCTCATCCATCTAATATTCAAAAGTCATTTCCTTGATTTGTCATTTCCTCAAAAATAATACTGCATCACCTAAAGTCCATGTACCAAATACATTTTCAATTGTATAAAACATAAAACATAAATTGACAGATGGTCAATTTCGATATCACATTTCCCGTCCGTGAAACAAATTTCAACAAGCAACATTTCAAATAAACCAAAAGTCAAATTGTTCGGTTGCTTCTTCGAAAATATGCACACGCGTTCTAACAAACGAGTCCGCGGTCGTAGTTTAACATGCACACAGAGTTCTCAAACTCTGCCACCAATATTTTTTATTTCTTATTTTTTCCATAAATTCATTTAGCCGATGTGTGCCCTTACATCGCGCAATTTGTACTGGTTTACAGGCGCGGTAACAATAAAACTTCGGTTAAAAACAATTATTTATCCGAGTCCCGCTGTTCCGCGCAATGAGGGAAAATGAGTCGAAGTTATAAATAGTAGAGCCCCGCGGGGTAGGCGACCGTATTTCTGGCTATACTGTGGGAAGGATAAAAGGGGAAGATCTATGGAGGACAGAGGAGTCCACGGATACGGAAAGAAAAATAAATCTATTTTTTCAGTTTCGCTCTTTTGTCTCGCTCGACCGTTGCACCGCGCGGGCCCGAAGAATTACAGCGCGGCTCTTAAGTTACCGGATGTGATTAGAGGGAAAACCCGCAGAAATGCGATACCCGGTTTTCAGACGCCCTCTGATATACTCGACGGAAAACTGCAACAAGCTGCGTGATACATTTAAAACCGTTTGTATCCCGTCTGAATGTATGTGTATCCACTGGTCGCCGTTAAAACTCTCTCTCGTTGAAAATTTCGCTGTTATAATTACGTTTTTAATTCAGTCGCATTTGCAGACGTTCACTCGCCGGTGAAAATTACGAGAAATAAAAGGTAACGGTTTACTTTATCTTCTAATAAACAGTACCATAGCGCAATTGTCTGTTTCTCTTTTCTTTATCGTTGATTATCTGAGAATGAAGACTTGAAACAGAAATATTAGTTATCTATCATAGTTGCAGATGTATAATAATAAAATATATCTATATCATTTTCGACAAATAAGAAGCTTACGTGGCATGTCGAGGAACGTGTGTCCAAAGAAGTAGCCGTTTAGCGATTAAAAATATCGTTCACCGACGAAGAAACGAGCGCTGTCTCAACGACGGGTATTAATCCCCGCAAAAAATAAATTGATCGGAAGCTGCTCGACGTGAGACGACGTTACAGCTTGCGACGATCGCTTCCAATTTCCAAACGCGTCCCCCGGGGACACGATATCTTCCGCGAACTACCCCTTTCCTCGTGGTAACTAACAATTGCGACTGCGCGCTAATTTCCACCTATTCGTCATGGTTTCCCGTAAGGCAGAGAAAAGAGTAGAGGTGAAAATGAAAAAGGGAATGGAAAAAATTGTTCGCATTTGTAGATGTGTAATGCGCAAGTATAGTAGCACGTTCATCGCACTGTTGCGATAAAAATAGTTGAACATGGTTAGCAGGAATCGAAAATTATGGTCTACCCTGTTCGAGACCGGTGGACGACTAGTGTACCTAACGTTGGCAATATCGTCGTCTGGCGAACCGCACATTACAACTTGCCGATCCGGTACGATGTTAACCATCCTGTATATACGTGTGTCTCCACCCACATCGCGTGCCCTCATCCCCCATACATGCCCTTCCTCCTGGTTTGTCCACACCATACACTTTCGACTAAAGTAGTAATGAACGCGTTCTGCAGTTTGCACTCGGCGCAACCCCGCCATTATTACATTGCTCCAGCTAAATAAATTATTCCGACGTGCTACCTCTGCAGCTTTCGTCCTATCGCCATATGCGAGAATGCTCTCGCTACCTCGTCCGCATATCACCTCGAAAATTCCCCACGCATTCTTACTCCCCTGCCTCTTCC
The DNA here is from genome assembly GCF_011952255.1 of Bombus vosnesenskii. Taxonomy (NCBI): domain Eukaryota; kingdom Metazoa; phylum Arthropoda; class Insecta; order Hymenoptera; family Apidae; genus Bombus; species Bombus vosnesenskii. The sequence goes on from NW_022882987.1 coordinate 979,703, forward strand.
TCGACCGGTCCACCCTTGTCAACTCTGTCGTGCTAACAGTCACGGCAATTACAATGTATCGAAGCATGTTTGCCATACATACGAGTCAAACATTCGATCGATGAGCGTTGTAGAAATATAAATTGGTTGTCTTCTTTTATAATAGTACATTAGAATAATAAATCACCATATAAGAGATCAGAAGAGCTTAACACTGTACCATAATCTTAAATTTTGTTTTTGAAAATGCGATACTCGTCTCTTGTTTGTCTATATATAGAAAAGCTAATAGTTACAAAAGATTAGAGAAGTAAAATTTTACCTTTTGCATTTAAATTGATATGATCTTCTAATGAGTTCGCATAACGTGATTTCCTATAACATCGAGTATAGCCACGTAACCTCGTGTTGTCCGCTATATTTCCTAATCACTGAAATCATCTTTTATATCGCAATTGCAGATTAAATTCTAAGAAAATACGATAGTATACCGTGTATAGAATCGTACACACACAAAAAAGTGACACATGTACCTTACGTTGTCCACTGCATTTTCTAATCGAGTTACGTAAACATTACTTTTCGTATATGCCAAGCCCAAATTAAATTCTAAGGAAATAGAGATCGCCGTAGCACATGTATTAAATCGCTAGATTGGAAATTATTAACAAAAAATTCATTTAATCGTCGCGAATCTACGGAAAGACGGATTGCTCTGGAGGCAAGTGACCAAGACGCTAATTTCCAGGGTAGGCGACAGGAAAACAGGTGCGGATATCGTACGTCCGCAGTTAAATGCAGCAACCGTAAGACAATAATCGCGAGGATAATTATATTAATAACGGATGGAGGTCAAACGCGACTGGCTGGCATGTGCTGGCGTGCATACGATAGTAAATACATCCAGCGTGCGTACGTGCGGAATACATATGCACGAAGCTATGTCGTGCTTGGTACGTAACTCACCAGGATATTGGATACTCTGTTATCATAGTAAACCTCCATCCCTTACTGAAGCCGGTGACGACGTAATTATCTCTAGTAATTAAAGTACACACCTACTTTGCTCGATATTGGCTCTTTAGAGCCTGCCGTGGACGAAGTGTACGGAATTATGGAAATCATAAGCAAACAACGACGTTTAGATAACGTTGCATAAGAACGATACTGACCATCCAGCGATCCTAACGGACCCCGTGTCTCTCGGTTCTCCGTCGAGATTGCACAACTTTCACGGAAAACATTGGTGAAGAGTAGATTATAAAGATGCAGATCGTTACGAATATTCCAGTTTTCTATTGATATACACAAAGTATTTATTCTCAATTCTCTCGAGGTTAAGCGCAGAGCAATTCGTCGCAAATTGAACATCCTGGAAATGTAGCTCAGTTGAAGAGGCAGTAGCAGTTTCAAACAGCGAATTACGTAAATGGATATGTTTAAGAAAGTATGTGCAAGCGGACAAGTTAAATACATCAGAGTTTGGAGATACTTGATACAATTGGAATATCGAGGATAAAGATCGACGAATAGTAATTGCAAATGGAAATGATATTCTATGTTTTTAAGTAACATAGCTTTATAAAACTAAATGTATTTTTACATCGTTTTCTTCGTTTTCCCCATATCGTATTTAGCTTTCAACTCCCAGATGCCTATATTTTAAAATTTTAATATATTAACGTAAACGTCCGTTTATAAATATCAGAACATCTGTTGGTCTTGTACTCGGTTATTCACATTGATAAGGAAATAATTAATTAGTTAAAACTTTATATTTTTACATGATAACGATCCAAAATACATGAATATCTTGTTTTACTATAAGTGTTCTAATATTGTACTTATGAATATAGGTGTGTGTACATGTTAATATCTATCGATTCGTATCCATTTTATAAGGCGAGTATTTCGATCAGCATAAATGGAATACGTTCGTAAGATTTTTTACTTTTGGATGGCTCTGCTATTCTCATAGATTGCGATCGATGTGGGACAGCAAACAGGGAAGGCAGTTACTCACGTTATACGATGAAAGCATTTGGCACCTGAAGCCTTGCATTTGCAGATTTGTCTGCGTCTCCCCTAGACGTTCGCCATTCTCCTTTCTGGAAAATTGTAATGCACCGTCTTCTTGCCGACCACCAGCTTTTAAGGGATTTATCGAGCTCCACATTAAATGGCACTGATCTTAGTAAATCCAGATGGAATTCCCGTGTTTCCGCCACTTGGCGTGGCTTCCAGGATTTGGCGGTAACCGTCGTATCCCTACGCCAAAAATCGATTTATTCGCATTAATCGTCGGCTTGCGGAGTGCACGACATATTTCCATATTAGGATTAAGTGCCCCGTCCCGAAACGACGGACAAAAACGCGATGAGAAATGTCCTCGATAACGATGAGCTATCGGTTGTAATACGAATGTCGGGACGCTTTCTCGTTTCACGCGAAACGTAGTCTAACAAATAAAACTCTGTTTCAACCCTGTAAACGTTATAATCTGTGTAACAACCACGAACGTAATATCGACAATTTCATGTTCGTTCGACGAACATGAAAGATTTAAACTTTCAGTAGGTGCCGCCAGTTTTATCTTCATCGTCTAAACTTCTAAACGACTCATACTTCGTGAAGTGAGATCTCAATCAGCCGTTTTTAAAAATTAATCTTCTAATCTGTGTGTCTGTAGCAAACATGAATTAGGAAAATATGTTATATTAACAACGTTTAATATATAATTGTATCCGGTTATCTCAATAAATATGAAAGTTTGCACATTAGTTATCACGCAGATTTATGTAAAGCTAGCATATTACCAACCTTAAACGCTATGTCCAAAGTTCGCATTCAGTCCGGTCAGTTCGCCACTCAAAGTGGCTTTGTGAGAACAAAGGATTAGGACTGTGTACACAGCTATTACGGTTACAAGTCCCAAAGCTAATGAAAACGGGATTGTAATTAGTCCAGCAACAATTATATATTTTACGTAAAATAACCTTCCTCACTCGCCTATAGTTTCTCGACTATGAATTTCTAAATAATTTTATATTTAAGGAAAACAATACAGCCAACCATTACTACCTTGCTTTATTAGGAAAGATCGCAATATAACTCGAGACCATAATTCTATTTTACAATTAATTATAATGTACAAATCATCTATAGAATATAAACTAACTAATGGAAAGGAACAGAAAAAACAAACAACTGCCAATTTTTCTCATAGAACACTGGCGGTAAAAATCAAGATTTCCTGAAAATGATGTCGTTACTCAAAGATTTTATTCTCTGGTATAATGCAAGATGACCGAATAAAAAACCGTGCTAGAATGACCAGCAGGTTCGGTGGACTGGCGCATCTCACGCTTACGTTTCTTCCAGTAGAATAGAAGAGTGGGTGGAGAATAGACACAGTGGAGGTAGTAAGTGGGCTAGTAAGTCTCGCGATAACAGTTATAAATGACCCTCTCGAAGCACGGCGCCGTACCACCCAACCCTCAGCTATGCGCCAGACACTGGCTGCTCCGTAATCTAACACATGCCCGGACAATATAGTCGTAAAAGGTACTAAACAAACATACGCTAAGTGGCCTGGTCGCCGCGTGTGCGCAACTATACCACGGCTGTTTACGTATCCTTGATCGATAATCGTATATACGTGGGATATTGTGCGGTCGCAAGTCGATCCTTCCTAGGAGAGCTGTTACACTACGGATGCTATTTTTGTGAAGAACATATATCTCCGTTTCAAGCGTAATTTTCGCTGCAACATGCCCGGAGTACTTTACACTTCCGCAGTTACTCCTTTGACATAATTACGATGTTTTCTAGACACGCGACCATTGTCTGAAACATGAACGTGGTTTTATACTGTGATCGATGCTCTAGGAAAGGCTAGAGGATTTTTCTACTTTACGAGATGCTAAATTGACAGAGTTGAGGATTCAATTCAATTCTATGAGCATCGTTATAGATTTTTATAATAAAACTTTAATCCACAATGGTCCTACTCTTTTATGAGTGCTGCGTGGAGTGATGTCGATGTTCTACCCTTTCTTGCCTATCGATTGTTACGCTTCGCTTTTAATTAACCTCTTACGAGCATATAGCGTTAAGTAGGTTGTCTTTGAGTGTTCAATTCCTTTCCTGGCAGTACCTATTGATCGTATTTGATGAATAATATACAAACTGTTAAGTATATATAAATAATATTCTCTTTTTTATAAATTTGCAAAAGCAAGAAAGGTTAGATGATGAATATTATATATTATAACAAAATGTTCAAACATCTACGATTAATTTAATTATATAAAACAGCTTACAAATAAATCAATGAAAAATACTTCCTACAAAGTTGCATTTGGTAAACATTGCGTCTGATAAAAGATTGTACGTATTGAGAAAAATGCACGTCAAAGTGGCTACGAAACATATAAAAAATCATGATACAGTACACATCATTTTACCGTAGAAGAAAGGATGTATCGAATATATTGAATTCTTAGGTATCATGAAAAATATCTCTATCGTAATTATACTAATAAAAAATTTGTATAAAATACCATTTCATAATGATGTTCTGTGAATAGTATTCCAAAAGAATTGCAAGGGTGCATTTGGCTTATACTGCATTATAGTACAGAGTGCGCTACCTGACGAACAAGATTCATACAACGTCGGTAATTCATTTTTAAGAAATCTGAATTAAAACGTTCAAACAAATAATATTTGCTACCTAATTAAAATACAAAAGTAAAAAACAGCTAACAATTCATTTTAGTTACCTTTATGAACGCATTGAAACGAATACAACATAAATCCACTGAAACAAAACAAAACGAAAACAAATCTTAAGACGAAAAATGCTTGTACGTGATTTGATACAGACTGAAGGCGCCAACCTGTGGACGATTTGAAAAAGATGTGCGCGCATCGTTAATGCGCATGCGCTGAGATGTGAATTTGTAACAGACGAAATACATTGAAGTGCAAACTGGAGCAAGTGTCATGGCGCTAACTTCGGATATCGATTTTGGTGCAGTGGGATGCAGAACGCTCATTTTCTACTGATAAGGTTTTCCACTTGTCACCTGGAAGAAAAATATCTAATATGATATCGATTCTTTTTGCATTTAATTAGGTTAACTTAAAAATTATTGTATATGTGTGCATAGGTGAAAGTGTTTCTACTGGGAGTGGTCACTGCCATCTCAATCTTACACAAATTTCTAAATAGTTACATCTAAAATGCGAATATTGACGTTTAGTATTCTTCTTAATGCCCTTCACATTATATTCGGTAAGTGTTTCACCTTTTTACATTGTAAGTGATTGAGAATCATTTAAATTTTTTAAGAATTATATCGTAATATATGTTTCATGTTGTCGTGTGATTTGAATGCGATGAACTCGATTGTTCTTACATAAAGAGTAGAAATTATGACTAAAAAGATTTGTATTTCTTCTAGGTGCTGTTGGGTTAAAAATTTACGAGGCAAACCCTGACACAAAAAGACTTTATGATGACTTGTTGTCGAATTATAATAGACTTATACGCCCTGTGAAGAACAACACCGAAACCTTAACAGTAAAGCTTGGTTTAAAGCTCTCGCAGCTAATTGAGATGGTATAAAGTCATATTTTGTGATTTTGGTTGTTTTTTATTCAATAAAGGTATTGTTAATATTTTTTTAATTTACAGAATTTAAAAAATCAGGTGATGACTACCAACGTCTGGGTGGAACAGGTAAGAGCTGCTGAAGAAATATACCTATCTTTATAAACATATTTTATTCACTGTCGATATTATGCATTTTAGGAATGGATCGACTATAAACTACGATGGGATCCAGAAGAATACGGTGGCGTAGAAATGCTATACGTGCCTTCCGAAAATATTTGGCTACCAGATATTGTCCTATACAATAAGTAAGTTTTGATGTATGTTACAACTTATTAGCAAGTAATGAATTTGATAATCATAAAAAGACATCAATTAAATATAATTTCATAGTGCCGATGGCAATTACGAAGTAACGCTTATGACAAAGGCTACATTAAAGTATACCGGTGAAGTATCTTGGAAACCGCCTGCGATTTACAAATCATCCTGTGAGATTAACGTCGAATATTTCCCATTTGACGAACAATCGTGTATTATGAAATTCGGCTCATGGACATACAATGGCGCTCAGGTTATAATTCAAAAATATCGTTAATCATAAATAATTTTTTTGATACAAATCAAATAGAAATAAATTAATTTGAAAATACAAATAATTGACGTCAATGTTATTTACCAAAAATACTTTGTAAAAACTTTTACTGACAGGTGGATCTGAAACATATGAAACAAGAAAGTGGTAGCAATTTGGTTGCAATAGGAATAGATTTAAGCGACTTCTACTTATCAGTTGAATGGGACATTTTAGAAGTACCAGCATCCAGAAACGAAGAATATTATCCATGTTGCACAGAACCTTATTCTGGTGAGTAAATAAATATATTTGACATCTATATTAACATACAATTTATACAACGATACGAAATGTAAGTGCATTTTGATATAATTCATACAGATATTACATTTAATATTACGATGCGAAGAAAGACATTATTCTACACAGTCAACTTAATAATTCCTTGCGTGGGTATTACGTTCCTTACGGTACTTGTCTTTTATCTACCAAGTGATTCAGGTGAAAAAGTAAGCATTACAGAGAATAATAAATAAACGAAAAGGTATTTATACTGTAAAAAATTGAATTTTTACAGGTATCGTTGTGTTCTTCCATTCTCCTCTCGTTGACGGTGTTCTTTTTACTATTAGCCGAAATTATTCCACCAACGTCACTAGCTATACCACTTTTAGGAAAATATTTGCTATTTACCATGATTTTAGTCACTTTGTCGATATGGATTACCGTATGCGTTTTAAATGTTCATTTTCGGTAAACTAAATTCCATTGTAATAATTCTAGATTAAACATTAATTATAGTATCCTATTTATAAATTACCTAAAGTTACGTATAAATTTCTTATATAGGTCTCCATCTACGCACAACATGTCACCCTGGGTTAGACGAGTATTTTTAAATTGGATGCCGCGACTTTTAATGATGCGTCGGACACCGTATTCAACTCCAGAATATGATGATACGTACATGGATAGTGGATATACTAATGAAATAGATTTTAGGTAATTATACTACTGTTTATCGAATCCTGAAATAGAAAACTTTTCAGGAGTATACATTACAGTTTTCCTGATAGTGTTAGTGATTACCCACTGGAATTGAAAGGAAGTCCAGATGGATTCGAAAGTGTCACCTCGCAGTATAAAAATATACGAGAAGACGATGCCCGGCATATACCGCATGCATCAGGTAAATATTTAAATTACTCTACAATATATAATATAATTAATACAAAATTTTATTAATCAAATGTATTATGACAGTGCATTTTATGACACATATAAAGAATTACATGATAGCAATTGAAATAAATAAACGTGTATTGGAATTAACAGTAACCCTATAATTCATGGATGTATATGGCGCAGCACATTATATTACAATTAATGTCATGTAATAGTTTCTGAAATGTACATTAACAATGAGATACTGTTGCAGTCACTGATAGTGAAAATACGATGCCACGACACTTGTCTCCCGATGTCATATCAGCTTTAAAGGGTGTGCGTTTTATTGCTCAACATATAAAAAATGCAGATAAGGATAATGAAGTAAGTTGATCAATAATTCAACAATTCATTGTTTGAATATTCATGTTTTACTTTTGATACTTTTCTTGACAATTTAAGGCTTCAATTCTAAAAATTCTTTTTTAAAAATAGTATATATATATATATATATATATATATATATATATATAACTTCTCGAAATAATATATGATACATTTTTCCCTCATATATTTTTTAATATTTCCAGGTTATAGAAGATTGGAAATTCGTAGCTATGATTTTAGATAGACTTTTTCTTTGGGTTTTTACATTGGCATGTACTGGTGGAACACTTGGCATAATATTTCAAGCACCAAGTTTATATGATACAAGAGAACCTGTGGACCAACAACTTTCTGGAATAGCGTTTCGCAATTCTATGTATCCAAATGCAAATACAATCTCTATCCCTATGCAAGACATATAAACTTTGAGATTCGTGGAACATATGACTTACGTATAAAAACCATAATACAAAAGTATTAAATTATTAATATTCTATTTATATGAATTTTATCTATTTTATTCCTTATAACTTTAGATCGAATTTCACAAACAGAAAGTCTATAGCAAATATAGTCTAAGCAGTTTTATTAACCCTGATCAACTAAGAAACTTAATAAAGAAACAATTTCAAGAGGACTCAAATTTAATTACATTAATAACGCTAGTAATATAATTAACATATTTATATTAATATAAATATTTGCACCTTTTATTTTCCTCTTTCATTTACATGTCAAGGCTAATAAGAGGCTTATACTACAAAATAAAAATAGTTTTATTATTTTGGATGAAATTCCACAATGATGTTTTTGATAATGAAAAACTATACTAAGGTATCTTATTAATTAGATTGAGTTTGATTTTCGTTACGTTATGATTTTCGAGACGTTAATTTACATTTTTTCCTTTCATCAATTAAAATAATATGCAATCACTCCCTCTCTCTCTCTCTCTCTCTCACTCTCTCCCCCTATATATATATATATATATATATAATATATATATATATAAAATATATATATATATATATATATTGATTATACAAAGGAATGCTAAGTTGTTACAGTTAAAAAGAAATATTATTTTGCTCCTTTCTTTTTCAGTTTTAAGTACCAAAAGTAAAAATGTCATGAATTCACTTATACTTAACTTTATGTAGAACTTTTTTTTTTAAATGATCACAGAACTAACAAAATTTTGGTTTTTGTCCTATACAAAATTTGGCAATTTAATAGTAGCAATAGATATAAAATATTCTATTCTAAATCAATTATCATCAATTCTGGTGATTCACTTGTACTGCTAATGGAGCTAGTTTGTGACTTCTTTGGCGAAGAAGTACCACTAGCTATCTTTTTTGTACTTTGTGTTGGTGTGGTACGTTCATCATCATCATCACTGTCTGATATTAGATCAATAATAACAGCTCGTTTCTTTTCCTTTGGAGGTGTAAGATTGCTTTCATCTAAACAGTGATATGATTACCCATTTATATGTAAACACTCATAAACATAAAAACATTTATTTTTAAATATGTCATATCTTTACACATATTAGAATGAAATAAAATCTCACCGAGGTCAACTGTATCCACATCGATTTTACGATCTTGCGAATTTGTAACAACTTTTGTTTCACTCTTCTCCTTATCCTTTTCTTTCTTTAGAACCAAATTTTCCCATGACCCATCTTGCAATAATTGAATTTCATTTACATCTGGCAATAGTTTCTTAGAGTTCAACACTTCCTGAAAGTAGCCATCGATAACGAGATTATCATATAACGCTGGCTTATCACAAACTGGGCAATTCCATGTCGGTTTTCTTTCATTCATTTGAAGGAATAGGGATGCATCAAAACATTGTAAATGTGAACATGTCGATGCACGACATGGTGTACACATTCGCATCTTGCCTAACGGACAAGCTAACGATACTCTAAGCGATGTTGTCGCTATTTCACTATCCGCATCTTCGTTAAGTTTCTCCTTAACTAAAAAGATCATTATTTCAATAGCATTCATTTTCAACAACACCAAATAGTTCTAATTACATAACTACTTACTTAAACCTCTTGTATAATCCGAATGTCGAACTCCCCTACTTTTTAACCTTGATAATAATTCAGCACTTGAAAGCTTTCGAACTAAATATATCGCAATTGCGTATCGTCTGCCGTAGTCTGCCGACCACGTCACGTGAATTTGATTCGCTACAGTAGGAGATAATTTAACTAGAGGACTAATATTGACAGGCCGTGGCGGCCTCTTTGGTTCTACTCCCGGCTTATTAGTAGGTATTGGATTCTGAAATAAAAAATAAAACATTTCATTTGTGAAAGTAAAACATTTTACTATACTTTCAATTTAGGGTAAAGAAATAATATTTTCATGTGTATATGTATATGTATATTCTTTATATTTCTGTCTACTAACAGGTAAAGGACATAGTTTTCCATTAACTTTTACTGCAATGCTTGGTGGAAAACAGTCCTCTTGTTCACACGATGTTTCTTGCAAACAAAATCGCATTTGTATCTGAAATAGCCATAACACAGATTGTAGACTCAACAATCAAAAATATAAATTTAACCCCTTAAACTACGATTTACGTTCGAAAATTTTGGGTCGATTTACGTTTGGTCCGATCATCTACTGCGGGCTATGCTCGTAATATTTACGTTTGGCCCGATCACCGTACTACGGGCTATGCCCGTAGTTGTAGGTTAAGGGGTTAACATTAAGAAACAGACTCTCCCTGTAAAATGTACCTGTACTGTGTAATCCATTTTACTTCCTGCACGACAATCTCGTGAACTTGCTACATCTGTTGACTGCTGTGGTGTTAAATGAAACATAAATGTATTCTCTTGAAGTCTCATAGATCCTTGAGGCATTAAACTAGATGGCTTCAGCAATTCAGCCAATAAATCAAAAAAAGGTAGCTTTCTAAGTCTAACATCTGGATGAACAGGATATTGATTTCTAGGTTGTATTTGCAATGGTGATGGTAAAACTTTTGGTGCATATGGATATGGATTATAGGCTGCACTTGTTGTTTGCTGAAATATTAATATGTCATATGAATATTAAAAAACCACTACAAAAAATAATATAGAAGTTTTATATAATTTTATATAGAAATCACATTACATAACTTACTTGTGGTGTTACGTTGGCATACGCTGTTGACTGATAGACTGGATTTGTTCTAGGTGCTTGAGGTAGAGATGCTTGATGTGCAGGTGGTAAATCCTTTCCACTAGAAACTGAAGACTGTGACTGTTGCTGTTGACTGATAGCTTGTCTTTACATTAATTACAAGTAAAAAACGACATTGTTAAATATATCTTATATAATTAATTATATACGTTCTTCATAAACTTATTTTCTTTGTATTATCTATCTGTTTGTTCTATATATTTACCTTGTTGTGTAATAATTTCTGGAATGCATGTTTTGATCTATTTGTGGCTCCCCAGAACTACCTGTTTGACCATACATTTGATGTGCAGCTAATTGATCAGCTCTAAACAAAATTTTGAAACAAAAAAATGAGTTTGGGACTTTATCTCAATAATCCACTGACATTTATAATACTTAAAGTATAACAATATGCCATAGTAGATATAAAAAGAAAATCATTTTCAACACTTCACTAAAATAAACAAACAAAATAATTAAAAATTTAATAAATGGTGATAGAGGTAGTTAATGATTTAGTACAATCTACAAGAACAATTGTATTGTCATTAATAAATCTTATACTCACTGTATGGATTTATATAATTCACGTATTTTGAGTTGAATTGGATGGGATCTCAAACGTAACAATTCTAGTGCACGTGCTTGTAATTCGTTCTTTCTACCTGATTTATTTCTACCAGCAAAACCAAGAAGCATCTGAAGTTCAGACACTCGAAAACTCAATATCATATTCTGCAATCATAAAATTATAGCATGCATACATTTTATATAATACACTTATTCTAAACTGTTATTTTGATAAAAGAAAAATATATTTTATAAATAACAATGTATTAATAAGAAACAAATTAACATTTAAATTTATTATCAATTCTATTTATTTCAATTCAATTACATAAGAAACATTTTATCTATTATATTGGCTTGTATAAACATAATTGCAGAAATACGGAATAGAATTTGAAATACCAGGCATAAAGATCATACTTCAAGTTTTCTATTCTAAAGACAATCACACCACACACATAGAGTATTTTCATCCATATCCATATTGAATGAGAAAAATACAATAATGAAACAGAATTTATTTTTGCAATCATAGATAATATCATTCGTCCAACAATATTTACGAATAAAATACATATGATTAATAATAAAGAAACACTGACAACGATTTTAATTTAAAAAAAAAATAATTAGGTTACCTGTGATTATGAAGATATTGACGTTTTTTATAAGCTTTATTCGGTAAAGGCAACATAATTATAAGCACAATATATCGTAAAAAAAATTCTATTGATTAATCTCAATATTTCACCGAAGAAAAAAAATAATTATAACAATAATGAAGAAAAACGCGCTTAACAAGTACTAAGCGTCTAGTAATATAATTCACTGACGCAAATAAATCGCTGATAACCCGGATATAACCACGACAAATTCACATTGCAGACTTGCCGACTTTTCTCTAAAATTTCACACATAATCTAACTGCACTGCACCACTTTTAATACCTCACTCACCTCTAATTCTTTGGTCTCCGCCATCTTCTTAGACGATTTTTTTTGCGAAGCCGTCTTGCCTATATTATTTCCAACTTTCAATACAAAAATTCTCCTACCCCTTACTTATTCGAGTTGTTTGTATCGCAACTCGCTTCTATATTTTTCTTGCTTTTTAAGTGCGAGTATCGAATAATACTATTTTATGGCGCGAAATTGATTTTTACATTTCAATTTCGAGATCGTTTTAAAAAATCTAACTTTTCTAGGAAAGCTCAATTCCCATAAAAATTTTTAGTTCAACCGTGTGCGATGAAGTAATTATCGATATTTGACACTTCGTTCGTTCGAAATGCGAAAAAGGGTTTTCCAAGATGGCTGCTAACAATTTATTTGGAGTTCAACTTCAATTTGTATAATTCAATAAATGTACAACATTATAATAATTTCTTTGTTAATTAATGTTAGAAAAAGAGCTGTAAAAGAAGTACAGAAGTTTCAAGGAAATCATAGTTTCAAGTTGTCTTCGTCTTCTTAAACTTTTAATGAGTGTACACGCGGAGGAAAATCTTTGAATATATTTGCTGGTTATATTTCATCTATTAGATTGCAAACGTCCAACCAAACCTTTAGCATTCCTTTGTAACTGATGTGCAATATAAAATGTTTTAAAAATATATAAAAATTGTAAATGCAAATTACGATAACGAAACACAGTCATATATTAGAAACACAAGTGCACAATACGATATAAAACCTATCAAATTTTCTGGAGTATCTATTTTTATAGTAATTCATCTTTACTATATTCATGATATATTCTTACTAAATGATCTACAATATGATTGGATTATATCTAGGGGAAACATAAGTTTTATTTTAGATTTTATCTATGTATTTTAAATAATTCCCCTAGTTTATTTTAAATATTATTGGCTATCACTTCATGAAAACGCACCATTATGTAAATATGTGCTGTATAAAAGTCTGTGGTGTGCTGTCTCTAGTGAAAAATATATTTGTATCATAAAATGATGATACGTGCATCTATCTTAAAACATTCATATGCACCAATATTTAGAATGCAATTATAAACACACACACACACACACACACACACACACACAAAGGTATCTTTAATAATTCAAAACATGGCTACCATGTGAAAAATAAATTAGTCGCATTACAGTTTGTAAACAAATTTCTATTTAGTTTTTACGGTAGTTTTGTTTCGTGCTAGCAGTCGAAACTTATCAGCAGTAAAAAGAATATATTTCTTCAATGAAATTTATAAGAAGTTGATGTGGCTTTCAGAAGTGAGTCATTCGTGTTTTTTAACAGCTCCAACTACAAATTAATGTCCGTTCAATGTGATCTAACGGATTTCTGGAAAATAAAAATATATCTATACGTTAATACTCTATGTGGTTGTGAGATATAGCTTCCAAATGAACACTAAATAATGGTAACCTTACTTTATGATCTAAGGAAAGTTCTGAGAAATAATAATAAACTATTTTAATAGCCGTGCTATGGAGTAGTTTATTTAAGAACGAAAATGATAACTTGTTATACAATTATAAGTCTCCATATGTAAGTTAAAAATAATAAACAGTTTGTATGTTTGACTGCACAACTTAACCTATTTTTTAGATATACGTCTACAATTAAACATATCGACAAGCAAACACTTCTATATTCAAAAATTATTGTAAAAATTTATGCTAAAGTGTGTTAATAACGTGTGTGTAAATAATAAAGAAAATTACTCTTTGTTAGTGTCATGAATAAAATGAAAATCTGCACTTAAGAATATATTTTTCAGCAAATTTGTTTTTGAAAAAGGTAATAAACTAATTTTACTATTTGGCTTTATTCATTATGTTGATAATTGTAATATGTTAATAATGGTAATTATTTACAAATCATTTAGTTTTACCATTTATAATGCTAATTGAGTATTTATTACTATTACAGATTATACTATGTTGAAATATTGAATAAGTCACTTATGTGATAAAGATTATATGTATGATATTGTTTGTAAATTGACCTCAATGGATTCTATTGAATTTGATGCAATTATCAGACATCCGAGAACCATAATTCATATAGATGTTGATTGTTTCTATGCTCAAATAGAGATGCTTAGGCATCCAGAGCTACAAGGCAAACCATTGGGGGTGCAACAAAAAAGTATAGTAGTGACAAGCAATTATTTAGCACGAGAACATGGAATAAAAAAATGTATGTCAGTACAGGAAGCTTTACAATTATGTCCAGGATTGGTGTTGGTAAATGGTGAAGATTTAACAAACTATCGTCACTATTCTGCTAAAGTACTGGAGATATTGCATCAGTTTACTCCATTAGTTGAAAGATTGGGTCTTGATGACAATTTTATGGACGTAACTTCTATTGTACAAAAATATATGAATTCTGGAAATAATTCAGAGTTAAATTTAAGTATTAACATGGAAGATGAAAATCCAGTTGGTAAAGTATTTGGTACCTCCGAAGAAGAATGTCCTTGTGGCTGTCATGCTCGATTAATTATAGCTTCCAAAATTGCAGCAGAAATAAGAAAACAAATTTATAAAGACTTGCATATTACATGCAGTGCTGGAATAGCACATAATAAGCTTTTAGCAAAACTGGTGGGATCATTACATAAACCAAATCATCAAACACTAGTATTCCCATGCAGTGCACCTATGTTCTTGTCTACTATAGGATCTGTATCTAAAATACCAGGTGTTGGGCAAAAAACTGCACAATTGTTAATTTCCAACAACATAAAAACAGTGGATGATCTAAGAAAAACACCTTTGGAAACCTTAGAGATGAAAATTGGTATTGATTTAGCACGAAAATTAAAAGATAATGCCGAAGGTATCGACGAGACCGTCGTTAAACCAACAGGAAAGAGACAGAGTATAGGTTTAGAAGATGGTTTCAAGAGTGTTTCTTTGGTAGCTGAAGTAGAATCAAGACTAGGAGCACTTCTGAGAAGATTAACAGAATTAGCTATGGAGGATGGTAGAATTCCCATTGCTATGAGATTAACTGTTAGGAAACATGATTTTAATAAACCAACTTCTGGTAAAAGAGAAACTCGACAATGCGCTTTACCGAAACACCTATTGCCTTCTACAAAATCTGGTGTTTATGATCATGCTAAAATGTTGGCACTAGCAATGAAACTATTTCACCGTACTGTCGATGTTTCTAAACCATTCCATTTAACTCTTTTAGGAGTTGCTTTCACGAAATTCGAAGAGAGATCTTCTGGAAAGAATAGTATTACATCTTTCTTGCGAAAACAGGTCGCTGTTCAGTCTGTTCTAGATATAAGCTCGGAAGAAGGCGTTTCCGACATTAATCTCGGATCACCAATGAGCGTAAATCAAGATAGTAACGACGGTTCTACGATGAGTACCACCTCCTCGCCAGTTTCGAAATCAATAGGTGCTAACAACCAGAGTGCGGACGATGATGTATTGAACGAAATAGAACCTTTACCAAAAAAGACTAGATTGGAGGTATGGTTGAGTGGACGTAGAGAATCTCCGAGCAACGAAATGGCTGATCTTCGACTCAGTCCTTCATCACCAATGCAATTATCTCCGAAAATTGATGCGGCAGTTCTTAAATCTTTACCCATTGATATACAAAGAGAAGTGACCCGTTCCTGGCCGACGACTAGTAAACCAAAACCCAATAATATACTTAAATACTTCATAGCCAATAAGTGACGGAGTTCTATGGCCTAGAAATATAATATAGCCATCGTTATGTACACACTTACACACCTACAATATTGGATGGCAGCACCATGTGATACTATGAATTTAAGTTACTAAATATTTTAAATCAATTTATGATTTTGGGTATTAACTTTCTGTATACACATATTTTCTAGAACATTTACATTAAATGAATGTTGATATAAAGTAACTTTATCGTATAATTTTGATCATTTCATTAAACATCACAAAAAAAGACCAATGTGAATTTGCATAAAACAGCTGTATAAAACATATTTTTATTCATTTCTTTTTGACGAAATCAAGCACAATTGGTACTTAAATTACCTAGAATAGTCGGACTTTTTTGAGTTGCGTTGCATTTAAGGTGTATTCACAAAAATGAAAGAAAATGAAAATGTAAATCGACTATCAATGAAAAGTATTTCTATTTAAGTAGAATTCTTTATTATAAATCAAAGATAAAGTATTGTAAAATAAGTTTTATTTTCATCTTTCACACATTCAATATGTATGTTTTATATGATTCTTAATACTATCGCGTATTTCTTAATGTTTAATATTGTTCGGATGAATAAAAATTAAGATTAAGTAAGTTAAATACTTTTGTATTAGAATTATGTTCTATATAATTCGCCTCTTTTTTTTCTCTCGCTATCTTCACGATTATTTCACTGTGAGTATTTCAACGGCAGGAAAGTATTTTTATTTACACTTAACTAGTGTGCGTGATTGATGCACTTTCAAACGTAATCCGTCTCGTTAAACGAGGTGCTGGCATTTGATTTTGTACGTACTATCTAGCTATTAAATTATAATTGTATGATTTAAAGTTTAAAAATGAAACGAAATAATGTTTATATTTTTATTACTATCGATGTTATTCTATGTGTAACGGGTGTTACAAAAGACATGCCGTACAGAAATACTCAATCGCCCCTAGCGTGCTACTGGTAAGGAGCACCGTTAGAATAAGATAAGCGTAATTTATAATATATAGTTATATTAAAAATATTAGACAATCATAAAGTTTTATCGATTCGGTATGGTACAAGGTGAATAATTATAATATACGTTTAAGCAAACACGGATAAGACAAAACGAAAAAAAGTAAGCCAACGATTCACGCAGTTTCAAATTATATTATATTATACACACGTTTACTTTCACACGATTTATCGAAAAGCATATGTGCATTAAAGCGTGATCGACGGCAAGTGATACTGAAACAGTAGCTTTTGTAAACGATCATACTTACATAAGGGAACGGACAATTTATATATATATATAGCTCGAATAATAACAGAATAAAAATATATATTATATTATATTATATTATATTATATATATATATATATATATATATATATATATATATATATATATATGCGATGAAAAAAGTTACTTATGGCCAAGCTTTTTTTCTATGTTTATTTATTTTCTTGTATGCACGGGAGAAGCGGTACAATTCTGATTATTAACTTCTGGTTGTGAGATATATGAGTATTTTATACGTATATACCACGGGGAATATGAGCGGTTGCGACACCCATATCCGTTCGTCAATGTCGAAGTTCGGATTAATTAGAATAACACGCAATAGCTCGCACTTCTCAGATAATTGCGTTGATAGTATTCAAGAATTAAAAGCAGGCAATGCAGAATGAAGTTGAGTTTGATTTTTGTACAAGCAACGTTACATCGACGGTTCATATTACCTCTGATTCATTTAAATAAAGGAAGTTCAAGTTGTACGTCTTTGATGTTCTCTTTATTCTCATGTTCTCATATTCCATTGCGTTAAAACATCCTTACTCCTTATCCATTTCACAACTCATCCAACATCTTTTTAAACCACACCTAATAGCTGAAATCATCGAAGTAAATCATCTGAAATCATATGTACATCTCCACTCAAGTTATTAGAAATGAAATAGTTTCTGTTTACGTATGCGCCTCTATGGGCATTATTGCTCCAATGTAATATAGCGGTATTTAAAAGCAATATGAATTTAATTTGAGTACACAGTGCGTTCGTGTATGACGACAGAATTAGACCTTTACCACTACCATACAATTTGAATGAGGCCAATCACCGTCTTGAATGGAACATAATCAGGGTGAGTCATGTCATAATGGAATAAATTGTGCAGCTTTATGCCTTTTTAAATTGTCCTGCGCGCTCGTTTAATAAGGCTCTCGGATAATCCTCTTTGAGTCACTGATCGACAAAGAAACATGAATCGGGCAAACCAAATATGTAATCGTTACTACAAGTTGTAACTGAACTTCTTTTATGGCAAAACTGATTTGTTGCCATCTTTTAACTCTTTAAAGAATATAGTGGAGCAGGCGCGATATCGTTAAAGAAGAAAATATATCTTAACTTCTAATGAACTAAAATTTCATGTCATAAAAGTAAACAAATTAAAATATACTTTAAAAGCTATTTCATTTGTAATTCTTAAAGGAGCTGAATATAAAACAAAAATAAGATTGGTGAAAGTGAAACAAGACAAAAATAAGATAGAAATGTCACCTATTACAAATATTTTCCTATGTTGGCCCATGGTCGGAAAACCCCTATCGAGAGATAAAAGAATAGATTTTGACTAGAATTGCTAGTTTATGACTGTTCTCCTCTTAAGTGGTAGCGGTACCCGGTCGGTCACGAGTTTTCTTCGGTTTTATCGCAACATACGTGAGATACATTCGAATAAGCTTTTTTTGTAGGTAATATCTGACCTAAATTTAAATACTGGCCAGGTGTGTCTTTAATTCCCACGGTCATTAAAAACATACTTGGTATAAATACTCCTGAAATGTGTCCAGTATACCAGATTGATAGCTTATTCGTTACAACAACAAAAAAACAAGTGTCTTAAAATGTTTTTGTTTCTTTATATCTTCGCCATTATAGCAATACTTGAAGCATCAGGTAATAATTCTATTTAGAAAAATTATCATTTATTCGTAATTGAACTTTCAAAATATAACGGCTTGAAACTGTAAATTAAATTTAAAAACTAGTGAGATGTATTACTATATAAGATTATTAAATATAGGCGCAAGTATAAATGAAGTTCCAAAAATCGTCGGCGGTTCTGTAGCAGAGGACGGACAATATCCGTATCAAGCCTCATTACGTTACAAAAATCGTCATTTTTGCGGAGGATCTGTAC
Source organism: Bombus vosnesenskii (assembly GCF_011952255.1). NCBI lineage: Eukaryota > Metazoa > Arthropoda > Insecta > Hymenoptera > Apidae > Bombus > Bombus vosnesenskii. The sequence continues at coordinate 999,090 of NW_022882987.1, forward strand.
TGAACGAGAGATGGGTACTAACAGCTGCTCATTGTTTATCAAGGTAGATATTAATTTAATTTCTGCAGAAAAAACTAGATACCTTTCTCTTTCACTGCTTATACCTACAACCTATCGTTTTAGTTTCAACGATACGTCCATAGCTGTCGTGTTAGGTTCCAATACTTTAGACAAAGGTGGCGACGTATATCAATCTGAAAAAATAATTAGCCATCCAAAATACAGTTCTATATTGATTAGAAATGATATCGGACTGATCAAAGTGGACAAGGACATCGTTTTCGGAGACAAAGTGAAGCCCATCGCGTTACCTAATGAAAACTTCGGCAAAATAGATTATCCCGCTGTATTATCTGGTTGGGGAACTACTAGCGTAAGTACCAACTATTGTGAATTATAATTTTAGCATCTTTCTTTTATCAAAACAATTATATTCGTTAATTTTTTTTCCTTATACTTGAATGATTGTGAATGCGGTACCAATTACGTACAAATGATTAAAGTATCCCGGACAAACGCCGAACGATCTATATTACATACAGCTAAGTGTAATCGATCAAAAACAATGTTTAAACGCCAGCTTCCGTGTCACCAACGACAATATCTGCACACTTAACAAGAGAGGTGAAGGCGCTTGTCACGTAAGTGCATTACGTCTAGTACTCGAGAAGAGAGCCCTTTCATGTCAAAGGATCCCTCAATTAAAGCAGCACTTTTTTTTCTTATTTGTCGCGAAAACCGTGTCGTCGAGAGTGTAACAACGAACATTTAAGCTACTATTAAGTTTCTCTCACCTAGTTCGAAAAGAATTGCTCGAAGTACGCGGAGGAAATTCCAACCTTCTTGTTGTTAGTTAGATCGAATGTTTGTGTCAATAAATGAAGTATTAAGCTCTTACGTTAGTATTATGATTTACAATATGATGCACACTTATCAATATACTTATATATATTTGCAGCATGCAAACATTAGTTTATTCTATTATTATAGTTAAGGATGAGATATTGTTCTCTCTTTTTTTCTAATAAACTATATATATTGAATTATTTATTTTCAAACAGGGTGATTCCGGTGGCCCCTTAGTTGCCGACAATGAACAAATTGGAGTTGTATCCTGGGGAATACCATGTGCAAGAGGTCGACCGGATGTCTTCACCCGTGTCTACAGTTATATTGATTGGATCAAAGATCACATAGAAAATAAGAATTAGATAGGGAGATGATTGAATCTAATTAAATTACAGTTAAATGAATGTTATATGGTGGATTATGTACACCTTTGCACTTTGTGATTTCTCAAAGAATACAACTATGAAATAAATCATTTAATTAATTATAAATGTGATATCTTTCTTTAATGTTACTTATAAGAGGAGAAAATGTTAACGCAAGAAGGGTAGTCCAAGAACTTTTAAAACAAAACCGTAATCTGGGCGAGAGACTAAACAAACGTGCCCCGTCTTAATAAACGAAGACATCGCATTCGTGCGTTAGCAAAGTATCAATTTACCGAGCAGTTGCTCTGTTCCTTTTATTCAATTTTATTTCCAATATACTATTTGCATTTCTTGTATGTTTTTCACATTGCATGATAGCTGTAATTTATGTTAAGTATATACGCTGCAGTGCGTCCTACGCTTATGCAAATGCACTTTAAGATGACACTAATTTTGCGGCTCGTATGCACAAATTAATGTCACACGTACCTAATTCGTTGAATTAGATAGAACATTTAGGAAGCCTATAACATTTATACGGGAAAATACATGATTTGTTATAAGCACAGTTAGAATTAATTATAGACACTCAATACATATCTAATACGCAAATACCGGATAAATCTTATAAGATAAATCTTAAATCTTGATTTGTAGTACATACTTTTGTTTCATATTTTATTATTCTATTTCACACTATTACATGTATAGTCTTCCTTTAGAAGGTCATGCACTCGCTAAATTTTAAGGAATTAAAATAAAGATCTTGAACTTACGCATATTCAATCCTTGAAAACGAAGTGATAAAGCTTTATTAAAGTTAGAAATTTATTTCCGCGTAAAAATTGTGTGACCGATGATTGTAGAGAGCGAAAGAATAAAAGGTATTCTTGATATTAGAATGCAGTAAGAAATCTTCAATCTCAATTTCGGTCAAGCGTCGAATAACCTGAATTCAATGGCGCATGTCCGAATTGTGTGCATCGAAAATCGTTTCAGGACTAAGAAGGATGCTGCACGTAGTAGTACATCCTTGGAAATTTCAGATATGCATAAGATTCAAAATTATTATGCATTTCATTTAACATATAAAATGTTTTATTGATATTATTTAATCAAGTAAGAACATAATTAATTGAAGTAATAAAGGTTCTTTGCGATTATAATCTAACAGAGATCACAATACCTTTATAAACCCCTCTGGCTACACCACTGGTAGCACTTATTCAAAGATTGCCAACATCGAGGCCAAGGATGCGCACTGCTACCCCGACCTCGCCAATGTTTACAAAGCATGTGTAATCTATGACAGATTGCCAATACTCGAGATGCATCGGACCTAAAATAAGTGCAATAATTAAATAATAAATAAATAAATAAATAAAATAAATGCAATAATTTTTTTAGGAAATTCGATGAAAAACAATGATAATTTAATAGAGTGAGAAAGAAAACCCTGGACCGTGTACTATAACTAGCGTTTATCTGTAATGAAACGTATGACCTAAATCACGGAGCGCACGCGCCATCAAGCAAGGACAGTTTCGAGGGTGTGCTTTCATCCCCTGTTTCTCGTGTCTCGCGAATTTCTCATTGCCTGTGCCTGTCCGTGTGATTTTGTGAGAAAAACAGAGTGCCGTGAAAGACGAGGACCGGTGGCCGTGCCACCTGCTGGAGCTTAACGTACATTGTCTGAAATCGATATCGCCATCCTTGTCTTTCGTCTTAAGAACGTCATTCTAGTAGTTTGCAGAGAAGAAATATGACCGCGATGGAAACTGTACACGGGGGATTGTGTTAAGAGTGGCAAAACCTTCGGTGTTTGTAGTGGGAAAAAATAATGAATGTTGATCTGACATTTTTATTAATTAGCCACGTAAAAGCTCTGTAGCAACTGCAAACCGTTCGGACATTGTTAACAAGATAATTTAATAATCGAATGCTAAAGTATCGAGTGTGTACAAGACAAAAGTTTGTATATACGCAAAACGATTGTCGAAATTGCGATATTCATTGACCAGAAAATTGATGAAGGTTGATACACTGATAAAAATTATTATGTCACGTTGCCTATTCGCTATTAGCCAAAAAGTGACTGGACACTAATCAGTTTCGGCTCGTGACATGTATCGGAGATGCATTTATATCTATATTCATCGATTTCATTGTTTACATTTACAAAGTGTGAGAACGAGTATTAAATAAAATCTGCAAACGCATATGTTTATCAATATCAATGTGCACGTCTTTAACTCCTGACATCGTACAATTCTTTTGAAACTAAAAAGGATATATAAATGTTTTATTATGTCTCGGCACCTTCTATTCGTGATAAAAAATCAGACACTAAACATTTGAATATAGCTTGCTAGGAAATGCTGTTGTAAACAGTCGTACGATATTGAAGATCCTGCCGTACTTGAATCGCTATATCATGGTGCTTTATTAGTGTGCATATCACGCCTGTGTAAGATCCTTAGGACGCCATAAATAATATATCGCGCCAATACATTGCTTGTATAAAAATAACTTATCTGAGTTTATCAAAGGAAGCTTCATGAGCTGCTGTCCATTCATGTAAGTATGTGACGAACTTTCTTAAGAGACGCGTAAACATCTACAATATAAAATTTTATAGAATTTATGTGTATCTATTATAGTATGTCACTCGCATTTTAGGGGTTGATAAAAATGGTAAAATAAAAATATGGTCCTTTTTGAAACGCTACATGATATATATTAATTTTTGGTTTTAAACAAGTTGACAATCTTTGTAAGATGTAAAATGAGAAAATTTTCAAGAAACAAACTTACATAAATATCTTCTCTTCGTATTTTATTTTTCTTAGCCTCTTCGTAAAAATTAATAGAACGATACAAATGAACTTGAACGATAAAATTTATCTACCTTTTTACCGTTTTAGTTTCTGACTCTCATTTAATAAATTTTATTTTTCAATAAAAGAAGTTTTTAATCAGATGAAGTTATCATATGACTGAAATCGTGAAAATTTAAGAAACAGGTTCTAAATATATTATAAGGTGAATGTAATGCTGCATATAGATGAGAGTTTCTGAAAACATGAAATTCGTGACTATAGGAAACACACAGCTGTCCGAGAGGCCGGCTGTAGCAAGTGCATGTAAGTAAGCAAAGCATACACACATCAGACGCTACACCTTTTAATGGGCGACTGCGCAGTAGACAATTCAGCCATCTATGTGGCCGTGTACCTCGCACAAGCATACCAGGCATTTCTCCGCTTTGTATCGCCGTTGGTGTTGTGCGTCTCTTTACCCTTCAGCAGACGCGTGTATCTCTCTTTCTTTATCATCGCTTTCTCCTATATATTTCTTCTCGCTCTCGCGGCAAACGCTTGATGGTACGCCAATACTCAGGGACGTATGACGCGTATAACAAACTCTTCGAATTGAATATTATTTCAGAACAAGACAACTTCTATTTTGTGCATCATAAACGCTACGCTTAATCGTTCCAAGTAGATTATAATGTATTAAAAAATTCACCCACGAAAAATGAAGCATTTGTCAGTGTTATCTATTCACTAGTATTCGCGACAAAAATTCTTCGTAAAAATCCATTTATCTATTCAATTCAGCTATAAACAGAAAATCGTTGAAAATCGTGATACGATTCGTTTCGTCGAATCGTTTGAAATTATAGTTTTTAAACGTCTCACGAAGATGGTGGTATATCGGCCGAAGGAATTCTCGCAGAAACATAAACGACGAAAAAAAGAAACGACATGTTGGTAGGCCGTAGCCGCGGGCACCCGCATAGTATACGTATTATTTCGTCCCTGGTAGTGCTGCCGGCTGTGGATGCAGGCGAGAACGTGCGCAGCTGTAAAACGTGAGTCGCTGCGCTCCGCAGCTGATGCGGTTCGTTGTTGTCCGTGTTTGTATTTGTTTGGAAAAATGCGACAGAACACCAACGAATTTCGACAGTATTATTACTGCCATTTGAACGGACTAGGCACGTATGTGATTCGGCAAATATATTGCGAGTGATAGTGACGCACAATAGGGCAAACATTCGAAATGACATCAAATATTTGCAAAAATAAACAATTTCAAAAGTGAAGTAAAAATAAGTTTAAACTTCAACATTGTTGAGTTCAAGATTGTTCTTTGCAGTTAGTTTTTAATATCATTCACAAATTACATTTGTAACAAGTTGTTCAGAATACAAAGATTCATCTTAGTAACAATTCCCATCTTGAGGACAATAGGTATTTCGAAAGAAAGATAGACAAAGAGTTCCCATCGGCATATGCTTTGTACCCTGTGGCTCCTTTGCGATGAAGAAATTGTGAAAGAAGTGTCATGTTTATTGATAACATTTTGCGCGAACGTGCGTTTTATTCGAAGCAATAGATACTAATTAAAAAAGCAAAGAACAATGCATCGTGTCATTTTGCCTGAGAATATTGTAGATATAAAAAAAAATTACACGTAGAAAGTTCCTTACTTTGATACCACTTGAAAACACGATATTTTGTTGTTGATATGTGCACATATTTTGATATTTAAAGTCGCTAGCATGGTGGAATTAAAAGATGCGATTTACACGAAAGTTATTTGACGAACCTGTTTGTGTTGTTCTGTTCATCTGGTAATAAAAATTTATATAAGAAAAAAGAAGTATATTCTAAGCGTGCACCAACACCCCGCTAAAATGTGTGTAATGTAACGGATGTATATATTTCTTAAAGCAACGACAGGGCTAACTCCATTATGGAGGCACTGCGTTTAGCTATACAGTGAGTTTATTATTAAACAAATGTTTTTACGAATAATTTGTTTTAATACTCTCGATATTACGGAATTTCTTTTATACTTAATCACTTGCTATGGTCAAAAGACCAAAGCGGACTGCGAATGTCAAAATGCACTACTTGATCTCGATTGATAAATCGGTAAACTTTTCCGACACCCTATATAATTTTTATTTTTAAGGAATTATAAACAGATAGAAAGTGATACTGTCATAACATTTAAATATGTATCATGTATTGAAATCAATTGTTATATATATATAAAAAGTTGCTTTATAATATGAATTTATTATATTATTTAAATAACTTTTTATATTTAAATACATTGTAGCGATAATATCCCATATTTCTTATTATTTGTAATGCCTGATATATTAATGAATGAATAAATCAGTATTCTTCAATAATATTATTAATCTTCTTTATATTTTTCAAGATCACATATGTATATAAAGAATAATGTTTTATTCAAATATATTTTAAATATTAAAATTGCATCTGAAATTTCTTTATAAGGACAAGCTTTTTTATTTACTATAAAGTAAATAAAAATATTTAATTTTTTGCAGGACACGGCTAGGGGAGAGGATGGTTAGTATGAGCTCTATGCTCGTGGAAACAGTTAGTATAAACTATGAAGATTTTAATGAAAGTTTTTTAACATGCGGCACATGTCTTTGTGTTTATGATGGTGGAGAACATACTCCCAAATTATTACCATGTTCACACACGGTAAATGTTGTATTAATATCATTTATATTTATTAAATAGTAAGCTTTTAATGTAATGAGATAGTATATTAGTTTGTTCATACTTACAGGTATGTTTACATTGCTTAACAAGAATTGCTGCGTCTCAGACTCGCGAGACCGGTGCCTTTCGATGTCCTATTTGCAGAGAATTAATAACAATTCCTCGTGGTGGAGTAGCTGCTTTACCACCTAGTTTCCTAGTGAATCAATTACTTGATCTCATGTCCAGACAAAGACGGGAGGTTTGAAACAATATTTTTTATATAACTTCGCTTTATATGTTACTGAACATATTATGTAAAATTCTCATTGATATTGCAGGTTATTCCAAAATGTTCAGTCCACATAAATCAAGAATTGTTATTTTGTGAAACATGTGATACAGTGTTTTGTACAGTATGTACAGGTGGTAATCATGCAGGAACATCTCCAGGATGTACTGAACATACTATCATACCATTTAGTATTGCAATAAAGAGGATGTCTGAGATCTTGCTCTATAAAGCTAATGAATGTATATCCAAGGTAATAATATATCTTTCTCACGAATTGAGATTTATTAACCATAGAATATTATTGTATTTATAAATAGTATTTTGCTTGTTCTAGTTAACACAAGCTCAAGATTCTGTGAATACAGAATTACAACGTTTGGAAGCTTCAACAGAGAGGTGTTTGAGTGCCGTAGATACTGAATTTGCTGAAATTATATCAAAAATTGAAAGGAGACGTTCAGAATTACAAGCAGCTGTTACTGCTGCTGCAAGAGATAAGAAACATGTGTTAGAGGAACAACATGCTCTGATAGAAGCTGAAAAAAATAAAGTGCAACGAGAATGTGAAGGCTTACAATATCAGGTATAGTATCATTATTAAGTCCATGTTGCATACATAATAAAGATGTGTATAATTCTTAAAGGTTGAAGTTCGAAATATTACACAAAGAATTGGTAGTTTATCTGACCAACTCGATGCGGCATCAGCACTTAGTGAACCTAAAGAAAATGCTTTTATAACTTTTGAATTTAATCACAATAATGCTCTTTCTCAATTAGAGGAAGCTCTTAATAACTTGGGAAGAGTACGTTCTAGTACAACATTGCCAGGTACCCTGAGGATTGATAATACAGTAAAGTACCTGCTTCAAACTTGTTATTAATTATTATGCAAGCGTTATTGCTTTATATTTTTAACTTAAAGTTCATGATAAAGAATTATTACTTATAGTAGTAACTTATATTTTATAACAGGCTTATGCAGAGCCCGGTTAAAAGACCCCGCCATAGCGAAACTACAAGCAGCTGTAATAGTAGAAACTATTGACTATCATGGACATCCTAGAAATGTTGGAGGAGATCTTATTGCTGCAGAATTAACCTTAGCAGATAGTATCCATTCAGAAAACCAAAGTTCCAATATTGATACTGAAATTATAGATTTAGAAAATGGTACATACGAAGTATTGTTCCGACCCCCATCTGCAAGCCGCTATATCTTAAAGTTGTCAGTTTTCGAGCGACCTATTAAAGATTATCCTTTATTTTTTGATGCAACTGAACATAATGAACCTATTAAAATATATGGAAGACGAGGAATTGGGAAAGACGAATTTCATCAACCAGTTGCAGTTGCTGTTGATGATGATGGCATGATATATATTTTAGACACTGGGAATTCACGTATAAAGGTATATTTAAAGTTATAATGTATTTAGAATGATAAATATCCTAGTTGTATTATAGATAATGTTACATTTTTTAGGTACTCAATTGTGATTTGGAGTTTCAAAGGCATATAACTAACGAAGGTCTTGAAGGACGTAGTTGTACAGGAATTGGTATTTCTCAACAAGGTATTGTTGTTGTCAATTGGAGAACGAGAAAAGTAACTGAAATGAGTTCTCTAGGAGACACTATTAAATCTTTTTCCCATAATGCATTTCAAGTTAGTATTGTCTATTTTTAAAGTATTTTATGAAGTCTGCTGCTTGTTTAATTATTCATCATATTATTAATTTTGTTCTGTAGGAACCCATTGATGTTGCAGTAGATAGAAGTTATGGTCATATACTTGTTGCAGATAATGGTCAAAGTTGTGTTTTTGTATTTGATTCTGATGGCAAAATTCTCTTTCAGGTTAGATAGTATTTAGTTCTTTAAATTCGTTATTACTTTTAATGTTTCTCTGTGTTTATTATACTCAATACTATATATATATATATATTTTTAAATATTATTTAATAGGTTGGAAAAAGAAGTACATTCAAATTGATTACTTCTGTAACTGTTGGACCTAACGGTGAAATTGTAGTTGCTGATAGTCGTATACAAGTATTTTCCGCTAAAGGAGACTTTTCTGAGGAAATTTATTCAGAAGGCAAAGGTAAATTATAATTCTATGTCATTCTTATGAATTAACTGTCATATTTGACACCTATCGCATGTTGCAGGAAGAGGTACTTACGGAGGCCTTGCTGTTGATGCAGAAGGCAGAATACTTGGAACTCGCACCGATAAAGGTCGCAGTATAATTCAAGTTTTAAAGTTAGGAGGAGGTAATATTTTAACTGAAATTGATTCGCATAGTTCAAAACTACGACGTCCTTCAGGTATTGCGGTACTACCTGACAATCACTTAGTAGTTGTAGACTTGGGAAATGATTGTATAAAGAAATATAGATACTGGTAAAAACAGTTGAGTTTCAAGTATCAAATTTGTTGTATGTCCAACAAAACTAATTCATCCATCGCAGACATATACCAAATATATATTTAATATAGCTTAAATTATTTGCTTCTCTAAGAGACTTTTTTTTAAATAATTTTATGTATCAGTTTAATGTTTACATTTCTTAAGTTTTTCATCTACTGTTTTTTAAAGTTACAGAGTTGGATCAATCAAAATAATTTCTTTGATATAAAATATATATATATATATATATATATATATATATATTTATATATATATGTATATATAGGTGATATTTAATAATATAAGTGTTACATATCAATCTATGTGTGTAATACTCGTATAAAATAATATTAATTTATTTCTATTTTAGATTTTACAACGGAAGTTGTTTTCCTAGAATAAAACAGACTTGATTAGCATAATGCAATTTATAGTGTTTTGTGTCATGTTTACTAATTTAATTTTTTAAACTAAAAAGTAATAGATGTGATTCTTTTTTTTTTAGTTTTTGATGTTTACCTTAATTGATGTTGAGATATATTGTAATACATATTTTACACTGCCATAGTCTAAATTCATAACAGTTATCATTAGAGTCCATTTATTTCATAGAAATGTATGTGTATAAATGTAATAGTAGGTTATTGAAATTAATATTTAAAGAATTTTATTTACGGCAAAGTAATTTAAACATTAAACGAAAGAATTCTGCTTATTCACAAGACTTGAGATATTATAGAAATTTTTGAATAGACATCTTTTATTTCCTATATTTGATTCTGTTTAAAAAAACAGATCATTTATATTTATTAATGCCATTAGTGTTGAATGAAAAATAACAAAAACTAATAATTTCACAACTAGTGAAAAATGACTTTGTAATTATTTTTAGCAAGTAACAAAGACGACGCTTATCATAAGATCAAAGTGTGTAATAAAATTAATATCCAATATTTTCTTCGATAAAAATTCGAAAAATATTTTTATATAATTTACCAAAGGAACTTTCCCGTTAATTTCTTTTTTTTTTTTTATTTATAAGTGATATTTCTTTCATTTCCACTGAATCCGTCTTACATTCTATATGTCTTTTTTTATGGCATTCTAGTTTGTTGTAATAAGAGTAAAATCTTATTTTGTGAATATTAAATTAATGAAAAGTATTTACATGTTATTCTTTTATACTTAAAAATATGTAAGTGCTTTGTATGAAAATGTCTTAAAGGCAATATCATTATGAAAAATTATTTTGAACCAGTTACATTTAGTATGTTTAACACAGTATTTAACTCATTTATTTAATACAGATTTATTAATTATTCTCAATGAACATTACAATCCATTTAGTTTTTATTATCATTCAAAGCATTTCCTACTCTGATTTACATACTCATTAAAACTTTTAATTTAGAAATACATGGTTTTTTTATGAATCCATATAAGAAATAATTAGTGTATTATAAGTAGATAAGAAAATAAAAAGAGATTAAGATGCATGCCAATATTTTTCCAGTATTATTAAAAATTGAAACAATATATTTTATTTGTATAAACTTATCTTAAATTTTGTATAAAATATAAAATTATGAATATATATAATTTATTTATATATATGTAAATTATTGCTATTGCTATTATTACTAGCAATAATTTACACATTTATAAATGATATCACTTTCATGATATTATACTTGTTACAAATAATTGGCGTATCTATTTTTTTTATATCACAACACAATTTTTTATTCACAAAAATATTTGAACAGTACTTAAAATTTTGAACTTTGAATAAATTTGTAATAAAAGTGATTAAAGTGATAGAAAAATGCTAAAGAAAAGATTTAGCTAAAAGTTCATGAAGTCTTATTTGCTTAAAATCTTTAAAGCTTAAAATTTAACCTTATTTTAGCTCATATCGTATTTATTATGTTTAATATTTTGCAGTCCTTTTCGTCACTATTAATAAGTAAAGAAAGACGTAATAACATGTATAGACTAAGATGAACTGATGTATGAATTAAAACACGTCAGCGTTGTGTTCAGTTACTAAGAAACAAACTAGTATAATTAATATAATAATAATATTGTTATAACAGATAAATATTTGTATTATGTATAACATTTCACTATTTCATGTTTGTCAATTTGATCATTATACTTGTATTTTTCACATCATTTTGTAATTCTGTTTTCCTTAATAATGCTTTAAGATTCTGTTAATCAAAGTACATAATTTCCAACAATTAGTGCATACATAAAATGTACAAAATATTTACTCTTTTATTATTATTTAAATATATTTTTTGTTTTGCAATTAGCATTAGCATACTATCATAATACAAGATTTCTTTGTGAATTATAAGATATTATAATTTGACATAATTATTTTTGGAATTGATGTACAGCATTCCTAAAACTATTTTGCAGAGTGATTCAGCATTATTTACAAAAATTGTATACATATGCATACATATTTTATATGTATGAATATTTATACATATAGAAGGGTCTAATTAATTATAAGTACATTATGTCATTAGCCTTTAGCGAAAAGCATGGCAGTGCCTTTATTAAACAAATTTCCATGCAAATACATGTTACAACATAAAATTTTAATTTTAATACTTTTATGCTGACAACATATGACAAGTGACTTAAAGCTTAATAGTTTAAGTTGGATCATAGATTCAATATGCTTATACATATATTTAAATCATAATTTTATTGTCTTTCTAAGTTAAATATCAAAATAATAATTTTATAGTTCTTATTGTGTTTTAAGTGCAAGACATAAATAATATATACAAGTTAATGCCTGCACATACATATACACATTTGCTTTACCTTTATTTTCACATTTACAAATGCAACACATGAAAGAAGCCTTATGCCAGGTCAAAATATGTTTAAAATATTTACTTTTTATTTTCGCATTTAATAATATACTAAAAGTTTTGACTGATGTTTAATAGTTTTGGAATCTTGGATATTATTTAATCTAGTCATATGTTATCAATAGTAACACTTAAAAAAACAATGTAATGAAACTGCATAGTATAATGTATAATATATTGTAAATAAATATACGAACTTAATTCATAAGAAATATAATTTTTTAAATTCAACTGTTAAAAATGAAGAATAATTTTAACGCGCCAATATTCTCTATCTCATTAATTTTTATAAAAAATTGTATAGAAGATACGGAATCATTCAACAGGAAAAGTATCTCGTTTGCCCTCGAAAATTTTGTACAAAAGACATTATAAAAGTAACTTAAATAAGATTTCTATAGCCAGAGAGATCATAAAAATTTGGTATTATCAATAACATTGAAATCAAGCTCGCGCGTAAATATCGGTTCGATAGTAACGAATTGAAACGATTATATCTCGAGATTTCTCCTAGCGAGAGTATCGAATGAATGTAGCGTGCACGCGCCGTAGCTGAAAAACGTAAGCTTGGATACTACGCCTGTGCTAGTACGTGCTCCGTACACGAAAGTTATTCACACACGCTATTCATCGGCTTGTGCTCCTCCATTACGTACATAACGTGAAACGTAAAACGCTACATACTAGTCTGTACGTGTGTCGTGCAGGTGTATATAAGCAGAGTTGCGCACGTCGTACATGAACACCAAAACATCATTTTGATTCAGAGGTGATTTCTTGGTAAAATAGACGAATATAAAACGATTAGTGTCTATTTCTTGGTGGATTGGTAGGGTAATCGACGTTAGTTAAAAGACAAGTGATTCGTGGATATCAAGAACAACCGGTAAATAAGATTTTGGATGAGAGATCAAAGCAATCGAGGAAAGGGCGAATTTGAGTGCCACTGCACAAGCGCGAATAAGACAGAGAGACTCAAAGAAGGTTAGAGTGAGATAACGATAGGACGCTAGGTACGGTGCTACGGTGGTAGTGAATGGAACGCGGCCCCCACGGGTGAGCGTAGTACGACGCTCCACGGGCTAGCGTTGCACCAATGACCAGCCGGGACGGGCGATCACGTGACGTGCGTGCCGAGGCAGCAGCAGAACATTGCAAATGACAAGACGCGTAGGGCATTGTCGTCGCGCCGCCGCTACCACCGCTCCTGTCGTAGTTGCTAGTGAATTCGTCGCGCCATTGTCGTCGTTACTGCTACTATCGTTGATGAGATCTCGCCCGCCACCGATTAGCCGAAGATTGTAAAACGATTCTGAAAATCTGTCTTCGGTACTGTCGGCACTACCGCTGCTGTCGCCGCGTGTGCGCGACAAAGTCGCGGGTGCTCGGAGGCCTCGTGCCCTGAACGGTGCCCGCGGCGCCCCGTCCTTAGCAGAACATATTCGAAATACAGTGTACCATCAGATACACCAGCATCGACGGCCTGAGTGCCAGCTGCCTATATGACAAAATGTCGGGATCACAGCGAATGCGAAAGTCCTCGCCATGCTCGACATCGAAGCAAGGCCCAATGCGCGCGACTCTACCCGTAAGCTCGCTGCTACGACAAGGCCGGCAAGGCAGCAGTCTCAGGAAGAGCAACAGCAACAGTCCCACTGTATCGCCAACAAACGCGAGTGCGTGGCGGGCCCGCATCTCGCCGGAGACTTCTTCCTCGGGACAACGAAGCCCCGGTTCCCTCTCTTACAAAGGTATTTACGCTCACTGCTCCACATCCTCACGTACTTACTATACACTGTTATCTCTCGCTACACTTTGTTGTGTCTGTCATTTTATGTTTTTTATATCCTCTCAACTATATATTCCCCCTCAATTAAACCAATACTTTTTATTTCTTGTTTCCTTTTATTTCAATGTTACAACACATAAATGTTTATTGTGTCATTGTACCATGCATCAATTTTTCATCGATCGTCTATTTGCAAGTGTATTGTTCTGTTTTTCTTAATTGCAACAATTTTTAATGTTATTTTTACGAGATTCGGTACAATTTGTTCGTGTCAGATACGTGTCATACGTACAATCGGTTGTAAATATTGTAATTGTGACGAAGAAATTTATATTATCTTGATTCTGATATATGTTTCTTAAATCTGTAATCATTTTTTATGATAATCCTAGAATATTCAATGATTTTTAAACGTTTTCTAAATTACACATTCGTTAATTATAAATTAGCACGTTGAATTTTATATTGATTTACAGTTATAAAACAATGTAATATATTTGTAAATGTAAATTGTGCATTATGATTTTAATTGTGTCTAATGAGTAATGATATGTATTGATGAACTGAGCAATGATGAATGTTTTGTTATATATATACAAATATGGTATATTAAGTTATATGTACAATACAGTCATTAACATGTGATAACGATTAAAAAGCAAATTAATCTCCTTTTTTTCTTTTTATCATAAATTTATAATTCTTCAAATTGATCGATTCGGTAACCGAATACATAGCTTTAGATCGGTTCCACAATAAACAGTTAAAAAACTCATTCCTCCTGTACCCTATTATTGCATTATTTAAATTTTGCTTTTATTTTTGTTTATTTTATCCAGTAACCGAATACACTGTTGATAGTCCGGTTCTGGTTTATGTTTACACAACAGTGATATACCTTTGATTTCTTCTAACTGTAAAAGTTATGTTTATCTAACATCTTTTCTATAAACAGCAAAATCAAAAACATTAAGTGGAAGATGCAGCGAAAGTTTAAGTGGAAACCAAAATATTCGAAGGACAGCATCACTAGATACAATCTATTTGAAAGGACAATGGCCTCGTGATTCGTATTACATTCATTCTAGTCTTCTATTGGTTGATAAATCTACACAGGTAAATTTTATTGTATTTTAAATATGTGTATTTGTATGTTTGATTGTTCTAGTTTTATAAATATTTTACTCTATTGTACAATGTAATAACATTCTGTGTGTTTCATGCCAGCATAATTTACAAACTATTAAAATTATGTTTTTATAGACAGAAGAATGGTCCAATGAACCAAGAAAATTACACACCCGTCATCCTACAGAACAAACTACTACAGATGAAAAACTAGAAAAGTATTTTAGGCATCGGTATGTATAGATCATTGAAATTATTCTATTTTTATCTTCTAAATAATAATGACAAATTTTACAATAATGATGAGTTTTAAATGTCATATTGTAATTTGCATACAACATACTACTACAACATTTATCTATGTGTTCTAACAAAAGATGTATAACATAGGTTGCAACGTTCAGGTAAAGAAGGTACCAGCAGTAGAGAACGAACAGCAGCATTTGGACTTATAATGCCAGGTGGACCACCACCAGCTTTTCCTGCAGATCACACAGTTTTACCCAGTATTGCTTCACAAACGTCTATACGTAAGTTCATTTAAGAATAAATTTCTACATAACAAATCTCTTTGTTTCTAGAATTGATTGACATTTTATTATTATATCTAGACAATCAATTTGGTTTGAGTACAAAGGCAAGTCCTATGAATATCCCTGTGAAACCAATGAGGCCTCCAATGCGTTCTTCTATTGAAGGATTAAATCAAGAAATTGAAGGATTGGTTCTCAAATCTGCAGCTAACCCTAGTGACCCTGATCATCCAGTGGAAGATAAAGCACGTGTTTATTTATATTTATGATGATGTATAAACATAATTCCTTATGACAATATATAACTTATTTACAATAATTTAATTATTCTTGTAGTATGCACGGTATCGTGAACAAATTACACCGGAAGGTCATCGTGCGCCATTAGCAGACCTATTAAGGGCTACTCGTAGTGTGAACACACAAACGCCAGCTACTGACCTTCCCTCCAGTTCTTATTCTTCAGGTAAGTTTATGTTTTGTTTCATATTATTTAATAGTGTTTAGATATATGAAGTAGTTGCCAATGTTTTTAGAAAATATATATGAACTTTATAAGTTTTATGTTGAAAATTATAGGAACCTAATCCGAACGTTAACTTTAACACCACCAGATTAATAATTATATGCGATGTTTGTTATTAGTATTCATAATACTAGTAGTGTGTTTTCGTAATTTAAAAAATATAAAAAGAGTTACATGTTTTTGTTTTTTAAATGAGATGACATATATGTATGTGTGAAGTATTTCTGGTTAGTGGTAACACTATAAATAACAGACTAACTATGGTGTGTGCCTGTTGAGACAGGCCCTCCATCTAGGAATTCTGAGTCTCCGCTGATTCCTGGTCTTATGGATGCGTCCCGTCCGCCTAGTGATCTCTTACAAGGTTGGCGCATATTTGCGGAAACATTCTCTTTATTTTTCATGAAATCCCTTTTAATCAAATATGTTTGTTTTTTCTTTTTTCTTTTCTCTTTTTTTTTTTTTTTGAATGCCCTTGTTCAAATAGTTACTGACATTTCATACGTCTATCTATAAATTTTTTACTATTTCGTAAATATGTATATGTCGGAGATGAAAGGACATCGAAGCCTCCCCTTTGGAACTTCGGGATAATCCCCTAACACCATAATCTAGATTCTATCATAGACGTAATTAAACAATTGTCGTCTTTCGACCCGATTGTATTTGTTCGAGATTTGTGATAGTGAGCTTGGGCTCGAGGCGACAGCCAGTCGCCGAACGTAACCACGGTCACGGGATGAACGCTTTGTCTAACAAAGGTACGGAGTAATTCTCTAGCTCTCCTTAAAAGAAATATTTGTAGCGGCACGCAACAGTAAACATTCCAACGGCTTCTGTCCCGTGGCTCGCCACACGCAGATCCTATTCTTCGGGTATGATGGTTACCAGATGCCGACGCGTCTCTATAGTACGTGATCAGCTAGCCCGAGGGCCGTTATAAACACTAAGATCTAGTTACCTAAAGTCCTTCAAACAGACAAACAGTCTTTGTCCCAACTACGGGAAGATAGGAGAGACCTATTTTTCAACTAATGGCGTCTCCCACCAGCAACTTTCCCTCGAGGGCGGCTAGCATCTTTTTCTAACCACCGATATGGAGATTGACCAATTAGCAGCAATGCCAATTTCCCTCGCCTTCTGAACGAAGGCTATCCTCGACGAATCCGATGATCTCGTGTCCTTAGACATCATAGCTTTCCTCCGCAGCATCATCGTGACAGAAAGTCATTCTCTCGTGAGGTCGTATTAGCGAGTTACTTTGTGTCTGTACGCTCGGTGGATATTCCACGTTTTAACAAAGAGTCCGACTTAGATATTGTGAGCATGTTCATCCATCATCCCGTTGACCGCGGATCCGTTATTGAACCTAGGATCATTGTCATTAGTTTCTCGAGTATCCAATTACCACGGTTACTTGTCTAATTCTATAATAATCGTATTTGCACTAGTCAATGTCTTCTCTATTGCATAACGACAACGTGTAATCCGAACGAAGATTCGTTTCACGCCCCTAACTCTAATTTTAATATAAACCCGACATATACATATACATATATATGTACACAATATTTTAAGTCTGAAGTATATGCATGAGTTATATATATTTTATAGAATGCCAAAATCAGTTACCATTAATATTACACCTGGAATTATTTTCTGATTTTACACAATTAATTAATGTTTTGTACTGATCAAAAATTTGATGTGTTTTCATAGAATAATAATGCCAAATTAAATGTTCACAATACATTATGACATTATATGGTAAACGAATCTATCTTTAATAAAATGTATTTCTTATTATTGCATTGATGCTTGCATGTAGTATTCTGTTTTATATAGGATTATATATATATATTTTTTTTAATCAATATTTTTCTTAACTGTTCTTGTTTAAAAATAATTATTAAAGCACTATGATATTTGAAGTATGTTATTGCATGATAATTGGTCATATATGTAATTTTTAGATTTATTAAGTTATGTATTAATTTTGTAGCGATTATGTTTAATACATAATTTCCACACAGAGACTATTGTATCTTAAATCTTAACATTATATATACACAAGTATCATATAAAATATCTATACAACTTTCGCAAATCTATTCAGATATGTTACTGTTAATAAAGTGGAATGAAGTGTAGTTTTAGTGTACAAAGCTATTACACATTTATATTATTTTTTATTTTTTATATGAATGAGTTTATAAATACATGAATTATATAATTTAGTTATTAAGAGCATGGATTAAAGATATTTACTTTTCAATTGATATATACAATGTTGTTTGCTTACTGTTTTTATATGGTTATTAATTCTGATGTTCTAATTTATCTTTAAGGTGGAAGTCGTGGCTCAACCCCCGAACAAGATAGAGAAGGGCGCCTTGGCACCTCTCCTCACATTAATAGGTTCCTTGCAAGAGAACCACCTGATGGCTGTGAGAAAGTCAATCTCAAATTTGTAGAGGATGCCAGGTAATTGTCATGCACGTTTTTTTTTTTCTTTAAATTAGGATAATTTATAGAAAATCTATTATGATAATTAATTTGTAACTCCTATCAGATTTTATGTCTTACATCAAATTAAATATGTATAATATTCGTATTGTCCGTAAAAATAACTTAAGTTCACTAAGGTTGAAGTTTAGTTAGTTGAAATATACATCCCTTCTTTATTTAAGGATATTAACATATCAGCATTATTGAAACAATTATATTTGTATGTATAGGCGACCCATGATAGACTTGAGCAAACTAGACTATTGCCCAAAGCCGTGTGTAGCATTCCAGTTAAAACCTAGCTTGGGATCAGCGTTCCTGCCATTACAACAGCCAGCCAGTCCAACAATGGTTGCCAGTGCATCACCCTCTTCGCATACAACACCAACTACACCTCCTCCAAACCCATAGTCCTGCTCTTTACCTTACAGAATAATGTTCACAAA
This sequence comes from Bombus vosnesenskii, assembly GCF_011952255.1. NCBI lineage: Eukaryota > Metazoa > Arthropoda > Insecta > Hymenoptera > Apidae > Bombus > Bombus vosnesenskii. Next base: position 1,018,373 of record NW_022882987.1, read on the forward strand.
CCCAATTGGTATATATATATTTTTTTTGAATGACCTCATGGGTAGAAAGTGGTTTACTTTGATATGAAAGCATATACCAACAAAGAAAAGTTACCGAAAACGCAGCCTGTTTTCAGTGCGACCCAACGTTCGGGCATCGTGAATGTGTAATTAAAAAGTTATAATTGCATTGATACAAAATATTGAAAGCATCTGAGCTCCGTTAATGTTTCAAACCATAATAAATACGAGGAACAATAATTTGTGATAACTAAAAAAACGACATTTAGGAATGAACATTGTGTTCTACAGGGAGAAAGACTAATAAAAATTGTGTATTCTAAATTTAGTGCTAAAATGTGCTAAACAACTTTAGTTTTGTATACAGGGATAAATATTCAAATGTCAGAGTATTAAATTTGATTGTTGGAAAAAGCAAAATTATACAGATACAAAATGGGTACATGTGCCTGGATATGTACATCGGTACCCCTTTATAAATTTTTCATTAGATCTTTCACTTAAATTATTCGATTGCATACTGGAACGAAACACTTGTTACAATTTTGTATTGTTTTGTATTATTACTTATATGCTGAAAATATTGAAATTATTATTATCAGAGGAGCTCGAAAATAGTGTGTCCCTATGGTACATTATTTTTTAGAATTATATTCTCTTAGAATTATTCACGTACATTCTTTACTCCTTTTTTTTAAGGTCGCGTATGTAAGATAAAGGCGTAAGTCAATTGTCATGATAGTTTATTTTGTATTACGTGTACAAATGTGCACTTTTGCATAGCTTCTTTTTATAGTAATGTCTCTTAGATGATAAGTTTTTATTTTGAAAGTAAAACAAGCACTTTGTTCAAGTATAGTGTTCAGTGTCATAAAGCAACTTATGGAAGTTAAGTTAATTGCAAGAGTATATTCTGTTGTTTAATAACTAAATTACCATAGGGCTGCAAAATTTTTGGTTTAATTTGTGTTATGTTAGTTTACTATCTGAATATGTACAACCAATACAGCATGCAATGACAGGTTGACGGATGTATGATAGAATGAACCTAATGATATATAATGAGGAAAATATGGAAATATAATGAGTAAAAATATGGCGAATGATAAAATTAAACATTGATTAAAGTAACAAATAACGACATGTGCTTTAGCCAGTGTGGTATCAGATGTGCATACACCTGGCTCCCTAACTTGGCACAGTATGGGTGTGCGTGTAGGGTTTTGTATAAACGTGGATCATAGTAAAGAAATTTATAATCTGCGTTCTATACAAATAACAGTATGCATGTGTTGTAATATCAGAATCCTTATTAAGCCATCCACGAATAACGCTAAGGCTTATGGTATTATCGAAGTACGTATTGTATGAATATTATAAGTATTTGGAGTACTCTGAAATTTAATTATTTAAATTTGTAGTAGTATTTGTGTGTGTGTGTATACTTTAAATATATTTTTAATAATTAGCAGTTATTCGTTTCTCTATTAAATGTTTTTACAATAAGAATAATCAAAGGAATATTAAATATTGTTAAAAATATCTTTGTATAACAAACTATTCACTCTATATAAAGAAAAAATTTTGTAACAGTTATTCGTGTGATGGCTTAACTTATTATTTAGTATATGCAGACATAGCCACTCAAGAAGTTCAATTTATTTTTTGCTTTCTAATACAGAACGTTTTGCAAACGATTTTATAGTTATGGTCTGAGGAATAAGGATCTTAATAAAATGTAAGATCAAGAGCAGGGAAGAACAGTTTTTTAAATACAATAGTAATATACTTTCTAATATTATATTGTATCTAGCTACAACAGTGAAAAATGTTAACACATAAAGTACCTGGCACACTGGTCTATGCTCTCTTTTATCCAGCTCACTAGAAAGTTCATGCCTTAGAATGCGTGGCAAAGTGTGCTAAATAGACAGGAAGGTTAATGAGAGAGTCAGGATATATACAAGATGCACTGGCTAGTTAACAAGTATACAATACAAAACTAATCTGCTATCTACTAGCTTAAGAAGATTTTCTTTTATTTATTTTCGCTATGGACCTAAATGACATCTATCCCATTGCTGTAAGAATACATGAATGTGAACGTTAAGTTTGCAGGCGCTCTAAAGAAAAGAGACAAAATTTATCAACCGCGTATTTCATCTGTTGGTATTTTCACTTAAACGGAGGAGAAGAAAAAATGTTTTAATATAAACACATTGTATTAATCATAGTGAATAAAAAGTTTCATACTTTTACTAATAAGCAGAAAAAGAAATTACTTTAGAGAGAAGCTAGCCTTATTATTTTTGACTACACTCATGAGGCTCCACTTTTTAACCTTCATGTACTTGCATAATGTGTTATCATTATTGTTAGCTTTTGTTGTCAATTTCATAAACAAAAGAATGTGTGTAAAGACTGCTAAACTAAAGATTACTTGTTATTTGGATATACCTAAATTTAAAGTTAAATAAAATTAGGCTCAAATTTCTCCGGTTACCTATGAAACAATATAGGTACTCTTTAATTCGTAAACTAAACGATCCTTATGTGACTACTGTTCGGTACATTCTCTTTACATATCTAAATCTGAGCAGGCTTCAGAATGGCAAAATGATTATGTCAATTACGAATTTATTTATCCCTAGGACTGCCCAGGACGTATCGTTGTAGTATTTCGTACAATAAAAAAGAACACAGAGATTGTTAAACATGATTGTAATTTGTAAGATGCTCAGAATTGTGTAAATTTTTTAACGCGTAAAACTTGTAAAAAGATATGTACTTCGAGAATTTTATATATTTGGTAAAGTTAAATGCAGCTTTTATTCATTGTTTTTTAAATAAATACGTAGAATATTATTTATCGTTTTTTATTGAAAGCAAAGAAATATGAAACCTTCTTTATGTAATGTTTTCTTGTAAGAGTATATTTTCGTACGTACAATTTTATAAATGTTTACGAGATTATTTAGAAAATTGTTATAAATTTTATATTTTAAAAGATTAAATTATTTTACGTTTTAAAATGTATAATTTTTTTTTATAAAGATTCGTTATAAACATAGCTTCTCTTTTAAGCTCAGTTACACAATGTTTCTTAGCGAATGGAGTTATAAAATAAAGTTATATATTGTGTAAAGAGTATCTTACAGTGCAAGGCTATAAACATCTTATTAGTAGTTCACAACGGTACATCGAAAATTAATAATTTATACATAAGGATTTATCCACCTTCTAGTCTGTCCTAGGGCTAAATCAAAATTAGTCAGCGAAGAGAGCTAGTGAATGTAAATAATAATTTAAAGCCGTTTACGATGAAATCTTTGTACGGAACGTAGTGACTAAGGCCAACGAATTCTATACTTTTCGTGCGTCTCGCGAAAGTTCGTTGAACGAAAAAAACTTGTGGAACAATGCGAACTTTAAAAAAATATGTGTATAAAAGAAATTACCATAATACGAGCTGTCCATAGTCAACAGAGATTAGACTCCTTTTCCGAACGGCACAATGCAATTGTCAAAATCATAGTAAATATTAATTTTATATATTATATATATATTTTTTTTAATTTTACATTTTTTTTATTATATTTCGAAAATTTCGAATTTATTAATTTTATTTGAAATTTTATGCGTTTCAACATCTTGTTTTCTATTAAACACACATGCAACACACATATTATACATTTTATTATCTTTCTGTTCTTTATTTGCTTGAAATGTCATTTATCTCGGCAATATATTCTCTAATTTAAACGATAGATAGTCACACGCATCTCTATGAATCGTAAATTTAATGAGTATTGTTAATCATTTTTCAAATAAGTACCACGTATCAGTATTGTAAAGTATGTTAATTTCTCGTGATCGAGATTTATTTTTTCTTTAATCTTGATAAACCTTCATGAAACGTTATATGTATAAATAAACTTATATTTTCTACGGAATAAAATACTCTTTAAGAGATAAGTTATTATACACTGTATTTTTCGTGCAGTATCAAATTTCAAAATATAAAAGCAAATTAAAGTATAAGATTTAGTACATAAAAAATATATATTACCTTATTTTTGAGTATTTTATCATAATAATGCATTATTTATATTTGATATTAAAAGTTTTAATGTTATAATATGTTTACGAATACTTTAATTGCTTTCAACAGTAATCTTTGTTTTTCCTTTCTTTTTTTATATTTCTGTTAAAGAATTGTATTTGTCCATTAAATTTAAGTATCGAATTTATATTCTTATCGAAACGTTAAGAACTTATTTAACGAATATATTCGATTATTTTTTCTCTCCCTATTGCAAGTCAGAATATTATTATATTATATGATATCGACTTGAAATGAATGTGTCTGTTTTGTAATCGATTTTATAAGTAATGTAATCATGTACCATTATGTTACGAAACTTACTATGATTATGATGCTATGATTGCGATGCGCTATAAATATAGATTCCATAGATTCGTTTGAAGCGTATGTAATTGCAATTAATACATTGACTGCCATACAACAATGTCTTACTTTTCGATACATTTCGTATCGAATTAAATGTAAGTGGCTTCGATCTATAAAGCAGCAAATGTCGATTTATCGAGATTTGTCATTTATATTGTTGCTTGCTCGAGCTACAATATAAAGCTCTTGTCGCAATGTCATCGAATGTATTATAATATATAACAATAATATACAGGTGTATCGTTGGTTCCTTTGTAACGAAAAAATACATTATGGTTCCACAATCGGCAGTCAAGGTATTAATGATGATTATATTAATGACTCGATAAACTTTGCTATTACAAGAAACTTTTATATCTCAATATGGAAAGGTAAAAAATAATTGACTGTCTGTGTCGCTCAGTATAAATACTAATTCACATTACGATTCAAATTTCATTGTTATAACGTGTATTTATTATTTGATAAGAATCACGTTCGAGAGACAAAAATTTACGCCCGAATAGGTTCTTCGATGATTGGTTCGTTGTAAAAATTCTCTTATCTTACCTCTCCATAGTGAGACTCCTATGCAACTTGTTAAACCTGTGAATCTTATATGCGATTAGTTGTATTATTTACCAGCATAATACTGTATGTACTTGTTCCAATAACAATATGCACTTTTATTTTTATCATAAAATATAAATGGAAAAAGTGTACCTTTTTATATTACTGTTAAGGCGCCTTACATGAATAAAATTTTTAGAAAACGAGATTAAACACGCTATTATATAATTTAATTATAAGAACAACGTATAATACTTTATTTTCCGTATTTTGTGCATTGTCCTAGCTCTTTGATCTAAATTTATTTGTTAATTCATTAAATACTATCTTTTATATACATTTTAATGATCATATTTCTTTTTATCATATAACATGTTTCAAATATTTTTTAATACGTTTATTAATTTTTAATTTTTAAAATTTTATTTATTCTAAAATATAAGATATATAACAAATTTTGTATAATATATAAGAAATATATTTTTTTATATGATTCAAAGATTAAAAGTAGGATTAGAATTTCTCTTGAAATATGAATTAGAGTTTCAAACAATATTGCATATAAATTAGTGTAAAAAAATAATACATACTTTTGTGTAGAAAAAAATTAGTTTTTAATTAATTTTACTACATATTACTTTTATACATACATTGTCTATAAACAGCATATGTGTGAATGTATATTAATTATAATTGTATACATACAGACATATGCTCATATCTTCAATTGTCAACAATATATATATATATATATATTGTACATATATATATACATATATAGAACAACATAAGTATTTTATATATTAAATTAAAAAGGCTTCATGTATGTACAAATTGTCTATAAAAACGTTAATAATTATAAACCCATGTATTGAGGGGAAGAAGAAAACGTGTTTCTTGTAGAGTTATTTTTCCTCGAATCCTCAGTATTAGGGTTATCACTAAAAAAGGTAATATTTAATAAGATCAGGATATTGAAAATACTTTTTTATAGATTTTTGAAATTTTAGAATCGCTTGTCTATTATATTATATTAATATTAAATTAGTATTGTGAGATAAATTACCCAAAGAAAGGCATTAGGGATATAAGCGTTTGTCTACTTGGTCTAGAAGCAAATGCTGGAGAGCATTGCGCCAATCTTCCAACAATTCGTCTTAACCATTGTTGCAATTTTTGTCGTCGTTCTTCTACAAATTTAGCATCCTAGATAAAAATGAATAAAAATGAACTTCGGATATTTCCTGTAATATTGTATACTATTCTTTCGTAAGATATTTTCTATAGTATATTCTTTAGTATACTTCTGTAATGTACCTTATTTCCTATTGTCTTCTTTGGCGGGAATTCAAAAGTAGTAACAATTGCATCATGTTTTTTTAATTCTCTATAAAGTGCATGAAATTGCGCATATCGTCTATATATATTCCATTCGGTATCCCTAATACGTACGTATATCTGTAATAATTAATAAACTTAGATATATTTAACAATAATTTTATTGTAATTTATATCTATTTTACATACCTGATAAACATGATGTATATCAGAAGACTGTCCAGTAAGGAACGCAGATGGAATCCATATATGTATGAGACATGGTGGTTCTAATGGTGAGTCGTCTTCATTTATAGGGCCACGAAGGCACTCTAATTCAGCTTGTAACAACTTAACTAATCTCTCCCTGGAAATTTCCCGAACATTGATATAAAATATAGGTATTGTTACTGTTAAATATAGATATGTAATAATTTTACCTGTCATTTAATTGTAAAGTTAATCTAGCATTAAATTCCATTAATTCCGCATGCATATCTGCAACTTGAATTAATTTTTCTTCATATTGTTGAGCTTCATAATGATAATCTAATGATGGATCTTCTTCAGAAACTGTAGTAGAATCCGAATCTCTTCTCAACATTTGTACTGCCGTTACATATTTACGTAATTGTTGTCTTAATAATTCATTTTCTCTATTAAATCATAATTATATTAAAGTATAAGTTATTTCTATGCCTTATAAGATAAGGTGTATTATATTGCGAATTTTACCTATTTAATGCTTGTATTTGTAATTCGTGTCTTTCAAGATAATTTTGATGTTGTCTTTGTAAACGAGCAAGCTGTAATCTACTAGTCATAGCGTCTTCTTTAGCTTGCTCTAACATTTCAGTCATAGCTAATAGTCTTACTCGTAATACTTCAATATCTGCACTATCAGCATCTGTATGAATATCTAAATCTGCAAATGGTTCCGTAGCTTCTACTGCAGGTTCTGCTACTTCAGATGAATCCTAAATAACAAGAAAATATAAAATGGATGAAAAACATTAAATTAAAAGATATAAAAATATGGAAGAGATGCATTTTATACATACGTCTAAGTAGCTTGGTAATGCTATCAACATGTCATCTAACGTTTGATCTAAAGGAGATACAGGAACTAGCCCACCCATACTTCCGGAATTTGTAACTGGTGTTAATACTTTTTCTTCTTCAAAGGTTTCACTAAAAATATTCAAAAATTTTATTATTTAATATGTCAATATTAAAATGTGAAATAGCAGATGCATTTACCTGTTTTCCCAGTCAGAAATTCCTTTATTGACTATTGTAGTAACATTATGTGTTTCTGGTTGAGATTGTGAAATTGTCGAACTAGGTGATGTAGAAGCTTTTGTTGATGTTACTGTAGGAGAATTGAGACAAGTTGGAGGTGCACTAACTGAAATGGAAGCTTCTGTATTTTCTTGTTCATCATTTTCGTTATCGAAAGAAATTATATGGGTTGGCACTTTTTTCCTTTGTCTCTGTTTTGAAGTAGGTCCTAATCGCGATATTAATTATATTCGTATAAAATTATATGTAATCTTATGCACTTGAAATGAAAAGCAATTACCTGGTATAGTAGATGATATAATGGGTTCAGATAATGAAATCTTTTGTTTTTCCATTTCTTTGCTTTTTGAATTATTATCTAATTCTTCATTATCTATCCTAATTGCAAATAAGATACTACCAAGTCCTAATAGTTAAAATGATATTTAATTATCTTATATAAATAAGTTGACATGATACAAAATTGAATGAATGTTATTATACCTGCTGCTACATCTGGTAATATAGCACTTCGTTCCTGGTCAAGTAAAAATGCCCAGTCTTCATAAAACGAAGATAGTATCGTGGGGTCAAGTATAGCATGTAAATGACGCTCTAAAGAACGTTCATTTAAAACAGCTCTGAGCCATGCTCTACCCCTACCATAATCAGTGTGAACTTTTTTTAATACACTAAAACGTTCTTGTTCATGCCATGTTAATTGTTCCTTTATACATGGCCAAAAAGCCATATCTGATGTACTACATGATTTTGTATTACCACCAGATACTATGTCTGAGACATGCCTATAAAGATATAAATAACATAAATTAATGTAATAGAATATATCTTTAGTTATTACTCATCACATAGCATTATCTTATAAACATACATCCGTGTAGTCATATTTGAGATGATAAGAAGTACAAAAAAGGGAAAGTAGATGACTATATGCATAATATCAATATATATCAATCTTATCTTAAACAGACAAGGTAAACAAATGTCATTGTTTTTGTAGAAGTTTCCATAATATATATCTTATAAGAAATACTGATGAAATAAATGGCATTTTAATTTATATATGCAAGTATTATTTAGTTTATTACCTTAAAGCTGAATTAATTTTTTCAATGCATTTTGTACGTAATCCATGACTAAAAATTGATTCAAATATGTGACATAGCTGTGTAACACATATATCGGATTCAGTTGCTAATTCAGTACGCCCACCAAATCTAACATGACACTTTTTTGCAGCAGCTAATAAATTTTCCAATAGTTTCTGTCTCTCTGTTGCATGGTCATAACTTTGATTAGAATCAATTACATTATGTGTGCTTGGCACTATCGCTGACATTATACGTAAAGCCTAGAACATATAAGCCCAAGATATATGAAACACAGATATAAAACATAATCACATGCATTATTCTTTATTTAAAACCTAATGCTACACGAAATTATGTAAGAAATTTATATACTATCGTAAAAAAACATAAAAGAAAAACATAGAAATTTTTGTTCATTAATACATTTCCTAAATTTTTAAAGTTTTTGCAAAGTTAAAATACAGTGACTAAAGTATTTTTTGATATTTTTGTCCTTGTATCAGATACATGATGATAACATGAATTACGTATTATATAAATTAAAGGAATACATTTTTAGGACAATTACACTTTTTATATGTATAACTCATTTTTCATTTAAATACACGCATTCATTTAAATATACTGTTTAAGTAGAATATGCCACAGATATAAGCGCAATTTCTATTGTTCATTCCAGTACACAAAAGAAAGTTTACAGGTGTTTTCAACAAGTAGTACAATGTTTAATCGTTAATTATGTTAATTGGAAGCATGTGTCGTATCACGAGATGCTTATTAATTTGTGAAAACAATGTTGACAGTATATAATTCAACGATAATTCGATGATGTATAAAAAATAAATACATACCATGAGTATCAATCACTGAAGATCACGTTAATTTCCTTTCAAATTGTAATTCGTTATTAAAAAGAGTTGTACAAAAAGTGTACATAAATATACAATCACTTCTAGGAATTATTATATACAGGACTTGTTAAAGAGTACTACGACGTAACTATCTCATGACGATAAGCAGAAGATTTAATTTTTCTAGTGAGTAATATATAAATTTTTGTGGCAGGAAAACTGTAGGGGCGGAAACAGTCCCCTCATCTTTGCTCTTTTTCCTTGAACACAGATGTGTCATGTGAATTAGGTGGTATATATAAAATAGGCATAGAAAAAGTGACTCCGTTTGTCGAGCATTTTAGTATAGTACGTTGATCTCCTATACCCTGAGTATAGTAGTTCTATAGTATTCTTATCAGTTATGATCTTGACATATTTAAGAATCTATCTTATATATTTAAGAATCTGCTTCTATTATTTACACAATGATTGGTATAGTAACTATAATTTCGTAGTTGTAATGTTTAAAAGTATATAAAATGTCACTAATTTGTTCGACATAAAACTATAGTAGCAAATATAACGATTATTTAGTGTCCTGTATCTTGGCAATAATGAATATTATTTTAAATTGATGAGTATAGAGATTGTCTTCTTTTTAACTTGGTAGCACTGATTTCTTTATGTATGCCATAGTATATATTTTAGATACGTACGAGCATTACTATTTTAGATATAAGTCATGGTCAAAGTAAGTCCGATACGTAATTGATAGGATTCTCGTCTCGATGTAAATATAATCTATGGATGATTGTAAATATAACTTGGTCAACTCTTTACAGAGTTTGCGCGATTTATAAGATGTTAGTTATGCGGTCATAGTAAGAGGTACTAAACAAGTGTATAAATAATAGTGAAACAATTACAGCGCAGTAGAATGTATAATAATACATATCATATATTGTCAGAACAATTTAGATAAGAACGTTTATAGATAATTCCAAAATTCATAATCTTTGAAATTGAATTCGCGGCTATTTTAGCGCGCTTAGATTCTGCGCAGTGTGAATTAAGGAAGGCGCTAAATTTAACATTAATTAAAAAGAATTTTAAATACATGTTGCACATATAAGTAAAAAATTCATAATTATGTACTTTATTAATTGTTAACATTTAAGAAGAAAGAGATCAGTATAAAATCAACCAAATATTTAAATAATTACGTTTGACATTTTATATTTTAAGGAAAAGAGAAGGATTTTAAGAGGGAAATAAATCTCTGATTTATAAAATCTCTTTTTTATTGATGCTTCGACAACATGGGCTGAGACACACACATTTGCTCATATGAATTTATACCACTGCGTGTTCCAACATATACATACACAATTCGTTAAATTATTGCATCGCGCTGCACTAGATGTAATAAGTAAATCAACTTAGAATCGTGTGTTTCATATTGTTTGATTATTATTTAAGAAAATGTTAATTGTATAGAAGACGGTCCGATAATTTAAGTTGACAAGTTAAGCGATAATTTGCAAATTTTTGATAAAACTATCGCATTTTTATTTATATCTTATCTTGATAAAAAAATATTATTTTTATACCAAAGAAAAAGAAATGTTTTCATAATAAAGGCAATAACTTAGCTTTTTATGACAAAATCTATTTTAGAGGAAATTCGTCTGTTTTTTAGTAGACAAATTTAAACAATATGAATCATTATAAGTTAACCATAAAAGATATGTTTTGGCGATAATTTGTACGATTCAGTAATAAGATAAAGCAACAATTTTTTCTTGAGAAAATACAACGATGGAAAAAGGTCGTAATAAACTTAAGTATACAAGAGTTACGATAGCACGATTCTAATGAAGTGTTCCTCTGTGCATAATTGCGTGATACCTTCAGATTCGATAAGCTCCTTCGCACCATTTATCATCACTGAACTTGATCTACACGAATAGTAATTTTATCCAAAGTGAGAGAGCGAGAGAATTGTTTCGTTTTTTTTTTAATTTTCGATATCAAACTTCTCGTTTGTGATGTGTGCTCGTTTTTTTCTTCTTTTTCTTTTTTGTCTTTCTTTTATATCGTTTTGTTTCTTTTTTTTTTGCAGCATCGAAATATGAAAAATTCATTTTCGACCATTCTATATGCATACATACATGCATACACACACTTACATATATGTATATACATATATATTTGAGGAGATCCACATGGGTCGCAAGAATAGGTTGACAGGATAGACTCTTCTAATAGACTTTGCAGACGGACATAATAGAAATATTTAATATATAGCATCATATATTAATATAATATTTAGTAATAATATAATATCTATTATATATTAATATGTATGATATTTTTTTGTTTGTTTTTAATAATAGCGTCCTTTCTCTTCTCGCTTTGTCTGAGGTGTGATATCCAGCGATTTTCTAATTTTCCTTACATTCAAATTCAGTACACGATGTAAGTACGATTTCGCTTCAGCCTTATTCGGATACTAATCCTCATTGAATTTATCAGGCATTTTGTACGACCTGTTGACTTATACAACCATCGTCTGGTCGTTTCACAACGTATGCGTATTCTACCATAGAAACAAATATACACGATTTCTTCCGAAATGCTTCTAATCGAAGATAAAAATGAACGATTTTCATGTCCGATCTTAAATAAAAAGTACCTAAAGTTTACGTAATAAATTCTTACGATCAGTTTATGCATTTCTTCGATAAATTAAACGTGGGGTAGATGTTGTATGAAGGAGAAGCAGTGAATATCATAAGAAAGCATGTTTACTTCTTCTTTGATTCTTCAGAAGGATTAACGAGAATCGAAGAATTCATAGGATCGAAAGACAATGATTCATAATTTCGGTAAAGTCATTTAAGAAATTTACTAACGTTGAATATATAAATATTTCGGAGAAAACACCATTCACATAAACTTTTCTGTTTCTAGTCATCAGATTGTTTCACAAAAATCGGAACAATTTAATTTAAGATTAAACAGATTCTATTTTAAAGGTAAGTGGTAAATGCGATATATTCACTGAAAGTTTCGTTCGTTAGACACGAGTTTGGGATATCAAACGTCATGAAACAATTTGATATATCCACCCAACGTACAAGAAATAGAAACGTTTAATGTGCCACAATTTATTTAATCGATATAAGTAAAATGTTCCGAGAGATTTATTCGACGAACTAAGCGATTCCCTTAATCATTTAATTATACTAACAAAAATCAATGTTTGACGCGCACGATGCTCGCGAATGAGAAGATCTAAAATGATGATGATGATCGTCGATAAATAAAAGATATGCACGGCTACACGCTAATAGCGAAAAATTGTCCAGGAACCTTGTTTCAAGCGCGAATACAGGAGAAAATTGAAACGCACGATATACAAATGAAACGCGTGGAACAAGTGAAATTTTTCTACGCGCGATGAAAAAGAAGCTTATTCAGTGTCGCGAGATTTTTGTACAAAAATGCTTCGCTATTCCAGCGAAACTATCTCCACGAACAAAGTTTATACAAGCATATTACGAAGCTTGGAGAATCGTTCAGAGATTGATACACACACACACATTGACCTTGTTAAAAATTGTGCTGAGAAATGATAGGGTGGAAGGGAATAAAGGAGGAGGGAAGGAAGGAAGGAAAGAAGGAGGCAAGAAAGGGCGTAGAAAGGAAATGAAGTAAAAGTATGTCTCCGAAAGATCGGAGTTTTAAAATATTTTCATCTCGTGCGTGACTTCACATCGCTAGACTTCACTCGCGAATAATCGTTTATTATTATAGTATTATACTTGCCTACGTAACTACCATTCATCTTTGATATTCTTTTTTCCCTATTCCACTTCTTCATTTATATAATTTCAAGAAAATAACATTCGTACAAAATTGACTACAGCCGATTGCTTTTACATGATGTGTACGAGTTCGATCGTTCGAAGTTTTCAAATCATTCCCGTGCAAAACGGAGAAATCAAAGTGTATATATCCATCTATCCCCCTAACCGTTGTTCATTATTATTCTTCTTCCGTACCCGCGTTCTCGTTAAGATATGACATGTATACGTATTGACCTGACCGATAGATTCCGACCGGTTCCTTTCTTTTAACCCATTCGACATTTTTACTCATTTATCGATATTTTCAAAGTATAGCTAGAAATCATTTTGTCGATATACGTACAGGTAGACCTCTAAGTGAAACGTTATTACGTGTTCACGAAGATAAAGTATAGTTTTGCGAACTGTTACACAGTCTGTCAAATCGATTTGCACGAATTCGCGTAAAACGAAGTTGCAATAAAGTTTTACTGCCTTTTTGGAACTACTATGTAGTATAACGGAACATTGAATCGGTTGATAGGAATGCCAAACCAGGCTTTAGAACTTTGTTTCGTATAATCTGTAAAGTTACGTAACTATCGATGAAACAACTTTTTTTCCTGAGGTTTAGTGCCGGAAAGTGCTCGTCTCTTTCGATACGCATTTATTCCAATTTCTATTCCATTCGTGAAGTTATTCTTTTTTGAATTGTTTATGGTTCTACCCATATCGTAGTCCTCGGAATACTTTCGGCTTATTTCTTTTATCATTTTAACTCTATTGTTTCCTTTCAATTTACCACGTCGAAGGGGTTAACATGTATATCAGATCCGTTCGTTCAGGGTCGCTTGGAAAAGTCTTATTGAATTAAGAAAATATGCGGGGACATCTTCGTAATTAAGTCGCTACTTTTTTTATACAGATATTTAACCGGTAGAACGTGCAGCTCGGTGCTTCTTAAGTGGAAACGTCGAGGAGCGTACACTGCCAGCTACGGAAGTACCTTACGAAGCATTAGTGGTTCTTGTAAAACACGGACGCGCAGATCCTCTGCACGCACGATGCCGATCCTCTTCATCTCGCGTGCATGTCGAGCGGACGCAAAAGCAACGAGAACTTTGAAAAATTGCCGGTTATACATAGGGAAAATATTTGTACGTTCCAAAATTGCGATTCCGCTGTCATATTTATTTTTCAAAGAAATATTTCGAATGGATTAATATTCCATCCATCGATAGAATTTCAAATTTAAAATATTCATCTTAAATATGTAAGATCTTATTAATTTCGAGTAAATTAACGAAGCCTGAACAATGGAAGTATCATATTTTCATTTTTAAGAGGAAAAATAATTTCTCCATGTACAACGTTCGATTTTCCCCAGAAATTCTATTTGCTTTTGCATCGTTGTTAAAGGTGTTAATTGCTTTTGGTCCTTCTTGTACCTTTCGTAATTGATTTAACGTTCTGTTCTGAATCTAATCCTCCCTATCGAGTGTTCGAGGCGTGCTCGCTCGAACGAGAAACAAAATGATCGCTACATATCGGTTGTCGCGTGTCGTGCGGTCACCAAAGAAAAGATATCGTGAGAAATCTTAGACGATGATCTAAGAGGTGTGGCGTGAACTGGTTGGACGTATTTAAGGTGCCTCGAGGTGTTCGATTACTTGATTAATTGAAACTGACAATGCCTCGCAATTAAAAGATTTCACGTGACATCCGGTCGGAGAGCTTAATAAAAATTGACGCGAAGGGGTTATGCTTCTTGTTTTTCTCTTTCTCATCTTTTTCTACGTACTTTAATCTTATTAGGCCATAAAGCCGTCTTCGTGACGCGCTCTATCAAGTTCTTAATCCGGCCGGAGACAATCGTAGTTGTGACTAGACGCACATTCCTTACGTAACAACTTCCGTCCAAACGCGCGATAGGAACGACGATTCGCAGGAACTCATATCGGGGAGATTCGACAATGTTCTTTAACATCGTTCGACTCGCGTTTTGGATCCGTGTAGTTCGCGCGTGCAACGCAACGCATTCAAACGCAACACTATACTAAAGGTAGGACAAGTTAGAGTTTTTTTATTTATTTTTTTCCTTATCATCGAATATCGGAGGTTTCGATATCGTCTTGAGATCGAGTAACCCACGAGACACGAAGATGTGTGCAGACAGGAAGTTGTCACCGAACGGAAATATATCTTGAGGCGACTGACAGATTTCCAAATATCTTTCATTAATATTTACAGTAAGCTGTCTATTTTTTCGACGGTCTCACACGACGTAGTCTTTTTCTTTCTTTTTCTATTTTATTTTCTTCCTCTTTTCATGTGTATTTTATTTTTAGTTAGCCTTCTCTTTTTTTTCTTTTTCTTTTTCTTTTCTGTTACCTTATTATTCTCTTCGGGAGAATTTCGTCGTTGATGAGTCTGTACAAAAATGATGAACCGTGTGATCGGTGTGTATAAATCGTTTTCCACGTCGAAACGTGGTTCAGCGTTCAAGGCGTCTCAAGGCGGCCGCGATTCACCTTAAACGCTGTTGCAACGACGTCGATCTCTGGCTTGGCCAGCGTTATTCATCGCATTTTCATATTCTAAGCGTTGGTCCACGCGGACCTAACCATCTAACGTCGGACGGCATGGATATCTTTCAGGGGATACACGAGTGTGTGTTGGTGGCTTGTCCTGGCGACGATAGCGCTACGGAGAAGTCTGAGTCGAGGACCAGGTCGCTGATGCAACCAACAATACCCTTCGTGTATTTTCCTCCCGTTGTCCTCACGATATCCGGTGCGCCACCTATCAAACATTCGCAGTTTTTATATTTTTATCATATTGTATTTTCAGTAACATTAGCGCATAAGAAAGTCAAGTAACTTTATTACCAATGACAAATTAACTGGAAGAAGTAGTCCACAAAAAATTATATTACTTTATTTCATTACATTTACGTTATATACTAATTAATTTTAAATTAATCGAAATAAATGGTTTATTTTATGTAATAAATTTCTCTAATCGAAAGAAAGACATGATTTTGTCATCCTCTCTTCGAATTCTCTTTTCTTTTGTAATTAATTAAAATAAGTTTTACAACTAATAAAAAGTAAAAGTAAATATAAAAGTAAATATAAGTAAAAAGTAAAGCGCCAATAAAATAGTGCAATAATTGGATGTTAAAGGTTTGTGAAAGTCAAGTTTTATGATACACACGAGCTATGAATTTTTCAAGTTTTGACACGAAGTTTCCATGCTCCGTTGTTAATGCGATGAAACATGGTAAACACGGTACATTCGACGAATTAAGATGCGCTCCCATAAATTTTCAGAGAGTGGAGCAATGTATCAAGCTGTTTCTTTACGAGTTCAACAGCTTAGCGGAAGTTACCGAGAATACATAACGCGCTCCCGAGGATGACCCACTTGGTAATTTCTGTAATAACTCAAAGACAGCTAAACTCGAATGTATAAGTCGCTTCTACTGGAACTTTTGAGTAGTTAATCTTCGATGCTTATGATTTTCACACGGAAATATGAGTCCGAACCACAAAATGCTTCTCCTCTAACTTTCCTCTACGATATTCCGCTGTTTTGCAATCGCAAAGCGTTTCACAACACGAGAAACCTCTTAACCTTTTAAATGAGATCGTTACATACTTTGAATCGAGACAACTGCAATAAAAGTGGATTTAGTTCTTAAGAATTATTTAAAAAGGAATAAAAGCCTGAAAAGAATCTTCGTCACTTTAATTGTTTACAAAAATACGATATATCTTTTGCAAAATTTGTCGTTTATTCAAATTTTCAAAACGTAGAAATTTAAAATTCAAAAAAGTTATCGGTTCTAAATTAATCGAAAGAATTGTTTCATTGTTCAAATTTATTAAGTCATCTTATCGAACTAACACGTTTAAAACATACACAACATCCAAAATATACATATAATATTCTTTGTAATATTTAATGGATAAAATAAATCTCTGTCTAAACTGTATCCCTTTAGTCAACATATTCATGAGAATATAATTTTAAACTTATGTAGTAGAGGCACTAAGTCACAATTTATTTCCATCGAAATACTTGACTTACCGACGTAAAGACCCGTGTCAGTGTTCAGCTGTCTGAGCTGTCCAGGCGATGACGCGGATACTCCGGTTCCGCTATCGACGACCAGCGACGCCCACTGTTCGTTCCTGAAGAAACATCAGTCAATTTCAGAACATTGAAACTCGATTAGGAAGTTTCCGTCGTATTAAAAACTCCGTTGATACATGGTTAACGACCAGGGAAAAGGAACTTTCTAACAGCGTTACCTAACTGCCCGGACCCGGTGCCATAGATCATCGTCCAGTCTCGTTAAGTTGTATCGTAGAACAGCCTCACCGGAGCCAAGATTATAGGCTAAAGACAGATAACCATGATCCAAGCCGAGAGCAAGAAAATCGTCGTTCTCGTCCCTTTGTTCTTGCGGATCTGCTTGGCGCCCGCTCCATAGCAACAACCCACTACTGCTACTCGCTCTGAATCTCATATTAATGTCCACCCTGTAGCTTATTATCCTGCGACAAACGGATTTCTTCGATTAAGAAGGATAGAGGTGTGTTTTTTTTCTTTAAACGGTAAAAGCGATCGTCTATCATGAGATTGCACGGCAGCTGCTTTGAGGATTGAGCAAGAGAGATCAAAATGGAGGTCACATTGAGTTAGGAAGCTTCTTAACACGTTAAACGCGACTGGTGGTTATTGGTGACCTATGTTACTAAATATCTTAGAACCATTTAAAATGAGATCAATTTTGTGGACTAAAAAATTTTCAATGGTTTAGATGATATAGATAACATCATGAAAAAATCATCATGGTATTATTTTAATATTATATACGTAATTTATTAAAATATTACGTAATATTTTACGAGAATGAAACATTATGGTGTAGTATTATGTGTATATTTCGATATATCGTGGCGCAATACAGATATAAATGATAGCGAGAAAGATCGCAAGGGAAATGGTTAAGGTTTAGTTTCGTAACTTTTAAATTTCCATACCTTTTCATCGTGTCAGCGTCATTGTAATGAAGGTAGCTCTCGCTACCGGAGAAACTAGGCACGGATCTCTCGTATCGCGTCCCACTATTCGGTTTCACCAGAGAGCTGTCCAGAATCGTGTTGTCGTCCGGTGCAGGACACGGATGCGGCATGCCAGGTCGACAACGACACGTGAATCGGTCCCGGAGCGGACGACACTCTGCATCTCCGCAGGGCCTCGCCTCGCACGCGTGTCCACAATTCCCGACGTTCACTCCGCCCAGTGCCTCGGCGAGAATTCCAATCTATGCACCGTAATCGCTTTGTTAATAACGATTAACACATCCGCGGCACCTTGTTGCGATAAATGATCGTCTGAACGCGAATAAACCGTTGTCAGGCCACATTGTTTGCGGAATTATTGACTTATACTATTCAAAGGAAAGACGAGACTGTCTTAGATCGATCTGACAAGTTCCGTAATATAATGTTGCATGTTTACAGATTTATTTGTGGCTGATTGAAATTTAATGTTAACTTATCGTTCGTTTTCTACATGGAGAGAGGAAGACGAATGAAAATTGTAAATTCACATTGATTGTAATTCTAGAAGTATTTTGTCTTATTTGAAGTATAATCGGTATATCTTTAGAAAATTAGGGAGATTTAAAAGTTTGCTATAAAATTGCTTAAAGGTGTATTGATATATTTAAACCAAATATTTAACTTTTTATATTATACACCAGTGTATTTTGTCTCATTTTATTCTATCCGTTTGAATAAAAAATATTTCGATTTAAAGATTACCATTGACAAATAACCGACAGGTATTAGCTAAAATATTTTTTACAAACGAGTTAAATCAGTCTAGATCGGGTAATGAAATTACAACGATCTATTTAGAACTGCTCTTAGTTTTTCAGGTTAAGCTAATTTTACCTTAGAATATTTTTATTATTCAATGCAAAAATCACTTTGAAAGGTACAAATATTTTATAGCGTCCTGCTTATTAACTTTTTAGTTTCAAGGAATTAACAAATTCTATCTATAAATAAGAATCGCGTTGGTTGTATAGACAGACCTATACTCCATTTATTCTACTTTCCCGACAATTTCTGGCTTGCACTATGAGAATTTCTAGCTTTTGCTACTTATCTAATCAGTTAGACCATGCTACTTCGTCGCTGAATCAGCATTGTCCTGGATCTCTGGCAGGTCTGGCCAAATCCCAGTTTCTCTACTTGTCCGATACAACTGACCGTACTACTTGTTCAACAATAAGCAGCTTTGACAGTATTCAATTATATTTCTTAGTTATGCCGATTGTATAACCACTTAAGGATACTTCAACCGAATAATAATATACTCTAGTGGTTCCATTTAACAGACCGCTAATTATCGATAATTATCCGTACAAAAACGATGATCGTGATTTCATTTCATTTAGACATAAAGTTCTGAAGGAAGTAGTTGCAGTTTCGTGTTTGATTCAACGTTGTGGCAGCTATATCCGTGAATTTATAAGTAGACGATAATCCTTTCGTGATTAAGGTAAACGCGAGTAGACGAATGTAATAAAAGAGCAAACTGCACCAGGTTGGATTTAATTCTCCTAAAGTCGCCGAGGGAAAGAACGAAAACATACAATGCGTGCATTCATATAGTTTAACGCCGTACTAATATCTATACCTGGTCGTTAATAATAATTCTCTATGAATGAAATCGTTAGGGACTTTAATAAATATCTGCATCCTCGTTAACTGTATTTTCTTTCATATTCTCGTTTCTCTTTGCTTTCTTTTCTATTTCTTGTATATTTTTTTTTTATCTAAAATTGTCATTTTTAGAATTAATGTTCTATTATATTCCGCGTACCATAAAATTCTTTCCTTCTTTCTTTTCCCCTTCCTTTTTATTTCTACCATATTTTATATTTTGGAGTATTTTACATGAGGTGTTTTACGAGCTGTTGTAAAAACGAGAATGTCATTAAAAAGGTGTGTCATTAAAAATAGAGACATGAAATGTGAAGGGAAGCGATAGTGAATTTATTACCAGATAGGAAACAGGAATGAATGAACGACGTTTGCGTATCATATTGATTTCCTGAATTAGATATAATGTATTAAGTATATCAATTAAAAAATTGGTTTATTGATCAGGTTCAATAGTACATCAATATTATTCTATACCTATGTAGTATCGTGGACAAAAAACCTAAAAGATATCGGGTAAACCATAAACAATGTCGCGAGAGCCGAGGCGTCGTCGGGTCCATCAATTGGTCCTTCAATTGAATAGTTTCGTAGAAAAGGCCTACGTGACCCTGGCCATGAGTGTTTGCGGAACACGTGCGTGGTGGGCCTAAGAAATGACAAAGGGATGCTAGAACAGTCAGTGTCAGTGGAGAAGCCAGAGAGTGTGAGTCGAGAAGTTGCGTTGTCGAGATAGTGTTGCCAGCGTTGTCGTGAGAGTGTGGTCCGCGTGAGAGAGAGAGAAAGAGAGAGAGAGCGTTGAATCCGTTGTAACAAGAGTTGCGAATTAACTATTGAGTTGTCTAGATTATAGCACGTTATTGTGATTAGTTCACGTTAAACAACCATCGTTCTTCTATTTAATCAACATCTGTACAATCCATTTATTGTAAATAAATCATCATCATCAATAATAATCGAGAATAATTATATATATATTCCCGATACTACACCTATATACTATTTTATTACTAACTTTTATTCACTTTTATGAATATAATATATATTTTGCATACTCTCGACTGAATTCAATAAATTGAATATTTATTCGCTGAGTTTAGTTTTTGTAGTAAAATATCTTTCAAAAGTCTGCAAAAACCCATAAAACCTATGTGTAAACGCGCCATACACCTGTATATTAACGTTTCATCATGTACAAACACGCTATATACTTGTATATTAACGTTTCATCGTGTACGTACAAGCAATACGCTTATATATTATAACGATATCATGAAATATCATGAAATTGATATTTTATATTTTCTAATATTCTAGGTTTAATAACAATCACTGTTCAATGAATTTTAACTTGTTTCCCCGATTTTGCAGCCTTTGATAGGTGACTCTTGTAGACTTTCGAGAGCTAAACAAATCGAAAGCGGCAATTCTACTCAATGCCAAGGCAATTGCCAAATTGACTATCACTGCCGCTGCCTCGTGTTTTGTTAAAATATTTCGCTTTTATATCAGAAACAGAACACGATTCTCTAGTTTCTCTTGATACTTCCCTTAGCAGGAATTTCTGCTCTACTTGTGTATTATGTCATTTTCTCTTAAACCTTTAGTTTTTCAAATAAATTGAAAAATGTAAACAAAAAATGTTACGTTTTGCGTGTTCTTTTCACCTTGATCATTATTTAAACACATTTAAACATTTCTAATGCAACAACGATGAATATCATTTTACTCGGGAGAGTCAGTAGAATTTTTTCGTTCCAACAGCAATTCGATAATTGTTACTATAAAGGCGCAAAACATCTCCAAGATATTCTCAACGCGAGAATTTATTGTAATTTTAATAAATATTAAAATAAAAAAAAATCTCCAAGATTGAAAAGTTACAGCTTTTTCCAAAATTGATTCCTTCGAAATTTATTTTTCACAGCGCTACCGTAGAAGCATAAAGCATAGTCAAAGTTGAAAACTTGCAATTTCTTTTCCAAATTTGATTTTTCGAAAATGTGGCTTCTAGGGGGAGAAACGGTTTGCAGATTCGTGTCTAACTCACGAAAGTCTGCAAAAATTGCCTATCGAAGGTTCGAAAATTGGACATGAGTCGAACAGTGAATATGTCGCTAATCACATTTATAGAGTTCGAGTTAAATCTTTAAACAGTTCGATAAATTTTCCGTGAAAATGAAATTTTCCAAATCACAGTTAATCTCCTCTTTTTGCATACGAGCAAAGTTTCTTACCTCGCGACGATTCAAGATGACCGTTTGAATGCATCCCACGAAGCTGGCAGTCGTTTTCATCTTCGGTGAGTACATGTCAGTGGATGGCGCGCCGCCCAAGTAAAGATTTAGTGGCAACGACAGTTGCGTGAAAGCTCCTGGCGCCAGGATTTCCTGCGGAGGGTCGTCCTCGACTTCGAGCGAAGCCAAACGTCCGGTTCTTGACACTCGCACCTCCACCCATTCACCCAGACGAACTGGATTCTCGCTCCTGCAATTGCGAGTCGTTAAATCTCCATTTTCTACGATTTATGATCTTACGAGTAAGATTATTACTCAGTTTAGAATTGTTGTTTATCGCTTACTGATGCTTAAGAACGTGACATGATAATTGAGGTTCTTGTCAAATAATTGGCAATATGAATAAGAATTGGAGTATCATCGGTATCTTCGAAAAATTGTATTAACTTTAGGTAATTTTCTCAACGTCTTCGAAAATTCCCGTTAAATTTTTTCTAACAACACATTCTCTCTGCTCATGATTAAGAGAACATGATTAAGAGAAGATTAAACTCTCAATAGAGCAAGAGGGAGGATTTTCGGTTTTGTTACTGGGGATCGAAAGAAAAATCCGACGTTTCCCACGTCACTGTAATAAAACGTCGACGCAGACTATAGGAGAATCTCTGACGAGGGAAAAACTAGTCAGAATGGAGAGTTCCGCCGCCGTAATTCCGGTCAAACGTCGTGAATGCGAATGAAGTTTGCTCACGGATAATATTTCGCTGCTCGAAGTGAGTATACTGAGAATTAGTCAGAGTGGGAAAATCTCACGTATTGAACGGCCCCATTGAGCCAAATGATGGGTAACTTTCCTCTCGAGGAGAAAGAGTCAAATGTTGCGTGGCCACTTCACAGCCAAAAGAATCGTGTACTCGTAGATATCGAGAATTCCAAAGGGCGTGGTCGATGAATAATGTGAAAGATCAACATTAGAGTGGAATTAGATTCTTGGATAAAACTATACTTGGTATTTATATTATTTTATATTATTATTATACCTATTTTATATTATTATTATTATATTATTATTAAATATCTATAACATTTGTAATATTTGTAATATTTTTGTAATTATAATATGAAATATATTTCTTATTTAATTTGAGTGCGACTGGGGTGTAATATAAAACGTTTGTACTGTATAGGATTTTTGAGTAAAATCATTAAGATTTATCCATTATCGATGCATCATATAATAATTTAGTCATATAAGTTTGCCAATAAATGCTATATTTTTTAATTAATTCGCATGTACTTTGTAAATAATACAAAAAACTTCAAAAGCAACAGCAGAAACAATTTTATTACTATTTTTTGAATAAATTGTAGTAGGACGATTTCCATTGTTATTGTATTATCGTTATTTCAAAAGACATCTTTAATACTGTAATATGTATTGAATATTCGTATTTGTTAATTAATTCAGACATAGCCGGCTAATAATGCGAAAAGCTCGTCATTATGTACAAATTTCCAATAAAGGTAAACTTGAGAATGGTGCTACAACGATATGGTTTATTATTGTATTATTGGCATTTCGAATGATTCTTTTAATTCGTGATATTCTTATTAAATATATGTATTCGTTAATTAGTTCGGGCATAACCGACGAATAATACGAAAAGACATTCATTAGACGTGATTTCGGATAGATCCGAGTTTGACAATAATATTACAATGATCTCCATTATCACTGCGTTTCACTGGTGCATATTACACGATATTCTGATTGTACTGGCTTCTATGAATTAACTTGTTAAATCAATTCAGGCGTGGCCGACGAATAAAGCGAAGGTCTACAATAATGTACAAAGTTCTTGGATCAAGCTAATTTCGAGAATAATATTACAATGCTTTGCATATTATTGCATTACTGCCGCTTTATACGATGCATTTAATAATATTTATATTTGCTATCGAATATTTACGCTTGCTAATTAATTCGATCTACATAAACAAGTTTGTGTATATCATTAAAAGAGAAAAATTTCGCGATATATTCATGAACATCGTCGATCGCCTGCATCTCGTATAAATATTAATAAACGATATGTCTGAACTACTTTATACAACAGCCTTTGAGTATATCTTTATACAACAGCCTATGAATATATCACGTGTGTCATGTAATATTTTGGAATTTCATTAGCTATAACGAGACCTGACGGTTACGATTATATTGATAAAGTGGAAACATCTGAAAACGTATATGGAGGCTGTAAGATATTTAGCGTGAGATCTATCCCTCAGAGATCACAAAAGTTTCTTAATAGTCCAATACATTGTATTCAGCATATAATCCATTACTCATTACATTAAGCATATAATAATGTAATGGTCCCATCGGAAATATTAACGTTTATTAATACAATCGATATTAGAAATACTATAAGTATACTAATTATAAAACGCGATATACTAAATAATTTTTTACTTTCTTTTCTTCCTTTTATTTTTCTTGACTTTTGTCAATCACTGTACATCCACGAAGGAGAAATTCACGCGTCTATGGGAATTTTTCCTCAACTCTTACGCTATTACGAGATCTTTCGTCGTCATATGCGGGTTACCGTCATATCGGTTAATATCGAGAGCGTGGATGGATTTCGATTACAGCACACGCAAGGGTGGAAATAATGGCGGCTCGGTGGTTGGTTGACTATCTAACACGACGAATACGAATGAAGTTTACCTACGGATATTATTTCGTCCAGACGAACTGCCACCAGAAGATCGACACGAAATAAAAAGGCTATTTATCGAAGAGTTT
This sequence comes from Bombus vosnesenskii, assembly GCF_011952255.1. Classification (NCBI taxonomy): domain Eukaryota; kingdom Metazoa; phylum Arthropoda; class Insecta; order Hymenoptera; family Apidae; genus Bombus; species Bombus vosnesenskii. The sequence continues at coordinate 1,043,582 of NW_022882987.1, forward strand.
CATAAAGCGGGCAAATACGGTTTCGTTTGCCTCCGTATGTAAAATAGAGCCATGTTTGATTTTCGCGAAATCAATGTAAAAATACGCTCGAGCCATGACGAGTTTAAATGGATCGGGATTAATTAACGGGAAATATTTTTGCGTCGTGCAGAATCGTGTTTCCCGTAGATTTGCCACCGCCATTGCGACAAGGAACTTAATCAATGTCCTGTCGTTATAAATTGTAACTTAATTGTCGAAATGTTTGTGCCAATACGGTCTACCGTGTTTGTTAACGTATTATATTATCGATTTGAGTGCTCGTTCGATTGGCTATTATGCGGGAAGTGATTTTTATTAGGGTAATTCTGTTGCTGAGGAGTAATTTTTAGCTTTCCCCCGTTCGTCGTTTATTGTATACGAAAATTAAAATTTTTATTTCTTTCATTTATTGTGTCAGTTCAATAATCACCAATATCGGAGTTTCTTTTCGTATGAAGTATGGGGTCATTTATATCAACTGTAATTTAAGGAAATTTACTTGATACACGTGTAGAAATCTTAGGAAAATATTTTAGAAAAACAACTGCAAGCTATGACAACGCGTATATCATGAAAAAAGATAGTATCATAAAAATACAAAGTTTTTCTACATTTAAATTCTCTAGAACCCGTTTCGATATGTTTAAAAAAATATACATATATCTTTTGAAAAAATGAAAGAATTTCTAAGCCGTTTCTGTATCGAAGAAATTGTTGAAAAATGAAAAGGAATATAAAAATGGTTACCCAGGTTGGATTAAAAATTACATCTACCTACCCATAGAAATTCGTATCATCGTCTCGTATGGATTGCAGATTTCGAATTCCCTTAAATTTCTTACCATTTGTTATCGAACAAATTCCGTACGCTCAAAGACGCTTCATACGTATATGTACATTATCTATTGACGCGACGAAGAAACAACAGCAAGTCGAATCAGAGAGTGGAATATTCTAAACAATTTCCCATTCAATCCCCTGATCTCGCACGGGGATTTTCCATGAGGTAAGGATTAATCCTCGTAACGAAAGCAGCAAAAATGGTAAGCTAACTCGGACCTGATTAGAATATCTGATCCGCGAGAGGATGCGCTCGCGCGCACTGATTTTCCATCATGAATATTCAGAGGTTTAATTCGTGATGAGGCCGATCGACATCGATACATTGTTAGCCGGCGATAGGACGGATTAAACGATCGGTTCGGTTCTTTCGACACTGACGTCGAGCTTGGTTAATCGATCGCATGGCGCATAAACTCGTTATACAGCGTTACAAGCGACGTAATCGAAGCGTCTCGTTTCTATTCGAAACAATGCGCGAATATGGAGAAAACTATCGCGAAAAAGACGCGAGATTCCTATTCTCTTTTACGCTTTGCAGATAAAATTGTTCTTTTGCTTTTAACCCCGCTATATTCTTTCAACGATTCTCGACCAAATTATAACTGTTCAACGTTGGAAAATATCTTCGCATATTAGTTCGAACAAAATATGAAAAAGGTCTCATTGTTACGCATGAGTTTTCTTTTTAACTGTATGTAAAATATTTTCTGAGGACATTACGAATCCTTTTTATGCTCTAAGATGAAAGCAAGATGGAAATATATAAAAATTCGAGGATCGTGCCAGGGTTAATAGTGACTCTTCGATCCACTTTGATTAGTTGATCTCACGGAAGATTTGAAGAAGGATAAGCGGAACCTGGAAATCGAACGTCGGAGATTTTAATTGCGTTACGGTATTTGGATTGAAATGCTTGGAGAACTAGATAGAAGATCTGTTTCAGTAAGAAATAGTGAGAACGATAATGAGATCTGTGAAAAATGGTTTCAAGAGAATTTATCTGTATTTTATGTTACTGGAGATAGGATAAATAGAGAAAGGAACGTCGAATAGCGTAATATCTGCTTTTTTAAATAATGGAACTGTCTTTTTCGTAGGAATACATATTTCTCTTGAATAATATTACAGTATCTTTGTTCGATTTCTGTAATTAATCAATTTCTCGATACTCGTTAACTATACCTTTAAATCACAACGAAAGAAGAGAAGTGCCATTGAATGTATGTTAACAATAGAAACGAAGATAACATAAGAATTCGAATATGTAAACATATATTTTTATTAAACAATATCGCAATATTTTGTTCGATTTCTTTAATCATTTTATTTGATATCTACTAAGAAACTTTTATTTCTGCAAATAAAGAAAAATATTATCGAACGTACGTTATCAATTGAAAAGGTAGATCGTGCCTACAAAAACCTGAGTGTCTTTCATAGAAAAGTACATATATTCTTCTTAAATAATGCTACGTGTACCTCGTTAAATTTTCTTAAATTAATTAATCTTCTCGATATCTTTCAACTAATTTTAACATTTGCAGGAAAAGAAAAATATCGAACATATGTAAATGGCAGGAAAAAAGAAAATAAGACAAAGGCCTGAATTCACCAGCTCGAAAGCCTATCAAGCTGCCACTACGTCAACCACAAATCAAGTCACTGCCTTCAACAAATTAAAACACGTTTCCCCATCCAATCAAGCAGGAACGAGGCATCCATAACTGGCCGACCCACTTCCCTTTTTTTCACCCCGTACGCTAGTTCCCGATAAAATTACAATATCCGTTCATCCGTTGATCGTTCGTTCGATGGGGAGTCAGCATGCAAACGACTCAATTAGACATGGTTCGAATTGAAAGGAGTTACGGAGGAAATTGAAAGGAACAGGATGGTTCGAGGTAGTTTTACGCGCGTACATTTATGCTCGTCCACGTGCGCAAGTCCTTGCTAATAGATTTTCTCGTAGTAACAACAAGCTTGGCAATAATCTGTTAATCCATTAATCCGTTTAAATAACGATTTCCTTACCTGGAGATTCTGTTTTGTTTTTACATCTAGTTTCATTTTTGTTACAAATAAATCGACCCAAATAAATCCGATTTGTCTTTACTATTAGTTCTTTTTCGTAATTGTAAAATCGTAAAATTGTAAAATCATAGTTTGTTATCTATAATCCGTACCTTGACAATTTATTAATATCATCGGTGGGTAATGTCAATTTGATGATAACAATTCAATAATAAATTTGTCAATTCAATAATATTATCGATTAATAATATATTGTCAATAATATTGTCAATTATAATAACTAACATTATTATTGACTAATGTAAATTTGTTAATTAGTTAAACTAATATTGTTAGTTAGTAAATTATTATGCAAGTTGGTCCAAATAATAGAATCACAAATCAGACAGTGTATTAGGATTATGAAATCCTAAATCAGCACGAACAAGAAATTTTGGTAAAAACCTACGAGGACCGTATCGAATAATAGGAGTTCGCGTTCACGTAAATAGATTTAATCGACACAGGAGTTCAATTAATTTACTAAAATTTCATACTGACTAAATTTTCGTACATTTCCATCTTATACTGCTGCATCTAAAATGCCATTCGATTAAAGGAACTCCACGTAAACGAAGTTCCATTATAACGTACACTTGTGTCGGATGACGATTTCGTCGTTCGTGAATGGAAGAATCGACTCACCTCAAACTGGCTGGTCCTGTTCCCAGGTCAAAGGTAAACTGAACATGCCCCGACGACAAGTACAGCGCGATGAAGTCGCCAGTGGCGTCGCTGTGGTGGCCATTGTAAAGTATAACTCCGTCTGCGGCAGTCGGTTTCAACGTGACAGCCAATTCCAGCCAGGATAGAGACGTGTCGGCCAATCCCGGGTAACGCAGATAAGAGGAGCCGTTGAATGACGGTACCTGCGCCCAGACAATTCATTCGAAACGGTTATTCCACGGACTCCCGGCCCTCTTTTTACTCGGACATCCTTCCCCAGGAATCTGATCCTTTCTTGTAACAGACAGAATCGTTGATCTTGTGGTAAATGAACGAGAAAGGGGGGTGAATGGTCAGGAACATGACCTCGTGACGCTTTCGTTCCACGTTTATTAGATTTAAACCGCGTTTCAGTGTTCTAATTTGTTAATGTGCGATGTAGGCATGAAGATAATGGATAGCGAGAATGTTGAGAAAACAGGCGAGATAAGAAACATGGCAGATGTAGCGGTTCGTGAAAATATTTGAGCAGTTGTAGAAACCTTTTACGGATATATTATGTGTGTTATATGAAATATTTCAAAATTTTATTATAACCGCAATCAGAAGTTATTATAATTATGTCGATAATGTTTGAGACAAGTGTGAAAATGTATATAGAAGTTGCAATATATTTGATACAAATATGTATATATTTCAGAGATCATCAAAGTATTTAAAGGCTTAGTCGATTGTCTGTTACATTTAATAAGTCTCGATATTCGGTGGAACCATCTTTTGACGCTTATTATATATTTGTGATAGCTATTCACGCCATATATATTAATTTTTACTAAATACATGTTTGCGATAAATATTCCGTGAACTCTCTAAACTTCCTCGAGTCATTACGATCTCCGCAAGAAGCCCCAAAAGACCTATCAAACACCTTCCTGAAAAAGTCACTTCCGTGTTGAAGTGACTTTCAGGAACATCGCTCAGCCACGCGAGATATTAAGCGCTATCGCTTTCTCACGCAGGACCGACAGGCAAGAGAAAAGCAACGTGTAAATCGCGGCGATGTTTCATCGGCGAACGCGAAAAATCGAGGGTGCTAGGTCGCCGGTTTTCTAACGTCTTCTACTGTGTTTCGAAGTCTTCTGACAACGACGTTATTTCCCGGCGGTCCGGGCCCCGTTACTTCTCCCGTTATCTTCACCCGCGTCAATTTTCGAAATGACGTAGTTACCGAACAGGAAGATGCTCTGACCGTGTACAGCCAGTAAATTAAACGCAGTTGCCCGCCCGTTATATCTCCGCGTAAATCCCATCGGCGCTGCTGTTCGCGTTTTGTTACACGAGCTCGAAGAAATGTACAGTGTACAGTGGCCTCAGTGAACGCTGCTATAACGAGACCAGGGAACACGAGAGCGGCGATGTAACGTGCTTCATGAAATTTACGTTCCTCGGGGAAGGAGGAGCTGGCGAAAAGAAAAATTCGCCCTGTATATAAAGTGGCTGGAAAAAAATTTGCTCATACACTTATTTTTCAATGAGGCGTCTTATCGGATTTTACAGTTTTTCATTATCATTTACAATTCATTTTCATTAGTATCATCAGTTTCGCTTGATATGAAAGCACTACTATTACGAAATGGAAGATAATACGAGATTCGATATACTTGGACCTAGTTAGTATGTAATTTACATATTAACTATAAATTATATATATGATATAGCTATAATAAATACATTAATGTGCAAGTAGGTATTTTTTGTAGCTACTGTATGATTGGCATCGAGAATGGTACCGAGATGATGAATTCTTTCTCGAGCTTAGTTTTGCTTGTTTTGTTGATCAATAAACGAGCTTCTCAGAAAGCTGATTAAATCTACTTTTTGTCAATAGCTTAATTTCATTACGCAAGTAATACGATCACACTGTTCAATTGTCAAGAAATGAATAAATTGAATGACAAAATGAGAAAATGAATAACCTTCATAAGTTTATTCGTTGCAAGAAGATATTGTAGAGAATAGTGAATTCTAAGATAAATTTAAAAAATAATATTTGCAACATCATTACCTTTTCCGGCTTTTTAACTTATGGTGTTGATCAATATGGTTTCTGAACAGTTCGAATGACTCTTTATTTCCGGTTTTCTCCTGCCGAAATTTTTAACTGCTTTGAAAAGTGACATATCTACATCATCTGGTCTTTTCTGCGTTTCTACGATCCAAGTAACAACATTGTCAGAGCCGGAAGCTTCCTTATCTTTCTTAACTGAAGAAGCTACGCTTGTTAAAAATGAGCATAAAGGTGACGATAAGCGTAAGCGGAATTTTTATGATTTATGATGGTTACTACGAGTGAAACAGTGGAAAACTGCGGAATAAAATAAGCGGAATAAAAAATCGAGGCTTTTAAGAGAATATTTCCGAAATAAGATGCCAGATAAAGCGAAGCAGAATGAAAAGCGTATTCTCTTATATTCTCGAGAAAAGTTAGAATTGAACAACAAAGAAGAAAAGAGATGAAAAAACAAACAACGAACGATTTTACAGATCCATTCAGCACCAACTTAATCTTTTAAAAATGGTATAATCCAATGAGTCAAATAAACCAAGCGTCTGCTCTCATAATCAGTTCATTTCCATCGCTTTTCTTCCTGTTTCCACATTTCTTTTACAACTTTCAATATTACAGATCACTTTTGCTTCCATTATAAATTAACCGTTTGCTATCCACTTAACTATCTTGAATTTCGAATGAACCAGAGTTGAAGTGAAATTAGTCGTGCACCACTAGACTGTGGATGTTTGTGCAGTGAGCGTGGCTAAAAATTATAAATCGTGCAGTTAATCATCGATTAAATTGATTCAAGCGCTTGAATTAAATAATATCGCAAATTTCTTGTTCAGTTTAAACGAGTAGTTCGCTGTGGAGTGCCGAAGCGTGCAGACGTGTCTCTAGTGCCCAGCGTAGTTCGAAAACAACACGTGTCGCCCAAACGTCGAAAGAGCACACAGCTAAGTGCCCCTTACCCCCTAGGGAGAAGAAAATCCCACGCACCTAACCCCAACACGAATACTAGCCTCACAGCCTCACGACTAGTTGTTCATTCCGAATTAACTAGCTCGATGATGGCCCAGCAACCGCGACCAGGCTCTCCGGAGCAGACTCGCAGCTACCCCGAGCTACCCCCCCCCGTGGCAGAAGTGTAGCAGAACTTTCCGCACTAACGACGCTAACACTACAAAGAAGAGGAAAATAGAACCAGCAACGCAAATAAACACACACAACAGGTTCGCCGTATTGGAATCCTCAAACGACGCCATGGAAATCGTAGAACCGCCATCAAACCAACACTCACAGAGAATCCCCCCTCCCCCACCAATTTTTGTGGACGACGTCATTGACATACAGACAATGACCAAGTCCCTAGAGAGAGATACCAGCAAGGAGGAATATAACCTCAAGATAAGCAACAACAAGGTGAAAATACTACCGACGAACCCAGAAGCTTACAGAAAACTCACCAAGACACTCAGGACCCTGAACGCCAACTTCCACACCTACCAACTTAAACAGGAAAGGCCTTTCCGGGTGGTCCTACGAAACATACACCACTCAGCAGATATAGACGAACTAAAATACGAACTCTCAAAACTCGGCCACGAAGTCGTCAACGTAAGTAATATAAGGCATAGAGTCTCGAAAGACCCGTTATCCTTATTCTTCCTAGACATTAAACAAAAACCGAACAATAAGGAAATATATAACATCAGTCGCCTAATGAACGCGATAGTAAAGATCGAACCACCGCTCGTGAAAAAAGAAATAGTGCAGTGCAAAAGGTGCCAAAGGTACGGTCATACGCAGAAATACTGCAACCATACTTTCCGCTGCGTTAAATGCGCAGGCTCTCACTCCACTGACCAGTGCGCCAAATCACCGGAAACCCCAGCGAAATGCATCCACTGCCAAGGGGACCACCCTGCCAACTACAAAGGCTGCCCAGCATATAAAACACTATACACGAACAGGTACCCTAAGCCCAGAGCAAAAGAGGTATCCAACCAAACACCCAGCCCGCCGAAATTCACGACTACCCCAACCCCCTCAAGCAACCAAACGCACAGTCCTACCAAATTCATCTCCACCTCAACCTCCTTTGCCCAAGCAGTACAAGGCATCCAAAATAACCCGAACAGCCAAAGGAACCTTCCCCAAAACAGTGACCCCAACCCACCAAACACAGACAACTCCTCAAGGCTTGAAAAGCTAATAGAGAAACAATCTGAGCAAATAAATCACTTGCTATCGCTACTAACACTCATCGTGGAAAAATTAGCACGCCCCGACTCAAAATAAAATCAAGGCGCATAGCACTCTGGAACGCCAACGGTCTAGCGCAACACAAACTTGAACTAGAACTCTTCTTAAAACACCAGCAAATCGACGTAATGCTCGTGTCGGAAACCCACTTCACCGACAAGAGCTACCTGAAAATAAATGGTTACAAATTCTACCATACCCAACACCCCAGCGGAAAGGCCCACGGTGGCACCGGAATAATAATCAAAGCAAGTATTAAGCACTACGAACTCCCATCATTCCAGAAAGACTACCTCCAAGCAACAAACGTGGCAATAGAAGACTGTCATGGCTCAATCACCACCTCAGCAGTATACTGCCCTCCCAGACACTCCATCGCCAAAGAAGACTTTGATAACTTCCTGGACACCCTGGGCAACAGATTCATAGTTGGAGGAGACTATAACGCCAAGCACATCCAATGGGGCAGCAGACTGGTTACAGCAAGAGGCAAAAACCTCTTAAACAGCATAACAAACAACAACCTCAACTACCTCACCACATACGAACCCACATACTGGCCCACTGACACCAACAAAATACCCGACCTTCTCGACTTCTTCATAACTAAAAATATCCCATCAAGACACGTCCAGATCAACTCCTCGGCTGATCTCTCCTCTGATCATTCTCCCGTGATAGCAACAGTCAGTTCAACAATCATCGAGAATACACCTAATGGCACCATTCACAACCAACACACCAACTGGCAGCTCTTCAGAGAAGTCTTTACACACTCAACCTCAGCCTTCACCCCACTAAAAACAAAGGAAGATATCGAAGCAGCCACGGAATACTTAAACACGAGCATAATAAACGCAATCCGCCTCTCCACACCGACAAAGCCATCTAACAGCAAACAAGAATATCCCCATTACATACTAAAAAAAATAGCAGAAAAACGAAGACTAAGAAGAGTATGGCAGACCCATAGAACACCGGAGGACAAACGCAAACTTAACAACGCAACTAGAAAGCTATCCAGAACCCTAAGAAACTATAAAAACGACTGTTTCCATAAATACCTCGCCAGCTTGTCCCCCACAGCCGACGCCAACTACTCACTATGGAAGGCCTCCAGGAAACTCACACGCCCCCCACAAATAATCCCACCTATCCGCCGTCCGCAAGGTGGATGGGCGCGAAGCCCCATAGAAAAAGCCGACCTGTTTGCAAATCACTTGTCAAAAGTATTCAAACCCCATTCCCCCAAACCGCCGCGGACGTTACTGAATACCTGCACACCCCCTTCCAAATGTCCCCTCCTATCGAACCCTTCTCCTCTGCTGAGACTCTAGAAACAATCAGTCGCCTAAACCCCAAGAAAGCAGCAGGACACGACCTAATAGGCAATAGAGCAATCAAGGAACTTCCCACAAAAGGGATAGCACTCATCACATCGATTTTTAATGCTATCCTTCGCCTGGAACACTATCCTAAGGCTTGGAAAATCTCATTGATTACCCTCATCCCCAAACCCGGTAAACCGATATACGAAACCTGCTCCTATCGCCCAGTCAGTCTTTTACCTACCCTGTCCAAACTATTCGAGAAGATGCTCACGAACCGACTCCTACCAATCCTGGAGAACTTGAAAACACTCCCAGATCACCAATTCGGCTTCCGAAAACATCATTCTACAGTAGAGCAAATCCACCGCCTAACTCATACGATCAGCCAAACACTCGAAAAGAAAAAATATTGCTCAGCGGTCTTCCTAGACATCCAACAGGCATTCGATAAAGTATGGCATGAAGGGCTACTATACAAACTTAAAAAGATCCTACCCCACCCCTACTACTCCATCCTAAAATCTTACCTAACCAATAGGCAATTCATGGTTAAATACCTAGACGCCACTTCCGCAACATTCCCAATAGAAGCCGGCATACCCCAAGGTAGTGTCCTCGGACCCCTACTGTACTCCATCTACACTGCCGACCTACCTATATCAAATGATATAACAATAGCGACATTTGCAGACGACACAGCGCTATTAGCTTCCCACGCTGACCCGGTAATAGCCTCATCCACTCTCCAGCGAAGTCTCGACTCCATGGAAAAGTGGTTTCACAAATGGGGCTTCAAAGTCAACGAAAAGAAATCCACACATGTAACCTTCACGCTCCGAAAACAAACCTGCCCCCAGGTCACCATCAACAATGCAACAGTTCCTAGCAGGGACACAGTCCGATACCTGGGCATGACCCTGGACAGGAGACTAACGTGGAAGACACACATCTCAGATAAAAGGAAGCAACTAAAGGACAAACTAAAAAAACTCTATTGGCTCACGGGCCGACGCTCCAAACTAAATATACAGAATAAAATTACCCTCTACAAGACCGTAATAAAACCTGTCTGGACCTACGGAATCCAACTATGGGGAACAGCAAGCAACTCCAACATAGAAATACTCCAACGCTTTCAATCGAAAACGCTAAGATCCCTAATTGACGCACCTTGGTATGTAACCAATGAAACAATACACCGCGACCTCAAGATACCCACCGTCAAAGAGGAAATAGCAAAATATAGCAACAGATACAGCAAAAGAATCAACAAACACCAAAACCCCCTAATCACTGGACTACTCCATACGACGGACCAGACTCGCAGGCTGAAGAGGCACTACCCGCTAGATCTAAACGTCAGATTCACTTAATTATCCAAATTAAGCATATGCACTTACTTATAATACTTATAAATTATACCTAGCTATAATAGTATTAACTTATTGTAAATAAATAGCCATGTCACTGCGCCACGCCAGAAAAATTACTGAAAATTCTCAACGCGAGAATTGATTGTAATTTCAACAAATAAATAAAAAAAAAAAAGTTTAAACGAGTTCTGTTTAAACATCGAGATAGACAAGATAAATTCTATATTTCCCACTACGCACTTATACTATCTTACATACATTGGAACAATCATAAAAATAAACTGCCGTCATGAAAAATAAAAAACAAGCAGCTGAAAATATTTCTCCGAGATAATTGAAGAGCGTTCAATCCCTATGGAATACGTTTTCCAGCACAAGCAATGAGAAACTCGTCCAGCCAGTGGAATCATGTAAAATACGAGGAACGATTATGTAAAACGAAAGAATGTTTAAAGAGACCGTGGAAATTGCGTTGATATCGCCGACGATGTTAAATCGCGTGCAAAGCAACACGCTTAATTACATCCTGCGCGGAATGCTGTGCATCGAAGCATTTTTCGAGCGGATTAAAACGCGACTGAACTCGGGATATTTTGTATCGAATTAACCAGTGACGTGTTTTTTGAGGACCTTTTTCGTGTTTCGTGAGATCGAAATTTTCCATAGCAAATTTTTCTTCTCCTTCCTGTTGTCTCTTTTTCATTTTCTTCCTATTCTACACGGTCATCGATTTGATGGTGTAAAGTTGAAACGAGCGTCGAGTACAATTAGCGATGGGACCTGAAACATTTCAATCCTCTTCGAATTTGTGTCGTGGTACGTGGCGATAAATTCGTGGCGATTAGTTAAGACTCTTGAAAGTCTTGGAAAACCTTGAGTCTCGTATTTATGATAATTCAAACTTTCCATATTTTGTTTAATATTTTATGCGCAGACTACGGATTTTTATGCGTTTTTGCGAAATTGAAAGATACAAAGTTGACGTATAAAAATGTCGAAAACAGAGTATTTATTACAATATTTGGCAGATGAAACAAATTTCTATTTAAATTCCATTTCATAACAATATAAAAATGCATAAAAGCCCACAATCAATTTATGTCAATCGTATCGTTTGGACAAAGTAGATCAAAATGCTTGGAAAATATCGAATACTCGTCATCGTAGACGCTAGATATTTACGCAAATTCATGTTTCTACGAATAAGATTACGAAATAGGAATTTCAATAAAAATAATGTTTCCCTATTGAATATTAAAAAAGAGTACCGTTCTTTGGATATTTTTAATATATTATTGTATATCACGTGCATTCTGTGCATTTTCACATCTTCAAATTTTCCTTAAACACAGAAAAATCCCCAGTCTACTCGTCCAGTTTTTAAAACCTATCTAAATTCTCAAGACTTTCAAAACTGGCTTGATAGATATTTGACAGTTTTTACTTTTAAATCATGCGTTCAAAGCGATTCGAATTTTTTGTCAGATACATATACACGAGTTCGCTGTGGAGTGCCGAAGCGTGCAGACGTGTCTCTAGTGCCCAGCGTAGTTCGAAAACAACACGTGTCGCCCAACCGTCGAAAGAGAACACAGCTAAGTGCCCCTTACCCCCTAGGGAGAAGAAAATCCCACGCACCTAACCCCAACACGAATACTAGCCTCACAGCCTCACGACTAGTTGTTCATTCCGAATTAACTAGTTCGATGATGGCCCAGCAACCGCGACCAGGCTCTCCGGAGCAGACTCGCAGCTATCCCGAGCTACCCCCCCCCCGTGGCAGAAGTGTAGCAGAACTTTCCGCACTAACGACGCTAACACTACAAAGAAGAGGAAAATAGAACCAGCAACGCAAATAAACACACACAACAGGTTCGCCGTATTGGAATCCTCAAACGACGCCATGGAAATCGTAGAACCGCCATCAAACCAACACTCACAGAGAATCCCCCCCCCCCACCAATTTTTGTGGACGACGTCATTGACATACAGACAATGACCAAGTCCCTAGAGAGAGATACCAGCAAGGAGGAATATAACCTTAAGATAAGCAACAACAAGGTGAAAATACTACCGACGAACCCAGAAGCTTACAGAAAACTCACCAAGACACTCAGGACCCTGAACGCCAACTTCCACACCTACCAACTCAAACAGGAAAGGCCTTTCCGGGTGGTCCTACGAAACATACACCACTCAGCAGACATAGACGAACTAAAATACGAACTCTCAAAACTCGGCCACGAAGTCGTCAACGTAAGTAATATAAGGCATAGAGTCTCGAAAGACCCGTTATCCTTATTCTTCCTAGACATTAAACAAAAACCGAACAATAAGGAAATATATAACATCAGTCGCCTAATGAACGCGATAGTAAAGATCGAACCACCGCTCGTGAAAAAAGAAATAGTGCAGTGCAAAAGGTGCCAAAGGTACGGTCATACGCAGAAATACTGCAACCATACTTTCCGCTGCGTTAAATGCGCAGGCTCTCACTCCACTGACCAGTGCGCCAAATCACCGGAAACCCCAGCGAAATGCATCCACTGCCAAGGGGACCACCCTGCCAACTACAAAGGCTGCCCAGCATATAAAACACTATACACGAACAGGTACCCTAAGCCCAGAGCAAAAGAGGTATCCAACCAAACACCCAGCCCGCCGAAATTCACGACTACCCCAACCCCCTCAACCAACCAAACGCACAGTCCTACCAAATTCATCTCCACCTCAACCTCCTATGCCCAAGCAGTACAAGGCATCCAAAATAACCCGAACAGCCAAAGGAACCTTCCCCAAAACAGTGACCCCAACCCACCAAACACAGACAACTCCTCAAGGCTTGAAAAGCTAATAGAGAAACAATCGGAGCAAATAAATCACTTGCTATCGCTACTAACACTCATCGTGGAAAAATTAGCACGCCCCGACTCAAAATAAAACCAAGGCGCATAGCACTCTGGAACGCCAACGGTCTAGCGCAACACAAACTTGAACTAGAACTCTTCTTAAAACACCAGCAAATCGACGTAATGCTCGTGTCGGAAACCCACTTCACCGACAAGAGCTACCTGAAAATAAATGGTTACAAATTCTACCATACCCAACACCCCAGCGGAAAGGCCCACGGTGGCACCGGAATAATAATCAAAGCAAGTATTAAGCACTACGAACTCCCATCATTCCAGAAAGACTACCTCCAAGCAACAAACGTAGCAATAGAAGACTGTCATGGCTCAATCACCACCTCAGCAGTATACTGCCCTCCCAGACACTCCATCGCCAAAGAAGACTTTGATAACTTCCTGGACACCCTGGGCAACAGATTCATAGTTGGAGGAGACTATAACGCCAAGCACATCCAATGGGGCAGCAGACTGGTTACAGCAAGAGGCAAAAACCTCTTAAACAGCATAACAAACAACAACCTCAACTACCTCACCACATACGAACCCACATACTGGCCCACTGACACCAACAAAATACCCGACCTTCTCGACTTCTTCATAACTAAAAATATCCCATCAAGACACGTCCAGATCAACTCCTCGGCTGATCTCTCCTCTGATCATTCTCCCGTGATAGCAACAGTCAGTTCAACAATCATCGAGAATACACCTAATGGCTCCATTCACAACCAACACATCAACTGGCAGCTCTTCAGAGAAGTCTTTACACACTCAACCTCAGCCTTCACCCCACTAAAAACAAAGGAAGATATCGAAGCAGCCACGGAATACTTAAACACGAGCATAATAAACGCAATCCGCCTCTCCACACCGACAAAGCCATCTAACAGCAAACAAGAATATCCCCATTACATACTAAAAAAAATAGCAGAAAAACGAAGACTAAGAAGAGTATGGCAGACCCATAGAACACCGGAGGACAAACGCAAACTTAACAACGCAACTAGAAAGCTATCCAGAACCCTAAGAAACTATAAAAACGACTGTTTCCATAAATACCTCGCCAGCTTATCCCCCACAGCCGACGCCAACTACTCACTATGGAAGGCCTCCAGGAAACTCACACGCCCCCCACAAATAATCCCACCTATCCGCCGTCCGCAAGGTGGATGGGCGCGAAGCCCTATAGAAAAAGCTACGGAATCCAACTATGGGGAACAGCAAGTAACTCCAACATTGAAATACTCCAACGCTTTCAATCGAAAACGCTAAGATCCCTAATTGACGCACCTTGGTATGTAACCAATAAAACAATACACCGCGACCTCAAGATACCCACCGTCAAATAGAAATAGCAAAATATAGCAACAGATACAGCAAAAGAATCAACAAACACCGAAACCCCCTAATCACTGGACTACTCGATACGACGGACCAGACTCGCAGGCTGAAGAGGCACTACCTAGACCTAAACGTATTCATTTAATTATCCAAATTAAGTATGCACTTACTTATAATACTTATAAATTATACCTATCTATAATAAGTATTAACTTATTGTAAATAAACAGCCATGTCACTGCGCCACGCCAGAAAAATTACTGAAAATTCTCAACGCGAGAATTGATTGTAATTTCAACAAATAAATAAAAAAAAAAAAAAAGATACATATACACAGATTCGAAGAGTTCCAGATCTCATCACCAAGTATTATATTATATATGTAGTATCGTGGACGAAAGGCCTAAGAAATATCGGGCGAACTATGAACAATGTCGCGAGAGCCGAGGCGCCGTCGGGCCCATCAATGTGTCATCGGTCTTTTCAAGTGCATAGTTTCGTGGAAAAGACCTACGTGACCCTGGCCACGAGCGCTTGCAGAACACGTGTGCGGTGGGCCTAGGAAAAAGACAACGGAATGCGGCAACGGCCAGAGCGTTAGTCGAAAAGCAGAGTGCGAGTCGAAAAGCAGAGTGCGAGTCGAGCGGAGACAGAGGTTGCGAGTGGCGTTGCCGAGAGAGTGTGGATTGCGCTGTTTTCTGTGCGTTTGGCGTGAATAGTTCAGGTTGAACAACAATCGTCTTTTTCTGTCTGATTAATATCTCTATTGTCCACTCTTTGTAAACACATTATATCACGATATTACATATATTTGTTCTTTCGTCCGCAGATGCCACTTCGCCTGTACGCACAAAACATACAAAGGATTATACGCGAGCCTATTATATATACATACACACCATGTATCGATTATAACAGTGGCGGAAGCATTAAAGCGAGCCTCGTGAACGCGTGGAGCTGCATCTGATAAAATTACTATCGGCTTGTCAGTCGATATTACTTCCGAGGTACTCGAGCAGTTTCACTGACACTAGGTATGCACGGGGAAAATTGATCCTCCTTCTCCGATGTTTTGTCGCGTCTGCTTTATTGAATATCTTTTTGTCTTCTCTTTTTGATCTTCTTTTCTATTGTTCGTATGCGATCTGGTTGATGCAATCTGTATATAATAACGTTGCACCAATTACCGAATGATCTCGCGAGAGTAATGAATTGAGACGAGGAGGTGAGTATCGAGTGATTAATTCGCTTTTTGTTCGAGATATTGCGTTTTCGAAGCGCGTGATGCGTGGATTATGGACATTTATGTAAATTTATATTTCTATGAATACGGATTAAAAAGATGGCATTAAGGCAAACTATAACGGAGGCAGTCTATATTTGTACAAGAAGAAATTCAATTTTTGAACTTTAATTTCGATTCTAATTTGTAAAAGGCTAGATTGTCGAGTATAAGTCATGTATAATATACAGTTTCAGTGCTGTTTCAGTGCAAGTAGAGTAATAAGGTAATAAACAATGTCCACCCACGTTTATGAAAAATATCATGAGAAAAGCAAAGTGTTAATATCAAATACAAACTATCAAACCGAATGATTAAAAATACAGAGTATTTCTGCCAGAGAACGAGTTTCTTTAATAAATATTTTTAATACGAAACCTAAAGAAGAACATAATTTCTGCTCTCGCAATTTTATCTCATTTCCCCTCTATAAATTTACCGCCACAACTACCAATACCATTCAGATTCCCTGCTAAACAACCAGGATGAATCAGAATCAGCAAACACTCGAAATTCAAACTCACCCTCTCGATCGTTTCCTCTTTAACTCCGCGCAGGTTCAATAGAATTTTTTCGCGAAAATGTTATCGGCGGCGACTTCAAAAGCACGCGCAATCTGCGACCACAGGTTCGCACTACGATAAAGGATTAAACGTAAAGTTTACGGGGAAATGGGAGCTTGGTCAAGATTTAATTAATCGTTCGAGCGTTTCGGGCGTATTTCAAATCATGGCAGTCATAATAGTTAATCGTTCGTGGCTTCGACATTCGAGATCGATTCGCGAAAACAAGTTTCCATTGAAATTTACGACATTGTAATTTCAGCCAATGGTATTACACCTTCCGCGTTTGATAACTCCCGACACCGTATTAGAAGCTCTTGAAGATTGGAAGTTAATACGATCAAATAATTTCTGAATTCCGCTTTGGATCTGAATTCATTGATTTTGGAAATTTTGAAATTAAACGAAGCTAAATTTATTATTACGGTCTCGGAAGAAAATTGTGTGAAATAAAAATAAGTAAGATTTTTAGAACCAGAGAGAGAATTGGGGATAAAGATAAACTCTGGTAGAAACGTTTCCTGTAGATTCTCCGAAATTGAAATTTCAACCTCGAAAACTATCTTCAGAACTGTCTTGGAAATTACCTTTGAGAATTATCATCTTCCTTTTCAGTAAGTATTTTATATATTGTTTTTATTATTCTCTTGTTTTTATTTCTTGTTTTTATTATTTTTTTTCAAGGAAAAATTCACTTGCTATTTTTTTACTAAGCTCTTTATTTATGAAGCGAAATTTATGTCATGATACACTTGTATATTTCCGCGGATTTTCACTTAAAATTTACTGATATGCTCTAAAATAATAGCTAAAAATAACACTGAGGTATCATGTAACAAAAAGACCATAAATATTTTATTAAAAAAATATAACAAAAATATGAAACGTGAAGAATAGACAGTTTACGATATATATATATATATATATATATATATATATATATATATATATATATACACAGGGTGATTGGTAACTGGTGGTACAAGCGGAAAGGGGGTGATTCTACGCGAAAAAAGAAGTCGAAAATATAGAATAAAAATTTTTTTTTAATTTTTTGTTTTTAATTTTTTCATCGAGACAATTATCTACAGTGAGATCCGTTATAACGTACCGCACGCGTACCGAGCGAAAATTCAAAGTCGATTTTCTCGAAAACAAAGTCTCAAACGAAAAATTTTTATTCTATATTTTCGACTTCTTTTTTCGCGTAGAATCACCCTCTTTCCGCTTATACCACCAGTTACCAACCACCCTGTATATGTACATGCACAGATATGTACTTGAAGCGAGCAATGAAAATGATTCTATTCATTTTGAATAATAATCTGTAGGATAAGGTACAAAATAAACTTTCCTATATTCTACGTAAAAATCTTATATAACAACATTCTTTTCCTCAAATCCGTGTTACGTTAAGTCGGATTTAATCATCTTTCTGTGTCCTGATGTATCTCTAAGAATACACTTTAACGTTTTTCTAGGAATATACTTTCGACAAATTTGAGTTTTGTTATCGGTTTCCGAGACGTTCTGACATTAAAAATGATAGTCCACAATAATCGAATGTGTACGAACGTTTTAGATTGAGAATTTTCGTGTCATTGTACGTGACTATTGATCTAAGTCCTTTCTATAAGTAGAATTTTAATGTGTTTATTTGTTGTAAACCAATTTTGAGTTTTATCTCAATACTGATTACTTTGTATGAAGTTTGCTAAAGTCGCATATCTTTATGCAGCAATCTCAACAATACTTAATATAACATAAAATCAATGGATATATTTCAAATACTTGACATTTTTTCATAACTTACATTTCTACGAATGATCATTCCTATATATATATATATATATATATACCAATTCGCTTGATTAGTATAACAGAGCGATTTATAATAGTAGCCGTCTTCTAATTATTTTTTACTTAGATAGCTAGAGAACTCTTCCATCGAATACATTTTTACCTATGTAATTCAAAATCAGAAAATCAATATACATATACGAAGACCGCAGTTGAAAAACGTGACAAGTATTATTATCGGTTTTCTGATTTCAATATCGTTTTACTATTAAACGAACAAAGAAGAATATTAATATAATATAACTGATAATGGAAACAACCTGTTAAATTAAAAAAATGCCAAGCTTTTAAAAATACTTGAGAAATGAATTATGTTTCCTAGAAGTTACAGTTATAATTACTAAGACAAACGATATTTTAATATCTTAGAATAGGATGAAAGAGACACATGTGTAATTTCAAAATCAAATAAAAAGACAATTGTGATAACGTGATATCGATTTACAACATACCGAGTTTTGAAATTGATTGCCTGTAGAAAATAAGAAATATGACATATCATGTTCTTTTCCTATAGTTCTCGTACAGTATGTACTGCGAGGAAATTTACCTGAAGATCCACCCTGGTCTCGCAAAGATCGCCGGTGTATCCGAGGGGGCAGAGACATACAGCTGTGTCGCCTCCAGTAGTCAGGCACTTACCGCCATGGGAACAGGGCACCTTGCTGCATCTGTCCGCCGTGCACTCCTCTGCAACGACAATAAATCAAACGGATCAATGGATCGAGTACGTCAACGACGATGAATACGACTGCGGAATCGCGTATGCAGCGCAAGAAATCTTCGATAAAATCGACGTGAATAGCGAGGCTCTGTCTGTATATTACGTGGTCGGAAAATATCGGCCAGTTCAATCTTTTGGCTTTTCGCGTGTACGCGTCGATAGTATCGCCGGTGTAAATATTTGACGAAAATACTCCTTTGCTACTATCCTTTTCTGCCGATCGTTCAATCTCGTTCTATCTCGTTTTCTATCTATTCTGACGACGGTAGGAAACGGAAACTGGTGAGATGTCTGCGAAATTATCTTCCGCCGCGCTCGTTCGTCGACTCTATCGGAAATTTCAGACGAATGAAAGAGGGGCTTTCTTTCCCGTCTTTTTTCCCTTCTTTTTTCTTTTTCTTTTTTTTTTTTGTTTTATCTGGGAGCCGGGTTGCGGCCGGGACTAAACTCGAGGACTCTTGAAAAATCGATGCTACGCTTGTCGATTTTTCGATCGACGAAACGAGGAAATATTGATGATGTTCTGCGCGCTCGTGGCAGGATTTCAATCGCGTTGGGTTTGTTGCATTTCGGTTTCCTAAATTCGCATGACGTAATTTAGCAATGAATAAGTAGACAGCGAATAAGTTGTGGGAAGTTCTAAGAGTATTTCACACTGAGGTAAAAATAATTTGGCGAATCTTATAAATGATGATCGTATAAAATTCTCTAAAATTCTTTGAAGATTAAAAAATACAATCTGTAGCAGACTTCTCTTTAATCGATCCATATGGAGCCTAACTTCTAATTGTACCATAATTATAACATACCAAATATCGTTTATTGTTTGTAAAAGCTGTATACATATATACAATGTATATTGAGTACTTACAAAATTGCAAATATATATTACGAATATTACAATACAATTACGATACAATTAACGCATAATACAATTATATACATACAAAATAATAATAGTAATATAGTTTATTTCGTTTTGCCTTCGTGGCCAAGAAATTCGACTTCGTTGCAATTTTTCTAATCACGTACTTTCTCATCCGATCTTCTCACTCGTCCTTCCATGTTTTATTTTTATGCTATCCTTAACCTAGATACCACATACTAAGAGTCTACGCTGGACGTTCCTCCTATCCTGAAACTATTACTTTCGCCAGTCGTACTAACTGTCTGCTTATTGCACATTTTAATCTTTGGTATTTCTTCCGCCATTTCGTCCCTTATCTTTTTCCTCTCTTATTCTTTTTATCATTTCTTAACCATTCCACCACCTGCTCTAATCTTTTATCCCTTGGAATCTTTTCCAGACTTGTGTTTATTCCTTCTGCTTCTATGCAGTCTTCTACTAAACGTTCTAACGTCTTAATATTTCTTTCACAGATTTAACGTATTCTTTCCTGTTCCGTCTACCTGTTCCTCTTTTCCACGGTTCCACACCTCGCTCTAGTTACAATGGTTTGACTCCTCGCTGCTCATTTCTCCTCTAAATAGCGCGACATCCTGATATCTTATACGTATTTTATATAATCCGTATATTTTGAATCTCTGATCCTATTCTACATATCATATTTATATATTAAATTTTCCTGAAATTATTCTTCAAACGTTTACATACAATACAGCGGAATAAAGTTCCGTCTAAAAACAGATTTGACTACGTGGAGATCAAAGAAATAAATACACAAGATAACAAAAGAGCGGAACCGTGGAAGGTATAAGCGTTCCAAAGGCAGCGTAATCGATATCGAAATTACGATATCCAACAGGAACGATCGTTTTCAAAGCTAAAAATTTCGAAGTTGCCGTGTAATCTGCAAGTTAAAAGCTCGAAGCTTTCTGAGAAAAGTCGGTACATATTCGATTCGTTTCCGGGTATTCGAGAAGTTGAAGCGGACGCAACGACGTGGAAACGATTACTTTCGAAATAACTTGATTTCCTAGAAATTAAAGTTAAGTTTCTGGTCTTAAAGTAACGTTCCCTGTGTTGAATAGCTATTTCTTCGATTCGTTCCTCCTTAAGACGGCGATCAATATGAACGAATGCAAGGCTTGCCATGTTGGAGACGCCATTGGAAAGACACTTTCGGTTCGGTTGTTCACCTGATTCAGTTACACACGTGGCAGCATCCACGTGAACCTGGTTAAATTGGGATCGATCGAAAATTCTCCAACAGCTTCTCCGGATTACTTTTTCCTCGTCCCTTGAAAACTCCTTTTGTCTCCGCGATTCCGCTTAATAACGGGAACTAGCAACTTCCGCGACGAGTTTCCTCTCTCAAGTTCGCTGGTTCGAAGTTGCTGGTTTCAAGTTCGAATGCACGGTTATTCGTGACTATCGATAACGGTAGTGGATTTCATTCTAGTGCTATGTTCTTTTTTCTTCCGATATATATACACTTACTGACAAAACAAAAGTCAAGAAACATAATCGCTTGAAAATTACTGTATATTTTCTATCTTAGATACATTGTTTGGAATTAAAAATACCACAAAGAGGTAATAGTCCATACATGAACATGCAATCAATTTTAATGTTAGATATCTAAAACGAACAGTGAAATTTGACGGTGATAACGTAATAGCGTGGGATTGTTTCTCACGTAATGATTCTGATACGCTAATACAAATGATAGAAACTATGGATGGATTCGATTAGTATTCTACTATCTCGCATGTTGCCAGAGAAACGAGAAAATGCCACAGTGGTCATTTTGACGCGATAGTGACCCGGAACGTCCCACTGAATTAATTAAGACGTTTCTTCTGGAACAAAATGTTAATATGATTAAGCGACCAAGTCAATCTTCTGACTTGAACCGAATTGAACATTTATGAGATCACGTTAAACGTCCATTGGGAGCTCAATCATTTACAAATAAAGGAGAGTTAATGCATAAA
Source organism: Bombus vosnesenskii (assembly GCF_011952255.1). Lineage (NCBI taxonomy): Eukaryota > Metazoa > Arthropoda > Insecta > Hymenoptera > Apidae > Bombus > Bombus vosnesenskii. Next base: position 1,065,781 of record NW_022882987.1, read on the forward strand.
ATTACAAAAATATAGAATAAAAATTTTTCGTTTAAGGCTTTGTTTTCGAGAAAATCGACTTTGAATTTATAACGTTATAACGGATCTCGCTGTAGATCGTTGTCTCGATGGAAAAATTAAAAAAAAAAATTAAAAAAAAATTTTTATTCTATATTTTCGACTTCTTTTTTCGCGTAGAATCACCCCCTTTCCGCTTGTACCACTAGTTACCAACCACCCTGTATATAGTAATTTCCAAGCGATCGTAATGTCTCTTAACTTCTGTCAGTAAGTATATATGTAGGTATATTATAATCATTTTATAGTTTTTTTTAGAAGTATAGAGTTTTTTTAGAAGGGTAAAATATTCTAGGATTTAATGGTCTTTCTTTGTTTACTATAATATCTTTTAGAGTACTGTAAATTCTATATTGTATTTTCAGACACACTTCCTTTTTCGTGGTCTTATATGTTGTACATCGTTTCCGATATCTCTGTACCTGAAACCGTTCTCACGTCTTTTGTAGAGAATTCTTTCCTTGTTTTGGTAATCTTCCGTTTTTGGTGATCTTTATTTACTTCATTAGTGTACCTCTTTTTTAGCTATCCTATATTTGTTCCTTCCTATGATTCTATTTTTTCGAATCTTCATACTGTGTTTTCTGTTTGTTTCTCGCAGTCTCTTTTCGAAGATCTATTTTGTTGTATCAAATTCTTATAACTGCCCTTTTTTTAGTATCGCAATTTTTCCTTTTTCTATGTATACTCTTTTATTGTTGTAATCTTTATTCCTTTAAGTATTTTTCTTCCTTAGAAATGTTTCGGAGATTCGTACAGCTAACAGTACATTTCCTATCATTGTCTTCTGTGAAGGATATTATCGCCCACAGGAATAGTTGAAACGAATACGTTTCCAGAAAAAAAGCTCACGGTAGTCAAGTAATAGTCGTCAGAATCAATTTTGGGACAAGTAACCACTTTCGACAGATCATTTTGGATAACGTAGGGTGAAGGACGTCGTCCACGGCAGACACTATGTTGAGAGGCAGTTGATAACGTTACTTTGAAGTTGTTGAACCATCTTCGACTCTTTGATGTTCGGTAAAAATCGAAGACGTAGAAATGGATTCGAACCCTCGTGAAAAGTGCCAGTGTGACTACTCACTGCTTCCGTGAAGCTTTGGCAAGTGATTTTTAACATGGAATAACGACCGGTTATCCTCAAGTGCTCCGTGGTATCTTCACACTCAAGTCAATTCACTACTCTTTGATAAGGTACATAAGCTCCATGTACCATGTATCTGACTATATCGCACCAATTCCTTATGCGGTAGTATATCTTTGATTATTTATTTTTAATATGCGATTGTTAATAAACTGTGTGTATGAGTACATTCTTATGCAATTTATTTTTATAATTTTTGTTATAAAAATTTCTTATTGTACACTTATGGTTTAAATGTATTAAACAATTGATTGGAGATAAAATTTTGTTGTTTTAAATTATCTACTTCATTTTATTGTATTTTATTAACGAATAAACTGACTTAGAAGCATTAGCATTTAAATTGTAAATGTATTCTCAATATATAAATAGCGACACGAAAAGAGTAAAGATTCATATCTAGGAAAAAAAGAGATCGAGACAGGTTGCAAGAAAGTTTCTGAGTTTTATTATGAAATACCTATTTTCTTCCTACATTCCAGTCATTTATCCCTTTTCTTATTATCTCTCATGCAAAGTAGATACCATATAGACACGGCAGTTCTTCCCATTCAGTCATCTAATCAGATATCTAGGAAGATTTGAGTTATTCTTCTTTCCCCGGCGAATCTTTTATCTTTCTGGTATAACTTTACTTAATAACGTCTCGGAACTTTCACAGTCGTGGAATTTCCCGAAGCATGCCAGAAGAAAAAGGGAAAAGAGAAATTGTTCGAAGAATCTTCTCAAACTTGGTGTTTCGAGATCAATGACGCGATATGGATGGAAATAATAAAAGGTATACATTCGAAAAATTGTAGGTGGAAGGAAAGTTCCTTTGTCGAGGGAACGGAGCCGAGTTGCTAAATGAATATCCAACGGTACGACGATTGGGGCGAAATTCTCCGAATAAGTATCTCGCCTATATTAATTTATCTTTTGCACAAATTTTTCAGATTCCATTTTATCAAAGTATCAACGATGAAAAATCTTTTGTTAAAGAATCATCTTCTTTGAATTTTATTTTCTCATTTATACTTATTAGATGCAGAAAATTCTTTCTGTATTAAAATCGGAAAAAATTACAACGAATTGCGATCTTCAAAGATGATTAGGTTTTCGTTAATCTAATTATAAATTAATGAATATTTATTAAATATTTATACGCTTATACTAAATTTAAATATACGCAAGATTAGATATGAATGAGTATAAACACAAAAATGTATCAAATATAAAAGATAAAATACACGTCACAGTATCTAAGAAATAAAACATACTTTTATTCAAGTTTCACTTTTTTACCAGTATCTATAAAAATTAGAATTGTTATACATTTACCCAGTTTACTAATTGTAAATTCCTAGATTTTTGTTACTAAAAATATCTACTGATGTTACTAAAAAATATTTGAAGTTCCTTTAAAAGATAAATTTTGTCTAGTACGTTTCACTAATTTTTATTTTTTTAATTGTAATTTTTATTTTCGCACGCACTCCACATCAACATATTATGTCGACTTAATTTTTTCCAAATTACGACCAATTAGCACTTCTCGAATTACAAACGACGCAAAACAACATAGTGTACACAACAGACAAAGCGTGTTTTCTCGCGCTGATCCGTTTCTCAAGTGTTTTATTCGAGCGAATAAATCGAAGCCGGTTGCAGAGCAGGGGAGCAAAACTTCTGCCGCTTCCATCTGTTTAAAATTTCACGCGTGTTTCAGCCACTCCCATCGATAACGTATCACGTCTACGCTCCGAACTCCTCAAGTCCACTTCATTCGTCTATACTTACTAATGCAAAGGAAATTTCGTTTCTTCGAGGATAAACGCGAGAAAAAAGAACACGTCGAGAAAGAAAAGAAAAAAATAGTATGGCGAATAGCGTCTGGTAAATTGAGAAACTTCGATTTGCGCGATTTCTATTGCCCTGGTTCGAACAATCACGATTCTTCGCCTTCGAACAGGTTCCTGCTAAAAATCGTCTAACTCATCCATTATAGCATAATTCGCACCAGTCACGTTTCCTCTGCTTTTCTTTTACTACCGCCATTTCTCTGTTCGAATTATATTTCGCTCATACATATATCGGACAAAAAGGGTAATTCGACTAACTGCTCTCGAAACGAGTTTATTCCACGAAAACTTTTGCTTTATCGAACGCTCCTTTCACGAGTCTGTATTACGCTTCTTGTATTTTACAATTTTATCATTCCTTTGGCGACGAGTCTCTTTGAAATTTTTATAAACTTCCCTCCGAGAATTCGATTTTTCTAGTTTAATTGAAATGTCGTTTGTGAAGATCGTTTTATCTTCGTTTTTGTGAAATTTCTTGTTTGAGGAATTCTGTATTGTATTCATACTATTATCTTGGATTTAAATTTGCATAGAAAACAATGAATATTTTTAAATTCGTATCTGAATTTTGATATGTAATAGCTTTATTACGTTATAATGATTTTATTAATACTACGTTGTAATTCTTATTCAAGGTTTAATGTTGTATTGAGAGGTTGAGAAAGCGTAGCACGGTGCAAGGGATTTTGAATCTCTGTGCGAATTTGAAGCAACGATAAACACTATAAAAAATTGATTACGATTCAAATTGTCTTTTCATACAGTATATTTTAAGACATACTCAATAGGATATAACCCAACTATCTATAATCGTATTGAACTGTTGAAAGATTAAGCAACCCCGTTTCTCTAGAAATAGAGTCGAAATAAAGTTAACAGCTAAAAGAAGAAACTCCTGTCTTGATTAATCTTCTTTCATTATCCAATTTGATTCATTTTAAAATATACATTCCCTAAATGTTATAAGTGTATATATATTTGGTCTATTTGTAGTAACGTTATTTTCGTCACGTTCTTATTACATACTGATTAACAGACGATTCGTAGCAATTTTTCGACCAATGATAAATTTGACCCATCCGTAAAAATCTGTAACTTAGGGATGATAATAATAAAGGATAGAATCGTTTCAAATGATTCGTTTATCAATAACGTTATAATTAAATTCTACAAAATATTATATACCACATCGATAGATATTATACCAAATTTATTTATTTACTAATTCGCTAGAAAATTACTTTTGCTGCAAAATTTGTTTACTGAATATACTAAATATTCTAACTAAATTATATCAACTACGTACAAAGTGAAATAAACAAATTTTACAATGTAACGAAAATCAAGGAATCGCTATCTCTGACGAGCGTAATATAATTATCACCTAATTACTCTCCCGCGATGATGGACCCTCGTAGCGTAGGTTAATTTCACATGTAATAAAAACGGTGGCGTGATGATAAGCCATTCGTTGTCGAAGATATCTCGATACCACGCGAAACGATCACAGGGATAATTGATCAACACTTGATAATTAACGCTAGCTCTCGATTCACAGCATGACGTCATCGTACACTCTCTTGTCTTGGCTTTGATCATTAACTAATTAGCCGACACCGTAAATGCACACGGGAGATACCGTGCAGAATTTCGTTTAACGAATTCTCAGCCGACGTAACGGTCGCTGGTGTTGCGTTATCTAATGCCTGTAAAAGGACGAAAGAATTTGGTCGTTCGTACGTTCGGTGATTCTAGCGTTTCCGGGCAACCTTGTATTTTTTAGCCTCCTCGAAATCGAAAGTACGATGTTCGTTTTACGTTAATCTATAATCCGTGAGAAGAGAAAAATGTGTAAAGTACGATAATGGAGGATTATAGTGATTTTGGATATTCGCATGGAAAATAACAAAATCATTTCGGCAACGTATAGTTATGTACAATATATGTATATAGGATTAGAGATATCGAATATTGATACAGTTAATTCCAGAATGGAAGAACTCGATACCAAGTATTGGATTTTTATCTACAAATTCAATATACAATTCAATATAGAATTCAATACTATAATTTAATATCTTAGGGGATTTAGTTAATTTCGAGACTGTGAAATTTGATTACTTCAGAATTCGTCATTTGTCACATTCATCCGTTAACGTTAAGTCAGTTAGGCTCGAGATTACACTGAGTTTCGCTATTCCAGATTACTCGTATCGGATTAGAATTAATTAAGCGTGGTTAATCAATAGATTGCTGGAACTCGAATATCGTCATATTTCCTTTTCGAGAATAAATTATGATTTATCAAAATATATTTCGTAGTTTTTGAAATTCAATTAGTACCGATATTTCATTAAGTACAGAGGAAAAACTGGAACGACGGGAAGAAGATATTTCCTGGCAAATCAGGAGATCGTATACAGGGAACGTTGGAGGATTTTCTAACTAAATTCATGTGACACCTGTTGTATGTTCGCCGACATAGGAGCTAATTCGAGCAGCCGATATCGTGCGGCTTCCTACAGCCAAACAAAATGTAGCTTCAGTACGCCTAATTATGGGCCGCATTGTTTTATCGTCGCGATTATTGTTCGCTTGGAATTACGAATCACCACAAGTTAATCCGTTAAAGTAGTTTCACATTGTAGCATTTATATCGTTATTTCGCTTGGATTTATCGATACCAGATCGTATATTTTATTCTATGTATTAAATTGATCGAACAATTTTCCTGATCTATTTCTCAAAAAGAAAGCAATCAATAGATAATATTAACCATGTAAGATTTTATAAAAAACATCGAACTATAGATATGAATTTTCTTCTGAGAAACGGAAAACATATATGGAATATTGTTTGGAAATGTAAATGGAAATTTTTGTTCTTTTATATCAACAGAATTGATCCTAAAATTTATGTTGAGCATTTTAATGAATCGTTTCAATTAAACTAGTTATCCTTCGATTTTTAAAGTATAAATTAATCTAAAAGTAACCATAACAATTCTTCAACGATTTCGGTAATTCTTCCTTTAGCTGATACAAATTTTACAAAATTTAATTTCAAGTTTTACTTTTGAAAAAAGCTACATTTCATACGTATCAACCAAAACGTAAATTCTTCCGAAAGGAAAGCAAGGAGAAAGGTCGTTATGATAGAAATTTTCAGTATAAAACCACCTACGAGGCAGCAATTCCCAACTGATGCTCTCAAAATGTACGAAAACAAAAGGTCAAAATGCCTCCCTTTCCCGAAGGTACAAGGAAATATTTTACCAGCAAGTACTCGCGAAACGAATGGAGACGTCCAAACGATTTGCTTTGATATCATCCAAGGAAACCTCTCTTTGATCCGTTTTCCGGTGAAGCCACATGTTTTAGAATTCACGAAGGACCACAACTAGTGGACAGTCGAGCACCAAAAAATGTACCGATTCTCAGGGAATTTGATCCTTTGATGCTTTCTGTATTCTGTCCGAGAATAGAGACGTGCACGACGAAGCGATAGTACGTATATCGTTCGTACAGAAATCCAGAATCGCTGTTAAAAGCTATCTTCCGAGAGATACGCTTCAAGAGATTACACGTATTTCCTTCGAACAGATTCAATGGAGATTTGACAGTCGATAGAATGGTCTCGACCTCCGTGGTTTCAGATAAGAAAACGCAGCAACTTTAATCGACACTTCGTTCTGATCGACTGCTTTGCGTGTTAGAAGTCGTATACGCGCGCATGGAAGGATTGGACTGTGAAAAATTGATCCTTCAGGGAGCAGATACTCGGAGAAGTTTAGTATTACGTTTTAATAACGATTTTATGTTCTTTTTTACAGTGAAAGAGACTTTAGAGATAAACAGACTTTAAACAAATGTAAGAACTTACTACAATTAGTTTATTTAAAATGGATTAAACAGGTGTTGGTTAAACAGGAAACGATGGTTGTTTAACGCGAACTAAATACAATAACGCACTATAATTAAGACAACTAAATAGTTAATTTGCAACTCTCGTTACCACGGTTCCAACGCTCTCTCTCACGCGGATTGCGGACAACGCAATTCCCACTTTCTGACTTCTTGATTCACACTGACTGTTAATTCGTCTTTCTCTCTTAGCATCCCTTTATCTTTTCTCTTAGCCCCACCACGCACGTGTTCCGCAACCGCTCGTGGTCAGGATCACGCAGGCATTTTCCGCGTAACTATCTGATTGAAAGGCCGACGATACACTGACGATGCGCCTGTCGGCACTTAGGTTTTCTCGCGAAATTGTTTGTAGTTTGCCCGATATCTCTTAGACCTTTCGTCCACGATACTACACAAATTTGGTCCAAAGCTAATTTGTTAATTTTCTTATACTTTCAAAAAAGCTGAAGAAATTCTGGAATACTAATAAATATTTCTATTGTATTATATTAATAATATTTAAATAAAATCACCAAAATTAAAGTTAACTAACTAATATTAGTTAATATTAAATTAAATATTGGAAACTTGTACAGTGAATGGAATAAATTAGACTAAATTGTAAATCTGCTGTAGACAAATGTAGTTTAAATCTATATTTTTTAATCGTTTCAGCTTTTTGAAAGCCCTGAGAAAATTCTAGAGCATCTCTGCTACATTATACAATCGTTCATTAGCTAAAACACTTGAAACTTTTGCAGTCAAAGAGTTACGTTAAATAAATAGATGATCGATAGTAGGTTCCAGTTAAAAAAGAATATTCGCTACAACGAAAACCTTGATTTTAAAATTTGTTTTTCACATTCAATTACTACAGGCATCGAGCGATATTTAATTTAAAAATTCAAACTTACTACAATATCAAACATATTATACGATAACGACATAATAAAATAAATTTTGTTTCTCTTCTTAAAATCGAGCGCGAAACATTTCTAGCTGGCTGCTCGAAAACATCCAAAAAATATTCGCCGCGAAGCTAATCTCGGACACGAATATTTGCAGATTCGAAGAGCAGGTGCGTATGAAAGAACAGGTTGTTACTCGAAGAAAGTATAATAGAAGGTCCGTTTAATTAGTAAGTTGTACTCACCAACGTCGAAACCATTCGCCGCGTCTCCCTGCGGCGCGAGGGGGAAACGATAGCGGTGTTCATTGGCTTCCAGATGCCGGACGCAACCCTTAAATCCGGTCCTCACCGGAAGTCGCTCGAGGCCGGTTGTATTTCCGGGGCCGCCGACGAACAACGGCTCGCGGAACGTAATCCTCGCAAACAAGCCCTGCAATCAAATACAGAACAGCCTGGTTCACGCAGCTGTAGAAAGCCGTTGTATAATTCGCGTTCTTCCACCAGACGATTTATCCGCCACTGCCTGGTTTGTGTGTTCGTACGAGTTTCGAGTGCCGGCCCTCCCCCTTTCTCTTTTACCCCTCGTGCAATTCTACTGTTCCTTTTGGCCGATTTTCGCTGACGAAACCTTTTTTCCTGTTTGAGATTGGATAGGCGAAAGACTAAAGATTGACGAAGACTATCTTATCGGAAATTTTATTTATTGAAAAGGATTCTGGTTTAATGGTTCGAGGAGTTGTAAATGGGGGAATGCAGATATTTTTGTTAGACTACGCTGGGAGAAAGGTATTGTGTTTGGCCTTAATGTACGTATGTATGTATGTTTGTTTGTGCCCCTAACTTAATTGATTTTGACTTAATAGCTCTCAATCGATTCGCGTCCGTCAGAGTAGTCTTGTACGCTATATAGAATACGGAAAAAAAAACGAAATGGCGGCAGATACAAATTGTAAAAAAAGTTCATGTATCTAGATCGCTAAATTCAAGAAGGGGATGTGCCCAATTTTTTTATTATAGAGTCGAAAAGGATTGAACAAATATTTTAGAAATGTTTACCCCATTTTAGAAATGTTACCCCATTACGTAAAACTGAAAAAATAGAAAAGCAGGATGTATGTGTTTCACTAAAAAATATGAGATGCACGTACAGATATTTTTAAGTAATAGTTGCCGAATTTACAGATAAATAGGTTTAAAAATGTCATAATCGGACAACCGCACTAATTAAATGTTGGTAATAACTAACACTCCTGCTTGAAGTTTCGATATCGTTGCACTCGACATAGTATTAATTGGTATACTTTAAAGCATCGCCAAAATGTACGAAACACCTATTGTAAATTGTATATGGTTACAATGACGATTAAACTCCGTAAATATTGTGGCTCCCGACTTTTTTAAACGTTACTTATCTGCAAATTCGGTAATTACACCGGTTATTTAAAAATATTTAAATGTGTACCTCACATTCTTCAGCAACGTACATCTAGCTTTTTCTTTTTTTTTAGTTTTCCCACTCTATTGTTCCTTTTGGGTTTACATGATCCGAAGTAGATGTTACGTTCCAATATATAATATTAAAACATAAGTTGTTTCTAAATATTTGGTTTTAGTATTTAATATAATCCTATTACCTTTTGTGTATTGTGTAAAATAAGTACGACCGGATTTAATATTACCAAGAAATAACAATGTTATTTAACATTTGGTATCAACAGAATTTTGTTTAATTTTTCGTACACATATTTGACGATTTTGTCAACGAAAATGTATATTACATTCCCAGAGGTTTTAGTTTCTAGGGATCGTATACTTGTTCTGTGGCAAGGAAATTATTTCCACGACATGTAATTACGAAGGAATTTGGTTCGTGCTCCGTGAGACACGTGTTAATATCGATGGGGAGAAGCATTCGACTTTGTGATAATTCGGCGAGTTTCGCAGTTACACTTCACACGATTAAATTCATCTTCGGTGCAGACTACATATTTCTGATAAATCGAGCGTGTCTGATGTGGCGAACGAAATTGATTTGACACGGTTCTCGCGCACCCCAGCGTATGAAACTATTGCTCCTCATACTCGATTCTTTTAAACCTTCTGCATTTTTCTAAATGAAATATAGTTTCGCGAAGATTAAGAAATTATGTATGGAATATAAGATTCATATTTTCGCCTTTTGATAGTATATAAAATTCACTCAGTTCGTGAATATAAACAAATTAGAATCGATTTTAATTTTAAAAAACGATCGAAATTTTTCAAAAAAATTTACCTAGAACTATTAGCGCTATTTTTTGAAAAATAATTTCTTTTCCATAAAACATTCACTCTTTCGTTTCTCTTATTATAAATTTTGCTTCCTTTAATAAACAGATCTGAAAATATCATAAAAGATTAAAGATATCATAAAAATAGTATAAAAGATTTGACAAAATATACGGATTGGACGAACAAGTCTCTTAAAACATTCTGCATAGAAAAACATTAATTTCTGAAAATATTTTCTCCAAATAGAGAATATCTTTTTTTCAAACTCCTGGAATTTTCTAGCTTTAACATCTCCTCAACGTCTTCAAACCTCAAACTCTGAATACACAAACTCCCCTTATTCGGGCGTCTTAACTTACCCTTGGCACTTGAAAGTCACACAATCGACCAATTCGTATTCACAAATTTCCACATTGCGAGCTCGATTTTCGTTCAAAATGACACTCTATCACGGCGTCGCAGAAATAAGCACGTGGTTGTAACGTAGCCGTCGGAAATGACGAAAAGCTTCGACACGGCGGTAAAACGCGACGTGAGATGCTAGGTAGCAATTTACGTTGGATTATACATCCAAGATGGCCCATATTTGCCTACTCGGTGCCTGAGTATAGCTGCTGGGAATTTATTGTATTCCTAGTTCGCCTAGAACTTCTTTGTGCATCCTTATACGGGTATACTCGTGTCTCTGTGCATTAATACTCAAAAATATATGGGCACATATGTTTATATTTATACTCATTTATACAATATATACTTATTTTTAACAGGATATAAATAATTACAAAAATTACAAATAGAAGAACTTAATATCGTAGAATTAGTTGTTACTTTACAATGCAAAAATTTAAAATTCTAGAATTTTATCCTTTATCAAAATTATCATATTAAGTTGTCCGAAAAGTGTCTTTCTTTTACAGACCCGTCTTTTACAACGATGCATCTTTACATAAAATCTAATCTATCGAATGTTGTGATCTTTATTTTGATAGAACAAAATTAATCATACGTAATTCGACAAAATAATATAAAACGAAAAATGTTGTGGATTCATTATTTCCTTATAAAATGAAAGAAACTTTTCGGACGATCTAATAGAATATCAGGATGCGATAAAATTTGATTTTAATTGAAAGTTAATATGCAACAAAAAGATTGGCATCTATAAGTGTCAAGTATTGTGGAGCGGTTTTTTAAAATTTAGATTTATAGAGTTTGTTACATTCAGTTCATCTGCTTGTCAAGCTATAAATAAGACAGAAAATGGTTCTCTCAAGTTGATTCAGACTATCATGATTAATCTTGACGACAATATTTATAACTGTTTCGTACGTTGACAGATGATATATTTAATTTTAATATACGATCTATAGCACAAGAAGACATTAAATATTGCTTTTAAATCATTAGTCTGCCGTTTATTTATATATTCTTAGCAATTATTAGACGCTGTTAATAAAAATCGACCAAAATGTCCACATATTTATGAGCGACAGTGTACTGTACATACGTATCAAACACGGTGTATGAAAAGGGCTGAGGGTTGACTTGTACGTACGCGTGAATCCTGGCTCGCAGCCTTCGAGTTAATGCACTTATAAAAGTCTCGAAAGTTTCAGCGTGAGTTGTACGGACCAGTTTGCCCGGGAATCATCTAGTTCCAGCTCCGTCTAAAAGGTTTCTCTGTTAGTTTGAAACTCGCGACGAAGAAACTATCGACCTGCGTCGATTGGAACGAAAAATAATTTTGATCGGATTTCTTTTCGGATGAGGAAAGTTTTCTAGTTATCCTGAGGAAATCTACAAATTAGGGCGCTTGGATTTTTGCTTAATTATACTGAGAAATTAGTCTAGATGCATTCTCATTTAAATATAATGTTGAATTAATTTAAAGTGTTTTAGTGTTTTCTTTTCTTTATTTTGTTTTTTAAATATTCCTTTATCCCTATGTTTGGCTACGTTGCAGAGCTTGCAGGAAAACTATTATTTATTTTTATTTATTTATTTATACTTAGTCCATACCTTTCGGCTTTGGACGATTTTCGGTTTACATCTCTTATATAATTCCATTACATCACTTATATATCTCTTACACCAGCTCTTCTATAACTATATACAACTGCTTATACTTAACTATTGCACTTTACTTGATCTATCTCTATGTACTAACTTATAACTAACACTTATAACTAAGTGCTCTTTCAGTCTTTGGCTTTTATTTCCTTGCTGTACTCCCTTCCTGTTACTCTTCTGATACTCTTCTCTTCTCTATTATCGCTTTCAATTCTGCCAGTCCTTCTCCAGTCTCATTTAGTGTTTCTACCCTGTTCCTTGCTCCTCCTGCTATCTCACATTCCTCTAATATGTGTTTCAAGTCCTCCTTTCCTTTTTTGCATAATCTGCATCCTCTTTCTTCCTCCTCTTTCCAGTGTTCCCTTGCTCTGGTTTCGTTACATCTAAATCTTGATACCATACTTCTGTCCTTCCATTTCATCTTTTGCAGGAAAACTATTAACTGTTCTATTATTAATTCGTAAATTAGAAATTACCAACATGTATTCAGATTTTACTAGAAACTCGCCGCTTATGTATTAAAACGATACCAACAATGAATTGACCAAACTTCTGTTTTAAACAAGTTTCCATTAGTTACTGCAATTAATTCACAGGCCAAACTATTTTACTTGTGAGCTTAAAAAGCTCGTTAATGCAAAATCAATAAGGATCAAACGATTAATTAAAAACTTTTATCTAATTAATCCATCTCCGTAATTTGCTAAAATTCACGTGGCCTGAATTTCTGTTTTCCTCCGTTTTCAGCAACGTGTCGAATTCAATTAATTATCAAATTATAAAACAAGCAGGGATAAATTTCTTAGCGTGTTAAATCTGCGCTGATTATAGTGTCATATCTCGCTGTAAAGGGTATCGTTTAGGTTAATCCTTCTTTTTACTCGGATTTTGTATCGTGTTCTGTTAGCTTCTCGTTAAATAAAAGAGACAGATCGCATTCAACGTTACGCGAGGAATATTTCGTGTAGATGAGAAGGAAAAAGAGAATCGTTTCGTAAATAATTCCGTTTCCAATTAAAATACGCGCTCAGATCGTGCTCGACGAGTGGTGGGATTGTTTCGACGTCAAACTAAACGAATCCTTGGACTTTTCTTGGAGATTGCTCGCCGTGCAATGATAACTTGTAATTGACTTTCGAGTTTTAATTTCGTCCAATTCCTGTTCTACCATGAAAACTTTTTGTTAATCAATTCCGGAACTGAACGCAACGGATCATTTTTTCCCCATCAAAAACCAGGACTATCGTCGTTAAAAGGATAAAAGCTTCCACGACTGAATTATATTTATTTAGATATCTTGGAAATTAGTACGTCGACCTCTTAATTAACTGAAATCTTGTATTTCGACATAGGAAAAGTGGATCGAATAAATTGCGAGATGCGTGATGATGCGAGATGAGACTGAAGAGAAAGACTTTTGCGCGGAAAATATAAAATGATTCACGAAGCTCGTTATTCGTTGAATTAAATTAAATATACAAGATTAATAACAACATATAAGACACAGATACTTTAAAAAATGTCAAAGTATGGTAAAAGGATTTAATGAAAGCGTTAAATAATACAAAAAGGATATAAAGTACATGCAATTTTCGTAGGAAGTAAAGTATAAAAACCCAAAGACCAAAGTCAAAATTTCTTCCAGTTTGCCCTCCAGTTTGGATCAATCCTTTACTCCAATTTCTATAACAAGCTTTCTCCATTAAATGCGACAAAACGTAAACTAAGATTGTGACTTTCGAATTTTCTGTATTTTCAAATTTCCCGTAAAAAGATGAAAGGGCAGAATTTATGAAACAGTTTCTATTTTTTAACAATTTCCATTCGAACGCATTTTCTATATAACATATTCTAGTATCTGCACAGTTTCTCTCACATGTTCTTGTAAAACCAAAGTGTAAATCGTATCGGAAGTTTTAGTCCTAATTTTTTTTAACTATTACCTACACTTGCATTAGAAACTACAATGACTCTTAAATGACTTCATTCGTTTCATGTTTGTAAAATGAACAAAAATTTCGTAAAATAATCCAACTATTTCACTGAAAACTACACGCTTACACAATATATATGTGTAATATATTTACTCTAAACGTAGAGGCCTTTTTTTCAGAAAGCTATTTAATCACATCGATTGACCAAAACTAATTGTCGATAAATGCCAAAAAAGGAAATAAATTTTTCCTGGGGTATTTAGGTACTCGCGAAGAAAGAGAAAAGAATCTTTTGATATGGTATATTTATGATATATTTTTCGATTGCTCGCGGAGGTTGCACTCCGCCATTATGAAAATACTAGGTTTCGTATCGACGTGCAACGAAAGTGAAGCGGGCCACGATTAACATCGAGTCGTGAGAAATGATATATGTATCAGCCTAAATGAGATTTTACGGCAAAGATGAAAGGATACGCTCTTTTAGAAATGCAGGTTAGCCCAATTTCCCTTTGATGTTGCCTCACCGAAAGTCCGGTCAGTCGCGCGCGGCAAGATTCATTTTCGAAACGCGTGATTCCTCTTTGCGCAGCGGTGGCCTGTTAAAAAAGGCGCACCATGCGGTAAATTCGAAATACGCTTCCCTCGTCGCTTTTATTAACTCTGACTGTTCATTGTCGGATCAAGGATTCCGTTTTTGAAATCCGACGAATATTCTGTAGGTTCTTTTCTCTTTTACACGATATGAAGCGTTTGAAATTTGAAATTTTTCAATAAGCGATTTATCTAGCCAAATATAGATCTATATTACAGTTCTATACAGTCTATACAGTGTCCATGATGCTAGTTTTAATTAGATAATATTAGAAATAACCTAGTATTTGTCCAGCGTAATAATCTGATATTTTGGAAACATTCAAAGCATAGTACTTGTTACAATATTTAGTACGTAAAACAAATTTCTGTCTAGGTTTTGTTATTTAAATTATTTTACGTACTGTAATTATAACCAACGTATAATTTCGTTTACTCTCAACTCCCTCACTACCTTTGATTTCTATTTTTATCACGTGCCGTACAAAATCCTTTTCATCTTGTCTACCGGCGAATCACTATCTTAGACCGATCTCCTCCTCATCCTCATCGCGTGGAATTCTTTCATTCGAGATTTCAAGCAAGGTTTCCCAGGAGGGACAGCGTACAATTTATTTCTCTTTGCTTGATCCTTGTCGCTCGACCCATTTTTCACGCGAAAACTGCGAGTGTGTTCGCGAGTTGGAACCTCGCGGGGGACAGTCACGGGATCGTTTGAAGACGGAGAATGTGGATAATCCGTCGTTTTCAAGCAAATTCGCGAGACGACGCGATACAATCCGGTTTCTCGTCGTTCGTTTCAGTTTCTTTCTGGCGAAACCGACAGGGAACAGTCGGCTATAGTTACGATGAGTCGTCAGATGTGTTTAATCTGACGCTACTTCCCAACGAAAGACTGATTTTCTACGACTCAGAAGATCTTATTGAAGGGATGTGAAAGATGGGGACAAGAAACATACTTTTTAACTAATCCCATTAATTCCACGGTGGAATACCAGATATTCCAAGCCCTGTGCATTTTCCTTGTTTTTTCATGCTTTCTTTCTTTAGAGTTGCTTTCCTCGTCATTGAGGATCAAAGACGTCTCTTCTAGTTGGAATGAAGCGAAGGAATGACGTGTGCTCCGTACCGCGACTCAGTCGTTACACATTCGTCCATTTCTTCATCCACAACAACCTTTCGAGAATAGCAGTTTCTAACTTTCTAAAGATACCATATACCTTCTCCCAGTTCTTTTCTCTGCCTACACTTTTCTTAACATATTCTCCGAGCCAGTAATAATCCCCAAGTAGCCGTTACTGCCGCGTCGAAAATTAATCTTTATTATCACTGATTCCATCTGCCCGCCATAAGGTTTAATGTTTGCCGTCGAGTTCTTTGTTTTTACGATGCATTGTTTAAGTCGAGGCACTCTTTAATTTTATTAACGGCAACAGTTAAACTTTGAGACACGCGAGATTTCAGTTTGAGGGTGATCAGTTCTCATTTTTCCTATCAGTTTTTCCAACTAATTAGCAGCAATGACCGTTGCCCTTACTTCCTCACCGAAAATTGTAATTGGTGAATCAGCTTGTTCCATGTTCTAGGTACGTCCATCTCAAGTTTTCATCTTTTCCACATGTATCGCCGATACTTCACTTGCACTCAGCTTTCCGCACAAGACACGCAGTAAAACCATACTATTCCGCGCACACTTAACGTTCATCCGCACATTCAGTCTTTGAAGGTGTTCTTTGTGAAATATACAGTTATATTTAAACTTTAAAACCCTGTGTCAGATTCTGTCTAAATATCTCTATCATCGTAATTGAGATAGGGAATTGGCTGATTCGTGGTATCTACTAATCGAAACGAGAATTTATGACTGTTGACGAGTCACATCGCAGACGCGTCTCTCCGCGAGCATAGTCGAACAGCGTGGAACGTAACAGAGAAATGGCGTTGTTTTTTTGAATTCGTCTTGCAGAAAATGTTTTTGATATCTTCAATTTGATGTCTGTATTTCGAGGGAATTTTCTTTGATACTGTTTGAGGACGATATCTTTCTTTGAGATTAGATATCGATCTCTGAAAATTAGATAGTGCCGACAATGTGTATTTGGCTGTTTTAAAAATCATGTGAATCGTAGTTAATTTAATGACCTTTGAAATATTTTCGAGAAATGCCAAATTACGAGAACGAATAACGTGAAACATGAAAATAAAGTGCACTTCATTGAATTTCAACTGTGCTACTTTTATTCATTGCTATATGTTTCAGGTATAAAACGGATTTATCACCGAATAAATCGAAATGGATAAAATAGACATAGCGCAACGAACGAGACCAACGAAAGAGGTAACAATTGAATAAACGTTTATGAATTGATAAAAAAATAACAAAGATCAACGTCACAATTGAACGAAAGGAAATATATTTTTCCGACACGTGACAAATGAAATATTAAATTACTGTTGTGATATCAAATATTTAATCGCGATCACGTGGAAACTACTCATCTAACGGACTTTTTTACAAGCTTGTCCCGTTTTGCTTCCTTTCGTGCCACGTCGTCATTGTCTGGTTAGGAAAAAGAAAGAAAAAAGGAAGAGGGAGGACAAATTAAAGTAGCTGCGACGAGTACTAGTTATTCCGCGACCTGTTACAAAGTAGAGAAAATTAGATACCCAAGAAACGTGTTTTGTGTTTCAAGCAGATTACGCTTATATTATTCAGTCAACGGCGAAAAATGAAGGTATCATTCGAGTCTCGAGTTTCGCCAGTGGAATGCTGGACAATATAATTATCGGGAGAGCTACTTCCATCGTTTTGTCAATTACTTTATTATAAAATAGCTTAATACGTATTAAAATGAACAACGGATCAATGTTGAATTTCAGTGAATTTTAAGCATAGATGATAATTTAATCTTCGATTTAATCGTTTTAATTAATAAAAATCGTAAATCGTTAAAACTGAGGTGAATAGGTCGTGATAGGTACTGAAGGTACACTCGAATATGTTCAACAACCAATAACGTTTATTAGATTCTATCAATTAACAACAATTAACGATTAACAACGGTTGACGCTTAACGACGATTAATAACAGTAACGATTAACCGAACTCTCAAGAGTAGACGACTCGTTTCTCTTCACCATTCGCACTTCGCGGCTCGGGGCAGAATGAATCTTTTTGATTCAAACCCGAACAGATTCTTTCCTTTGTTGCCTCTCGATATCCCCACCACGCGCGTGTTTATTAGAAGATCGCGACGGTTGCCGCGTATGCATTCTACCGAATATTCGACGAAAGAACCGTAGGGATATCAATGGTACATTAGGCCTGTCGGCCTTACGCTTTGAAGGTATAGCGCTTTGTGCCGCGAAGCTGTTGGAAATTTCCGTGATCAAGTGCCACCACAGTACCCCCTTACCAGTGACAATGTTAAAAAAAAAATCGTTCGTCGTCATTCTTTACAAATGTCGGGGGTAATTCCGCATCCGGTGACTTTTAACACCTAGCTGAAACCTGCCTGAAACCAATTGGGCAATCGGACTCTACGCCCTGACTGCGTAACGTGTCTATTCCGGGTGATTTCTTCGTTCGTCCGGTTGTCGTTGCTTACACCGCTTTCATCGCGGGCGTTGATTTGATCTGCGTCTTGTTCGTACCGAGGCCTCACCGGAATCAACACGTTATGGATCTCGGCGGTTCTTTGTTCGAGGTCCTCCGGTATGATGAAGGCGGGCTTTAAGCAACGGTTGGCGCTTCCATGTCGGCGATAGGAATGGCTTCGGGCCAACGAAAAAAACGATTAGACAATACCGGTATCCTTGCGAATATTGCATGGCGACAATGTCTAAGTGTATATGCTCGAACCAACGGGTGAGGATACGTGCCTGGTGACTTTATTGTGCTGACACGGTATGCATTGTCGCGTCCACGTTCGGCAATCTTTATTTACGGACGGCTAGACAAAGTGCGTCGTCACCAATTTTTTCCCGAATGGGAAAGTCCATGTAACGATTGGAATACGCTGCGCCGTAACGATTCCGGTACGTACGGTCGCACGGTCTAAGCTGTAATATCGCAATATAACTCGGCGCCTTGATCGGGAAATCGTACCTTTTTCAAATGCAGCGCGCTCGAGCCAGAGTTGATAATTTCGCGCAGCTCGTTATCCTTCTCTTGCGCTGCAGCTAGCGTATAGTAGTCTACTGATTTCCCGATCGCTTCGATGCGAGATAGAGTATCGGCTACGTTGTTCTCTACCCCTTTTATATGTCGGATATTCGTCGTAAACTGTCTGACGTAGTCCAAATGTCGAAACTGGCGAACACTTGTCGGGATTCTGCTTGAACGCGTAAATTAGGGGTTTGTGATCTGTATAGATCGCGAATTCTCTACCTTCGACGGCTTGTCGGAAGCGTTTAACCGCGTAGTACATCGCCAGCAATTCCCAGTCATACGCGCTGTATTTTCGTTGCGCGGGGGACAGCATTTTCGTCATAAAGCCTAGTGGTTGCCAAGAATCGTTGACGCGCTGCTGAAATACCGCACCAATAGCGTAGTCGGATGCGTCAACCGCGAGGCTAACGGGCGCGCCTGGGATCGGGTGCGCTAACATTGTCGCGTCGGCCAAAACGCGTTTTGACTCGCGGAAGCTTTTCTCGGCATGCTCGGACCATTCAATAGACGCGTTGCGCTTCGTTGTGCCTTTCAATAAGTCGTTGAGTGGTCGGAGAGTGTGCGCGGTCCTCGTCTGTAAAAGTTAATCATACCGAGGTATCTTCGAAGATCTTTAACGATCGTGGGTAGCGGTACTTTAACGATAGCGTCAACGCGTTCAGCCAGCGGCTTTATCCCCTCAGCGGTTACAGTATAACCGAGGAATTGAATTTCGCGGACGCCGAATTCGCACTTCGCGATATTAATAACGATCCCGTAGTCGTTGAGGTGTTTAAGCAGAACCTGTAAGTGTTCGTGGCGCTGCTCATCATTCTCGGAAGCTACAAGGAAATCGTCTATATATGCGTAGACGAAATCAAGGCCTCGTACGACTTCGTCTACGAATCTCTGACACGTTGCGCGGCGTTCCGAAGCCCAAACATCATCTTGGTCGCTTCGAACAGACCGAACGGTGTTGTTATTGCTGTTTTCTCGACGTCTTCCGGCGCAATCGGAATTTGATGGTAAGCGCGAACGAGGTCGATTTTAGAAAAAATGCGCTTACCATATAAGTTCTGTGCGAAATCCTCTATGTGTGGCGGTGTGTATCTGTCCGGAATGGTGTGGGCGTTCAATGCCCGGTAGTCGCCGCCACACGGTCGAATCCCTCAGTCCTTTTTTGGAACGATGTGCAAGGGTGATGCCCATGGGCTTCTCGATGGCTGCATCACGCCTTGCTCGATCATGACTTCGAACTCCGCCTTAACCTGTTTAAGTCGGTCAGGTGCGAGTCGGCGGGGTTTGCTATAGAAGGCGGGCCTGGTGTGGTTTCGATGTGATGTACCACACCGTGCCGAGTTTTCTCTTGTCCGAAAGCCAGTGGGCGGGTTAGGTCCGAAAATTCGGCAAGGAGTCGGTGATACGTCGACTCTCCGATGATTGTCTTAATCGACGCAATCTGGGTCGTGGCCGTGTATCCTCTCGTCGACCGGCTCGAGGTAGAGTCTATGAGGCGTTTATTCCTCGCGTCCAGCCACAATTCATAATGACTGAGGAAGTCCACCCCTATGATGGGTGTGTCAACGTCCACTATTATAAAACGCCATTTCATCGCTCGACGCAATGCCAAGTCGAAGGACACTAGGCTAGTGCCGTACGTATTTTTGTTCGCGGGCCCGTGTATTTTGTTGCGCGGAAATACACATACGTCGGTGCCGGTGTCCACTAGGAAGGAGATTTTTGCGCTCCTGTTCCTCACAAATATGCGGCGGGATGCTAGGCCGCCGTCGCTTGCCGCGTTTACAGATGGCCGGTCTCGTTTCCCTGGTTCCAGGTGCATGGTGAACGGCACTTCTTCGCGCGTGCTCGGAACGTCGCATAATAATAGCAAAGATCGGAGTTCTATGAATCTTCTCCCGGGCGCGGTCTATGCCGCCTCGTGGTTGGACGTTGATAGCGGCGCCGGTTGAGGCGCAGTGCCTCGATTTGTGCTTCTATTCTGGAGAGCCTGTCGTCCGACGATTCTGGGGGCAATCTCGCCGTTCGCCTCTCGTTCTTTCGGTCTCGATACGGCGACCTTCTGTCTTCTTAGCGAATGTGTTTCGTTGATCCGCACCGCAGCCAGAGCGTTGTCGAGGTATTCCGGGAGTCTCCCCTCCAGAGGAAGTCGTCCGACATGGAGGGGCCGGCTAGTCTTCTCAGATGCTGATGGAATTGGGACGGCTTTCGGTCGCTTATCTCTTTGGAGGTCAGCAGCCTGCGTGACCTCGTGCCGGCTGTATCAGCCAACTCTCGGATGATCTCGTCTTTTAATTTTTTATATCGTTCCGCCTCTGGTGTCCTCGTCCTCACGTCCTCGATATGTGACAGATACCGGCCGCCGAGGCACCTGGCGAGGTTCAGGAACTTTCGCTTGTCGTCCGTGAGATCCATGTCCTCGAATTGCATCTCCAGCAGCGAGAACCACGCCGTGACCTCCGAGGGCTGCAGCGGGGGCATGTTGATCATTTGACAGATTTGTTGTGCGCCGTTCGCGGTCTCATCGGTATTTGCCATCGTACAGCTGTTTTAATTCGCGGCGTTTGGAGTCTTAGTATCACTATCACGGTCACCTCTTTAGCTTCAGATCACGTCGGGGTCACCAGTTTGAGGTGAATAGGTCGTGATAGGTACTGAAGGTACACTCGAATATGTTCAACAACCAATAACGTTTATTAGACTCTATCAATTAACAACAATTAACGATTAACAACGGTTGACGCTTAACAACGATTAATAACAGTAACGATTAACCGAACTCTCAAGAGTAGACAACTCGTTTCTCTTCACCATTCGCATTTCGCGGCTCAGGGCAGAATGAATCTTTTTGGTTCAAATCCGAACAGATTCTTTCCTTTGTTGCCTCTCGATATCCCCACCACGCGCGTGTTTATTAGAAGATCGCGACGGTTGCCGCGTATGCATTCTACCGAATATTCGACGAAAGAACCGTACGGATATCAATGGTACATTAGGCCTGTCGGCCTTACGCTTTAAAGGTAT
The DNA here is from genome assembly GCF_011952255.1 of Bombus vosnesenskii. Taxonomy (NCBI): domain Eukaryota; kingdom Metazoa; phylum Arthropoda; class Insecta; order Hymenoptera; family Apidae; genus Bombus; species Bombus vosnesenskii. The sequence goes on from NW_022882987.1 coordinate 1,087,702, forward strand.
AGTGCTTTGTGCCGTGAAGCCGTTGGAAATTTCCGTGGTCGAGTGCCACCACAAAACATTAGTAGAATTTTCGAAAAAGTTACAGCGGCTATAAGTAATTGCAATACGTAATTCTCAAAAGAGTTACATTAATTAACTATAAGCAATTACAATATACGATTCTCAAAAAAATTATAGTATTTGTAAAAGAACAGATAACTTGTCGTTGGTATGAAAAATAATAATTAAAAAGTTTGAGCGTTATAAAAGTAGACCAGAAAATTACCAGCAATAATCAGCAAACGACTTTAATTCCAACAATTCCAACATTCTTTTGCAATGATCAAAATGTATTAAATCCGTAAAGCCGTATTTTAATTAATCCTGGAAGAGGCAAACTGGGTGGTTGATTCATGAATTTCACAAAGACCCAACTATTTATCAAAAATTCTCTTGCGATGTGAATTCCCGGCATTTTCATGAATGAACCGCAAACCAATGCCAAAGGATACGTGCTAAACTACTCGAAACAAAAGGCGAAAAGGTAAAAGGAGAGACTCGTCAATCTCGTGTGGCAATGTCTGTGTTGTTGCTCCTTTGTTTTGAGACACGCGACGATTTTGTTGCGACTCGTCGAAAAAGAATAGGACGAAACAGTAAGTCAAGAAGGGTCATGCGGAAGGTGAGAAAAAAAGCAAATGTAGAGACGAAAAAAGAACATGCGGAATGGTCAGAGGTCGGCTCCTCTAATTACGATGCTGTCGTTAGGATACCGGTGCTTAATGGCACTTCGGAATAAAGTGAGCTCGGTTCGCGGACCCATTTGCCAGCGATGTCCGCTGATTTTAAAGGTAATTAAATTCACCTCCAGGGAAAATAGACGGTCCGTCTTCGTATCGCGGGGCCAATCCTTGAGACCGCGCATCGATTACCGTTTTTCTCGACCCCAGATAAAATTTTTGCGAAAACATTGGATTGGAACGTTCGTAAATTTCATACCTTTGTTTCCTTATTTTTATTTTGGATTAAAGGTTGATAATGATTAATCGCCTTTTTAAGTTACGAATAGTTTTTAAGGTTGATGGAATAGAAACGTAAAAGAATTCTGATTCTTTATCGTTTTAGTCTCGTGGAAAATAATTAACGTTCGTAAAATTTAAAGTTTTAAAATTATTTGCCTTGACATACCCTTTTTGTTAATTTTTTTTGTCGTGAAAACATTTTAATATCGCGCATGTGTAAATATAGAGTTGCTTAAAATAATTCATTTTTACTACTGTGCATCGCTACTGTGATACGAATTTTTGTTATTCTGTCTGACTATTCAGTGGCCTATTCTACTTCATCGATAATAGTTCAATACTTCATTTTTCTTTCGTTTATACCACATATGTATACGATGAATATACTTAATTTGTTTATTATAAACACATATTAACGAATTTGTTTAGGAGGTTAGTTTTACATACATATTATCCCATCTAATGAATCGATAATATACATAATCTTTCTTACCCGGTTGATTACACACGTAACTTGTTCTATTATTCTAATCTTGCGTGGGATATGTTCAAGCAATCTAATCATATGCTCAACCTGTCCTTCACGTCTGTTATATAAAGCTCTGTTCTACTCGCTTGATCGTATCCGCACCTATTTTACTAGTTCGATCGCGTGCGAATTCTTATTCTACTTATTCGACCATGTATCTACTACGCTTGACTTATCAAGAGTTTTAACAGTTTACATAACAATCGCGAATTAATGCAAATTTCATATAAGGAATCAGATAATTTATAAAACGATAAACGTAGAAAATATAATATTGGTAATTTTTTGAAGTAATATTACTTTGTACTTTGGATTTTTGGGACAAAATAGAAAGATTCCGAATAAAAGCAGCATCAATACAAAAATAAATATCACACGATCTCCAACTGCACAGCGTACATAACGTTATGTAGATAAAATATATAAATAGTATAATTAGAAATTATTGCGTCATTCGCTTTATTCCTTATTCACATTTTCATTTCTTTCGATCACTATAAGATACTATAAAAGGTAAGAAATTTAATACAATGAAGGACTTCAAAGCAGTAAGAGAATACTTTGCGTCAAGATCTTAACAATATTTCAAGAGAGAAGTTAAAAAATTGCCGAAAAGTTGAAATATAGAAGAAAAGATAGTTAATATACCATTCATTTATAAATAAAATATTCGTATTTCAAAATCATTTAACATTATAAAGTTACATACGTATATGTATAGTGACTACCATACCTGTCACAACAACCTTTATAAGTGGATAATTTTTTTAAAATTGGGTCAAACGAATTGCGTTTCTTTTAGAACTTAAAAGGATTAGTTTACTAGATGACGTATAAAAAAGTGGCAAAGAACAAAGTAAAGATATTTTTCAACCCTTTTACCTGGCCTTGCAATGGAGATTTAAATGATACATTTTGAACATTTATATGAGTTTTGTACACGCTAAAAATTTCATCGAAATCAGTTAACGTTGCTACGAGCTGTAAACGGTTAAAAACGGCGAAAATCACGGCTTTCGCGACTTTCGATATAAAATCTACACCTTTCGATGGCTGTCGCTTGTTTCCGCATCGACTGATTTCGATAAAATTTTCAGCATATATATAACTGACATAAATGTTTACAACGCGTCGTTTACATTTTCATTACAAGCTCAGATAAGGAAGTTGAAAAATAGTTTTACGACATTTGCTCTTCTCCTCCCGAATTTTTTTACTACGTCATCTAGTAAACTAATCCTCCAAACTTCTAAAAAAAAAACACCCATCATTTGGTCCGATTTTAAACTACTTATTCAGTACCAAAGGCTATTGCAATAGATTTGGGAAGCACTGTATGAACACAATACTATTGGAATTAATAATAATAGCGCGGCGAGAAAGGTAAAAAAATAGACAATGATATTTTTTGACTTGCAATGAACTTCTTTAAAAAACGACAGTGTTCTTCGCGGGGATAAAGCACAATTATCAGTTGATAAGAGGCCCTCCATCGTCGCGCGGGGAGAGCCGTGATTTCTTGCTCGTTGATTTAAGATTTCTTTTCGCCCCGGTGAGCCGCGATGGTCGACAATATTCTTCGATTGTTTCGCGGAACTTAGCCGTAGACGAACTTGGCTGTGTTTTTAAAGGAGCACTCGAAACCACTCTTCCCCTGGCCGAGAAAAGTAGCGGGTCTTTCTCTTCCCGCGAACGCGGCGTACTAACTTATTACGAAACAATTTGCAAGTCTTATGAGAATGGTTGAGAGGGAAAGCTAGAACGAGGGGGAAAAAGAAGAACGACCGAGACCAGAGAGGAAAGAAAAAGAGACACCGAGGGACGGAGGCTTAGAAAGTAGGTAGCTTTTAAAGACTTTTAATTCGAGAGCGAAATGCCGGCTAGCTCCATCGTGTAATTTAAAGAAAATGCTGCTGCGAGATGTAGTAAAACGCTGTTTTCTAGTTATTTAAATGTTTTGAAAGAAAAAGAAGTATATAATAATAATAATTATAGAGAAAATATAAATAATAAAAATAAATTTGATAGATAGTCTAACGATTAGAAATAATAAGCATTAAAATGCATCTCGCAGGATGTTTGAAAAAGTTGAAGTCAAACTTCAAAAATATATAACAATTGAAAGAAAAAAAAATGTCTTAATAAATGTCAAATATCATTAGACGTTTCCAACCATGAGCTTAAAACGAAGTGAATTTACATATATTGTTAAGAATTATTTTCTTGCCTTGATGGATACTTTATGCTCCAGGCTCTGATTTTTTTTAAACACTGTTAAAGAAGAGGAAATCCATATTTTTAAGAAATTATTAGCTTTTCACATCGTTTAAACGAAAATTCTAGACATCAGAGGATGATCAAAGTTTCATTTTCACTAACTATTGTTAACCCTGTATTCCAATCCCCAATTAAATATTACTGGATCATAAATGAGCACAATAGTCGAGTTTGGTCTACGTTAGCGCGCTAAATTAACAACGTCCTTTAATATGTAAATTATAGAGTATTAAATAAAGTTAATTGTAATTTATTAAATTTATTAAATAAAATTCACGAGTCTAGTCCAAAATGACCAACTATTATACACGTACATAATAAAATTTAATTCATCTGTAGCGAGAAACTATGGTATTTATAACGCCGAAATACCGAAATACCGAAATCTTAGATTTTATTGACGAAAACGCAGCTTCCGTTGCTGCTATACTACAAAACGATTATAACAATTTTCATAAAAACCATGCACACACGAGAAACATCGTACACCGTCCCAGTTTCATTATACCGGCGTACGCGAATTAGGGTAAAATTAGCCTTCTCTTAGAGCAGGGTGAACGAGGAAATCGATAAACGCCGATGATACGCGACATCGCGGTTGAATTTCCTTAATCGAGCAAACTATGGGCAAGTTTCACAGGTAACGCTGCATTTTACTGATTACACAGTGTGGCGTAGTCCGTTTCATAGGCATGGTTCGATTATTCATCGTTCACAAGACCGGCCATTTGTCTTTATATGTCCGATCGTGGGCCATAAACACGAAGGGGAGTTGAAAATACATCAAACCTTTTCACGTGAACGTATTATGTTGCACGATACGCGATCTGCAGAGATTTCGTGCCGTGTAAGATGATAATTTCGCGTTATAGTACATGGATGAAAAATAGAGAAAAATAACAGACATTAGTCTGGTTTCGTTACTGACCAACGGAATTATTTTTCAGGAGTTGAATGTTATAACGTTACCTTAATTTGCGTAAGTCTTTTCTTCTCCGTTATTTTTCTAGATTGTATATCCGTTTCCACGTGCTGTACAATTATCACGAATTTGCAATGTTAATTCGCATATACCGTGTTCCCTTGACATCAACCATCATCAGATTCTCTAATTACATCGTATCCATGTTGTTTCTACGACTTAATTGCACACGTGCGTATATACACGTTATCTACTATGCCAGACTGCAATCAAATTCAGATAGAATATTTCTGCTCTAAGACGGGTGGATATCGCTCTGAGAAGAGAAACTTGAAGAGAAACATTCTAACGTTTTGACAGAGAGACTCGTTATTAACCTATGAGAGTGATATATTTCAACCTGATGTGTTGTAATGTCCACGTGATACGTATAATTCATCAAACAATAAAATTGCTTAAGTACCTTATACTTGTTAATATTTATGTACCCTTGCTATAATATTAAAATTATCAAAACTTTGACAGATGTGACTTTGTATAATTTATATGCATGATAATAATTCTTATATCCTAATTTATCTCAAGAGAAATGCCAAGTTTCACAGAACGTATAAAACGGTCCATTAATTAAAAACCATCGACTAATTACTCTGTCTATACTGTATAGTTTTACTCTTTGCTCTGATGCATCGTGTGATATTAAAACAGCTCGAAAATCCGGGGACAGAGGGACTGGTTTCTTCATAATTCCTGGAATTGTCGAAGCGTTAAACGCGGTCATTAATTGGCAGCCGATCAAACAGCTCGGGACACTCGCGAAAGAGATGAATTCTCATACGAGTATCAGGCGAAAGTCTGTGGGCTCGACTCGTTTTCACACTCCATTTGGCCGCGTAATTTGCGGGCTGTCGTTTTCAAACGAGTCGAAAGTAATATTCCAACCCTGTGTCGACCCTGTTCCGACGCAAACACCGGAAAATCTTTGACGTGCCGTCCCTGTGAATGTCTTTCGCACGCCGTAGCACAGTCTTTTCTCTTTTTTTCCGCCTCTCTAACAAACGCATACACGGCACCGTCCATTATTCGGCTACGGTGCCCCGTTTTAATCATGCTCCGGCACTTACTCGTCTCGGTTTTATTCTACGAGTTCTCCCGACTGCACCGGGGTCAACGTATACTTTTGTCCCTCTCTACCCTCTTTTCATTCGGTTTTTTCTTTCGCTTTTCTTTTACTTTGTCCTGTTTCTTCGTCTGTCTGCTTCTATCCGTCCTTTTCGTTTCTTCTTTCAAGGTTCTTTTTGTTTCTTCTCTTCTTGTATTCTACAAATGAGACACAACGACGATGCTGGTCTTTTATCCACGGAGAAAAGTCTAACGTAAGTCAATTTCACTGCCGACGCGATCAACTATTTTTGTCTACTCCATTCCGTTGACTCTTTGATCTCATCTCGATGACTTTTGCATCGCTGCAAAGAATACTTTGTTTCGGTGATCGCACGTGTCGAGATATATGCAGTTTTCTTGTCAGTATTAGGGGGGTTGTAATTAGCTTACTTTTTCTGGATCGATCTGCAGTTATTTGAGCCCTTTTGGAGGATTACCGAGAACTGTTGTGTCTCCTTTGTAGATCACTGCTGACCTAGTTCTTTTCTTCGTCAGTCGCCTGCCTTTTGAGATACCTTCTCCACCAATCGAACGTTTGTAGTCTTATTTGAATATCGTATATTTTATTTCCAATATGTATTTGTCCCCCTGGCCATTCTGTATGTGAATATCGTTGAATAATTTGAAATTGTTTTCGTACTTTTTTTTTAAATCAGAATTATATATAGAGATATCACGAAGAAACATTACGAAATATTAATTTCACGGAAACTGAGGTTTCGAAATCGAGAAGCAATTTATCAATTCGTCGAACAAATTGTAGCAATTACTAGTCGATCAGCTATCGAAACGAGACAAGGATATACAGAGTCATCGAAAAAAATCTCCCTTCGCTCGGCAATTTTTATATTCTCCTTATAATTCTAAACTAATCAATACCTGTTCGCTCAAAATACGGCACAGGCTTTCCAATTGAATAAAAAATGCACGAACGAAAATAAGTCTAAAATAAGATGCTAATTAAGATCATAAAATTTTCCTCCAATTCATCCGCATACTATTCTCAGTTTTTCTATTATTTTTATACTTTCCAAGCAAACAAAGCAGTCCCCTCAAAACATGGAGCATATATCTGCCCATTAAGTTAAAGAAAAGAAGAAATAAAAATAAATATACCGCGATAAACCATAAAACAAGAAAGTAAAGTATTATGTAAAGCGGAAAGAAAAATTAACACGGTTATAACATTCTTCGAATTTGTTTCCATGATTTTATCAAATTCGATATTATTCTCATATTTTCGCCAATCGATAATAACCTTCAAAACACAGACCATCGTAATACAGAATTAAATTAGGAAACGAAGAAACGAGTATAAGGCAAACAATCAAGAAAATACAGAATTGAAGTATTTTAAGAGTTAAGATACTGAGGTGTAAGTGTTGTCCGTAATGATTGTGTAGATCTGGCTGTAGATGTCGCTGATAGGGTACAGCTATTTTTCTTCTAATTTAGATGCGTGGAAGAAAAATCGGACTCCGGTCGCCGGGATTCGAGAACCCGGGTCCCGAACGATCGTAGCCTAAGGCGCTAACCACTGCGCTGCCGTCGTCCAACACTAGTTAGTGTCGAGTGGTGGGATATCTGCTGTTGAGTGCCGCCACAGTACAATAATATAAAATTCTCGTTGAGTTAAACTGGAGGAATAATCGAAAATTGCATGGTGGTCGTTAGACGGACAATTTCCTTGGAAAATAACATTTTCGTCGGGAAACCTGTACCGTGGATGGAATAGCATGCAGGTGAATAACGATGACGTCGGCGTGCAGTGAGGCAAGAATACATGGTGAGTCGTGAAAAGATTTGCTCGCCCCTCTACCAAAGACGTCAGCCAGTCCGGGATTTTAAAGGGAAACGTCTAAGCGAGTGCCGCCTTTTAACTGGCGGAAAATTACGCCGAGGAAAACGGATTTATATACGAGATGTCGTTGTGCAACAATCCGGCACATCTCGGTTATATCTGTCAATGGAAATTTCTCGCGAGATCCTTGCTCTACGATCGATCGTGAATTTTTATTGAAACGGGAAATGCCGATCTACATTACGCTTCCTTTTAGTCTGTAATTGTAATCTCATTAGGGATAGCTTGTTAAAGTTTACTTATCTTATAACTTTTATCTTCTGAGATTTCGAAGTTTAGTTTTCGAGATTTAATCAATAAACTATAATAGATTTCGTCAGTAAATAAATCTTTAATTAGTGATCTTTGAAATTTGAAATGTTACATAAAGTTGCTTCATGTGATAATATACTATAATTTAAAATATATCGTTTGCAGAATTTTACTTATAGATTTCCTGAGATTTTGAAGTGTAATTAAAATATAAAGATATATAAAGATATACAATAGATTCATGAAATCTGTTCAATGAATAAATTTGCAACGAGTAATCTTTAGAACTTGAATTATATTCGTAATGTTATATTCGTAAAATAAGTATAGTCCAAACGTTACTTATGAAGCTGCTTTCTGCGATGTTACAATTTATCAAATTTAGCATTATATCATTTTCAAAATAACATTTGATAATTTTTCGGATAATTAAAAAAATTGTCTTAAAAAATTATTTTTCGGAAAGTAATTTTCACTCTATATAATCACATGAAACGATTCATACTGTTTTCATCAATTCTTTTTCGTTTCAGCGCTACTTCAGCTAATCCTCTAACAATTATCCTTCTTCTGAAATCATCCTCGAAACGTCGAGTTTCCAAGAGTCATTGGCGCATTTGCATACTCGTGAGGCTATTCATCGTGTCTTTTGGAAGCAATCATTAATTTCAATTCTGGTTTCTATAAATGCTGACAATCCTAATTCCAATACGAGATCGCGATTAAGTATTTGCGTGTCACGTCGACAAATTTCTCCCCGTATAATCGACAATCGATCGTTCCATTTTTAACCAACACGTAACGCCTCGTTGAAGACCATTGAACTTATTCTTACCTTCGATCTTCCCTCGACACGTTTCTCTTGATTCAACTGAATCCAGGCGTCCCATCGATGTCTGTAGACGGTCAGGGTGTTCCATTCGTTCAGCCTCACTGTTTGCGTGCTTCTAACTGTGCCGACTCCGCTCCCACAATCGAACCTTCGAATAAATATCAATATCTCGTTACTTTTGCTTATTGCAATGAAATAATAAATTTCCGTGAAATTTATGCGTAAACCTTATTTGAGTAAGAATATTTGATTCAATAAATGTCTCGTAAAATATCAGCTTATTTTTCTGATATTTATGTAATAGATTTTTCCCTGATTCATGCATAATATGTACTTTGTTTTAATGTTAAAAGTCTCGTAGAATTGCATCTTATTTTTTTTTTGGTATCTGTGTCGTAAATTTTTCTGCAATATTTGCATAATAATTTGATTTCAGCATATTTTCCCGGCATTTGTATCATAATTTCTTGTATGATTTATATATAATTATATAATGTAGATTGGGAGAAAAGTTAAAACTCGAGATCGTGAGATTATGTATGACATTTTAGCACATTTTATACATTTTACACATTTGTGTAATCTTTAGTACAGAATATTAAATTTTGTGACAGAATATTAAGCTTTCCGATCGTAAGTGTTTTATAGGTTTGGAATTAAAGACGAACAAAGCATTTATTCCCTTTTGAACATGGATAGGACGATATATTTTTAATATACAGTCATGAAATAGTAAGAATTTTATTCGATTGTCAAAAAGATTGCAATTCTTATCCGATTATTGCCTTCGATTTTTCTTCTGTTTCAACGTTTCACTTCAATTTTTCCAATTACGTATCCCTCATTGTTCGAGTAACGCCATTTATCTACCAGCAGGAAGTGTGGTTTCCCGCGAAACAGAGAAACGTATGAAGTCGGTCCAGTATCTCAAACACGGATCTGTAAGGTTTCATTGGCGCAAGAATCGTTCGTAGACTGTTAGAAAAACTTATTTCCGGTATAATGAATCGCGTGGTACGTGAATCTGAAACATGTTTCTCTATCGTGAAAAATAGTCTTTCGAGCGCTTTGAACTTTTTCAGTCGAAGCATCGGATAATTAAAGATGAAATTAAAGTGAATTTCATATAATTTATGAAAATATACAGTTTCGAACACTTTGATAGATTCTTAATACACATCTGGAGATCTTTTAAACATGCAAGGTATTGATTTCTATAATGCAAGTTTGTATCCTCACCTATAAGACGATTAAATACCACGAATGAATACAAAAAATAAAATATTTGTGGCTATGAATAGGAAGCTGAATTTTACAAAAGTTTATATTATACAAAATATTTCTGTACTTCCAACAGATTCGAACGTTAAAATACATTTCTATACATACTCATAATAAATCGAGACATTTAGAAATCCATTTATGCACTTGGAATCGCACCATCACGCAATTACTATTCTTATCGTTTGAAAAACTTTTCCCAATTCAAAACGGAACACGGAACAATATTTAAAAATTATTGAGCGATTTCCGATTGCCATAATCGATCGATCATTTTCAATTTGAACGTTTCAATGTATAAACTAGCTAATCCCACGTTTCAATGTATAAACTAGCTAATCCCACGTTTCAATCTTGCGATATTCTTAAACAACGATCTGCTGAGTCGATAATACAGAATTTACGCGCGCGTCGACGCGAGAATGAAAAAGCATTATATCTATTAACTATTCCATAACAGGGACGTCAATCAAAGGTTGGAAGCACGAGATTAATAGTCATGACGAGCAAGCCTTCGCGCGAGGCGAGTTCTCACCAATATCCTCGAAATTTTTACCGATGAGAAGAGAGGAAGAATTTGTTGAAACGAAACGATGCGATCCGACGCTGCAATTACTCGTTTGCGGCGTACGGTGCAACGCATCGATTGTATATGGTAGATAGAATGCCGTATGTCCGTCATTGTCTTCACCGATTCTTTCGCTCCTTCCGGTACGACGATAATGTCCGATGTCATGGAAACGGTCCAAGAATATTAACGCCGCGACCAGAAATTGAATGTTAAACCGATTACGATGCTAACTATACCCGAAACGATTTCTTGAATTGTTAGGATTTTATTATACTTCTCTGGTTGAATGTGTATAGTGGGGTGGAACGAAATATTTGATATTATTTCTTTAATTAGAGATAGTTCTAACAGTCTTCTATTGTACTATACGAAAGAAATAAAAAGAAAGATACGTGAAAAATTTATGATGTAATGAAAACAAGACGTATACCGGATAAAAAATTATTTAAATTCTAAAAAGAATGCACCGTAATAAATCTATAAAATTTCTATGCAGAAATTACGAATTGGTCATTTTCATCAGTATAGTAATTTTGCTATTAATCCTGAAATGCTACAGTAAAATGTTATTCATTCTTCAATTATTTTATTTTAATTGTTTTGAAAAAGCAATCTGTGAGAGATTTCGTTATATTTTTGGTAACTTTCCAGTAGAAAGCAGGAATAGGTGTGTATTAGTTTGAAGTGGTTGTTATGTTCACAAAGTCGTGTTACGTTCAACCATCTAAACTGTATTTTCACAGTTGCGACATTCACATATTCGCGTGATCAGTCGACTGTTGACCACCGAGCGGGACGGACCCCTCGGAGCGCGCGTCGGAGTAGACTAACACCCACTAAAGTAGAAGGACCAAGTGACAAAATAGTGACAAAAAAGTGAAAAATACGGCATCGACATCATCTCCATAAATACAAATAAGAACAAAAAGAAAATAAAATAAGATAAGACAAAATAAAACTGTACAAAAAAATAAAAGCCACCGATTATGAAGCCAAGAGCAACGAAACGGAACCCACCGTAGACCCAATGAAAAAAGCCTCCAAGAGAAAAATAATTATACATAAAACAGCCAGGGAAATCAACAGTATCCTAAGACTCCCCGCGCAAAAGACGCGGAAACTCAACCCACAACCTAACCTGGTTGCCAGGGCAAAAAGCCTAGCAACCGTCCCAGGAAACACAGTTGTAGATCATCACCCCAACCAAGAAGAAAAGGCTAACGAAACCAAAAACATGAAGCCCACAAGAGCTACTTCGCCTCCAGCGATAGTAACAAAAAATAGATTCAGCATATTACAAGCTGAACCAGAGCCCCATCCACAACCGGGACCATCAAGCTACCCCACTTGGAAATCAACGCTAGAACAAATAAGAAAGAAAAACGAAACATTACGTGGCAAAACGGGAAGACACGGTCTCACCACGTCACCGGAACAATCGGCGCAGCAAGGGCGACGCACCCCACCGTACAACCCAGGAGGCCCGGCGCCTCCAACACCGCCAAGGGGGGACCGAGCACCGGACGGACGCCCCACCGGATGCTCCGCGGAGGAACGCACGAGCACCCCACCCACCACAAGAGACAACAGGCCGCCACCCATCAACATAATCCTACAAGACCCTAAGGACACCGTAACGCTCATAGAGAAAGTAGCGGACATTAAACAATTTCACATTAAAAGAATACACGCAGGTAAACACGCACTCTACCTCCAAAACCTACCCGACTTCCATAAAGCGAAGCAAACACTCCTCTCAGCGAACACAACCTTTTACACATACACACCCAAAATAGAGAAACACCATACATACTTGCTAAAAGGTTTAGACAATAGCTACACGGAAACAGAAATACTCACAGACCTACAAGCTCTACAAATAGACGACGTCCAGTTTACAAAAGTTTCACGATTTACGACAAAAAAATCAAGGGAGGACAATATATTGCTCCCAATCTACATAATACAGCTATCCCCCGACAGCAATATAAGCAAGCTACTAAAAATAAACCATTTTAACTACTACAAGATAAAATGGGAAAAAATAATAAAAAAAACAGGATGACATAACTCAATGCCACAAATGCCAGCGACTAGGCCACACAGCGCAAAACTGCAACCTAAACTACCGCTGTGTTAAATGCAGTGAGCCCCATGGCCCAGGCGACTGCAAAATAAAAAGGGAAAACGCAGTAACCAAAGACAAAATATTCTGCGTCAACTGCAAAAACTACGGACACCCCGCGTCATACAAAGGTTGCCCCAAACTCGTAGAGCTTCGTAAAAAGCTAGCCGACAAAATCAAAAAAGACAAAGAAGCAAAGACACAACGGATTGCCCGAATAAGCCGCAAATACATCCCAGAACTAAAGTTCTCCGACGTAGCGAAGCAGCAAACAACACCAAATCAAATAACCAAAATCTTCCCACAATCAGCAAACTTAGATCCGCGTTCAAGCCAAAGCCCAATCACAACCGATAACTCCCCCCATCTAAACATCATAAACGTTATCGAAGACTTTAAAAAAGGTATCCTCCAAGCGTTAAAAGAACAACAAATGCAATTAAACGAAATAAAAAACACCCTATCAACGCACGAAGAAAGGTTCGACGCCATCTTCAGCACCTTCAATAGCACAGACGACGAATAACCAAAACACGCCAAACCAACAATCACAGCAAAAAACACATAAATTTAACCTAAAACATCTGAAAATAATCGCAATAAATGCTAACTCTTTAATCTCAAACCAAAAAAGATACAGTATGCTAACCCTACTAAATAAAGAAGCCCCCGATATGGTACTCATCTCAGAAACAAAACTAAACAAAAGACACAAGGTACACTTCAAAAACTACACCATGATAAGACACGACAGACCGAACGCCAGTCAAGGAGGAGGAACAGCGATCCTCATAAAAAACCCCATAAAACACAAAACGATCCTAATTGATAAAATAACAAGTTTCAGAACCTTAGAAACAACGATCATAAAAATAAAAATAAGCAATAAGGAAAATTTATTCATCACTGCAGCCTACGCAACCCACGGAAACCAGAAAGAATTTAACTGCGAATTCAATAACCTCTTCGAACTCTTGCAGCTCAATAAACCGGAAAACTACTATATAATAGCAGGAGACCTTAACGCGAAACATACAAGCTGGGAAAACGAAATAAACAACACGAGAGGCAACTTCATTAGAAACTGGCTAGACAATAAAAGCATCCACTACAAAACAAACCTATACAGCTCCGAGCTACCCTCTTACCCAAAAGGAGGCTCATACCTGGACATATGCCTAGCAGATGCGCGACTAAAATTCCAAAACCTACGTCCAAATAATACCGTAAAAACCTTAGCCTATGACAGTGACCATAACGCCCTAGTATTTCAAATTAACAAAAACACATCTGACTTCCTAACACTCGAAACCCAGACCGAGACACCCAGGTACAACTACAAAAAGACAGACTGGAAAAAGTTCCAAAACACACTCGAACAAAACTGCGACCTAAAGATCTACAACAACGTCAACCTAACAAACAGACAAATCGACTCATTCTTAGACGAAATAGAAAAACACACACAAATCGCTCTCCAAAAATCCGTGCCAATCATAAAACAAAAAAATTCATGCGAGCCCTATATAAACAATAAAATAAAAGATCTACAGCGAGATAAAAGCTACATACTGTCCAAAATAAACAATATAAAACTCAACTATTCCTACGACAAAAGAGAAGAATTAGAATTCCTAAAGTTCCTACTACACAGAATAAAAACGCAACTGAAACAAGAATTCGCAATTTCTATAAACCATTACTGGACAAACAAAATAAAAAACATCTCCAAGAACGACTCAGCCAACATGTTCCCACAAATAAATCAAATCTTTAGACCAAAAGAACGGGGCCCCACCCCACCTCTCAAATTGCCCCCAGAAAATGCCCCCCTCATCCAAGAAGCAGGTATAACGATACACAACACCATCAAAGACACCGAGGGCAACTTCATAATACCCAAAACAATAGAAAAACTAGACATCATCGGCACCCACTTTTCCAAAATACATACGCAAAACGAACACATGGGCCGAGAACAACTAAACAGAATTATCATCGCCGAAACAAACAAACTCAAAAATGAAATGGAACAAGACAAAATGCTAAACAAAACAGTCTGCACATTCTCAAACGAAAACACCGCAGACAATCCCAAACAACCAGATCCAGAAATAAACTACTTCACAAACTACAATCAACTAAACACAATCCTCTCCAAACTAAACAACAAAAAATCCTCCGGCTTCGACGGCATCCCAAACATCCTACTCAAGCGCCTACCGAACAAAATAAAATGGTACTACACGGTACTCTTCAACAATGCTCTAAACAACACATACTTCCCCAGAAAATGGAAAAAAGCCAAACTGATAGCCATAACAAAAAAGAACAAAGACGGCTCATCGCCCGCAAACCTACGACCCATAAGTCTCCTCCCCAACATAAGCAAAGTATTTGAAATAACCATAAACAACCCCCTAACCTCCTTCTGCACAAAAAACAACATAATCCCAGAGAACCAATTCGGCTTCCGACACAAACACTCCACAATCCACGCAATAAACAAATTCACGTCGGACATCTGCTGGGCCCTAAACGCAAAACAACGAGTAGCCGCCTGTCTAATAGACCTCGAAAAAGCTTTCGACACAGTCTGGATCCCAGGTCTCATATACAAACTGAACAAAAAAAAGTTCCCTAAACACCTGACTAAAATGGTCTGGGACATGATCACAAACAGAACATTCGTAATGACTGAAGGTTCACACTCATCAAGCAAAGAATTCTCCATAAAAAACGGTCTACAACAAGGTACAGTAAATTCCCCGTTACTCTTCAGTATCTACAACAGTGACTTACTAAACCT
Organism: Bombus vosnesenskii; assembly: GCF_011952255.1. NCBI lineage: Eukaryota > Metazoa > Arthropoda > Insecta > Hymenoptera > Apidae > Bombus > Bombus vosnesenskii. The sequence continues at coordinate 1,103,326 of NW_022882987.1, forward strand.
CTTTGATCTCAATACATCCACCCATAAACGCTCCATAGCCTTCGCAGACGACCTAATCATATACGTAACAGGCCGCAAAACCAAAACTATAAAAACGGAACTTCAAGAACTTTTTGAGAAAATAAACGACTATTACCACGCATGGAAACTAAAGATCAACATAAGCAAATGCGAAACCATACTGTTTAGACCCAAGTCAAGTGAAATCGGCCCAATAGAAAGAGAACACTGCAAAAAATTTCAGATAAGAGAAAAAACAGACAAAGGGGCCCTCATACCACACAAAAACTGCGTAAAATACTTAGGGGTAAACATAGACTACAAATTAAATTACAAGCAGCACACCGAAATTCAACTTACCAAGGCCAATAAAGCATTTTGGAAAATGAAAAATCTATTCCACTCCAAACATCTCGACAGGAAAGTAAAAATTCTATGCTATCAAGCACTAATCAGACCGATCATAACCTACGGCTGCCCAATCTGGTACAACATATCAGCCTCCCAAATGGAAAAAATTCGCATATTCGAAAGAAAATGCATCAGAGCCTGCTTGAGTACCTACAGATCCGAACACAGCGGATTCAAAAAATATATAAAAAACAAAATAATATACGACCTAGCCCACGTCCACCGCATAGACTGTCACATCCTAAAGCTAATACGAAACCACTTCGCGCAAGCGGCAAAGATAAAAGAAAATAGTTTAATCTTCAGTTGCTTATTTCCAAATGATATATACTACAAAAGCACTCTGACAACAGGCTACATCCCGCCAGAAGCTTTCCCATACCTTGACGGAAAAAACTACCTACAAGACCAAAATAACATCCCGATAATTTACCATATAAAAAGAAAAATAGGGACCCAAACTATACTTTACGAAGAAAACCTAGATGGCCAGTCCGCAGACACCAGATGGAGATACAACATGGCCCTCCCTCTGAAAGACACCAAAGACAAACATAGAAAAAATTCAAAAAAATATTGGTGGATACCGAATCCATAATAAAATAAGAGAGAAAATCCACTAAACCGATAAAACTCAATTCTGCCCCCGTACAACACAGGTGCAAACATTGTAATCACTGCAATTCGCCTTCTTTTAAAAGAAACTTATTTATTCAATATCCCCCTCCCCCTCCCCCTCCCCTTACCCCACCCCGCCCCCAAACACCACAGCACCCAAAAATATACTACCGAAGCGTCCTGTTTTGCGACCCAGTTTCCAGGACAAAAACAACAAGTAAGAACAAAATCACATAGAAGCTCCGCTCCTCCAGCGGCTTAAACCAAAAGATATATCCAACACGAAAAATGTAAAGCGTCAACAACATATTACAGCATGGCTACGTAGTACCGTTGCGTATCGGTACCTCTGCCTAAGATACCATTATATAAATTCACCGTTTATTGTGAACACTATAATGTATTCAAAATTGTATATTGGGTTTTAAATAAACAGCTTAAAAAAAAAAAAAACATATTCGCGTGATTTAAATTTTCCCCGGTATAGCGTTAATGGAGTTCCGTAAAGCGTAGAATTAGAGGGGTCACCATTGTACTTGTTAGGGTATACTTCCAGGGTTTAGTTTTGCCTTCGAGGCAAAATGTTTACGAACTATTCGAATAATTGGTAATTTGGTCGTAAATGTCTCCTCGTGGTATGAATTTTAATTAAACGTTTTTCCATAGGAATGATATTGTAAAGAGAATGTATGCATATTCTAATAGATAAAAAACTTTGGATAGCATTTTAAGCACACGATCATGTTCGTTATTAATCTATTAGTTTTTTTATTTAACTTTAATTGTAATTCCTGACTATTATTACGATAACTTGGATTATTTCAAACATTATAAAAATCTTTAATAATCATGAAGTAGGTTGAGCTTCATAATTATGACTCCGACAATTAACTTAAGTTTATAATGTCAGTAATTATTTTAAGTTCAGATCAAAATTTTGTAATAGAGTACTTTATAATATACATTATTACTATATATATATATATATATATATATTATTATTATTATTATTATTATTATTATTATTATTATTATTATAGTAGACGTATCTCCATATCATAGCAATTAAGATTAAAAGTGTCTCATACTTTTAACTTTTAACCTCATTTACATTCGAACGATCCGAGAATAATTAATAATCACGTCTGAAATAATTATGCATAACAAATTATCTGTCTCTATTAATCTATCGTTGTAATAATAATTATTTAATACTTCAGTTTATTTTTCGAAACGATTCTGCACGAGAACAACGAAGGACAGAAAGGAGCGTGCTTAGTCACGGTGGCAAGGGGTTGAGTTCTAAGTTGTGGTAATTATCACTGTCGGAGGGTAAACGACATGGTAATGAGAAATTTTAACGAGTTACGCTGACTGCACGTCGAAGCACGTAATTAATAACACGCTGCTTACCGCACACGTCCGCTACTTGTAAGTTTTAAGGCTGACCACAAGTACCTCGTCAATTTTGATTCTAATCTAACGAGAATAAGGCCTATATCGTTTTATGGATATAACAATTCCCTATATTTCTGATAGTTATACCGATCAACTTCATAAATTGAAAAATAAACAGCATAATAGTGACACAGTCTTTAAAATGTATCTTGGTATTTATAATTAATTATATCATCTTTTCGAGATGAATATTAACTATTAATATCGTACATTCTCATTTGGTAGTCAATAAATTTTATCTTATTTATTGAATAGCATTTTCTAAATTTGCATTTCCACTTGTGAGAAACAGATAATAAGAATGGGAAAAGGAAAAAGACGAAGAGTCATTAGTAAAAAAAATATTAAACTCTCTATTATACTTAACTTCGTATTACGATAAAAATTAATCAAATAATGAAAATAATTTGTGATGCCTAACATTGTAAACATTTTGCACACACAATTTTTAAAATACGAATAGAAGCATCGCGTATAAAGAACGATATAAAATCACATAACTGTAAGTGCAGTTTATTTTTATTTACGAATTCTTACTCGTAACGACCTATACCGGAAGCTTAGCACAACAGAATTTCTTCCCTTGCAATAAACATATATCTCAAAGTTTTTTATTTTTTACGCACCATACAAAGTGGCATTTAAAAAATATATTCGTGACAACGGGTCGTTGTTGTTACTATTACGAATACGTGGTCCGAAATGGTTTAAATTAAATAGCGACGCAAGCTACACTATGCATTCTGCATTCGTAGCGATCGTGAGAAAAGCCGATTAGCGAGCCAGAGGATACTCGAAGCCGAAACGAAAAGGCGGAAATTCAATTCCGGCCATTGTTGCAAGATAATATCCGGGAGAATCTAGTGTCCCTTAAAGTACGAAGATAAAAGCAGAAACAGCGGAAGAAATGGCGATTTTTATCGTTCAAAAAGTCGTGCACGTTGGCCTTGTTGGCAGTTTCCAAAAATGTGTGCGAAATAATTAAAAATTCCTCCGGTGGCGAAGATCGCAAGGGGTCGTGACCCTGACCTTGTTCGAGTGAATGCTTCCTCGCGATATGGTGACCCCGGTATGCAAGATGCACTTGACATTTTCGCGACGCTCGCGTCATTGCACAGAAGTCACGTACTTGTGGCTACATGCCTCGCATGAGCGGTGAATCACGATTGCTGACGTAGTAATTAATTTATGATCGATTAAGTATTTTTGGAATTTCGTAGATATTATTGTAATTTTGGTTAGGAGTTCGATAACTTTGGCAAAGAGTAAGGAGTTAAGATAATTTTCTTACATTTCTCATTTTTCTATTTTTCATACTAGTGGTGATACTAGATAGATAAATGTGTTCTTTATTTCTGCATAACAGCCAAGAAATTTGGTACACGTATGGTATTATTTTATTTTTTTATATTGTTATATTTATAGCTTTTTCTTATTTTTTTCTGTTTTATGGTATTATGCTGATTTGATAATAATTTGCGCTATCTATATACATATGATAAAATAGAAGTTGTATCTGCACATTAAATAATAAAAAGAAAAAAGAAACAGCAATGCACGAGTAGCTCAGAAGCTATGGAATCAAAAAAATTAATTTTTGGAATTTTCCTCTGCTGTTTGTTTGTCCGTTTGTACTCGCATCACGTAAGAACTACTGAACATATTTTGATGAGGTTTTATCTATCTATAGCCTAGTGTCTAGGAAAGAAAATAGGATATGTTTCATCTTGATCCGTTTTGTAGAAGCTGAGAAATAACCTGGCATCTGAGTTGTATGCGCTCCCAGGTCAAGAACCTTTTTACAATTTAATAATTTTTACTGCGGAGGATAACTGTTAGTATGAACGATACGTAGGTGTTTCATTCATAAAAATTTGCCTGTTTAAAAATTGTTTCGTACATTAGTAGACTACACGAACGACGTCGTGGGCAAGAACTGCGATAGACGGAATTATTTTCACTATTGAATCTCTTTTCGACGTCCTTTCCATTGTTTGTTTTTCATAGCTGGGATTATTTATCGATGGATCGATCGGATATTTTTTATCGGTGAATTTTTTTTCTGACGTTATTCAGCTGATCTTTGTCATCTTTGAATTTCCTTTTTAATGCCCCCTAACTGCTGTTTCTCCTGTGTTTTCTACTTCCTCTCCTGTGTCTTTCTAATTCATTTTTAGTTGCATTATTGTTCTATTCTTTTTATTAAAAAAATTATCTTTTCCGTTCATTATTTTATGTTGCATTGTTTCCTTTCATTTAAACGATGATTTTCCCGTAGCGTCTGCCTTTTTGTATTTGAAATTTTTTTTACGTGCCCTTATCTATTACTGGAAATTTTCTTTCGATAGGGCAGATTTTTTATAGCTATGGAAGCATTATTTTCATTAGGTATTATATTTCGTTCCCACAGTACGAAATCTCTGCAACCATACGAAGGTACTACTGAATGATACAAAATTATATATCCAGTATGTAGACGCAATAATAAACGCTCTGCTATACAAATAATACCTTCTGTAGCCACTGTATACTTTAGCAGGTCAAGTGTTAAATAGTTTCATCCGCTCCCAACACATATTTCACGCGACCGGGCGAGAAGAAAAGAGAACAGCAGCGAATCCACACGGTTTCTTTAACAGAATCTTTTGGACACTATCCAGGACCCAATTTCTATTTTCGTCCGATCCTCGGCTCACGCGATATTACTTCCGTTTCGAGCACGCTCGTCGTTCGACCGTGCATGTAACCGTAATGCGGACATCCGTGTACGTGAAAGTGATTCTTTGAGCTTTCGACGAGAGAGAATCCTCGTCTGACTAACCCCATCCTCCCTTCATCCTGGTCGAAAGACACAGCCTCGCAGTGACGGGATACGTGCACGCGGCTTAACCGAAGAAAAGACCACTCAGATTGGATAGGTAAGCCGGAAAACTCGGGCGGCGAGATTTTGTTCCAACGTTGAAAGCGAACGGTAACTACATGGCCGCATATAGGATCACGCGGATGCTTCTTTCAGGCTCGGCTGGCTTGCGAGAAGATTTCATTTCATCTAAAAGCGACGCCCGCTCAAATCATCGCCGTTTCTACTCAGGACGGTACTTTATATCGCTGATATATTGTGACCGAACTGAACTGTGTGCGCAAGTGTGATTAATAACAGGTTGACTGAAAATTTTTGTGGATGGAAATCTTTAGTGGTTGTGATTAATCGGTGAAGAATTTTTCGAATAGAAGATTTTTCGATATTTCGGAAAATGAAATTCATGTAATTGGAATTTTTTAAACACATTTGCTTGGGCGTGTGTCGCTAAAGGAGGAATATCGAATCTTGAAGATATCATAGAAATTGGCATATTTTGCTGTAAGTGACAGGTCGGCTTGTACATTGAGATTTTTAATGGTTCCAACTTATTGATTAAGAATTTTTGATGCAGGAAATGTAATTAATCGGTGAAGAATTTTTGGAATGGAAAATAACAGATATTCTATTGAACGAGATTTAAGAAATTGGAATTTTTAGAAATGCTTGATTTTTTATCAGCGAGTTTCCAGTGATGAAATATTGAATCTTACAGATATCGCAGGGATTGGTATATTTCGCTGCCAATGATAAAACTGATCGTGATATGAAACTTTGATGGTTCTGATTAATTGATGATGAATTTTTTCGATAGAAGGTAATGGATATTTTAGAAAATTATAAAATTGGAATTTTTAGAAACACTTGGTTCGTTGTTACCGCACAATAACGTTAGAAGTGCTTCTAATAATGAAATCTTAAATTTTGCGATTTTGAAGGAATTGATAATGGTCGATTATTAAACGTAAAGCTGGCGTTTTAGCGATCGAGATAGAGTAAGCTTGATTTAGCTTTTCATCTGCCATTCAGATGAGTTTTGTCAATTCTTCGATTGATTAATGCATTCGACGTTCTGCATTGATATATGTTCAGCAGAACGATAAATTCCACGATCAATCGTTTGATACACGGTTAATGAATTATGGAAACGAAATCGACGAACAATGAACGATTATCGTGGCAACGTTGAATAAGTTACGCTCTTTATTCAAACGAAATATCTATGGAGACTGTGTTTCGATTCTGTCGACGCGGTTATTTCGATAATTAACTAGAAACTTTTTTTAACTCTTGAGTTGGTGGATGCGCGCTTCAAGATATGAAATTTATTTAATATTTAACGAAACAATGTGTGTACGTCACACTAAAATATTTTTGCCAATTATACAGACATTTTTATATGTGTATGTTCAAAAGGGAAATTCTGGTAAGGAAGTTTCTCAAAACCCACAATTTCTAAATTCTGCAATCGTTTAAAATCTATAAGAATTGTTCTAAACTTCGGACAAAAATATACGTTAAATCGGGATAGAATATTTATAATTTGTATATTTATAATTTGTATATAAGATTCTAAATTAAAACGGTTTAACGAATTTTTAGTAAACTTTCAAATCTCTAAAGCAACAAATTTTTGAAGAAATAAAATGTCGTACAGCGCAAAGAAAAACTTTTGTAGTAGACTTTCCAACGTTCGAAGTCCCTAAAGCCTAAAATTGCAGGTTTCCGAATGATCGTGCTACTCTTTCAAAGAATATTTTTCCTAATTAATAATTTTAAATTAAAGGGACACGCGCTATTCTCGAGAGAGAAATTCTTACAACAGAATTTACAAAGCATGAAAAAACGTTACGTTACACTGGGAAGAAAATATTTTTCCTAACTCCGCGGGTATTTTCAAAGAGGTAGAGTTTAAATTAAGATGTAACACCTTGTATTGCAGTGAAAAACTCTCGCAACGGAGTTTGCAAAGCGCTTCGTAAGCCGTAGCTAATGAAAACTTCGACTGGAACGGTAAACGACAACGCTAGCGTTAGGAAATACGATCAGCACGTCGACGTGGCGAACTTTCGGGAGAGACTCGAATCTCCGAATTCATAAATCGGCCCCCGGCCACGGCTACTACTCACGAGTTATTAGCTGTGCACAAAAAATTAGCTTATGAGCGGAATTCTTAATTAACGACCGCGTCAAACGACACATTCAAACGACGACACCGATGTTATAGTGGCCGGTGAACAGCGTATGCCGTGAAGAACAGCTCCGGAAAAGTTCTTCACTTTGTCACGTTTCCTTCCTCCACCGTTAGGGAAATATACTGCTGGCGAACGCGATGCTTTAACGAGGTCTTAAGGCTAGTTTTCACGTGACGAGAAGTGAAATTCATTCAGATACTGGCTATCGTGAGAAGGTAAGACTATTTTAATTTCTGTCAGCGGGATGCGAGAGCATGGATCGTTTTTCATGAGAATTTTCGTTCGGGAAATTGTTTTACCGATGGATGAGCTTATATGAACGATTTTTCAAGTTATTTAGCGCCACTGATCTATAATTGAAATTTGGAAGTTCAATCATTAATAACTGTCAGTTAATGTGCGTGTTTGAGTTTTTTAATTATTTCGTGTGTTTGTTTCTAGCTGGCACATTTAAATTGTTTCTGTTTGCGATATGAATTATTAAAGCGAGTTGAAATAAAACGATATATTGCAGTCGTTGCTCGTTTCTCGTAGAAATCTCCCTCGTTCGATTGAAATACAAGGATTTAATTATTAATAAGTTGCATTTATTTCATCTATTATTTAAGTCGTTTAATTTATCAATTTATTTTAGTATTTGTTCAATTTATATTATCATTTAATTCATTAAATGTAAATTGTTCCGCTGTCTGGGACATAAATTGTTCGAGTTGGAAATTGTAAAAATATAGTATCTTGCATATTACGAAATTTGTAATTTGTAATTTATATTCATGCGCTTTTTGTAGATTTTTATGCACGCATATGCTCATTGTTGGCATATTTTCTGTATATATTTATATGTATAATATACTGATTTCTTTTTTTTATATTTTTTATATGTTCTCTGGCTTGTTATCTTATTATATATTATATAATACACTACTAAATTAACATCATTTGAGAAAATCCAATCATTTTTTCCGATTGCACCTCTTCCAATCTCACTTTCTCTATCCTCAGCTCTCTTGTTCCGTACTTCAAAGCTCCGATCTTCACGAACCTCTTTGACTTCCTTGTGATCATTACGAATAATAAGTCTATTCTCGCCACTTCACTATTTCCAGTGCTTGTTGCAGGGCCACGAAACAAACGAGAACGAAAATTTCCCAAACGAAATCCACACGCGAACAACCCACGAATAATTAAAAATCCTTTTAAAAGCAGACTGCAAACGCAGCAAAGTACACGCTACGATAAATAGGAACTAAAGTTTCGCAGCAGACTCGGATATAAACTGAATTAAAAAGGAATAACTTCCAAAATTATTACTCCTAACATTTTTTATTGAAATGAAGAAAATTAATTATGAAGAGAGATTTTAGACAAATTATTCTTTGATCGTGCAGCTTTGATCGTTGACCTAAAGCGCCACTCGAATTAAAATTTTGTATGTTCATTTCTGATCTCATGTATTTTATATTTTATATATTTTCGAAATTTTAACTTAATTTCGTAGTAATTAATTTCATAATATTTTACAACATTTATTCAATAATTTTATAATAGTCGATCGATATATTATCTATCTTAAACATTCCTAAAATTTCAAATTCATTTCGTAATATTCAATTTTACAATAATTACAAAGTCGATATAGCTATTGAATACGTTCCTAATAATCTATTTTGCAACATTTCCAAGTATCCGATTAATAATTTGAAAATATCTAATCAATACGTTAATTTTACATATTCTTAAAATTTCAAATCAGTATAATAAGACAAATGTAAAGAAAGGAAGTCCTTTGAGTCGCCTAAACGTAGATCAAGTAGCCGTATGCACGCGACAGTAACACGCGAGTATCCTGCCGACGTTCCAACGATGGAAAATTAATTCTTCGAGAGTAGACGAGCGCGTCTTCGCGACAAGTTTCATCGAACTTTATCGATCACACCCTGGCCCCGATAGAGCAAATGTGTCTCGCAGTAAATTGAAGCAAATCGTGGTTTCGCGCTATTCCTTTGATGTCCTACCGTTAATGGGGCAGTGAGGTTTCTAGGGAAACTTCCGTTATATTGGAGGAAGTTGCGGAAAGTTGGCATAATACAGTGATACATAGCATCAACGAGGTTGTGCAGTTTGCGGCAAACAAGCAACTCGTTATGCTGTTCCGATCGATCGAGTTCCATCGATGCGCTTGTTCATCGGCCACGGACTTCGATTTCCGTTTCTTCTTTTTCATTGGTTTTCGCGATCTTCATCGAATCAATTATTTAGCGGACTGCAGAAGTTAGCGCGGTTTATTGACGTTATCGATGGTACTAACGCCGACCGAATAATTTTAGGTATCTGGATTGTTGCGTATTTAGATGTTTGTCAGTTTGCGTGGAATACATTACTTTCGAATTTAAATTGGAATTTTGTAAGAACTGTGTGGAGAACTGATAACGATTAGATTGTGGATACGCGTGGAAATTTATACTTCTACAATTTAATTTATACGATATAACTTAATCGAAAGATATATAGGTTAACGTAAATTTAGATATGTCAGTTTCAGTAGAATTTAAGAGCAAGAATATATTCTCGAATTGAATTTGTAGTTTTACAATAATAGTATGCATGAAAACTTAAAGTCCTAAATTTCTGAACTAATAATTTTACCTGTAAAAACTACGAAGAAACTTTAAAATTTCCAAACTTTTAAACTGAAATTCTACCAAAAGACTCAGTCTATGAACTCGCAACGCTATAAAAAAAGACAGGAAGTTCGTAGATTTCCAATTATCATTCGACTTAAACAACTTGTTTCAGCCCCCTTTTCGTCTCAACCCCGATTACATTGGGAACCACACTGAAACTCTGATCGATCTCGGACTTTACGCTCCGCCTAAACTATTTACATTTACCGCAGCACTTTGCAACGACGCTTCGACGATGGTGAACCCGCGATTAACGAAGTAATATCGTTACCTGAACTCGATGAAGCCGTGATGCAGAATCAAGGCCATGAAGTCACCCTGAAGATCGTCCCTCTCGCCGGCTAGCAGCAGTATACCGTCCCAAGCCTCGGGCCGGAATTCCAGTTCTAATTGGACGTGCTTGTAAGCAGCCTTTAAAGCGGGGAACGCCAGCCAACCAGAGCCGGTAAATCGTGGTGATCTCACTTCGGCCTCTGCAAAGCAAAAATTACCATCGTTAGCCAACTCTCGTTATTATTATTATTACGCATCAGTCGCGACACGCGTTGACGCGCTTAATGCGCTTGACAAATTGTATCATTCGTCCTGGATTATTCACGACTGTCCTGTTCTTCGTACAATGATCTTATCAACTTATCCACGCTTCTATCGTCATTTGCAACGACTATTCGCATGATACTTCTAAGTCGTTGGCGTTAGCATAACGATTGGCGCTGCTATATGTTTTAGTTGCAACGAAGTTACAGTGGCTGATGAAAGTATTTGGATGCTTGTCATTAGATTGCAGATTTTGATACAAATTCATACTTTTCAGAAGATGATTAAAAAATGTAGAATCTCGCTAAAAAATTGTTCTATTTATCAGGCATTATAGAAAGTATTATACTTTGGATATTTGTGTGTTTTTTCATAATTTTATACTTCCAAATTTTCTATATATGCATAGAAATCCGCAGTCAACTTATCATGAAAAACTTCACGTACTTATACAATCGGTGTAAGAAGTATTCGTAGAGTACGTAACTTTAATAAAATTATTGTAGAGCATCATTTGGTAGGAAAATTTTAAGATATAAAACGTATATACATATTCTTACAAGTACCTAGAATAATTTTCAAACGAAGAAAAAAGCGATACTTACTTCCGTTATGAAGATATCAATAAATATGTAGAAAATAGTAATAATATATGCGTAACGAGCGTTACCTCTTCATAGAATAAAATGTATAAAAACATTTTAAGAAATAATCTAAGCGCAGAAGAAATGGGGTTGAAAGATAATTTCGTCCTGATGCAAGATAACGAACCGAAGCAAAATGCTACTAATACGAAAGAGTGGATTCTTACAATGTTCAAAAACACCTAAAAACACCTTCACAATCTCTGGATATAAACATTGTTGAAAACATATTGGATCACCTGAAACGAAAAATACTGAGTCACCATATTTCAATAAGAAATGATTCAAAGAGAATTCTGTTAGGAAAATAGAAAAATATTTCAAGTAAAGTATCCATCAATTTAATAAATTCAAGATCACGACGATTTCGAGTCGTAATAAGATAAAAAAGAAACCCTCCTAAGTACTAAAATAATTAAACTTACATGATAATATGATTTCTTCTCCTAAATATTTGGTAAGCTTTATTAATTTTTCTCATTAAACTATAACTGTACGAATACTTATCACGCACATATTTTTGTCACTTTTCTGATATTTGTTAATATTTTCGCAAAGTATGTAGATATCTCATATTATTTTTATGAACTTTTCTGCAGACTTGTAGAAACATGTACATATTTTTTATTTGTTAGAATTTCGTTAATTAAAGGTTGTTCTATAATATTTTTGCTGAAATTAATTACTGTACGAATACTTTTTATACTGACTGTATGTATATTACTAACACTGTAATGACTGCTCATCTATGTTCTGTGTTGCATTCTGAATGTATATATTTTTTTTATGACAGTAAAAATCTGTAATTTGGTGCGAAAAGTGCAAATATTTTTACAAAAATGAGTTAAACCCGGTATTGAGTTTGTAAGTAATTGAATATTCTATACAGAAAAACGGGGATTTCAAATTCTATCTAGAAATGACTATAATAGCATTTTTATATGGTAATATCAAAATCTTGCATTAAATAAAGCTTTTAGTGGTTTTAATAAAAAATACCAAAGTCAACTTAAAAAATACAAATAGCGTAAAGAATTAATTCTCTCTTTTTTGTATCAGAAATGAAATTCGAATCAGGAGTAGCTTTCGTGTCAGAAATTATTTAGACGTGATTTCTTTTACATAACTTCAGATGCTAATATCGTAACTTTATAAATCCTGGTAGTGATATACTCTCTGCACAAGTTAGAAAAATATTATATGCAATACATCTAATATACAAACATTAATACAAAATAGAAGCTACAAGAGAAGATCATTACCTTTCTAACCTGCTGCATTTCGAATGTTATATATTTTTCTTACAAACAACAATTTTCAGAATTTTCCAAATATTACAAGTTATAGATCAGTAAAAAAAAATGATCAGTTCAGCACGTCGCAGACCCGTAAAACCCACCCCGGCATGGACAGAATATCGTAAAAAAATCGATCTGTCGAAAACATACGAAACAAGGGCGATATTTCATAATAAAACCAGGGATCCTATCCCGGATCAGGGTTTATATCAAACGAGGATACAACGTTTGAATAAAATAGACCTCGATACGTTGCAAACACAGTTGAAGGGTTGTTTCGCGCCGTAGCCCCATATTTCGTTATCCACTTATCTCGTTCAAATTAATTGCACCATATATCGATAAACCTTGGATTGCCAGACCAATGCTTCTCCGTCTTCGTTCCTTTTCCCTTCTAGTTATTCGGGGGAACGAAGAAATATGGTTGGAGTCGAGGCTGGCAGGAACGGGATAGACAGAAAGCTGGGAATCGGGAATTCCAGGGACGTGCGAGGCTTAAGGAACGTCCTTCACCCTGGCCAATCTGGATCCGACTATCAGGTTGCACAGTACTGTACATGGAAGAAGCTGGGCCCGTGCCCATACTTATTGTATACAAGAAAGTATAGGGTGGCTATAAATCAAGCAGACACTAGGAATGGAAAAACTTGCGCCCGTAAGACCGGAAAATGGAATAACACCTCTTGATCTTCCGGTTGGCTGGCATAACAAACCGTTATTCGACAAACTGTATCGCAAGTCGCGAATAGGGGCGGAGTTTTCAAGTTGCTGACTGGAATTCTCCGTCTTTCTTTCGGATCTTCATTCGACTACTTTTATTTTGTTTCGTTCAGCTCTCATTTGTGCTTCGAGAGGTTTTTATTGCTACACTTCGTGCTTTCGGATGAACAGGGTTTAAAACAAGTGCAAAATTTGGAGGATGTTTAATAGTATTCTTTATAGATTTTTTAATGATAGCCTTATCTATTTTATGCTTATTAAACTGCGGATGTTTATGCATTTTTGGAGCAATTCGAAGATGCACAAATGTACAGAATGTATATAATGTATAATGTATAAAAATATAATATAATGTAATATTCAAAGTAGAGTATCTATTATCCAATTTCTTTAGTTATGATACAAGTATGAATTGGTACATAAGCGTTCCTAGTCTAATGATTATTAATAGTATAGATTGTTTGTTAAGATTATTAGTATATATTCATATTTTATTAGTGTATTGGTATATTTTAGGGAAAAATTGGCGCCAGTGATAAACTTGTTCGTTTGTTTTATTATCAAAGTTGGTTATATGCTTTATTATCAAACTTGTTAACATTCTGCAAGACTATTTATGATGCCGATAACTTACATTTGTCGCTTGTAAAATTTCGCTAATAATATTAGTTGAATTATGAAAGACGGCCCTGGAACTTCGTATAACGCGTTAAATTTCAATGAATGGAGCTAGAGAGAACATATTACGTCCTCTGCAGAGCAGCAACGATGTAAATGTACACGTAGTTTGATACACGAGTCCTCGAGAACGAGAGCGAGTTAAGTCAATTTAATCTTGCGGTTTTATCTCAGGTAAGTCAATATCCGCACAGAGAAATAAGAATACGAGGTTAACTCGATTTCCCGGTTTAATTGGCTGCTGCCGCAACCATCCTGGATTTAACAGTTGTTCATTCTAATTAGTTCGTTGCGACTGGGATATCAATTAAAGATCGAATCAAGCCGACTTACAATACAACTTACTATTGCAGTGATTTCATTAATCGCGCGCCTCTTTTCAATCGTTCTATCAATAAAAATCTCAAGTGCTTTCCTTCTTTCAATGGGATCGAAACGATAGATTCGAAAGAGAAATACATAGAGAGCGGGAATATTAAATTAATTTGATCACGGAAATAAAACTTCACCTGCATTTTGATTTCCAAAAATTGTATTTCTCTTCTACGTTATTAAAATGTAGGATAATTCGACTAATTATTTTTTTTCTCTTTTCCTCTGCGTATTTCTATTGAAATAAATTAAAGTATTATTATACGGTTCCATACGAAGAGGCTGGAAGTTAAGTTACATTTTCCACTTTTTACTGGAGAGCAGTTTTAGAATTCTTTACGTCGTTATTATATCACTATTTATATGTCTAATATCATTTTACTAAAATTAGCTTTCCGTTTAGTTTTGAAAAATCGAAGAATTAGCTTAAAAATGAAATTACTGTAATTCTTTATACGTTTCAGTAGCCCTCTCTTCGAGTTTAAATCCGTCCTTGAAATAACATGGTACGTCTGATTTGGGATTATGACTGTATACGATTACAACAAATGCATTCGTTGTTAATACGATTTCCTCGTTTTATTTGAATTATATCATTATTCACCGCGCATAAGCCGCTTAGTTCGATCGTTTATAACCACCGATTAAATCGTTCACCTATTTGTTGCTATTTATCGCAGCTAGCCCGTTTGTCACTGGTATCGTTGAATGATTTTATCGGCTTCGTTCTGAGAAAACATCATGTTACTCTTTTAACATTGGGAAATTGAACGAAAATTCGATATTTTCTATGCTTCGTAAACTCGATATCAATATTTTAATAATAAATTATAATACAATATTTTTTCTGATCTTAATTCTCAATTTTTAATTTCAATATAAAATATTTATAAAAGAAAAACACGATGAAACAGACAGAAATATTTTTAATCATCACATAGGACAGTGTATTTTATGATATATTACACGAAAATATACAGGGTGGTTGGTAACTGATGGTACAAGCGGAAAGGGAGTGATTCTACGCGAAAAAAGAAGTCGAAAATATAGAATACAAATTTTTTTTTTAATTTTTACATCGAAACAACGATCTACAGTGAGATCCGTTATAACGTACCGCACGTGTACCGAGCGAAAATTCAAAGTCGATTTTCTCGAAAACAAAGCCTCAAACGAAAAATTTTCCGAAGAATCACCCCCTTTCCGCTTGTACCACCAGTTACCAACCACCCTGTATATTATATCTTATAAAGCACATAACATCTACTCATCTTCGTTTTCACTTCTTTATTATAATGAAATTTAATTATTTTCATTAGCAAACAGAAAAAAACTTTGTGCGTTAAGGAGGTAAATTATACTATTTTATACAGTAATTTAACTTCCTTGGTGAAATTTGACAAATCATAAGTTTATTTTTGCTCGTACAAAGTATAGATTGTGAAAATTAATAGTGAACACGATAAACTGCAACACCGGGGGTAATAAATGTAAACAAGGGTAAAGCCACGCTTCTAGTTGCTTGTATATCTGGTGATTTGTATTTCTGGACGGGAAAGTTCCGATGAATCTATTCTTGTTCGTTCCGGAAAGCTGCACTGATGAAATTTTCATGTCTTGATTGTCCGCTGCGTTGTTTGTCATGGACTAAGTGGCTTCAATATTCGTGTAAGCCTCAGAGGAACCACTTAGCGCGGTAAAAAGCTTTTACACGAAAGTTCTAGCTTTTTCAAATTATCAAGAATTTAACAACTCGTCGTAAAATTGTCCTGCGCGCATACTAAATTGTTTATACGCTCAAAAGGGCAATGGAATATTAAGATGATTAAATTGGGAGAAATTAAGTCGTACAATACTATATGATGGTTGAAGGCAATTAGTATGGGCTAGGTTTGGGATTTGTAATTCGTCTCTTATTCACGAACGGTCTGAAACCAAAATGAACTAGACGAAATTTTAAGAAATTATAATTTAGCTCTATATTTACAGAAGGTAATTGGAATGATATAGATTTACAATTTTATTAAAATTAATCTATTTTTTACTTGCGAATAATTGAATTTGGGTTACAGAGAAAGTTATAAATATGGAATCGTTGCAATATTAGATTTTACAAAATCGTCGATTCGAAGAAATTTATTCGGGTGTATAATAGTGTCGTGATTGTGAAACAAATTTGTGTAATTATAGCAGAGTTGGACGCTATTCCGGTGAATTCTGCAGGTTGTTTGCGTTTACTTTAAAGCTTTCCAAGTTATATGTAACTAGAATATTGTTGTTGGAATGAGCAATCTGCAGGAAGGCAGCTATGAATAAAATATCAGAGGTTTATTAAGCATCTTAGAAAATTACAATTTAATTCAATTCGGAGCAAGAAATTATTCAAACATACCAAGATATCTCATGTTTCAAATAATAAATAAAATTACACGTATTATTAAATTACAGTAAAAGCTCTTAATTCAACTTAAACAATGCACTTTAAATACTTGTGTAATCTCTGTGAAACATAGGTATACTCGTACTTGTACCAAATACCATTTAATTTATGCAATAGTACATCTTCAAATTTGTTTTTAATTTATTAATAATTAGACTTTGGATTTTTATGCTATTTCATATTTTTATGAACGTAATTAACTTACACAAAGATTTATTCCAGCCATTAAATCTTATAACAACTATTTCGCCTTGAATATCTTTTGTATTTTTGCATCTTTGAGTTTTTTATTAATGCATAAAAATCCGTAGTCCACTTACAACGGTGCTAATGAAATTTCAAAATTTTTCATACATAATTATTTATATACATAACTATCACTATGTATTTCGCACGTAATATATTCGTAACAGGTGTCCAGAGGTGCTCAAATACTTTCGTGAGCTGTGTATTTTCACGAATTTTTATCGGCAATTCATCAAGCGTCGTATAATAACGCGCGGACGTGGCGTAGATCGCGTAATTCTTCGGAAAGCAATTTCCACATGAATCGTAACTAAAATTAAACGTCGCTAAAACGAAAACGGTCAGTCGATCGCTGATGGCAACAATTTCACTGGCAGAAATTATTCACAGCTTTCCGAAAATTCGATTTTAACGACACGACGCTGTTGTAGTAATTCATCGAATTTTCCACGAATAGATTTTTGTAAATAATTTCCTGAACTCGACCACGTTTCCAAATGGATTTAAGTGACGTTCAGGCTCATTTAAATGATTCGTACATATTATTTAGTAGTTTGTTCGGAATATTGTACTTAAAAATTGGAATAATCGGTATGTATATATAGATCTTGGCGAAACGTTCGTGTAACAAATAAAAAGAAAGGAAAAGAGTGGAAGATGGTATGATCGGTGAAATTATCGAGTCGTCGGGATCAGTAACCTTCGCTTTTCTGTTCCACGTGTACGATCAGTCACTTTGGCCCGTTGCCAAAACCAGTTCCTCACCGGAGCCTCAATTAACCACTTCACTTGCTCCAGACCATGGGGCGCGATTTATCGCACGCGGAGATTTGCAAGCTATGCCAAACAGTAAAGCGTCGCGATCGAGCTTCCACGCGATTCTCTAATATTGTGGTCCGTCGAATCTGTTTCGAGAGTTCTGTGGAACTCCTACGATCTCTACGATCCCTACGACCATTTCTTAGAGTTAATTTAGAATTTATTTCTCGAGCCCATCGTTTCTAAATGAGTTAAATTCCTCAAAATTTACAGGCGTGCAAAATTTCGTAAAATTCCGTAAGATGTGAAGGTATTCTTTTTATACACTCTTAGACGCATGTTCTGAAATTACTTTGCGCAATTTGTATTTAGTGAAGTCTTTAATTGAAGGCTTCTTGTAGGCAACACTGTAAATGGCAAACAAATTCTTTGGGAGCAAGAAAGAACTTCGGACAAAATTTCATTTGTTTTGATCGTTATAATATCTTAAGCGTACAATAATTCAGATGCATCCTAATATTTTCTATTTTTTGCACTAATACAGTCGAAATTCGACAGAAAAGCAATTGTATTTGTACAAAAGTCTGTACGCTTTTACCTCTTAGTTGTAGAGAAAACCGAATGTGCTGTTCAATTAAATTTACAAGTATTGTAAGTATCAATTCTGTTTATTCCTAGATAACTTGCATAATAAATAAAGAATATATATGTTTTCTAGAAGTTCTTGTTATATTTATTACAAAAATATACTTTATGTTTCGAGTAAGAATCGTTACTGTTAAAAAAAGTGTTATTGTTTATTTGTTCCAGTATGTCTATTGCCTAATGGCAATTAAATTGCCCTATACAGAGACAATATGGACGTACTGGTGGTGTACCTTTTAACGCTGTCAGTAATTATTTACAAACGGAAATTGCTCTTAAATTCTATACTACAGGTACCATTGGCATATAGGAAATTATACGATGAAAAGTAATTTTTTAATTTTTGTACCTACAATATTGCCAAGGAAAAAGGATTTTGAACTATTTGATTTAGGTTATATAACATAGATAAGTGATGAAAAATGACACGGTTATCAAAATAACTAAATCAGTACCACAATATATGATCTTTGTTTCAAGATCTAAGACATTACCTATATAGTTCGTAGCTTATACATAAACTTGATTTAGAATTCAAAAAGAAAAAGCGATTAAAAAAATTGTAGATTACTCCAGAAAGATCAAATCTAACTACATTGCCGTATATTTTATTTATACAAAATATTCGATAAACTAAATGCATTGTTAAAACACGTCAAAATCCACTCCAAGTCCTAATTTATTAAAAACTACCCTCGAGTACCATTCCTTTCCTTGCCATATTCCTGACAGCTTTTTAACAATTTCCTATAATCTCGTTAGAATATTCAACTCATAATACACTAATATCTAACTTCACTTTGAATTCTCAACCTTCGCGCGGAAAAGGAACAGAAGGAAAAGGAGAGGGATGAAAATAGGAATAAAAGGTCGAGAGAAAAAGAGAATTCTATTCAAAGTTAGCAAGTGTGCATGTGCAATATATGCGTACGCGTATACAGCGAAATACACCGCGAGGCATATTTGCATGCAAACAGCTGGCTATTACGCGGCAAAGCGCGCAAAAGCGGAAGCTCTAACCGGCTAATATGATTCTCGACGCGAAAGTGCGGTCAATTTAAGATTCACCGAGGCGTGCAAGAGCTTCGCGCCGGTGTAGATTGCGGTCGATCAGAACGAACTAAGGAGATTCACGAGCTTCTAGACGGTGATCCCCATTCCTCTGCTATCGTCGTCGACGTCTAAGGTCGACGTCGAAAGGATGACAATGGTTGTTCCTCTCGTGCCGACTTGATTGATCGTTTCGCCGGCTCTGGGACGTGCCTTTATGCAAATTACCGGGATCAAGAGGCCTCCGCGAAGCAGACTAGACAGTCGCTACGTTACGCTCATGACAAGGTACGATAAGAATATTAATAAGGTCGCATGTTTTACTTTCTTTCTTTACTTTTCCATTTTCATTGCCAGTGGACGCAGCTACTCTGTTAATTTTTTTTCTTAATTGCACAATTCCTTCCGGTTTCATCGCCGTTTCTTCGTTTTTTGTTTTTCAAGTTCTTTCTCTGCAAGCGTTTCGTTTTTGCCCCTTACGCTTCTCCACGACATTCCCTTCTTCTGGTTTGCGATATTTCCACTGAATTTTTTCCATCCTATCGATCGTTGCTTCGTCTTAGTCGTTTTTGGACGATTTTATACTAGTTTAAGGTCTTTGCACTTCTTTCATTCTGTGTACAAGATAGTGTTTAGTGCTACTGCTCCGTTTCCCCGTTTGAATTTATTTTTGTAATTTTGTTTTGGGTTACTAATTAGTAATTATTCGTGAGTGAAAAGCTACAATATGATTCTGTAGGAACGTTAAATTAGATCTAGACAGAGGTATTTTTAATTCGACAAATATAAAAACAAATTTTCCCTTTCAACATTCTACTAACTTCTATCGCTGATTCTCCGTAAGCTTTCAATTTTCTTTCTTAACTGAGACACGTATGAATTTTTCGCAATTATCTAGCGCCAAAAATTCTCGGTAGTCTTGATATCTCGTCGTATTTATCAAACAGAAAGGGAGTTGAACGATCCTTTTGCACGACAGCGTTCCACGCGAGAATTTTCAAAGTTTCCTGAACAATTGCTCGACAAGCTCGTTCCGAGAAAAGTATCTACACGACGCTTAAGTAGCCCTGCGTCGCTTTCGGGACGCTTTCGAGTCGAGAACGTATAGCGTGTAATTTAGCCACCCTCTTATTTCGCCATAAGACATTGGTCAAACGCAACCGACCTGCCACCTGTCTCTGTTTTCCCAGGAAAACAACGACCATCGCAATAATCGTGGCCCATCTCACCGGAAGCATATCTTCCTCCATTCGTGCGTTGTATAAGTCGAGAATAATTTTAGTCGAGATAAAGAGGATCGACGAAATAAACGTGAAATTCGATGTTACTGAAAGTTTTCGGAAGTTTTCGTCCTGGTAAGCTGACTGATCCCGATAAATTCGTCTATCTCACGCCAATCGATCTTTGTAAAATCGTCCGATGTACGAAGTCTCTGGTCGTTTTATCGAGAAAGATAATACTTCTATAAGTGGATATTTTCTTCGGGATGTTACGATATTTGTTTTAAGACCTCTGATTCTATTTCTCCTCCTTTTCTTTCTTTACCTTTCCACTATTTCCCTTTTCTACAATCCGAGAAACGTTCTTAGGTGATTATGTTGTCTTTGATAAGTTCAAAATCAAGGTAAGAGTAGCTTTGAAGATCATATGTATACGTAATATAGGTAATAAAATATGGTTTTCTTGATTATATTGTCTTTTATAAGTGAAAATTAACCCAGATATAAGGTCGTTTTTGTAGGATATTTTTAAAGATATTACTTTCTTTCAGTTTGGTATTTGAAGCGGATGTAATTAAATTCGTGTATCACTGTTTATTGTTCATTTATAAAACAGAAAAATAATATTAAATATCTAAACAAATTGCAAAAATTAAAAAAGATACAAAAATTATCTTGTAGTTATTGTTCCGAAAGAAGACTGAAATATTAGTGTTGAATAACAACGGTGAATGTGTGCGTCGGAAAAGAAATACCAAAACACATTTCTTGATTATTTTTCTTTAGACGAAAGTTAAGTAATTACGGTGTCTTTGATGCGTATAAATGAGATCAAAAGTAGCTGCAGGAGTTTTATATATATGTGTACGTTGAAAAGAAAACAGCAATTTAACGTGCCGTGTAATTATGCAAAAGTCTAGGCAAAGGGACAGAGTTTTCTCGTTTCGATCGGATCTACGCGCGTCAAATTGGCCGGTTTATCGAAAATTGCAGCGTGTACGCTGCGATTACCAGATGCTTACGTGGGCGTGCGTTAATGTGCCTTTGCTTCGAAACGAACCAGGAAGGAACGCTGAATTTAATACGACCAACGGTAGCAACATTTTAATAAAAAAAAAAAGAAGAGAAATACTTTGTTGGATTATGAATATCTAAGCAAATCTAAATTTTTTTGTACATTTTATTAACAATGGACTTTTTCATTCATAAAATGTTACAATCAGTTTTCGTACGAAGCTCTATTTCTGAATAAATTGTTGTTGAAAATTCGTGTAGCATGCATACACCTACGCGCGAGATCTCTTCGGTCTACATTTTTCACTGTTGTTCAAATTTATTACATTAGGTAGTACAGGGATGAACGATGAAATAAAAGCATCCTTTGCTTAAAAATTTTTAACATAAATGTAAAAGTTGTTAGAAATATACTCTCATTTCTATATACGTGCGTAATCGTGTCCTTTATATTACTCTTGTATGAACGTTTTTCAAAATATTTTTTCGTCTCAAGAGCGTGGAAAAACGTTTACAATGTACCGTGAAATACCCACGTACTTGACGAAGTTTCAATATCGATCTATTCAGAAATGAAGTTTCATACAGAAAGAAAGTCATTCTAAATTGTTAATCTACTCTTTCACGTAAATTCATCCTCTTTCACATAATAGGTTTTTGATTTAAAAACACCGATTATTACATTATTTTCGCACATTATATACACCATTGAATTTGCTATAAACGTGTAAACATCCGCAATCTATAGATCGGTGTTACGAATAACGATTATTTCCAAACGAAGAAGAAATTTGTTCGCCATTTAAACAAGTTTAATTGACAAAATGAGATACGAAATTTAAATTGAATTTAAGCTGCAATCGCAAGCTCGATTATTTTCGAAACAAAATCGCGTATAGCGGTATTTGCCGAGTCATTCTCGGTATGATATATATTAATATATATGACAAATACAAGCATTCGCAGTTTACCTATGAAAATTAATTTCCATGATTAAAATCAAACAGAGGTCGACTGTTTCCGATTGTGTCGTATGACGATATTAAAATGTTCGCGATTATTCGTATTATTCGACGTACTGTTCATCATTTTTCGTATACAAGCCTTGGAGAGAGAAAGATTCTTGAAACGCGATTAATGGAAAGCGTATTAATCGTGTCGTTTGTAAGGAGGGAAAGTAAAAGGGATGTACAAGCGGAAAATCCGGTGAAATTAATTATAAGAAGAGGATAGAGGGGTCGGGACGTGAAATGGTGAAATAAGAAGAGGACTCGGTATAGAGAAAAACTGTGTGGAACAAATGGCACTGGTTCCCAAAAGTATAGTTGTAAATAAAGTCAATTTCTTTCTCTTATTCGAGGATTCCGTATTCCCGACAGCCACGTTTTGCTCGATTTAATTTAAACAATGTGTCTGTCGTTTTTACGCGCACCACCCTACCTAATCCGGATTATGTCGTCTTCCTTTTAACCCTATCGTTTCCTTCTCAGGCAATACCGCTGTACACGCTAAAACTCTTCGAAGCGTGCAATTGCTGAATGATTGGCGTACCGTGGAAATTTAACGAGCTTCGAAAAAGTTTCGCACAAACCTCTTTCGGTAAGCTAAGTTTTTCAAGTATATTTTAGAATCGTAAATTAGAGAGAAATACTTATCCAGGAGGGAATATGTCATAAACTGCAGATGTTTATGCACATTTGGAGAATTTAAGATTCCAAAAATCTACAGAGTTGATATAATACGCAGAAATATCTACAATATTCAAAGCAGAGCGATTACTATGATATTTAGTAGACGAAACAAATTTCTATTTAAATTCCATTTGCTTAATTACGTTCATAAAAATATAATTGCGCAAACAGCCAATTGCATAGTCATAACGTTAAATAGTTAAGCTAGTTAATGTAACTTTATAATTATTAGCAGATTGCCAATGTTTATGCATTTATACGTAAATGTGGAAAGATAGATCAGAACGAATAAATAAGAATAATCATACTCATTCAAAGTAAATTTAATTAAAATTAAATTACCTTTGAGATAAATTAAATAAAATGCATATCAAACATATTCTAAAATTCTACAATTTTATGCCATAAGATTCCCTCAGAAACATTTTACATTCTATTAAAAAAATAACATAACATATAGACACCTATAGTTATATCTAAATACCTAAGACAAATCCTACAAAAAGATAATTTCATCAAAATTAAGTTACTTCTCAGGCAAATGAAACAAAATTGGATCAAGAATATCCTAAAATTCCCAATTTCGCCCCTTAAATTAAATTCCCTTCAGTCACTCTTAGAAACATTCTTTTTTCTACTAAAAAAAAAATACAGGGTCCTGCATATAACAGGTAAGTAACAACGGGACAAAGGAGGGGCGTTTATCGGCCATCGGCGATGCATGGACGCTTGTCTCCAATCATGGTGACGTTGAGACAACGCCACGGAACGGTCGGTAACAAGAGGAAAAGCATGAAATTCGATGATAGAACACACACGGTAGACTCAGCAATTGATTCGACACGCCAAAAGGGGCGAGAAACAAAGAGGGAGAAACGCGAGTTTCCTATTTGAAGCGCCCGAGGTCCGCAAGAGGGTAAGTGGCCGCGCGCTGCATGTGCATACGTGTGTCGCGAGAGTGTAGTGAAAAATGCAGGTGGCGGAAAAGGAGCGTCGGATATATTTTCAGGCGGCGAAGGGCCGTCGCGAGCCTCCATTAATGCCACCCCTAGCGTTATCTGGCTGGGGGATAATGGTTTTGAACACGTTCGCGCTCCGTTCGACCACCCCCGCGCGAAAGTGCACTTCTGCGCCACGAATGGGACGCCCTTTGCCGATTTAACCCCCTGTGGACCTTTGTTTCTGGGATCGATGCTGGGTCACGAAAAGAGAAACGGGGCGAGAATTGGCATTGTATCGAGTTGAATTTCGTTTTCAGTGAAGAGAAGATGTCGCGACGTAAAGGGAACGAGCGGCAGTGCTATGTGGATGTCGAACGATGTATACGCAATAAAGCACAGACAATTGCAGACAGAGAATTCTGAATCTCACGAATGGGAATCGTTTGAGATAAGGATACGAATGCAGGCGTTTAGAGCCATCCAAGAATTTTAGGAGGACGCGACAGTAAATCTCGTCGGAAAGTAGGCGCAAGGTTGGAATGATAATGAGTTAGGAAGGATAGAGACAGAGCGCGTTAGGTAGTAGATGATAAGTCGGAGAAAATGTAGTGTTGGCTGGAATATAGAATGAGTTTCGAGAGCCGACGTCAGAGTTCGTGAGTGCTATGGCGAATTGCGAGTTAACTAGTTTATTATAGAGCGGATACCGCGTTCCTCGAAAAAAAAAACGTTTTCCCTTTTTTATTCGAATAATTTTAATTTTGTCATACACACATCTATTAATACAATATTCCCAATATTATAGCTTATACTAACCTTGTAGTTGTATCTACTGGTGAAAACTTGTACATAAACATTTTTCTATAATAAGAATTGTTAGCTTGGGAATTGTCGTAAAAATTCTAATCGATATTCCTAAAAATGGCAAATCAGCAGTAATATATCGTATAAGGATAATTCTATTTATTTTTCGATTTTTCAATTTCTAAGGATGATTGAGGTTATGCAAAGGCTTTATAACAATATTCTGCGGAATTATCTGTGGATCGTACGGTATGCACCAGGAATGAGGGGAAGCGTAAATAAGGAATGGTGTCCGATCGATGGATCGAAGACGGTTGCCTCATCCATGAAAATTGGAATTTCTATGGAAGATTCCTTGCGTTATTTTGGTGAACGAAAGAATCTCGATTAAAAATTTGCAACGATTTTTTACATTTGACAAATCTCATATCAGCATTGTACATCTGCTGACATTATTTTTATTCTTTAAATATGCCATTCGTGTGTCTCACTGATTTCATTAAATTACGTGCGGAATTATAGAAATTGAGAAGTTCTCTAAAAAGTAGAACCGATAGCTCTATGACAAATGTACACATAGAAGTCGAGTGTTTTCTAGTCAAAAAGTTGCATTATTTTATGAAAAAATCTTTCTGTTTTGTAAACATAAAAATCCTTATGAATTCAAATATAGGTAATATTAAAAAGCGACCTTTTTCTCGAACAGGTCTATAATTTTTCTGCTCCAAACGTCTGAAGCAATTTTAAATTGACCAAAAACAAATGGAGTTCCTTCTGGCTGCTCGCCAAACGTCTTCCGCGTCGAATTATTGATCGTCTTCGATTTATAAATCGTTCTTCCATTCACCGATTCATTCGAGAAAACGCGCTATACCACCATTCTGCCCTATTCATTAGACGGTTTTAATCATTTTTAATGCTGACATTGCGGAGTAGACAGGTAGACTCTAATACGTGTCAAGTTTTACGACGTGAATTAGGTTTATAGTAAGGAGCAGGATTCCGTCGCGCCATTTTCGAAAATTAAACTCGGTTCTCTACATAGTTTCGACTTTATCCGTAACCCTCCGGGGACATCTTGGTTACGATCTTAAAAGACACAAGTTTTCTTTACTATGGATCCTTTTTAGACTCTGGCTCGAAACTTTCTATAAGGTGAACTTTCGAGGGATTCAAATTTTATAACATAGTGAGACAGGGTTTTAGAATTTTACCGGAGTAATATTGGCTGACTTTTATATAAAGTTCGATGAATTTATTTTCCGTTACATTAAAAACCTGATATAAAATTGGTCTAAGAATCGTACGATAATTATCAATGGACAACATTTTAGTTGCTATATACTTGCCATAAAATTAAGGAACAAAAATTCATTGCATCATACATATAAATTATTATAGATAGGCACTGAATTCTCGCAAAAATTAAATCGTGTCTTTATCTCTGAAAAATTTCTAAACGTTGGAATCCCTCTGCAATATTTTCGGTACAGAAATAAAGTTCTAGCAACTCATTATTACGCTCGTAATAAATTTCTAATACATACTAATATATCGTTATAAAAATTCAATCCTGTATTTC
Source organism: Bombus vosnesenskii (assembly GCF_011952255.1). Taxonomy (NCBI): domain Eukaryota; kingdom Metazoa; phylum Arthropoda; class Insecta; order Hymenoptera; family Apidae; genus Bombus; species Bombus vosnesenskii. The sequence goes on from NW_022882987.1 coordinate 1,130,193, forward strand.
AATTACTTTGCATTTTTCAATTACATATCTTTGAAATATATCTATCTGCCTTATAACAAATATCGATCCCTAGGTCAATATGTACCATCCCTTCCGATGCAAAATAAATTCCCACCGATAGAATATATATTCCTAATAATAAAAAATAAAATTTCCAATTTTGTGCCGAAGGAAAACGAACGACCAATCTAGATTTTAATCCGAAGATTTCACACACGGGACAAGCGTTACGAGCATTATGCACGCATACACGCGACCGTGAATGCTTCATAATTAGTTCCACCCGCGTCTGACTATTAACAGGTTGGTCGGAGGCGGTTCGTGACACGGACACCGCCAATAATCATACGGCAAATCGATGGTCCATTAGAAACACATGCCATCCCTTTTCTAGGGAAAATTAATGCTGGGAATTAGCGGACTTCCATTATATTGATTAATATTACCATCTCGCGTACGAATATTATTCCAACCTTGAGCATGGAAAAACGACATCGTTAATTGATTTCAATTTGAGATGATCGCCATCGTTGTTGCGATCGAGTTTCTTATCTTGAATATTGGATACGAGGGTAGGATTGGCTTAAATTGGATCGTGCGGCGTTTGTAGGTTTGCTAGCATTACAATGCTTTGCTGCATTCGAGGAAAATTGGAGAGGATAGGACATCGTGAGAATCGTGCCAAATGCACAGATTGCGATCGGTTTGATTTGATTTTCAAGTCGATTATTGATGCCCGCATTAGGGCTCGATTTGACTTTTATGACGTAGCGGCAGATTTTATTGCGTGGAGTGCACTGATATTATTCGATTTGCAAGTTCAATTGGCGTGTCAAAGCAGAAGGGTAGAAATGGGAACAGTTACAACCAAAATGTGTCAATTGAATTAAACGCATCACGTTTATCCGGGTCATCTGTTTCATTTATTTCGTGTATTCTCTTTAGCTACGCAGAACGTTAGTTTAATCTCATTCGGTTAATTAATCTTGTTTAATTGCGTATTAACTTATCTTTTGACGAATGGTTTGTCAATAAATAAAGAATTAAATTCTGCACATGAAATTATAACAGTTCTGCATGAAATTAATTAGATGCTCAGTGTTTCAACAATTTAGGAGGCAAATTTACTCAGTTCATTTTCGAGAAGTATCTAACACTGGTTATCAAAAATGATATTATCACTATCGGGGAAGAAATATCAGAAGATTTTTATGTGAGAAATTTTATCAGCTAAGTGTTTACCGTAGAAATTTATAGGCCACCTCGGTAACACTTATAGATCGATTTTCTATAAGGAAAGCGCAAACGAATGAAAGGACAATTCAGAAAGCAAATTTAGCGCGGCGAAAGTAACGTGATTAAAAAGTTAAACAAAGTATCTAAATCAAACGCACATCAATCTTGCAACTTCCTAAACCGAATATCTCTCTTCGTTTCCCTCACCTCGAGTCTAATTAGCTTGCACACGTACCTATCTATTCCTTAATTACACCCACACCGCACCTGGAGCACAATAAATCACCCTCATTAGCAATGGAGCCTCTCAAATTGAAAAAGAAGACAAACACAACCGGGTGCACTCAACGAAATATAAATTCGTTGTATAAAATGTGACGGGCGAAAAAAAAAAGAAGAAAAGAAAATACACCATAAAAGTACGAGATAGGAAAACATCGATGAAATTTTCTTCTCGAGCACAGCAAGGGGAAGAAATTTAATTAACAAAGAAAGAATTTAAGGGATGTCTGATAAATTACCATTAAAGTAGAATCAACGGCATATGGCTGATGCCTTGGAATCGTTCCGACGTGAATCATTGGAGAGGAAAACGACGAAACACTTTGGATCGTCGCGTGTTCGCGTGTTATCGATTTTACAATCAAGGGAAGAGGAAGCTGTGAGTTTTCTGCTAGCCGCGTTTTACCATCTCGTCCAGAACACGTTTTCGACTTTCCGTGGTGTACGTGTCATGGCACCCACGTGACTCGTTTCGTTTAATTCATCGGTTTAAAAGGAATCTTCAAATTGAACATATGGTTGCCTTGTAGGTAATACCTACAATTTTACATAGTATGTAAATGCTAGTTAGTTAAAGTCATAAATTATAGGGACGCGTTCATCATCTACTAATTTACGTAATTTTCTACAGGAGTATCTGATTACTTAATTGTAAATATATTATATGTAATATGTAACTTTTTCGCTATGAGGTGGAAATTTGATATCGTGATATAGTATAACGAGAAAAGTGGCGTAACTATATTACATAGTACAATTAATATAATATGACGTAATATAATGCGAACGAGAAGATATTGATTAACGTTCGATTAAAGTTATAATATAAAATTTACTTATTCCTATGAAGCGAGATATATTTGTAAAGTATTTCGTTACGAGTTTGATAAATATTTAAATGAATTCTTCTATTCTACATACCAATGTTACAATTATAATTTGACTTATATGGAGGTCAAATGAGAAAGTAACTACTCCATTATTAGACAGAATATTCAAATCTAAGTGGCAAATAATGCACATATAATTGGCAATATTTTTAATCGACTTATAAAACATTAGTATCGCTTTAAATTAGCAATGTTTATAAAAATCATCAGTAATCAACAAATCAAAATTAAATTTCCTTTTTCGTTTCTTATTGTTGATATAGCTTCTAGGGTGAAATTTTAGAGACAATTTGCTAAGAATTCGTAATAAAATTTTTAAATTCCAGGAATAGCAAGAAAATCTTTATGCAATATGTTTAAAGAATTAAATTTAAGCAGGAAAGCAGAAAATACTTCTCTTCTTTTTTGGAAACTTCTCTTTTTTTAACTTCTAACACTGAATTCCAATAATTTCAAAAAATTCTCCGCTGCAAATATTCGAAAATATAGTTTATGCATATGAGTGCATCTTATAATTGTATACGTATTCTCACATATACCAGATTTTTCAAGAGATTTTCCAATTCTAATTATGCCACCTCTCCTACTTGCACGACGTGCCTTTTCTTTTTCTCGCATCTTTTATTTCTCGTACTTCTCGTGTTTTACACGTTCTCTGACAACACATCGAGACACGATGCGAAACAGTGTTAATTAAAAAATGGAATTCCTTCCCGATATCTGTCGAGTGCACCGAGTTAGTAATTTGATGGATTACTCGTTCTTAGGAAGTGGTGAAGAGTCGTCCCAAGTGTTTTTCCTATAGACTGTTAAGGATGTAGCAACATTCTAGAAGTCAAGTCGTCTGTGTTTTAAGTTTCCACAAACTTCCGGAAATTGTAATCTTAAAATTCCATTAATAACTATTTTATTAATAACTATCACATTTGATAACACGAGTTACAATACGTTATATAGTAATATGATGATATAATATAAAAGTGGTAGCAGTTAATATATTGAAAAGACAAACAAAGCTATAATATTTTACGAACTTGTAAATTATCATAACATAACAGCACGAAAAAGGGTTAATCCAAATAAACAGTATTATGTAAGATTAACTTAAACAACTTAAAAGAAAGTGATACGATGATCATATGCCTTCTGACATCAAAAATTCGATTGAAGGGAAGATAGTACAGAACCAACAAATATTTCAATACTCTAGAAATACATAAACATTTGCGGTTCGACTATAACAATCTCCATATCCAAAATTCTTTGCGATACTCATCATTGCCCTCTCAACGACGACAGTAAAATAACCAAAAAGAATATGAAAAATCTCAAGAGCCACGTGGCAGCGTGCCAAAGATCACCCAGGAGAATTAGCCTGCATTTCGTCACATCGTACGTATTCGAAAGATCCTAGAATGGAATGTTGCAACTGGTGCCAACTTTGTCCCATCCCAGATAGGGAATCAGAAATCTGGCCAACAACAATCGGGAGAAATTTGCGAATACCCGCCGATAAAACTTTCGTGACCAAAGCGAAAACGCTAATTTCACCCCTCGTGGTCGTGCGTACACTCTTTACATACTAGAATCGCTCGTTCCTAGTTTTTGTTCCGGCCAAGAAATTGCACCAGTTGCTTTTGAACGATGCACCACGCGGAAAGTTAGCGTGGCGGGCGAAAAATGCCGGTAGTTCGAAGTTTTCCTCGTATTTTCACCCCTTCTGGGGATTCGTTCCGCTTAACGAGAAAAAACAACGCGATCAACTCGCTGCCTCTCGGTTCAAGAGCGAAAATTGAGAGGGCGAGACCGGTTCGTCTGGGCGAACGAATTTTTTGCGCTCTGGACACGTTGTATTTTTTTTTGTTTGCACGAGGAACGTGATAGGTTTGTTGTGTATGGTGCCGGGAATTTTATGAAGTTTCGGCCGGATCGAGATTTTGGCTTGCTTGGTAAAGAAGCCTCTATGAAACTGAGGCTTCCAAGCACGTAGCGAGACAAGAGGTTCCTAAAATTTTTAGAATTTTTCATCAAGGTTTTCATACATTTTCGTTCCTGAATTTTGTTTAATTGCAATTTGGAAGTGAGTTTACGACCACAGTATATTTTATATTGTTATTTGATTTCGTTTATACCTGTATACGTATTGTTATATTATACAATGTGACCCATACTTGTATGAAGCTATAAACCAGTTCGAATAAAAAATTTTTTAGTATCTGGCAAACGAAACTCTTTCGTTTACGTTTCCATCCAGGGTTCTTTGTCTTTTTTCTGATTTTTTCTCATGCTCTTTAATTTCTTGTCAATTTCACGTTTCGTATTCACAAATTTCGTTAAATTTTGTTACTATCACCTACGCCGATTTTTGATTTCCTTTCTTCTGTTTCCCACAGCTGAAACACGAGTTTCAATAACATTAGTTTGTAACATGGAATTACATAGGTACATGTATCAATATGCCGCGTTATATTTGAAAATATCTAACGATATATGATATATATAATAAATAGACCATTTATGTTAAAATGTAGTAGCCTGGAGCTGGAATTATGTTAGGTCAAGTATAATCACTCCATTTTAATCAATAAACAGCTCACCCGTTATTCATTTTTCGCAAGAGCTTTCAATAATTGACAAGATCGTTCAATATAGGAGAGGAGACGTCATGACCAATCATCGAGTACGCTATTTATTTCTGTCTTATTTTATAGAAATTTTATTTTGTATTGTAAATATATAAATTATATGTAATTACTGAAAATATTCAGCTACTAAGAACAGTCTTGTTAAAATAGGATTTTCTTCAAATTATGTGTCAAATTATGTGAGATATAAATAATAACGAAATATATAAACTGTAAAAGAAAATAGTTGTATACATAACATTAGATTGATCGATGTACATCTGTTTCGTAAAGGACCTATCGTGAACGCCTCCGCGACATCATCAATAACCTCTATCCACCACCTATCATCCAACCATCAACCCGCCTGCCCTGTCCCCTATCCGTTCGACCAATCAATTAAAAGAAATCGATCCTACGCGACAGCTTACACCTCGTATTTACCCCAATTGAAAGCCTACTTTATCCCAAAGTTGGGTGTCGCATGAAAAAAGGGGAGACGTCGTTGCAAATTGAAAACTTCCCTCGTTTGCAACACATTCACTGACCAAAAAACATTCTCGATCTGTGAAAAAGAAAATTCCCAATGCTTATATGCTTTTTTATCTATACCGACTGTACTAATTAGTCGGACTGTAGTTAAGACAATGTGCGTTGCGTAGTTACAAAAATATATAATTATAATAAAAGTAGATACCAGAATTATTTTACAATTATCCTTCTAAAAGCACAATAGCTGCTGGTTTAATCTCATAAACTTCCAATGTTCTACTTTACAATTTCTTGAGTATTAGTAGCTGCGAATGCGTTAAAGTGATACGATTGTTACAACTCGATTAATTATAGCTAAAAAAAAGTACGGTTATAAAAAATTGTACTTGTAAATATATAATTACGATAAAAATATATGCAAGAATTGAAATGGAATATAACAAAGATTTAATAATAAAGACAATAAAATGCAATAATTAAAGTAAAATAAAATAAATACAAGAATTGCTTCTCAATAGCCGCGTTTGTCCTAATTTCTCTGCCACTCCAGATTGTTCCGAAAATTAGCATCTGGGAACGCTTTAAAATGATACAATTATTACAATTTGATCTATTGGCTGAGCTGTAGTTAAGATGATATGATTATTACACCGATCGTATGGAATGTGATAACGTTTAATTGAGAACGAGAGATCAAGTCGTTAGGCATTGAAGTTAACGGAGCATCGTAGACGATGTCGGGACGGGCGTAATCCTGGGTCGGATGTGCTGCACATGCACCTGTGGCGCACCCTGCATCATGTATCTAATCGATTGACTATCCGCTGTGACGCGACAAATTGTGTTTGCACGAGCCTGCTGCATTATACTCGGCCACAATAGCCTAGGACACGTTTGTGTCACGTGTGTCTCTGTTATCCTTTGCACTCCTCCGCTTCCCATCTAGGACGAACCCCTTTTTCTTTTTATTCTTTCGAAGCTTTTCGTCGAGAAAGAGCATGAATTCACGCGAGCCAACGAACCGGCTCGGCTCTTTTGGCTGGAGGGTTCAGGGAAACACAACGTTGGTAATGTAAAAAAAGGGGCTGTGTGTCGTTTGTGATACGACGCGTGGAAGATTTTTTTTTCTTTTTTTACTCGCCAGCATGTGTGGATTTTGTCAGCGATGTTGGCTTGGTTGAGACGAATTACCCGGATGGATGTATGTAAATATCGCGTGAATGTTGCAAGCGGTGATCAGAGACGAGGGAATCGTGTGAAATAGTGGAGAGATATATTTTATATTTTCTACTTCGTTGTCACAATAATTGTATATCATATAGTATACTGATCGTAGATGATGTGATGCATTGCGTTCATTTGTTTTTATTGTTTGCAGTATGAACAAATGTAAATACAGAATTTTTCCAGGAACGATATTTGGATAAATATTTGTAGAGAATTATGTTGTAAATTTATAAGTTTCTGTGAGCATCTATAGCAATGAATTTTTAAACTTAGTGTCACGTTGTCCAAATTTAAAAATGTCTGTTTATGTAATACAGTGAACATTTAAGGGATAAAAATTATTTTTAAATACGGCAGATTTGTAGTTTGTTCGATTCGTAAAAATTCCAGGACTTGCCGTTATTAGTAACAAAATACATATTGTGATGTTTCCATCTCGAGTGTCAGTTATTTAAGGACACATGGTTACTCATGAAGAAACAATAAATCATACGATTTGTATAATTCACAGTAGAAACATGTTTCTATCTGCAACTCAATATTCTTACAGTTCTTCGTACGAAAAAAATTCCATTCATCCTGGTAGTAGATATACTTGCAAATATGTTAATAAGCACACTAAATTCTCAGACAAATAGATTTCCACTCTGAAAGGTAGAATTCATTAAAAAATTCCACTCCACTCCCGATCCAATGTCAAAAGAATTTACAAAGACGTCTTAATAAAAAACAACTGCTATAATTAAAAAAAAAAGATTTTTTGTCACAAAAAATTGTTCGTTTTCATTTCCCTTTTAACATGTTGACTTCCACGTCACCCATATTCGGGTGACAGTAAAGTTTCTGGTCGGGCCGCGTCATCCATATTCGGGTGACGCTTATTTGACTACTTGTAAAGGATCGTCGTAGATATCTGAAAAGATATTCCATAGGAGGTAATAAAACTATTGAATTGTTATAAAAGTAAAATGGTTTATTAAGAAAATTATTTAGAATGTAAAACTTTGAAGCATTCTATACAAAGCTGAGTTTGGTCGGGACAATTTGGACAATAAGTTTTCTTTAAATTCGCCCGTGTCTTTGATCGGTCCGTTCGACGTCTTTTAGACAAAGATTTTTTGTTTGACTCACTAAGAAATAAGTTCTCCATTTTTCTTTTCGACATTGTAACGAATTAGGGCAGAGATTTTAAGTTATCTAAAATATTGGTGGGAGTACCTAGCAGAGTACGCTTGGTACAGCGGCACTCGTAGCCTGAAGGAGAGATTTCGTTGAAAATACGCGCGGTAGGCGACGTGTTAATCAGAAGCTAATTTCGACAAACTCAAACAAACCCTTTAAAATCTGTTCGTTTCTTCCAATCGGCGAGGCGAACCGCGCAGCAAACTCTAGTCTCGATTCTCGATAGGCCCGCATGGAAGAAGACAGACGTGCAATTACGCACAGGTATAAATATTCAACGAGTCTCCGCGATTATTTCCCGCCTCATCGCGAACTTTCGTGCCGAGCTCGAATTAAGGACTCGAGCCTTGTGCCCGTAATTTATCGGCGAAACGGCTGTCCGAATAATTCGGGGCGTTCCACGTGGAACGAGCGGAACCAACCACGGATCTCTGCATATCGGCGAAATTAAGTGCGTCGTCGTGATGCTTCGCCCGACGCTGGCCTATCCTGATATTTACAACTTCCATCGAGTGACCTGCTTCTAAGTCTATAGAGGCATACTATAGCAGCGCTCTGTTCAAGAATGGTACAGGGAAGTTTGGTTGTCGAATTGGGCAAGTTTACTGGACGATTTGATGAAATGTGGAATCTTAACTCTTATTATTATTCTCTTAGTATTATTGTGTAGGGTAGAAATTTGATTTATAAAGGTTCGTTTCAGTAGAATTTATTTAGTATTTATTTATTTATCTGGTAAGAGTTTGTTTATCCAATAAAAGAGGATCAAGAGAAAAAATCGAGTGGAAAATATGCATAGTATGTGAGCAATAATAAAGTCCTACTCATGGTTAATAGGGTTAAGTTGGGGAAAGATGAATGATTATTTTAGGTACAGAATTCACGATTGATCATTTTCATGTATCTGGTATGTTAATTTTATGATAACTCAGTAAAATAATTTTTTAGTAAAAGTAATATCATCATTTATGTAAAGTCATTCTGAGAATTTTCCAAATACGGTATACATATCGATCCTTTTGAAACGTGTGCACACACTAAACTACACACGCGTGTGCGCGTATGTTATGCGTGATAATCGTTTCGTCGATACCCTTTCCGAAGCGGTCGAGTCACGCGACTTCCGAGAACCCTCCATTTGCCTCGGCAATTTGCTGTGTTTTTCCCCCTTTTCTTTTCTCGTTAATGATAGACCCGGTAACATAGTATACTTCGCTTAATTTGTTTTTTAAGGTACATAAATAATGACTAAATATGTATTTATGCAAGGAGTAAAAAATTGTACAGGGGTGAAAGATCTTTTAATTACAGGGTGAATATCATATTCGATATTACTTCTATTATTAAAGCGATTGTTTCGACTAAAAATCGTTGGCAAGATCTAATGCGAAGTTGTGAGAAAATTTACGATAAGTATTTTTTTTTACTTTGTACAGATGTTGAATAAACAGCAAGCGATGGTTATTTAACGTGAACTAATCACGATAACGTACTATAATTAGGACAAATCAATAATTAATTTGCAACTCTCGTCACCACGGATCCAACGCTCTCTCTCTCTCACGCGGACAACACTCTCTTGACAACACAACTCGCACTCCCTGACTTCTCGATTCACACTCTCTGGCTTCTCCACTGACATTGCCTGTTAATTCGTCTTTCTTCCTTAGCATCCCTTTTGTCCCTTTGTCTTAGCCCCACCACGCACATTTTCCGCAACCGCTGGTGGCCAGGGTCACGTAGGCTTTTTCTACGAAACTATTCAATTGAAGGACCAACGACACATTGATGGGCCCTCTCGTCCCCGATACTACAATATTTTTAATAAAAATGTATGATATATAAACTCTCACAAATAGCACCAACTTGCCTAAACAAGAAAACAGAAAGTGCAGACTTGGTATTTTATCGAATTATCCAGTGCACTTTCCAAACATATCTAGTTCGGTTCAACAATCAGCCTGCCTCGCAAAATAAAAGAAATTATTACAACACGAATTTTTTACACAAAAAATCTCTGTAAACGAAATATCTGGGAAACAAAGTTTCATGACAGATTTCTATAAACTGACTTTCTAGGTACAAAGCACTTTCATAAAAAAGATTTCAACAATTTTCTGTGAAATAAGCTGCTACAAAACAAATTTTTATGAAAGGAACTTCCCTTAAAAATTAAATATCCCCGAATCGAATCTCCGGATAACAAATTTTTATTAAATGATTAAAAGCTGCAACCCTTCTGGGTTTTAAATGTGTAAATGCCTTTGACTCAGATCCCTGCGAAACAAATCTGTACTGGTTCCGAATGATTTTCCACATTTCGGAGAAACAAGAGGAGGATGGCTCGCAGGAACGCTCGGTGTTCACGTCAAGAGCAATTTCATCGTCAGCCTAGCGAGGGTCGAATGGCAACGAAAACGCCGCAGGGTGCGCTTTTCAACTGCATTAGGCCGAAAGTGGCGCGCGTCCCCCAATCTTCCTGCCATTATTCCCTTCCACGAGGCTCGTCCATGGTGGAAGGTTGGTACGACTAACGGCACTGGTGTTCGCGTTTCTTTAAATTGAGTTAACGCTGGTAACCGGGCCTGAAGCGCCACTTAATATCGTTTTTCTTAGCTTTAGTCACGTTTCCGGTAAATTGAGTTTCCCTGGGGCTCTCGTTCACTCACCATGGTGTGTATAAATAATAGAACTGACGCCTGTTTCTTGTCGAATTAACGGGTCGATGGTGTTCTCTTTTTTCTCTTTGTTTTATTTAGAAGTATAATTTTATCCCTTATCTAGCGTGGGCGCGCTAGAGCACTTATTTTTAAAGAGGTTTATTTTCAGAATTTTATACGTGACACGATAAAAATCTTCAACGATACTTTTTAAGTTTACAATATCAAATGAAATGTATGTAAAGGTTAAATCCGCAGACAAACAATTGCGTACAGTAGCTTACAAAAGTAGGGGTGCCAGTCTATATGTACGTGATAAATTTTATTTAATACCACAGAGATTGCTTGCGATAATGTTGAAATGTTTCTTTAAATCTTAGTACTATTACAAATTTAATACCACGGAATACTTGTTCGTGTCATAATGTATGATATAAAAGATTTGATTTAACACATTTCATTAATTATCTTTTTCGCCTGGAACAAACTGTAATTTTCTCGTGCCCCAGTAACAAGTGCAACGAGTTGCTACCGGCTTCTAAAAATACTTTCCAAAGTTTTAACCGAACTTTGTGTCGCATAAGAAAGTACAACTGTATCTTTTAAAAATGTATACGCTTTATTTGATATAGCGTACGTAACTGTCTGTTATACCGGCAGTCAGTTAAAGAATAACCGAAATTTTTAGTGCACAACACGATTCTCACGGTTTGAGTTGGGTTTGAGTTAGATTTGGGTTTAATGTTACTTATAAATTTATACGGTCTATCAGATATAGCCTAAACCACTGAATATCTTATTAGAAGTAAGAGGTCAAGAGTGGTAAAATTTTCACCGCACGGCGCGATTCCACGATTCGAGTTACATTTGGATTAGATTTGGATTTGATATACTTCCGAGATCTATACACTGTATTCGATATAGTGTAAATGACTGAATATCCTATCAGAACTATTAAGAGTAAGAGTTTAATAATAACGCCGGAATTTTCAGCGTGCGACGTGATTTTCGCGGTAGTCCGTCGCGCTAATGACTGACCAATTCTACTTTGCGCGCTCCAACGTTTCCCCTGTCGTGTTAAAAATTTCCTGCGAACAATATTACTACATCGTGCCCTCTAGAGTCGTGGAAAAAAATTTCGCTGTTAGCCTTTGTGGTAGGAATACCGCGGAAAAAAAGAAAAAAAAAGAAGAAGAGAAGCCCGAGAACGAATAGAACGAAGAGAAAAATTTTAAATTATTCCCACGTTATTACGGTCACGTTGGGAAAGTTCGTTTCGTACCGGTTCTTTCAGCATCATTCCGGGTGTCGAACCTGAAATAGTTAAGTGTCAGTGGTTGGACGTTGTACAACGTATACAACGGATAGGATTAACGAACGGCGGCCAGCTTGCACCGCGAAACGTCGATTTTAACTTTAACGAACCGAGTATTTCGTCTCTGTCAAATTTCTCGCCACGGTCAGCTAACTTCTTTTCATCGATGTGTCATCACATCGTTCTCTCTCTCTCTTCAAAGTAATAGCCTAGATTGAAAATCATATTAAAGGAGAATTTATAAGAATAGGTGATGTGAAGCTACGTGTCGAGTAGTTTCGATAGATGAGCTGTAAGCGATAAAAATTGAACAGCGAATATAAAATTGTAATTTCGTGACTATTATTTTTTTTCTTTTTTTTGTTTTTATGTTTCTTTCATCTTGATGTCGAAGTGACCGCACGATTTATTTTAACGGGAAATTAGGTTTGGAGACTTTTACGTGACATTTTGGAGATTTTCGACGATTCTTAAATGTCCACTGATAAACAGACGACGATTCAACGATAATTTACAAGGAATGAGAATCTAAAAATTACTCCATCTATACACTAATATGCTTCATTTAACGAGAAATATAGTTTTGGTAAGAAACGAGGGACATTTAGAAGTCACATGAATAATGAACGAGATTTGTGAAATAACAGCGACACGGAAAGAAACAATATACACATTTCACGTGATGCCGGATCAAATTAATTCTGAACGAGATTACGGCATTGGCGGGTTTATCGGTAGCGCAGAAATATATGGGCTAAATTTCGTGGCTTCGTCGGTCGAAAGAGTTCTTATCTTACCGCACGTGTACTCATATATCACTTTCCGCTCACGGTAGTACTCGTAATTCGCGTTTTGCATTGCGAAACAAGCTTAACAAAATCCATACACGCTGTTCCAATATATCAACAAAACTGTTCGCGTGCGTTTTCTTTATTTCCCCCTCGAAAGAGTGGAATCTGTGCACGTTGAAAGATGTTAATAATGAATTACTGTTACATTTTTATGTTACGTTAACATCTTTGTAGCTTAGTACTTTATTGATTTTATTTCTAATTCTCATACGCGTAACTGTCTACGATTTAATTAAAAATATTTTTATGTGTCATCGGACGATATTCTTTATTTTCACTCTTCATGCAATGAATGCTTCTATTAGTAAATTATTTAACAACTTCAAATATTTGCCTGTAATTTGTATTTTCGTTATACGGTAAAAATAAGCGATTCCTGTATAAACACTTTGACGTTCACGAACGTTTAAGTATCGACCATTTGACAAGAAACGGTTCACAAAGAAAAATCAAGGATGGTGATGAAATGACACTTGCATTAAAAAGAAATATTTCCTTTTTTATTGTATTTACTCAATTGAATTGAGTTGTAAACCATTATTACTTTTTCCAATCGTTAATCTTCCAACCTTTAATCATTTACAAGCAAACTGAATTCGAGATGAATCAAGCGATATTTCACTCTTGAGTTTCTTTAAGAAGAGCGTTTATCTTTACTGAAGAAAGTTTTGGACATCTGATTTAACGAACAATAGTATAATGTAACAGACATTAATAAGCATTCGCGAATCTTTTCACACTTTTTAAGAGGATAGAAGAATAAAAAGATTAAGCTCGAATATAAAAGACTCAATTTATCTGTGAAGTGTGAAAAAATATATTTGCCAAGCACCGAACTACCACTAATTATTAAATGACTCAGTATACATTCAATCGACACGTTTTAGTTCGAGTGACATTTTTCGAGAACTTAGCCAGGTTATTATTCACTTTTTTCTTCTCTTTTTATTATTCCCCCATTAACCAGCTTACGTTCTCTGGTCTTTTTATGTCCCGAGGCCACATTCATTTCAGCGTGCCGTTCGTTTCATCGGTGACCAACTTTCATCGTGGAGTTGCGGGCAGAGTTATAATAACGCTTGGGCAATAAACCATGTTTATTACTGCCCTTATTATGACGCACGCAGAGAGGAAAGTGCGGCGGACAATAGGTTGCACAGTACAGAAATACGGTTTCCAGTGGCCAACACCGTGGTTCGCCTTCCAGAAGAAATGCTTCTGCTGGCTGGAACTTAGCATAAGAAGATATTGCACCCTTGTGCAGAATGCTTGGAAATGAAACAAAGAAATAAGCAAGATTTTAATAAAGAGTTACCACTTTGTGGTATGACACTTTTGCAAATAATAATAGAGAAGCTGTATAATTAAATTCACAGAATCGCCAAGGAAGTCGTTTGGAAAAGATAGAAGAAATATTAAATGGAGAATTTTTTGAAATTTTATAGATTTTGAATATGTCAAAGCGAAGAGACAATTTTTTCGATTACGACTCATTCTCTATTTATGAAATTTAAAAATGGATTGTTATTGTAGTTATACCGTAGTTATACTTAAACCTCTGGAATGCTCATTTAAAAGAGATACGTATAAAAATTGTTAGACGGAGAATTTATGGAAATTTTATAGACAGATCTTCGATACGTCAAAGTGGAGAGACACGGAAATTTTCTTCATTAAAAAAATCATTGTCTTATTCAATTTAAACTTAAACCGTCAGTTATGGTCGACTTTGCGAGATTATTATTTTGAAAAGATTTTAAGAGTTCTTCGACATATCCTAAACTGTCAGAGTAGAAGACAAATTTTCTCAGCTTACTTCTTATAAAATTTTAGCCTTTGTATCCTCAACTTCCACTTCACTCGCAATAATATAGTTTTTGCACTTTACACTACTACTTTACACTATTTCATGAAAACCATAAGGAACCTGGCAAACAAATGCTAAACACTCTTTTCCGCTAGAGAATAATTTAGCAAACCTATCTTCTTAAAGGAGGAAGAATTTTCTTAAATTTTTTACCCAAATACTTCACCTTCGAATAACTATGAAATATTCAACGACGGAGAATTCTTGGCGCAATTTTCTCCAAGACGGAGCGCGCCGAGACAATCCCGGCTCCGAACCAACGAAATTTTAAGCTCTGTCAAAGCGAGCATCTTCAAACGTCGCTTTTATTTCCTAACCTCTCGAACGTATCCACGCTTGATCGTTGGTTGTGTGTCAACCGTTTCCACCACAAAAAGAAACATCCTTGAAGTTGTCCAATCGAACGAAAACTAGATCGCGTCTATTCTGGAAAACAGGTATACCATGACCTTTTTCGACATGCTCGCAAACTTCACCGACTTCTAAAGGACTATCTGGACCAAGATTGACCGGCGTTGCTTGGCGATTGGCCAAAATACCGACCTTACATGCCAGATTAAGCGGATTAACCGCATTCTCTCTTTTGATATGGTGGTACAAAGCTATATATCATGGTACAATGGAACTCCATTTATCTGAACTTGTCGGAGGACAAACAGTTCATATAATTGAGTTCATACAAGTTCATATAATAGGAACTCACCAATTATCCTCACTACCTACTGCTTTCATATAATAAGGACTCAGTTGCAAATAAATAAATTCCACCAGTAAATGTTTAATTAATCGGGCATTAACTAAAGTTTTATTCAGATAAATGGTGTTTTTATAAATGTAGTTTTACTGTATTTTAATTCGTTCAGAATAAGCAAATTTGATCGACATTTTATTGACAGGATATTTTCGTCACGAATAGCGACTGTTGAAATTGTATCTTTTAGATCAATTTATTGGAATACTGATCTTTTCATATTATACGTTCTAGTGTATACTACCTTGTGTCAAGTAAAATTGCTATTTATTGGCATTAGTAGTCGGTAAATTTGTTTTTCGATATAATAAAAACATATTCAGTTCAGGATGCGTTAAATTTTGGAACCCTGAATAATTAATTAAGAATCGAATTAATAAGAATAATGAAGTAATTCATCTTTTCTGGATTATTGCGGTATTGTGAGAATCACTTTAAAAATTCAATAGAAACTTCGAACAAATGTAGATTTTAATTAATTTTAATAAGAGACAATAATCTTATCGCGATCTTAGGCGATCGATTAAAACTTTACATATATAATAGAAACATACAGGACATATTGGTTTCGTGTTGGTGGTACGTTTCCTGTTTCTGACATGATTCCAGTGTCAGAGGGAGAACACGTGCGAGTGAAGGCAATATGTTGGCGACAACCTCGCCTGTTCGCCGATCGTGTGGAAAGTGAAACATTGCTCAGAATATGTTTCCTTTAAGGTTCGAACAGATCATTCTGTCTCCTGATTGATTATTGAATGGTATTCTTATTAGCATACACATAAGAAAAGATACAGAAACTTTTAAAGTTTAACCTATATGATTTCAAACGATCGACATTTTCTTATTTATAGATCATTGATGATCTTGAAATTTTAAATATCCTGATTTCGACAAAAAAATTTTCCTTTCTCTTGGTAACAAACTTTGTTTATATTTTTGTATCATTAGGTCACGCGAAGAAACTTTTATACATTTAGTAATTCATTCCCATTTTCATTCCCATTTATCCAAGAAGCACATATACACAATGAGTAGGCTGCGGTGGTTCACATATGTTCTTCTGAATACAAACTAAGAAGATGGAATCACAATGAAATCTGAATACGTTTATTTTTGCACATCTTCCACATATGCGTACGACATGCACAATCTAACGATCACTTTCCCTTTCTCAACCAGTCTATTTCAAACCCACCCCTCAACGAATCTATTTCAAACCTCTTTCTCAACCAGTCTGTTTTACATCCCTTTCTAAACCCCTTTCAAACCACATCTATACAAATGTATTTCTTCAGTCGCAATCAATTTCTAAAGCTCGAACATCCTCAAACATCGACCCACAATTGTGTAAGTACGTCTATTCGGCGGATTATAATGGACTTTTCATTGGTGATCCAATATCACAAGACAACCTACAATCCGACAATATTCCAGCAATTATCCCCGACATCGTGCCAGACATCGAAGCCCGGAAACTGTTCTCTCCTCTTGTCCGAGGAAACCACAAATTGGTCGGCACGGCGAAATCTGATAAACGGCAGCGGCGCGATTAAAATCGAACAAGCTTCACCGTGTAGCCCGCCTTTTAACGAGAAACTCGCGTTGCGCCACGCTTCTCTGCTTCTCTCGTCAACTTTAAATGTTAGTAATTGCTGCTCGTTTGTCGATAAATCCAATCCTGTCGGCGACTTAATTGGTCATCGCGAGTCTGCCGCACGTCGTTCGCCGTTCACGACGTCTAGTAATGACCGAGTGGACGACAAACGACGTTTTTCCATTATTCCCTCGTTCTCCGCAACGCCCCTTTCGACGAGTCCCACCCTCCTCGTTCTTCGACTTTGTCCATCCGTTTCCTCGCTTGATCCTCCTTTCTCTTTACTTTTCTTCTTCCCTGACGTTTTCGTACGTTGACGTACTTTGAAAACGCTCAGCCAACGATTCCGCCCTGCGCGCCACGCCGAGCAGAAAACTACGAACGAACTACAACAGGCTACTTGTGATCTATAAACGCAATATCAAAGTCATTCATTTTCGCGTGTCAAACGCACTCGCTAAACTGTCGTTTCCGAGCCAAGAGCTCGAGGCGAGCTTTCAGCGAGTAACGAAGAAAAAGCGCGGTTTTTTTGTATTTTAAACTAGCTTCATAATAAGGATATGCGAGTTTATGATGAATAGAATGCGTGACGTGAACGTGGGATGCGTTTGTGTATGATAAATTCATATTTTTATGAACACGTTCTCATCGGAGAATGGTATCTATTGATATCGATTAGGAAGTTATATTGAACATGTTGTGGCGGCACTCGATAGCAAATACCACCACTCGGCACTAACTAGTGTCAGACGACGGCAGCGCAGTAGTTAGCGCCTTAGGTTACGAACGTTCGGGACCCGGGTTCGAATTCCGGCGACCGGAGTCTGATTTTTTTTCTACGCATCAAAAATGGAAGGAAAACAGCAGTACCCCATCAGTGATGCTACATTAATTAATTGTAGCTAGAGCCAGCAGCTACAATTAACACGGACAACAAGTGTACAATATACATTTAAAAATGTGTCGTAAGAATTTTGAAAGTTCTTCCGTTCTAAAGTACTGAAAGGGACATTCGATTACACGAAACAGATATAACGGGAAAAGTATCAAATCGTAATAAAATTTGTCTATCAGATAAAAGTCAATTGTAAAAATATCACGTTCAAACCGTGGAGTATTATGCAGGATTGAGAACTTTTGCGAAGTTCTTTGCGCCGGCAATTGTTCTATCTTCCATTGCCACGCTGCGTTCATAAATGCTTATCTTACGTCGTACATGTAACGCTAGCTTCGCAACAATAGCTTTTTACGATATTTCCTGGAAAAATTACTAGGTTAGGTGAAAGAGGAAAGTTATCGCGAAATGTAAAATCATACTTCTTCTTCACGATGAAAAAAAAAGAGCGCTAGTATATTAACGTCTGGTGCGAAGAAATTTGATTTCGCAAAGAAATAACGCGATTGTTCCTCCTATAGTTATTTTATCGTCAAACGGACAGATTTTTTCACAATTATCACGTTACCGTAGTTATCAGTTACTCGAACACGATCCTTCCGAGTGGCCCTCCATATTGAATTGTTTTAAAGTATTTAATCCGTGGCAAAAATTGAGTTGGAACAAAAAATGCAACAAAATACGCTGTCAAAGTGTCCCTGGTGAAGGACTTTACGACAGAGTCACGCTTTATTATAACAAACTTTGGAAAGTTTCTTATTTCTCTCCTGGCGATGTGAACCTACTATACGAGAAAGTAAAAGAACAGGGAAAGAAAAGTAATTAGTTACATCAGTTTAGAATGTTTTAATAGTTAGGAAGTAAGAAGTTCGGGTTAAGTATAAGCCGTTTACGATTAAATGTTTGGATTGAGTTATGGCAAAACAGATTTATAGTCGGGTAAGGGAAGATACAAAAATTGCAAAAGGCATTATTCCCGTACTGCTCCTAATAGCATTCCTTCGTTTTTCTTTCCTTCTTCTACCCTTCTTTCTTCCTGTTGATTTATATTTTCTTACCTTACTTTTTCCCTCTCTCCTTCTTTTTCTCTCTTCTTACTTTTCTTCTCGATTTTTCCCTTCTGTTTTACCTTTATTCACATTCTTATTTTCTTCTTTACATTCTTTTGTTTCATTTGATCCAACTTCGTTCTGTTTCTATCTACTTGCTTGCCTTCGTCCTTCTTCCTTGCCTTTTACTTTTTGTTTTATTCTCCTTTTTCTTCTTCTTGCCTTTAATTTTCTCTTCTTTCTTTTAATTCACCATGATCTTGAATAGCAATTAAATGTTTAAAAAAAGAGTTAAACTGTGTTGAAATTTTTTGCCTAAAAGTACTTACACGGATATAATAGCCTATAGTTTTGCACTGTCGCAAGTCAGACGCTGATGGAGAACGGAATGTAATGGCTGGAACGTGCAAGAAACTTTAACACGATGTCTTAGGCATTGCATGTATTCGTGTGCGTATGTATACACGTATATGGCTTGCATATTGAACATTGTTTCGCTCCTTAAGTGCATGCTCTAAGGGAAGATGTATATAGGCATTACTTGACTGTTGTATTATCGGCTCATAGAGTTATTATCATCAATTCGTATCATTTTAATACCTTTGAAATACACATTGATAGTTCCGCATAATAATTTCACGATATGCTTTATCGTTCTATCGCCTAGGTATAGTCACACGTCTGATGGATATTTCAGTTTATCGCTCTATTGAACTTACATTTCAATCAAAAAGTCAGTAGAAATTAATTTCGATAGAGAAACTGTGTATATCTATGAGAAGTTTCCAGTAACAGTTCTCTGTGCAATTGAGTATATTCCAATATGCAAGATATATAAAACAATGAATTTTACACACAAAATTAAGTTCTGAAGATTAGATGTTACATCGCATCCTTATTTCGCATCAAGGAATTAATAATAATAACGCGATCATTCTCATAATTTTCTAAGCCGAATCCTATTTAAAATCTTCAGATGAATTAAACGAGAAATTTCAAAGAAATTGAGAGAATTTAGAGAAGTCGTTCACCGCTTGCATCGAGTCAGTAATAACAAGATAATCGTATGAACGTAAAAATTAATCAATAAGGTGATAGAAAGATACCGAAGAAAATTAATTCCATTACTTCATTATATTACTGGTATTATATTAAATACATTCCTCGTAACAAAATTTTATACGAGATAAAAGTTTCAATAATTTTTAAAACTTGTAATAATTTCCTAATAATTTTTCAGACCACTTAAACCTTCCTACGTGTCGAAATACTCATAAAGAACGGTGTACTTTTCTCCACTAAAACTCATATAAAATCATTATTAGCCCACTCACATTTTCAATGCCAATTTACGAAGAGGGTTTGCTTTAAAGCGTCCCCTCGATCCGACTAAATTCGCAGGACGTTCGGAAGGAACCGTGTAGCCTAATCATCATAACTTCCCCTAATGGTCGCGTGTTCGTGTCGCGCGAACCGTGACCTGCCCTTCTTGCGCAGAGGAATTCGAGGGTGTCGTCATTGCTCCCGTGCTGTTGAACGGCTGCTGATATTCCGACGATGCGAGAAACGTGGTTCGTTAGGTCAGTGGATAATTAGTGCCGGCATTTTGCTTGCGGCGATGCGGTTTTCTTGCGCCACGACACGATCGCGACACGGTGCCAGCGGCATACAAAGAACCGCGTTGTTCCTGCAGCTTGGATTTGACAACTTTTTGCTCGCTATACCCGAAAGAAACGTCTCCTATTTTCTACGGAAACCTCTCTAATTTTCGGTTCGAGTTGGGTGGAAATGGCGCGTGGCGTAGCAAACGCGCAGCGAATTTCTTTTACACAAAGGCGAAAGGAACTCTCTGAATGTAATTTTAAATTAGACGACGAAACTTCGCAATTGCACAGCGTTATCTACAGTCTGTGATACGCTGCTTTTTTTTTTTTTTTTTTTTAATTGGAAGCGGCAGATTGCAAGAATTACTTGTTGTGCCGTATGAAAATATTTGGTTTCTTCTTCTTCTTCTTAGTATTCTAATATTGTGTTTCTTTAACCTTATGAAAAATGTAATCTTATGAATACTGCGGAGAACAATTATTTCATATAGAGATCCATCTCATTGACTGGAAAATGCTACATCTTCTTTGGCTGTTATTAACATTTCAAAATGCGAATTGCATTTGAAATTTCGTGCCATCAATTCCAGACTAATAAATTGCCCTCAAAATCTGGCCATAATTCAACCAGTATTTTCCTACTGTAGTTTCCAATAACATATTTACATTTCAATACTTTCATTAAATGAAGTTATGGCACAAAAGAGTATTCATACGAGAAAACCAAGAAAGAATCAAATAAATTTTAATATTTACTTCATCTGCATGTGGAGGTAGCTAATAGAATCTGCTGGTCATCCAGCAAAATATTCCTCCAAATACAGAACAAAATATTTCCACACAATGGACAAAAAGGTTTCCACTTTTGAATTCTCACTGTTAAAAATACTATGTCATGCATACTAAATTACATAAAAAATACTTAGCTGCCCTGAAACAATTCTACGCATTTCGTCATACATTCCTTGACACAATGGATCGCGAACAATCACGAAACGAATAACGTTCGCGGCTTAACCAGCCTTCTACGTGCTCATTTGTCAGATAACACCCGGAACGAGATTCTGGAAAATGTGGCATACAGTACAATGTCACGAACTCCATTGTATCCAGCTCGAAATAATCCATGCAATCCGGAGGCTTGACCATAATATCGGGTCGTAGTGGTACCCAGCTCGTTCGATCTGTCGTATTGATGTTCGTAATTGTCCGGTTGGTGTTGCTGGGATTCCGTGAGAGACGAGTTCTCGCAACCGGAAGTGACGAGAGGTCGTTGATCTCGCTGCCCCCTCGGCCGTTCTTCCCTTGGAGAATCTTTTCTCTTCCCAGCGACGAAAGAATCGCCCCTGGCCCACCTCCGCTTCACTCTCGTCCCTAGAGCCGTCTAGACGCATCGAGAGTCGTGATGGAGCTCACCAAGAGGCTGGGAAATAGCTTGTGATGTGGATGAAACGTGTATGTATCTTTGTAATAATCATTGCATTATTTTCTAGGTTTTGAACTTCCACGACGATTAGATGGTATATTTATGATTCTTTATACAAACACGAAATAACCCGGGACAGGTCACTCTACGTTACACATTCGCATCTTATCAAAAAAGCAGAGTTCCGAACGTTGAGAATATTGCAATACCAACATCATCAAACGTCTGCTTTGCTATAGCATCAAATTCTAAAATACACAGGCCGTAATGAAAAAATACCGAACAATATGCGATCGTTTTTAACTAATAAAACACAATGCAAAGGAAGCTCCAAGTTTTTTAAAAGAATTAGATCTTTCGTACCGCCCATAGAAGTGAGGTGGATAGGTCGTGATAGGTACTGAAGGTACACTCGAATATGTTCAACAACCAATAACGTTTATTAGACTCTATCAATTAACAACAATTAACGATTAACAATGGTTGACGCTTAACGATGATTAATAACAGTAACGATTAACCGAACTCTCAAGAGTAGACGACTCGTTTCTCTTCACCATTCGCACTTCGCGGCTCGGGGCAGAATGAATCTTTTTGGTTCAAAGCCGAACAGATTCTTTCCTTTGTTGCCCCTCGATATCCCCACTACGCGCGCGTTTATTAGCAGATCGCGACGGTTACCGCGTATGCATTCTACCGAATATTCGGCAAAAAAACCGTAGGGATATCGATGGTACATTAGACCTGTCGGCTTTACGCTTTGAAGTTATAGCGCTTTGTGCCGCGAAGCCGTTGAAAATTTCCGTGGTCGAGTGCCGCCACAGAAGTATACAAAATTGTACTAATTCACCAAGTAACTAATAATCAATTAATTATTAATTACTTAATTGAAAACACTAACTAACGTAACTGCATTAACTGTAATCACTAATATTTTACCAAAGAATGTGACGAAAAACAATGAATAAAGAAGAAATGGTGTTATTAGTACGTTGCGCGTTGTTCCAGTTCATGTTTCGTGAATGTTTCAGTTCAATTACAATTGACGCATAAAGATGTACGTCATTACACTATTGCGACTTAAGTGACATAAGTGAGGATTGTTAGAAGAAATTTTTTATATAGATTCGTGAGATGTAAAATTTAGAAAGCAACAAAGACGATAAGACGAATAAAGTAGATTCTAGATTATCCACGTTTCATCTATTGACCTCATATTTCCATCTCACGGTACGCTAATAATTTTGGAAAGAAGTTATCGGGGAAATTGTCAGGATTCGAACATTTTACATTCTCTTCACGACCAGCAATATGTTTGAGAAGTTTGAGAAGAATGGTCGGCAATTTTCAAAGATTTCACAGGGAGACGAGGACGTCGTCTGCACGATGACGAGGAAATATCGCGATAATTTCACCGGGTGGGACGAAAGTGCGAGGGAAATAAACAGTTTTCCGACGCAATCCGCTCTTCCTCGCCGTTTGCCAGCGAAAAATGAAATAGTCCTTTTACGGAGTGTCTTTTAAGTTCCTTCGCTCTCCCTTTTGAATTACTATCTACGCTCGAGGAGACGCACTAAAGCACTGGTTTGTTATCCAGACTGCTTGAACTTCGAGTTTTCGCGTAAAGCGATACGAACAAGAACAGGAGAGGAGGCTAAGACTGAAAATTCCACGGAGCAGACGGCGGACGTGACGCGGAACTGCGCGTTGTTTACGCGGATCTACATATTCAATCCGAGAACAGCTCGGAGAACAAATGAAAGTGGTGGCATAAATAGAGACATATTCCAGCGGAAGTTGCACCCCGATGAAAGCAATCGAAGTTCCTCGCCGTGAGGAATTGAAATCTCGCAAAATGAAATTTCACCGCTTCGCGGCGAATATCGTTGAAAATTACTAGCCGTGATCCTTATGGTTCTACCGATTTCCCGGATCGAGAATCGTGTTACGAATGAAATATCTGCTTGTTTCAGAAGTATCTCTTCCTATGTTTGCTTGAAAGTGTTCTTGTTCCGTGGAAATGAAATTCCGTACGAAGCTAATCCGTCTCCTTTAACGAAGCTAATATTTGCATTCATTGATTTGCTTCAAATGAGATTAGTTTGTTCTAATTTGCCTACAAAACTTAAACAGGTAAGGGATCTTAATACATATATTTAGCCATTTCGTATTTTTGGCCAGAAAATTGACCAGAAAAATACCAGAAAGCTAGTAATTGTCACTAATTTTAATCTATACAGTACAATCACCTCCGATATTGACTGTTTCGCTGCAGCTATATCTTTTATTAGAACGTGTTCTTCTCCACCAAATAATATAAAACTTTCTCGTGTGGTTTTCAAATAATACAACGTACAAGGTACATCGCTTTTCGTATTTGTCTCAACGTGTCCGATCGATACAAGCAATGGACTTAGATAATATCGTGCTAGCAGGTGAATAAATTCGAAAATCCTACGTTCCAAAACTACGATCCACGGACGATCCACGGAATATCTTCCATTGCAGCTTCTATCCGTTTAACGAAGCAACGCGTTGCGAAATTATCTTTATGTCGTGACGGCAGGAAATCTAATAAATTTAGACGAAGGTTCGTCCGTGATGCTCTGCGAAGGGAAAGACGAAGCCGTTCACCTCTCGGTAACAACGTCGCCGTTCTTATTCCTTACGTCGAAACAACGTGCTCTTTTTGCGACCAGCGAGAGTGAGAAGCGGCGTACCAGCAATTTCCTTCGGTTTCGTACGCCCCGTACAAGCAGAACGAGCTTTCCGCGAACCTCGATATATTCTTGGAGCTTACACGCGTGAACGTGTGCGGCGAAACGTTCTTCTTGTCTGCAGTTCTACGTGGCCGTATTGTTTTCCTCGGCTAAAGGGCCAAATGTTGGGCCGACGTCGCGCGGCCATTGTTGCCCCTTGATCTCCCAGTCAGGACGTTTTCGTCGCCATTGTTGCGGGCAAGTAAATTTTCGTGTTCCCCATGGAATAATTTCTGCGGCTATTTTCGTTATATAGCTCGTGTAACGTGATGGTTGTATCGAGAAACTTCGAATCTTTGAATTCGAATTGAACTTGAAACTTCGAATTTTTGAGCATTTATCGATAGGAGAATAAAATTTCTCTTGCTTCTAATGTAGATATTCGTTCTCTTCCATGATAATGATTTGTTTGGCTTCTAGTAGCTCGCTGTTGTGACAATTTAACCATTTCAGCACCGTTTTGTGTTTTATGCACGATTATAGTTGCTCTATTTATTTTCTAAGATAGTTTGCAAATATGTTGCAGAGTAAACGAAATTTTACGTAGAATATTGCTTCAAATAGAACTGATTAGGTAATTTAACATAATGTATACGTAAGTAGTACATGTAGTATGTATATGTAAGTAGTACAATCAGTGGAATTACAAGTTACCACGATTATAAATGATTACATATAATGCACACGATTAAGGAACCACGCAAACATCCGTTCAAGAAAACGATAGATTTCCTCTTCTTAGTTTTTCAGTTCCTCAACCGTTACTTCATAACACGTTCCTACCCTTGTAAATCTGAATTTACCTGGCCTTTAGAGGCACCATATGCGACATCGAGTCCCGAGCGAGTCTCCGTTAGTCCCTGAAACACGGCAGGAAGAAGGGTGAAGGTTCAGAGTCATCAGAGCCATCGACTCTTCACAGCGGTTGATTCTTCGCCCCGTAACAATGCGAGGGTATTGTCTTTTCGTTGAAAAAACCAGACACGATAACCAGAGCGTTCGAGGGATGGCATTGTGACTACCTCCAGTATCTTTTTCGCGTCGCCTTATACCACTTACCTGTTATTCTCCGCGGAGCCCTCGATTATTTTCTATTCAAAGCCGCCGGTTCGTCGAGCGTCGCGTATCGTTCCACGGCGTTCGACTTCCTTTCTTTTCAAACGTCTTCCCGTCTCATCTTTCTTCTTTTTCACTTTGCTATGCCTGTTTCTTTTGCACACGCGGATCCAATGATCTTACACGTTGCATCAGTCTCGTTTGAATATCTCTCGAACGTGTAACACGAATTTCCCTCCGCCTTTTCCCTGCTTTCTTTTATTTCCACCCTCCTTTTTTCTCCGTTCGCTTGTACCGCTGACCCACATAACACGGAATCCTGAATTGAAACCGAAAATTCTTGCCGAGGGTTTTCGCTTCCATTGTACCGTGAATTTCCTCGGGTATCGTTGCTATTCGCGTGTCTGTCGAAAGTGATACGGCCGATCTATCTTGCTGTTCAACGTTCTTGTTTTCCTTTTGCGGTAAAAGCTGTGGTTTGTACGTTGAGTGATTTTTTTCAGACTACGTATTTATGATTTATGAGATTGTTAGTTGTAGACTTTAACTGCGTCAGCCGTTGACGTCACGTTTTATAAATAAGTCATTTTCGAACAAAATAGTCTAATTTTAGGATATAATCGATGTTTCTAAAGATAAGAAGTTTGGTCAATTATTAACGTTCCACTCCACGCAATGATCTATTTATCGTTTTTTTAATAATTAACACAATGAGTGAGAGAGCACTACCGTCGTTCGTTGGGCAACGTACAATTCTTATGTTTTAACTAAGTTAGAAAGGCAGAAACACGAGGGCACAAAACCCATTGAAATTTTACAGATATTGCGACTACAGTTTAGGAATGAAACATCATCAAGAACCCAAACGTTTGCGTGGCGTAAATTGTTTTTCAGTGAACGTCAAAACATTGAAAACACATTGCAACGTCTCAAGACAAGCGTAAAGCCAGCAAACATTGTAAAGCTGTTGGGAAACTAATCGACGCGAAACAATAAACGAAATTTGTTCGAAAGTTAATATTAGCAATGGAAATGTGGTCCTCATCATTCGAAAGAGCGTAAAGTTCCTCAAAATCACGACTACTTAAATAGTCGTTAGGAGGACAACGCTTCAACAGCAACGAAAAA
This sequence comes from Bombus vosnesenskii, assembly GCF_011952255.1. Classification (NCBI taxonomy): domain Eukaryota; kingdom Metazoa; phylum Arthropoda; class Insecta; order Hymenoptera; family Apidae; genus Bombus; species Bombus vosnesenskii. The sequence goes on from NW_022882987.1 coordinate 1,157,081, forward strand.
GTAGAGCAATTCGTGTGCAATTGGCTTCTGACCTAACGCCCTCTGGGTCTCTTAGCTTCACATAACTGAAATGAAAAAATTACCAATCAAGTGGCAAAAGTGTATAGAGACAAACGGAACATACATAAACAAGTAATTCGATTGTTCTTTTCGAAACAGTTTATTGAAATGCATAGTTACAAAGTAGTTTGAAAAATTCTTGTTTCGTTCGTACGTTCGCTGACTTTTTCGAGCATGAATTTTTATTAAGGCAACAAAATAATTATTTCTTTCTTTTTCTCAGAGTGTACACTCGTGGAACGAATTTGTAATAATATCCATTCTGTTTTTGTCTTCCTGTTTGAATTGAAAAAGAACTACATCTTCGTGAATGTAGCACTAACATCTCCCGAGACATAATTCTGAATATTTTCCAACAAGTACATCCAAAACTCGAATGAAACAAACAGCTCCAAGAAATAACATACATCACACTAAAAACTCAAATTCCGTCTATGTATGCTGCTCCATAAATCACTCTCTAGAATAAAACAACGAACGCCTCTAAAACAACACTTTTCTTCAAAACTAACCTATACCACTATAAATCAATTTTCGATATTTCGTTATAAATCAATTTTAATCCAAATTATCTCTAAAGTGACGAAAAATCCGCAGAATTATAGGCGAATGAAAAAAAATATATATAGAAAGATGAACAAAGGTTAAGAATAATTAAAAAAACAAAGAATTTCTACATAATCCTCATAAGATTAACTCAATCCACTTCGTTGCCTCTTTTATTATATAAAAATTTTCGAATGAAAAGTAAATAAAAAAGACATTTCCATGGTCACCTAACGATAAACCTACGACCGCCAAAGTCCAGAGGAACAAGGCTTAAACTCTCCTCTTTAATCCCATACTCTCAACAAAAATTCAGCGACACTTAATTCCGCGACATTATACCACACGAAAGGATCAACAACTTCTGGCCGGTGTGTCCGCGTAGTTAACCACAGTTATTCCTGCGGCAGGATTATAAACTACCCAAAGGCTTGGCCAAAAACTTGTAAGCAAGCTGTTACCCGGAGGACATTACATAACTTGGTAAAGAAGGGATGACGCCCGACGGGCCTCGTTCTCACTAGGTCGAAAACGAGACCTGCTCCGAGGGTTGGAAAAACGGTGTCGCGCAATTACAACGGTCCCCGTGCATGGCTGCCAACTTATTCGGTAAATTACCCTCGCATCGGCGGTCGTCCACGAGTTTGTCGAGCGAAACGAGCGCGAGGACTGCTCCTCTACCTTCGAACTTGCCTGCTCGTTAGGCACGCGCGCGTTTCGCCACGAAGTTACGTCGTTCCAACGACATGGGATAAAAAGCACCGATACGCGGAGTCTGTCGAAAAGGGTTTCGAGAAACAAATTCTTTCGGTTTGATGAACTTTCGGAGCGTGTGGAATTTCTGAATTTTGAGAATTTTCCTGAAAAGGGCTCGTGCGCGATTGGTAATATTGATAATAATATCGTCTATCTGTTTCAATGTTTTTGAGGCCGTACACGGTCAATAATGTTGTCAATAACGTCAAGTATCGATAGTAATTATATTATTATTACTGTTATTATTTACTTTATTTAAAGCCGGATCGACTATTACTGTTATTAGCGATTATTTTTATATTCGTGTAGGATCTTATACTACAATTAATTTATTTACAATGAATGGATTAAACAGATGTTAATTAAACAGAAAACGATGGTTGTTTAACGTGAACTAAATACAATAACGTACTGTAATTTGGACAACTAAATTAGTTAATTTGTAACTCTCATCACCACGGATCCAACGCTCTCTCTCACGCGGACCACTCTCTTTTGACAGCACTAGCAACACTATCTCCCTGACTTCTCAATCCACACTCTCTGCTTCTCAATTAACACTGACTGTTAATTCGTCTTTCTTCCTTAGCATCCCTTCGCCTTTTGTCTTAGCCCCACCACGCACGTGTTCCGCAACCGCTCATGGCCAGGGTCACGTAGGCCTTTTTCACGAAACTATTCCATTGAAGGACTAACGTCACATTGGTGGGCACGCCAGCACTTTGGCTTTCTCGCGACATTGTGTATGGTTCGCCCGATATCTCTTAGGCCTTTCATCCACGATACTACATTCGTCTTGTTAAATCTTACTAAATTTTGTTTCATATCTTAGTAATACTGTATTAATCGCGATCGATACTGAAATACTGAATATTGAAGAAAATTTTGGTATTTTGCGATCCAAATTATTAATACTGATAAATGATGGACATTAATGATAATAAATCTCATGGATATTAATAGTATAAACGACATTAATATTAGAATATTAACAAACCAACAGAAACAATTGGTGACGGAAAGAAGTGCGTTAGTAAACAAAAAAGAACGGTAGCTGTAATATTACAATAAATACTACATACATTGCATAAATTTTATATACGTAGAACTTTTAAAATAATAATCTGCACACTGTAAAACAAAGATTTTTACACTCTACTCGTCAGAAATTATCACGTTTTATTTAAAACAAGGTATAAATTTGGTATGTGCCGAAAAGAAGTTCTGGTTTTTCGTTTGAAAAACGTTCGCTGGCTGGAACGTAGGGGATTTAGTCGAGTGTGATTCTCGACGGAACGATCAGGTCTTGGAGGAACATTGATTCGATGGAATTGTATGTAAATTCGGGAGGGTGGATGTATCGGTTGCCGAGCCTTGGGAGAGTTTAGGATTGAGGTTATGCGTTGTTTGGTGGTTGGATTTCCAGTCTGAGTTTTCTTTAGGGGTTGTGATAAGAGAGAGTTGAATCGAGTAGGTATTCGTGGTTTTGCAGTAAATAGAAATAAGTGAACTTCTAGAGATAACTTTCATTTTATTGTGTCTATACTAAAATTATGTATATATACTTTTGTATATATTTTTTTGGTACAAATTTTATATACGGATAATTTGGGGGATAGTTATAACCGTTTGAGCTCCAAGCAGCACGATCGCGTTGTTTAGATTTCGTGTCGAAAAATCCCAGTACATTTGAACAATAATTTTTATTGCACAAAACTTGAAATATTTATGAACTAATAGTACGCATATATAATAATATAGATTTATTTCATAAAATAACAAATATGACGAGCGCTATTGCGTCGCTTGTTTCTCTTCGCAATCGATTAAGACAAGCGCTATTGCGCTGTTCGGGATTTTTCAACCCTGTTTTCTCAAAGACCCCTGGGACTCAAACGGTTAATATCGAGATTGGCGTTACTTGGTAATTGGTTTTCAAGTTTGATTCTTCTCGTAAAATTAATTGATATTGATTGGTTATTTGCTGTGTATGCGTAATGCCCATTATGTCCACTATCTTGTGTAAAACTTGGAATCGGGACTGTAAGCCTCATCGCTGTAGGAGCATTTCATACATTGCGGAAATCTCCAGAAGTTGAATTAGAAAATGTCAGGAAAGATTCACCGCCAGCTCGGAGAGCACATACAGACACCACCACTGCAGTCTTCGAAAATACGGTTTCCAATGCTGAATTTTAACCGATCCTTCATACACGGTAACCACTTCGACCATCATGCTCATTTTTAACAGCCCAGATTCAGCCAACTGCTAATAATACGTTTCCTTTCGTTTGAAACTTACACATATCAGTTTTCTCAGAATATTACTTTTTCAGAATTTATTTTATACTCTCATAATATAATAAATGATAAAATCATTGTATTTCTATATTATAATTTTTTAATACTACAAATGGTAGCACATACCTTTTCCTAATCTCTTCAGGGACATATTTGTTGAAACAAGGAAAAGACAAATACTTTCTACTGTTCTGTGAGAAATAATAAATCATCTTTCCACTAAAGAGAACGATACAGAAACTACCATAATGTTACGAAACGAAATAGTATTTCATAGTCTTGTGATACTTATTGATACATATGTGCATACGTGAGAATTACTAACTTCTCTACTGAATGTCTTATCACATTGATTAGTATCTATCAAAACCCATTTATTATATTAATATCCATTAATAGACATTTAATTAAATCTATATCTATCGACATCTATTCAGTAATACTAATGAACAGATACGATCGGTAATATTAATTAAAGTGATAGTTTCGTATGATAGGTTGAATAGATAAGTTACAAATTCTCGGGTATCTACACAAGTATTAATTTTCTATTTTTCCTCTGCCACGATATACATTCTCGAAAATTTAATTTTACATTTCATAAAAATCTCGATTCGCGGCCTACGAAAAAGCATGCCGATAGCGGCGTTGAAATTAATCGCGCGGCTTGAAAGAGTGTCAAAAAGTGCAGGCGAGCGAAGAGAGAGCGGGGCTGGTCCTTTCAATTTTCCGCTCAGAAGGTCTAGATGTATCTGGTGCCCCTGGCAAGTCGAGCTATTTTCATCGCGCGAAACGTCGTGGAAAAAGCATGGTCCCACGGCGTGTTTTACAGCGCCGCATGCCAGAACGTACAGCCACGTTGTTTCCTCTCTCTCCCCTCCCTCTTCGTCAGAAGACGTACAAAGTCTGGGCTAAGTATCGAATCCACGGAAGAAGGGTCGCCATCCCTCTTATTCCTCCCATGCTACCCTCGTCGTCTCGCGTGTAACTCACGCGTCCCTGTATTTTTTCACAGGGAGACGTTTACGAGCGGCTCGTGATAACGAACAACTTTCGTCGTTCCTTCTGCTGTTCATCGATCTCTCTTTCGGTCATTTTTATAAGTTACAAAGTTCCCCCCGTGAAATGGAGCCATAAAACATCGTTTTTCTGAGTTTGCCTTTTTTCTTTTCCCCTTTCCCCTTTCCCCTTTTTCATCTTTTTTTTTTCTTCAGGAGAGAAGATTCTTTTTTGGTAAAATCGGTAGCGAAGCCGCGGCAGACGTTCGAAAGAACGTTCAAGTGGAATGAGAAGGTACATGGTTGGATCACGAGGCGGCTCCAGCGCGTTTACATTACCGCTTTCGCGCTATAAATCGTTCCCGTTTTCATAATATCCGCCAGATGCAGGATAATTCAAGATACATCGATTACAATATAGTTCCTTATTTTACATCCCATTTTAATGTAAACAAAAAACGAAACGAATTGCAAGTAGCTAATATTGTTCTCATCGGGTTTGCGTTAACTACTTTTACTATGTCGAGTCACGATTCTGATACAAATTGCGGTTACGATTTAATATAGTCGCGTGTTTGTAGCAAATGTATTTTTCGATTTTAGCCTGGATTTTTCAGCGAGGATCGTTGAACACAAATTACGCATAGCAGGAAAACATCCTGTATCTGATAGAAAATAAGTATCTGATACAATTATGTAATTAATAGAAGTTTGTAAGGCGTTAATATCCATAGCAACTCTTTCACACTCGTTATCGGAATAATGCATATCGAAAATACAATTCTACGGCAACTCTACTATAAATACAATGTGTGGTTTGGGGTAGAAATTAAGTAATTCAGTAAGTACCATACAATAGCAATAATAATAATAAAGAAATACTTCATTAGAAAATAAAGTTACGCAAATATTTTTTAGAGCTACTCTACTCATTCACATCAGCTCTTTCTTCAGAAATTTTCTTAATTACAACGGCGCTATTGTCACTATCAAATTCTCTATATTTAACCAAACCCCTAAAACAAAATTTACTACCCAATTTGTTTAACAGTATTACGAGGTCCACTCACTCTTCCATCCAGCCAGTCCTGCAGACCGATTTTAAACTTTTACGTTTATCGATTCCACATGGTGATTTTTCGCGTCCCTCAACCTTCTCTATACGCGAATACAAACACATGCATGCAAGAAAAAAATGAGGGAGACGCAAGCAAAAAATTGCCAATGGCTTTCCGGGCTACGATGATCCCGCGAACGATGTACCTTAATGGTTCCGTGAACGTTTCACGAGGCTCTTTCGACTCGCGTCGTCTCTATAAAGGCGCCATTCCAAAGGTGGATGGAATTACGTGCATGGAATTACGCCGGTCGAAAAAGAACGGTGGGAAGGCAGTGAGGGTAGAGGGTGCGGATCGAAGGGTCGCGGATTCCGTGACTAAAGGGATTTCACGAGTTTGCGTGTCCGACGCGGCGCTCTATTGCCCTGACGCCGGCAATGTCTGATCTCGGGTCAGCTTATTACCATTTTCATTGAAAACCGCGATACGGCACGCACCGAGATCCAAACTTCTCTCTAACTGCGCTTGGCTTATCAATAATTTCGCTGTTATCGCGAAAACTCCCGAGAGAGAAAGTGAAAGAGAGAGAGAGGGGGGGGGTTCCTTCCCAAATTGCAACTCTCTTTGATCTTTCTTCATGTTTTATGCACGATCGGCACGCGTTTTAATTTTCATCGCGACTTCTTTTGTTTCGACCGAAGATCTTTCTTGGAAGATTTGTTCCTTTTTATGAAATACATTAATTAAGGAGAGTAGAAGAAGTAATAAGAAAATTAAGAAGAATGCAGTACTAATAGAAACGCGGTACAATACGAAATGCTGAGAAATATGAACGTGTAGTGGCAATAACAAAGAACTAGAAGAAATAGGAAAGGCAACAATAGATACTGATGATTCTATGAAATCTAATAAAATAAATTATTGCGATCCTGGCGGTCCTTAGGATTGGCGTCTTACTGCATTGGCTTCGTCAACCGTTTTTGATTATTCATGTCAGCCAAACAGAAACCAAAAGCTTAAGTGCGGCCTCATCCATTAGCCAGACTCTGACTCTTCACCTTACACGATAACCAAGGGATGATGAAAGGCATTCCTCGCGTTGTACCATAATCTCTTTTGGCCTTTGACTCCTGTTCTACGAGCAATTTTGTTATCGAAGCACTTATAGTAAACACGAGTGGAGCGATATTTGTTGGAATCCTAGACTTACAGATAAATGCCGAATAAATTGATTTTTGAATACGTAAAATATAACAGAACGGTAAAAATGATAAAATGTTAAATACAATAAATTATAAAGAATCAGAAATTGTAATAGTCCCGAAGATCTTATAAATTTAATTGATCAAGTAATCTAGATAATTTAGTAATTTTTGATCATTGGATTTTTCGACTAATTACATTCTGATACTTTAGTTCTTTATAATTTTTAAGAAATAAGTAGTTATTTCATTTGTAAATAAGGTTCGGTAGAATCGTGGTGCAATTAATCACATTTAAGAACGTTTAATACCAAGGTTATTTCCACATTTTACTTTGAGTTCTAGATATCTCCTGAAACGCATTTCCTGTGTTCTCCGCAACTGTTCCCCAAACTGGTTGGCTAAAGATTTACCGCGTTCCGCGGGAATAAATATATTACACTTGATTGAAAGTACACGTTGCAGCGAACACACGTTCATGCATTACACGTGAGATTGAATTTTACCTCTCCCTTCCTTCAGATTTTCCGAAATCAACCAATGATATCTGTAAGATTAAAGAATCGTAGGGGAATGTAGTTACTCGAGAATCCCATTATATGATATTTTCCCATCGTAAAATTGATCTCTGGTAGAACAAACACCAAACGAAAGAACGAACTGTGTAGATAAGTGTACATAACATGTAACTAACTGTGTACATAACCTGTTATTTACGTATAATAACTAATATTTTGTTATATTCACATCTAAATTTTGTCTGTACGATTATTTTATTAATTTACCAAACCAATAATTAATTTGACCTCCGAGCTAATAATTACATTGATTTGCCAACTGATATGTAATTAAATCACAAAATTCCTTTCTTTCATCTGTAAGATGCGAACGCCTAAAAGATAATTCTGAAGATAACTCTTTCCAGGCGTTTATCTGCACCTTCAAGGATCATTTCTAGTTTCCAGAATTTCCAAGCATGAAATTGAAATTTTTCTATGTTGCCTCAATGGATTAATTATAACGTGTTGTACATAAAATAGGAAGAAAGATGCGCTAGCATATAGCTGATAAAAATCTCTGTTTATCAATCATTTTATATGTTTAATATACAGCATTTTATTTTGAATTAATATACATACTTCTCCAGATCCTATTTTGAACGATTGGATTGCCACTCAGTCGCCATCCTTATGAATGAACAGTGACGATAAAATTAATTGAAACATTTGAATTAAATAAACAGTCATATATCTGTAAAATTTTCAATACCTTCAACGTTTGCAATATCGATATTCTGCGAATAAAAGTATAAAAACAAAATGATCTCTATCTTACGAGTAGCAGATTTTCTCTCGAAGCAGAACATTTGCATCGTGCTTGCACGCGTGTATACCATTGCGCGCGATCGGTTATGGTAATCACGGGCCTAAGTTCGTCTCGGTCTAATTCTGCTAATTTATCACTGTGGCCAGGTTTACGATCCCGCACATCGCGTGCATCTTCGCAGGCTACACGTTTTGTCGCGGAAAATACGATAATAACTCAACTTCACCCAGCTGTTCTCCAAGCAACGGTAATGAAACTGTAACTTCAGCCACGTCATTTCTTCCAGCCGTCACATTCTCAACGTGAACAATTATTTACTCGTTGCGTGGCGGCTAATGCGACTCACGCTCGAACGTCGTTCTTTTGGGAGATTACAAATCGAGTTCGAGTCAGAAACACGCTACGCGCGATCTTCTTTCGACTAGTGACCATTTTTATGGACACCATGGGATGACGATGATCGCCTTCGTTAAGTCGCATGTGACCTAAATCATCTGGAGTTAGGGTTTCTTATGCTGCCAGATTTATGCGCGAGTGTCATTCGTTGGTGAAAAAATAGGTTAGTTAACCAAATAACAGAGTATAGCTCATTTATTACGCACTTTTATATTTTTACGAGCATAATTAAAGAAATAGAATCGAAGTAAAATATATTCTATGTATGAATACTGAGAGTCGATTTGCCGAATGAAACACATGCAGTGATACATCGGTCATACAATAAGCAACTCACTTAACTATCGTAGTTTCGAACTCGCGCAACAGGACATCGAAGTTTCCAAACGTTTCCCTTCCTCCCTCATTTCCATCTTTATTGAAAATTTCAACCGGCTCCCCGGGACATCGTCCATCTCCGGCCAATCTTCTACACAGCCGAAAGAATGCGAAAGAAGTCCCTTTTTAGGAGAAAACATAATTACAAGGATCTACAATGACGTCCACTATGATTCAACGATCAAGAGTATCAAACTGAGACTGTTTTCTATTGATTAGTTAGTCTCTTTCTTTTAAGTTTCCGATGTTTAAATATTACAATAGTCATAGCCTAAATCCCAAATTCGTAATCCATTATTAATTCTACAAACCTAAATTTTACTAAACAAATGGAATGGTCTATTACATTACTTGCATAGCCTAATCTGTTAATTCACCACCCAAAGATATTAATCTATCAATCTAAATATACATGTAAATCCATCAATCTAACTAAAGCGCCAAATCATCATTGTCGCATCAATCATACGGCTAACAAATACCTATATGAGGCTCCGCAACATAACCATAACCATAACCATAATAACCATAATGCTAAGTTAATTTAATGATTATGGATGCGCATGCAAACGTATATTCTCATAAAGACAATTAGCTAAAAGAGCCTAACTACGGATTTTTTTCATCATATAAGTGATATAACGAGTGTCTTTAAATATTTTATACATTGATGCGTGTTATGCAGATTCTATACAACTTCGAACATTTCGGAATTTCTCATAAATGAGAACATCTCTTCTGTCTATAATATCAAAATCATATAAACTATCAAATATCAGCGCTATCTAATATCAAAAGGGAAGGAATATCATTAATATTAATTACAGTAGCCTAAATCTTCGCCGCTACCACAGACATATATATTCTCGGGAAGTTCTATTTCTCAAATTACTATGTTATAAAAATATATAACCTTTTTGGTTAATCGCACATTCTAGTTGAAGTAAATTGAAAATATGTCAGCGCTGGGGTCATTAAAATTCCCCATTAGTCCATGATACCAAAATAAAAATTCAAAATCCCCTCTAAACTGGGCAATTCATAATCAATGGTTAACCCTTATCCGAGTTCCTGCTTCATCCTAGAGCCAGCATCATTCAAGGTGTCATAAAGTCATTTGAGCAAACGCGCCATACTCCTCGGAGACAAGATCGAATTTCCTCGATCCGATTTCCGTCACATTAGTCGGATTTCTTCGACTCGTAGCAGGAGACGTTGGTTTTCCGCGTGCAACCGTGTATGAGCAAGACTTGCTAGAACTTCATGCATCCATTACCCTTTCACGAGTCCATTTACCTCGAGGGAAAACGTTACGGAAGCTTCGGGGATGGTACACCGTCGATTTTGACGACCGATGCATCGTCAACGAGCGTACGGTCGCTCGTTTAACTTCTCCATCTGCTGCGCCTTTGCGGTAGCACAATTTTCAAACCGACTTTTCCATAAATTAGAAGCCTGTAACCTCGTGTGTGCGCTTCGTGCTTACTTTTGTATACAGAACAGGGTACGAGGTTTCGTGTTCTTGAAACGAATGCACGGCTCGTTTGAAATTCGACGGGAGGGATGCAATCGATAACTGTGGCAACGTTATCTTGCTGGTAGTAATGTTGAACCTCGATGTTTGCTAATTTAGTGGGAAACCTGCAATCGCCTGCAACGTTTGTAATTGCGTGAATGTCGATCGAGCGATGTGATGGTCGCTTGAAAATGGCCGACGTCTGTCTAGCCAAGGATTACTTGCTCCCCTTTCTTCCCTTCTCTTATTTTTTTTTTCTTTGCTTTTTCTTTTACTTGAAAAGCCTTATTTAGAAGTGGTTTTAGTTTTAAATTGGATTGATTAATAAGTTTGAAATTACCTTGTTCGAGGGAGAGTTTCCGAAGTTTCGTTGAACGAGAAAAGGTGTAGGTAGAAGATTGAAAAAATGCAGGTATTTAAATTATATATATATATATGTCGGAGATGAAAGGACACCGGGGCCTTCTTTTGGAATTTTTCGAAAACCCACAATACTTTAGCCTCTATAACTTAACTCGATTATAATTGTTCGCGAGTTGTGATAATGACCTTGGTTCGAAGCGACAGCCAGTCGCCGAACGTAGCCGCGGTCAACGGATGGACGTTTTGTCTAACAAAGGTATGGAGTAATAGTATAGCTCTCCTTAAAAAGAAATAGTTATAGCGGCACTCAACAGTAAACATTCCAACGGTTTCTGTCCCGTGGCTCGCCACACGCGGACCCTATTCTTCGGATAAGATTTTTTTTTTATTTAGTTATTAATATTTACAATCAATTATCGCATTGAGAATTTTCAGTAATCTTCGGGTAAGATGATTACCAGATGTCGACGCATCTCCACAGTACATGTTCAGCTAACCTGAGGACCCGTTACAAATCTTACGATTTAATTAACTAAAGTCCTTCAAACAAATAAACAGTCTTTGTCCCAACTACGGGAAGATAGGGGAAATCTATTTTTCTCACGAACGACGCTTCCAACTAGCAACATTCCCCCAAGGGCGGCTAGCATCCTTCTCTAACTACCAACATGGAAATTGACCAATTAACAGCAACGTCAATTTCCCTCACTTTCCGAACGAAAGCTTTCCTCGACGAATCCGATGATCTCGTGTCCTTGGACACACCCCATCATAGTTTTCCTCTGCAGCATCATCGCGACGGAAAGTCATTCTCTCGTGAGGTCGTATTAGCGAGTTACTTAGCGTCTTTGCGCTCGGTGGATATTCCACGTTTTAACAGAGTTAGTTTAGTAATACTTGTACCGTAGACAAGTAAGTCGAGTACTACTTGGGCTTTGGAAGAAAGCGCATTCTGTTATCCCGTTGACCGCGGATTCATTATTGAACCTAGGATCATTGTTATTAGCTTCTCGAGTATCTAATTACCACGGTTACTTGTCAAATTCTGCAATAATCGTATTTGCACTAGTCAATGTCTTCTCTATTGCATAACAACAATGTGTAATCCAAATGAAGATTCATGTCACGCCCCTAACCCTAATCATAATGTGAACCCGACATATATGTCGAGTTTGTCGGGTTGGCGTTAGTCTTAGGGACGCGTTGCGTATCTTCATTAGGACAAACCATCGTAGTTGTTCAATGAGGTTTATATTTACAATTATATGTACAAGTGTCGATTTAACAGGGTTTAACAATTTAACGTGGTTACTAGATACTCTTAAAGTAAAGACAATGTTCTTAGGTTCAAACGAATCCACGGTCAACGAGAAAACTCTTTGTACAATTGAATATGTTTTGAAGCTCAAAGTGACGTTAGCTGTGACGTACGGTATCTTTCTGACTGACAGACCAGACGTTGTGTGTAAACTCTCCAAGATGATCACAAGAATAAGAGACTAATACGATCACATTTGTCAATTGCATATTGATCGGGGTTATCAACAAAATTCCAGGCGCCGTAACTAGGCAGACCGCGTAGAGCCGTCATTGCTCCTGTTTGGAGCTTGTTTTGCTTGTTTGTTAATACAGCGTGTGTCCCTCAATATTGATACTTTTACTGTTAAGTAAAAACGTTCATCTTGTGACCGTTTTTTTTTTTTTATTTAATATTTCACATTGACAATTTATCCAATTTGGACATTTGGTAGAATTTTTTGGCTGTTTGATTATCATGTGGGTGGCTACCCCCAGCGGGATACCATCTCCGTGTTTGTTAGGTTATATCCTCCCCGTGAGGATATGCTAATATGGCTACGCTCGGCGACCAGTTGTGTCACCTCGAGCCCAAGCCCACTGTCACAAATCTCGGGCAAACATAATCAGATCGTATCACAACGACTACTTCTAAATTCTATTATTTAAGTGCAGCTATAATAAATAGTTTAGACCAAAGTATTGGGGACCTTTCCAAAATTCCAAAAGAAAGGCCCGATGTCCCTGCATCTCCGACATATATATAACTGAAATACCTTAGAATAAGGTGTTTAATATAATAATACCTTAAATACCTAGAATAAGGAACTATAAATAAATATTTATTTTGTTTAAATATCTATGTATATATCAGTGTACATATGTGAACATGTGACCCTACATTTTAAATCGAATGATTTTAAAGGTTGATATTGCTTATTTGTGGTTTTTATTCTTTCTCTATTGGAGAGTACGAAATACATATGACGATGAACGATGATCGCAACAGACTGTGTAAAAACTTCAACCTATTTCGCAGCGTCACACCGGACGTGGCGTAAATCACAGCAGAACCAGCGCAACATCAGTTTTATAAAAGTGAACAACTCAACTCTTCCTAATGAGTACGCTGCATTGTGTAGAATTAGAGCTAGCCGTATGTTGTATCATCGTTGCGACATAACGCGTTTAACGGATATTAAAACACGTTTGCGTCACTTTGCTGTGTACGTGTTGCCACCATATTAACGACAGTCTCTATCAGACAACGACGCATTTTCATGCAGTTACGAGAGCGGCAAGCAACTTATGAATCCATGCGAACCCTATACCTTTAGAAACATTCACTTTGTGATTGTATTTTTAAGAAGATTTATATTTTAAAGTATTTGCTAGAGTTTGAGAATTTTTTTGGAAGTCATTAAAGAATGTTCAGTACAGTCATTTTCGGTTAATATTAATATAGCTTTCAGCTCTATTTCCTAATTCTTTGAAAGGAAAATTATACGATACGTTATATTCCAACTCTTTTCTACTGTAGTATAGCTGATTGCCATTCACAAGCGAGGACCGAAACGTTTAAAATAAATAATTCTTTTTGATTCATAAACTGCGATCTATAATCTTCAACGCAGCGTAGGATTTTAGGAAATTTTTAATGATTCTAAAAATGTAGTACTTCGAACAAGGGGAAAACCTTCCATCAAGAAATAAAAGTTTAAATTATAATTCAATCTTTTGTGTCCTTTACGAAGAATAGAATCAAATATCAGTGTTCCATAATTTATAAAATAATGTAAGAGTAAACAAATTTGCTTGGATAAAAAGTGAAGCTATATGCTGGTGCTAGAATATTGGTTACGTGTGAAGAGCTACTCGAAGAATGCAGGCAAAAATTTGGCATACACAGAGCTATGTGGAGATTTGACTACACGTGGTTAGAATATTTGTTGCACGCGTGAAATTTTAAAAAACGCATTCATGATTGAGGATCGTAATGGAAGCTTGCTCGTAAATTGTCACATAGCCGACCTGACTTAACTTTACAACAAGAAAAAAATTTTTGCTAAATTGCATCGTCGCTAAATTGCATCGTCGCTAAATTGCTTTCACGTCATTGTTACTTTAATAATTGAAACTTTTTATCGAAAAATGCTTGCGGCATTCTCCGATGTTAAAATTTCTCCCGAGACTAAAATAAAGAAAGTTTGCTCGATGTTATTTTAGAAGAGAAAGAAATTTGTCACTTGTACTATACTGTGTACAAAGAATAAAGTTTGCACAAGCTCATGAAGTGTATATCTTGACTATTTCGTTTCTAGTCGCTTCATCTTTCTCTTATCTAACTTATCGTGTAGCGACGTAGAAAAAGCGAGGGAGTAAATAACAAGAAACAAAGTGAAGAAGAAAGTCATAGGTCTAAAGTAGCATGATTCGAGATCAGATAACAAATAGTAACGAAACTTTTTGCTTCAACTACAGAAAAGAAATCTAACAAATCTCAGTTGTATAGGAAATGGGAATATCCTATAGATTTGTTTTCCTTGACACGGGACTCTATATCTCATGTGGATCATATGTCTTTCGCGTGACACAATGCACTTTAGTAATCACAGGCGAGATTCACAACCAGATGGAAGATCAAGAGAAATGACCCTTGCTCGTTTTACGAAAATTAAACTGCAGATACAAAATTTTATCGATGTTGCACAATTTCTCGAAGAAAAATTAAAAATGGTATGTACTATGGTAAATAGAATGTACCACAACACAATCTTTATAATTCCACATACATAATTCTATATAACGAGAAATATCTTCCATAGAAACTACCATACTTCCACCTAATCTCACAATATCCTATCAAAAGCTTTCCCACTGCATTCTCTTTATACTAACAAGGTTAGCACTACAAACCTGATTCATAAAAGTAATTTATTTCGTCTAACTACACCCCGTAACGTTAACGTTACGAACGTAACGAAGTCCACACACGAACACGTAAAAATAATTCGCTATTTTCGCATCTTCCTTAGATTTCAGAACAACTAAAAATCAACATCGAGGCGAGACAGTCACGGAGGTAGATGTGTTTTCGCGCTGCTTTATTCGCCGAGTTCCGCGATGGGATTATGCCCTGTAAAACTTGCTTCCTTCTCGGCGAAATGGGGAGTTAGGTCCGGGTGCCGTGGCCAACTTTCGTTCTTTCGACACCTCCGACTGTTTGCGCGACGCGCAGGGCTACTCTCATCGGGATCGCGTGAAGGAGACTCGGGAATTCAACGTGGATGAAACTCGTTACCAAAGTTTCACCACGATCCCACAGCATAGAGACTGTTACGACCGCGCTCTGTGTACGTGTGTCTCTATATTTTGGTCGAAGTTCTGGCTGCGGCACTTGAATGAGGGACCAAAATCAAAATTCCTGGCTCACGTTCGCACATTTACAGACCACGTTTCACAGTGCCACATCTGAACGAAAAGTCGCGACAGAGATAAAAAGATGCATCTTTTTCCTGAAACTTGATATCAGGGGATCCGACGCGAGTAAAACTTTGTTTATCAACTCTCTGACTCGGTTGAAATATCTTGAATATTTATTTCTTTGTCTAACCGCATACGCTGACGTTTAAATAAATAGCACCGACGCGAAGAACAATCTTCCCGTCTTTTCGCAAGTGTCACACAGAAATCATTTACCCTTCCTTGGATTTTGATATTTAGTGAAGAACGGAGTTTTTGTGTAACTTCTAAAATTTTTTTAGATTAAGCGTAGTCAGAAATCCACTCTTCAATCAAGTCATGATTAAGAATGAATTTCACCAAAAAGGATAAAGAACATCCAGTGTAACAGTTTGTAGCGGAGAAATATTATACATAATTGTTGAAGTAATTACTTCTAGGAAAACTCTACATGTTTTTCTTTTGTATACCCGTGACCTAGACACTGCTGTTACGAAGAAAATAGAATTTAGTGAACCAAATAAATGAAAAAAGGAGAGAGGTCCATATTATTGTGTCCTTGAATATGAATATTGTTTTTGTGTTACAAGAAACAAAAGAGCTATAAGTAGATTTTTATTGCTGTTTCTTGCAACTTCCAACTAGAGTTACACACTAAGGTTAATTTTTTGGTAATGTCCTTTGCTATAAATGTATCAACGTGCTTCCTATCATGTTCCTATTGTAATGTAACACTGCTAGAGTGAGGATCTGGATCAGCATACACTATACCTGTACTTATATACTTACTTCAATATATATTTCTATTACAAATTCATCCACGCGTTCCTCTATCAGATAACCTCAACAATAATATAATACGATATCTTTTTAACACAGAACAATTAGGATTACAGGATGGTTTGAACAGTCTTCTTCTTCTTTAACGAAAGAAAGAAATTTTTAAATTGGAAATTAAAATTACACAGATCTTCGTTCAAATTCTTTATATTTAAGCTGTAACAAACATTATTCGATAAGATTTGACAAAGAAGAATGTGTAATGAACGAGTTTCAAGTGATTACATTTTGATAGAAAAATAATTTTTGCTAATTCTCTATCGATTTTTTGGAGAATTATCGTTTACATTTATGCTACTTACAAACTGATGATATTATCGTATAATAAGATCGAAATCGAACCCCACTGTGACCAGTTGGAAAAAGAACAAACGCCGGAGACTTCCAATTTGAGAAACTTCTCTTTAATATTTGTCTTTGTTGAATTCTGTGTTTTTAGTTACTTTGGATTTTTGAGAAAGATTGTTATGAGCAGATTCTGTACATTTTTAGCAGTGTAGTAAGTTGTTACGATCATTCGATTTGGTCATATTTCACGTGAATATTTTATCTCTTATAATTATATACAATGTATTCATTTATATAATTATATACATATAAGCATTTATATTGCAGGTTTTGCACCTTTATGTATACACAATTTAATGTAAGATATTGTATATCCAGAAATTTGATCAACTTTATCGATTGTATCGAATGTAACAACACAGAAATAACATATTTAAAAACATTCTTAAATGATCAATTTTTTAAATAAATCTTTTCCACTGACGATAAAAACGGTAATAAGGAAAAGCAGATACTAAATGTTTACATTTGTTAAGAAAATCGTTGAAAAATGGTAGCTGTCGAACTACGATTAACAGATAGGAAACGGCCAACTCATTGATCCGTTCATATTTACTACTTTATTACGCAATGGATTCGCTTAGACGAGTAAAGAGATGCTCGGGTATGAAGTTCCTGGGCGCATTATAGCCCGAAGAAACTTCCCGCCCCGATCTCGAAATCCTCTTAAGATCTTTTTCGGTTCTACACTTTGTTCTACTTTGCCGTTCCCAACCGGTCAGAGATCTTGGCACGACTGAAACTCGTACCTCGTCTAAAACCCTCTTCGACGTTACGATGATACGGAAAAAAAGAACGACAAATAAAAAGGATATTCATTCCCGTGGAAATAAAACGGGCTGTCTTTGCAAGTCATTGGATCTGATCAACAAAAATCACAGAACCTGTCGATTCGAACATTTCTTTCATTTGCATTTTTTTGCATTTTTTACATTTTTCATATATACGAGTATGTATATACGCATATCTGCATATAAAACATATTTGATATCAAAGAGTATGATATCTGAAGAGAAAATTTTTCATAAAGGATACGTAAATCTGAAGACACAGATTGTCATCGATTATATAATACGTACACGTAATAGCAGCCACGGTGACAATGAATACGTTGTGAATCTCTGTACATTACTGTAAATATAACTAAACACATGAAATCTAACTGACGATTTGTTCTAGTTTATAAACACTATACTTCATCGTGGGTATTATATATATTTTTGAAAATTAAGTGTAGTCTATACATTCCTATTTTTTTAACCTTCTCACAAATTAATTATAAGGAACAAATCCGTTGCACCTCGGTTTGGGTATGATTTAATAATTAAACTACATTTTGTCAAGGTCAAGTAAATATTTAGATAATTCTGAATAATGTGTAAATTATTCTGAACATATGAAGTGTACCTTCATAGAATACCCAAATCAAAATCTACCGCGTCTAGAAGTCTCTTCAACAGACTTCTACAACGACGCAGATAAGGACAATAAGCGAAAGAAAAAGGAAGAATCAAATAAGAGCGATACCAGTTGCCGTGAAAGTAAGACAAAATACCCTTGCTAGTCGTCGTGCCAAAAAAAAAAGAAAAAATACGACAAAAGCTGTCGATTCGATCGCGGACAGTTCGCCACTCTTTGTTCGTATTGTCCAAAACGTAGTAACATCGAGAAATGAACGTTCTAATTGTTATCGATATCCGACGAGATCCTTCGAGTTTCCCAATCTTCTGCCCAGCCCCCGATAGAACGAGAATAGAACGAGACGTGGAAACGATTTGTGAAGCGGTTAAAAGATCGTGCAGCGTCGTCATCTATCGAACCGCTAATCGAAAGTCGGTCGTTACACGCTCGTGGAACTTTGAATCGAGTTCGTCAGATTGTTTCGACCCTTAGGGGCACAAACCGCTCTGCATAGCCGCTCTCGTTCGTTGAATTAGACTTATTAGAGAGAAAGAGGAAGGTCGAGAATTGGTCACGGATCATTTATGGTCGGGGACATGCTTCAGAAGTTGTTCGCCCGATGAAAGGACAATTAAAGGAAGTTCTGGTCCCGCCAGTGGCTGGTCCAAGACGTGCCGGATTCGGAGAGCGACAAAGTTTTCACGGATTTAAGTTCGAAACGCTCCAGGGACCTCTGAAACTCTCCACAAACCGACCGGTGTATCTCCGAAAGTGGAACATCTTCAAAAGTTTAGATCAAGGGTGACACGGAATTTCAAGTGGCATTATGCTTTTTTGGTATTTTTCACGGAATTCTTATGTCTCGAGGAATTTTAACGAACATGCGACTTCCAGGAATATCGAAAAATTTAATCGTTACGAATTTCTTT
Organism: Bombus vosnesenskii; assembly: GCF_011952255.1. Classification (NCBI taxonomy): domain Eukaryota; kingdom Metazoa; phylum Arthropoda; class Insecta; order Hymenoptera; family Apidae; genus Bombus; species Bombus vosnesenskii. The sequence goes on from NW_022882987.1 coordinate 1,176,257, forward strand.
TGCAAGCTTGGACCTGAAATTTCAGAGTCGAAGAATTAGCAATTAAGAATTTCAAGAAATATACATAATCTGTAGATGTTGAAGATTTCGAACTTTCCGGTAATTATTTATTTCTCCTTTTCTTAAGTTCTGCAAATTCTAACGATTAAAAAAGAACTAAAAATTACCAATGCCATTAAAAGGAAGTTTCTCGAGGTATTTAAAGCATTTGAAAATTTATGTTTTGTCAACTTTTTAGAATTTTGAAAATATTAGAAGCGATAAAAAGTACGGAGAATTTCAATTAGACAATTGTCTGAACTGTAAGGACTTGAAAATCTTGAAATATTTATCTCGATAATTTTTTGAAATTCTGAAAACTCTAAGCATCGTAGGAATTCAGAGTATCTCAAAAATTCCAACGATTCTAAGAATCATAATGCTCTTGATACGGAGATTCTCTAGAGATTCTCAAAAGTTTGCTCTAGAATTTTACATAGACCTCGTAGTAGAGTTACTGACAGTGAATTTTTGGACTTTCGCGTCAGACAATGAAGGACGTCGCACGGACCATTTCACACGACGTAACAGACGGGATAAAAATATTTGAAACATAATAAATAATAATTCGTATATCAAAGAGAGTAATGGAAACTCATAAAAAGGTTTTAGGCTTTAAAATTAAATGGAGTTGGCGAAGGTCTGACATACGACCACAAATCGAGCAACCACGAGTGGTATCAGTGGCTGCCCTTTCGGCAGTTTGAACACTAATGGAACCGATTTTTCAGGAGTAGGTACGACAGCTGCTGGCACTACTTCGCCCCACTCATAGTCAAGGATTCTTACTGCTCACACACAGTATTATGACTCTGCCAATATTTTTGTCCATTCCAGCATTTCTTTTTCGCAGAAATCTAGATTTCATAAGGACATTCTAACCTCTTAACACGTTGACCGCCACGACACCCGCATTCGGGTGTCAGCAAAGTTTCTGGTCAGGCCACGTAACGCATATTCGGGTGTCGCTTATTTGACTACTTGCGAAGGATCGTGGTAGGTATTTGAAAAGATATTCCATAATAATAAATTGTTAATTAATAATTAATTGTAATAATAGTTGAATTGTTATAAAATAAAAATACGAAAATGGTTTATTAAAAAAATTATTTAGAATGTAAAACTTTAAAGCATTCTATACATAGCTGAGGTTGGTCGGGACAATTTGGACAATAAGTTGTTGTTTTCTTCAAATTCTTTTGTGCCTTTGTTCGGTCCATTCGACGTCTTTTATTTGCATAACATAGTTTGCATGCGCGTCTAATGCTTCTTCCGGAATCATTTTTCCGAACAGCGATATTATGCTGACTCCGTCGAAGATAAGGATTTTTTGTATTTTCAGACAACCCTAATAATTTTGCAACTAATAATTGTTTAAATATTCTAATATCTATATTTTTTCTTGTTGCAATTTTGTAAACCGTCAAAGCGTTTACAACAGAAATTCCCAGAAAGAATTGAATGCCAAGTGTACATTGAAAGATAGAAAAATTTGCAGTACTGTAACATCGAAAATATATATATTATTATTGATGATGATTTATTTACAATAAATGGATTGTACAGATGTTGATTAAACAGAAGAACGATGGTTGTTCAACGTGAACTAATCACAATAACGTGCTATAATCTAGACAACTCAATAGTTAATTCGCAACTCTCGTTACAACGGATTCAACGCTCTCTCTCTCTCTTTCTCTCTCTCTCTCTCTCTCACGCGGACCACACTCTCACAACAACGCTGGCAACACTATCTCGACAACGCAACTCGCACTCTCTGACTTTTCGATTCACACTCTCTGGCTTCTCCACTGACACTGACTGTTCTAGCATCCCTTTATCTTTTCTTAGGCCCACCACGCACGTGTTCCGCAAACACTCATGGCCAGGGTCACGTAGGCCTTTTTTACGAAACTATTTAATTGAAGGACCGATGACACATTGATGGACCTGTCACGTAATTTTTGGGTTGGTCGGTGAAAATAAAATATAGTCGAGTCGTAACACAACTATTTACTTGGTTTTAATCAACCTTTATTATGAATTCACCAATCACAATGTAACACGCACTGAATTAACATAAATCACAATTCACTCCAACCACGTTATGTAAGACTTAGTTACAACAATACATTAAGTACGCGACTTATAAGAGACCGACATAGATATGTTGACTATTCTAAGGATACAGAATAAGTGAAGTTTTACTGACGATACTGTGTCTGAGGAAAGCTAGGGGTGGGTGTGTCTAAGGACACGGGACTATCGGATTTGTTGATGACAATTTTGGTTAAGGAAGTGAGGGCAGTAGACACCATCTCCGATTGGATAATAGGACGGTTGGTGGACCAGGAAGGGTTTTAGCCGCCCTCGCGAGAAAGTTGCCAACGGAACATACCAGATGTGGAGAAAACCAACTTTCTAAGCTAACACGTGGTAGACAATAAACGTAAAGGGAAATTTATGACAGGAAATACTCGCTTGGTCCGAAGGACCTTGAATATAAAAATGCCAAGGCCCCCTGGTGGGCACTTAAGACTATTGAGGGTGCGCGCCAAGGATATGCAGACATCTGGGTGCCATCCTGTCCGTGGTGTGTGGCCTGATCTCTGATATGAATTGACGTTACAGACCCGACGACGCCTCGGCTCTCGCGACATTGTTTATGGTTTACCCGATATCTCTTAGACCTTTTTGTCCACGATACTATAGTATGAATATTAAAATATTATTAACTTCTATAAATAATTAGAACATCCGTGTGATTCTTTTGTACGAATATAAGGAAATATAATATAATGCATAAATATGAATTAATGAGGAAAAATGATATGAAAATTACTGAAAACGTAAATTAAATGTTTATATGATACCTATTTACATCTAATGTATAAATATAAAAACACGTTAGAAAAAACTGTGAATGATGCAGCCTTTAAATCAACCAACCTCTTATACGCAAGAGTCTTTGATATTATCCATTTTTCCGCATGTTTCAAGGAACGTAGGAATTATACATTTCACAGTAGAAAGAACGAGAAATATACGGCAGAAATTGCACGAAACCTTTCGTCACAGTTAAGTCTTCAAACGAAGCCAATTAGCATAGTTGATTTAAGAAACCACTACGAAATGAATCTAAAAGAACCCCGTTCGCGACTTTCGTGAGATCATTGGTAGCCAGACGACTGCGAGAAAAGTTTCCAGAGGAGACAATTAAAGCGACGAATTTCACCGTAGTTGATCATAATTGGAACAATGCGGTTGTTTGATAATTTCCAAAGATATAGCGAGAACACTGAGGAACTTTCGTCCGCTTGTGATTTCTATATTTTCTACCTTTGGCCTATTTTTGCGGGTGAGCAATTCTTTTTACGTAGTAAAAGGGAAGGGAAGAATGGAAGATGGTTATTGTTAGTAAGGTTCGTTTGCTCTGTTTCTTCGGTCGATACTTTTCTTCTTCGCTGAAAAAGGAAAAGTTTAATTTCTTCGAAGAACCGAGAAACGTCTAGTTCGAAGAAAAATAGAAACTCTACAAGATGGCGGCAAATGGTGAAAAATTGTATGTTACGTTAGTTCGTTGGATAGTTTCGCCTTTTGAGAATGAATTTTTTGAAGTGGGCATGAACTTTTAAGTGTAAATTTCTTCCTAAGCTACTCGTCGAAGGTACATATTACATGCTTTTTCGTTTCATGTTTTCATTTTCTGGACGGTCGGTTTTTGATAATATAGATTAATTCCTAAGAGCCAACTTTTTGCTGAAAATACATATTATGATATGATCTGATATGATGATATTATCATATGATACGACATGAGTGATACGATCTCTCGTTCGATAATTTCGTCTTTTATAATATGGATTAGTTCTTATATATAAGGTCATGTTTATTGAAAATACATGTTATGTATCTATTTGTTCCATGTTGCAAAGAAACTCGGAATTGTAAGAAACGTACGAGCAATTGCTTGTTCGAGTCTTTCGAAAGATTTTATAAGATATAATTCATAAAAGCAAAAAAAAGAAAAAACAGAAACGTTTTCGAACTTTCATTGCAATTATTAGTAACATTTCGCTGCACTTTCCTTCGTTCTATGTTATGTTTCAACGGTTGAAAAGAAGGTTTCCTTATTCCAATCAAACAATTCCCCGAACTTCGTTCAAACTAATATTAATCAACACATTCTTTTCCCGACAGCTAGTAATTTTACCTCTTCCTCTCAAAATTCGAGAATGAGTCGAAAATAAGTCGAGAATCTAAGGTGGAATCAGATTTGTGCGATTAAAACGAGGTCGAAAACATTTCCGAAGCTCGCGATGGCGTTCCAATATTTCGCCTTCGAATCTTCTACAAGCTTTGAAAACTTGCTTGCGACGTTGGGTAAAAAGTTGAACTGCGAGATTTCATTCAGTTTCCAAAAGCCATCGACTGCTCAGCTAAACTTTCTTCCTCTCTCGGTCATTCCGCTGGTTTCTGACCGTGTTTTTGTCACATCGGGACAAAACTCGACGGTATTGTCCTCGAAGCTGCATGACACGCGAGAAAGATTAATTACTGTCAGCCACGTCCTCATGGAACCGTTCGTTTTTCAGGGACACGCGTGGAAAATCCAATTTTCCAGACACGTCCTGCGGTACCAATTAGAGGCTCCATGGGACGTTTGAAGTTGCGAATCATATAGTCGAGGAATTTTATTTGTCTATCGGCCGTTTTGATGAAAAGGTACGCAAATCTGCGAGACAATTTTTCATCGAAAATTAATGTAGATAAATTTTTTGAGATATAGTTATCGAACGTGTATCGACACAAAACTACAATTTGATAATACGTGATTTGATAATGATAAACGTCAATGAGACGTAAATTTGTTATTCTTAACCGTACCTGAATTATGTTCCAGAATTGTTTAACATACTGTAGTTTTCATTTTCATTCGACGATTATCTGACCACATATCGTTTTCTCTACTTGCTTTACCTTTAATAATTGAAACTCACTATCAATTATTTGTCACAAGCATTTGTACCAAATTCTTTTTCACATAATAGACTGACAAAGACTTTGAATTTATGACATGAACGAAATATAAATGTTAAACTTTATAACGACGTGTTATAAATCCTCAATTAATTCGGCCAACATACATTCAACCAATAATTTCCTCGTTAAAAGAAAAACAGATTAAAAAAGAACCCCATCATCTCCATAAACGCTCATTACAGATTGTAAATCGATAAACGACAATCGGTCCGTGGTCAAACAATCGGTGAAAACTAAACAAACGGCTATCAGTAATCGAAAAGAATTATAAAAAGCAAGGGAATTTGTTTCCGCGCGTTTCTCCTAAGTGATCGAGTAGAAGTGACGGCCAACTACATAAGGGTTTGTCCGCCCAATTCGAGGAAGCGCAATTACGTGACCTCTCGAGGTAGTCAGCGAATTTCCACGAAGGGAAGTATCGATAAAACCTGAGAACAAGTACAAACCATCGAGAAGCCTGGCATTCGACGAAAAAAGCCGACGTGTATACCGAACAGCGATGAAAAGGGGTGGAAAGAGAGTGGTTTCCGGGACCGGGAAGGACGTCGAGATTGCGTAGCTCGACGATCGACTAACTTCTCGTTGAGAACGGAACAAAAGAGGAGGAAAGTTGCGCCGAGGTGATCTTTTTTAATCTCTGTCTCCAACTCCCCTCTGTTCGAAGGCCGAGCTAAGCTTCTCCCTTCCCTTCTCCCGAAATCACCTGCCACACGAACTGTGCGGCGTGTACATAGTGCAGATTAATTGCTACAGATAGTCCACGGTCCTCCCCTTAGCCGCTTCTCTGTTGTCTCCAAGATGAATACGTGCTTTGCTGGTATTTATGAAGAGACAAGAAAGTCGGATAGATTGCGGTTGATTTTTGAAACGAGAACCACTGCTAGATTCGGCTCAACACAGTTATGCTTGCTGGATTTCTAAGTTGATAAGGAGCGACGATAAGGAAGATTGAAAAGTTGGTCAGTTTTCTGATTAGAATCTTAGGAGACGATCTTTTCGAGGATTGTATTGCAGTAAGCATTAAGGTGTGTTTGATAGGATTTCATATTCGTTACGACGTGTGCTTTCGTAAGATTAGGGAGAATAATGTGAAGAGTTTGGCATTAGATGTAATTTATCTGTACTTTTTGAGGAATTTTGCGAAGATTTGAAGTGCGAAAGGTGAGGAATAATGGCAAGCATTTCGAACAGCGTTAATTACATTTATGTACAAATAACAAATGAAGGTCTCCAATATGGAGAGAGTATCTTTACTACTTAATTTGTTATTTGTGTCGTTCGTCAATCGGGAATTTTTATAACCAGGAAATTAAGAGATAATAAAGACAAGAATTTTAATTAGATCGGTTTTAATTTTTCGAGATATAGATAAAATCTATTTTTAACAATAGCAAAATGACATATGGAGAAAATTATTATGTCCAAGAGATTAACAATTCAAGTAACGAGTCAGCTTATGTTCCTCGGTTAACGGATTAAAATTACATCCGATACGATACAAGAAGTAGCATAAAGCAAAAAGCATATCCCTTGGAAAGTCTACAAATTCGACCGAAAGAACTAGTTCCTATGAACAATAGCAAACAATCGTTCAACAAACAAATTTCCCATCGTCAAGCTGCTCCGTTCCAAACAACATTTATCTCTCCCATCAATAAAACATTGTTCTTCCCATCCGCGGTCCACCCCCTTTCACGTTCAACAATTCTAAAATTGAAAAACTTAACCCAGTAGCAGAGGCTATCGACAGTTGGCGACGTAAATTACAGTTTCAAGCTGTCAGTTACGAAGTTTCAGAAACCAGAATCGATCTGTTCGACGTGGTTTGATTAATATCTAGCCGTGGAATCGGATGGTCGAGGCCGCGAATTCGTGAAACCGGATAGCGATAAAGGCCAAATCATGGAAGCTGCCGCTTTCACGTAATCCCCGAAGGAACGACGACCTGTCGTCGCTCGACTATTCGCGATCCAAACGTCTCATGCATCAAGCTTACGCCAGCTCGTGTACAGTGGAAAGCTGTTTCGTCAACCAAGACGCTGAGCCTCTGTTAATTTCGAGATATCGCGTTTTAAGGCGAACGATACAATTCGTTCTGGGATTATGCACGAGACGATATCTGCCTCGTGGTGATTCGACGATGTTTCGGTTATAATGCTGCGTGTCCCTTGATGTGTCTGTCAGGTGGTTATGACTTTGCTGTTGTTGGTAAGACGACGATATGCTGTGATTGATAGCGACTGCAGTATGTATGGAGAAATTAGATACATCGAAGAGGTTGGTTAAAAAGTTATTTGAAATAATGATTTCTAAATATATATTTCAAATAATGTCAGTTATTATATGATATATAATGTATTTCAGGTGATGTTATGTTCTTTATTTTATCCATCAGAGAAATTTAAAGCTAAGTGTGAGAATAATAAATGGAAAACAGATTACTGCAGGAAATAATAATGATTATTTGTTAAATGAAAATTAGTTTTTGAAATAGCATTTTAAAAAGGCATTGAACGTTAATTGAAAGAAACAAATGAACCAAAAAATAATAAATTTATTTGATAGAATGAAATAAATCGTTTAATTTCAAATGTCTGTAATTAATCGTAAATGAAAATCACGCAAGTGATAATAAAATGATAGATATCCTTTAATTTGGTACTTCGTATGATCAAGAAAGTAACTGATATATAAAATGCTAACTATATTCATAAAGTTCTATTAAAACCGTACATAGAGTTTAAAAATTATACCAAATATTGCGATTTAATAAAAATAAAAGATATCCCATGATTTTTGTGCAACAATCTATACATATATCGTAAATTTTGATATTCCAATAACGATATCTTTTTCACTAGAGCTCGACATTAAAATTGATTGTCTCAAAATTTAAATCGATTCGAATGAAATCAAACTGGAGTAAAGAAAAGCGAAACAATTCGAGCGCAGCAACTGGAGGCTTCTGTGACACTAGCTGTAGATAGATTTTCAGTAAATTCCATTTTATCCAGCTAGATTTTCGACAGCAATATCTATAACAAAGCTTTATAGATTTACGAGAAGATTTAAATTCCAATGAAAACTATATTTTTATTCCGATGTTGCATATGTTTCTGTCCTCGTATACTCATCGAACAGCGATAAAGTGGAAGAACCTATTAAAACAACTGGGTTTGATTCTCTAAACCAAAGTCAGGCTGTGGAAGTTCAACTAATGTTTGTCAAATATTTGCCTGACGGGTTGTATAGTCGTTGCAATAGTTTAGCGCAAATAAATTGTAGTTTCATTAAATCCTGTACTAACTCTATCAGCCTGGGGCTCTAACGAATTTCGCCACGAGCAATTCTAGGATCGCCAAGGGATCCGAATGGCCTTGTTCCGTGACTTCAAACCTCTAGGTAAACGTGAGCTAGCTCGATGCTCGAAATAAGCCAATAAAGGCCAATAAACTCAGTTCCACTCGTTAATATTAGCTGACGCTGATTGGAACCAAATGATTCATCGTATATGTATAAGTACTTCTTTGGGAAATTTATCAGTTACGTCAACTTTTCTTAATTAATAATAGGAAAATGTGATTTTATGTATTTAGTACTGTTATTAAAATATCGATTTTATATTTAGTAAAAGAATAAATTAGCTTGTTGAAAATAAATTAAGATTGTCGGCGCTCGGCCCGCCGCGAACACCCATGACTGAAACGGTTCCCCATAGAGGTTACACGTTTTATCGCCTACAATGGAATTATTGCAGTTTCGCGAAATTGTTTTTTAAACACTCGATGGTAGTTATTTTTTGTTCGAGCAACTGGAGTGTAAGGAAAAATTTTAGCAATAATTTTTACTAATTGGCTTTTGTTAATTATTCAGTTTTATTAATCTACCCATCATCAGAAAATCAAAACATAAAAATTCGCAATAAATCTTCCATGTATTTCAGCACGATCAACGACAAACTTTTCCTAATTACCGTTACCAGACTATCTTCAAATTTGCAATGTTACGAAAAATCCTAGCAATTGTCTTACGTACAAAATCAACAAACAAAAATCATCAACAAATCAGCAAAAGCATTGAATCGATATGAACGACACGAGAACACACAAATCTTCGTGTCTCCACGATAGCGGTTAGTTCGTCAGCTTATCGATCGTCATTGCTGAGAAATTCTTCCCCTGACGTTTCTACAAAATAGTTAAATAAATCTCGTTCGACGTGATTCACCGTGACCACCAAGACTATTCGTTTACGCCATGCATCCGAATATTCTTTTTTCCTCCTCTCTGTCTCTCCGCTCTATTTCCTTAATCGTTCAAAAAATATCAGGAAAACTAAGTACACCGATAGATACTGGATCGTGGTGTTTATTTATTTATTCGAGTAATAGAGGAAAACAGGAATTGGAGGATTCGAGGGATCGTCTGCTTATGTTCGCGGTGGGTTTTAGGTCAGAGGGAATGGCAAGAATTCGCTCTACCTTCTCGTCGATTATCGTGCTTTCAAGCTTCATCCGGCTTTTCGTTCGACTTCGCCGATACGTTCCCCGGCGGTTATCTCGCAGTTTCGCGATAAACGCCGCGGAAAATAAATAAATGATAAGCAAACTAGAATTCACCGGTTCGTGGGAAATTCAACCACCGATTCGTTTCACTTCTGTGCCCGATAAATTGTTCACCAGCTATTATGCCAGGCATCTCCGAATTCTGACGAATTGAGACTAGATCTGTTGAATTAAAGTTTATGATTTTCTTTTTTTATTTGTATTTGTAGCCCGGTAGTTTAACGAGATTTGGTTTGAACAGAATTGATAGAGGAAATTGGTGTACATATAACATTCGTATTTATCCAGGGAATTGCTCTAAAAAGATATTTATAGAATTGATGGAGCTTATTAGTGTCCTGTGAAATATTTTTAATTGTTTATATATTTAACATTTTTATCGAAATCTTAATCTTTCATTTCTTTCCTCTTCTTTCTTCTTTATTTTTTTTTATTTCTAGCGGAGGTCATTTGCCCGAAGCATTTGTCTCGAATTTGATCAACTTGAATAACTACGCTATATCTAGTATCTTTTTTCTCCATGCGCCTAAAAATTTTCCATGGAAATGTATAATTTATATGTTACGATCTACAATTTCATTCCCGAATCTACGTTTCCCTTTATTTGTATCATTCTGCTGTAAAATAAAAGTGTATATTGTAATATAGAATAACGATATTCGATGAAATAAAACTGTTTATCACCGCATCGATACGATGGTAGAACGCAACCGAAGGTATACTCACAGACCTTTCACCGGAACCGCGCTAACAAAAATGTCGCATCGTGGGAAACAAAAATGCTTGCTGTGGTATCAGCATTTCCCGTGAAACAAAGATCATCGATCATCGATGGTGCAGAAATGTCTCAACAATAAAGTGAAAACGGTTTTAACAAATTCATCTTGTGCATTTTATAAACTGAACCAATTAAATAATACTACGTTCGACTATATTCGTAAATTTCACCGAATAATTATCATTAAAAAGCACTCTACTCAATTGCACTATCTCATTATCCAGTATCATTACATTATCCAATTTCTACTAACCTCTAATAATTTTCACGAAACTCTCAACGATTTAATACACATCGTCACATTTTATTCTGTTATCTTCATCAAGGGGTTAAAGTTAAAATAAAAAATTCGATAAAAACACTCGCAAACCCTCATGATGTAACCTTCAATGAAACATCGCGCAATTCTAAAGCGAGTGAAATTTCAAATTTCCAGAGGATGTGGGACGCGCTCATTTGGAAAATCGTTTTTAACGATCATTTCACAGCACGGCAGGGCACGTTAGAACAAAGTTAAACGTCGAGCGCATATAATTGCGTTAGCATGGTGAAACTCTAATTGCACGATGGTCTCGCGTTGAATTGAATTGTGTCACCCGCTGCAGTTGAGCGATACTGTGGAGTAATGGTTCTAAGATCAAAGTGTTGTAACCCGGACGAACCCTAGTGGCCTGGTGAACGGAATTTGCAATTCGCAGACGCGTGTGTTGGTGCAAAATCACGTGGCACCATACCGCAAACTAGAGCGGCAACACGGTTCCCTGTTCTGATGAGTTGTCTTCTAAATCTGCCTGTGTGCCGATCAACGGCTTCTTAACGCTTCGCTTATTCGCGAAATTGAAGCAATTTTGGTGAGCAATGGACAATTATGACGTTAACATAATTTTATCGAAGATTATCTTTAATTTTATATCTTTATTATAACAGCCCCTAGATATTAAACGAGGACCATATGCAGAAATTTCAATTTCCTAATTGCAACATGTCAGAACACATACTTATTGAGATATGTATAATTTTGTGTGCTAGACTAGATTGGCTACGTAGTAGTGACACACGTATGTGAATATGAGTGTGTGGAAGTATGTGTGTGCGCGGCGTCTCGAAAAACAGACGAATGTAACTGTTCCGTTGGCAGTGTGGTATGAAAGATGGTGAGACAAAGAGAGTGCTGAGACGCGTGCAAATGTATATCGATGAGGATCCTGGGAATCGCTTATTAAATAAATCTAAAACTATTTTAATATGAATTCTAAGTGTAACCTTAGCGTTCTTTTACTTTTATTTCGGCAATTAAGATCCGCAATTCTCAACAATACTATATTAGACAAATGGCAAATTATCTTTTGTTATTACTGTATTATTATTTCTAGATATGTAGATATTTCTATCGATATAATTATGATTAGACACATAGACGACAGATTATGTAATAATTATACGTAGAAATTATTATTTAGTTAATTCATTACTTAATCATATAGAAGAATATCCTTTAAAATGCTATGAAAATATTTTAGTCAAATATAAAGTACTGACCAAATGTGCCTTTCATATGGCAAATATAATCCTTTCTTATCTAAAAATCGTTATAGACTGCCATGATTTTGTTACAGTAGATTGGTCTACTTGCAGAAGTAAGAATGATTGATTTTTTCCGTCGTTTAAATTCTGTATAGTAGAATAGCACCGCATGCTACAGTATCCGTTCCAGTATTCTGAACTTCGAACCCCTTTTCAACCCTACCGAAAGGTCCAGTTGGATAATTAAATGTGCTCCCCTGTGAAATCCCCAGGCGATCGATTTCTCGAGTGTCACACGCTGATGAATTCTCGCTCAAGTCGAGCACTGGCTCTCGTCCAAGAGCCCTATGCACTCTCGATGTCAACGAACTTCTGCACGAGATACTTTCGACCCCGTATTCGATCATACGTATATAGTATCAAATAGTGAAAAGCACAAGGCAGAACGCGAACCATGCTTGTAAAAACAGTGGCGACGAAAGGTATCTGTACAAATCTTTATCTTTCAGTGAAACATTTTTTAATTAAGTTTTACATATTATTTCCATAATAACAAATTTTTGCAATTTTCGCAAAAATTGTAAAATTTTTGAAAGTACTACCCAATAATATGAAATTTATTACAGTTGGATTTAATTAACCAGTATGTACAGTAGCGGACAATGCAAAATTGAGATATAAATGGTAGGAAGAATAGCATAATTTTACAAAACAGAATAATATTTGACAAGAGCGGCGAATAAATGTAATATATATTTCGAAATAAATAAATCAGCAACATGATGAAAGATAGCTGATACAGCAGTTGCTAATACATGCATATACACAAACAAGTTCTTTCAAATAGCAACTGTGCAATTTTAAACTTTGCTAAACTTGAACTCCTTAAACTCGAGCAACTTTAGACTTTCTTTTTCCTATTGTACTATAAGTACAATACTAAATGCAATAATATACGTAGATGTATATAATATACGTAGAGATACAAATATTTTTTGTAGCCGCCATATATTAGACGTACGCTTGTATTCAAATTGAAAAATATCACTCACCGAGTTGACATCGATCTCCACCTCTGCCAAGGGGGCATTGACACCGTTGCCTGAACGATCCTTGCTTCCGTCTCGGTGCCACGTCGTTTCCTTCGAGATCCATGGCCATCGAGGCATCGTCGTCTACGTCGTCTGCGTCATCGTCGTCGATTAGGTCGACGTCGTCCCCGTGGTTCTGCTCGATATAGCAGTTTCCGGCTGGGCCACAATCTAGTGAACATGCTGGTTCCGTGCTCACTATACTCTCCATCGTGGATGGTAGCTTCTGTTCCAAATTCGGACCCTGAATAGACAATGAATTGTTCCTCGATAAATTAACATGCATCTATATTTGATTTAGATTTGTAAGAAATTATTTTATTCATTTTCTTTTCTCGGGTGGAATAGCTTTGCGAGACATTGATGAAATATCGGTATTTTTATCGATTAACCTAAATGGAAGCGGAGAGAAAGATAATAGCTTTTGCTTTTAATGTAGATTTCCATTAGACTAAGTAAAAAAAAAGAATTGTCTGGTATTATCCTATTTATATTTGAAAAAAAGTAAAGAAAGGAGTCGTTTTCTAAATGTTAACTTTACAGCAATGTAGGAAAGAAGGTGATTTTTCTATGATTTCCAACTTTGGAAATACATATGTAGAGAAGTGGCTTGTTTTCCTCGTTTCAGTAATAGATTTGAAGGAAAATGGAGAATTATTAAAACGAGTGAATAAATAGATAAATTTTCGAAGTAAGTAATATGGTGATTTTATATAAATAAATAAGGGCAGAGATATAACGAAGAAAATTATCCTTCGCGTATTAATGTACACTATAGGATTGGAAAGAAGTAAAGGCAAACATAATCTTTTGGTGTTAACATAGCTTTGAATATAAGTAAAGGTTCTTCTTTGCTCGTTCTTTTGATACTAACGTAGATTTGAAAGGAAGTGGAGGAAGAGAGTTGTTTCTTTAGTGTTAGCGTAGATTTGGAGGGAAACAGAAATGATTCGAGATGGCACAAACGAAACGGAGATGGTGCACGGAGAACCTGTTGCACGCGTCGCGACATTTTTAGCCGGAAGACCTGGTGAACGAGGCCGGAGGAAGTCCGGGTTGTGTGGAAACGAGCGGGGCTTTTTAAAACAGCCGTGTTTCCACTCTTCTTTCTCTGTTTTTCATAGGGAAATGAGATTAGGCGCGGATAAGAAGTGTAGTTTTCAGAGACTTTGAAATTTTATTGAGGATTAATTGAAATGAGGGAAGGAAAGCCTCACGAAACGCGTTTTAGCTCTCTCTACCTTTCGAAAAGTCGTGTTATATTTTAACTTCCTATTTCTCTTTAAATTTCCCTATCCATAATTAATGTATTATGATTAACATTGCTATCGACTGTTTGCGATGCACAGAAAAGTAAAGCTTATGGAATGTCTTACTCTGCTTTAACGATGTATTATCTAGCTTAAAATAAATAAAACTTGCAAATGGCAATCGCGGACGATAAATAATTAATAAGTTCATAACTTCATTCAAATACACCTTATAGTTTTTGACGTTTCAGGTGCCGAAATTGAAAATAATTCATCGGGCGTTCCAATTTCGCGAGCGAGGAAACCAAATCTGTCGATTCGACTAACCATACGTAACTGATATGTTTGGCGTAATGTCAATATTCCAGTAGAGAAGTTTTCCTGGTATATAACTTTATATCTGTTTGGAACCCGAGTATATTCGTCTTATTAAGCTTCTATTAACTATACAAAATAATGGAATGTAAGAACACTGTCCTCAAATTCATCAAACATCTGATGTGAACAAGTCTGCATATATACAATGGTTATAGAAAGCATTCATACACGTCCTTATTTTCCAACGAAGCATTTTTCTATCTCGTTCTACGTTTGATTTTGAGAGTATTAGACTTTTGTAGTCATACGAAAGTATAGTACTACATAATACCGTAGGATCTTTACTACAATTAGTTTGTTAACAATTAATGGATTAAACAGATGTTGGTTAAACAGAAAACGATAGTTATTTAACATGAACTAATCACAATAACGTATTATAATTAAAACAACTAGATAGTTAATTTGCTACTTTCGTCACCACGGATCCAACGTTCTCTCGACTACACGCTAGCAATGCTCCCGCGACAACGCAATTCGCACTCTCTGACTTCTCAACTCACACTAACTGGTTAATTCGTCTTTGTCCCTTATCAACCCCTTGTCTTTTGTCTTAGTCCCACCACGCACATGTTCTTAGATATTTCTTAGACCTTTCGTCCACGATACTACAATACGAAATTCAATATATCTGAATGTAATTAATTACCATGCAAATGCTACAATAAATAATATAAATACTGTAATTAATATATATATATATAAATTATGTAAATATAATAATAAATGATGTATCAATGCTTGTTACGGCCAGTGTATATCGAATATTACAATTAAAATTTCCATGACGAGTAACAACCAGTGGATAGGGTTTTTAGTAACCCAAAGGTTCAAGTGGATCGCAGAAAAACCAACGAGAATGGATACATACGGATTCATTTCGCTATTATAGAGCTGAACTCCGGACTGCAGCTATATATGTACATCCAGCGAATAGCTGCACCAATTTTCCAATTACCCTGATTACTTTTGAACCGCGCGATATTCTACGTTTACGTTTTAGAGTTAATAATAAAATAATAAAGATAGAAAGAAAAAAATAAAAAATACGAAAAAAGAGGGAAACACGCGGAATGAATACGACGAACCGACGAGGAATGATAATAAACAACGAATCGCAAAATTGCGTTCGAACGCTTCCGGACAAATCCCGCTCGGATAACTGCGTATCGACGGTTGTTAGATCGATCATTCAGAGTTACAAGGAACGAGATCGCAGCAGAATAAAAAAAAAATAAAAACAAAAATAGAGGATAAAACAGGATTTGTCATTTCGAGGCGGAAACAATTTTTTCTATCTCGAGACTTATGATTCGTAACGCAAAATTCAAAAAATAGAAATTTTATTCGCAAAACTCTATTTGTATAGGGATGTTTGAAAAGTTTGTAGTGAGGGGGAAATATTCGAAGATATTACATGTTTATAAAAAAGTCTTTCTTTCTTCCTGTAAAACGATACACTTTCTATTGATCAATGCCACAGATTTTTTCTTTAATTGCTACGTTTGATGTAAAACTTAAAACAGCAATTCTTAGGAAGTTTTATGCAAAAATGCGTAATAAACGTACGGAATATAATAAAATACATCGACTGATCAAAAATACCACTTTAACATTTGGAATAACACAATATTTTTAAAAATATATAAAACATGGTTAAATACCATACTGAACTTTTGTGAATATTCTGTGATAGTTAACTGATGAAATCAGGTAGTAAAGCAGATTCTAATTCGGTAATGTTAATCTGGCCACAGATAACGTTTTGAATCGGATAAGGGATGTTTTTATTAACTTAACAAATAATATAATATCAATATTATCACTTATTAATTAATCGATTTATATCAATCAGTTTGTTGCATAAGCTAATTTATGAATTTCCGAAACAATTTCAAGCTTCATTGTGTTGTATCGTATTATACGCCTCTGAGAAAAGTTTATCGCTAACCTGAGACGTGGCTCGTAGCTCGACTCGATCGAGAGCAGCGCCAGTTTCCTCGCTGATTTTCGTGGAATTTGTAGTTGAATTTTCTGGCGGCGGGTCCAGGTGTATCGTGAATGATGCGCCACGCATGTAAAGGATATCCTCGACAGCATCTTCATCGTCGTCTGTGTCCTTGGTTAATTCGTCGTTCTCGACGTCTTCGACTAATTCACCCAGTTCGCCTGTCGACGGAGACGTCGAATTCAACTCTGGAACGAAATAAATTTCTAAAGAAGACTGGTCTGTTAAACGTAATTTTCTATAAGAAACAATTAATACAATACGTTATACACTGAATGATTTAAGTTTAAGCCAGATTGAAAAGTTTCCAGAATGACAATGACAATAACAAATATTCCTTTCAAATAGTTGAATTAAATGTCTATAACAATTTCTTTTATATACATCGTAAACAATTGTAAAATAATTCCTTACTCTGTCAATCTTTCTTTGGATCTGTGGCGCATTCAGCAGTCTATAAAGGTCAAGAATCTCAACGAACGAGAAACTAAATCGTTAGTAAGGCTGAAGAGAAAGAAGAAAAAACTCGCAAGATATTTTGGGACTTGGTCTTTCTCAGGCAAAGAAGCAAATATTTCATTACTTCAATGGTAAATTAACTGTTGTTGACATTAAAGGTTGATTTATACTCTTCTTGATTCGTAAACAACCCTCAACAAACCAATTCGTTCGTAACTTCGACGCTGCGTCGGTGCAAAATGCAAAGTAGCGAACTTCCGGCTTCGACAGCTCACAAGTTCGCGAGCCGACTTCGAATCGCTGTAAACGTTGAATCTTAGCATGTTTGGATGATCAAGTTTTCGTTAATTGCCACGAAACGAGATAGGAAAACTCGCGTAAAACAGGATCCGATTCTCATCGAGATACTCATTATAGAAATATAAAAATTTTAACGAATTGGCTACGAAATAAAGTTTCTTCGACGTGGGATGATTAACGTTAATATTCTGCCTTTAATATATACAAACTATTTATTAGCACAGATTATTATAATATTATTATATTATATTATATTATATTGTATTATGTTGTATTATGTTGTATTATGTTGTATTATGTTGTATTATGTTGTATTATGTTGTATTATGTTGTATTATGTTGTATTATGTTGTATTATGTTGTATTATGTTGTATTATGTTGTATTATGTTGTATTATGTTGTATTATGTTGTATTATGTTGTATTATATTGTATTATGTTGTATTATATTGTATTATATTGTATTATATTGTATTATATTATATTGTATTATATTATATTGTATTGTATTATATTATATTGTATTATATTATATTATATTGTATTATGTTGTATTATGTTGTATTATATTATGTATTATATTATGTTGTATTATGTTGTATTATGTTGTATTATGTATTATGTATTATGTTGTATTATGTATTATGTTGTATTATGTTGTATTATGTTGTATTATGTTGTATTATATTGTATTATATTGTATTATGTTGTATTATATTGTATTATATTGTATTATATTGTATTATATTATATTGTATTATATTATATTGTATTGTATTATATTATATTGTATTATATTATATTATATTGTATTATATTATATTATATTGTATTATATTATATATTATATTGTATTGTATAGTATTGTATTGTATTGTATTGTATTATATTGTATTGTATTGTATTATATTGTATTGTATTGTATTGTATTGTATTGTATTGTATTGTATTATATTGTATTATATTGTATTATATTGTATTATATTGTATTATATTATATTGTATTGTATTGCATTGTATTATATTGTATTATATTGTATTATATTGTATTATATTGTATTATATTGTATTATATTGTATTGTATTGTATTGTATTGTATTGTATTGTATTGTATTGTATTGTATTGTATTATATTGTATTATATTGTATTATATTGTATTATATTGTATTATATTGTATTATATTGTATTATATTGTATTATATTATATTGTATTATATTATATTGTATTATATTGTATTATATTGTATTATATTGTATTATATTGTATTATATTATATTGTATTATATTATATTGTATTATATTGTATTATATTATATTATATTGTATTGTATCATATTATATTATTACCATTATCAGAATGATGTATTTTAAAATAAGAAAAATCATGGAATATTTGAAAAACATTGAATTTCTGCAAAAATAGCGGATCGATCATTTGTTGAATCTATTATCATCTCAGATGTACCTATTATTTTATCGAAGGAATGACTACTAGATAATTCGTGTATTCATCTTTCGAATTTTTACAACATTCATTCATTTGCACGCACAATTGGAACGATAAATGAATAACAAATGATACAAAATTAGTTGAAAGATTCAATTGAAATTCTAAATAGGGGGAAAATCATTTTCGGAAGCCAACGAAAGCTAATCTAATTAAAAATATCTGGAAAGTTCCTCGCCCTCGAAATTATCACGGGACACGTTAATTCGATATTCAATCAGCCCCTTGTCTCGAAGCAATGATTAAACCGTAGCTTAAATTCAGAATGTCCTCGGCCGGCCGTCCTCGAGAACAGGAATTAAAACGACGAGTCGCCATCTTCACCGCAAAATTATTTCACTGAAACCGAACGTTGCAACCGACGACACAGGGCTTATTAAATTTTCAGTGGTCGGATTAACGTCGTGTCTTCCCCTGTTCCGTTCCTTCGGACAAGATCGTATAGCCGTCTATATTGTGCATGATAAATCGAAGGAAAACCAGCTGCCTTGTTTGAAGAGCAAGGAAATGGTTCAAGGACTATCCTGGCCACCGTTTTCAGTGGCCTCGAAGCAGCGGCAATTAAGCACTAATTGCTACAATCGTCCTGCTTCAACATCTCGAAAAGAAGCAATCTAAGGGCCACTCTCGACTGCGTCGAAATCGCGGACTATCGTCGATTGGCTCGCGATCGAACCGAGTCGAGTGGTTTGATATAGTATAGTAGAATAGGATAGGAAAGGAATCTAGAGAATTGAAGAAACAGTACATTAATTTCAACTGTATCTTGAAACAATTGAAACTTTCTCTTGGTTGTACATACAAATTCACGATAGATTTTAAGAGAATCGTATTAGTGGCGCGAGTTATTAGAAAATAAGAAAATCTAATCTGATATTTGTCTTGACATTGCGTACAGTACTTGACAGAAAGAATCGTATCGAGCTATTTTAAAGAAGCAAAATGTAAAAGTGTGGTTTAAAACAAAAGAAAATGGTATGGACTATTTATTAAAAAGTAAGGAAAATTAATCCGATTTTGCTGATGAATTTCTCTCGACGTTATCTGCGATATCGTATAGGAAGAATTGTATGGTGCTATTTTAACAAAACAAGAATGACTCTGATTTTTTATTAAATAAGAATTTGTTGACAATTTTTCGTCAGAACAGGTTTTTGTCGGGTTATTGAAAGTGTATGAACATCATGTAAATTGTTCTCAATTGCGGTGATATGTTAGTGTTTTTCTTTTTTGGACGGAGTTTAAATTTTCTTTCTTTCTGTTTCAAAAAGAAACTATTCAAGAATTTTCATTTTGCCGCATCAGTATTCAGTTAATAATTATAATTTCATTGAATATATATTCGTGAAAATATTAAAATACTCTCGACTATGATATTATGAATAATAAAAAGCAGATATCGATCCGAAACTAAATCTAGATTCGACCCACTTCTTTCA
Organism: Bombus vosnesenskii; assembly: GCF_011952255.1. NCBI lineage: Eukaryota > Metazoa > Arthropoda > Insecta > Hymenoptera > Apidae > Bombus > Bombus vosnesenskii. The sequence continues at coordinate 1,196,641 of NW_022882987.1, forward strand.
ACACTTAAAAAAGATAGGTTGTGTATTGATTAACCTGAAACGATTTTTAGGTTTTGGATTTTTATATTAGATAGCAAGATACACCAGTATATTTGAAGTTCCAGATAAATAACCCAAATGAATAATGTAAAAGAAGTATTACAAAATAGAACCTATGAAAATACAAATGTCAATGTGTTTCTAAAAAACTTCTCGTCGTTCCATCCAAGTCAATCCTATATTTTGTGACACCGTGTTTAGATTCCTCATACTTCAAAGTTCCAAACGAAATAATAATTTCAGAGTTTTCAATAAGTTCTGAATAAGTTCTTTCGTTTATTTTGGTTTTCGTAGGTGTTCCAATATTTATGAGAGCGATTATACGAAAAAGTCATAAAAGTAAAAATAAAAATTCCAAGTATATCTAGAAGCCAATTTCCTCTGCCTGAGATCTCTCAAAACCATAAATCCAGACTTGTAACATTCCATCCGTATGCCGCAGGAATTTTTAAAACGTGCAGTACTTGATCTTTCAATCAGAGGCACTGACCTCTTTTCCTTTTCCTTTTCCTTTTCCGTGAGCCGTAGAATTTTAGTGATTAATATATGTGTGCGACGAGTCGAGAACAGTTGAAAATCACTGATCCAGTCCTTGGAAATTGCAACTTGAATTACATTCCCGTCCATACGTTATCTGACACTTGCCTTTGGACAAAATAATTGCTAAAACGTATACGCGTATCTTTCGCAATATGTAATTTCAACATTTAAAGTAAATGCTAATTGATACTTTATTAATCCACGTAGATAATACTTTATAACATAATATAGGTTATTTTATAGTATAAAGTCTTGCGTATTGCAATTCCACTCGATATAATAAAACCCCACAAATCCAAAACTTATATGAGCTTTTTGGGCAACAAATAATTCGTATGTATTCGAGTTCATATAATAGGAGTGCACTGATTCGTGATTGATTTAGTAGTTCACGTTTAAAAGATCGGCTTCAACATGGAAGAATTCATTTAATCGGATGCTTGAGTAAATAGAATTTATATAAATGGAGTTTTACTTATAGACGAACGAAATTAATCTAGAAAGTCGTATTCACATTCTAAAAAACCATTTTGTTCAAAAAATAAATAAGTGTCGGTTGATTTATTAATCCCGGGCGGAAGCGTACCTACTAATGCAATTTGAAGATCCACGTCCACAAGTGTTTCACGATTAGTTTACCAATTCAAAACAGCCAAATACCAATGGCAAACCGTTCCCATCAAACGACTGAAACCATCTCGAATTCGATCTTGATTCGCTCCATAGCGTGGATGAAATGAATTCCAGGGTGCATTCGCAGCCAGCTAGAAAATGACGGACCGTGATTTCTCGATATTTAATGAAAGCCACGGTTTTAATTTCAATAAATAAAGCGAAAATCACGGGCGGAGCAGCGGCGTAGTGCCCGTTGAATTAATGAGAACGCATCGACACGTTAATTAAAACAAATTGTCATTTTTCAATTTGCAACGGCCGCGTTTATTCCGATAGGAACGAATTTATTTGTTCTATTATTGTCTCTCGGTTTGCTCGATGACCATTTGACGAATAAAAAGGAGAAAGAAGGATAAAAGGACTAAAAAGAGAAAATCATCAAAAAAGAAAATCAAAGATACGTCGACGAATCGAGTGTGAAACTTTTATCGTCGCGTGCTTTTAATCTATTTGCTGGTGAACGAGAATCGATTTCACCAGTGCGTTCGATGACTGCACGTGTACTACCCTTTATTGCTGTAATGAAGGGTTCTTCGTAATAATTTCGCGCTCGCAACTTTGCATTGTATAATTGGCACCAGTGAATTATTTTTTTACGATCATTAGACTATGGATGTTTACGCAAGTACATGCTTTAATGAGTACAATTAAAGAAACAGAAGAATCTAAGCAGAGGTTTGTTTCATCCTGTAAATATTATAACTTATACTATACTTTGGATATCTTATATAATTTTTAGTAGCGCGTGCATTCTGCACATTTTTGTATCTCTAAATCTCTTATAAAAGCATAAACATTCAACGACAAAGATTCAAATTTTATATCTTAAATATCATCATATGGAAGAAAATTTAAACGCAATATAAAATTTGTGAATATTATATTCACTATTTGAACTTTAGAACATTCGCGAGGAGACGTGATCTCGAAGAAGCGCGCCGCCAACGGAAGCCGTAAATTTTCGTTACGATTTGACTAATCGACGCCACGAATCGTTCGATTCCTTATTTCTTTGGGATAATAAGGGTGGTTGATTGAATATAACGCTGCTATTAACAGGTTATTATATATTTGAATGATCCAACAACTTCAATGTAATACAAGATTGCGTATGTGCAGTGACAACTACGAACGAGTACGACCTGAGACTCCTTTCGTGTTGACGATGGTGATGATGTATCTTCTGTCGGATGACTGTCTTCGACTTATAGATTCTGACTGAGTTCTGACTCCTGCTGTTCCTCGCACTGTCCTCTGACTCGAGTTGATAGACTCACTGATGAGCTTTAACTGTTACTTGAATGTTACTGTGGAACAAGTCTTAGAGCGCAAGTAGAAGAAGTTGAATTGACCCTCCTGATATCGTAGAAGAAGTGAAGTTCGTTCTTATGTGATTACAGAGGAAAGCTCGGTAAGGGTGTGCCCTTTGAACGAAGAAGGTGGATTCGTTGCTCACACTTTTCATCAGGAAAGTGAGGGTAACTATCCGCGATGCCGATTGGTTATGACCAACGTTAGGAATGAAGATAGAAGAAGAAGGCTCCTACCAACGTGGCTCATGGGCGACATTGTTTATGGGAAAAATCAGCTTTTCCGTTAGACAATTATTCGTTTTTCCCATTAGGTAACTACCTGTTTCTCCGTAATTTATAAGAACGTGCAATAGACCTAAGGACTGTTTTAAGTACCAGCTATAAACCGAAAATACTTGCAGGATTAAAGGTTCCTGCAAGCTAATAAGATTCGGTTTATGGTGGGGCCTTAGGTTTATTTAGGGTCTGTCTAATGGTGCTTGAGCCTTGACGGTCAGACAATGACGGACGTCGCACGTAACACTATTCGCTTTTTCAACTTATTCAGTGCTGTAGATTATTGATATCATCAGGTCTGTATTCATAAATGTGCACGCGCAATAATACACTTATACAATCGTGCATACTTACAATGAATGTCAGAACGATGAGTATCTCTTTAAATATTCCCCTTTTGGATCAATTTTACGTCGTGGAACCGGCTGGAAAAATTTTAACGAAGCGCGCGATGGAATTAGTTGCTCGAAAGTTCGTCTCGTGTAAGGAGTCAGACTAACAAGCGTCTCATTTCAATCTGCTCGTCCTATTTACGCGAACGTTCGATTCTGAATTCGTTCGATTTTCTTACAAAGAAACGAACGAAGATTTCAGTGAATGACGCGAATGATCTGGACGGAATTAACACGTTCACTACAGATCCGATTTTCATCTCCTACGATGCTATATGCTAATAAAAAAAACAAAAAGTCATTGCACAATACCTGTCGTTATATCGTAAAACTTTAAATACGCGTTTAGTATGTACCAATTATTATGAAATACTATTTCCGAATTTCGGGATTCTTAATTTACGCGCCACATTTATGATACTGTATATGAACTATAACTCGTAGATATATATGTCGGGTTCACATTATGATTACGGTCAGGGGCGTGTAACGAATCTTCATTTGGTTTAGATATTGTTGTTATGCAATAGAGAAAATATTTACTAGTACAAATATGATTATTAGTACAAGTGTGGATACTGCAGAATTGACAAGTAACCGCGGTGATTAGACATTAATGACAATGGTCTTAGGGTCGAAAACGAATCCACGGTCAACGGGATAACAAATGTACTTTCCTCCAAAGTCTAAGTTGAACTCGATTTACTTGTCTACGATGCAAGTATTACTAAACTAGGTCTTTGTTAAAACGTAAAATATTCACCGAGCGTAAAGACGCTATGTAACTCGCTAATGAGACCTCACGAGAGAATGACTTTCCGTCGCGATGATGCTGTAGAGGAAAACTATGATGGGGTGTGTCTAAGGACACGAGATCATCGGATTCGTAGAGAGATGCCTTCGTTCGGAAAGTGAGGGAAATTGACGTTGTTGTTAATTGGTCAACTTCCAAGTTGGTGGTTAGAGAAGGATGCTAGCCGCCCTTGAGGGAGAAAGTTGCTAGCTGGAAGCGTTGTTCGTGAGAAAAATAGATTTCCCCTATTTTTTCCCGTAGTTGGGACAAAGACTGTTTGTCTGTTTGAAGGACTTTAGTTAACTAAATCTTAAGATTTGTTTAACAGGTCCTCAGGTTAGCTGAACATGTACTGTGGAGATGCGTCGACATCTAGTAATCATCTTATCCGAAGAATAGGGTCTGCGTGTGGCGAGCCACGGGGCAGAAACCGTTGGAATGCTTACTGTCGAGTGTCGCTACAACTATTTCTTTTTAAGGAGAAGTATACAATTACTCTGTATCTCTATTAGGTAAAAACGTTCATCCCGTGATCGCGGCTACGTTCGGCGACTGGTTATCTTCGGCATGTATATGCGTCGACTCGAATGCGCGCCGTACGCGGTGAACGTGTTAATCCGTTTAGATGGAAAATTCGTGTAGATATTGTCGGTGGACAACAATGTCGCGTGGAGACAAAGGATAGAAACAGGTTGAGTGTAGAAAGGTGGGCAACTTGCACGGAACAAAGTTCGACAGGAGTTCGAGAACTTCTCGCAAAACGGTGTTATCGACTGCGCGGAATTAAGGATAATTCTCTTTGTCGCGAATTGCCGCCAACGTCGACTATAGTTCGGTCCTCCGGATGTTCACCGGTATAAGAGCAAGTTCAAGGAGGGTGAAGAGCCACGAATGTCCCACGGTACTTCTCGAGATCGTGAAACTATAGGAAGAGCTCCGTTCGAGTTAAAACTAACGCGATACAATGTATACAAGTTGTATGGGAATAGGTTTTATTGGAAACGGACTCGGAACTTTTGCTAAACGAGCTCGACAAAAATTGGATCCATTTTTATAGCCCTAATGATCGGAACAATAAAGGAAATAACCAAAGTAAGTGAAACTTCACTTCGGAATAAGTTGCTATAAGTTAGAAGTTGAAATTCGATCGTCGAAATGCTAGGTGGAAATTTAATTTTTGAACTTTCCTCGAAGTTCTAAGTGCGAACTTGAAGTTCGAAGTGTGCATAGCACCTTGACCCCGCAACCAATGATTTTTGCGTGTGACACTTTAATGATCCCCTTGACCTTCTTTCGTCACGCACACACACATCACTTCCATTCCAATTCAAGTGTTTTCTCAGACATTCATTTACGAACCAAACTAGAATACCAACCAATTGTGAGAGCATAAGACTCTTTCGGAACGTTTAGAGAAATGTTTCAGTTTTTATGAGCTAAGTGCAATTGAAGCGCGCTTATAGGAAACAATGTAAATGCCAAAATTGAAAAATTTCGATTTTCTATTGGAAAATGTCTACATATAAATAACAACATCGCGGTATAGAATTTAAGTACAATTTCCCTTTCTGAATAGTTATTAATAATGCTAAAAGATGGCGACATAAGAAAAGTGTAAGTGCTAATAAACATTAGTTAATCGTTTCTTGGTTTTTGCCTATGTCATCCATCTAAATCAGTGCAACATTGTCTTTACAGCTGAAAAGTGACACATACAGGGTTCTGTATAGATATACTTTTCTTTTTCATGGATTTGAACTACATTGGTACATAAGTTCTTTTTTCTTCCTGAAAAACTCATTTTCTGCTAATTACAGTGTTTGATACAAACACTCTTTAATTATCAATATCTTGACAAAATTCCGTGATAACAGTAAAAATTAGACTGAAAACCGGTGGGTAAAGATTGAAAAATTTAAAGGATCGTATTTTTTAAACAATTTCGAATCCAACAAAGTGAATTAACCCCCCGACCTTTAAATAAACTACATCATATTTCACTTTGAAGAGGCTACATCATCGATTTAGCATTTAATGACCTCGTGTATCAAGCTTATGTTATGTTACCTGTTATCTTTTATCATTTGTCTTCATTGTCTTCGTTACAACAATTAAAAAATTCCAAACATCATAATCACTATTTGAAGCACAAATAATCTCATAGAACTAACAGAACACCTACTATCGCGAATCCAATACTCTCACAAGTGATTATTAGTTATCGTTATCGATTTTCCGAGGAATATTGCAAGCAGAAATTTTCGTCCATGGTCAGACGTACGTAAGGAGAAAGTCTGGTCGCGTTACTCATAGGCAAATCCTAATGTAGGAAGTTTAAAAGTTTCTGATCCCAAAGTGGCGGAGCGAGAGAGTTTCGACAATAATCTTCGAGGTACTGAAGAACGCCCAGTTCAGCATATAAGCTGACGCTTATTCGAGCGTACTGCTAATCTGGCGGGTGCATTTAGCCGGCTCGTGAAATTTGCATGAATTTTAACAGTTTTCCAGGAGAGGCGAAAGATGGAATTCTGCGACAGAATGTCTTCCGCGTCCACTTTCATCTCGTTCGTTTTCATTTCTTCGACCTTTCATTTCTGCGCGTTTCAACGAGAATCTCGTCTTTTTCCCCTCTGGAATCCGTTTCACTGTTTTTCCTTCCTTTTTCTCTTCGTCTCTCGATCTTCATTGTTCCACGTCCACTTCGTAACTGTCTTTTCAACATTAATCGTAATCCATAGAAAGTAATCTTAAATTTCCTTTCGACCACCGTCAGCCACTGCCATTCTCTCCCCATTATACTCCGCTTTATTGTATGATTTTCAAGTGAACCTCGCGCGCTGCATTATCTTCCCCCGTGAATGAAACACGAGCGCTTTTTCGTCGCTTAAATCGCAGATACAGTACCCGCGAAAAGCATCGTCGTAACGTATCCTTATTTTTCAACGAAGTATTTTTCTATTAAGCTTTCATAGTATAGTACTTTAACCACGAAGTACATTGATATAAAATAGTTGAAAAGTTCGAATGATCTGAGAATATATACCTATTGAAAAAACTTATGATGTTCTGTAAAAAAATTAATAACGTAGTCTGCATAATTAGTCATTAATATTCTTTTAATATTAAAAGGACAACAAAGACATGTATCTACTTTGAATTTTAAAATTGCTCGTCTACGAGAGACTGAGAGGAGAGACTTACCATGGTTTTCACCTGTGCCTTCATATGAAAGTAATTAATACGAAATTTAATGAAGTTCTGCAGCCGTTGTATAAGAGTCTATTCAATAAATAAGACCAAATGATTATATATATATGGTAAATATGCTTCGCGAATTATATTGCGCGAATATAAACCAAATCTGGTAATTTGACAGAAGTAGTGGCGTTAGCGCGTCGTGAATCAAATTTATTATTATACTAAGCCAACGACGTAATTCCACGATATAGTACTTCGAACAAGAGGCAATGAGCGCGTTGCGTTCGTTGCAAGTGTTCCACCCTCTCCTTCCATCTCTGACATCTTTCTTCAGCACGCCGGCAGGTTTAATCCTTCGAGGCTGATCCGCGCATAACACGCTCGCAAACTTTCGCGAAAGTGCGTCAACGTGCACGTTGAGTGACGTTTTTCATCACACTTTTAGATTATGGGCGGATCATGCAAGCAGTAAAACTAGCGATAGCAATTTGCGAATTGAATTTCAGGAGGAACAACCGGAAGTTTCTTACGTTATAACAGTTATTCTGTGCCAAATTCTGTGTAGTAGTTCGGAAATATAATATTACCTCGCCGTATTATAAACGTATTGTCTCAAGATAAATCCTATCGATAATTATAATTTGTTTTAATAACAAAATTTCTGATTAAAATAAGAAGCAGTTGAAGTTTCCATATAACAACGTTTTATTTTCAAAATTGAGCTTCAAAACCATAAACGAACAACATCACGAAGAAAACACTTAGAAATTCGTCAAAGTATATTTATTTACCGTTAAAAGAATTGATTTAAAACTTCTGCACGATATATAATATGGACGATATCCTTACGACCGTGCACTTCACCTTGGTCTCGATTTCTCTATCTCTCCTGTTTAATCCAGGCAAACGTGGTAGACAATCTCAGGGAATATTGGGTCACGTTCACCCCTAACCTTAGGTGGCCATCCACTCCTTTTCGCCCCTAATCTCAAGCACTCAGTGCAAACACTCCTCTTTCGCGTCTCCAACGTTTGAAATTCTGTCACTCGTAATAAACATACACACGAAACTTCCATCGTTAGAATAATTAGCGAGATCCATACTGGATTAGTGAATTAGAATAAGCAAAACAGATTCGTAAAGGAATAGACAGAGATAAATACAATAAAACAGCTAATGACGCTCCAGCTGTATCATTTACTTTGTCCTTCGATATAAATAAAAAAAGATTCCAGCTTCCAGGGATTATTTTATATTAAGAATTTAGCCTTGAATGCGTCAAAGATTAACTCATTAAATCTTGTATGTTTAATTTATAAACTTGAATGTATATCTTTCGAACGTTTGTTCGCTTTAATGATTCTATAAATATAATGTAGATATTCTACATCGGAGTAGCAAAAAAAGAAGAAAAAGGGAAAAGGAAACAAAAGAAGAAACCAATTGTGCGATAACAGGCACGTTTCATTTGAAAATCCACAGTCACACACTCGCCGCGGACTTTCATCGTCGCATTAAATTATCGTGACCCGCATGCGCTGCCTCGATGCTTTACTTTTAATTGAAACGTTTATGAAACGGACGGTTGCGAAACGGGCGTTGAACTAAATTTTCCTCGAACAGTTGTATTTCAAAGGGGGTAAACGACGTGTCGCGGTAGATAGGCGCACTTATCTGCTAGATTTAGCGCGTCGCTCCAAAGGCAAATTTACAATTAAGCCCAGCGCACCGAGAAAATAGACGCACGCCATGCGTCAACCGTACACAAGATGTAATTTCGCGTTATCGCGCCTGCGGATGTTGTAAATCGTTGGTGTCTGAGCAGAAAAGAAGAGGATCTTCAACGAGCTCCTTAAATTACTGTCAGAAAGAACTTGCTAAAATGAATTCAAATTACCGATGTAATCGTAATTATTGTAAATAATGTAGAATCCTAACTAACCATTATGCAACCAGACTCTTAATTGGATAAACGACTTGCTGCTTAGCTAGAAAATATTGGGTTGACCCAAAATATTTGGGTTGAAAAGTTTCTTTCGTTTCATAAAGTGATAATAGATGAACAACAATTTTTGTTTTATATTATTGTATTGAATTAGGTATGTTCGTGCATAATTCAATAAACTAATATAAAACAAAAAACATCGTACGTCTATTATTTCCTTGTAAAACGAAAGAAACTTTTGGGACAACCTAATACATCCCCATTTGTAAGTATCAGAATACATCTAAAGAGTAAGATAAAATTATAAAAAGATCTCGTAATGTAAAGATCTCGTCAATAATAAACAATAAATAACGCAATTACATTTTTTTACATTAGCAATGAATTGTTTTTTTACACTTGTCTACTTACGAATAAGAATATGTATGTTAAAATAAAAAATACATTTAGTAGAATTTCATTTCTTTGAACTTTTTCGTGGAATTTACACAAACATCAAAAGTTCACCGGTTCTCTCTTCTGCCTATGATTTTTTGTTCATATAATACGAGCTTTTAGCTAAGAGGATCTGTTTAATCGGACCAATAAAAATTTCATCCCAATAAGTGGAGCTTATAAACAGAGTTCCTCTACATCTTTATACTTATCCACTTCACAATTAAATCTAAAGAAAGACTTTTTCATTATACCAAAGTTTTTCTACAATAAATACGAATAATAATAGATAAGCTATGTAACAGGGAATATATCAATTCTTTTGTCAAGAGTTGAAATAAAGATAATTTAGTTCTGTTTATATATAATTTAGTTTAGTTAGAATCTAGCATTTATTAAAGTAAAAACTTAAAGCGCATTAAATGTATATACTGTGACCTTTAAGGGATTCGTATAAAATTGTAAACATTTGAAATAAAATTTTAAAAAATGTGAATATTGAATTACACGATTTTGCAAATATGTTCCTTGCTATTTACAATGCCACGGATAATCGACTTTACGTTCTTCTCCTCGCTATTATTAACATCAAAGAATCGTATTTCTACAACTTATAAAACATCACCGTCGTCATCAAGTTTCAAAATCCGTCCGTTAATCACTCTCGACAAGACGTTCCACTTCTTTATCCCATTAATACCCATCCTTCCTTTCAACGCGGAATTATCGTATTTCCTCGCAACGAAATCCTGCACCACATCATCCTTCTTTCACTGCAAATTTTCTTACCGACCTCTTCCTTTTTTTTTTCCTTTCCAATGTGAAACTACGTAGCTCTATTTTCGTCGAGAAGGTAATTTTCAAAGTAAATCCGGGCGTTAAATAAACCGCTCGCATGGAGGGACGATCAAAAACAGTCTGGAACAATCGCAGTTAATAGGAATACGAATGCGTTCGAATTCCTTCGGTGAATGGTTCACTTGACCCGTTTCGACTTGGAACAAAATCAGATCAGACGAGCGAGGAGATACGCTCGCTCTTTAGCTGGCATGCAAATGAATTACAAACGAAGCACGTCCACGATGGAATCCCAATATATTTTGTGCACGAAAACGACTCGACGAACATTGTTTGAAATCCAGCTTGGTTTTAGTTAAGTAGAATAAATAAGTATACAAATAACATAAGTATTTTCGTTGACACCGGAATTGGAACGATCCAACGATTTTCATGCTTTTAGCAGGATAAAAACTACTAGGATGGTAGAAAAAGTAGTGCAACAATCTTTTTCAAACGATACTATACACTATCGGCTAATTGAACCACGTAATACATTCTCGGCGGAACTGCTGAATTGCAGCAGGAAGTTAGACGAAAGTTGGTAACCAAACGGTAACCCTCGTTCGCAGGAATTCCATCGGTAACGGTGTTTCAGATGAGGCCCGGCAAAGTGGAGGCGAAGTTTTATCGCGATCCAGTCGGCTCGTGATCCTACTCTACCCTTGATTTTCTGGGCAAACGGTGCGTGATTACCCACGGTTAGTTGTTCTGGCTTCAGTTTCTGGAAGTAGCGCATTCATTCGCCGTGAAGCAACTGTCGGAATGGTGGAGTGGACGAACGCAAGTATCGTTGCCTCACACCCGGCAAGTATCGATCACTAATAAATAATATCACGAGCTTTAACGAGGACTGCCACGATTTTCATGACTGCCGAGGTCGATCCCCATGAAATTACAAAAATATTCGAAACATCGTTCGGCTCGTTAAACCGAATCTGACCGTGTGATTAAAAAGCTGGACTGCCCTCTGTCCCTGAGAAAGGAATCAAGATCGGAAAAAAAGAAAAAAAACGAAAAACAAACCGCCATTGCATGACGTTTAAGCCGTGATGATTGATATTTTATGAACGACTTGCCGCTCTATCGAAATTCGCTTCTGTTAAATTAATAACGAGCCGATTTAATTAAAATTCACGCGGTTACTTGTTCGCTTTATAAGTAGCAGATAAATATAGCCAGGTCGTAGTTCACCGGCCAATTTATGGAAAAGGCAATCACTGCGAAAATGCGTTTGGGAAGATAGGACGATTGAGTATGTTTTTCTTAGATTTCTTTTTGATATTGAAATAGAAAGAAATTGCGGATGGTAGGATTTGATAAAAGCGAATATAGGATGGCTGTGAATATATGTGTACATGAATGTGTGTGTGCGTGCGCGCGCGCGCGCATACGTGTATGTGTGAGATAAATGACTTGAACAATACAATCGAACATCACAGGTGAAAGAGGCGAAGAGAAATTGTTTGATTTGGTATATTGCCAATTAGTTTCACGTCAAAGCTACCTTTTCGTTTGATTTTTGGATCAGATCAGTACTTTTGTCATTCTCTTAAACATTAAAAAAATAGTAGCAGTAATTATGCGGACTAGTATTAATTAAATTAAATTGACATAGGAAATTAAGCAAGAGCTGCATTTCATCATAGTTGGGCCGTAGAATTGGTTAAATGTGGCAGATTACGCCTTTAAGTGTTTTAGCGAACGAGGAGAAATCTGAATGAATAAGAGCCTTAATTCACATGGAGTATAGTTATCCAAAGATGCAAAACGTAATCCCACCTGTTAATGCACTAATTAAGGTTGTTATTGAAGCAAGATATATGTCGTCTAGCAAGTATATCAGTTTATCCACGATATCTTCATAGCAAGGAGCATAGCTTCAGATTAAATGAGTAATTAATCATATATTACAATTTAATAATAAGTCTTTGCATTTTACAAATTTTACAAATCTTTGTGTTTTATCATAAATAATTTTAGTGTGGACAAAAAGAATTTCGAAGACAAATTTTCAACTCTAATATGTAACTACACCCTCTTGTTGGTCCTAAAAAGTTGATAAATAGCCATTACGATATTTCAGAATTCTCGCATAATACATATTACGATTGGGAGTAGGAAGTTTGAGCAGAAAATGGAAGAAGAATTAGGAAAAATTAAAAAAAATTTTAATGCCTGTATATAAATATTAATTATTAAACGAAGCATAATAAATTCCCGTAAATCTTGAAGCTTCTATAGCGAATTCTTCTATCGATGGTTATATTCATAACTGTTAGAAGCTCCCTGACGTAAGCTTCTTACAAGGGTGTTCTGGCGTTTCATCAGCATTGCAAGTAATTTCATCAGGGGTTAAGTATCAGAGCGTTATCAGACACCTGATGAAGCTAACTACGGTGTTGTTGTAACATGGAAAGACAAAGAGTTAGATCTATAAACTATAAACGCTATTAGCACCATGTTACGAAAGAGTTAGAAATAAAATTAAACTGTGTAAAAATTCTAAATATTCGCAAATTAAATAAGCTGACTTCGCATTAAATATAATTGTATATAATCGAAATAAGATCTCATAGGAAGTACTTGGTCCACTACTGATTTCACATTCTCACATAATATCTCAATATCAAATACTGTTTCACCTATATTATAATGAAAAAGTCATTGTTCTTAAAGTTATGAAACTACGTCTCAATAGATAACAAACTTATAACCAAATTAACGTTGTGACACTAAAAGGAAGATATTTTTAGGAATCAAATAATACGATTAACTTAAATTCGTAAAATCTTGGCCATAATTCTTAACTTGTCATACGACGTAATATAAATTAAGGAAAGGAAGAATTAATAATAAAATAGAATCCAACCCTACAGAATTAAAATTCGAGATTCAGAGACTTTCAACACCCTCGGGTAATCAAATGGAAAGCAAACACCCTCAAGCGTCTAACTCACCCCTTGTCTGTCCAGACACAAAACTAACATTCGTAAATACAACCCTCGTCCAAAAATAAGAGGAAGATCAAAGAGAAACTCTAATAAGCGACCGTACACTGTAGCCTATTAACAGGATTCACCGAAATACCGAAATTCACCCTCTCGTTTAATAATTCCCCTCTTCGAAATTCATCTCGTTTAATAATTCCCTACCTTCGATACCCAACTCCTGATCGTCTCACCCCATACACGTAGACATTACCAAAACATGAACACACAGGCGAATGAGACGAAATATCCAATATTGTACCATCTTTCAGATTCGATGCAAACGAGATTCGATACACACGTGGAAGTACGCACAAGTGGTTACACATATCAATTCAGTTATATCTATTATTAGATCTCTGGTTAATTCTATTATCCAACCGAATTCGAAACGAATGCCACAGAAATTCGTATATTTCCGTAAACTCTTGATTAAAATGTATGCTGACCTAACATTTTACTAAATTGTTGAATTCCATAAAAATGGCTAATTCTGTTACTCATTCGAAATTAATACCGTGAAACTTCTTATATTTCTGTCGATTTTTAACTTCTAAAATGTATCCTAAATTGACGGTTTTCTAAATTCTTAAATCCTATAAAACACACATTGGTTTTATTTATACCTGGCTAAATCTCTCTCAAATTCAATTATTTATTGACGATGGATGCCACGGAATTTCCTATACATCCAGACACTCGTGAATAAAAATGATTTCAAGCTAACATCCTAAATTCTTCGATTCACTAAACACATACTGAATTTAGCTATACCTGAAATAAATCTTCCCTTAAATTTATTATTTGCTCAAGACACAGAATTTCTTGTATTTCAAAATATTCTTGACCAAAAGATATTTCCAGTCGACATCCTAAATTCTTCGATTCACTAAACACATACTGAATTTAGTTATATCTGTACTAAATCTCTCCTTAAATCTACTACTTGTTCAAGATGAATCTCAAATTATTTCCTATATCCAGACACTCTTGAACAAAAAGAAATTTTAAGGTGACATTCTAAATCCTTCGATTCTATAAAATATGTGGCGGCACGGGCCACGGAACTTTCCAACGGCTCTGGATACAAAGCGCTACGCCGTCAAAACGCAACGTGCCCAATGTGCCATCGATATCTTCACGCTCTTTCCGCCGAATTCTCGGAAGAGCATACACGTGCCAGCCGCGGCGGCAGATCTAATGAACGCACGCTAGTGGGGAATATCGATGGGCAACGAAGGAAAGAATCCGTTCGATCCGGAACAAAAGGACAGTCAGTCTGTCTTGCGCCGTGAAATAAAGAAGTCCTCAGTGACATTGCATACCAACGCGTCGATTGAACTCTTGGTGTCAATTGTTAGTTGTTAATCGTTATCAATTATTTCTTGATTATATCTGTTAATTGTTATTTGTTGACTCTGTCTGTTAAATCGTTTCTTAATAAACTATCGTTCGTTTAACATCTGAGTATTCCTTTCGCACCTATCACGAACAAGCACCTCAAACTGGTGACTACAGACATGATTTAACGTGATATATAGTGAAAGAGTGATATAGCGACCGTGATAGTGCTATCGCCTTTTTTTAACCACCGATTTTGAGTGCGCCGCGACGATGGAAAATAAAACTCAGGGAACTTTAGCTAGCCAGGTGGTTAGCATGTCTCCACTGCTGCCCACGAACACGGCGACTTGGTTCGCCCTTTTGCAGAGACAATTCGAGGCAGCGTGGATTACGGAGGATAACATAAAGTACGTAAGGCTAGCAAAATGCTTCAATGATCAATAGCTTCAGGACGTCGAAGACCTGGTGACGAACCTCCTAGAGACCGGACGCTACGAAAAACTGAAACACGAGCTCATTCGCATATTATCCGATACGGACGCGACCCGGATAAAGAAGTTGGTGGAAAGCGAAGAGATGGGAGATAGAAAGCCATCTCAGTTTTACCAACATTTAAAAAAGCTCTCCAGCCCCTCCACTCCCGATGATTTTACCCTCACGCTGTGGAGGAACCGATTACCCGCCCGCATCAGGCGTATCCTTGCCGCAGTCGACTCGGACCCGGGAAGGTTATTGCGACAAGCGGATCTGATCGCTGAAGAATTCAAAGAAGATTATCAGCGCACCGCCCGAATAACAGCAGTAATGGACCTACCAGCGCAAAACGCTGGAACATACGAACCGATGGCCGCCGCAATCAACGTGTTGAGCGACCGAATGTCACAGATGCAGGCACAGATAGACGCGTTGAGCATCACTAATCGTCGTCGACCACGACCACGATCACGCTCGCGTTCGCGATACCACCGACGTTCGCGCTCCCGAGATCTGCCGCGGCAAGACGGTCTTTGTTTCTACCATGCAACGTTCGGAGAACGCGCGAGGAGCTGTCGTTTCCCATGCACGTAGAAGTCGGGAAATAAGACCAACCGTCCGTAGACGCGGCAGACGACGACGGCCTGAGATCCCGCCGCATCTTCGTTACGAACAAGGGAACGAAGATCTCTTTCCTTGTAGACACCGGCGCCGACATCAGCGTATACCCCCGCAGTAAAATACATAGCAACGTCAAGAAAAACGCGTACGAATTGTTCGCGGCCAACGGGACGCGCATCGCAACGTATGGTACCATTGCGATTTGCCTTAACCTGTCCCAAAGACGAGCCTTCAAATGGAACTTCGTGATTGCTGACGTTCAAACGCCTATCATAGGCGTAGATTTTTTGAGCCATTATGGGTTGCTCGTGGACCCGCGAAATAAACGACTTCTCGACACGACAACCCAATTATCATCAAGGGGATATATGCTGCCACGACTGAAGAAATATCTATTTGAGGTGGAATGGTGTAATAGGTACTGAAATGCACTCGGTTATGTTTAACCAATAACGTTTATTAAACTCGATAACAACCAATAACAATTAACAGTTGACAACAGTTGATACTTAACGACGATCAACAATAGCGACGTTCGGTCGATTCCTCGATAATAGCGGACTCGTTTACTTTCGTCCTTTGCATTTCGCGGCTCGTGGTCGAATGTCCTTATTTTTCCGATCGAACTGATACTTCCCTTCGTTCGCCATCGATATCCCCACTAACGTGCGTTCATTAGAAGTGCCGCCGCGGCTGGCGCGTGTATGCTCTTCCGAGAAATTCGGCGGAAGGAGCGTGAAGATATTGATGACGGATTGAGTGCGTCGTGTTGCGCTTTGGTGGCGTAGCGCTTTGTATCACGGAGCCGTTGGAAAGTTCCATAGTCTGTGTCGTCACACATTAAAACCGTAATCGGCGAATCGGTCTACCATCGACTTTTGGCGGAGTTTCCGGATCTACTCGTCCACCGGCCTTCGGACGAGAGAAAATCCGACACAGTGTGGTACACCATATTGAAACCACACCCGGGCCACCTGTCTACAGTAAACCTCGACGTCTCGCACCGGATCGTCTCAAGCAAGTCAAGGCGGATTTCGCAACAATGATCGAGCAAGGAGTGATGCGGCCATCGAAGAGTCCATGGGCATCACCCCTGCATGTCGTCCCAAAGAAGGACGGAAGTCGACGACCATGCGGCGACTATCGTGCGTTGAACGCTCGCACCATACCCGACAGGTACTCCCCACCACATATCGAAGATTTCGCGCAACATCTGTACGGTAAGCGTGTCTACTCAAAAATCGACCTTGTCCGCGCTTACCACCAAATCCCGATCGCACCAGAAGACGTTAAGAAAACCGCGATCACGACACCTTTCGGACTTTTCGAAGCAGCCAACTAGATGTTTGGGCTTCGAAACGTCGCGCAAACGTGTCAAAGATTCGTCGACGAAATTACCCGTGGTCTAGACTTTGTGTTCGCATACATAGACGATTTCTTAATTGCCTCCGAAACCGAAGAACAACATCGCGAACATCTACGGATTTTGTTTGAATATTTAAACGATTATGGCGTAGTCATCAACCCACTAAAGTGCGAATTCGGTGTGAACGAAATCACATTCTTGGGACACACCGTAAACGCCGACGAGATAAAGCCGCTAGCCGAACGCGTTGACACCATTGTAGAAGTTCGATCCGGAACAAAAGGACAGCCTTGCGCCGCGAAATAAATAAGTCCTCAATGACATTGCATAGCAACACGTCGATTGAACTCTTGGTGTCAATTGTTAGTTGTTGATCGTTATCAGTTATTTGTTGATCATATCTGTTAATTGTTATTTGTTGACTGTGTCTGTTAAATCGTTTCTTAATAAACTATCGTTCATTTAACACCTGAGTATTCTTTTCGCACCTATCACGATAAATCACTTCAAATAGATAATGATTCCAAACTTACGTGCATTGCCTTCTGTTTGATAACGTCACACTCTTATTATGAAAGTCTGTGAGAAAAATTCGCTAATCCACGTCGAACCTTTCGCAGTAGCTTCGTTCGTCACGTTTTTGTGCAATGGCCTAATCGGTTCAATGGATTCGCGGTCGTGTTACGTGGTGCACGTCGTTCACCGCGAAACGAGTACGCGCGTATCCGCAAATGAGTTTGACGGCCTCGCGCCTAGCTGCAGTGCGCGCGGCACGTCGCGTTACACGAATACGCGGACACTGACCGGTTGTTATATCGGCGGCGAACAACCATGGATGCGGTCGTCGTTCGACCGCTTCCTCCTGTCTCTCTTTCCTGTTCATTCAGACCCTCTGTTGGTCGATTAAATCTTCGCCGAGGAAAATTAAACGACGTCACACCGTTCACCATGAATATTAAACGTATGAGGTTACAAAGACCACCGTGTTTTGGTAAAATTAGTTTATTGTCGGTCAACGTCACGAACCCTGCTATTCTTGGATGGACACGTTGCATGATAGTCTTCGTAGCTATGGATAGAATTAGATATGAAATTTATCGGAAATTGTTTGGTGTTTGCGTGAAAATATGTTAGATAGATTTTCTGTTCGACGAAATAAGATATTGCGAGTGAAAAACTATAGACTAAGCCAAATTTTGTCTGAACAATAATTTATAGCATTGACTCGTTGCGATACGCATAAAGAAGATACGATTATTTTGCAGGATTCATGAAAAAGATTATTGTTTTGCAGAAGAATAAATTACGAGGATCACAATTATATTCAAATACTTGCTAAGTAATAGCAATCAAAACGTTAAATATATTTATAAGAACGAAGTATTTCCGCCTGGTAAACGATCTAAGTGGTGGATTTCCAGACACGATACTGTATATGAATTACGTTAAATGTTTGAGAAATTCGTTGAAACACGAAAGTGAAAAAATCGAAGAATGATGAAAAAGAAGTTAATACTGATATTAAACACCTATGACGAATGTTATAACAATTTACAGTAGTAGACGTAATAATTATATTATCGATATCTTTGAAAGTTTCGCTTTAAATCCAATGAAAAGCCCTCTTTCCTATATAACTGTCTAGAATACCTCTAATTTATTGCAAGAATATTGAACATTTTGGGAGAAAGATTGCCTCGTGTCTATAGCATCCTACATTCTACGGTAACAAGGATCCACGAGGTAAATATCACTTCAGGTTGTTCCAGCCAGCGTGGTTGACTTTAGAACAACGAACACCGTTAATGCAGGAAGTTTGATTGTTCTTGACACTTTAGAGATTGACCCGGCTTGAGTGAGATTTAGTATCCTTTAGATGCAGAAGGTCAATTGGGATTTACACGTTTGTTCTGATTAATGTAGTTTCCAAATTGGATCCAAATCGAACACTTGCTTACCGACAGCATTGTATATTAAGAGAAATCGATCGTTCGCTAATTTTCATCTGCTTCTCGTTCGTTACAACTTTTTGTGCGTTCGATGTTGATTCGAGCCACGTAAAATTCTAATACATCGCATAGATTCGCCTATTTCTCGTAATAAGTTTTCCCCTAAGCAAACAGTTTAGCCACCGTACACGGTTTAATCAAATTCGGAATAAAGGCAAATAAATTTGACGCTAACGTTGAATTAAAAAATACCCGCGTGAAGGATATTAAAATACGCTTTCAACGAAGAATGAAAAGAGTGACTTTGTCCGCCAGCGGGCGCATGTAAAAAAAAAGGAAGCCAGCGTCAAAAATGTTACGTAGCGAGCGGTGAAAAAAATACGGCGGATTAAAATTGTGGGAATTCGAACGTGTGTTGCGTGTAGCCTTTAGATGCATTGGCAACGCGTAACATGTCGGATTTGAATACGAAAGGGGGATATGACCGTCCGCGGATCAGTGAATTCATTTGACACAGCCTGAGGGTGCAAAGATTAGAAGCGGTTCGTAAAACGCTTCGCGCGAACGAGTTTCGATAATCAGGTTTCTGGTCAGACCCGTCAACCAAATTTCAGCACCCGTAATTCAATGAAATGTCTGGAAACGATTAGGCAGCGTCGTTCTCATCGACGATTTGTTCGAACTGCCATATGTCATAAATCATACGACATTATGCAACAGATGGAATCGCTTAATTTATAATCGCCGATTTGAGGTCAGCTGCAATCAACGATTTACGAGAAACTAGATACGGATATTCGATATTGGAATTTTTGTTTTTTCTTTTTTATTTTTTCGAGATCCGTAGTTTACGATGTCCAGTTAGCGAGACTTTTTTTCATGAAAAAATTGGAAAGGATAAAAAGAATTGATATTTTTTATGGAAAAAGATGGGAAAGACAAAGGATTTTAATTGATATTGTTCTATAATTATTAGAATTGAAATTTAAGCTGGATACTGAATTATTTAATTTTATTCGGTGTGATTGAAATTGGTTGGATTTCATCGTATAACCCTTTTGGATTATTTAATTTCATTAGGTTTGATTAGATTTTGATTGAAATTCGATTGGATTAGAAACCAAATATGAATATTGGATATTGGAATTTTTTCAATAATCATGGTTTGAAATATCGATTTCTGTTATTTTTCAGTGAAGAAATTCTTCAGAAATTCTTCGTTTTATGATTTCAAACAATTAAATAAATATGTAATTATTGAATATTAGTAATCCTTTGTGTATCTTCAATAACGATTTGCTTGCGTTCCTCGGTGATTTACTATACGCGATATAATTTTCCAATTACTGAACCGTTTAAGTACATCAGATTCGATTAGAATTAGAATCGAATATTACTAAATATGATTGTCTGAATTAAGTAATTTTAAATAAATCAAAGCGTGCGATTCATAGCTTAATGCATAATACCACGTTTGCAGTGAGATATGTATACGCTCTATGCAACCGCTGCACGTTTTAGCAACATAAATAACATACGTCGTAGATAGCAAATGAGCATTATAGAACGATGCTTATGAATATCCGATAGATAGCAACCTGTATGAACGTACTGAAGGAACTACAAATTGAACGTACTGGTAACATGTTTGAAAATGGGAATTGACTAGTTCATTAACGTGATATCGTTATAACGGATGAAATTGTTTAACTGAAATAGATGGTAGCAATTCGATTCAGTTTAGCTTCGGAGATCGGTTTATTAGGGGAGTTTAGATTTCAATATTTAATTATACAGGCTAAACACACTAAATTTTCCACTTGTTGTTAAATTATATAATAATGTAGCAGCATTTCTAGTTTAAATTCAAATATGCCTCGTACAAGTTTTTATATGTTTGCAAATGGATGTTTCGTAAAATACCTACATTTACGTAACTTGGTATGTTTACAATTAGTTAAATAATGAAGACTGTTTTAATGATTGGATTTACAATATATATGTACGTTATATAATCTTCTTTACAATGATATCGAATTAATTTACACACCGATATAATGAATACGTACGAAACTTTAATCAATTTACTTTATGGGCTTAAACTCGATAATTTTGTATTCGAAGCTGCACATAATGATAATCCTACTATATCCTTTGCATCTATTTGTACTCAACTCTGTCGTGTTCCTTTATCGTTAAAAAATCTTTTTAATTTGGAAAAAATATGATGCAATATCGTCATTTTTCTTAAAATAAAGATCGAGGCACAAATATTTGTAGATTACAACAGCGTTAATTTTGTTTAAAGGTGACGGTAACTCATCGTTCATTTCTTACAATTTCTGCCAGCTACACCAGCTGAAAATGAAAAGCGAAGTAAGCTTGCCAGAAAAATGGAAAAATTAAGATTCCTGAAGTGTTGTTAGTTGAAACCCACGTCAGTCATATACTTGCTGGATGACCTGTTTCGATTTCACCAGCACGTACCAACTCTGATAAAAACTGATAAAAACATCAAACGAAGTCCGTTCGTTTTGTTTCATACGTTACGACGCAATATTAAATTTCCCACCATCGGACAGTAACATTTTATTTATAGTCGAAGAGCTTCGTGCTGTGGCAATAAAATACGCGACTTAATCAAAAAGGGTTTTAGTTTTCAAAATATTAAAACACACACGCAGGATCTATTAGGCTGATGCATACGAAATGTAGTTTCTTGAAAGCTTAAATATAGCGAGTCAATTAGAGATTTATAAAAATTATCAATTCTAGGATCCATAAATTCTTAGAACGGAAGCTGCTACAGTTTCTTCGTTTAGAGCTGGTTTTAAAATAACTGATCCATTGAAAGATGAAATTTTTATTAATATTCAAGAATAAATTTTTCAAATATAAGAGGAACGGAATAAGTTTCATAGACCTGATCGCGACGAGTTTCTATCTATCAGCGGAATAAAGGAACTAAAAACGGAAAGGAGCTAAATGCTAAATTTATGTTTTGAACCATATCCATGGCAATCTATCCAAGTTTGAACTCGTCAAAATATCGCCCAAATATTTTGATTATTCACGAATCCTATAATTTCGTTAGCTTCTGATATTCTTCGTATATCTTGTTCTTTGATACGATCGATTGTTAACAAACTAGATGGAATAAGCTTCAATCGGTAATGCTGACTCGCAAATTCGAACCTTGAAAAAACGACGTTTCGTACGCATCAATTTAAATCCTCTGCTTAGTTCGAATACGTAAAGTCTCAACTTGAATGTTACATGCATTTTTGAGGGTAGGAAACTAGCATGCAAATAGACGATTCAAGGCTGGAAGACCCGATTCGTCATCCGCGGGACGAGTTTTCGCGGGATTCAATCCGTCGAAACACGAAATTCTTTTACCGTTTCTTTATGCATACTAACACGTGCCTCCTCGTAACCTGTGTTAGCTCGACCGTACCACTCCGCGGAATCACTACAAGGGAAATTTCGCGTGCTTTTCAATGGGATAGAAGGAAACCTCCTTTGAATGGGCCAGGCAGAAAGCAAGGCGGGCGAGCCGCTTACTTTTCGATGCATTTCAAAAGATCCTCTTACGCGGCGAATTTACCGCGTGTAGCATCCTTCAAATCGTCGATTCCTATATCCTGTTGATTAATAGAAACACTCCGCGGAATCTCTCGTCGCGACCACGTTTATGAAATTTATTATGCAACATATATATTCTTTCCTCTTATGTTTCAGGAATGTATTTTTAAATATTAATAAAAACTCCTGCAAATTATTTACGGTTCTCGTCGCAAAAAATGCGGACTGATAATGTTTCGATTGACTAAGGGAAGCGATTCACCGTTTCCAAGATCCGAACTGTTATCTTCTGCAAGATATTGTCAGAGATTCTATCGAGATTTTCACTAAAGATCTCTTCGTTACGACATTCTTTATTAAAAAAAAAAAAAGCACAGAACAGGTACGCCTCGGCTAACCAAGAGATCGACCAGCTTCGAGATCCAATTTGTCATTCGTTACGACAAATTTCCAGAATTCCAAGTTTTATTTCATTCGTTTCGTACAATCTATTCTTTCGCGGAGAAATTATTATATCGAAAGAATGTTTCATTACGATACCTTTCGTTTAAAAAGAGACGCAGAATCGCAATGTCTCAGCTGACCGAGCAACGCGACTGACCGGTACCAAACTTCAATCTGGCATTTCCCGCGAGAAATCTCTATAAATTCGCTTCGCCTCTCCGTAGAGGTTGCGAAGCTTCTGCAATTTCGCCGCCACGTCGCGACGTCGACGAGGATCAGCATATGGAAGGCGTAATGGCAGAAACTCGTGCCTGGACCGTCGAACGCGTAGAAAAGAGACATATTTTTCAGAGCTCACGATTCGAACGGACCAGGGTATCAAACGAGTTTTCAGTGTCTCTGCGAGCAAAAAACGAAGACGGAGAGAAATATACGGGCGGCTATATCGTTATTTTGAGAGGCAGAC
This sequence comes from Bombus vosnesenskii, assembly GCF_011952255.1. Lineage (NCBI taxonomy): Eukaryota > Metazoa > Arthropoda > Insecta > Hymenoptera > Apidae > Bombus > Bombus vosnesenskii. The sequence goes on from NW_022882987.1 coordinate 1,220,323, forward strand.
GACCTACGTGCGTGAAAACTTATCCCATAAATTCTATGTATCTACTTGCGAAGCTACGAACGACGGATAGGGTGCAGAGCGAGCATCAGCAAGGAAGAAACAATTGAGATACGGGACAAGTTCCGCGAAAGTCGCTGCATAACATCGCGTCTCAAGCAGCTGCTACGTGTTCCGTGAAAGGACTTTTTCGAATAGTAAATATCGTGCGCGTGGTGTAGAATTTGGATATACAGCGTGTCTCAGTTTCCCGCGTCAAACGTTATCAATATATTCCGTAGGCCAAGGTAAGAGGAGAATGTCAGATAAATATGTGTCGTTCCAAGCATCATTAAGGAGTTCTAACAACAAAACAACGTACGATACGAGCGGTAACAAAGGTGTCTTATTACGGCACAAAGCGTTAATAGAGCAGGCATATTTACATCCAGTAGTTGTCAAAAAGTATATGATAATTCTACGAATCCAACTTGAACGAGATCTTCAACTTCAACTAACCGAGAACTTCAGAGTATAATAAATTCAACTGATAGGAATGATGAACAGTTTGAAGTGAGCTGTAGTTGGAGTTGTGGAAGTATTGTAAGTATCATATACATTCTGACTATTGCTGCATGTAAATATTTCTGGTCTATTTATAGTTTGTACCGTGATAATGTGGCGTTCGTTACCGCTCCTTCTGTATATCGCTTTGTTGTCAAAAATCTTTAACGATGCTTCCAATGATATATATACAGGGTGGTTGGTAACTGGTGGTACAAGCGGAAAGGGGGTGATTCTACGCGAAAAAAGGTTGAAAATATAGAATAAAAATTTTTTTTTTGAATTTTTCCATCGAGACAACGATCTACAGTAAGATCCGTTATAACGAGACGTGATAAAGTGCACGCGTACCGAGCGAAAATTCAAAGTCGATTTTCTCGAATATATATATATATATATATTAGCTTGATCTAGAATGTACTGACAACGCTTGGCTGGAAAAAGACATTCTTTGATTGAGAAAGAGACATTCTTTATTTCTAATTCGTGAAAATATAAAAAACTGCTAAGTTTGTCTTATCTGATGAAGAACATCGCAACCATCGAATAGATCTCGAAATATGTACATCTGGCCGTTCCTGCATAATAATGAACTAATATACTAACATTGATCGATTCTCGGAAGTATAAAGGAGTAAAAACATCAAATTTTTAAAATTCTCAATAGAGGGGAGTTAACCCATATGACTTTCTTTATAAATGTTTTTTCTTATCGAGTCTGATTATTTTGTAAAACGAATCGTGTTAAATGAAAATCAAGACGGGTAAATTTCAAGTGTATGAAGAAAGTAAATAGCTAATGAAATGTTGAAAAGTTGAAAAACAAGAAATTCCAACATCTTACAATAAATATGGATTATAATTTACGAGAGGGGGGAAAAATAGAATAAGTCAAACAGGCTTGGTACCGTAAAATAAAACTGAAAAAGATTGAAGCAGGAAGGGAAACAGCAGAATAAAATAGAGATTTCAAAGTAATTACGGAGCACACACCGAAAGGAAATACAAGGGGAAGAAAAAATCTTGGTAAGATCGTTAAAAACCAAGTTAAATACAATAGGAGCCAAAATGCAAAAAGAATATATGAGAAAGAGAAAACTGCTGAAGAAAAAATTTTCTGCGCGACGAAAGCGACAGATTAAGAATATAGAAAACGAAATGTATAGAGAGTGATATGAAAAATAAAAAAGAACTTCCGTCGAGGAAATGAAATGGAGAAAGAAATATCACCCAAGATAATTAAAAACTCAACAATATTTTATTACGATTTTGAATAAAAAAATGTATATTTCACCCGTTATTCAACTCGTTAATTAATTGGAAAAGAAGATGCATAAATATATAGTGTACAAATACGCAGATCACTGAGCAGTTAACACGCGACGTACTTCAAATACGGCGATTGCGCGACGATTATATTCAAAAAATTTGTGAGACTTAGCGAGAACGATCCGAGTAATCGATTAAGCATGCAAGGTGCTCCGACAATTCCGATTGGAATGCAATTGCTCGGTCGATTTAGAAATGATGCCCATACTGCGCTGGATTCTCCGGCTGGTCGCAATTTCGTTATTAAAAAGGAACGCCGTCATTGGTATTTCTCATTTGGAGCTGTCTCATACATATCACACTAAATTTATTCCTTCGTAAAAAATCAAGTGAGATTTTAAAAGAATCGACGTTGTTATTGTTATTATTATCATCATCATCATCATCATCATCATCATCATCATCATCATCATTATTATTACTATTATTATTATTGTCCTTTACAGATCATATAACGGATTCTTGTTTACTAGTATTACGTGTTTCTTCACTCAGAGGATTTCTTCCTGGCTTTGATTAAATATTCATAGCTCATACTAATGTGATTATCGTAGACATTTTGCTATTATTGTAGTTTAGTATTACCTTTTTCAATCTATCTATCGATTACATCAAATATAAGACATTAGTCAATAATTACTCTACATACTGACAAAGTCACTAATTCGATTGCTGCCTTGTATTAATTATCCCTTTATTCGTAAAAGAAAGAAGCACCGAAGGAATTGGTTAAGTAGAAAGGAAGAAGAACGAATTAACGACTTAAATAAAATAGGTTATTTGTAGTAATACGAATACTCAATTTGCGATTAGAATAGTGTTTAAGGGAACGAAGATAATTTAATTTCGATTCTCGGTCGCCATCATTTGCTTTCGCATAATTTATCCTGTCGTTTCATTAAGGGATGAAACTAACAGAGAGAGGAACAGAAACAGACCCTTACCGTTGCAAAGCTATGCAAATATTGCTTGGTGATTAATGCCAGCTACTGGCCGAAACACTGCCGCTTGTGCAATGGCAAATATTTATCCTTCTACCCTTCGATCTAATTATTTAATCGATGATTGCGAACTAGGTTATACCTCCGCTCGATGGAACGCTCGATTTGAAACTCAGGAAGGACATGATCGAAAAATGAACGAAAACATTACGTCAATGAGACAATTTCGAAAATCATTCTTTAAATATTAGATTCTTCAGAAAGTTTACAATATTTCTGACAATTGATATAAACCCGTTCTGTGCATTTTATATGTCCCATAAGTAACGCGGTTTTTCTAATATCGTTAGATCATAAGTAATTATAGTAATTCGAGCTCGATTAGTCGATTCCAGTACTCAATTTGAATATTCATTGAAATAAAAATTTTGTTATTTTTGCGAAAATAGATTACCTTTAATATGGTTCAAATTCCTCGACGAATTTCCCAAACAATGTAGTACTTCAAAGAAAGTAGTGAATCGGATTTATCAAAATTGAGAACTTTTTCACTCCGATAGAAATTAGCTCGTACTGAAATGACATAAACAACGAAGTTTAATAAGAAGGATATCTCTGACAAAATCTTAATTGACGTACTAATATCCTTACCTATACTAACAGCACTCGAAGAAACTTTCCGAGAAAGTCATGGGTATATCTACTTGCAAGATAACGTCCTATTCAAAATCCCAAGAAACAGTAGGACCGTGAATCAGACGGTTGAAGGTAATACATTACTGTGCTTTAATCCGTACAATTCATTCTCAACGATTTTATAACTAGAAGTTTGGATTGAGTTATTTGGAGATGGATAGTGAGATTCTGGGATACAGAAATCTGAGACAGATATTAGATTATCTCTGCGTGAATTCTGACACGAATCCCTCTTTTCTTTCTTTCTTTTCCTCTTTCTCCCCTATTTTCTCCCTATTCCTTTCTTTATTCCCATTTCATTTCTCCCTTGTTTCTACCTATTCTTTCCTTCCCGTCGTGCACTTCGAAACTCGAAATGCGTCAACGCACGCCAACAAATATCCCAAACAACTGCACATCGTAAGACATTTGCACCTCTATAGCGGAAGAAATAGCGAAAGGGCATTTTAGCCGATTGTCTTTTATGGATATCGTCCGCCCTTTAGAAAAACCAACCGTAGTATTGTCGACGCGAACCGACGATACCAAAGAGAATAAAAAATTACGTAGCCGAAATTGGATGTCCATTCCATCCCTTTATTCCCGTCGCTTTTCTTCTATTACAATATCAACCAACTCCAACGACTTTCAACGCCATTGAACCTTGTCGAGCGAAATTTTCGTCTTTGCAAAACAAACCGTGAAAACGGTTATATGCCAATAGCGCTTCTAACAGGGCGATTTTTCTCCGACTGGACTTTCAATTAAAATTTCATTGGCTCAGCGAATGCGGCAAAAAACGGAGAGGGTGAAAAATTAATTACGGTGCGTGGCGTGGCCTTCGTGGACAAAGGTGCAAACAGGGATGGCGAGTGGGCGCAGAAGTCGCGATATGGAAGGATTAATGAACCGCTAATCGAGTCTCAGGGCCGAGGGTCAGGGTAAACGAACGGGCATCAGACAAAATAAGAGGAACGTCGGACGAAAACACGCTCGAGAGAACGAGGAACGAGAGTTCGAACATCAAAGTCGGTGGAGGATAATGGCATTCGTTTCGGACGCTGGTGTACGAGCAGGATGAAACTTATCGCCGTTGGCATCTAGACGTCGAATACTGATTAAAGTAACGGAAACGTGGATAGCAACTTTCTGTTAATTAAATAGACGATGTCGGTTTGACCTCCACCGGTGGGATTGGTTGCTTATTGCTCTCGAAATTGTTTCGAGAACGAAAAATTTAGACAAGCGCCGAACGGTTAACAGATTATGGCTATCCACGCGGATTCATATTTTTATAAATACGACTCGGCAAATGAAATCTAATGATCTATAAAAAGATAAAAATATTTGTTAAAAAGAAGAGGGTTTGGAAAATCGTTACGACGAAATCGAACATCCCGTACATTACTATTAATACGATATTTTACTAACTAAGTAACTGGAACTAATATTAAAGGTAAAATTATACGATTTACGAGCTACAGATTATTATCATAAATTCCCTTGCGCAATAATAATAAGCTTGGTAATAAATCATACGAAATTGTAGAAGTAGAGTTCGCAAATGACGAGTCGTCCGATTATTACATGAAATTTGACTTAGAATTGCAAGATAGTAAAGTAGATCACAACTTGCCAGTTCGTAAATTTTATTAATTAATAAATTATTGTGCAAGAACATTCTAGTATTAAAATTCTCCGTTAACAGTCATGTTTCTCATCAATATGATGTGTAATTGTTCAGAGGATACGTGAAACGCGTAACTGATGTACCAACCTCCAGAGATGGTAATTCAACCGTTAAGCCGAGAGCCATGTTCAGTTCGAGGCAGAGTCCGATCCGACCTCTTTATCACTAGCAACCCATGGGCATAATTTTGCAACAGTATCTCGGAAGCGGAAGCTACGACGCTAGAATCCAGTAATTTCGTTGGCTGTGGCTTAATTTGTATCGATTCACGTGTTCGGAACATCGTGAACCTTCCGAGCTGTTTCTACAAATGCAAGTTTCACTTAGTGATCGATCAATGCTCTTTGTCACGAATTATCGATAGAATTTATCTAACAGAATGTTGTTTGTTTCTCATAAATGATAGGTTTGTGAGAAAAATAAGATAGTTACCATCTTTTTTATATGATGAGCCGAGTTTTGTATTTCAGTAACCTTAATACTCTATCGTGTTTTAAATCGAATTCTATCTAAAAGAAGAAATTAACCTATTCCTATAATTTGTAATTGGTAATATATTGCCATAATCTAAGGAAATAATTACATTATGAACTATATTAAATTATTAAAAATCCATTCAGGCCATCCTGCTGCGTATGAAAAATTGCGAGACATCGCCTTCTCCTGCTTTTTTTTTCTAAAATGGGCTACTAACGAGAGATCAATACGGTAAGCAACCTGTATACTACTTAACGAGAACATAATGCTAATTAAAGATAATCAGGAACGTTGGATTTCGTATATTTAGTATAGAAACGCATCGTTCGTAGCTCCAGTTAAGAGGACTACCAGTAGGCAAAGGACAAAGTAAGTAGAAGGACCATTTGATGTCAGACGAGCTTCGAGGAAATCGAGAATACCATTTGTAGGTTAATTAGACTAATCGTCGACATACAGACGGTGCTTAACGAGTCTTGCCTTTCCGACGTTTCCATTAAGCCAGTCAATCAGGTCTGTTTCAACGGTGAAAGAGACTCCATTCTCGCGTTATTTTGAATTTCAATAGAGACCGATGTTATCGGAGCTCTGGAAAGAGGAAATTCTGCACCGGATTCGCCAAAATTGAATTTAGGCTGCTTCGAATTCGACGAAGGAAGATGCAACAAGAGCCTCCTCGACGATGCAACGTGAAATTCTATAACTTATGGAACAGGGTGATAACGAATATAACTTCCAACGAGGATGAACGTTTCTTATGAAACTGGCCGTTGCGAGCTCGCGTAGCATTGAACGCAAATTAAAAGGAAATCGATACTTCGTGATTTCGGACTATCGTCTAAAGTTTCATAAATCTTAATGCAACTCCAAAATCATTATAGAGAAATTGAAGTTATTAAACTATTGCGTGAATATTTTAGAAGTATAATTTCTATGAAAGAAATAGTAATATTTACGTTTGCTTTTAATTACTATATATAATTAATTAATATTATCTTTTTATATTATTATATTTAATATTATTTAATTAATATAAATGGATTATTGTCCTTGAACACCTTTTTCCATCTTCCAAACGAGTTTTTTCTTCTCGTTCTTTGAATTAGGACACACTTTCACTCCGATATCCAATGTATATTAACTTCGATTTTATCTCTTTATATCTCAGAAAATTGAATAACTAAAATTACCATAGATTAAAATAGTTCCATCTGAAAATTTCATCGATTTTCAACAACGCAATGGTCCATTACTCAAATTGCCTCGAGCTAGAATTCTTGATCATCCCAAGTGCACAGTGTTACGTAGCACAAAAAGGGAACCTTCAGCAAAGTTTAGGCCATCACAAATGCAGATAGCATCTGGGGAATAAGCTTTCTCGCCGTTTTCTACCCTGGCACTTTCTTTACTCGCGACTCAAGACGTGGAAGGAAAGATGCCCGAAAACGAACGCTCGTCGAGCTTCCTTCAGGATTCGATCCGATATCCCTCACGGTAGCGGCTATATCCGGCGAGATTCTGTTGTTCGATTACAGTACAGATTTATTTATCACTGGAAGCTTCTTACGCAAACAACTTGCGATGCAAAAGAGACAGAAATAGCAGCTTGTTGAGAAAAGTAAGGACGAAGTAGTGGGTATCTTTGACGCGCCTTCATGTAGAAAATGTTATTTCAATAGAATAACGTTATTTATGCGACAACGAATAAGTAATGTAAGATTTATTTATTACGATCTTCTGCAATTAGAAGGAAGAAACATCATTCGTATTTGCAAAGGCTGATGTACAATATAGTAGAACAGATCATATCAGTTTCATCGATGTTCAATTAGAAGTCTCGAAAGTTTAGCTCAGAGTTAACTAAATCTCAAAATTGACGTTTGATGATTTACTTATTATTCTTAAAAAAGATTGGCTACGAAATTTGTGTTTCTTATGGCACATGAATTTGCAAAGATAGGTCATTCGGTTTTCTGAAATATTCGACATTATGTATGTGAATAATAAAATATGACACTTCATAAGAGAGAGGCTCGAAGCTGTGAAAATCGCAAAAATTAACTCTTCGCAATCTCGCTTCGAAAAAGACTCCATCTACTCCATCCACAAACCTAATTGAACTGCCCCTTTAAACAAACTCCCAGTTACTCGATAAATTTACCACGGCCATTCTTTCGCCCACTTAATTCAGTCCCATCTATGAGTTCTCTAACCTCATAGCTTCGTAGATCGAGCGTGTAATGTGTGCATCGGTGTCGCTAAAAACACCATTGCGCCTCCCACGTATACATTAATAACATCGTAGAGGTCCAGCAGGGGCAGTAAAAAGACCAACAAAGTCACGTAGGAAGAGAAAAAGGGAGAAAAGAGGGAAATACGCGTGGACCAAACGATGCATCATGGTACATTGTACATACGCGTTTCGACTGCTTCGCGTCGGCTATGGCGTCGAGTGGCCTCGCACGGCGCTACAACAACGTCGCTGTGTCGCGTCGGGACAACGTATTCTCATTAGCAGGTGTCACGGTTTTATTTTTCCATTTTTCCCGCTTGCTTCTTCCGGGTCGAAGTTATAAAACGATCATTTTTCGCTTCCGAACTTTTGACATTTTTAAATGGTTCGATCTTACTAAATAAACAAGATTCTATAAGTAGGATTGTAACATCTCGCCTTTCTTTTATCTTTCTCAAGCATCGCGATGCACTATTTATTTATTTCACGCCTTCTATATTTATGATATCACAAACTAAACAAGAAAATTAAAGTATTTCTCAAGAGAAAAACGTTTAAAACTTTCATATTTCAACCTAATTTTTCCCAGCGCGCGTTTCACTCTCCTGTGATATTACTTAACGAATTTTTAATACCAATTTACTCCGAAATGAAACTTCACACGGGAAAAACTTTTAAAAATTTAGCTCGCATTTTCATATGAAATGGTCCCTCGAGGATCGTATCGACGATTCATCAAACAGCCTGTAAATTCCCATCCAATCAGACAGACATGGCGGAATCACCATTGTCACTCATAAAACCGTATCTGGTTTCGCCCTCGCATAGCTACGGAACAAACGGTTTTCCGATAATCTTTCTGTGCCGCGTAAGTTTCAATGGCATCCCATATCGGCGTGTAAGCAGGCTGATGCACGGTTATTTCAATAGGAGCCGGTACGTGGCGCGATGAACGTGCAAAATGCAGTCGACGAGGCAAAAGGACCGTTCGTTTGGTCGTGTGCACGCCTTGTCGTACATTTCCAACTGAAACGAATCCACCCCTGTCAAAGCTTGACGCGTTTTGCCCTGGCGAGCAAGACAGATTCGAATGCCTTTCCGCTGCCTTCTGCAAACGTGATCCATCTTTTCGTCTTTCCACCATCGGAGGAAATGTTCTTCGTCGCGGCACGTGCGACGAGTTTTTATATAACCGACATTCCGGATACTCGTATATTCAAACGAAGAGTCGAATGGATCGTACGAAGTAAAATAAATTTCAGAAACATTCGTGCAAGCGGATGTAATATTCGTGAAAGTTGGAAACGTACCTAGTCGAGAGATACATATTTGAAATTTTCGTGGCGAGTAACATTGAGTACCGTGGTCTATTCCTCGATTGGTGTCGAACTTGCATTGGTGTTATGAAACAAGAAGAAATCGGCGATGATGAATAAAATATAACGTGTCTGTAAACGCATTAGAACTACAGAATATCAGATTAGAATATCGGTATTGAAGGGTATTAAATCATGACTAATTCAAAGAATTCATGTGGAAATTTGTCATGCATGATGTGATACGTGACAATTTGCCTGCCTGTGACAAAAATGTGCTAGGAAAGTGCTACGTGTATATGAACAATTGAAAAACGAAATAGTTTCTTATGAAATTCATAGAAGAATAAAAAATAAGTGTCAGGGTTGGAAGCTTATAGGAATCAAGTCAAATTGTAGAACATTTGAGTACAGTTGAGAGGGATGTAAAATCTCTATCTGATATTTAAATATAGTCTTTACTATCTTATGTACTTATCTTATTCTTGGATAAAACCTGAGGTCCAAATATAAAGAAAGCATCATACAAGATCTTTCACGTGAGTTACATCTGTTAAATTAAACGAAAATTGTTGCATTTTCTATGAAATATATCGAATTATTCTATCTGCATGAATAAAAATTTCCAATAACATTGCCATGTCCTAAAGATCGTCACAAACGATAGCAATGCCAAGAATTCAACGTCCGACACAAACCGCAGAAAAAGACGAAGACTTCTCGTCTAGTATTCAAAGTACCCTATAATTTCAAATATTTTACTTCCACGCGAATATTCAGGCGAAGCATAGTTAACAGCCTCGCCAAGATAAGGCCACATTTTTAACAATGGGCCGCACCGCAAGCTCGACACAGGTTGAAAACGAAACATTTTCCAATCGCTCTGTTGGCTCTGCATGGAAACTCGGTTACTTATTTCCAAACTGTTGAACTCGTCCCGGACTTAGACGAACTTCCCTATGCGGTAGACGTTCGTTTTCGATTCGAACGAGCACGAGACCTTTCTATCAAGGATCTCGCGACGACGTTCGCTCCCAGACCAGGATATAACTACTTCCGACGAATTGCGGACGGAGGTCGAAAGCGCATCGAAGCGAACCGTTCGCCATCGCGCTCACCAACCAACCCGCTGATCTCTCAACCACGCACAGAACGACCCCAATGCACAATTTACGAGCGAACAACCTTCCATCCAAGTTTGCTTCCTCCTTTGATTCGCGTTTTCTCTGGCGACCACCGCGGATATACTGTTCCGGTTCATAGAATAAAGACACGATGCTCTGTCTGTTCGTTGTTTCGAAACGGTTAATGGTTCCTGTATTGAAAAAAGGATTATGGGGCAAAGCGGTTTGATAGGTTGAACAAAAAATTTTAGAATAGATAGATAGCCTTTGGACGAAGTATTAAGTTAATAAATAGGATTTTGCGAATTTCGATGCGTCTTTGCGTAATTAAAAGGTACAAAAATGCGCATACGATATGCGAAGATGTATAAAATATCCAAAATAGAGCATTTATTATAACATTTGGTGAATGAAACATATTTCTATCTAAATTATATTTCTCTGGGTATGTCCATAAAAATGTAAAAATGCATAAAAGTTCGTAGTCCAGTAATTTTCATTTATGCAACCAAACTGACTGTAAACTTCACCGTCTATTTTTATCATAGATCTGATTCTTCTAGTTAACTGTTCGTATTATAAAATATTATCTATATAGCTACATCAGTTATCAATGCCTAACATCACTAAACTAACTAAAAGTTTGATAGACTATTAAAGTTTGTTCGCGATTTACTTTGACAAAACGAACTGTTCTTGTTTTCGTGGGCAACAGGATCGCGAAAAAGCCGCGTAACGAGCCGCAACGTTTTCAAAAACTACGCTAAGTTTTCGCCGGTTTATTATTAATAACAACCGAGTGACGTAACAGGCGTGATTTCAGCTAGTTTCGTACCGGATTTTCTTGTTGCACCGTGACCAAAAAGGACCGCGCGACGAAACGATGAATTATTAGAGCGTTTACGGAGTACGTGCTTTCGACTGGTTTTAGTAAGTAGATATTCCGTGCTTCGTCGCTACGTCGAGAGTTTTTCATGCAACGACGGAACGTCCTGCTTTGTACAAGAGGAATTATGAGAGGAAGTTGTTTTCTTTTATCGGACCGACTGAACAATTTCACGCTTGTTTACGGCGAATTTTTTCTCTCTTGCGCGAAGAAATTTTGAAATCGGCGATCCCTGTTAGTCGAATGTCGTGTTACTTATATTCGCGCTAAAATTTTAATCATTGTTATTAGGAATCTGCGATAAATAATTTCAGAGAATCTTGACATTCTATACTGAGGGAAAATTTCTCTGAAGTTCTCTGATTTTAATTTATTTTAATCATATGAGAATGTAAATAGAGAAAGTCTTTGTATCAATTACAACTTAAATTAGTTCATAATTATTATTCGTGATAAAAATTTCGAAGTGATTTTATATTTATAGTACTTAAAAAAAGAAGTATTTTTATTTTTCAAAAAAATGAAACTTCAAGGCGTTATTCCTTACTCGCTACATAATATATTAACAAATTACCATTAACAAATAATCTTTATGCAGATTTTCTTTCCAAAACATTGCACATGTACCTCAGAAAAAATTATATAGAAAGTCATATTTGTAGAACGTCGGTCGTATAAATGAAAGCTTCTACCTTTTCAAAAAGGAACAAAAATTAAAATTCATGATTTTCCTCGTTTAATCGATGCATGATCAATCAACACTTAAAGTTTCTAAATAATTTCCATTCGATCAAATTAATTCGCGACCTCTATGATAATTTACATGATCGAAAACGAGTTTATTTTTAAGCTGCAGAACATTACGATTAATGTAAGAAATTGTTTAAAGATCGAGTACACAAGTCGAAAAACATGGTGACTTTGACATGATCGTCGGGTGTACGAGAAAGAATTGAATTCCAGCCATCAAAGACTGGGATAAATGATAAAAAATGGAATACGAACAAAGTGTGTCGAGACGATTGCAGACTCACGTCGAAATTGAACGTCGAATCGTGCGTTTATTGCACTCTAATAGACCCAACCTTAACCTAGGATCCTTTTTATCTCTGATACGCTAGTTGTCCTATAGTTTAGAGTCAAGTGTATCTTGATACGAAAGAACTGTACGTAAAAAAGCCTGCCATCTTCGAATAAAATGTCACGACACGATTTTCGTAAGGCATTTCGCGCAATATGCTACGTCTGAAACGTGTCACATGAATACTGATTACGTGTCACTCGAAGAATTTTCCCCCTATGAATTTTCCTGATTAATGCTACTTGAAATGTTTGCATAAAAATTGATGTAGAAAGATGATGGTCTTAATATGAAATTTGAGACTGGGTTAAAATTTTACCTCTAAAATTTATTTACTGCGAATTTCATTTTACAATGGCACAAAATAATTTGTACTGTAAAACGTATATATACGTATAGTTAAAAAAAATTGAATTTTACTTATTGCACGTTAAAGGAACAAAGTTTAATCCTCTTAATTGTACATAACGTTATGATACAAAATGAAAGTGTCCGAAAAAGTCGATACAAAACTTCTGCTATGTGTTAATAAGGTCAAGTAAATAAAGAAAGTTTATATAAACTGATGTCCGAAATTGCTTTATCGAAGAGTTATAAGCTTTCGAAGATTCCCAGGAAAGTTGTTCTTAAGACTTGCTATACAAAATCGTAGGCAGACAAATGCATTTACTACTATTTCTACAGCGGCGGAAATATTGAAGAAAGTTTGACGAACATTTAGTTCGACGAGTATTCTTGCAGAAGGAAGGAATTTCGAACGTTCATTATAACTGCCAAAAATTTTTTAACGCTTACAACTCTTCGATAAAGCATTTTCGGGCGTTGATTTATATGAACTTCTTTTACCTACTTAACCTTCATGAACACGTAGTATAAGTTATATTGCGACTTTTTTGGACTACTGTATAATATCTTCAATAAGTCGAACTTACAATTCATACGTGTTGATCCAGATAGGAAATTTACTTTCCAAACGACGGTGGATATATTCATTTGAATACTTTTTACATAAAACAGAGAAAGAAATACGCACGACGAAACGAACATTTTCTAAAATCAGTCTCCTACATTTCTTTCAAAATCGGAAAATCCAGGCAAGTTACGTGAAGCAATTTCCTAGAGAACTCACGAGGCAAAATTCACCGAAGTCAAGGAATCGAATAAACAAATTCGTCTACGGGGAAATCGGGGGAGACGCGTGAGGATCGCGAGGAAGGATATGCAGGGGGTAAGTTTCGGGATCAACTCACCGGCGCAGCTGTATCCATTTTTATGAAGAATGTAGCCGTCCTTGCAATCGCACTCGTACATCCCATCGTGAAGTTCGTAGCAGAGCTGCTCGCACGGAGACCCGTGACCGCATCTTCCTGAAATGCAAAAAGGATTGTCATGATGAGAGACTTATTTGTATCCAGAATGCGAAGAAGAAACAAACGAATGATGATAAAACGTGTTCGAAGGATATTCGACGTCGCGAGTTTAAGATAGGTTCCATTTTCGACGACTTTAGAAGGAAGAACATTTTACCATAAAAATGGAATTTTCTTCTGTGATTCCGTCGTGATAACATACTTTTGTTTTGACACGTGCAGTATCAATAGAGGTTAGGCTAACAACGAAGCTGTTGATCGTGTCGTTTCTTAACACTTCGCGGTCTCAATATATTTAATATTTTATCACGACTGGTTTAAGTGATCACGATTAGACGACGGATATTTATGCACGCGTAGTTTTACGAATGTTATCAAAGAAATGGACGTTAGATAGAGATCTGTTCCACTTGCCAAATATTATAAAATATATAATGAATGCTTTACTTTAGATATTTTATATATTTTGAATATATGTGCGCTCTTTATGTTTCTGCATAGTTGAATTTTCTATAAATGTGCAAATATCTAATTATAACGAAGTATAGTTACAACATATATTATAACGCAATGAATCGATTAATTTCTCAACGAGCTTCAGCAATAAATATTCCCTTCCATAATAGATCAACGATTTAACCATGCAACGATAGATACATAGATTCGATAACAATATCGAAATAACATACACGTACTTGCACGTTTAACGTTCGACAAAGCATAAATTACCAAACAATAAATATCACAATCCCTAACTAATAATGTACGAAGAGACACCATGGAAGGTCCACGAAAAGTCCTCGAACAATCAACGAAAACGCCCACGAAGAAAGGTCGTAATAATTACATCGAGCGAGCCATCTCGAATTTATTAAGTCGCAGGCTAAACGGAGGATATTTCGCCAAGGGAAGATAAATCTCGGCGATTGCCAGCGTCGTATTTTCTCTAGCGGTGCGCGGGCCGACGAGAAAGCGCTTCATTTACCTTTGAATTATTCTGTCCCCTCATCGAAACGCTGGCTCAGCGTCGTTGCTCTCGCTCTGCGCTTTAAGGATTTTCCAACAGCTACGCGACGACTCGACGGTCGATCGACAGCGACGACCGCCAGAATAATTCACGTCTAACCGCGAACTTCCTGCAGGATTACAATTTCCTGGCCTTCTCTACGGTCGTAGACAGAAACAAGTGAAAGGTAGGTACCAATGAAGTTTACTCGAACTAGTAGCAGTGTTCTACACTTAAGCTTTATTTGCTATTGGATTGCGGGTTTTTATGCAACTTCGTATTGTTAAGAGTAGAACTAAGAAAATGGAACATACGTAATGGAATTTGTTTAGCATACGACAAATTATAACGAGCCCTCCAGTTTGGACGTTTTTTATACTATCGTATACACATCCTAGTATTATATACATCCTAGACACTTTTTCGTCTTTAAATTTATTATAAATACATAGAAATCTTCAGTCTATTTATTATATATCCTTATAGTACATAGGTTATTTAGCAAACTTATCGAAGTTCATATTTACGTTTAGGCGTATGCAAACAAGTGTGGTAATAACTGAAATTCATATTTACCTTTAGATGTACCTAAACAAGTTATTTTTAACGAAACTTCATTGCTATGTATTTCTACTAGCTGCCCACTTATTCCTATCCCCGACTATATATATCCTCTTACAGTACGACCTGTTCGAACCTTATTGCCCTCAGCCTTTTCCACTGGCGATACGATGACCACCTTTGGAAAGCCCTCGATTTTCCCTCGCGTGTACTTCGTGCACGTATGCTACGTACACCGACCGTGAATTGTAGACCCTCCCTAAATTCAATTCCAAGGAATCGTAGCTGAAGAATAGGATTAACGTGAACTGGATATAGCATGGATATACAAGGGACAGTTGAAGGAGTTAGGTTGTTTTCTAAGCCGGCGATTTTGCACACTTTAGTTTCTGAGAAGGTGATTTCTATTTTAAGAGATGGTGAAGAAATTGAGTAAACGGGCTGCGAGGATGGTTTCAATATTTTTAGAGTCTTCTTGTAGAGTTTAACCTATATTATTTAGGAGTTAAAAATATTTGTTCGTTGATTTTGTATAAGTTATTATACGACATATAAATAGTCCGTACAAATATTTTCATATATAAAATAGTTTTTCGATACATTGACAAAATTTGTTCATTTTACTGGAAAATCGAGCGAAACTTCGTGCGTTAAGGAATTAATTCTTTCGATGTAAAATCAACCTGACGCAAATTAAATCGAGAGAGCTATAGACCAAAGAAAAGATAACGATATTTCTCAACTTGTTAATCCATAATCCCTCTACAATTCCCTTTGAACCTTGGCAAAACCGTACAGCGTCAAAATAAAATTACGCGCCTGAATTTCTGGTGATTTTCGTACGCATTCCGAACATCCGACACGATTCACAAAAATTCTGTTTACACGTCGAAAGCATTGTTTCCGCGGATCAGGAACGTTGCACGTAGTTTCTATAAGCAACGTAGCCAGGTGGATTTATTCAAAAAGTCTCAGCCACGTAAATGCACCATAAATTCGCGAAGTGAAGAAAAATGGATGATTCGCTAACTCCGTGGCGAACAAACCCTCGCCAGCCCCCTTTCTCGCATCCCCTTTTGCGTTTTTATGGCTCGACGTTAGAATAACTTTTCGTGCCCCCTCCTGGGGAAAGCTGTGCCGCGCATCTTTCGCGTTGTTCGCATAATAAATAACGATAAACCCGAGCGAAACCTTCCATCGCGTCGTCTCAAACGAACGAACGCATCGTTCCATAGTGGTCGCATCGCCTACCATTATTTACGATATCCTGTGGCGTGATCGTGCAAATAATTTAACATTTACCTACCTGTTGCGATTAAAATTAATATACACGTGCGTAGAAATTGCATTGATTGTTGATTAATGCTGAAGGCCATTTCCGAACTTACCTGATCTTAATTAAAATTCAAGCTAAACAGCGTGCTTAGGATAATTTATGAAAATTTACGAGCGATATTATAGAAGGCAGGCAAGATCATGATATCTCGACGTGGTGCTATTTTCTGGTTTGTTTTCCAATACAACTTTGGAGATGAAAATTCACGGGAAAAATTGTGAATAATACAGGTATAATTAGACTGCGGGTGTTTACGTATTTATGAGAAAGTGTGTAGAACTGTCTGAAATTCGCAAAGCAAATATTTAAAAGTAACCAAAATGTAATGTAACTATAATATTCAAAAGGTGAAACGAATTTTTATTTCGGCTGTTTTTCATTACTCGTGTTTATAACAAAATGAGGTTGCGTACATATGGACAACCCATCTGTGATATTCCGATAAAATGATTAACCTTCTCACAGAGAAGAAGGTTTTGATGAAATGATTTCTACAAATCTAAAAGAGAAATTGTGAGTGTGATAGAGCCTCGATTATCCATCCTGCGTCCTATCTCGAATAATCGAAAACTCGTATAATACGGAAAGGTCTATTAGTGTTCGTCAGTAAATCGCATAATAAAATCGTGGAAAACATTTTTATAACGTAATATTGCACATGTATTTAGGTTTAATTCGGTCGAAATCGGTCGAAAGTTTGACTAACTGCTCTCACAATTCCTGTCTATTTACACTTTCGTATTCTTTGTGTTAAAATTTCAAACAGGATGAAGTCGTGGCAAAGTTCAAAACCCCTTCGATTAAACAGAATTTGGATAAGCGAGACCCTACTGTTACAAGATTATACAATAATATGTCGACGTTCCTCTGCCATTTAATTTATTTTACGTTACTTTCTACTATCTAATTACTATAAAACTATCGCAGTTTTCATACGAGACTCTCATTTGAAAAATTCACTACAATTTTTCACATGAGTAATATAAATATGTAATTCAGAAGGAAAGGAGTTTCGTAACCTCGGTATTGTTCCTTCGTGTACGAAAAAATCTCGTTAACCATAATAGAACCGTCTTAAAAGTATCAAAATGATATGCACGTTTCGCTGTTACTCATGCGTCGCTTCAAACATTTCGGCGCCGCTTTCTAATCCACCGTTCTATATTAAAATCCAGCTACGTGGATCGCATTTTCGTGTTAAGAAGCCGTTGGCAGATAGTATAAGAGACGGGTATATAAGCCGCATGATGGCAAAAACGATTTCGTAGCGGCGTCAGACGTTCAGGCGGTGCAGCCTCATTTTTCTAACAAAAAAAAAAAACCAAGAAAATATGTGATTACTTTTACGCTTTTGCGCTTTCTGCCGGCTGCATTTTCAGAGATTACTCCCTTAAATTTCGGTCACCGTCGTGTCACGCTATTCTTCTCCACTGCATTGTCCCGCACATTCAAACATTTCCACCTCCGGTATCGTCGTTTCGCATCGCGTTACTCATTCCCTCGTCCCTGATCCGAATCTCTCGTTTTTTCTCTCCGCGAATACAGAAACATCCAGAATTACCGAAGACAGAACTGGGCCATGTTGCGAGCAGGAAACGAAACAATACAAAATGACCGGCTAGGACGAGACGACTTTAGAACGAACGCAATCAGAGAATCACCGTCTGGAAGAATCTAACAGAGAAGAAAACTAGACACTGATTCCGTTTCGCGAGCGACAATTTCGTGGCGCGCGATTGCGGGGCTTCTCATTCATTAGGATAATTAACGTCAGCGGCGGCGTCACTCGTGCCAAGTGCTTCTATTATTCCCACGTGCGAGAGATTCCGTGTACGCCGCGAAAGTTTCGCTCGCGTATACATTCGTGACCCGAATTCCACCGCGGCCTCGATTACGCCAGCGAACACCACGCGTAGCAAATGTTTTTGTTCCGACGACGTAGGAAATGAGGAAACTAGGGAAATGATTTAAGCAAAGACAAAAGTTGATGGTGGAATTGCAGGATGTTGTAGGATGTGACGTTAGAATGTGTACATGACAAGAAAAATAAACGAGGTAGTCGAAGAATTTGAATTTGGTAGATAGTGATAGGTTGCTAGGTTTAATGAAAACCTTGATAGAGGAAGGTTCGACCTTTTTGCTTGTAATAATGACTGTAACCGACATTTACAAAATTTATCTAAATAAAACGTTTGATTGTTGAAGTGATTCTCATTTCCAGGAAAACTCTACATCTTTTCTAGTGTTTATTTTTCTTAGTCTTCGAAGACATTGAGTATTGTTTAGCTCTAAATCAATTTGAAGGGCCCCTCAGCCTCATATCCTTTTCTAGGAACATACCTTGCACAGATGGTGTAGCGGGGTATAGACGGGCCAGTTTTCGTAATTATATAAATACCCATATGCATATATAAAGACCCATGGCTTTGGAGCTCTATTGTAGAGTAATGCTGCTAGCGTGCGGATCTGGACTAACATACACTGTACTTATACTTATTTCAATATATTTCTATTATACATTCATCCATGCATTTCCTCTCTCTATTTCGAGATAAACTCAACAGTTTTGCGCGCTGAATTTCTGTTACGAATAATAGGTATACCTAATGCATGGCGTGTTTCATGCATTTTTGAGATGTAGAAAAGCACTCGCGTATGTTTATACTATGACATTTAGTTATAAAATTTTACTACAACATTTAAGTACAACGTTACGTTAGAACATTTTACAGCAACATTTAACTATAACGTTTTACAGTTCTTAAGAAACTTAATTAAAAGCTGATCTCCAGGGGTAGTACACGATCTTAAGTACGAAGAATTTAGACGTCCGAAAAAGGAATAGATGGAGACAACTCCTTGGTACACATGCATCAACTTGTTGGACACCGCATAGCGTCTCGAAGCACTCGGAAGGTTTCAGAAATTCTGAGGACGTCGGTGGGTTGCAGAGTATCCGGAAGCCTGAGCAAGTTTTAGGGTGCTGAAAGACATTAAGAGGTTCCTTATGAGAACATTTGAAAGTCTTAGAAGGTTCTGAGGAATCCAAGAGGCTTTAGGGGATTCTACAGGATTCAGGCTCCTTCAATAATCTTCCTAAGATCACATCGAAGACCATCTGAATTGTTTCAGATTGACAAATACCCCTGATTTAATCTAAACTTGCGGATAACCTCAAAACATTCTAAGATATTTAGATAGTATGGAACCTATCGGAGTTTACAGATGTCGTAGTATTCTCAGTGATCTTTGGAAACCATGGAGTCCTTGGATGTCATGGTATCTAACGAAACCTTTGAAAACCACGAAACTTGCAAAGACGTCAAAGGCTTTTGATGGTACGCCAGTACAATGTCTGGGCACCGGACTTGATCAGATCTGCTTCTCGACCGTTGTATCAGCTATTGTTTTTCAATATTTTCAATCTGTTAGCTTCTATCACTTTTTTACGTGTTTAGGTTACATATAACAGATTTTACTTTTTTCGTATACCACTGGAAAATTCAAATTGTACTAAGAAAATATCTGTGTAAACTATTTAGTCAATGAACTAGGAACAGAAATATAAAAATAATATATCAGCATTGTCTCATACAGTCAAATTCGTATTGTAATATCGGAAATAAAATATTATTATTGATGATGATTTATTTACAATAAATGAATTGTACAGATTTTGATTAAACAGAAGAACGATGGTTGCTTAACGTGAACTAATTACAATAATCTAGACAACTCAATAGTTAATTTGCAACTCTCGTCACAACAGATCCAACGCTCCTCACGTGTAACCTTCACGCTCCGAAAACAAACCTGCCCCCAGGTCACCATCAACAATACAACAATTCCTAGCAAGGACACAGTCAGATACCTGGGCATGACCCTGGACAGGAGACTAACCTGGAAAAACCACATCACAGACAAAACGAGGTAACTAAAGAACAAACTAAAAAAATTCTATTGGCTCACGGGCCGACGCTCCAAACTAAACACACAGAATAAAATTACCCTCTACAAGACCGTAATAAAACCTGTCTGGACCTACGGAATCCAACTATGGGGAACAGCAAGTAATTCCAACATTGAAATACTTCAACACTTCCAATCGAAAACGCTAAGATCCATTATAAATGCACCCTGGTATATCACTAACGAACTAATAGATCGCGACCTCAAGATACCAACAGTCAAAGAGGAAATAGCAAAATATAGCGACAGATATAGCAAAAGAGTCAACAAACATCGAAACCCCCTAATTACTGGACTACTTGACACGTCGGATCAGATCCGTAGGCTGAAGAGACACTACCCGTTAGACCTAAACGCTAGATTCAATTAGTTATCTAAATTAATTATATCTACTTATTTATAATACATACCTATAAAATATACTTATCTATAATAGGTATTAACTTATTATAAGTAATTGCCATGTCACTGCGCCAGGCCAGAAAAAATTACTAAAAATTCTCAATGCGAGAATTGATTGTAAATTTTAATAAATAAAATAAAAAAAAAAGATCCAACGCTCTCTTTTTCTCTCACGCGGACCGCACTTTCACGACAAGTGTGACTAGTGTAACGTCAATTCACATCAAAGACCAGGCCACACACCGCGGGCGGGATGGCGCCCAGATGTCTGCACATGCTTGGCGCGTACCCTCAATAGTCCTATGATAAGTACCCACCGGGGGTCTTGGAATTTTCATAATTAAGGTCTCCCAGACCAAGCGAGTATCTCTTGTCTTAGGTTTTCTTTTACGTTTATTGTCTACTACAGGTTAACACGGAAAGTTAGTTTTCCTCACGTTTGGTATGTTCCGTTAGCGTCTCACGAGGGCGGCTAAAACCCTTCCTGGTCCACCAACTTTTTTATTATCCAATCGGAAACTGTGTCTACTGCCCTCACTTCCCTAACACTAGTTAGAGTGACACTAGCAACACTTCTCAACGCGAGAATTGATTGTAATTTCAACAAATAAATAAAAAAAAAAAAAAAACTAGCAACACTCGCACTCTCGACAACGCAACTCGCACTCTCTGACTTCTCGATTCACACTCTCTGGCTTCTCCACTGACACTGGCTGTTCTAGCATCCCTTTGTCTTTTCTTAAGCGCCCGCGTGTTCCGCAAACATTCGTGGCCATGGTCACATAGGCCTTTTCTACGAAACTATTCAATTGAAGGACCGACGACACATTGATGGACCCGACGACGCCTCGGCTCTCGCGACATTGTTTATGGTTTACCCGATATCTTTTAGGCCCTTTTGTCCACGATATTACAGTATCAATTCCAATTCTACGTAGTTATGAAAGTTATTTATAATATAGTTTCACTAAAAATTTATTTTCAATCAACTTCTACATATTCAAAATTCATCTACGTCAAATTGTTATAGACTTAGAATGGTTTCCATGGCGTTTCCAATGTTCACTCGCAGTCGGCAGGATTGAACAACATTATGGTCGTTTACGTCGAACCCCACGGGATTGGAATTGGTCATTTCGGCTATCAACAATCCGAAATCGTATGTATCGAATCTCAAAGTTTCGCGTCCCACGAGTGGTGGGTCAGCTATATCTGATGCCAACCATCTAGAGCCATCGCTAGTACCGGTCTAAATTGTCCATGTCGCGCTTCACAAACCCATTCATTATTCGATCCAAGAGAGTTTGAAATCGTCAGCAATAATATACACGAGTTCCAACTCGTATATGGAACATGCAGGGATTTAACTGAATCAATTCCATTGAGATTATTCATATAATTTCTAAATAATTGACTTGTCTATGCTTTCACAAACATGACTACATGTGACATTTAGCGCGCTTAATGCTAATAAGAATAGTTAGGGGTGCTCTTAGGCAAACAATAATACTGTGAATATGTGAAGGTTCTCAACGAAAATGCAATTTGTCAATAAATATTGACAATATTGTGTTGGCGATATACAGGGTGGTTGGTAACTGGCGGTACAAGCGGAAAGGGTGTGATTCTACGCGAAAAAAGAAGTCGAAAATATAGAATGAAATTTGTTTAATTCCTTTCTTTCTTTTTAAATTTTTCGGTCGAGACAACGATCTACAGTGAGATCCGTTATAACGAGACGTGATAAAGTGCACGCGTACCGAGCGAAAATTCAAAGTCGATTTTCTCGAAAACAAAGCCTCAAACGAAAAATTTTTATTCTATATTTTCGACTTCTTTTTTCGCGTAGAATCACGCCCTTTCCGCTTGTACCACCAGTTACCAACCACCCTGTATATCTTTTTTTTTATTTATTTATTTAAATTTTACAATTTGTCCAGTAGAACATTTGGTAAAATATTACAGCGGTATAATAATATAACATGTGGGTGGCTACCCCCAGTGGGGTACCATCATTGTGTTTGTTAGGTTATGTCCTTTGTGAGATCTGTTGGGTGTTTCCTTTTTAATCTTCTTTTTATGCTTGATGTGCCGACCGTTCCCCCTGCCAGCCGGTTCGGGTGCGTTGCTATTCTTTCTCTGTACCTTCTTGCACATCTGTTAATCTCCTCCTTGACTATGACTAATTCTAAGAATTTTAGCTTGCATTGCCTCTATTTTGGTTATATGGCTCATTGCTGCTGTTCCCCATAGTGCTATTCCGTACGTCCAGATTGGTTTTATGACCATTTTATATATTTTTAGTTTGTTTTCTATGCTTAGTTTGGATTTTCGACTTGTTAGCCAGTACATTTGTCTCCTTGCCATCTGTATTTTGTCTATTGTTGCTTTAATATGCTGTTTCCATGTGAGTCGTGTATCTAAGTGGAGTCCTAGGTATTTAACTTGCCCTGTTTGTATTATGTGTGTGCCGTTTAGTACAATGTTTGGTGGTATCTGTTTTCGCAGTGTGAATGTAATGTAGTTGCATTTATCGGGGTTTGCTTTAATTTGTTTAACTTAAAGCCATTTTTCTATTTTTGTGATATGTTCTTGTAGTAATGTGACTGCTGTTGCAGGGTTAGTGTGCCTGACTAGTACAGCTGTGTCATCCGCAAATGTCAGTATCTTGCTATTGGTAGTTGTTGGTATGTTGGCCGTGTATAGTGTGTATAGAATTGGTCCTAAGACGCTTCCTTGCGGAACCTCTGCCTTGATGTCTTTAACTTCAGAGTATTTGTCTTTAATTTTTACTACGAGGTTCTGCTGCTTAAGTAAGATTTCATTAAATGGTATATCTGCTCCGGGAATTGTTTTCTGATTGATTGAAGTAGGCTTTCTTGGTTTATTTTGTCAAATGCTTTCTCGATGTCCATAAAGAGAGCTGTGCAGTATTGTTTGTTTTCTAGTGCGAGTATTATTTCATTGACCAGTCTGTGCATTTGCTCTATAGTGGAGTGTTTGTTTCTGAATTCGAATTGGTGATCCGGTATTAATTTTTCCTTCTCTATTATTGGTTTTATGCGATCGTAAATTACTTTCTCTAGTATTTTAGGGAACATAGGAAGTAATGAAATTGGTTTGTATGATGTAGTTTGATGTGAATCTTTGCCTGGTTTAGGTACCATTATGATCTGTGCCAGTTTCCAAATTTTAGGAAAGTATTGAATTCTTAGTATTGCGTTAAATATTATTGTGATTTGTCTTATCGCTTTTGGCGGAAGGTTTTTCAAGATTTTGCCATTGATTAGGTTGATCCTGGTGCTTTATTATTTTTTGTTTTCTCGATTATGTTTCTAATTTCTTGTGCTGTTCTTTTGGGTATGGTGTAGTGTTTGTCAGTTGATGTACTAGTGGTTAGCGCATCCTCGTCCATATGACCACTGAACCACCCTGTATATGTCGGAGATGAAAGAACACCGGAGCCTTTGGAATTTTGGATAATCCCGCAACATTGTAATCTAGAGTCTACCATAGCTGTAATTAAACAATGGTAGTTATTCAATTCGATTGTAATTGTTCGAGACTTGTGATAGTGAGCTTGGGCTCGAGGCGACAGTCAGTCGCCGAACGTAGCCGCGGTCACGGGATGAACGCTTTGCCTAACAAAGGTATGGAGTAATTCTATAGCTCTCCTTAAAAGAAATATTCGTGGCGACACGCGACAGTAAACATTCCAACGGTTTCTGTCCCGTGGTTGACCACACGCAGACCCTATTCTTCGAGTAAGATGATTGCCAGATGTCGATGCGTCTCCGCAGTACATGTTCAGCTAGCCCGAGAACCCGTCATAAATCTTAAGATTTAGCTAACTAAAGTCCTTCAAACAGACAAACAGTCTTTGTCCCAACTACGAGAAGATAGAGCTATTTCTCAACGAACGACGTCTCCCACCAGCAACTTTCCCTCGAGGGTGGCTAGCATCTTTTTCTAACCACCGATATGGAGATTGACCAATTAGCAGCAACGCCAATTTTCCTTACTTTCCGAACGAAGGCTATCCCTGACGAATCCGATGATTCCGTGCCCTTAGACACACCCCAATATAGTTTTCCTCTGTGGCATCATCGGGACGGGAAATTCATTCTCTCTCGCGATCTCATCGACTAAAGAGTAACGACTTTACGATCAGTGATTTTTACGTTTTGCCAACAAGGAGTCAGACTTAGATTTTGCGAGAACGTTCATCTATCATCCCGTTAACCGCGGATTCGTTACCGAACCTGAGGCCATCGTCACTAGTGTCGCGAGTGCATAATTGCTGCGATCAATTGTCAAGTCTGTATCAACTCTATTATTGTAATAAACCACACCTGTGTGTACCGCATCAATGGCTCATCCCCGTGAAGATTCATTTGACGCCCACAACCCTGCTCCTACTCTAAACCCGACATTAGAAGTAGGATCAGGACAGCTTCAAAAGCTGCAAGGGCAGGTCGCCATCATGCGCGAGCTAATTCAGACGCTAATGCAAAGGTCGAGTACGGAATCTACGAAATTAGCATTACCACGTTTTAACCCAGACGTCGCAGGTGCCGATCCAGTTGCGTGGTGTTCGGCTGTTAGTCGGCTTGTGAATGAAAAACCTCTACGAGGCAGCGCGTTATACTCTGCCTTAAATGAAGCTTTAAAGGGTTCTGCAGCACATTGGCTTACGCAAACGATGGAAGACGAAGAGATTACCTGGCCAATCGTTAAGGAACGATTCCTTGCGCAGTTCGGCAGTGAAGAGACAACGGCCTCGGCGTTAATAGTGGTAGCCGGGGAACCACAGGGGAAGAACGAATCTCTAGGGACTTATTACTGTCGTCTCTATTCCCTCCTGAAGACGAGGTGGCGACATTCTACGAAGGACGAAATACTTATCGCCATCATTCTCTTCCTGGCAAGCATGCGCAACCAACGTTTAAAACGAATGGCTCTAACGAGCGACATCAAGACGGAGGACCAATTTTGGAACGAAATGAGACCCTTCCGCTACGAGGAGGGGCCGACATCTTCGCCAGGAAATTCACCGGCGGAACCCGAAGCCAAACGACGCAAGCTATCGGCCCACCAGGTGAGGTGCCTTTACTGTGGTACCCACGGTCATAAAATAATGGAGTGCCGCAAGAGGATGCGTAGTGAACAGCAGAAGGATACACGACGCCAGAAAAGAAGCCGACCAGCCACATCGTCCAAGGTGGTTTGCTTCAAGTGTCATACGGAGGACCATATCGCACCTGACTATCCGCTACTGCAGGATAGAAAACCCGACCTCAAGAACGAACATCCAGTTGACTCCTGCGTGGTGGAGTCTCCAGCTGGTAGTTTAAGTCATTTGGGTGAGTCGTTCCCATTTTACTTCAATTCTGGAGCCGAATGCTCATTAATTAAAGAATCTACAGCCTCGAAATTTTCTGGCAAACGAACGACTGATGTGGTAGTAATGCGAGGCATAGGGAATACTTGTGTTAAAAGTACATCTCAGATCTTGTCCACTGTATGTATTAATGGTTTTACGTTGGAGATAACTTTTCATGTTGCTGATAACTACCTAAAATACGATATCATGATTGGTCGTGAAATTTTAAGCCAAGGTTTTGACGTGAATATTACACGAAACAGTGTCGATATTTGTAAGATAAAAATGCTTAACGCCTGTAGTAAAACCGCGGAAGATGCGGTCAACATTAACGAGACACTGATGTAGTTGGTAACGACAAAGATCGATTAATTTCTGTTCCCGAAAAATTCAAAGATTCGTTCGTTACGGGTTTCCCGCGTACTCGCGTAAGTACGGGCCAGTTAGAAATACGTGACCCTAACGTCACCATACAAAGAAGCCCTTACAGACTTAGCGAGGAAGAGCGAAAAATAGTGCGCGAGAGGAAAAAGAAGTCGAAAATATAGAATAAAAATTTTTCGTTTGAGGCTTTGTTTTCGAGAAAATCGACTTTGAATTTTCGCTCGATACGCGTGCACTTTATCACGTCTCGTTATAACGGATCTCACTGTAGATCGTTGTCTCGATGGAAAAATTAAAAAAAAAAAAAAATAAAAAAATTTTTATTCCATTTTTTCGACTTCTTTTTTCGCGTAGAATCACACCCTTTCCGCTTGTACCAGTTACCAACTACCCTATATATATGTACATGTAACTGAATAAAATTTCTAAGTTTATGTTATCATACATGTATTATAGCAATTCTAAGATTAATATACTATACACAACATATAATTCTTCTAATTCTCATAAAATCTATAACATTTTAAAAGAAATAAATCGATCGTTTTAAATGAAAGATATCTATATAGCTATAGAGTCAGTCAATCAGTCAATCAGTCAATTGAGAGGCGAGTTTAAATGACAGACGAGAAGCCGAACAGCCAATACCGAAGCATGGCGGGATGTGCAATGGATGTGCTGATTAACCCACATTAGCCTAGTGACACGCGTGTAAACGCGTACAAAGCTGCTCTAGCTATGTCGCCTAACTCGTAATGAGACGTCCTAGGCAGGAATCTGATTAATAGTCTTAGCAACAAAAACACGCATACATCTTTATTACTCAACATTTCATGCCACTGATAGCGATGGCGCATCGTCAAAGGCTTAATTACGTTCCATCAATTCTGTTTTGTCGACGTAAACTTGTAATTATATTTAAATGCAATTATGTAACATGTAACTTCTGAGGTTTAGTAGTTAGTTACTATGTTGTTATGCAAATGCAAAATGTTAAATTACGATGCTACGTAAATGTTGAACACTAAGTTGTGTTCTTGTGTAAATGTAAAATAAATTTTTTCGTGCCTGAGATGTAAGAAATAACTACATGCAAAAAATCATTTTATTCCATTTGAAAAATTAATATCATAATTCGTCCCTTTCGCTGTTTTCTCACAGGTTACCTAACATAGCGTAAATACTGTGAATCAAACGATCCAATTCAACCATAAAAAGATCGTTAGTCGGTGGTAACGAAAAAAAGGCTAAAAACGAAGAAAGACGTTCCGATTGAAAATAATTGAAGTTGAACTTTAAGTAGCGAGATTGGTGATTCAAAAAGGTGGCAGCAGGAAAGAACTTTCAATCTTTTAGATGAGTTAACTTCGTGACGAATCAAACCCGTGTACAACTGTATCGACGTGAATCGAGTCGGCGACAAATTCTCTTGTCTATTTTCTGAAACGACCACAGAATTTATATTCCCCATAATTTTCCGCGTTCAAGTTAAATCATTGTCGCATCGTGCATTCTGGCCCATTTCGAATGTAAAAAATCAAAAACATTAAAATACTGACCAACGATAAATTTTACGGCTCTTTGGAATCATTAATCTCACAAGCGGAACACTTCAGTTCGCTTAAATCATGTGTGATTACGTTTGCCACATTGCAAACTAGACGTTATATTGCTAATTAAGTTTAATATCCAATTATTGGATTGTTGAGAAACTTCATAGTGTCCTTGACGATAATTAATTAAAATAGATGTAATCAGAAATATTACATTATATTCATGAAATTTCCACCAAATATTTATATATTAAATTTAGAACAAATACCGTTCTTGGTACGAAAAAGAAATAGAAATCTATCGATTAATATGATTTCCTTTTTCAGCAAGATGACAGTAAACATTAATTGAAATGTTGATTTCTTCTCCTCGATCTATTGAATATTTCGTTACGAGTGAAAGATCACTGTTATATTAATATAATATTTTGAGATATAGTTTGTTTCAATAATCACGATGTAGTAAAAGAGAAAACGATTCTACGTAAAAATATAAGCCGAAAATATGGAATAATATTTGCCCATATAAAGCTTTGCTTTCAAGAAAATTAATTCTGTATATTCGTAACGTTACTGCACGTTTTTTAATTTATTCTCCTTATAGTTTGTTTCAATAATCATGACATAGTAAAAGAGAAAACGATTGTGCTTTCCAGAAAATTAATTTATGTTCTCAAACAAATTAAAGATAGTAACATCCTTGTAGTCCTAAAAAATTCGCCTCTCTAATTAAAATTACTCCCGTTGCATATTTTTAATTTATTATCTGAGAAAAATTCATAATAACAATTACCTACTAATCACAATAAATCCGTCTCTAAGAATCTTCAAATAAATCCTATCTATCATTCGTAAATTAAAAACCCATGAAACAAAGGAAAATAAATAAAAAAGGAGATAGTAAAGAGAGGAAAAGGAACGAAAGCGACCAAAATGAGGAAACAAACACGGGTGCCGGAGGACAGTCGACGTATGTTTGCATGTATATACGGTAAAGTCGATCCTCTTTACGAGGGAACAAATTCGCGTCGCGACCGGGCATCCGTAAATACGGGTTCCGATTTCCATCTCCGGGGGTTTATCGCGGTACACAAAGTTGCCTCAGGGTCAAACGCCACCCCAACAATAAGTCGACGATCCGAACGAGCACGTCCCGTACCCTGTCCCATCTGGATTGCCTGGCAATGGCTTCACAAGGAAATCGTCGAAGGAACTTCCTTCTCGTCACCGTCGAATCCGATTGTTCGACAGACATAACGCTCACTGTGTGTTATCCACCGGACAAATAAGTCGAACTTCGAGGGATGAAAAAGAGGGATTATCGTATCCCCATTACATCGTAACAGATTTTTCAGGAAGAAGATCGAGGGAACACGGGCCGATATTTTTGAATGGATTTTACGGGAATAGACGTTCGAACCGTCTCGTCTTCCTCTTTCTTTTTCTCATCCCGCGCGCTCATCGCGGAATTGCGTCGCTCGAAGAAAATCCACGATGACGAAGGGACATTGAATTCGGGGGAACGTCTTACTGTAGCTTCCATCAGATATTTGACTAGTTCGTCCTACTTCTTACGGCTGCTCGAACGTACATACGTGACTTACACACCGCGTTCCATATCTCTCGAGTATTAAAGTTACGGACGACGGTATGTTCTGAGGTGGTTCGATCGGAGTTTGAATCTCCACGGTGGGATTACGGATCGAAGAATACTGGATTAAAAAGACGTGGCCCCTCGTTCTATATATTGGTACAATTATTCACGAATGTACATGAATATACATTTGAACAGTTATTGTTGAAGTGGTCACCACTTTTAAGAAAACTCTACATCTGGTGCTTTTAGTTTTCTCAAGCACTGAAGCCATCGACAGCGTGTAAACAAAAGACTGCGACGAAGACAGACCATAAACAGTAGACAGGCAACGTTGGCTTTGGGGTTTTTCAGTTATTGGGTAACACAGCTAGCGTACGGATCTGGACCAGCTCAAATTGTATTCTTACTTATAATTACACTTCTATTTAAATATATTTTCTGCCTTACAATTTATCCACGAGTTTTCTCTGTTTACACATCGAATAACATCAACAGTTATTACATGTAGTAATCTTTTATACGTATATTATAAGTGTAAAATAAAACGTTATGAAATTTCATTAGTAGGATAATGAGATATAAGTGTTAAAAATAGACAATTATAAACACTAACTATATACTTAAGACTCGCGTTGTATAGAATACCTTTATGAAATATACATTTTGTAAAAAAAGAAAATTATAGTGGTGTAGCATTTTTGTAATTTCATATAGAATTACACTTGGCAACCTTCGTGTAATCATTGTCGAAAAGATAATTCTGTGGTTGACTGTATCTGCTTCTTACGAATCAATTATCGCTGAAAGAAATATTATCAGAATGAAAATAATTTATGACACATTTACGATTGCAATAAAATTTGTAAAACATCCAAATACCAAAGCCCACGGTGTTAAATACTTCATCGGACATTAAAACCGTTATTTCGGATGCCGTGTCCCCGATACGAATCAACCTCTGGGAAACTAACGGGAGGAATAAAAACAAGCGCAGAAAATCTGATTTATCAAGATACACCGGAGGTACATTTTGAGGTTCAATGGCCTCCACGTTAAAGCGTTACATCCGTGTACCATCGTACGATTCTCCGTGTACATCCAGTACATCTCATCCCCCGCATACACTATCTTCGACGATATATTTCAACGCTGTCGTATGATTTCTACGAATCTTTTCACGAATCATATTGTTCGTTGACGAAAAAAAAATCCCAAGTATTTCTTCCCTCTACAATCTCTCTGCTAGGGCGATACGATTTTATTTTTTTTTTTCAACCTTTTTCCTTTCATTACTCCCCCTTTGTCATTTTCGACTATCGTCCAGCATTCTTCTGCTCCCTTTCATCGCCGCGTTTCCGCATTTTTACCGATCGTTTTGCGATGTCAGATTTCACCTGGCCATGGTTCACGGGTAGTCACCGTTTTGAGAACCCCTGACGCCCACCGCCACCCACGCCACAACGAGGGAGTGGGTTTCTATAGCAACGCGCCACTCTCGGACACGTCGTCTACCACTCAAACGAGTAGTATCGTCCGATTTCGAAATCGGACGAAATCCGGGAACTCCGTATTCCTTTGTGAACGTCGTCGATTAGTCGCAATTATAAATTCGACGTTTTTCTCAAGACGCGGTATAGAATTAGCAGAGCTGGTGAATTCGGTCCTTTTTCTTTCTTAGCGAAACCGATCGACTGACGTATTGCAAACGGAACATATCGATCAGTGGTTAAACAGCGAAGCCTCGCACGAAATTTCGGCTTCGTTTCCCCTCCCTTCCCCTTTCCTGTAATCAGCTTACGCGACGAAAGCACAAAATTTCCGAATTTAGGTCTGTACTTTCATGCGCTTTTTATAATCAGCTTTCCATCAGCTACGTTCGTTGCGAATCGTAACTAGAACAAGGTTAGATAAATAAGTAGGTAAGTAAGAAAGCACGTTGTGTGTTGTTTTTAATTGCTTTTTCAAGCTAGTGGCAAATTGTTTGTCAGATTCTCTTGTTACTTCGTTCTTCGATATAGCAATCTCAAGTACAATTTTCTACTTATCGATTATTTGTTAGGTAACCAAGATTTAGAAGATGTTCTCTTTCGTCTTTTTATGGCAGGAAAAAAGACAAACAATGGACGACGAAAAAATTATTCATCGTCGTAATCGTGAAAATAATTCCTCTGTATGCGTTTGATGCAAATTTATAATCTTATTAACACTACTACGAAATGGTAAACGAAGGTTTTTTTCAAGAAAAATTAAATATTGTAACAGGTGCTCTACTATGAAAAATGTGAATATTTTCTATATTACAATACACGCATTTTTATATAAAATTCGGTGTATATTGCCTTTCTATTATAGAAGAAACGACAAAACTTCCTCAATGACTATACAAAATGTCGTACTTCACTGAATTTTGTCAAAAATTCGTCCGAAGAATTTTACCGCGAATTAAGACGGGAAGCTTGTAAGCTCGAAAAATACTATTGCGCAACGTGTACGAGAATTCTCAAAAGCGAGAATCTCGATGAAAATTCGATTCGATCCAGCAGGAAAACAAGGAAGTACGATTTTAAAAATTCAAGAGGGCGAAGGAGAGCGCGGCAAACAGAATTATTGCAAGCAGATTACATGGGTCTATAATAAATAAGCTGGAAAGGAGATTTAAATTCAACTTTGAGAACAGGAATTCCGGATGTCCAGCAGGGATGACCGAGAGAAAATCCTGACGGAGAGGCTGCAAGTCAGACGCGGTTCCAATCGTCACACACATACCAACTGCTGACACAGCCACCGGTCGGAATGTTTGTTTTAGAACCTCAGATCGTTAATCCCGGATCTCCGAAGGCGTGTGACGATTAACGGCTGGCCGGACCAAACGGATCTACTGCCAGGATTTGTTCTGAAATTTGTGCAAACGGAGGATAAAACCGCCGTATGATCAAACGAACCCTCAAAAAATATTAATCTGACGTCGAAAATTCATTTCGAGATTCTCTTTGTGACTTCGTGTAGTTTTAAGAGATAACGGTTACGTGGATTTATGGACTTGGAACAAAATCAATAATATTGATTTAACCTTTCGTCGTGGCGATCTTTTGTTCTATGAAATCTGTTATTGTTTGACATTGATGTAAATATAGTTAGTTACCCTAAGTTGATTATTTCATTAGTGAAATATAGTATAGTTCACGCGAAATTCGGGAGAGTTTAACTCACCATTTACTTAGTTTCGAATTTAGTTTCGAGAGATATACAATTCAGAATATATATTGGAATTTTGCTTTTTTTGTTTGTCTCATGACAAGTAGTATTATCCTGTCACTGTCAGACACATCAGAGTTAGGAGATTGTCCTGATTTCAAAGTATCGTAGATTGCTACAACAAATCAGATGATTCACAATTTTTTTAAATGAAGGTTAAGCTTTGAATCACAGGCTGCGCTATATGTAGGAGTAAAATGCATAGGAATTTTAATTGATATACTAAAACTACAATCCATACGCGAAGGGTTAAGTTATATGTACGTCATATCATATTATATATGTTAGATCAGACAGCTCGTCGCCATATTTTACGAATTTTTATAAATTTTAGTATCAGACTATTATTGTCATATAGTTCATACGTGAGTTAGGAAGTTATAATTATTGTATACAGTGAGCACAGAATCGATCAGTTTTACTTCTGTATGACTTGTATTATACTCGTATGTATGTATGTATGTATGTATGTATGTATGTATGTATATTATTATTCGTAAAAAGCTTATAAGACTCTATAATTAGATAAGAATCTATTCTAAGAAACTACTTCTGGAACAGGCAAAAATTATCTGAAACCAGCAGATACTACCATTTCCTGTTTGTAAACATAAACGCTTTGATTACGTGACAATTTATCGATCTGTCAATTACTCGGTTTACCAACGCATGCAAAAATAACCGTTTCGATCGCGAAAGCTCATTGGTCGACACGTATGCGAATTAGTCACGCAACCGCATCAACCACTACCATCAATGCCTGAAAATATTTTTCTCGCTATTGTCAACCATCTGTTATTGATATTCCACTGACAAATAACGTAAATATTCTTCAAAAAACACGGTATTGCGTTAATATACATAATATTCAAATATCACAATTTCATTGCGCCTTATAAATTCATTGCTTGGAAAAATTATGTAGTCTCCAGTGCAAACAATTTTTATTAACCAATATGCATAGATATATGTGGTATATCGCCTCATTTATCGGCTATAATTTCTATTTAATTTCTTGAGAGCTTCGGGGATTCCCTTGTGCACTAATGGCAATTTCTAGATGACCTTCTATTTTAAAGTTAATTAAAGCAGATGAATTCTATGAAATGAATTATCGTAGTATATAACAGATTTTGATGAATGAGTTGAAACACAGAATATGAATTACAATATTGAATAAAAATGAGAATACCTGTAAGATCTTTACGAGGTAATCTGTTTGATGTTTAATACAAATCCTTTTTCATAGTCGACGATCTATTTGTATGGATTTGGGCGAAGATCTACTTTAAGGACGCGTTTTCTTAAAGTTACATGAGTACCTTATTGGTTAAGAAATTTAGATATTGATGGAAAGAGGGATGTAGCCAATAGGGATTTGAGAATGTGTTGATCACTTATACTTGCTATGCCCACAAAAATTTGACACTACGAAAATAACGTATACATATATGGAAGTTGATAGAAAGAATAAAGGCATGTATAGCCACTTAGCCGTTGCAACTGGACGTTTATCTTTCACGTGGAGCCTATAAAGAACTGAAAATCTTGATGAACCAGATTTGAATTTGATTTGTTCCAAAAATTCCTATAGGGTCCTGATGAAAGATGATAAAAGCTTCGAATATGGACCACATCCATAGTGAAAAACTATGGATACCATCCGTAACAGAAAAGAGGGGAAAGAACTATATATATTTTAAAAATACAATATCGACTACAAGTATCATATGTCAACCAAAAGTATAATATGTATCTTTAGCTTTTTTTCAGCTACATCCGAGTCAAAGGCTAGTCTGGAATTCAGCCAACAACTGCCAGCTATTATTCGTCAGCCGGAATATCATTCCACGCGTTGTTCCCGATCGATTCTCATCGAGTCGCGTATCCCGCATGTGCAACGCACGCACGTGCGTGCGCAAATTTCCCGTACGATGGCATGGAACGTGGCGAAACGTTTCACGCGATGCGATCTGTCTCGTGGAAAATCCAGCCGACCGATGAAACGATGAATAGGTCGATTCCTTTTCCCTGAACGGCGAATAGACGCGACTGTCGGCTGTTGAACGTGAAAATGAGACGGATAAGGCTGTTTGCACTGAACGTGTCGTCGAGAAGCTGCACTCTCGATGAATAACGAGTGTACCTCGCACACAGAAGAAGCTTTCTGCGTAGAAAAAGTGTGAACAATCGACGAAATCATCGTTTAATCTTCGCTTAACATAAATCGATATAGGAGGAGGAGAAGGGTGGTTAGAATATTTATGACTGATGAATAAATTCTTTCTCGTTACTTGCTCGCAGCGTTTAAATCTTCGTATACTTATAACACAGCCCTTTTAATATTAAACACGCAGTTCATTCATAGTTCTGTTTATACCGCATGTGATTTCTTCATTTCTAAATAACAGTTTCCAACTCTGATTTTCCAACGAACGTACTGGTTTCCATTCGTAATGGACACTTATATTTGGCAATGTTGAGACAACACGAGAAATTACTCGTTTCTCCCTCGAAACTCCATTAAAATTAACCAATTAAAAGAACGCGAATTAAAAGAACTTCAGCAAATCTAATCTCCAAATTTCCTTTCTGAAAACTCATTCCAAAACCTACAAAAACAACATCAAATTATCAAACTATCATCAACATCTTAAATTATAAATACGATACTCGAAGAAAGCAATAATTACCGAACAGCCTAATCTAAATTTATTAAAAAGAAAAAAATACAGTCTTT
The DNA here is from genome assembly GCF_011952255.1 of Bombus vosnesenskii. Classification (NCBI taxonomy): domain Eukaryota; kingdom Metazoa; phylum Arthropoda; class Insecta; order Hymenoptera; family Apidae; genus Bombus; species Bombus vosnesenskii. The sequence goes on from NW_022882987.1 coordinate 1,256,171, forward strand.
TGAAGACGAGCAGAGAAAAGCATCGATTCACCGAGAGGTTGTATCAAATTCGGTTGACGAGGTTCAACAAGTGCGAGGACGATTACAGTGTAACGGGAACACGCGCCGGTGACGCACAAAATGGCCTCTGCTCTTTTGACGTTCGACCAGGAGGGTAGTGAGCGGGCCGTGCTTTAAAAAGTCTAGTTGAAGCTCGTCTGGAGAGGCGAGACGTCCCGGGAGCCGGCGCGACGAATGGGTCCCGACTTTACAAGAAGATCGCGCATGCACGCGCACGAGACGCCTTTCAGTTTGCACGGCTAATTAACCGTTTATTTTAATTATGGGTCGGGGGAAATTGTCGACGGAGCGGACCCGCTGGCCGGCGAACCGTGCAAGCTTCGGGAGACCGGAAATCGTTCGCGCGGAAGTATCTCAGCGAGACTGCAAAATTCGCGCGACTGTGAACATTTGTGCACATTCGTATTTTTAACAAATAGAACCTAGATAGAGATTTGCTTCATCGTTTGAGTTTTAGTATACAGGATCCGCTCTAGCGACATGTAAAAACGAGCACGATATGGTTGTTTGTGGAAAGATGTAGAAAAACATGTTTTCATCCTGGAATTTGTTTTCGAGGAAATCGAGTTTGCAAATTTATCAAGTATGCTTGAACTTAGTTTATTTCGTATATATAATCAGGACAGGGATATATAATCGAAATGGTTGGAAGTCGTTCTACGTGTAAAAGTAAGTGAAAATGTAGAATAAGATTATTCGATTTAAGGCTTTATTTTTAAGAAAATAGAGTTTGAACATGTTTGGTTAAGAATCAACCTTGTGCATTCGTATGGTAAACTTTTAAATTTATTTATCTCGGAAACAAAGAGACTAGCGAAAAAATTTTATTTTACATTTTTCATTTATTTTTACACGTGCAATGACCCACTGTCGATTATTTAGACCTGTCCAACCCGGAATGAACTGACTCAAATACAGTTAATACATTTTCAAACTCGATTTTCTTGAAAACTATGCCGAGAATGAAAAGACTTTATTCTATATCTTTTTCTTATTTTTCCAAACGAAATCACGTCTTGTCCGCTTTTACATGTGTTACGCTTTATCTTGAATATTTCGAGTATTTTCTTGCGTGTATCGTATGCATTCCGTGCGCCTTCCAGCGTTTTGATTTTCTATAAATTTAACCTGGCAATAAATAAACTGTGATATTCCCAGATATTTTTGCAAGTTCAAAGTTTCAAACCATCGGCGATAAGCTTAGAATTCTACGGGAGTAGAAAAATTATAAATGTTTGCAAGTATGAACTCAAATATATTTATGATTCTTCGAAAAGGATAATCGCAAACTGTATAATATGACTGTAGTACTATTTACGCTGTCCAATATCCTTTCATAAGGACGCTCATTTTTATGACTTGTTAAAACACAGACATGGGGCAAACATTTGCTCTCGGTTATCAATCAAATAGAAGGACCATATTTTGACAACGGAAAAAATAATTTCGAGTGTATTTGCATCGAACGATATAAATACGAACGATACGTTCTGAATAATTTAATGTTCTCGACAATCGTATTGGGCAAATACGTTTCCAAATGAAACGAGTGGTATTGTTTAACTTGTGTCTACGTTATTACAACCATCGGATCATAAATTAACGAGAAACTAACAAATGGACGAATGTTCGAACTAACAAAAGGAAAGAATATATTATTGTGTATTATATGTATATCGTAACTAGGAAAGGAAAGAAAACTAGTCGCTTAACCGGATATTGATCCATCAAGGAGAACTGCGATGCTTCTGCTTCGAAAAGCGGGAACAAACATCTTTCTCTCGTTACTGTTTCCTCACATATTAATTATTATTTGATAAAAGAATAAGTTTATTTCAACGAGAAGGGTTTCATTAATACGTTCAATAAAACGACTAAAGGGGGTTGCTTTCGCTGTTTAAGTACCGTATCTTCATTTTGAATTAGGTAAGAAATTGTTTTCTCCTTTAGCGTAAAAATTTCTTTACGGTGTTTTAAGTTACTTTTATTAATTTCGAAACACTCTGCAGCTGAGAAAGTATTTCTCTTCGTGAAAGAATAAGTGGGAAGTACACTCAGAAGAAAATTAAATTAGAACGAATAACTCGATTTTCTAAAAAATGGAGTTTTATTAAAACAAAAATTACATTACATTTCAACATTCAGTTTTTATTATATGTTATTATATCTATAAATCATAAACAAACTTTCTTCAATCAATTGATTCGTAATACACAACAATTATTTTGTAAGACGTACTAATAATATTCGTCATTTAATTTGTAGAAGCTATTTGTAGAAGTTTGTAATTTCTAAATTCATTACCATTACTGTTTGATAAATTATTATGCAGGAGCTGTAGAATGCTTGTAGAATCGATGAATGATTCATTTTATAGAATAAAGATTGCAATATGACGATAAGAAAACTATGTCGATTACATTTACTCATAGCAAACCAGAATATCGAATGAATTTATGCCGCGGATAGGTAGCCAAGCAATATTATTAAAAAGAATCTGTAAAAATTGTCAAGAGTACTTTCACCATCGATGAGAAATCATTTACATGCGCGGAGTTCTTAATGAAATTAAAAAGAAAGAAAAGGGTAAAGAAAAGAAACAGAAAGAAAGGAAGAAAAGAGTCTTTGACCGAGTATCGATCCAACGACGGCCGTGTTTAAAGAAAATAAAAGAGCAAGCACGTTTTCCTTCGTTGGTTATTTCATCTTAAGTAAATTCGAAAAGCCAATTAAATTTCGAATGGAACCTTGTTACCGTTGAGATATAATTGCCTCGGAATTTTCATCCCTTTATGGCGTTCCTTTAACGATCGTAATTCTTAAACGACGCGACGTTAAAAAACTCGTCGAGCTTCTCTTGGCTTTTCGATCTAATGTGCCAAATGAACGTGATTTAACATTCCTCCTCATTTTATATACGAATTTAGATGCTATTCATGGGAACTTCCAGATTGTGCTGAATAAAAAATACGATTTTCTTAAATGACTGGACATGCTTGAATTTTTCGTGACGTGTCTTTTAGAAACATTTTAGATACTACCGTCGTGATATAGAACTCAGTCTTGAATGTCATCCGTTTTGTTTCTCTTCGCAGGCAAACGTCACTGTAGCGTAGTAAAAACCACAAACGGAATGACATTCTATTGTATATTTAATTACAAAAGCTCCCTTTAAAATCATTCAGTTTCTCGACGTATCTGTCTTATTTTACCCTTGCTCTCTTTAATTTTACAAAAGCTGATGTATTATTAAGCGATTCACCTCCTCAACGTGCCACAAAGTCAAATATTTCGTAGTACCCAAGTATTTCTTACAGAATTGCTATCGTATTTCCCTGGCATGTTTCTGTTTCAAATCCATGCTATTCCCGCTACAGCAGTTCTAATTTCATATCTAAACTAATATATCCCAACTGCACGCGAGCTCAAATCTTTGGTTACTAACGCTCCAAATCCAGGATATATGTGCTTTGCTCCGGCTCGTATGTACTTACATTACTCCTAGTATTCAGTCTCGATTATAAATGTGCTTTACTTAAAAATACAAGTATGGCTTTGCTTAAAAGATTAAAAAACTGGATCTTCAAATATTTCAACAACTGAAGAAACACATATTTGAAGAATGAAAGAATGCTGGATAGGAAATTTTAACTACGGAGAACGTAAAGTACTGACTATATGGTTGCCTCGAATAAGATCAGAGACCAAAGTCAAATTAAAGAGTTTTATTTGAAATATATTTGATAGATTTTCTAGCTCATGAAAAATATACACGGAGTCCATTTTTCGCATCTTAGTCGTGAATTCACGTTGTTTTCATTACCCTCTTAACGTCTATGCCTGTGTAAGACATCTAATTGTCGAAAATACACAACCGATCAGTTTTAACACATTTCTTGTACTAGCAAACACGTTTCTGTACTTATAGAAACGCTTATTTTCTTCCATTTCCTATCTTGTGCTTTGCATCTTATTGTACTGGAAACTTAAAATATAGCAATAGAATTACAAAAATATATACATACAGTTATTGACAAAAACGTAATGATCGCTTGAAAATTACTGTACATTTTCTATCTCCTGAGGTACATTGATTGAAAGTAAAAATACCATAGAGATAATAGTTCATGCACAAATATACAACAAGTTTTAATGTTAAGTACCTAAAACGAACAGTGAAATTTGGCGATTACAATGTGATGTTGTTTCTCCCATTCTGCTAGTACAAATAAAAGAAACTATGGACAGATTCGTTTATCGCGATATTTTGCGAAATCGTATGTTGCCATTTGCAAACGAAAAAATGCCAACAGAGTGGTCGTTTCGACACGATAATAGCTCGAGACGTTCCACTGAAGTAATTAAGACATTTCTTCTGGAACAAAATGTTAATATAATTAAGTGATCAAGTCGATCTTCTGACTTGAATTTAATTAAATATTCGTGGAATTACGCTAGACGTCAATTAGGAGGTAAATCTTTTACAAATAAGAGGAAGTTTATGTAAAACATCACAGAAATATAGTATAAAATATCGACTGCGTGTTGTGATCAACTAATTGAATCAATGGCATGCAAATGTTATGCAGTCATGAAACCCAAGGATTACCCAACCTCTTATTAGATCATTCTTTATTTAGTTTTTGTTGAAAGTAGCTATAAAATTCAAACAAAATATGTTCCTTTTAACTTTTGTCGCAAAGTTTTATTTTGTTCAACCGATCCAATATTAATTGTAGATCTTACTCGAGTATAATCGAAAAAAAACATATTGTAATTTCCCGTATAGATTGTTATCTTTTTATACGATTTTTAATTTCACCCGGTGTATCTTAGAAGATCAAAAATATACATTTTCCAAGCGATCATAATGTTTCTTTCCTTTCGTCGGTAAATCTACATCGTTATATAGCCAAGAAACAATTTCGCTAAAAACAAAAATTGTGCGTTTTTGATCAGAATTAGATTAAAAAAAAAAAAAGAAAGAAAGAATTGTATCAATCCGGATGTAAAAGCAGACTAGTCGCGTCGCCGCAGCGCAATCGGTGGTTGAAAATTCCACTTCCACTCCAATTATCTCGTCATAAAGTCATATCGCGTTCGCCGGCGATATTTTTCATTTAGCAAACAGTCCGTTTTCGAACGAGATAGCAATGCAGATTTCAGCGTGCGACACGGACCGATTCTCTCTCTCTCTCTTTCTCTCTCCCCGGGCACGAGCCAGAATTATCCGCGCGGCCAAGAGGAATGATTTATTGTCGCAACAAGTCACATTACCGCGCGTTAATTGCGAAGGGTTCGTTACAGTCGCGCGTTGTCCCGCGGCAGTGAGCAACGCTACAAGGCGCGGCTGAATATTGCACAACGATTCGGCCCTGTGACAGGTTCGGAATCGGGTCGACCGCGATTTTCGGTGGAAAATCAGTCCATCGCCATCCAACGTCACGCCCTACTTCCACCTCTTCAGAATGTCCACAGTGCCGAACACGGCAACCAACATTACGATTATTTCTCGTCCCATGATCGTGTCGCATTTCTCGATGAACTCGCGATGATATCGACGTCGGCGACGATGGACCATTGTTTCTGGTCGTTCTTACGCTTCGAGATGCTCAGACGATGGCACGCGTGGCCTCGTTCTCGTTCTCGATCGCGAGTTCGAATAATTTCGCTGAAAGCTCATTCTGACTTTAACGCGTGATACACAGTGGCTGATGAAAATATTGGAACGATCGTAGGTAGAGTTTTAGAAATATATTACGAGCGTATTTCGAAATTTCATTGACATCGTTGTGAAACTTTACTGTTATAATTAAATTGGTAAAATTTGAAACAAGTGTGAAAATTACATGAACTTTCCAGTAACTCGTTACTTTACCTTTAATACACGATCAATATTCGCCCATAATTGTAATCACTAATTCCCTATAAGCAGGCTCACAAAAGTATTTGAACACTTAGCATATTTTATGCGTTACGTAAAATATTTCGAAATTTTAATGGGTCCATAATGAAACAGAATTGAAATATATTAACTATGAAGATTGACAATAGGTTAAATTACCCGAAATAATAGGAAATTTTTTGTAAATTAAACAACAGATGTAATAATATAATAATAATAATAACAATACTTTATCATGTATCAGACTTTACTTTGCTTAATATATCTTTTCTTATTTTAGGAATAGTTATTCTAATCCTATAACGTACGCTAAATGTAGATATAGTTTACATAATAATAATATAATATTGAATCGATAAATAACTCACTTCCGTTTAATTAAAGTAGATTACTAATTCAAAAGAAGTCTTATGAAGTATAAATACGATAAGAAAAATTAGTTTATTGGAGAATAAACGAATGTTTGAAACGATTAGCTTTTTCCCGAGGCATGTAGTATAACACGAGACTGTATGAATTTTCTAGTGATAACTGGAAACGCGATCACGACGAATTGCATTTACGGTAGATGAGAATTCGCAACTCTCATACAGATTAAACTGTTTAATTTTGTCAGGTGTTCTATATGTTTCAACGCAGATAATTGTTTTGACGTTCACGTCATGTATCGCGGGCGCAATAAATTGACACGTCAATCTTGATACCTAGTTACTATTGAACTACTACACGTACTTCGTCGAGAAATATCATCGTGCTACTAACTAATCGATAGAATTACGAAACCGGCTAGTGGTTGTGCGAAATCGTGCTCTGCTATCACGTGTTTCGTGCAGTTCGAATTATTCAAATGAGTCCAAAGATACATTCACCATTCGATACAACAAAATTAAGATATGAAGTGTCTAGCAATTTAGCTAATCTCTTCATCTACGATCTTCTATTTCTAAAAAGCATATTTCTCACTTGCGAAGGATAAAAGAGGATACAATGAAACTGTTATAATTATGGTTGGAAGAAATTGAACAGAAAATTCTACGATTGGTCGTCCACACACCATATAATTTACAAGTCGAACACACATTCATACATCGCAATTTAATTATTTTGTTTGTTTAATACTATCTGTTACGTCGCGTGAAATGGTCCGTGCAACGTCCTTGAGTGTCCGACCGTCAAGGAATATTTGTCTAACAAAAAAGCTGGTTTTTCCCATGAACAAGGTCACCCACGAGTCACGTTGGTAGGAGGATTCCCCCTCATTCCTTCAGGCACTAACGTGGGTCATAACCAATCGGCATCGCGGATCGTTACCCTCACTTTCCTAACGAAAAGTGTGAACAACGAATCCGCGTTCTTCGTTCAAAGGGCACACCCACACCGAGCTTTCTTCCGTAATAACATAAAAGCGACAAGTCAGTCTTACACCAAGTCTATATCGAGTTATACATCGAGTTTTACATCGAGTTTTACATCGAGTTTTACATCGAGTTTTACATCGAGTTTTACATCGAGTTTTACATCGAGTTTTACATCGAGTTTACATCGAGTTTTACATCGAGTCTATATCCAGTCTTAAACACTTCAACCCTCTAGATTTGTTCTCGGAATTACAGAACAGTCACTTACATCCAGCCTATATCATCAGGAGGGTCAACTCTACTTCTTCTCCTTGCGCTTTAGACTATATTCAGTCAAAATCTCAGTTAGTCTAAGTCAAGAACCAGTCAAAGGCCAGTGCAAAGAACATTAAGGGTCAGAAGCCCAGTAAGAACCTACAAGCCGAACACATTCATCATCATCGTCAACACGAAAGGAGTCTCAGGTCGTACTCGTTCGTAGTTATCACTTCACATACGCAATCTTGTATACACTGAAGTTGTTAGATAAGTCAAAATATATAATAACCTGTTAATATCAGTGTTATCTTCAATCAACTACTCCCGTTGGCGCGTTTCTTCGAGATTGCGTCTCCCCGCGAACGTGCGAAAGTTCATTGTCTTACCTTATTTCTGCATCACTATATTAGTAATCCTATTTATGTATTGTAGTTGTTGGTTCCCAGCTTCCAAATCAAAGTAAAAAATGGATGATCAATTACAATTTTTATTTTAAAAGAAAATTTCAAATTTACAATTCCAGCGGTGGACAGTTAGTAGTCTCCTGACGTGTGTTCAGAAGATTAATAATAGCTTAGCACAGTAACGTTATATTACAACATTTGCATACGTCATTCATCTCAATTCATCTCGTCATATAAGCTGTAGTAAGCTGTAACCGTATCATTACATTAGCATAAGAAGAAAAAGATTAAATACAACATAACAAATATCCAAGAAAGAGCCTACAAATATTCACATAATTTTTCTTATTACTACTTGTGGTAATTCGAGGTAGACGAGGAACCCTCCTAATTATTTGTTATTATTTCTTCTGTTACTTTTTGCTGAGTATGGAAACCTTGATCTTATTTTATTATCAGCTTTGTTATAATTTATAGATTATATTATATGTATGTCATAGACAAATACAACGTACATCCTTACGTAATGTACGAATGTAATGTTTTGTACTATCTACAAAGGCAACTTGTAACCAACCGCCTGTACATGTAGAAGTCTCACTGTACTGTAAAACAATAAAGAAAAACAGCGAAACAAAGAAAACAGTGCTAGCGCGAGGGTGAAAACTAAATTCGAATTTATGTAACATGAGAATACAGACGGGGGTTCCCGTTCCTGGATATTTCGAGTTTCTCTTGCAGCGTGTCAAAGTTTGCTTGCGTTTGAAAAATTTCAAGCTCGTTCGAACCTGAAACTTTCCAACGTTAGAGTCCTCGACGATAAAAAAAAACGACGTGTTTTTCCAAGAAGATACTCGAATATAAAAGAAAACTTTCTGCTGAATTGGAAATCTTGAAAGTCGTACGAAATTCGTCGTACAAATTTTATGTGAAGTTGAACAACGTCTGACTTTTAATTTACGTCATAAGAAAAAATGTATGAATGAAAAGAAAAGAGAAAGTTCACGTGCTTCAGAGCTGTAACATCGTTCGGATGATCCCCGTAAGCCATTTTCCTTCAGAAGAAATAAATTAGAAACGACTGTTCCGCGATTCGATCCTTAAATTTCTGCGTAGCACGCGTTCCCAGGCGCGTCTCTGTCGATTTATCGGCCGATAAAATTTTATCTTCGATCCACGTACGTATAAACCGACGACGACTACGGTTGCCAATGCGCCAGGTTTACACGATTGGAATCCTCACGAACTTGCATCATGCTGACTCGGTAGCTGTCGCAAAGTACCAATTTTTCTTCACGTTAGAACAGGAGACCTTAATACTTTGACGATAAAGCAATTGGCATTTCAATCAAAAATATTGTTGCAATGCGAATGCATCAATTTTTAAGTATCGCAGTGTGAATATTTTAATTTTAAAACAGTACATTATGCATATTTCGATTTCAAAGCGGAACATTGCGCGATCGTTTCAATTCTAAAATATTGGAATGTGAATATTTCAAATTCAACTCATTGCAAAATGAATATTTAAAATTTACAAAGTTGCAATGTGGATAGTTCAATTTTACGACATTCTAATGTAAGTATTCCAATTTTACAACATAGTAATATAAATATTTGAATTTTTAGACATTTCCAAGTGAATATTAAAAATTTTCAATATTACAATCTGGACATGTCAGTTTCACGATATTCCAGTATGAATATTCCAATTTCACATTATATTACAACGTGAACGTTTCAATTTAGAAATATTGCAAGGTAAATATTTCAATTCTTAAGCATCGCAAAGCGTATATTTACAGTTTTCACAGTTGCAATTCGAATATTTCAATTATACAATGTAATATTTCAATTATACAATTATACTATTGCAATTTTAGAATATCGCAATGTGAATATTTTGCATCAAATGTGAATTGAATTTCCCTGATACGTAACGTAAGTTTTCAGTACGTCAATTGATGTGACCCAAACAGTGAAACGTTAATAGATGCAAAAAAAGTCACGAACATAAATCATGTACGGAAATATTTTCACGACTTCAGAAACACGTCACACTACGTATGTTAAAGTAGAGCCACATTCCAGATGGAAGATTTTGCTGGTAAGTAATTTGAAAATGGAAGCAGGGAACACCGATTAATTTTACTAACGAGAGTTGTGGAAGAAGGAAGTGCAAAAAGAATAGAAGAGTACGAGATAAGAGTTTATATAAGAGGTGTGAAAAGAAAGGATGACGTAGCCGATCCGGAGAGAACGTCCGCCCCAAGCTCAAATGTAATCCTTCGCTTGACTAATAGATTTTTAATTACGGGAAGGGACCAATCTGTGACTAGAAGAGTATGACACTAGTAAGATGAGGCAGAGACATTAACAAGGTGTCATATAGCGACACGGAAGGCCTATATATACTGTCATATATGCTATTAACGCCTTATTTCAAATCATGAAATCTTAATGAAAGAAAAACGAAAAGTAATATTATGGATGATACTGAAACAAATTCAATGATGTTATATAAGAATACTTATCTGTAATAGCATGTTTAGAAAATTATTTCTACTGAGCTTCGTAATTACTAAAATAAGTACATTGTACAGTGACCACGAAATGTATATGCGGATTCTCTTATTATCTAGTGAAACGAGTTTTTACCAGGCTTCACATTTCATTTTCATAGCATAAAATCTGTGTAGTCGTATAAAAGTACTCCTAACTGAATGATATAAAATTTAATGATAATATACGAGGACTTAATTAATTAATATGCAAGTGTTATATGTAATAAAAACAATATTGTGCAAATATTTTTTGCAGCCACTGTATGCATCTTAAAAATAGATCGTTGAAATTTTTGTTGGCCAATTTAACTAAATTCAAGTAGCGATACAGCATGATAACAACGTTTCTGTCCGTACAGGTCGTTTGGACAGGGGCAAAAAAGGATCTAACAAATCGCTGTTCTTGCTGATGCATGCTCGTTGGTGGAGCAGTGACGATATATTTTCCCAACTTAAAAGACTTGACAACGTTTTCACAGAAAGTACCGGTCGCGTCCATAGAAGTCGAACGAACGTCAACGTGATTAATTGCACGCTGACCAACACGGGAGAAAGTAACCGCTGCTGCAGAGACTTCGAAACCGACTATCGATCCATGTTAAGCAGTCGACAGCCACTGTCGTTGCTCGCGCTGCGAGAGCCCCGACCGGCCATTAAACCCGGCAACTTTTTATCCATCTGGCTCGTTCTGTTTCGACGGGGTTTCTTTTTGCGTTTCACGCGGCAAAGTGGACTCTCAAGCTGGATGCACGTATCCGACAGAATGAGCCACGTAGGATTCGTGCATTTCTGTTAACGTCCTTACTTGCGCACAACGTTGTAGCATAATTTCGTATTATTTATCCTGAGGCGAGAAAAGCGTTGAGAATTAATATGAATTTTTATTATCTATCTCAGGAGGTTCGTGCATTTATGGGAAATTTAGAGGTACAAAATATACACAAAAATTGCTTTCACGATGGGACTTGTTTTTGCGTGAGGGCTTGTGACACAGTTACATGTTAGTGACTATACGAATTCAGAAGAGTATCGAGGATTACTGTAAATTTGTATTATCTGTTTGCGAAGGTTTGTCCATTTACGAGAAATTCAGAGGTGCAAAAATACACAGAATTTCTTTCTCAGCGTGATTTCTTTTTATGTACGTCCTTGCAACATAATTACGTACAGTAATAAAAGAGAGGAAATAACGTTAGATGGAAATTATGAATGGACAGTTTTCGTACAAGAATAAAAATTGTAATTGATCGCAGTTTCTCGTGATTATTTAAAACCTAGAAATTAACGAACGTAAAAAAATATACTTCTGTAATTTTATTGCAATCATTTGAATAATCTTGTATTTAAATGTACAGAAATTTCAATGTTTTATTGCCGATGAAAAAATTGTAAACTTATACGTCAACTATATATCGTTTCGTTAGATTGATTTTTTACCGTTATATCGATCCAATATCAAGGAATAAATTCAATTTAAAAATCGAGGGACAGACTTAAGCGACGAAAGTGGAAGTGTCTCTCTACTTAGAATACTTTTAAGAAAATTCAAGCTGCTACTGCAAAGCACGAGACAAAGTTTAATTCGCGTTTCCAGAGATCATCATTCCCTTGGTTGTTTACAAGCATGGACCTACCGCATTCAGAGGATCGCGAAGCTCCTCAAGCCCGATTGAATGACTTTAACCGGGTGTAAAGTAGTGTCTGTCGGTCGTTTTCCTTTTCATCGTGGGCGCGGTGAAACGGAAGTTGCTCGAAACTTGTTGCGTCGACAAGCCGAAGCCCTCGCTTTCCGGGAGTTGTCTGATGAAAGGAGACGAGTCGCTTTGGAAAACGAAGAACAAGAGTCTGTCCCCAAAGGAATCTACGTTTTACGAAAAATACCTCGTCAAGTTGGAAAGAAAAAGCATAGTACAATTATTATTAAGTCTCTACCGTCTAAGTCTATCGTTTTTGACGAATTTTACCACCAAGTTTCGCAATTGGATAGTTGCGAAGATGAAAGTTTCTCGCGAGAATCGAACAAAATTGGCGAAATTTTGAGGTTTTATATCTATCAAATAATTTCGAAACCAAAATAAAATGATGGCTTGATCCATTGATAGTTCGAGATTATAATAAGCATTTCAGTTTGAATATTCTTCTACGTTTTGGCATATTGTACATTTTTGCACAAAATAAGTGTAAAAGAGCTGCAGTTTAACAATAGATGTTAAAACATATGTTACACAAATTTTAATAATTCCTCGTAATGAGTTGTGTTATTGTTTAAACGCATTTCAATGTGAAAATCGATGTCATACCAACTTCGAATCCAAATCACTTCGTTTTTCCTTTAAATATTACAGATATGTAATAGAACTTTCCACGAAATGTTACATTTTGAAGAATTGTATGTAATAAACGTAAGAACAAAAAGATCACTGTAAATCCATGAATCGAATAATGAAATTTAAAGGACGCGGACCGACGCGTACAGGAGAATTTCTCGGATAAGAAAGCTGATGGGTTAACCCTCTATCTTCGTATAGATAACAACATAGTTGAAAATGGACAAAATCGAAAACACCGAGTACAATAGCGATTGATTCGTCGTGTAATGGCCTAATACCGATTAACCAATAGTCAAATCGATTAAATTCTGCTACAGAAAGTTTCAAATCTCCTTTTTCGAATGTCAAGAATTTGGAATTTTTTTCGGAAAACTAGGAAAAGAATACGAAGTGGGAAGGAGAACAGAAATGATGATTTTGTGTAATAGATTCTCAGGAAACGAATATGGAAGTAATAACGCCATGAATGTTGAATACCAAATAGATGACGTGGAAGCGAAACCTTTGCTCTATCGAATATCGATGCTGAACTACTTTATTGTAATACATTTTCAGTGGTAGGTTAACCCGTTACGCGGTTCATATAGCTTGTGATCGATTAAGAACGTACGCGAAATATACCATTACTTTCTAGAAACTCTTTCAAAATAATTGAAAAGCTCTCTTTCTATCACTCGGTAGAATGAGTTGTAAGATAGCAATTAACCAAATGATATATGTATTTGTTTTCGATAAAAGTCTCAGATTACAGTGCGTTATGTCGATTATACGGAATCATCCAGAAAAGATACGTTTTTTTTTTTATTAATAACGAATAAAAAATAATTTTTGTCGCTGGTTAAAAAAAATTCGATACAAGAGGGAAACTTTCCCGAATCTTTTCTTTCAATGAAATATCGGAGAAATTATAAAAAGGAGCCTGAAAATTTAATAAACATCGTTGACCAATAAGCCCCGAGTAAAAGACCCTAATAAAACTGATACGTCGTCTAAATCCATGTAATGAGCGCGCAAGATCCGATGATCCAATAAAACCGCAATTAACTCTTTTACGATACGACAGTGGAGAGAGTGTACGGTTTACAAACTCGGCCATGGAACTGCACCCTGAATCCAATACAAATTAGCCTCCTAATTACTCTCATTAATAACGATATTCAACGATCCTTTCAGGCCACCCGATGGCATGGTACAAAAAAGCCTTGCGATCGTTGGATAAAAAGCTGCTCAGACGTGGATTAAGCCTCCGGCACTGAATTCGCTGGTAATGAAGCACGAGTTCGACGTCAAGTGGCGATCACTTCAGAACGAGGGTCGCTTCCACCTCCTTTTCGTCTCGATCCATTGCACCACGTAAATATTTATCGATGGTTTGTTAATCGCACGAATTATATTTTTGAAACGAAGCGCATTACGTTATGGACTTGATGGACGCGTATATACTAAAAGATGTGGAGGTATCGTCAATTAACCACACGTATAATACAGAGATGAAAAGAAAGAAAAGAATGCGCATGAGATTGGTTATTGGGTTGGACTGATAGATCCAACACGATCGCAAAGATAGGTGATCAAGTGAACGATAGAGAGTACTTGCCTAAACACTTCTCAAAATTAAAAAAGTTATCGTATAAGAAGTAATATCTTGGTTTAAGTGATTTTCGGTAGGAATAGCCATTACACAATACATTTTTTTACTTAGCTGTGACCATTATCGATGGAAATTGATGTTGGTTACAAATTACCATTATAGGTGATGAGGATATTTTTTGATCATTGGTAACCGATATTGGTAACCGGAAATTGGTTTTGGTTACCGAAAGCCATTATCGATGACGCAATTTGTCATTTTGCAACGATACGATATATACTGGTTTATATATTTACACGATATATACTATTATGTACTTTTACTAAGATACGAAATATACTACAATGTAATGCGATAGTACAGAAATAAGTACGATACTATAAGAGCATTTGTTTTATTATAATCGATTACTTTGCCACTAATTCTTTTGTCGTCGACCAAGATTAGAGACATCCATGGCAAATTTAATTAACGTTTGAAGCACGACATGTGGATGGATCAGCGTAACGTTATACTCGTAGTTCTTTCAATAATATATTTATTACTGCTACATTGGGTGCGACTGTTCCGTTGCAGTGAAATACGTGTCGGACGTGTCGCGACTTTGAAGAGCGAGAAACAAATTGAAGCGTCAGAAAAGACCCAATACGAAGTCGATCACGAATGAAGTTATAACAAGTCCAAAAATGAAGCCGCGCACAAAGTATATGGACATTCGTATAGTTTACAATTTTATGGTATTAACACCTCACCCAGAGTTCTCCCTTTTTCAGTAATAAAAAGAAGCGGCTTCTTTATATGTATAAGCTTTTCATCGTAAACATAAAATCGCATCTTCTTAAATCTGAGCGAATAAACCCATTTTCCTAGGAAACCTTTACTCGACCATCGTGAGGTGATACTTCTCTATAAAAGTGCAAACAAAATGGCGTGCAAGTGAGCGAGTTAACAAAAGGGGAGCGATAGAATCGTGGCTGATCGAACCGTTTCCGGGTTAAAATCGCGACGATAGTCGCAAACAGAATGGAGACGGTCGTGAAGAAGAAGCCGCAAATATCATCGTTTCGCTTTATGAAAGCTTTTTGCACACAGAAATTTGGCGCATCCTTCGGGACGTTGCTACAATATTCTCAGAATCGATGGATTTTCGGGTTTCCTGTAATGTTAATGCCCCAATAGTTGATTTTCGCCACTGTTCGATGTTCGCCGGTGGATAACAAACGAAACAAAGAAGGAGCGCGCGAAAGTCACAAGATAAACACGAATGGAGATAAAACGGGTCGTGATCTTTGAGAACAACTGCAACTCGTCCGTACTGAGAACTTCTCCCTCTAAACTGCTTAGCAACGATCTTGTCGACGTTCGACTTTTGCCAGGGATTATCTAGAAGAAGCAGCTAGAACGTTATCCATGGCACCGGCGAAACGAAGTTTGACGTTGGAATTAAGATCTCGAAGCTCCCTTTCTTAATCGTATTCTCTATTCCTCGGAATAGTGCGTGTACGGCGTAGGAGAGATAAATTGTGCGAGAATAAATGTAAATGACAATTTGAAATGTCATCTGAGATCGTTGAGCAACACTCGTCAATTTTTCGAGTTACCTGTAAATAAGATTTGAACTGGAAACTCTAAATCATTACTGGATGAAAGTTACTTGGAATGAAGAAAGAAGATGATAGATAATTTTGACTTATTCGTTAGTTACGAATCTTATTAAATAACGATACGAAAAATGTGAAACGTTGTACCTGTCATATTTAAATCGACGAAAGTGCATAGAAATGAAATAATAGAAAGTGAAGATCTCTGAATGATGTTTGAATCGGAACTTAATATCTATTAAAGAGTTTGATACTCATGCTAATTTACTCCTTAATTTATACCGTCTAAGGAGAGAAATTGCCTCGAACAAAGCAAAGAACTGGCGTTAATCAAAGCGGACGCATACCTGGTTTCACCAATAATTACCAATTTCCCCATGAATTTCCACGTCAAAGAAGAAACAATAAAAGGAGGATTTCCAACGCCCCATTTTTTAATAATATAATATTAAAACAGTCCGTCGACCGTTAAAATACGATGGACACTCGGCGGTTCTACGCATATCCCACCGTCTGCCCTGTAATTACGCCAGCTACGCTCGAGCCAACTTTTCCATGCATACTGGTGTAAGAGCGCCGATGGCTGACTCGGAAATTAAGCGTGTAATTCGATCTGTTCTATTGGGAATACTATGACCTGCATCTATGTGCCATGAAATATATTACAGGAAGAAATAGGGAGAAGATAAGCGAAAGAATAAGATTTACCTTGTAAATCACATATTACCAAAACTTAATTTAAACGATGACATCTCCTTGAAAAAGATTTGCTTTTTTTATCTTTATATAATATATAATGTTATATGTAACAATATATAATATTCTTCTTTATACTTAAACTTTTGAAACAAAATCTTTTGGCTTGTGGCGGCACTTGACAACAAATACGGCCACTCGACACTAACTTCTACCGGACGACGGTAGCGCAGTGGTTAGCGCCTTAGGTTACGAACGTGTTCGGGACCCGGATTCGAATCCCGGCGCCCATAGTCCTATTTTTCTTCCACGCATCTAAATTAGAAGAAAGTAGCAGTACCCCAGCAGCGACATCTACAGCCAGCAGCTACAAGTATCACGGATAACACATACACACCTCAGGCTTTAATGAACTGTTTCTCCTTTTAAGAGTGTTACATATTGAAGTACACTTTTTTCAACAAAATTAAAAATTCAACAAAGCCGTATCACATATTACTTCTGCAATCGTCAATTACGAGCTGGCCTGAAATCTTGCAGAAGCGGTCTATGTACATAGAGCGGACCAGCGATCATTTACGAGGAGGTTTCGATCTAGTGGAGCAACCAGGCCAGATCACACGGTTCGTCGCATCTCTATCTACTGTGCTTTCATGGTTGTTGGCCGGTCAGCGTGGGACAACCACCGAAAATTCCAATATCCGGGTCTGCGCGCAGCCCTCTGTCGTATTTTACACGGCGCACGTGAAAAAAATTGGTTCATCGATGTCGCGTCGCTGGGGAAAAATGTCCGGTATTATTTCCATCGTACTGGCAACGTGTTGCGGAAGTACGCCAAATGTATCCGCGCCCGTGCCTCATTTGACGATAACCCTGCGTTCCAATGTCATCGAGATGGAAGGTACGCCCGAATCTTTCGAAACCTTTGCTGAAATAGCATCGGCAGCGGCCGATAACAAATTACGAGTGTGCTTATCGTTTGCCGTATTTATAGCTAACGCGAATTCCAAACTGGATCCCGAATACGTGACCCAGTAACGACCAGCGAGATCGCTGAAATCGAATACGATTTGTGACGAAATAATTATTATTTGTTTTAATACTGGAATCGCTGGAATCGTCGAAATAAACAATTCGGGATTTTTCAAAGAAATGTTGCAATTTCACAACAGTGCATTTTTAGAGGTTTGAATGGACTTGTAAAATTTATGGAAAGGTTGCTTTTTCGGATTGTATATTTTTTTATATGCTTTTCACTTTGATGTTTTTTAGTACGAATTTTATATCTTGGTTGTTTGTAGTTCTAATCGTAATGTTGTCGTAGTTAAATAATATTCGTTGGCAAAGGAAAATGAATTCGTATTCGTATTTGTATATGAATAAGTAAATAATCTCGATTATTCTTCCATGACGAATAACATATCTTTGATGTAACTGGAGAAGTAGAACTCTAGAAATATTAATAAATGCGCTTGCAATGTCTGGTTCAAATTTATTCAGTCAATTTATTCTACTCTGTTTCTAGCGATGCTCGAAAATACTTCGTTTTTAATCCATTTATTTATTCCTTTATATTCTCTGGGAGATTCTGTTCAGAATTATTCTTTAAACGTCGAGATCGCCACTCTACGTCGGATTATTTTTATTATTTGCATCAAATTATAATTTTCTATTAAATTCAAATTCTTCCGATTATGTGCTGAGTATTTTCCTTATATAACACGTTCGGCGAATTTCTAGCTAGGCCCAATAATAACAGATGAGATTGGAGAAATCGAATGCGATTCGTGCTGAAATAATTATGCATTTTAATGTCGTAACGCTTTACCAACATTCACCAATTATGAGTTCACTAATTAAGGGGGTATTCTAGTCTAAAAATTTGAAAAAATCGAAAAATTTTTTTTTGTTTCCAAAGTTCAGACATTCAAGAATATGCCCTTAAAAGAATTTTTCAAAATTTCAATTATTTTATGAGTTACAGCCACTTTTATGACGCGGCATTTGCTCCAGTCCGACCGGGACAAATGAGCAGTAGACGGTAGACGCTGCCCGTGTACCTACATATAAAAACCCTCATAAAATCTTTACTGTATTTTATCCCTTTTTTAAGGTATTTTTCATTCAAGGCCATAGAAACGTATTTTGTCGGAATCTTTTCGTGTTAGTATTTATTTCAAGCTAGTTTTGAGCCAGCCTTCAAGCAACCTGTACGTGCTAACTCTGACAACGTTTTATAAATATTTAAAGTAAAAGTTGTTTTGTATATTGAGACTTTAAAGTAAAATGGATAAAAAACATTCAAAATTCAGCTCTAAACGGGCATGCAGACCGAAGAAGAGAAGATTTTCCGGTAACCAATTTACCGTAGAAGAAGAAACCAGTTTCACTAGTGCATCTGCAGCGAAATTGAAAGGTTCGCAAAATGAAGAAGTTTTAATTAATAATAATTACGGCTATTGTATTTTAAAATTTTTCTCTGTTTTTACCACACTTTCATCGTTAATTCTGTGTTCTACATGTAAGAAAGATATTAAGTTTTCTCGTACAGCTGCTCGTGGGTTAGGGTTTAAAATTGCTATACAACGTGAGTGTGAGGAAGTACGGTATATTCAGTCATCGCCTTTTATCAATAAAGCATTTCAAGTGAATCGTAGACTTGTAGTAGCTATAAGATTGTTAGGAGTTGCAAGAGAAGCTATCAACATATTTCGTAGTATGATGACATTTGCCAAGGCTTGACCACTGACGCATATTATAGCTGTCTTAACAATTTATACGTGGCCGCTTTAGCAGTTTACAATCAAATTATTTCAAAAGCCGTAAAAGAAGAAAAGGAATTAATATTAGAATCTGATCCTACAGCTAATCCCAGCCATTTTACTGTTTCCGGCGATGGAACCTGGAAAAAAGAAGATTCAATTCTCTCTTTGGTGTTACTATACTCGTTGGTAAATACGGTAAAAAAGTTGTTGATACGATAAGTTGTTGATAAGAGCATGAGGAATCTTGTACCATAAATCCTAAGGAAGCGCCGGAAAAATGGAGGTTGACGCAATTGTTGAAATGTTTGAAAGGTCGGAAGCCAAGCATAATGCTGAATATGTCCGATACATTGGAGGTGGTGACTCAAAAACTTTCAAAGGCATTCTTCATATTAACCCCTACGATGATGACCAGATAGTAGAAAAAAAGGAGTGTGTTGGGCATGTTCAAAAGCGTATAGGTGCACGGTTGCGTAAAGCAAAAAAGGATAATAAAGGTATTGGCGGCAAAGGCCCTGGTAAACTCACTGATGAGGTTATCAATGAATTATCTTTATATTATGGCTTGGCAATTCGTCGAAATCCAGATTCAGTTGAAGACATGAAGAGAGATGTGTGGGCAACCTACTATCATAAAATCTCAACCAACAAGAATCCTCAACACATGAATTGTCCACCTGATTCATCTAGTTGGTGCAAGTGGCAAAAAGCTGTGGCCGACGGCACTATTGACGAATTTGACCATGAAAGTCCTCCTCTAAATGACGACGTTTTAAAAGTAATAAAACCAATTTATGAAAGCTTATCAACTGATACTTTATTGGGACGATGTTTGGGTTCTGAAACCCAAAATAATAACGAATCGTTAAATTCGTTAATATGCACTTTTGCTCCGAAGCACATCCATGCAGGAACGCAGACAATTCAAATTTCCACTTTCCTCGCAGTATGTATTTTTAATGAAGGTTTTACACCCATATTAAAAATCTTAAGTGTCATGGGAATCACGATTGACCCAGAAGCTCATGCGTTCGCAGTCAGGCGAGACGAAGTTCGCATCGAGCGCTCTGAACTCCGAGCTTCAGAGGCATCAAGAGGAAGCCAGGACTGCTCGTCTCCATGAAAGAACTTTCATGGAGAATAAGCATTTTGAAGTAGAGGAAGGTTTCTTGTATGGAGCAGGAATCACCGATTAAAAATATATAAGTATGCTATACCATTCTATGAGTAAAATTACCGGAAACTTGTCTCAAAACTTTAAACGCGTTTTTCTCGAGTTGGCATGCACGATATCTCAAGTTCTAATGAACCGGTTTATTTGAAATTTGGTACGAATATTCTTTATACATTCTTCTATCGCCTGAACCACGTTTAGATCAAAATTTTTAATTTTACTATTTTTTAAACATTCGGAATTGTTAAAAAAAAACATGCGAAACAAGAAACTTTCCTTCAAACGGCCGCCAGTTTGTGAAAAAATGTTGTTTTGACTTTTCCAAGGTTCATACTATAGTGGCATCTATGTTAATTAAGAATCCGCTCGGACTTTTGTTTCAGATGACCAGAAGGGTTGAAATCATGCACGCCAGGACACCCTTTTTTTTGACACCACCCACTTTCCCAGTTCATAACTTGTGAATTTTTAGCTTTTTTCGGTGAATTTTTTACGTAATCTTAAAATATCAATAAACAGATGCTAAAAAAAAGGATAGCAAAAATATTTTTTGTTTCGTTTGTTCAGAGCTTCAAAAATCGCCCGAAATCCATGCCTCTAGACTAGAATACCCCTTTAATGGCAACTTGTTCGGTCAGATAGCCGTACAGGACCGGCATGAGAATATGTAATGAAATCTTCAAATAGAATAGAAATTTCGAAATAATCAGTCATTTCAATAAATTCCTACGTAAGTCTCAACGTTCGATGACTCTAATCCAGTATACAAGAACTCTGTATTTTGTACGTCTAGAATCATCTTCGGCGTATAGCGATCGCTGAACATTAGACAACTACAGTCACCTTTGATAAAAGATCAGATTGTCGCAAGAATATTTACACATCCATAAAATTAAAGTACGAAAATCACAACTCTAGCAAAATTCAACACGGCGAATCATAATTTTCCTGTCTCTCCTTTCCCGCTCCTCTATCTCCCTTTTCCATTACGACACGGTAATTTTATCCGTAGAAGGAAAAATTACACTGTAACGTTAAGAAAGAAAAAAAGAAGTGATTTTTTGAACTTGAACATGCAAGCAGGAAACCCGAATTGTTGCTTCTGATACGAACAAAAAGATCCGATGCAGTTCAGTCCTCGAAACTTTTATAGTACAAACGATTTCGAATTAACAAAGATAAGTAAAGCCACACGTATCTGGCTAGCTGCTCTTTTCAACTTTCCTGTAAGGGGGATCGTAACGACGTGCGCATATTTTTGTTCGAAATTGTATACGGTACGAGAAAAGAGACACGTGCACTGGGATTATTGCGATTGTTCTGTAGCGGCGTATAAATACGTTTTGTACGGTTTCCTTCATGCAACAAGCAAGCGTATTTCACAACCGCGTGGTGATATTCATACGTTTGTATTACAAACAAGGAACTACTCTGGGACTTCGTTCTCGGTCTTCCATACAAAGTATACTCGTATTCTGTTTCGTCCTCTTTTTCTTTTCTTTTTTGTTCTTCCTCCGAACGTAATTCATATTGTGAAGGATACTAAAAGGATTCTCAACGACAAAGAACAAATACTCGGTTTTAGCTCTTTCGACGGAGATTAGAAAGAGTTTCAGAAACGCGCACGACGCAATGAACGCGAAAATCGAAACTAAACGCAGCGATTAAATGATGTAATTGGAACATTGACTCATTGATAGAATATGTATTTCGGCGAGCAACAGAAATATATAGAACGCGTATCCGATAATCAATTGGACGAATTTTCACCATGTTCGAAGCATTGTTGCACTAAGGACTGAATGGTAAATTTGTGAAAGTTTATATACAGGGTGGTTGGTAACTGGTGGTACAAGCGGAAAGGGGGTGCTTCTACGCGAAAGAAGAAGTCGAAAATATAGAATAAAAATTTTTCGTTTGAGGCTTTGTTTTCGAGAAACGTTTTCGTTATAACGGATCTCACTGTAGATCGTTGTCTCGATGGAAAAATTAAAAAAAAAATAAAAAAAAATTTTTTTAATCTATATTTTCGACTTTTTTTCGCGTAGAATCACCCCCTTTCCGTTTGTACCACTAGTTACCAACCACCCTGTATAAATAAGAATTTTAATTGAAATATTATTGAAGAATGTAAGCAAAGTAATTTACGTATTGTGTTAACGAGGTAAAAAGATGTATAGCGGCACGTGAATCAACGGAAGATTCGAATCGGAGAGATTCATATTGTTGTAGCTTGGAGTGCCAACGTTGTTTTGGTTTGCTAGGTTCAAAGGTAGACGAACTCCGGACAAAACATTATCGCCGTTATTTGTAATCATCAACCGGAATTGCATTCGAACTTTTTATAATACCATTGGTCGATACAAATAGACGAACATGCTCTCTCTTCGCGTCATTATAGCGAATTATTATAGCGAATCATTATAGCGAATCATTATAGCGAATCATTATAGCGAGTACTTATAGCGAGTCAGACAGTCGAATAGCGAGCGTAGATTTGAAAAGTAGCATTGAGCGAGCGACGATTACGACCGGCATATACTATCTCTGTACTTGTATTTAAATTGATTTTAATATACACTGACTATTACAATTTTATCACTCGTTTCTTTAATAAATCAACACGTATAATAAAATTCACTTCAAATGTATTAAAATAGTAGATACTTTACAGTCTACAGAATTTCTTTAAAGAAAAAATTGACAGAATGGCAGGACCCAGATGATAGCGAGAAGTAGCGAGAAACTTTTTCGAAAAGAGAGTATGCAGTATATAAGATCTATAGAAACAAAATTGAAGTCTTGTTAAATAATCTATGCTCCGTTCCTTTTACGGTAACTTTCTAATATTTATGAGCTTCGCAATTAGAAACACCTACGTAATTTTACTAATTGCGAAAATACAAATTCTGAAAGCACCTTTTACGAACACAATGTTAAAAAAACAGAACTCAGTAATATAAATTATCTGGAACGAAATTGCGAATGAAACATTGCCTCGGTAGAACGTTTACTTCTAATGGGTTAACTGTATTCATTCCACAGCAGCGTAAAAACAATACACTATACACATATCGCGGCGCACGGTGCACCATGACGAAGTAAATCTCGTTAAAATGGCAGAGAAGAGAGTGGATTCGCTATTATCAACGGAAACATCAAGATTAATGAATTCCATCGGATACGGATAAGGTATCTAAGCTTAATACGAAGTCGGACTCGTATATCTTTGCAATCGGCTGCAAAGACTCGGTGCCCGAATCGATAACCAGTCGAATGGATGGCGGCGAATTGGGACCGGTTTGCATGCAACGCGAAACCGCGATCGAACAAACTTTGTGATTCATTGTAGCCCAATTAAACACTCTGTTGAACCGTGAATTTGAACCTGCACCTCTATCGTCCCTCTGTTATACTTTCGCAACTACGTGTCCGTGAATCTATCGCCGCTTTTGTTTCCTCGCCGTATTGTGAAATTTGAAGATTACATCGAGTCAGAAACACGGTACAAGATAACTACAAGCGCTTGTTGTACAGAAGTAGGTAACGAAACAAATTTTTCACCTTCCGCGATGCTTACTGGTCATCAACAAAATTTTAAAAAGGAAGTTTCGATCAAATTTCTATCGCGCTACCAATAACGACTGAAATAATCTGTTTTTTTTTTTTTTTTTAATATCGATCGCTTCAAAATTGGTCATAATCAGATTTCAGCAATTGATACAAGGTAAATTACTTGGATTATTGAGTTTGATTCGGAACGACGAAAAAGCATTAATTTGTAATTGTTCTGGTTACAAATAACCGCAGCTTACATCACTATGGCGCATGAGTACCATATTGTCGGACACGTATCGTATACGCGTATCACAATACACGTAGCGTGGTATGAAACAGCCCTTTTATTGCAGCCGATGCAAGCGCCAACCTCGACCCGTCTGCATTTTCCAATTTCGTTCGCATCCCTAGCTACTTCTCACTTTCACGAAAAATCCTCACCGTTTTCCCCAATCCGAATTTCTCCATCTTCTCCTTCAACCCCTGGAATCCATCCCTGACGAGTCAACGTCTGCTCTACGTTCCCGTTTCGGCTGCCTCGTTGGAAGCAAATCGCTCCAGGCCTTGGACATCTACTTAGTCTGTCTTACTTTTTATGCCTACTCACCTCTCTCTTTCCCGCTTCTTTTTTTTCATTTTCCTTTTCGTTTCTGTTCTTTCGTGTCTATCCTCTTATTCGACTCTCGACCCAACTCGGTATTTTTAGTAGTTTCTACCCTTCCGTCGTGTCCCTCGATTCATCGTACGATACACACTGGACAAATTGTCGAAAAACACCTTTCCAATGGCAATAAATCTGTGATGGATTTTGTATCATATATACGTATTGTTTGTATTATATGTTTTGTATTATTATTGTATGTATACATATTATATCTATGTATGTATGTATTGACATGTATTGGCGATGCATAGTAACAAATTACAATACACTAATATTATTTATTATATGTAAATTATTATATATAATTAATTATAAGTACTATAGATTGTAGCTTAACCGTTCTTTATGGGACCGAACCTCTGGTCAGATAAACTAATAATCAGTTAATTCAAAAATATATACTAATTATTTATCGACTGATCATAAAGAGTACGCGTGTGTATATCTATAAAAAGTACATTTAATCAGGCGAAAACTAATGACCAAGGAGTGTATCAATGATTTTTCTGTTGGTCGATCGTTTTCATCCCAACAAAAATATGATAAATCAAGAATGGATAATCGGCAGTACGTATATTATACACCGTATAGCAATAAATTAATTGCTATATACACAAGAGTTTACATTATGTTGAACAATAGATAGCCAAGTACAATTTGCTACTTATGGTATAGTGTCGCAATTCGAAAAATGAAACTTTCTTACGTGGTCTTATATCGACAGCAATTATACAATTAAAGTGGAACAATGAAAATAAACGGGTATATATACAGACACCAGATAAAGCACAATATTTATTTTCCTTGCCTTTTCCGTTCCCTCTTTGTTTTTTGTGTTCCTTCGTGTCCATTCTCTTATTCCGATTCTCGTTTCGTTCTAGCCTACAATTTGCAATCCTCCATGGTCTCTCTCCTTCCATCGTACGATACACAGCGGGTAAACTATCGAAAAATACTTGCATCACCACGACGAGTCTCATTTGTTGGTTGTGGTGGCCCCGAGCTGTAGATACGTGGCCACCCAACAACGCCGCGCTATAGCTTTCTGTATCCCATTATAAAGTTGCTCGACTGTTATATCGTTAACCATGCTGCAACGTTAGCTTCGCCGACACGTCGACCTCTCTTCCTTCTCTCGTCCTTCCGGGCTAAATACCATCGCTTACTATCGCTTACCATCGCTCCAACGTTCGCAATTAATCCATAGGCGTCTTATTTTTCACGCTGGTGTAAAAGGTCGCATCGACCAATTACCCGAGAGCCAACGACCGGACGTATTTCACGCTTACGCGACAGTGAACGAGTTAACCTTTGGAGCCGCGCGTTTCGAAGGCGATTCCAAGGATGATTGCTCGAATTTTTTAGCTATTATACAGGGTGAGACGCTACAAAAAGCTTCTTTTCCGCTGGTCGGACATTATTGCGACATCAAAGGTGATAATGGCTTGCTACATTGTATATTTCAGAAATTTTGTTTTCTATGAAAAAGTCTGAAGAAATGGAGCTTACATAGTAATTCGTGTCGCCTATTGAAAATTATGACTCACTTTGGATATTTTATAACTTTTTGTATATTATAGTACAGGCATCCTATAAATTTTGAATCTTCAAATTCCGCAAAACTTCACACATGACGTGATCGATAAGTTTCTTCTCTTCGAATCTCTAGGGAAGGCATGTTCGTACTAGACTAGGTACGATACTCGTTCCTTACTCGGTAAATCTAGCGACAATGTTTCTAGAATGCCTTTAGAATGAGTCGTTAGCCTCCACGTTTCGCTTGGCTAGCAGCCAGACTTTGCGGTAAATATGGGAATTATGAGGCTAGTTGCACAGCAGGAAACATTATAATGAAAGAAGATATTCAAAATGGTTTATATAACTCATACGATA
Source organism: Bombus vosnesenskii (assembly GCF_011952255.1). Taxonomy (NCBI): domain Eukaryota; kingdom Metazoa; phylum Arthropoda; class Insecta; order Hymenoptera; family Apidae; genus Bombus; species Bombus vosnesenskii. Next base: position 1,282,992 of record NW_022882987.1, read on the forward strand.
TGGACATAAAGGTTTTCTAAGGTAAGTGTATATATACCTTCGTGAATTAGTATAAATAAAAATATTCTTGTTGGTCTAATTACATAATTTCCAAGTAGCAATTTCAAGAAGGAGAAGATAAAAGTGTTTCAATTTCAAAGTGTAGAAACTAAACGTTTGAAAGAAAAGAAATGCATGTTACGTATGCATCAATTTTTGCGTTGTGTTTTAAGGGCGATTCGAAAGATGATATCTAGAATTTTTTAGTAATTACACGAGGCGGAAAAAGGTGTACTCGTTCTTTGATCGTTAGATCAAGCGACAATGCCTCTATCTTGAGTCGTTAACCCTAATGTTTCGCTTGGGTGAGTGCCAGACTTTGCAATGAATATGGGGATAGTGGCGTTAAGTGTTCGGTAGCAAACGTTATAATGAAAACGAGAATAACAGTGGCCGGTTTTTAGAGGTGGAAAGCTGGTGCAAGCCAGTACGCTGCTGTGGCTCCATATATGCATATAAATGATCTGTAATATGCAACGAGGCTGAATAGAATAATAGGAAAGGTAGTATGCAGGGGATGTGAATGGTAGAAAATCGTCCGGAAAGCCACGTCCCGAGTATTACGAGCGTTGTACAGTACAACTCGCTGTTTAGGGGATTTACGCATTACTATGATGAAATTTTGTCACAAATTCTAGATAAGATGTAAATAAGATATATGGTGGAAAAATTGAAAATAAATTCACTCTATTATTTGACAAAAATTGATATGAAGTTAAAATATTAGATTAGATACGAAATAATAACGTACGTTTCTCGTAAATTGACAATTCGTTCAATGCTTCAAAAATGGAGTTCTTTCGCGTATTTTTCTCAAACAAATATTTTAAACTATCATAAAAATTACAAAAAAAAAGCGAATCCTAGATACCCTTGAAATATTGAAATCTCACGACAGCGAAGGCAAAGTTTGCGATTTTCTCACGTAATCGTTGAGCTAGACTGTTTTCATCCAAAAGTCTTTCCGATAAATCCGTCAATGTTGACCGTGTCACACGAGTAGTTTCGCTAACGTGGATTACTCGCAACGATAACCAAGGGTACAATTCAAGTTACATTTTTCATACGGATTTTTTCAACACGGCAAACTTAATGAAAATTTTGACCTTACAAACGCTTACGTATATTATAGATGCGTACATATGAATCGTACAGAAGGCAAACTAATCAATCGAAATAAATCGTTTGATTTCTGAAAAGTTGAACTCCAATAGCGTAACTTTGGTATCAAAACTGAGAAACTTAGAGACCGTAGAATTAATCAATTTGTGTAATTGGGGAAACTGCTGAGAAAGTTGAAAATTGTCCTTTATCTTGAAAATACAAGTAACATTTTCTTATTGTATAATATTAAACTAACTGTGAAGTACAAACTTGTCGAAGTAACCGTAAATCGCAAACCGACTGTGCTCTTGAAAAATGCTAGAAAAGTTCCGTCATTACTTAAACCATGACACAACATTTTCTTATATCCCACAGCTATTGGAAAAAATTTAATGATCAAAGTTGGCCCCTTCTCGTTCAAGATAATCGAACAATCAGACCTCTGCTTTCGAAGATTATCTTTAAATTAATCGCTCACAATATTTCTAAAGAACCCAAAAGCGAAGAACGTGCCGTACCAAAAGGCTCAATAATAATTTAAATCACTAAAGAAACATTGATATAATGACAATCGTCGAAAGATATTTTTAATGCGGTAGAAATCAAATTAACTGAAAAGGGGAAGTTTGATAACTTGGTAATTCAAAAAATATTGAAGCTTTGCAAAAATGTAGATTCCGTGATGTTAATAACGAAAAATTTTTTGTTTCCTATTGGAAACTACAGTCTTGTAAATATTTAAGAAACTATATAAAATGCAGGAAAGAAGTTAAGTTAAAAATTGTAATGTTCTTTATGATCTATATCGGGAATGTGAGAAATTGTCAAAAACAAATATTTTTTCAAAATTTATTCCACCAACCGTCGTTTCTTAAAGTTTTAGTTTTTTTCTATTATACGTATAGTGTTTGAAGAGTTCTTCACAAATATATAAATGATTTGAAACAACAAAATTTTTAAACACACAAGATCGACAGGTGTAATACTGATCATGAGCTTATAATATTAAATTATATACGTAATTTCTTATATTTACAAGAAAAGGCATTTGTAGCAATGTTTTTAATATTTTCTAACATCTTTTTATAAAATCTTTATTTACATATTAAACTTCCTACGATTCAAACCGTACAAACCGTAATATTTATATGTTTATAAAGAACTTTTCGAAGATTGTGTAACAGTAAAAAATAAAACTTGGGGAAAGGTAACACGGGGTAAATTTTAAAAAGTTGTTTCTCTAAATTTCTCACATTCCCGATGAAGATCATAAAGAACACTACAACTTTTAATTTAACTTCTTTTTCTGTATCTCATATAGTTCCTTAAATATTTACGATAACATGAAAAGTCGAAATTTCTTTGGGGCTGCTTTCACCCCTAAGACCGTTTCCCGGCAGAAAAAGAATCGTTCCGTTACTAGCAGCGCATGTACTTTATTTATGCAAAGTTTCAAATTTTTTTCGAATTTTCGAACTGCCGAGCTTCTCTTGCGAGAAAGGAAACACAAAGGGATAAGAAAAAGCTTCAAATTTCGCTAGATAACAACATCGTGTCTCGGAAGACGACGCTGAAGACAAAGAAGCCCGCGAGCTGGATCCTCTTAATGAGCGGGCCAACTGACGCAGGAAGTCAGGATCGTTGCTCAATTTTGATGTTAAGTGGAGGACAAAATTAAGCGAGCTGCGTTTCAGTTCGCGGGACTAATTAAAACCGTTTTCATGCGTTGGCTGCGCGATCGACTTCCGTTGAGTTTCATTAAATATCGTCTCTAATTATAACGAGAGGGTTGAATTCCCCTGGGAACACTGGGGATATACACTAAGCGACTCTACTGCAAGGATACCGCCGGGATACTATCGGAAATAATGTCGCAATCAATTACGCTATCCGCAAAATGACGAGGACGATTGAAAATTCGCGTGATTTTCCTTCGATTCCACTGAACCGATCCATTGGACTTCTATCTTTATTTCGTTGGATACCGCTCTTTTTAATTCCGTGTATTATTAAAGATGGTGGAAGATGAAATTCATAATTGGAATTATTTCTTCTATTTTTTTATACAGTATATAAGCGTAGAAAATTAAAATTTATCTCTTTAGGAACGAATTTATTCGGGTTAAAGAGAAATGGTCATATTTTTTTATTTTTCAATAAAACAAATAATATAAAAGAGCAATATTTAAAAAAGTTTTCTTAAATGTCTGTTACAGACGAGGTTTCCATTTCTTAATTATACGTAAATTTCTAAACATTTCTGCAGTATCCTATTGATATTTCTTTGCGTTATGGCAATCTTCATAAATCGACAAAAATCATAGTCTAGCTATAAACGTATCTTTCCACTTTAAACGCCCTATTGATATTGACGAATATAGAACAATGACCATAAACAAAAATGTCAACCTCGTTTGCTGATAATGATATTGAAATAAAGCTCGATTGTTATACTGTATCAGTTCCTTCCGCTACATTTTACTATAATGGTTAATTATTAACGAATAAACGAACGCGAAGTCTGTTAGATTTCCCTGAAGAGGAATATCTTCGTGACGTTGAACGGTCGCAAATTTTAGTCTAATTTTTCTGAACGAGAGATAAGACGCATTTGTATAATGTCGCTCCATTAAACCGTGGCAACGTCGCGTATAAACGCGTTTACCTACTCGTTGTGTTGTAAACTGGAAACCAGGCGTCTAATTACCTGATGCTAATGGCCAAGATGAGCGATCCCAGAGCCGCCGTCATAAATCGAAGTAGGTCGCGTTATAAATAAAGAAAACTCGCCTATTAAAATTCCGTCCGCGGGGAAATATTATTGCATAAAGAGCCGTGGCGCTCTTCGTTATCATTTGAATCGTTACCTTTAACCTGCACGGAAAATTAGAATAACAGGGACAACCAGGCTAAAACGGAGAAGCTTTTGGTGATTGTTGCCAGAGATATACAAAAATATGCAAGCACTCGCCGAGTCGTAAATATTCATAGAGAGCGTCCGAATTCCTTGCTGCACCGTCCGGAGTTTCACGCCTTCGTTCTCATTTGTATTTGTCACTGATACGTGGTATTAAATGAACCGTTTATCCAACCTAGTGAAATACTACTAGGAATTACCAACTTTTAAAGTGCAACTAAATATATTACGCGAATGATTATGATTAATACTGGAATTACAGAACCGGTCAAAATGTCGAATTCATGGACGGAGATTTCTTGTCTTTGCAATTAGGTACTGAAAACATATGGGATGTTATTTATATAATGGGATGTATACTCGCGAAAGTATTTAAACATTTACCATAAAATTTTATGTCATGTAAAACTTAACTGCATATTGTACTTACGTGTTTAATCATAATCACGGGTTTAGACATAAAGCGATGTTAAAATAAAAAATTAATGCAAATATGCTAATTATGTTCTTCAATTATAATCATATTCCTATATGCGTATCTCAGTAAAAGGCATCATTAATTTGGTTAACGTAAAGGTAAACATTTTCACGATTTTCATATTTCTAGTGTCAAAAATGTTTTCGTTTGAACAGAAATTAATCTCGACTGCCTACGCAATAAAATTGTTGCATTTAGACGTTTCAATTCTATGAATGCCTACATCTATGAACACATACAATCTACGCGCCTAAACACTCGCGGTTGTATGCAGTTTGAGGGAGGAAAGGAGCTGCAGGAGACAGATTGATTACAAAATGGACTGCATGAATTTATTGGATGCGTGACTATAAAGGGACTGTCCCTTCTAAATATACAGATACACACAGACCACAGCAATAGAACTTTTCCGCCACATGCCAGGTCCATTTGCTACGATCAATGAAATTTGCTAAACGTTTGTAAAACGTGCATAAACGTTGAAAAGCGTAGTTTCGAAAGTTGCCTTTGTATTATATGTTTCTAATTTTTGTAAAGAGGCTAAAATCCTAGTATGACCATAAACGTATCTTTCTACTTTACACTGCCTACTAATGAATATATGCGAACCACATATAATAAATGATACGTAAAAAACATAAATGAAAGCAATTCCTATTGAAAGGATTAATCGAAATCTTGTTCGTGACTCCATGAATAACTACATCACTGACAAAATTATCATTTTCGATCCTCCTCTACGCGATACAGTTCCAATTAGACGATCCTCATCTCTACATCATATAGTCCGACGATTGTTCAAGCAATCAGCCCAAATTTGTACAATACATAACAGAGAATTTTCATCAAGAATACAATATTCATTCATTGGAAATCCTCTCACCGTCTCGCAACAATACGCATTATATCAAAATACATACTCATCTAATCGCTATCGACGCGGTAGTTATTCATCGTGCGCATACTGCATTAATTTCGACATCATTCTCGCGCAATGCTATTTATTATCCGAGGTATATTCACGAAAAACAGATCAACCAACCAGCCTCAAAATTAGTCTGTACGCACAGAGTAATCCTGGTTTACGGCATCTCTAAACGCCTGGCAACTGCTGCAAACGACGTTCAAACGTGCTTCGTTCGTTCATTGCATTCGTACACGTTTCGAAACGTTTTATCGTTCAATAATACGCGGTTTAAGCGAAATCGGGCGATATCTGGCTGGTTAGATCGTGTTCTTGGATTTGAGTTCTTTGCAAAAATGCGATTTGTGTTGAAATTATACGTTCTAATGCTGGATTCGTTCTAGGCATTAAAACAATGAAAGGTTCGTGCATGAAAATTTCGTTCAATGTTTATTTTCCAGGGTACAAACAATTTTATTTTATGTTAGGGATATGTATACTGGCATCAGGGAATCAGCTGAACCTTTCTCTTTATCCAATTCATGTTTCTTACTCTAAAATCCACAGATGAAAACAAATGACACAGAATATGGATAAAGTTCCGGTTATTGTATCAGAGTAGTTTCAGCTGATTCATTGATATCTATTGTAATATGAAATACAGTTGTTTATGACTTATGAAATAAGCCTCATTTTTATGTACAAACATTTATCACCGCTTTAAAATCGACCTTATAAATATTCCTCGTGTATTTTATTGCACATTTATATAATCTACGTGCTACTAAATCGATTTTTTTCTTCTAATATGCTCTCTTTTTCTCAACAAATATCTCTCTTCTCGGACATGCTCAATTATGCGAAATTTTAATTGATCTTCTCTACTTCTTGAATTACTTTAATCATTTAATAATACTTGACATTTCTTGAACGATTACGAACGACCACAGTCACATTTCAATTCGTCAAGTAACGTATACACTTCGAAGCGTCTCATCGTCCAGTAACACACGGTTTACGCGACGGAAACCAGACAACGTCTGGCTAGTTATAGCGTGTCTCCTGATTCGAATCCTTTGTTTATAATCCACTTTCAACAAGCTGCGACATGGCAAAGGCTTTCATAGCCCCGCCAAGGCAGTCCCGCCATGTTATCGAGGGGTTTATTGCTTTATCCTCGGGTCGAAAATTCAAGTTTCGAATCGTCTTCCAGGCGATCGTCTCGCGAGCGTTCAAACCATCGTGTCTGCTCGCCTTTACGTTCCTCGTAATTGAACTGCTCGAGGAAGTCGCGCGAGACTGCAGCCAACGTGAACCAAACGGACAACCCTTGTTCGACTCGTGACGTAATCTAGCCGGCAATTTTCAGGGGTACGCGCAAAGAAAACCCTGATAAACCGTTCGATCTGAAACTTTCTAATCTCGAGTTTAAACGAGATTCGGTAATTTTGAATTCTGTAGTTGGAAAAGAGCGAAAAGTATTTCTTCGATACTTAAATGTTAATAACGCCGCCGGCGAGATTCAGGGTAAAAAATCGCTGATATTTGTATTATAGGTTACAATTAAATTTTCTGCCGGAGATTTTGGCAAGTTTTGTAGTAACGAGGGTGAGTAAAAATTTTATAGACTCTTGTGTATCTAACTGGTAATATAAATACAAGTTTCTCGCTGATCCATGTAGATAATTCTCAGTTAAGCAGCTGTCCGAGGGTGTAGGTGCGGATGTTTCGAATTGATAATTGATCCGACACTTTTAACGAAGAGCTACAGAAGGTGATGCGAAAGTTCTGAAAAAAATTCATTAATCCCTGTCCGTCCGCATCTTAATGCGCCTTTCGGTCACATTTGATATCTCACACAATGGCAAAAAGATCTATGATATGGAGAGATAAATCACTAATTTTGGAAATTATTTTATTAGGGTTTTACATTCATCGCAAGGAATAAAAAAAAGTGCAAGTTAAGAAGCTGCAGAAAAATTGTTCTACAAATGACCGAATAATGTAGTCTTTTATAGGAAAAGTATGCAAAATTGATACGAGGGACGGACGAAGGTTAAAAGAAAGAAACACATTTTCGAATCAATTTTTAAATTGCTATAAATTTATGGTATTCTAACACATACCGCTTTCTCGCTGATCTCTTCGATTATTAATCGTACTGTAAATTGACTCTAGAAATCGCCGTTTATTACCTGATATATACATTGTCGTTTAAAAAATGGCATTCTATACGCAATCAATCTCGTAAAAGGGATACTTGAAATGTTACAAACGGTCGATATACTTCAACTTGTTTTAAGAGGCTAATAAAGAACCGAATAGCTGTATTCAGTGTGGAAAAAAGAATCACCCTTGGGAAACGTTATTTACGCGCAATAAAAGAGCGATCGTTATTGTATGGAGCAATGCAATCGGCAAGTTTTAGAACCGTGCGTAAAACACATGTGAAGTGATCGAATTGAAATGTTTATTTCTTAGTTTTATTTAGAATGTTTATATATGTATCCGGACTGTTTTATACGAAAAGTTTCTATAATATATATAACATATATCAATTCAAGTACAAAATAGTTCAACATAAATTTCTTCGTCCTGTTGCCGAAGAAAAAGAGGACCCTATAATGGTAACCTGTCATAACCATGATCATATACCAACCATATATATTAATCTTACGACTTTAGAGTACAGGAGAAAGGTATTTGATGTTTCGTTTGTACGTAAAACGTTATATGGCCCAATAACCTATTCTGACATTATAGAGAAATTTAAAGTTAATGTTCCATCCAAAAACTTACGTCACTCTGAACTATTGCGAGTTGAATATCATCGTACGGTTAAAATATCATTGTACGATTATTTCAGCCGCTTCAACCATATGATATCAAGTACATGCCAATAGTGTACATCCACTGATTCTTTCGTGCAACCATCTCGCTTACTTAACACACCAACAATCTATTATACCGCATCAAGTTCTTTTTTTTTATTACTAATTATTGGTATTTAAATTCTATTCTTGTTAAATACGTCTTAGCCAAAACTAGTGTTATTTATTAAATTCCTAATAATTGTAATTATCAATTGATTTCTCGCTTACTTGCCTCTCTTTGTATCTTTCCTCTTTCGTATTGCAAATTATAGATTTCCCCGTGAATATAATAAATAAGTAAATAAATAAATAATAACCTTAAAAGAGGAGCAACTAAGAAACTCTTTCTGTAATAACACTTAGGAAAGAATCGATTGTAACAATCGGAATGAAAAAGGATTTGCAATAATACCACGGCTACAGTAATTAATTGGCCCTGTCGCTCGACTGAGCCGTATTATCCGCCCAGCAAGGGGTGACTTTTTTCCAGCTCGCACTCTCTAACGCGTCCATCATCTTCTTTTTCAATTAATACCAACATCGAGAAGGTCCATCATCGTACAAGCTGAGAGCCGGATCGCTAGTTTTCCTATCGTTCCCAGGAGCACCCTGTTCTCGATTCTCGTTCGACTCTCGAATTTTAAGGCTTTTCATAGGCCATATAAATCCCTCGTGTTCTCGAATGCACACTAGAAACCGTCGACCCCTATCTATATAAAACAGTTTTCGTGAACATGCCACGAAGAAGATAGAGTTGAACGCCTGGACCACTTAATTCTCTCCCTTTCACGAGCAAATTTTCTACCCTCTTCTATGCTCGTTCTACGTTCTAGGTTGGGGTTAGGTAAAACGTAGTTTTAAGTTCTACGTTCCAAAGAAACAAACCCTTCGAATTGCGTTGAGAAGTATATCTTCGAGGAATCGATTTTTGCTCGTGAAATTTACGTGTGTTGAAAGAAATTAATTCAAAGAAATTCAGTTGAGCCAGATCTCTGAAATTTTGTTTTAAATCATGAAGGTATTTGCATTTAAAGAAATTGAAGTGAACCTTAGCTCGAAAGTGGAATAATACTGAGAAAGATATAACGCGACTAAGAGAGTCATAAATGTTTGGAAATTTGTCTCTGATCATAATATAATCATATTTAAAGAAACTGGAATAACAATCATACTTGCTAAGTGAAATATTTAGAAATAATGGTCACTTTTGTCCCGATTGTACATGTAAATCCCTGGTATGCCCGAAAGTACAATGGAAGCTATCGATCGCATCTATACAGAACGGTTTTCGTGAACATACCACAAAGAAGATTCAGTCGAAAGCCTGGACCATTTAATTTTCTCCTTTTCACGGGAAAATTTCCATCCAACTATCCTTCTCCATCCTCCTACGCTCGCCCACGTTTCAGAAGTTCTATGTTCGAAGAAATGAAACTCTCGAATCGCGTTAATTAGCCGGCAAAGCAATATACCAATGAAATACAGAGAAATTCGAGCAAAAGATGAACGATGAGAAAAGACAAGTTGCTCCATAGATCGTGAATTTTTCATTTATTTCTTGTTGCATCCTCCTTTCTTTTTTCTTCTTCTTCTTTTGTTTTTCTTGTTTGATTTTGTTTCATTAAAAGTTCGTGTTTCTATTTAAGAACAATCGCAGAAAGCCCGAATCGATCTGTCGTTTAATTCCTGTTCGCTTTGCATCGCGAATGGATCTCAAACATCGTTTCGAATTCATTCGTTAATTGATTCTTCGACGAAGGCGCAGCGTATCATGTTCGAACCGTCGGTAATGAATTTCCGCCTCTACCACGTAGATACTGTATTACACGCGAACATCATTCTGTACAGTTGAAGGTAATTTAATAATCATCACAGTCCGCTTCGTGGAACGTTCTACGGCTCTTTTAATAGGCAACGTAGCCTTGTTTTGATTAAAACTTGCTTCGAATTATTTGCACAATGTAAATTATTATGCTCCCACGGTAAAGTTTGATGAATTTCGACAATGCAACTGGATTTCCGTATTTAACAACTGTTTTTAACTCTGTTAATTCCAAATTTCCTGACTTATGGATAATGTATCTAATGTTTTATGCCTTACATGAAATTTAATTTTACCGAGGCTACAGTGAAATTTTAGCGAAATACGTTCTATCGAAATCTATTTGCGAAAGTTGTTAGAATATCGTAAGGTTTATTTTGCACGCCTATTTCTCTCTGTGTCGCTAATTAAAATTAGTATGTGAAGATGATGTGATTCTGTTTCATGTGTTTATTCCTTGTAAAGATTTTTACATGCAAAAGTTATAATATATTCCCATTAAACGCTTTGTCATGGAGTAGCAAGTGATGGAAATAGTGTTCCCAAGAGAAGACAGCAGATAACAGTCTTATAAATAATGAAAGAAATAAAGTCTGAGATTTTTGTAAGTGTAATTGGCACTTGAAGATTACAAATAACTATATATAAATATATATAAATTATAAATAATACGATTATATGTATTAAAATATGTATTTATATAAATATAATAATTTATTATAATAATTGCAAATTATTAACTGAATAAAATTTATAAATTATAAATTATACCACATATTGACCCCTGATCTCTACAATAATCTACAGGTTAGCAAGCAACTATTCTATTAAAACTCTGAAGTCTGCACCAAAAGTATGTGGTACGCGTTTCAACGGCAAACTGCAAACTATCCCTTTAATCCTCTTTCAATATATTTAGATCAGACTCGTATATCACCGTACAACTGCTCGACAACGATAACTCCAACCAAAACACCCCGTAATATCTAATTTCATAACTTACGAGGTGATAATTACGACTGAAACTGACAGCAGAAACTGACACAGTTGTTGCACAGTGCCGCATGCAGTAAACAAAAATCGAAATAATCATCGCTCCATTTTCATCTTATTATTCAATGGCACCATTATTCTGTAAATATGTAATATAATTTTAAACAATAATTCCCTAAACATCTGATAAAGAGACTTTTACTCCTATCATGTCGGATCCCCTGATATCGAGTTTGCTGCATATTGTATACGTTTCTTGATCTTTATCCCGAATCGGTATTCAAATATCACATCGTGGAACGTGAGAACGCGCGAAGGTTCCTGCGAACGCGCGAACATGGACCGTGAACGTGCGAACCTGGTCTGCGATCGTACGAACGTAGCCCGCGAATTTTTATTTTTATTCCGAATCCTCGTTGCAATGTCGCATCGTGCGTCGTGTGACGAACAACTTTACAACGTCAACGACAAAATATCCGACTAAAATATCAAACTCCTACGGTCGCAGGTTCATTAATTTCTCGAGAAAACGACGGTTCTTTATCCACGAGACGCATCGGGTTTCTATTAGTCTCGACCAATCGAGTTAGCAAAGTTTGCGCACAAAACTCGTAGTCGTTTCTTCTACGACGCGAATGAGAAACGAAGTTGGCTTATCGATCGGTGGGTGCTCGTCATTAGTTTCTTTCATTGATCGATGGATCCTGCGAAGAAGAAGAGAGAAAACCTCTGCCACCGCGAACGTTTCGCGAGCGGTACGGTTTCTTGTCTTCGAATTATATTTTTCCCTTGTCAACCATAGTAACTAATGGACAGGAAAACGAGCCAACAGAAGAAACGCAATGGCAATTTCACGACACGATTTATATTTTATCAACACAACTACAATTTCCTCGACTATTAATTGTTCGATTGAAACGATAGCAGGAAGAACGAAACGAAATTCAATATCACGTATGAAATTTCCATGGTTACCAAATAACGAAACGGTATTAACATTGGACTAGTTATTCTGATTAATTTGACAATCCGAATGGTAATGTGGCTATATCAAATAACAATAAGGGATTTTACTAGCATGAAGCTAGTAAAAGCTTCTCAAGGGTAAATCTGAGCTAAATGCCGTATTGTTCCTTATAATTCTATTGGTAGAACGTACTTTCCCAGAAACTCACTGGAACAAATTTCAGAAATAGAGATTCATTCCGTAGAAGTAATAAGATGTTATTTAATAACGCCTTTATTATTTCTAGATGTTCTAGAAGTAATTCCTTTATTATGAATAAATTCTTACATAAACACACCTGTGATAACAAGTATGTAACTGAATAATATGTATTACAAGAATAACACGAGGCATCTGTGATCGAGGAATATTATCCGAAATAATAAATGAAAGGAACAACGATTCTCTCCAACATCGCAAATACTTTGCTTTCTTTATCATCTTTCCGATATACGACAAACCTTGGCGTTATGAAAAATTGAATCGAAGGAAATACGTTTGTACAAAACATAGGAAATATACATTATGCAAAAGGAATACATATGAATTCCGTATACAATGAACAACGTTTATGCTTAACCGATATCGATACATATCGAAACGTCGGATTTATACAGCTGTTCGTTCCGACAGGGACGCTAATATTGGCCGACGAGAAATCTGACTAGTTCTCTTCCCTGCGACACAACGGGTGTAATATTCTATTCCAAAGTCGAGACACCATATTCCCACGAATCCGTATCGACGTTCGACGGTACGCATCGACGTCTTACCACTCGAGAATCGATATTACGCCCGAAAAAGCAGCTCAATGGAATAACCTACATACGAGGGCGTTGCACCCTCGTGCATCGAATACCGAACCGCAATTAGAAAAATACAACGAAACTACCACGACGAAGTCTGCTTGTATTTTGTTTCTCTATGCTTTTTTCTTCTATTCTCTATCCTATTTTTTCTACTTTTTCATTTAGTTCTATAAAAATGGAAACGAAAACTGTCCGTCATATTCGTTACACATCCAGCCAATTATTCAAACAGCACGCTTTTCCTGGAAGTGGAATAGTGTCACGCGCAATTAGCAAACAAATCGAACGGGGATCATTCTTGACGCACGAAATCATGGCTGGAATATTAAGACGAAGCTTTTATCGGTCCCGTGGGAAAAATGGCAAGCCAATACGTCACATTTTGTAAAATTGCATTTGTCATGTGTGAAACGTAAAACTGACTTTATATTCGTTATACAAAAAGGTGGATGAGATTGTAGTTTATAAGTCATAGTGCACTTCGGAAATCATAATCGAACCTATTTAACCCAAAATCAAATCTCTATTGTTTTGACATGACAAATGGTTACACGACGTATCGTGGATATATCGCACGCTGATCTTTGTAAACGCAGGAAGATGAAAATTTTCTTCAAATCAACGCGAAAGTTCAAACTTTCGCCCCCGGTAGCCACGAAACAAGTTAGCAGCCGCGAAGAAGGCGAGAGCTAACGATTCACGATTCGATCCATCTTCCAGGCCCCGTTGGAATTCCTTTCTAACAAAATTGAATGCAACTCAAGCCAAGAATTAATACGAAGCTGGACGATTGATTAAGCGTTCCCTCGACTGACTGGCGTAACGTCGAAATTTAATTGGAAATACTGTTGGTGCGGCGTGCAGTTGTCTATTTAATTACACGTCACGACACGGTGTTCGTATTAAACATCGACGATATTGCCCTCTTTTCAAGTGGACGCGTGGCATCGGCGGAATAAGGAAACGCCGGCTGTTCGCGAAATACCACGGACCATTTATTATCTGAAAACATCGCCGTGTCGCTGAGTCCTGTTCGTTTATTTACTTATTTGGTCTCATTTTCTCGGGTCAGCCGGTCAGAAAGTAACTGTCACCGCGGCGAAAATGAAACGACGAGAGAAGAAAGAAAGTGAGCTGAAGCGAAAAGAAGTCCAAATAACTCTGCCCACCTTCCTTTCCATCGAAGGATGGAAGGTTTATTACCGTGAAAACGGAATAAAGGGGAATGTCGCAAAAAGCAGGAAACGCAACGAGGATCGTCACTTTACTTTTCCACTTGGAATAAGAAGACATCTTTAAGCAGAGTAGCGTCACTTTGCGACATTCGTTTCAGAGGGAACGTATCAGTGACTATGATTGCAACGGAATGTTGCGAGGAATAGCACAATTATAAAGAGGAATTAAATCTTGGGAAGATTAATTTCTATTTGTGAAGTTATATGGGTTTGGAGAAATTGAAATTAACATGACTACTACAATGTTTAAGAAAAATCTCCGTTGATGAAAGAAATCAGGTCTTTAGAATTTTGCTCTGAATTAGAAACCTATTTATGCTTTAAGAGATTGAAGCGAAGCAAAATAGAACATTTAAGAAAGTTACGAATAAATAATAGTCATAAGTGATGGAAAACCTGTCTATTACATATGTTAACTTATTTATATTTAAAAAAATTAAAGATAATTTTTTTTCCACAATGAACTATTAAAAAAATAAGAAAAATTCTCTGAAAATGTATCCAAAATAATACAAATCTGTCTATACAATATATGTATATATCAAGAAAATTTTAATTGATCTTACATCTAAATCTTTAATATGCCTATGTTCAATAATTTATGTATAAATAAACACACTTAAAAAGACAGATTTTACACATTTATATCTCCAGAGTGGAAAAGTGTGTATTGCACATATCCGCAAACTAACGCGTCTGTTATCCAAAAAAGAGTCCTTAATGGTAAACATAAAAAATATCTTTCGAAGCGGATTTCGATGGATGAAAAATTCAAGAATATTAATGGACCGACAATGTTTCAATGTATTTTTCGAAAAGTGTAGAGAAAACAGACGTGGATACCTCGTTGCACGTTCCATACGGAACTCCGTCGTGCGGTATGACTGGGAGTGTTACATTTTTTACGACAGCTGTGCTTGCGATTCGTTGGTTATTTCAAAGTAAAACGATCACAGCACACGTTCACGCTGTTGCTGTAGACGAGAGTGGCAAAAATAACAAACGACCCTCCTCGCGAACTTATACCACGATAGTGACCGTAGAGAAAGGAAATTACGAACATCAATTTTTTAACTAGTATTTATTTTTCATTCGTTAACTTGATGCACAAAATCAATTGTAAAAGTGGAGAGAAACTCTCTACCAGTCATTTTCGTTAACACTCGACCAACAAACTCGGCTACTCCTTTGTTCGAGCAAAACGATTTAAAACTTTCCATTTGCGCGCTCGTTTCGTATTTTCCTTTGAAATAACTCGCAAAATAAAACAAAAGAAAAGGTATATATAGTAAAACAAATGCAAAAAAGACACAAGGGTGCGGAGTGGAAGAAATAACGCCAGTGATAACATATTTTTGCCGGGGGAAAAGGAGTAGAAGAGAAAAAAGGAGAGAATGAAATATAATTGTGAAATGTCACTCTAAGTTCCTTCTATTCTCACGAATCTCGTGACCTTTCCCTTTCACGGTTGGCGCTCGACTGACCTCTCAAATGCCAACACTCGTTCGCTTCACAAGAGCGCGCACAGCATTTTTCCACTTTGCGATTAAACAGATCCTCGGACGTAATTAAATGCTAACTATGGCTCCCCGGTAGACTAGGGCCACTCTAAAACTAAATGTTTTCGCAAAATAGCGTGCTCGAGATTCCTTTCTTCTATCCTACTCGTTACACCGGAATAAAGGATAATATCTCGAGATATTTACTGAGATATTTTAGTCGTATTGTATAATATATCCACATAGAAAGCTGACTCGAGATAATGATTCGTAATCAACTTTATTTATGACTGAACGGATGTCTCATATTGGTACTTTAAGAATTATTAACTACATATTTCGCAGAACATACACTGGTATATAATATAACAAATGAATTTTGTAACTTGTTACGAATTAATCTTACATTCTGAGTGTTACTTCGCATTAAAAATACCAAAGAATCCCTTTGGTTCTATTAGATGATTAATTTACTGCTATTTCAACCCTTTTGATATAGAGAATCTTTTGATACGATCGATCGACGATACCAGCGCTCTTTTGAAATAAAGGTTTATAAAATCGAGGACTTAAAAAAAACGCTGTAAATTTACTTATATATGTAATATTATTTTTTCCACTGTTCCATTTTACATGGTGAGAACAAAACAATTTGCGTGTACATTTTCAATGGCGTCAAAGCAGTATTTGCAAAATATAAATAGTTAAACACAGGAAAAGGTCTTAAATCTCTTAAAATTTTAATTTTCGATTCATCAAATTAAAGTTTCACAAAAATTTCAATCTCTTTTATAAACATAGCTAAAGAAATGGAATCCGCACAGGAACTTAAATATTATAGCTACAATTTCATTTTGGATATTCTATTATGTATACACCCTGTACATCTTTACATCTTTAAATTTCTCATTACTGCGTGAACATTCGCAGTTTGCCCATGAATAAGCGAATAACACGCCGCATTCGAATAAGAAGTAAACAACAGCGCAAACTGCACGCTATGAAACCAAAAATACCAGCTACAGCGTCGATTTTCTTTTTTCCTGTTTGGGTGCGAAAACCTGTGTCCCATTTCCATTTAATATTGCAGACAACGAGCAACGACATGGATCGCTTCCGGGCAAGGCAAAGGATGGTTCGACGGTGCGCGATCAATTTTGCAGCGATCGAGCCGGTGGTGAACGATGCCTGTTGTCGTCGAACTAATCCGCGGGGCGTTTACCCTCGGAACCTGAATAATTCGCGGTTCAAAAATATCGTTGGAAACCGCAGCCGAACGATTACGAGCCTCGATAAAAAACACAAATTCGTCGAGCACGATAATACAGCTGGGTTGAACGCGGCCATTGCGTAATAACTGTGAAATTATTCAAATTTGCGGTCTCTGCTGAGGCTGAAATTCGTCACCCGTTATACCTATGCGAGGACCAGCCGTTTTAATCCTTGATAAATACCTTCAATGAAAGTGTGTTTTATTGCATGGTTAATCCCGATACGTGCACCGCGTTCCGTCACGATTTGCAGAACGATTTCGAGAACGTCTGAACGATTAAGAGCTAATTCCAACAAATCCCGCGCAATCAACCAAATGGAGATATTATAGCTTAAAGTGTATTCGTTATGATATACATATGTACGTATAATGGACGAGACGAAACTCTGTATAGAAGAATCTACTTCTTCGTGTTAATACTAGATAGATATTAACGTGATTTAAATTGTGGTTTGAGAAGATCAGACAGTTTAAGTATCGAACACACGTAGAATATACGAGGACGAAACGTAAATACAACAAAATTTGATAGTAATAGTAACATAAGACGTACGTGTATAAGTTTGAGGCCTAATAAATGTAAATGGTAGTACTTTATGTAATGATTAAATTAGAATAAAGACTAACTCTAATATCTGCATCTAAGTCTGCTTAATATTACCTGTTCTTTTATGATCTATAATTGCAGTGGTTGAGTGAAAAACTTTATACGATTTTATACGATTATATACGATTATATATAACTATCGAAACAGCCGATATTCTGCGAACACCAAACACAGAAATCCTAACAGAATCAAATCGTCTGGTGAAATAACGAAATCATTGCTTTCGCGCGATAAAGTAAATGCTGGCTTCTAGTCATTGACGAAAATAGATAACAGTATTGATCGCAGACATCTAGATTATACGTAAATCAGCCAATCAAAAGGTATATATGCTATCTGTGCGTACACTGTATACAGTTTGCGAAACGTCAATGTATTGTATATGAGCAGCGCAAACTGTGTGTACCGTTGCCTTAAGTTTGACCCACGTACCTATTTGACTCTATGCAGTCAGTAGCAATGCACGGTAATGTTGAAGTTGACCTATGCTCACGCATCGAATTGTCCACGTGACTATAGCATGAACAAACGTTACCGTACACCTGTGAATACCGTCCAAGTATCATGTTCTACTTTAACGCGGTGCAAACTGTTGTTTGGTACAATAGACAGTCCTTAGTAAGATTAATAGGTATTTCTATGATACGATCCCATAGGTGCCACAATGTATCCACGCTGCGGAGCCATTAATCAACGTTGAGTCGTAAATAGACCCAAACGAACCGAGATGATGTGTTAAATAATTGAATAGAGGCATTAATCTCGTATGCTGTTCTATCCTCCGAACCGGTAGTGGTTTATAGTAAATAATTGAAATAGATTAACCCTCGCTGTCCTGCACAAATATTTTCTTCCGAGGCAAATATTTCCTGCTACCTGTCTTGTAAACCTCTTTATGTACTTAGACTTGACGTTCGACGTTTGAGATATATCTACGATTATGCTGATTACTTTAAGGTTACTCCGGTAGTAAATTGCTCGAGGATGTCAGTACTTGCTCGAATATTTAAACCTGGAACTTTTAGTTTATTTGTTCCAATATCGATTATTCTACTTGATGTTCGTGTATTCTTATGATTAAATATTTACATAAATAGTGATATGTCAGAGCACTTGGATGTTCAAACACTTTCTTTTATTTCCGAGTGAACGCTACAGTTACTACTAGTGCGAATAAAGATGATGGAATTGTTACTATGACTTGATGGCTGATCTCAAATCTCAGAAATAGCAATAGCATCACGTTCATGCTGTAATCAATTATTCTTAACGACCTTCTCATGAGGTACCTACGTACATAAATATCGTAAGTGATGAACTACTTTCGTATTTGAAATTCAGATCGGATCGAAGAAACGCAATATTCACCGGCGAAGAACTAGGAACATAATGATTTGTAGTTTCAGACTGCATTCCCAGCAAGCATGTTAAGGTCAAATGAGTTCTCGGCTATAAGCTTGTGATGCGCCTCGCAACGAACGCGAAACAGTGCCATCGGCGGAACGCAATTTAAATTCTCTTAGAACAGCCTATTCCATTATTCACTCGTCCCGTTCATAACCTGAAACGTGCATAAAGAACCAATGCAGCCGCAAACATGAACATTACCGAACACAGCTTTCGTAAGAGAAATAACGACCATCTCTCTTCGTTCTTTCTAAATCCAGTTCCTTTATTTGGTCATCAGTCGTGATGATGCTTGTACAGTAGGGAATTTGAAGATGCAAAAATTTCGACTCTTTTCTCGGCAAACTTGCTTTCCATCACATTTCTATAACGAATTTTATTGGCACGTCAAACAAAACGAAGAATAGACAACAATAAGTACAATTACAAAGCTGACACGTAACATCATCGGGAGGAATCAATTCAATTTTTCTCAAGGCAGATTTTCTCGGTAACACGATTAGTAAATATCGCGCGTCATATTTCACTTCTCTTTACATTTTTATCGTTTTTAAATATTCGTACACTTCTATCGAAAAATATGGAAAATATGGATAATATAGACAGATATTCGATAGAATCGGGGCAAGTAAAATTGACGGCGATATTCGCGATTCTACACGATTAACTCGTACCATAATTTACAACTGCACTTGCTAAAATAAAATCGGAAAATATACAACTGCGAATCGTAAAAACTACAATGGACAACCGACCTTTTACTCAAGCCTGATTGATGGAGATTAAAAATGGATTATACACGCGTTCACTTTCTATTTTACACGTCGAAGCACAAAGTCTCATTTGTAACATTTTATAATAATGCCTAAATGTACGCAGTCTCACAGATCGAATATCAAGAAGATATTATATATCGAATAATTTATTCCGAATAGATCTTTCACAGTACGAAGCTAGAAGTTAGAAGTCCAAACACCATATTCCAGGTTTCAATCACCAACATCCAGCTACTAACAATATCTGTGTAGCGGCACTAGGCCGCAAAGAACAACCCTCTTTCCAACGGTTTCGTCGGTACATACTATAGCATCGCGGGAAGACCGCTTACGAAAGACCGGCGAAACATAAACGAGGCCACGTAAATGCTGACAGGCCTAATGGGCCATCGATATCCCTTTGGTCCTTCCGTCAAATACTCGGAAGAAAGCATACGTGACCACGATCGCGGACGCTTAACGAACATTTGCGTAGTGGGGATATCAAAAGATAACAAAAGGGAAAAAACGGATTAAGAGATGAATTGTCAGCAACAGTTGTCAGTAAGCAGTCGTCAGCACAAGTCGCGAGTCGAGAGTTGTGAAGCAGCCGCTAGTCGAGTTAATAAACGAATTGTTAAATAAAACGCCGATTATTTCTTTGGCACCCTACACGTCCTATACCTCATCTGCAATTCAAAGATCATGTCCGGAAAAGCTAATTGTTAATTAATGATAAATTTTTGCACACACCTGACCTGCTCCACAACTTCCCTTTCCGCACTCCAAGTCTATAAATTCCGCGCCTAGACAAATTCAAACTCGCTTCTTCAATTTTCAACCACTAAAAAGTCTACAATTTTCATAAAATCATCCGTAGAAGAATTAATTTTCGATTAATGTATGTTAAATTCTTCCTCGCGCTTGATCTATCTTTCCACGTTACAAATGTAAACGAACTCCACATCTAAACAAATCCAAACATGGTATTCCAGTTTCAACTACCATCAGTCTCAGTCCAATTACCCGCTTCCGTCAAGATCCGCCGCGAAGAAGAGAACCAGCAGGTTTCGTTGCGCGTACATCCACCGAAATCGAACCTTACGATATAAAATTTCCTGTAACTCAACTCGCTCCACCTACGCCAGTACATTTTTATCGCGCATCTTCGATCCGGCCTCATAAGAGATTTTATCGGCAGCGGCGATGGAACTCCTCTCGAGTGCATTTGCGAGCCGATGATTACTTCTCGCTGCTATCATGTTCGACGAGAGCAACTGGCCCGCCCCCCGTTCCGACTCCCTCGTTGTCAAAGCTGGATAGGGAAGGAGGTAGAAAATAAGTAGAAAGGTAAAAAGAGTCGAGAGTACGAGGGGAATAAGATGGACGGCGTTGTCCTTTTGCTTCCCGCTGCGAGGAGGAAAACGAGAAAAGCAAGCAAAGTAAGGGAGCACGATAGAGAAACCCGAACAAACAAGAAGGCGAAACGAGCTGGAATTCGTTCGTTTCAAGGAAGGCACGTCCCGGCTTTCGTACTTGAAAATACATAATTCACCTTTGTTTACAGCTGGGACGAAATCGATCGATCGCTAATCCATTTTCTTCTTTCCCTGCCTATTGTTCCGCTCGACCAGAGAATTACGTCGCTCGAATGCACCAACTGTGTGAATTAACGCGCCCTTTCTTCTGTTGTTTCCGGCCGCCGATTTTGTTTCCCTAGGTTCAAATTCACCCGGGCAATGCCGCTTTCTCTAATCGTTAAAGTTACATCGGCTACTCGCTGATAACTCTTTTGTTCGCGTTTTGCGACCCCTTGCCGAAATGAACAACCTTTCCGCCGTTTTAAATGAACTCAGTCGTAACTGGATCGTTTCAAACAATGGAATAAAATAATCGTGCTGGAAACAATTTTTCGTTTCGAGCTTTATGCTGTTAATGAATTTCTCGAGGTTTCTTAACAGGATTAAAATGAAATATCATTTTGGATACCGTTTAGAAAATGGTAAAAAAAATTGAATACACGACGTAGAAGAGAAATTAGATATTTTAATTAATAAATTGCTCTTTAAAAGAAAAGAAATCAATTGTCTTAATTCTTTTAAGTCATCGATAAAATTATTATCTTTATTTCTTATTATCTCATACCTGTGTGTAACGATTTTGTTATTATAGAATCTTTCATTTTTCTGCGTTTATGATTCTCGGTATTGAACAAGTTCCATACGGATCTAAAGAAGCTATCAATCTAAAGCTATCAATCTAAAAAATACTGTGAATGATGCCACATTCTATATAACAACTTCATACAATGTAATGCCTCAGATACACTTTATCATATGACGATTTACCGATAGAATTTACGTTACCAGTTGATTTCTTCAACAATACTGCACCATCTTGTTGTAACTTATATTTCAACGACTACGTACACTTCTTCAATTTGCTGCGATTGGTGAAAATTCCTAGATAAATATACAAAATTGCAAACATGGACGAAACCTGATGACAGAACTTGTCGACACATTTCGACATTTAGAACCTAAACTAACTTCGAAAGGTACAATCTATTTCAAGATAAGTGCACACGTCACTGACACGATTTCTACTCCAAAAATTACCTCACACATGATCGCCTAAATTACCCCAATGAACAAACTGGAATTCCAATAACGTAATTTGCCTTATCGTTATCTTTAGGAACAATTCCTCTGCGACATACATAAAAGTCCCAGTTCCATTGAAATTCACGTTCGCCAATGAAGTCCTCCAACGACAAATGGACAAATATATTCGTCGATGAATTCAAAGATTCGCCAACTGAATGACGCGCGAACTGTAACATGGGAATATTTCTAGATTCGGACCTGACCGTTATATAACCAACTTAGTGCGCATCGGTGATGTCTAAAGGGCAGTAACTGACCGTGATATTAATTGCTTTCTGGCTATTAGCAAATGGGCCCGCGGAGATCTCGCAAAGGGAGCGGCTTCCCTGCGCGAGTTTACCATTAACATTAACGCAATCTGTCGTGTTATACGTGGCACGCTAGCATTGCAACGCGTACCAGTGCTAAAATCCTGTACAACCAAAATCGAAAATGCAAGGAGCATTGTTACCCACGAAAGGACAACCGTGTATACGACTATGGCTAACTGAAAGTTCAACCAAACTCGAGATACGCTCTTAGGTCGCTAATCTTGTTCCCTGCTGACCTCTTCGGGCTTAATTCGTTCGAGAAGTTGAGATCGTAACGCTTGCGACGTGGATATTGGATAAGGCTATTTTTGAGGAAACGCTGACTATTAGGTTTTAATCAAGGACTAAAAATAATAGGTATGTTTTAAATCTTTTATGAGAAGTTACATGAACTATAATATGAATCATAAACGACAAATCACGGATAATGAAGAGAATTGTTATAACTGTTGCATGAACTACAGTCATGCGGACCATTTGCGTAGTTTACTCTACTTGCAGAGTTTGATCAAAAAGTTCAGTAACATGGTACATAAAACGTGATAGGAGTAAGCAATAGAATATAATATATTATATTCCATTTTATGTATTCCATTATATATAATATTATATTATTGTTACATATATATGTGTATAATTGTATAATATATTTAATGAAATATACATATAATTAAATAATATTATATATAATGGAACACATACAATGGAATTATAATGGATTAATAACGATAAAAGCATTACATTACAAAAATTTAAATCTTTCCTTTCAAACAAAACAACAAAATCAAAGTCATGTCGTAGAATGATATAAATCATAGAATTAAACATATATAGCTAGAAAAATATGGCTTCATTGTGACGAAAAATGCCCTGTGTAAAAGTTATAATATTTTTGTTTGGATCGAATTTCGATACGTAGGATTCCATCGAATATCGTGGAAATGAAAAATCGACAACATGCATGATACTTTTTCCTTTCGAGCGTTGCATATTTACCATTTCATGACAAATGCGTATTAATGAACATCGTCGGGGATATCGATCGCTGGATTGATATCACATCGATAGACAACACCGTTCGATAAAAATATGTTCTATACCGGAGGAATGAATCCGTATGAAAATGGTCGGCAGATTTGAATCGTGTATTGGGCAAACACTTTTCTCATACAAACTATTTGCAGTAACTACAATATTTGCGGAGGCGGCATTTGCGTATTCAGAATAGTTTCGAAAATTTGTTAATGCATTCGAGTCGACTTTGTCAATACGGATTCATTTGCTAGCCGACAAACCCCCGTGCGCAAATATACGAACGTTAATTAAGTTTCGACTCCGACGTACATACGCGCGGATATATGCGTTATAAAAATGCTACCGAATGGAAAGCCGCGTTGACAAATGGATCCGTAATGGCGTGATTCGCTGTTGGCCAAATTCTGAAAAGCATCGCGCTTAAATTTTCATCGCATCGATAAAAACACTCGATGAAATGTTAATGAATATCCGAGTATAACACGAATGTATTTAATGTATCGAAACATTTACCAGTAATATTTACTGTCGTAATTAGTAGCCTGTAAGCTCACTACAGATAACCGAACGTATGCATTACGCATTTGCATAAAGACAATTTTCATTAATTGAAAAGTTCATATCAAAGACAACTCTTGTCGATTTTTGTATTTTACCAAGACAATAAAATACTCTTTGATTGTTGTTGGATACACGACAACACCTTATTTAAACAAAGCATTTATCGGATTACATATTTGTAATTATATAGCAACAAAGTCAGTCACAATGTTGTGTATACCATAACTGGAACTGTTTGTCGAACAACAACTTTTTTATTGAATTAATTAAAAAATGATACCTGCACTTGAACTCAGTATTCCTCACGAAATAAAAAATCAAACATATAATAGAGTATTTGATATCAACATTCTTTTCTTCTTCATTGCTGTTATTAAATTGAATCATTTGGATATATGAGTCGCTGTTTGAGAAAGCAGTACTCGTGATGCTATTGTACAACTGTCTCTCAACAGATTCACTGAACAATAAGATTCTCGTATTATGAGACTCACCTCTAGCTACGAAGATGCCTCATTATTTTAAAATTCGAAAAGCTTAACAAATAATCTAATAATCTCACTTCAACTGAATGTCCCTTACTAAATAAAAGCTTATGATAGAACCCTTAACATCAACATCCTTTTTTGTCCCTGTTACTATTAGATTGAACGACCTCCATATGTGAATCGTTGTTTACAAAAGAAACACAAAAACGCTTTCGTCAAAAATGTCTCGCTTTCATAGAACCAGTCAATTCTCACTAAATATGTAATAAATTCCATATATTACAAGTCACGCCTCTGATTACTAGAACAAACTACTACTTTAAAATTCGAAAAATTTAACTGGAGTCATTTTCTTAACGAGCTTTTCAATTTTTATTTTCTACTTCAATTAATGCACCTCATAACCTAAACTCATTCTATTTTATGGCTGCTAACTTAACGTAATCAACTATCGGCGACGACGACGACAACGACAACGACGCCAGTTAGATATAAATCGGCAAAGAAACAAGAACACGAATCGTAAGAATATACAATGAACACGTTCAAACTAAATCGATCAATGTATGGAAGATGTCTATACCATCATCGAACCATCGATAAATGCAATCGATAGAACACTTACCTTGAAAGGCAGCCTCGAAGGTGGTCTTCTCCTCGATGGGGTTTTGGGCGAGCACCAAGACGACCGCCAGATGAGCAAGGATCACGAAAAATCGGCAAACACAAAGTTCAGCCATCGTCCTGCGATGTACATGCACGCGCTCGCCCCGATAATGTTCACTTTCGCATTTCTAGGAAATCAACCAACCAACTTCTTGATCGACTATCGATTGTCGCGCGAGATTCACCGTCGCGTAGAAACGCACACTAAAAATCCACGTCTGATCCGAATCGGTCACTTCCCCCGATTTTAACGACCGATTCTACAATACAAATGAGAAAAAGAAACGCGTATCAAAAGCACTGCATATGCAAAAACACCAAATAGCGCATATAACACTCCTTTCGTTTTTGTACTTTTACCGTACTTTCTTTTCTCTTTCTCTCTCGTGTGGACAGTACGAAGACAGTCGGTCAAGTGTCTCGAAACACGGACGTTATACGACCGAAATTCTCTGAAGGTACTACGAGGTCGTGTCAAGAAGACGTATACACTGTATCGGGTATACTGCAACGATAACACGGCCACCGGCGCAAAAAGTGGACAATTGTCCGCCTTCCACTTTCAGCGTCCGTGTAAAGCGTATACACATCGAAGCACACCGGGCCAGCTACTATCGCGAATACACGACTATATACGCGGTACACGGTCGCATACTTTTAAGCTCGTGTCGTCCTTTCATGTACCATCTCTGTCCTCTCTATCGGATGAGGGGCTCTTTTCACCTCGCTTTTTAGTTTAACATTCGACTGCGCGCATAATGAGATCTCTTACCGATATTTACCGTACTTGTTACCCGTCAGCAAATGATCGGACTCTATTCTGCCGGTGATATTCGATGCAAATTCACTCGGTTACGTATGCATATCGATATCGATATGCATATATTATAACGAGACAGCTCAAAGAAAGATACATTTTTGTCCAAAAAAAAAGGGAGAAAATATGAAAGTCTAAAGATAAAATTTGATGAATTGGAATTTGGCTTCGAATCGAAATTATTAAAGAAGATTTAATTTTGATATTATTGAACGTACTTGACGCTTGTAACACATAATTGGAAGCTGTTATAAAAATTTTGGAATTAAAGAGAGAATAATAATAAAGCCCATTTAAACAACCAATTGTTATTCACTTACATTAATCACTATAAATTTTGCGATAACGTGTTTGTAAAAAGCGGATAGAAAAGACCTCTAAATCGAAAGGCGAACCCGGCGGCGGGTCGTAAACGTTCGCGGCTACCCTCAAAAGCAAACTGAGAACTATGTATCTGAATTCAATACGGTTCTCCTTGACACTACCGAATGACTTAAGCTCAAACGTCAACTATCGACTGTGGTGAGTCTCGGCTAAACTCTCTCTACCTTCCTTAATCTTCATAAAGTTCAACGACCACAATCGAATCGCTTGAAACCATAGTTATGTCACACGAATCGAAACTACGCAAATATACGATCGACAGCGCCACGAGCAAACTGCCGCTGAAATATTTCAAATCTTTAATCTCAAATCTTTAAAATCTTGATATTAAACGCGTACGAATCATGCGTATACACCATATGTCGCGATATAATTATAATTATAAGATTGATTTAATCTTGAGACGATATCTAAACGCTCGCGAAGAAAACCGAGATAGAGTTTCGCCGAGATAGAAAAGGAAGGCAGACGAGAATGATGGGAAAAGAACAGAGAAAAGTAACGATCGAAAACGTTCGTTTGGTCCTCGTACCTGTCCAGAACAGTCTCACGATTGTTGTTCGACACAAAAGAAGGAAAGATACGATGGCTAGAGAGACTTTAGCACACACGCGAACCCGAAGGTGAAAGGAGCTCCGCTACAGCCGTCGACGCCGGCCGGTGTCTCCAATCGAACTGTGGGGGTTGGTCGATGGTGGCGCCGCCGAGGGACGCGGAGCGTCGCCGTGTGGCATGCGTCATAACGCCACCGCCTTCGATCGGCCGCCATTTTTTTTTGGAAGCGCGTTACTAACCCCTTGAAAACATTCCACCCCAAACGCCGTTTCCCGATCGGAGCTCAGGAGCGTACGATTTTCGGGTAGCAGAAAAAATCGGTTGGAAATTTAACAATTATAATTTTTTCTATGTACATTAAGAATAAATTTCTTACTAGAATATTAACAAATTGTGGATGTTTATGCAGATGTATATATTTTCATAGATTGGTAATAGAGTGAAACTTACATATAAAAATTAATTTTGTTTCTAGGTTTTGGTTACATACTATTTATTTTGTATATTTCACATATGAAATAGGTTTCACATATTTGTGTACTTTAAATATACATATACAGAAGAATTAATTTTAGTCAAGCGATCGTTATCAATTTGATTTAACTATCAAATGACATAAAATAACAGTTATAAATAACATTTAAGGTATGTAATGAGTATAACTGGAAATAGGGAAAGAAATACGTATGTATACGTCAAAATGAAATATCATTTTGGAGCAAAATTTCAATTTTAAGTGTAGTTAGAATTTAAATTATAATGATGGCGTATGATTAATGAACGTCCCGTTGTTATAGTACATTTTCAATATACTTATTGTATAACCTTTACATACATTGCTGTATATCTACGTACTTTTATATATTTTATCTGCATATTTTGACATATTTTAATTGCATAAACATTCACATTCTAGACATTAACGTTACAATATACAAGAATATTCCATAGAATATATGCACGTCAAAATCTATTAATTTCGAATGACGCCATGAATAAATGTTCGTATCTCATACAAGGATTTAATTACTAATAAATAATTCTCGAACTCTGCCGAAGATGGAAGATTATATAACACTTGTCAAAAGCTGAATGAATAGATTCGACATACACATGTTTATATAGTTCACACTAATTGTACAGTCTATTCAAACCTATTATAATGTACATAATAATAAAGCGTAATAACGAACGAATTGAAGTACGCGGTTAACAATACCATAACTTGAGCATAACGATAGCATGGATGCTAAAAATGCTAAACTCCCTGAAGAGCTTTCTCTGCATGATATTTTCAATTTGAAAGGCAATGAGAGAGGGTTAAAACCAACGACAAAGCTTTCAATGTAAATGAAATAAATACTGGTGATGTACTTGACCTGCAACTTTCACTTATCGTTTAAATTAATTCAAATTTTGTTTAAACCGATTAACAACGGCCTCTTACAGTTAACCGAGTTCAACCACCGTGTCCTCTGTAGGATCTTAACAATAAACGGATAACTTTTCCTATAGAAAACTCGAAGCAGCGAAAATTTGGTACGAGTGTGGCGAAATAAAATTATAGCGATACGGTAAGGTTGAAAAAAGAACTTGCACATTGTGAAAAACGCTGACAATGCTTTTATCTACACTTACGTATACGTATCTAATATCGTTTAGTACAATGAATTCAAGCCAAAAAGGTACTTTTGCTGAGTTACATTATTTCTCACACAACACACGATTCTGTATATACTTTTATTTATTAACAATCAATAACATATGAAAACATTATGATGTCGGTTAATTAAGCGCAATTCCATAATACTTCTACAAACTCTTATTTTCACTTATTTATAGAATAACACTTATCGTAGTACAAAATAAATCTAAACACGTGTAAAAATCGAAAATACATATGTTGTAAAAACTAATACTGTGAACGTTACATCATAAATATGGATAATCTGCGTATATCTTACCGATAAAGACGACTTAAATATAAAAGCACCTTACAGACAGAACACTTTGAGAGCTTCTAACAACAATATATGTGTTGCGAATAATCTCGCAGATATAAACAAACTAATGCCTTCTTTCATATATAGAAAAAAATAAAATATGTTTTTATATTTTATGTTTAAGTTATACTCTTATTTTGGACGGACATTTGTACGAATAATTTGCACGAATACTTATTCAATCAATTATCAGAAATCAGTCTACCAAGTAAAAGGAAGCGAAGATTGAAAATATGCGAAGATATTTAAGGTCGATGGGAGAATATATCGAATCAATGTAGTTAGATATTCTACGTACTACCGCTTGTAACATGATATGATATACCATTTATTATACTTCTACTATGAGAAATTTCAAACTATGTACTTTTCAACATTCGATGTATCAAACAATATAATATGTATTATCATATAACTCACATTTTGGAGTTATCTCTGTAAACGATAATTTATCTCGATTCGATGCTCATTTACATATATATAAACAGTCACTCGAGGACATACTCAATGCGAAACAGTTTGTAACTTATCGTAATAATATTCCTGACACAGCAGCGTACATAATTCGTAGTCAAACGAATCTCATGCACAGTTTATCGCTACACGGCAACTTAATAATTTTTAATGTTGTTCGTGAAGGTAACCCATGTGTCTTCTATAGGCGCCAGTACGGTGATTACAATGAGAGCTGCGGTGAATAGGACGATCACGACGAAATATATACCGAAGATAAATTTCCTGATTCCAGCGTGCTATCGAACAGAATGAGAAATGAGACGGTGAAGATTTTCAGAGATTCTCGGCGCACCGCGCCGATTCTTATTAGCAAGAAACTTACAGGAGCATCCTGTCTTGCATCCGGATGGACCATTGAACCACGAGAGTGCATGTCTTTCATCGGAAATGAATTCACCCTCTGACTCGCCTGTCTGTCAGAGGCACATCCAACGAACTATAACATACATTGATTTCCTTCGTTACATAACGATCCTCTATAAATATCCGACTTAGTACCAAAGCTGATCCAGATTTAGAGCTTTGCCTGTCTCGAAATCGCGCTTGTATAATTAAAGAGATTTTCAACAGTGGTCTGCATAATCAAATATGAAATATATTAGACATGATATGGAACTACTAATTGCATACGGGATCAAAGAGAACTGATTCCTCTAAAACATTAATAATCCATGGCGAATTAATTCGAAACTTTATGTCGTTAGTAACTATCTGAATATTAAAAACGACAAATTATAGCTTGTAGTGAAATAGGAATATTATATAATAACTATAATCAAAGTGAACTTATTTTTCATTTACAGATGGATATTGTCGAAAGCGTAGCAACAAAATAGCACGGTATTTGAACAAGTTTGTCAAGGTTAATTGGAGCAGCAGATAAAAAAGACCCATTAAAAAAAAGAAGTTAACCTTGAGACAGTCTTGACACATTTAGTTGTTCTTTTGTAAAATTCCAACTACCACCCTCTTTCAGTCTATTTATTCGACTTCTTTCAAGATATCCATTTATAGATGAAAATAGGACATCCGTTATAGATAAAATAATGTACATTGCACAAAATTGTACAAATTGAATGAATGTACGAGAGTTTTGATTTCGAAATATCAAATATCATTCTTACCGTTAAGATAAGGTGAGTCAGAATATGGAATACCACGTAAGCTGCCAGGATCCAGTCAATCCATTCCGGCAGTTTAGCCTTATTTAGTCGGACCGCGAAGAAAATTGCGATTACTGTGAAAGGAATTTCAATGCGTCGGTTAATCTATTGTCCGTGGAGAAAAGAAGTACACAAAAAACGCGTGCAGTATGAAAAAGAAGAGAAGCTTACTGCCGCAAATCTGTGCCGCGTTTCCAACGAACCAATGCGCCCAATTAAAAAGAGGTCTTCGCGGTGCTCCTGGATGAGGTCTCGCGGCTGCCATAAACGGTTGAATAAAGGCTAAGATTGTGGTCGCTAGTCCCAAGGACGCGTGTATCACCTCCGAACTCCATTCACCCAATTCGACGAATATTATTACAAAAGCCGCTATTGTCATCGACCATGTCAGTATCATAAAGAATCTGTGCCACTTGAGTAAACAACAGAGCAAAATAACATATTCTTGTCGATAATATTCATTGTATTTCATCGATAGAATTAAATTCTCATAATGAATGACATCAAAGTGAGGAACATAAGTGACGACGATATTATTATAATATATGAATACTCGAACCGGATATTAAATAATCTGAAGTTAAGTATCTTTCAGCCGTCTAAGATACGTTCAATATCATCCTTGGACATCGGCCAAAGTTAAGTGTTCTTTCGGAACGTTCAGACTCTCGAGTTCAACAACGTCAAGTACATTACGCTGTTTAAAAAATGTAGCGTGCTCTGCATACTAAAAGTCAAATTAATAAGTATTCACCGCATTACATGAAAAATATCTAATTGTCGAGCAAAATCGATACGTTTAACCAATCTCAATAGCAATTTAATTCTTGTTATTTCATTATGAACGTAACATTACGAGCATATTTATTGTCGTATGGACCGCACGCCATAAAGCAAACAATTCTCACGACGATCGGTACAATTTCACCCGGTGTCTCCCAATTAAAATCTGATTACGCAAAATGATTAATGTGTTCGATTTAAATTGCAATCACGCTGTTCGTGCGTCGACTGGTAATTTTCGGGAAGAGCCACCCCCGTGACATTATCAAATTGCCCTTCCATTCGCGGTTCCTCCGATTAACCTCGATCCCCAACTCATGAACCCAGAGACAAGAGCATCGCCCCGTCAAATAGGTGCCACCACACGCAACCTCGGGGTCGTTACTTCCACTGGGTCGAGATCTTACCAGTAGCCCAGTTTGTGCGCGCGATTATAGGAAAAATTGGATACTTACGGCGAACCAATGGTCCTTTCCACACAACTGTGAGCTGACCCATGTCTGCTTGTAGTATCTAGCCAGAAGAATGCCGATCGACGCTGTACCGATCCAAGACGCCAACATTAGAGCGCCATGAACACGAATTAGAATGTTACTCGCCGTAGTGTAACCACCAACGTCGGATAATAATTTTGCGTCACCGGTCGCGTCGTACGCCGTGTCATGGAATCCGATACCGTTACCTAAATGTTTCGACAAATGTTTCTTTAAACGTTTCTCCGTTTTTCAATCGTTTCACTTTGCGTGATAAGGGAGATGGAGAAAAAGAAAAGTTTCAGCAGAATTCTTGGAAAAAATCATTTCATCAGAAACATGTATCTAGGTTTATTACAGAGTATTCTCAATCACGAAGTTATTGCATTTATTCATTTTTATTTTCTTTATTTCTAAGAATAATGATAGATGAATAAATACTTTGTCATTGCACTAATAAAATTATGTCTTTTACTTATTTTAAAGTATCTTGGAATATTTAGTTTCCCAGAATAGCGTTAGAAAGGTTGTATAATATATAATTGCCAGCCATAAGTATTAAAAGTCCTACTGATATTTGATCCAAATTGGATCCTTCTCATTACCTTTATTTTTTTACTTATTTTGTACCTCGTAACGTAAAATATTAAATAAGGTAAAATCTCTTAGAAATTTTCAGTATTTACTAAATAACGTATCCTAATACTTATGGCCGGCACAGTAGTTGTAGTATCGCAAGATTAAATGAAATTGAACGTACTTTTTAAGCTTTTGCCAGCTGCCACGAGAAGATTGTATGGTGTGCTGACGAGGTCATACTCGCGGCCTTGAACAACCGTAGTCTTCTCTCTCCAAAATCTGCACGTGATTATGTCATCCTTGATCGCACTCGACTCCAATTGGACTGCTCCTTCCTGCTATAAAGGAAATCGCAAATGGATCAAGGTCACAAGAGATTTCTCGTAAACTGCGAATCGATGCAATCATTCTCACAAAGAACTAATCGATAACAATGTTACACACAGGCGAAAGTCGGCCATCGCCGCGGGGCTCATTGATCAAGATTTTATTAATTTCACTTGCTCGCGACTCGCGTGCTCACGTAACAGTGACCTCGATATTAGTCGCAGGTAGAAATTTCTTCTTTCTTTTCAATCCTAATTTTATTTAATTCGAATCATTGGATGTTTATTCGAACGATTAATAAAATAAGTTAAAAATTCGTTTTTCAAATTTGCAAATTGCGATGCAGACTCTTTGAACTTAGCAACCAGCTACAGAATAAAATTTGTTATTATTATCACAGAATTTGGTATTCAGTTCGTATCCTGCTTTAATATGATAAATAATAGAATACGTACCATGGGCTGGCGCATATTACGTTTTCCGGAGTTCCAAGACATGTGTAATGCAATTTCTCCTCCTTCGTTCGCGCACTCAACTACACTGTCATCGCCCTGCATATATAACATACGAAGGATTAAATAATCGTTCACCGTAGAATTACGTGAATTGAATCTAATATTCTACATACTTTCTAAGACTACACTTTTCTAATCAGTATAACCATTGTTGCATAAAATTTACCACGATCTAAATTAGGTATCCGTAATTATTTAGGTAGCAAATAATTAATGTAATTTAATTTAAAATAATTTAATTTAATCGATATTTTTGGATGACTAAGCACGATATACCAAAGTACATTATTTTTAATCAACAAGAAATTACCATTTTACTGTCATCGGATAAACCAACAGCGACATATTTACTATCACGTCCTTGCAATTCAAACAGATATCGCTCTCCTTGAACAAGTACAGTAACCGCAGCGATACAATTTTTGGCCTCGATGCATCCAGCTGGGGTACCAAAGCAATTCTTCGTGAAGCCACATCCGGCGTAGAAAGGATCCTCAACATCTTTCGTCTAAAGAATAACACGTTCAAATACAATAACTCGCTGTCGTCAAAGTTCTGAAGAAATTATACGTCGGTTAATACTCAAAGCGTTTGTACAATCTTAAGATTCGAGAACCGGGTACGAAGAACACAGAGATTTATACAGGACCGAACGCAAGTTTTCCAACCGAGAACGGAGTTTCCAGGCAGCTTTCCTAGTTTCTCTAGAGAAACAGAATAATCTTTCGCACGGAAATAGAAATAGAAGTTCGTCGTGTCAATACACATCTCATATCTGGCACGGACAGTGTCTACGTATAATTTAATCTAATAATACGAAAGGATGAACAAACGTTAACACGCAAAGTTAAGAGTACGGTTGATCCTAGAGCCAATAGATTCTTCAACCACGTTTATCGTCTGGCATGAATCTGGCGGTAAAGTTTCAAGAGATTTCCGAAAGATTTATTTTCATCCAAAATACGAAGATATTTCCGCGGCGAGAAATCCTACACCGGCGATACGTGTGTGCAGAGAAGCAGCTCGCGTCGCAGCCGGTTAATGGAGTAGTTTCAGTCCGCCACTCTGGAACTCCTCAATAAAGTTTCCAAGCGAGAAACCGGCGTGAATTCATTCGCGTGCCGCCTTTTCTCACATCGATCTCGTTTCGAAAGTGGACCGGTAACGAGGACGGTACGCAAAGAACACGTCGACCTGTATCTTTTCATTTGTCGCGGAAGTCAATTCAAACAAAACACGCTTGCAGCTCGTATTCAAGATGACACTCGAATCAAAATTATAACTTGAACCGCGGTGCACAGCAATGCATACGCAACGCAATGTGATTAACGTTGAATGCTCGAACATCAAGATATCAATTCAATGATTAATTACAATACAAAGTGGTCACGAATGACAAAAGAGACGCAGATTGATCGAAGTCTCGGAGGGACGGAAAATGTGACAACCGACCTTCAACTTAGACACAGTTCGCGAGACAGAATAATTGCGGACTTCGAGAGCTGATTATTACCAACTTCATGTATGTATATACATTTTTCATTTCTATTAAGCACACCTGCGAGTTCGTCCGATTTTGTCGTAGGAAGATTTTTGTACATCACACGGAGTAATTGGACTCGTGATTGCTTTAATTGCTCGTTGAATAAAGATAAGATGAACGCGTGTCCGTATTAGCGACCGTGGGATACGCTATTTTTCTGTTTCTTTCCATACTAATACGTTCTTATAGGCAATAAATGTTTCATATGCTATTTATAGTATGTTTAATATCTTACCGCTTTCAAGTACATGAACATTTTGATTTAACTATTTGTATTAATTATACGTAAACGTTACTAATATATATGAAATAATGGGAAATTAATGGTGAAAAAGAAGATTTATTATCTTCTACTAAAATTGACAAACGATATTCGAATCATTTGTCTAAAAATTAATCAGTGATAAAATTAGTCATAGTCTATCTGTCAATACGAAGAAGCATCCTAGTAAAAAGGGAAATAAAATTAAAATATGACTCGAGTAAGTAGTTTATCGTCCCCTTTTGTTTTACAACGTTTCACCGTTTCGCCATTGGCCCAGGTTAATCCTCGAGGCAGGTTGCGCGTTGATGCGACGAAGATAAAGTCACGTAAAAATAAATGGACAATGGAGCAAAAATTACGGGGCGCGGTCGGATCGGAAGATACACGAAAGTGAACGGCGAAAGTATATAAAGTATAAAACCAAGAGCGTATCCCGTTCGATGGAAATTATGCATTTGTACGAAGCTAACTAGCGTGCAGGTGTGCGCAATTGTGCATACATAATACATGTAGCAGCATATCGTCCAACCAATATACGTCGGAATATAAACTTACTTTTAACTCGTAATTATTGTACACGCACATCCCTTATCAATGTACTCTTTGATTAATTATACCCTTCTGTTTTGTTATTAATTATACATTCTTGTTTCTAGATACATTCATTCAAATATATCGTTAATTATCATGAAATCTATTTATCAAAAATTCCTTTGAAAATCAACTTTAAAAGATTTCTAAAATTTCTCTCAAGTTTGTAGAAAACCATTGTATTGCTTTGTATTTTCTATGTCAAAACGTAATAGAAATTCTTAACCGATCCAAGTAATTTAATATGATCGATTTATTACTTCAAATATTTATTTAGTATTCTAAATTACAACTTCTTATTAGACCCATACGCAACGTTTATGTACATATGTATTAACTACATTGTTGACCTACTGCGAATATACGCCTATGTGTTTGCACATGAATTAATTTACGCGATTAACAAAGCATAAAATTAAAAGCATTAAAGTAAGTTTTCATTAAAACATTGTTCGCTGTATGAGATAGTGTTTGTTAAATTATATAGAAATGCGGTTATTAAGAACTCAATCTTTTTATTGTAAGTACGGGTATATATCAAAATTATAGTAATAAGAGCAGAATATGATTCATATTTTTGACTGCGAATTTTTATACAAATTAATATTTTTCAGAATATAATAAAGAAAGTAGAACCTCGATAACAAAAAAATTGTTGTACCTACGAAATATTATAGAAAGCACTATACTTTTGATATTCTGTATATTTTTCAGGCTACGTTCATTTTGTACAATTTTTGCATTTTCAAATTTCCTATAGATGCATAAATATCCGCAGTCCAACCGTTACCATCGAGTATTCGTAGAAATACCCTATGGTACCTGTTAATTTCTCCATAAAATAGCCAATCAGTAATTTGCCAAAAATATAATAGCATGAATCGACTTCACATGTCATTCTGAACAGATATAGTAAGTACCATAGCGCGTTTGTTCGATCAAAGACCTTCACAATCGTAAACAGGTATCAAAGAGATAGTGGTTTAATAATTTCAATGTTAGGGCACGATTTTACTTCGCCAGCCCTTTCCCTGGATAGTCGATGATCAGTCGCGGTTATGATTATCGGGTGTGAAAAGCACGTTTGCCTCGTGATCAGCGGTCGGGACGTAATGGGACGCAGAATACTTACCTCGTAATCGACGGTCGGACTGTAATAGGGCGGCGTGGTAGTTCTCAGTGTACTGATCGGTGTAGACGAGGTCAATACGTCGATGGATCGCTTGCGAACGTTAACTGGCGGTGATTCCACGCCGACCCAGTACGTACTGTAATCCTGCGCGAACGTGGACCTGCAACGTGGTAGAATAGGGAGAAAAGAAAAAAAGAAAGAAACGATCAACGAGAGTTACGAGAAACATGTATCGATCCATGGACGGTGAAAAGGGAAATGGGAGCGTTTCAGCGAAGTACAAATGACTGATAGGAGGACGAAGATACCGTATTGGTATTGATTGCGGTAATTACGGTATGTTGGTTCTTTGAAAGAGTGCAATAGCCAAAGGTCCAAGGAATATCGTGTGTTTCGTTCGGAGCTATATTACCGACAATGGACACTTCGATCAATTTCAGGCAAACATATGTATGCGAATTATGGATGTGCTCGAATAAACGATGTGCTAAAATTCATGATGGACGAATTAAGACTATTCGTATTTTTCAGTATTTTCGATTTTTCTTTTTTTGTAAAATTGAAGGGTCTGGACGAATTCTATTGACGAAGTTTATTAATTACGATGGTGTAGTAGACGTGTTAATAATTGTGCTTCCGTGCTTTGCCTTTATTACCGTTTATTACCGTTTCATGTCCTCATTACGGTAACAAACATTTGGGACTTTTATCCTCAAATTGGATGATATAATGAACGATGCGGATATTCTTTGATATGGTGTGATAATGGATTAAACAAATTATATGCACATGACCGTCTACGTATTTACTTGTAATTAGAACATATTGTAATTAACAAAATGGAAGTATTGCGTATGATCCTAATTTGATGAACAGTGAACTGTGTACGTGAATTACAGTGGAGTATGCTGGGACATGCGATGTTAAAACGAGTTAATGTCGCAGTTTTTATCAACAGTTTTTATCGGTAATATCAGAATGTTATAATAAAAGCAGACGATGCAAGTATTACCATTTATCATTTTTATTTGTGTTAGGTTATTTTTACCTTTAATCGGAAGGTTGTACATAGTTTAACACGAACGAAGTTATCTTGCACATGACTGTATTTATTATAGCATTTACATACTAAAAAATTACTACTTAGATTTCATATCGTTTGGTAATACCTCAATATGATTGCAAAAATTATACTAAAAACGGAACGCTTTATTAAAAAATAGAGGTACATATATACAAATACT
Organism: Bombus vosnesenskii; assembly: GCF_011952255.1. Classification (NCBI taxonomy): domain Eukaryota; kingdom Metazoa; phylum Arthropoda; class Insecta; order Hymenoptera; family Apidae; genus Bombus; species Bombus vosnesenskii. Next base: position 1,321,331 of record NW_022882987.1, read on the forward strand.
GTGTGTAATCAAATTGTTATGTAAATTGTTGTTTCTTTCAAGTACTTTCATAGAGTACTCAGAAACGAAATATTTATTCAGATTACTGTACACGTTCTCGTTTCTTCGCTGCAACTAGGAGCATTAAAGTAAATAATAATAAACATATTGGTACTTTTAATATCAGCTATGTACATTTGAAAGTAGGTAACTAAGCAAATAAAAGGCATACCAAAGTTTAGAAATCTCAACATTTGCAGTTTCTTTCATTTAAAAGTTTAAACAGACAATACAGGATGCAAATGAACTTGTAGGTGCAAACTTTTGAATACCAATGAAACACCAAACGAAACTGGAAAGTTTCCCTAATTACATATACAGATATTTCTTCCCAATCGAACAAACAGAGGACTGTCAGTTGGAAAGTCAAACCATCTTCGAGTTACTCCATTTAATGACCCTACAATTACTCTAGTTGATGCATCATAATCAGTCACGAAACGTAACCAACGTTCCTCTCCGTTTTCGTAAAGGAGGAGAGAAAAAAGGGTTATAGGAACGTCAATTCGTATTCCAACATCTCGGCAGATAAGACCATAAATTACGATCTTCCGGGTCAACGTGATGCAAACCATTACCAGTGCAGGCGTGGGAATAAAAGATAACAATGTTGAGAACGAATAACGAGTCGGAGTCTAATGTTGAAAAATCGTTTCGATAGCGTGGAAGAAGGCTTCGTATCGAACTGAGAATCAACGAATGAACAATCTAACTGGACGAGAGTGGACCAGATATCAGACTGTGTTAAAAGCAGAATTCAAACAAACCATAAATTTCTAGAGATTCGAGAAAAGTATAGAGAGATTTATTTATATGAATGAGATTTCTCGTTTTAATTACATATACGAAGATTACAGATGAAAAACACGATAAGTCATATCTTCTATGTTTAAAATTCGTTGTTGATCAATTCCCGGTAATTGAAATCTTTTTATTTCGCTTTGAAGCCAAATATGTGTTTCTTAATCCCTTTAAAGATTTTCAAAATACTACACGTCACAGTAGTAAGATCCACAATAAAGGGTTATTAAAGAGGATATTAAAATATCGTTTTAATAATTATATCTTTGGCTTCCATAAAACTTCGTCCGCTTGTCAGTTACTTTTAACAGGTTTTTAGCACATCAATCCTAACAGGTTGTTTTCATTTCCAATTACATCGTACTAAAGTGCTTCTATTTAGACGTAAGATGACAATGGAATTATAAAATCAATAACGATGTACTTATTATTCCCTTCTGCCGTGGTCTCCCAATTAAAATAAAGATCGCTTCGATATCTAGAACGATAACCCGAATCAAAAGGAGAATGAACGAATGAACTACGTAGCATGAACGAGAGTGGACTGGTACCGGCGACATGTCAAAAGCGGAATTCGAACGAACCGAATGGTTATTTATGGCTATCGGCATAAATTTCTCGAGAAGTTTTAATGGAGCTCGCGCAGCACTCTGTCCCCCGTATTAATTGAGCATTCAGAAATAACCGGTGGCACCGATTACCAGCGGAAAAGTTTATAACGAATGTCCCAGCCGTTTCACCGTTCACCGTTAACCGTGTTATATTGTATTCCGTGCACGGGAGATGCCGAGGCGCCTCCGTGCCACGCGCGTTCGTTCGTTCGTTTCTAATCGTAATTCATACGTGCGACAGATCGTGGCATATTACGTGCATGAGCTATATACACCGTGATCCGAAGACCGAGTTTTGTTCCAGAAATTGAATGAACGATTCATCGATACTTTGCAGATGAATTCTTGCATTAGCTTTGAATGCGATGAATCATCAATTTCCATTCGGTTTATTGTATGATTGCAGAGTTAATTTGTTTTATGCGGACTAGTGTAATAAATTGCAATCTGACAGAAAATCGATTCTGTTCTGCTAGTTACAAAAATTTTTGTATTCGAGTATTCGAGTTGCGTTATTTGATTTAAAGCTTAGGTATCTATATGTACACAAAGGTGTTTGAACACTCGGCGCAGAAAACTTTTGTATATGTATCGTACGCGTTATGTAAAACATTTTAAAACTTCATTAGCACTGTAATAAGACATAACTGATACTATTGTGATGGTAAGCGTTGGAACGAATCTGGTGATGTATATAGAAATTATTTTTCCGTGATGTTCTATTTTATTGCTTCATCGTGCAGATAGTAAGCAAGCTATTTGTATCGATTGTTATAAAAATCAGGAATGAGTAGTCGATAAAAATGACCAAACAAAATAAGCGGTGAATATAAAGTGGCGTTTTACAAACCGTGTAAAAACTTGTAATTCATTCGTTACGACGAAGAATATTCCAAATACGTCTTCAAGAAAATGTTTCTTAAACATCAGGAAGAATGGAAGGTTCGAGGACGCGAGAAAATAAAGAAAATTTTAATGAATTTAAAAAAGATAAAATAAATGGAAGTAGAGAAGTATGAGAAAAATTCACTACTAAAAATAATTGTAACGCATAATAATTCTATCGTAATTAGGTGTAAATGAAAGAGTTATGCAACCTTGAAATGGCAGTATTGAAAGTACAAGATCTCTGAATGCAAAAAGTCTTGATAGGATTACGAGAGGTTTACTGTGAAAGTATTGAAGTACGACAAGGTTTGATTTTCATGATCTGATATATCTTGCTTCCGCATTCTTACAAACCATACCTCTTGCACATTCAACTGCCATAACGTGGCAATACATTTATTGCAATATATATCATTCAACCGAAGTAAAATAAATTCATTGTAAAAACAAGAAATGCATACGATATTTAAATACATGATATCATCGAATTTTCTGCGATACTTTTAGTCAATATCAAAATTTCTTAAGGATATACGACAATTGATAGAAATTTGAACGAGATTACGAAATAATGTAAACCCGCGAGTGTTCTATCGAATACTCACTTGAAAACAATGGTGCCTTCGTAATTTACAGGTGCCTCCCAGTCAAACTCGAGATTGTGCTTCTTGCTGACGTTCGTGTGAGTCACCGCGTTCTTAACAAAAGGAAAAGGAAAAAGCATTTAATCGTCGTGTCGTGTAGCACTTTGCCTCTGTCCTTCGGGAGCGCACGACAACGTGATTCACGTAGCCTTCGAGAGCTTGCTAACTACGATCGAAACGATCCTATCGGGAAATACTATAAACCATCAAACTTTCTAATCGTTCGAAAAAAATCGTATTGATCGCTCGAAGAACACCTTTCAAACCCTTATTCGACCAATATGCTAAATTATTTGTTACTGTATCTGATACTTGTGTCGTTATTTAACATTTGTATCTGTAACATATTGTATTTAACATTTCTTATTTCGATCAAAACGTACGAAACATATTTATTTGTTTATTAGCTTATCTGCTCCTGTATGCATATTATTTAGGATGATGCGCTTGTTATTCATAGTCTTATCCTACTTATTTAATGATTATATAATATTATCATAATTAAATATATATATATATTAAATAGTTGCAATTAAAAATGACCTCCTATTATCTTGTAAAAATAGATAATGATTTCAAGAAATTTTATATGAAACCAATAGAATAGCTAATGTTGGAACAATCAATATTTCTAGAAGTCGAATAAATCTAATAAATCGAATCTAAATTGAATGGAATAACATTTTAGGTGATGGAAGTAGCTGTAATATTGAATTCTAAAAGTGATTTTCTATAAAAGACAGAAAGTGTGACTTGTCGTGTCTCCTTCCTGTAATCCTCAAGAATATATAGTAATTATAGAATAATATATAACATTATTCCAATATTTTATGAATTTATCATTTTGTCTATTTTTTCATTTTAAAATTGGCAAATATCTGAAAACTTTAATAAAATAACTTATGACACAGTAACGTGTTTACCTTTATACCCTGTGTGCACTCGACGATTCTTGCCGAATCGGGCAAGTTGGCGAACTCTCCAACGAATTCACCGGTCTCGGAGTCATGTGCAAGTATCATAAAACCCTCGTAGGCAAGACCGTGAGGACTTCCCAGAATTAACCGGACTCTGCCTTGTCCTGCAGCTGGTAAAACTTGGTAAGGAGGAGGGTAAGTTTCCTGCTTCGTGCTTCCAGGATGACGAGGCATCAGATCTTTGCATGAATCTGGCGGTGCTCCAATCGGCAGACCCAGCGTTCTCAACGAGAGAACGCTTAGGAAGATTACAAATGTTCCTTTCATTACTGTAACATACAAATTTTACACATTTAATCATATACGACCTTCCTTTTAAATTACGAAACTTAATATATTAAATTGCTTAATTGAATTACTAAATAAGTACTACCGCGATCATACTACATATTTCTTGCCTTAAATATACCTACATTTTTCTATTTCTTACAAACTTTACAAATGTGATCATGATGATTTTGATGAACACGACATAATATACGACTTTTATATAACGCGTACGGTATATTTGAAGCCCATTGTTTAATTCGAATTAGTGTAACAAGAATTTGCCAATATCAATTCTTTTACCTACGGTTTTTCTTCCAAATGATATAAGTTTGCGTTCGAACAATGTAAATTCTATCGTAACGCGAGTTTAGTTAATCGAGTATTAACTGCAGTTCCGTTACAATCCGGAATAAATGGAGTCCAGATAAGTGGGAGTTCTGCAGACTAGTAGCTACATTAATAACGTATCGAAATAAAATTAGATAAGGATTTAGTTGGATAAATTATTGAAATAATTCGAGAGTTTCATATTCGCAATAATTAGACCAATATTAGTCGGTCAATCTTTCTCTTCTCTCTTCACACGCTTTCAAGTATTTCAAAAAACACCAAAGGTCGCTCTTTAGACTTTCTACTTTGATTCCTGTATTTCTTCAAATTTTTTCTTCGCTGGTCGGTCCGATGAAGATTTCATACTAATGAACGAGCGTCAAAGTCGTATCACGCTAGACAGTCCCATAAACTCGTAAGACTAGTCTGTACAGAAGAACGAATACCATCGACGAAGTGTCCTTATACGAAGCGAATGCGCATTATTCAATCTACTTTTTACACGTTCCAGACTATGCGAAGACGATACAAGGATATTGACCCAATTCCAAGAATATCTACGTGTGCATAATAAAACCAGCTACATTTTATAACGTTGGAAAATTCGTGGTAGTTTCTTAGTGACAGAATGTATATAGATACATGACTTATACGACTACTTTTCTGTATACGTCACCCGCGACTATCGAACAGTTTAACACTATGAATGTGAAGCATTAGTCACCGCTCTAAACTGACCGGAATTCCCGCTGCTCCATTTCTGCACTTGCTTCGAGCATATTTAGTGCCATCAACATTGAGAACTTTCGTACCTCTTTTCCTGTCCTTCTATTAACCATTTCATAATGTATATAATTTCGTAAATTAGATAAACAATTTATAGAAAAATTAGATAAACATTTATTAATGATTTTCACAAATTAAATACTTTTCATCGATATAACTGTTTCTGTAAATGTTCATATATTACAGAATAAAAGTAACTCGAACGAAAATGAGAATAATTCATTTAAAAGTGAAACGTAAACCATGTAGGAATTCTATGATTTTCGAAAAGTGCTAGGAATTTCAAATGAAGTAAATTTTTAAAAATTCGATTGCTTAGAATCGAAACAATAACTTTGATGTTACTGTTCATACTTTACCATCGATAGGCGAGGGCTATGTATTCTAATAAATAAAATAAAATAATACTAGAGTATACCACTTCGCGTTTTTCTCTACGTTACAATGAAACAGATGAAGCGTATTTTTGTACTACTTATTAATAAATAGAAAAAGGAGCAGAAGGATCGAAAACGGGCAGAGAGATTAAAAAGTCGAACTTACAGTTCATACCCACTTTTTAATCAGCTTCGCTCTGAAAACTTGGAAAAATTTTGATCTATGTTATCCTCGCAAGCAGAATACGCAAGCTTCCTCTCGCGAGCATTTTCATAATCTTGTAAAAGAGGATGAAAAATTAAGAGAGAAATTCGGATAAGGAAAACGGGAAGATAAAAAAGATCCGTGCTTTCCTCTATTAAATCGTATAAGTTCGCGTTAGGTATTTTTCTTCGTAGGTGAAAAAAGATCGAGAACGTCTAGTGCATCGGACTGTTGGTTATCGTGGCGCAACTTTATGAGTTTAGCAATACCGTAACCGCAGATTCTGCTGTCCAGATGCGGCCATGATTCATACATCAATGAGAAAATAACGCAATCCGCGAAATAAGAATCTGTGGACACTTTACTTCTTAGTAAACTGCGGATATTTATGCGAAGCTCACATTTTCACGAATATAATTAAAAGACTGGCACCTAAATAGCAATTTCGTTAATCTGTTAAATAACTGCTAGAACTATCTTACTATACTTTTATGTATTATGTGCATTCCATTTGTTACTGTACTTTCAAATTCTTCATAAATACATATTTAATGCAATCTACTTACTAGGTACTCTACTTTAACAAATATTTTCTGCATTTCCAAGAAAAATAAAAGGAAAAGATAAAGAATTATCGCGTTCCTCCTTGAATCGAGTAATGCTGTTGCACGTGCCTCAACGACGAGGGTCGAGCTATTAAAGCTATTGCCTATTACATAATATAACTGGCGCGGTGTTTCAGTGTCGTTTAGGAATGTGCAAGCAAAGAAATCCCGTGGGTCGTCCAGCAGAACTCAATAGGTGAAAGTGAGCGTCTTTCATGCGTGGGTTGCACACAACTCGGCAGTCTTTGAATCGTTGTAAATAACAAAACGGTACACTGGCGATCCACTGGCGATCGCGTTTCTGACATTTTTCTACTCGTTCAAATATTTTTGTCTGTATACACTATTGCTTATATGTATTGAAACACTCCCATATCGTTGCAAATAGAGTGGCCCATGAAAATATTCGAACACTTACAGACACCTTTTATGAATGCAATTATGTGTGTCATACGCAACATTTCGACATGTCATTAGCATTTTAATGAGACTTAAATTATTATGGAAATTATTGTTAAGATTATATCGGTAAATTTTTAAAACAATCTGAAAACCTACAATAAAATTTATTGCAAACATGTACTTACATTACAGTAAAAAATCAATACATAATATGAACAGTAATATTAAACATATAATTAGTTAAATATCATCCTTCTGAATGCTGTGTGTTATTAATATAACGAATAATTATCCGATCAAATATTTTGACGATCTCTGAGAAGTGTAAGCTTACAATAAATATGTTGTAATTTCTATGTAAATTTTCAGATGTATTTCAAATCTTACCAATATAATCGTGATAATCGTGTCTCATTAAAATGCTAATGAAATTTTCAAATGTTTCGTATAACACAGAATATATATATTCGGAAGAAAGTTTTTATAAATGTTCAAATATTTGTATCACTTGGTAGGAATATTTCTGAAGTCACATTTTGTACAGATACGATTGTGTTCGATGGAATCAGTGGTGTATAATTGACTTCAATTATGTGAATTGCTGGAAACTTAGATCATCCTCTACGACTCTCCTCGTTTCGAAGAAATCATGGTGTTACGCTACCATTCTATTGGGGCGAGCAAATGGCCACAATCAGAAGAACGATTGTGTTTTAAGAACAATTACGAAACTTATTTTATACTTGCAGCCTGAAATATTCGAGACAAGGTCGATGCTTGCCCACTTCTGTTATGGTCCATTTACGCTATTGCGACATCATGGCACGTGCAAACCCGTGCCCCAATATCGAATTCGTTAGAATCGGGAAATCTAGTGAAACGTGAGCCATGACTCTATCAAGGAAAACAAAGAATTCCCAACAGACTAATATACATAGATTTAAATTCATCGGACACAATACAGAGAACTCATGCACTTTTACCAAAGAAAGTTTCACATTAATCTTGAGATTTTGAAGAAAATCCTACGACTCGGTGAATCTAGTAGGGATTTTAAAACTGTCCTGAATTATTTTAAACCTGCAAAATCTCTAAATACTTGAGGATTTTCTAAAAGTCTCGGTCGCTTCGAAATCTCCCAAACAGCCCGAAATTTCAAGCATTTCCATGAATTCCTGACATCTCAAAAACTTCCACGGATCTACAAATATTACAAAATTTCAACCTCCCATGTTCTCCGAAATTCGCGAAATATTTAAAGATCCGAAATTCTTGCATCCCACTGGTTCACGGGCCTGAACTCCATATATTCAGAGTACTACATATAAGTCCAAGCTTTTCTGTATTATATCTCACGAACTAAATTTAAATTAAAATCTCGAAAAATGATCGACTTTATACGCGAAATACGTATTTCTTGATTTTACAGTTTTGAAAGCGTAACTGGAAAGCGAACAACAGCTTGTTACCACTAATACACCAACGATCCGATCTCCGTAGAGTGAAAACGAAGAGAAATCTTCAAGACTGCATGCAAACATTACTTAACTGAATGTGTACGAGAATTCCAACTACAAAAGACGTATTAAACAGCTCGCTGTCTCGCGAATAATGTTTCAGTGTCAACGAATTTCATTCGTGATAATAGCGACGATTAGAGCGCACGTTTCTATGCATTTGTGGAAAATTTAACCTTCTCGCAATCTTACAATTTTTATCTTATGCTAGTTTTATTCTTGTACCTCTGATAATTTTTATGAATGCGGGTCTTCGTATTGTCGCAAGCCTTTCTAATACGAACGACAATAGAATATTTTCTCTCTGTGAAACATTCGATGCGTCGTATCGTTGCGAAAAAAATAAGAGACATTGCAAAACGTCGTGTACGTAAGTAGATACGATTTTTCAATTCGCGGCATACCTAAATCGAAATTGTGTCGCGATCTATACCTTGACCCTCTAAAACAATGGAGAACTTTCCCATCGACATTAGCACTTGCTGCTTAATTGTCAGTTTTTCAACGTCTTTAATTGCATGGAATAGCGGATGATCGATATCTTACTTGCATATTTTCCATTAGGAGATATATTTTTTATCCCACATGTACCTATTATATCCGCGTTGTGACTAGACAAAATGTAAACAAGCAGCGTAAAAACGCGTAATTAGTCAGCCATAAACGTTTGAAAAAGCGAAACGCATATTATGGATGCCGTACATTCAAACATGAACATAAGTCATCATGCCAGAGTATTATTCGCTGAGATTAATATCTTCACAATTTCCAACAGTTTATATGTATTATTGAAATAATACAGATACCATCGTGTATGATACATATCGTCGACGATGTATGGCAAACTTTCGTTCAAACACACTGAGTATATACACTATCCCGCGTAAGATTCCAGGCATTTTACCCAACCTATAGCGATAGTGTATAAATATTAGTAAACTATATAAATTAATGAGAAACTAATGACTAAAAGCGATATTTATCATGTTCTTGTAGAATCACCGAGTAATGAACTTTTAATTATTTATTTAAAAATTTACCGACGTTACATCGAAGCTCAATACACGATTGACATAATTGATGTATCTATTGACATTCATTAAAATTTATACACATATATATATATATATATATAAATTTATATAAATATATAAATATATATAAATATATATGGTATATATAATTGAACTAGTGACGACAGTTTATTATGAGTTTAGAAGAATTGATCTGTGTATTACAAATTAAATAGTCTTCTCCAGAACGTTTTGTTATAAATTTTCTTAAGAAATTATGCCATGAGCCGTTTCACTCGCGCAAATGCCAATATTTCATTGCATATTTAGTCTTTTCGAAATTTGTTTACTATGCTATAATAATAGACTACTAATACAGAGTATAACCATCATAAATCAACGCATCGTTTCTATTCTACGTATACAGTTCCCTAATTAAATTACATTATGTCAAAAAATAAACAAGTGTGCAGATCCTTTTGATCAGTAACCTATTTTAAATATTACTCGTCGTGGTAAAGCGAAAAATACAGGCTTGTGCACATGTATTATGTACAATAGACTTAAACGGGCACATTGTTCTTTTCATCGATGGAGTTCGTAACGGGGGAAGCCGGGAGGATAAAAATCCATTCATTAAAAACAACGTTTGAATGACAGATGAAGAGTTAAGAAGCACGGCAATCACGCTTCGCCGGTTATTATCATGTATCATTACGGTATTGTTCGAAACAACGAGCACAAGGCTTCCCGCGTTGCATTTTGCGGCTCGTTCCACCCGTGATGCACGCGCGCGCACGGCAACGCTGCTGCTCACCCACCGATCTATGGATCGTAGTTCGGAGAATGCACAATGTTACATTGTGACCGAGTTAACCCAAGGAATTGCGCTTTCGTTCGATCCCGTAGCTATCACACGAGGGGAAATTTCTAACAGCGAAATGGTACTTTCTGCGGCAAAAGAGACAATTCAATTTCCTTTCTTGCCTCTCTTTTCATTTTTTATCGTCATTATCGTTCGATATGATTTACGATTGAAAGTGCACGTCTGAAATGAAAAACGAAGAAGCAAACTGAATGTTATTGCGTATAATGGCTGGAAAGATTACTGAGAAAATATTTTCTATGTTAAATATTTCTATTAGAGCTCTCGTTTCTTTGAGATTAATTCATTTTGCGGATAACAATTTTTTACATTCAGATTAAGATACTTTATGCAGATTAAAGTATAACGTTTATGTAGATTTCAGGTTACAAAAAATTTATGAGTGAACTTAATCTCTGTCTGAATAAATAAGAAACAACGATGCGTAAATATCTTTGTCTACCTATGTGTATTTTACACCCTAGAGAATACTTCGATGTATACATCTTTTATTTCACACTTTCTTTCCTTATATATCAGCTCCAAAAGTTTAGAATTTATTTTTTGTTTGAATATTGCATAAGGATGAAGAGTGAGGTATAAAGAAGTTGATGCAGGCTTTGAATATTCTTTAAAATATCGTCATTTTCAACACGTGACGCAAAACATTGTCCTATACGAAAATCCAAAAATAAAACTCGCACAAAGATACTATACGGTGCCTCTATCGTGTCGAAAGATACGTGCTCTTATGAATTATACATAATGGAATAGCACATGAGTCAGTTGCGTGGTATCACACATTACACGTCATTTATGCAAATAAAATAACATTACATATCATTTATTTTCCATTTGAATTCACTCATTAGTGAACTGAAAAAAAATCATCAAAATTGTATAAAACATAATCAGAGAATAAAAATTATCAACAAAATTAGTTAAATGAAAAATATTTATGATTCGATGGACATTTTACATTCGAACAATAATTTTATACATCGAAATATTCCACAATTTCCGATAGAACTAAGTGTTTGGCGAATGTGTAGCCATAGTAACGTTACTTTCCTGTCCTAGAAATTCCTCTCTGAGCAATCTAGATTCCTACGTTAATATGTCAAACCATATGTTAATATAATATTTTATGCGTTTATTACTTCGTTCATGTATACCCGCGTTCGTGCCCTAGAAATTTCACGCTGAACATTGTTCGTAGATTCTTCTGCCGTTAGCACGACATACGGCGAACTAATTTATTACGCGAGCAGACTTAAAAAATATTATCAACAGCTACTATTAACAAACATAAAAACATTAGCTGGAATATTATTTTAAATTTATGCTGATTTTGCTATTTATGATTTAAAAAATTTAATCAACCTGTTAGCAGTTTAATTAATATAACATATTTATTTTTCTAATAAATCAAATTAGTTAGGTAATATAATTAGTTAACGTCAGAATAAATTGAAATTATGCTAAAACGCTATTCTATAAATTATTATAAATTCTCTCCAACTATTAACAATTGATTTGTTCTTTTCAGTACAGATTATATCGAAGCAGTAAGTTTCCGCGCCTTTATAAAATATTCAAAAATATTGCTCGCGATTCAGAAAATAATATTTTAAAGACAAAGTTAAGGTTCCGAAACGCTTTTAAAAATAGGTCATCGAAAAGAAGTTGGAACGATTCATTTTAATGCTATCCGATGCACTACTTATCAATAATCGATTCAGAATCAGTTACCAAAGGGACAAGGAAAGAAAGTTCGTTGAAGCTTCAAACGCAAGATTAACATTCTAAAACATTACTGAGGCGCTTATTTATTAATTGCATTGGAACATTATACGTGGAAACAAAATTGATTTCGCGTAATAGTTCAACGTTTTCATTCTCTCGACGAAGCGTCTGTGCACCGTGCCACGTGCAGGAATATAAAAACGTTCTGGCTGGTGACAGGTGCACCAGAAAACTTGTTTTTTAAGCAGTTCCCATAGAATATGGAATGAACCACGACTGTATTTGTCATGGTTTTATTTTACCAAGAGGCGTCTTGAAACTAGTCACTTTTTTGTACGAGTACTCTTTCCATCAAATAAATTCCGCGTGAAATTTCATTTTTATGTCAAATGTCGTGCGACCAATGGAAATCTGTCATCTGTATGTTACGCTAGGGTTGCGACTTTCGCATGCTGAATTTGGTCAATGGACCGCGTTGAATCTATCCATCAATAAACCCCATTATCGATGAAACAACCTACCACTGGAAACACCCTAAATAGAAGTCGAATGATTCCATGTTAACAAATACAATACATCTTAGATAATTAAAAGGTGTTTCTACCAAACATTGTTAGAATGTCTTATGAGTTTAAATAAGAAATGAAAGTTGTATAAACATAGATCATTTGAAGCTTCAGTAAGAAGTCGTAAATAGACGCAAATGCGTATACCAATTCGTATTTATCACAGTTTATGAAGATAAGTACAATAAATAGAGAATTATTTGGTCTTTTCAATAGTATAACACATCTACAACTAACGTTTCTCTCGTTTCGTATCCTTAATTGCGAAATAACATCTGGAGATCTGTACTCACGGTGCTTCATACTTGGTGATTTTCTCTCGTCAACTTCAATCTTATATTGTGTATTGAGTTAAATCTACAGCGTAATAAACACGCAGTCGGCAAGGCGTGAAGTCACGTGTAGCGGAACTCCGGTGTACATATAGAATCCTCGTTGATCCTGGTGAGGGAACACGCGCGTCATAGATGCATCTTTCAACGCAAAAAAACCAATAATTCACCGAGTCATCGATCACCACAAGAAGCAACACAATGTCGGCGATTCTGGTCTCGCAATCGAATCCCAAAGTGAAAAGGTTAATCTGTACAATCTACCGAGTCAAACCGGTGTCATAATATTTGTAACCGAAGATCATGAACTCAAGCCAATCTGTGTACGCGGTCAATCTCCGCGAATCTTCCTGCCACCTATGCGCGCCCCCTTCGAACTCTCCTTTGCACGCGAGGTTACGAGAAGAAAAAGATGTTCACTAAGTTCGGTTAGGTCAAGTGTTTCCCCGACGTAGTCTCGAGAAGCACTTGTTGATTCCGGACGAGCATAGTTCTGACCAGCACGCTGAGAACCACACCTTACGAGAGACTGTGTAGTGGATATACGGATCGAGTTGAAAGGCCCGTGAGACCACATCAGGTCCGTACCTAGCTAACGGAACCCGTGTCACGAGATCGATCCACGCTCTTTCTGATCCTTGTTTACAATCTAAACAATGAGCGCACAAGATTAGTTATGCGACATACCAGCATGTTGAAAAATGGAGAATATAAATAAATAGTTATAATAATAGGAATGGTTTCCTCATGTCAAAATCATAAATATATAGATTTTCAGATTTTTAATAAAGAACTGAGCTAAATTCTTTTCCTTTTCTTTAGCTTTAATACATAAATTAGGATTATGAATGTCACAATGTAACAAGGATAATTATACTGCAATTTTAATTCATATTTTCAAGAATTATCTGGTTGTAATATAATCAATCGAATCACATATTCATGATATTAGTATACAAAAGACGATATAATATTGTTAATGAATAATATTGTATGTAATTGTATGTAATTGTATATAAATTGTATGTCGATATCTGTAAGACAGACTATTATTAAATATAAATACAATACATTATATTCTCCCATATGCTATTTATAATTTGTTGTACATACAGATTTTTTCTTTATGTATCTGGTTCGGTCATTTTCTTACTCGCATTTGACTGAACTATTTTGCAATATACAGGAATAATTATCAACTTGATTTTAAATACCTAAAGGAAACGCCGAGAAAAGGTTAAAGAATGTGGCAAAGCCATACCTAGACTTCGACGTTACTGTGTATTAATGCTGAACAACAGTTTTAGCTTTTACTCTACGGATCGGGCATAACGGAGGAAAGGCACGACATACCAAAACTCCGTGTCGTGATCCCAGACGAAACTTAAGAAGAAACTATCAAATATCAAGGTGAAGCGTACGAGGACAAACATCCAATGACCAACAAATTATCATGAATAATTTGAGCAATTGTAATTCTTTATTATACACAGACTGTTAATACATAATTATATTATATATTAAAATACAAATCCAGCTAATCCATTAAGTACTACATACATATAATCTAATAATAAATGAAACATTTGCATTGTAAATTTAATTTAATTAATTTAAACATCTTTATTTCGTAACTTCAAAAATTAATCGTTTTACAAAGCTAAACAATACTAACTACAAAGATATCGCTTAGTTTAATATCAACTAGTATTGAAAATGTTTAATATAATATCCGTCGATAGTGAAACGGTATAGATAACCGATACTCGAAGAGAATATGTCCAGGAAATAAATTTGTTTAAAGACCCGTTATGCCCGACAGTGAATAATTAGTAGGCACTCAGCGTACTTGTTCAAAAAGTCATTCAAACACAGTGGTCTCGAGCCGTTCCTGAGCCGCCGTAAAGAGAGAGGGACTAACTACTTGCCAACAAAATGGGGGGTTCAGCGCACCGTACATTCACCGTATGGTCTTCACCTCAGTTTTATCGACGTTCCCCCTCGTTTTTCTCGTTCCCTCTCTTTTTCTCGTTCCAATGATGTTTGACGCTCGCTTACGCTTATACGTCCATGCATACCTTCCTACCATCCCTCACTCGATAACCGTGTCAACATCGAATTTCTGCCATACCATGCGAATTGACTGGAGCCGACCTCCTGCACAGGATTCGGAATATTCCTGAAAAATCGATTGCAAACAAATTTTCATTACGTTATAGTGGCATACATAAATCTATGATTTATTTATGATTCACAAATTTTTTTAACTCTTTCATTCCTAACGATTACTATAAATCCGCATCCATGTAATAAACTGCACATACTAGCGCCGTCTAAAGTTAGCGCTCAGTAAACGGTACCGATTGCGCGACGCCTGTAGCAACCTGTAGCACTGTCGGTGCTAGTTATAGTAATCGTGCTAATATTGCGTTTAATTACGTATTAGTAAAACGGTTTTTACGTTTTTCTCACTCTCCAGTGTTTGTGTAATATTAATACAATATATATTATATAATATATATATTAATACAATAATACAGAAGAAGCATGCTCCTGCAGAAGTACGTAAAAAAAAGTTAATGTAAGATATTTTTTAAGATAAGAAAATGACGGCATCAAAGGGACTAATTGTCTATGAACGTATCCTCAATGAGAGAACATACTTTGCTTTCGCCGATATTCCCGAATGTAAACCGTAAAACCGGTTTTAAAGTCAAACGTGTCCCGAAAATTTTAAGGAAAAAAGGAGTGTTTAACGTCTTCGATAGTGGACCAGGTTCAGTGATGAGTTTCATTGCATAAACACTTGTT
Source organism: Bombus vosnesenskii (assembly GCF_011952255.1). Taxonomy (NCBI): domain Eukaryota; kingdom Metazoa; phylum Arthropoda; class Insecta; order Hymenoptera; family Apidae; genus Bombus; species Bombus vosnesenskii. The sequence goes on from NW_022882987.1 coordinate 1,337,116, forward strand.
AGGATTCTTAAACTATGTAACAATTAGTGAGAAATTATATCGAAAGAACTGTCGGTATCATTGTAATTACAACGATAGTCGTTAGATGGAACTCGTGTATATCGCGCAAAACGTTTAATTTAAATTGCCAGTTTATAATAAATAAAGATTAAATTCTTTATTATGCCATCTCTTTTACAGATATTATGTTATAAAGTATTTATAGTATGATGTATTGTATATAACCAATAAGATAATATACATTTTCGTTATTTTTTTAATTATACACAAATGCATTTTGAAAGTTAAATTAATAATTTAATTTATTATTATTTATTTTATATCTAATATTTGAAGAAATTTGTTATCTTTTATTTATATTACTGTTTTGCTTTGAATTATATATTGTTAACTTTGATGCAATTTATAAATTTTTCCTTTATTGTATTAATTCTATGAGAATATATGTGGAACTACCAGTATTTATTAACTTAAAAAAAAGTTCGTTTTTGAGCAAAAGAGTTACGTTATAGGTCTCCAAAGTATAACTGTGTGTTCTTTTAATATCCTTAGTAACACAAAAAGCCATCATAAAGCTATACTACAGCATATTCTTTTTTTTATAAGGTATTGTCTAATAATTAATATTTTATAAAAATATTATTACTACATTTAATTTTTCATATTTCATATTCTGTTTTACTATATAAATTAATTTCATAACAAATATTTTTGACAGATGGTTATATTAACATTAAAATATTTTGAACGAGATAATTCTTTTCATTGTAAACATTTAAACCTATCAATGTACTGAGCAGTATCGACTTATACCACAACACGTCAGTGGCGGACCAGGAGCCTTTTCTGGTGAAAGGGGTCAAAATGCGTAGTAGTACATAAGTATTATTATTGAACCTTCTTTTACAAAATTTAAAATTTGCTTATAATTTATATTCTAGTATCTGTAAAATAAGGCGATTGTCCCTATAACTGCCCTCCCATCCTCTGAATCCGTCACTGGAATACGTAAGTTTAGAAATCATCTTCCTTAAAGTACAGGTTTTTCTCACAGAATACTCGACCGATTGTACCTTCATTAACATCTTCCAACATAACGACCGTTCAAATTCCACGCGTACTATTTAAATGTCATGGCAATAAGAACATACTTATCCATTCTTCGATATCAGTTCCCATCACGAACAATTTCGAAGACCAACTTTGTCATTGCAATATCTAAAAACCATCCATTATACTATCGAATTTGATAAATCAAACAATGAAAGATGTAGTCTATAAATCAATGTACTTAAATTTCCCGGTAACCATACATAAGGTCTAGCACGAGAAAATGTGCGCAAGTACGAGCTATCAGACACGCATGTGTACTTTGTTACTTTGTACCTCATGCACAAGTTTCGTTTTGCGTCTCGTCTCGTCCGGACGCATCATTCGATTGATCGCGAAACTCAGCCAGCGGCATTCCGTGAATTTCGAGGGAAATTTCGTGAATGAAACAGCTGTATTGCGTTTTAAGCACATTGTTATTAGTAAACACCGTACACGTTTATCGTCTGAGAAACGCTTTAAAGCAAGCGATATGTCACTGTTCGCCTGTTGCATACGTCAGGTGAGTTTTGTTATTCCCGCCCGTAAATTAACGAGATCTATTGAGTATACGTAAGTATTCTACACAGGATAGTACATATGTATACAGTGAGTCACAGCCAAAATCCTTTCCTCTTTTTTTTTTTTTTTTTATTTGAAAAGTTAGAAAGATCAGTTTGCTAGGTGACGTGTGAAAAGCTTTGAAAATCTCATCAAAATCGGTTAACGTCGTTATGAGCTACAAACGATTAAAAATGATGAGAATCGCAATTTTTCATGATTTCCTGCCTATAGCTAACCGTAATAAATTTAAATATGCTTACACCTTTCGATGCCTGTTTCCCCATCAAGCGATTTCGATATTTTTAGCGTAGATATGTATAACTGACATAAACGTGTTCTTTAAATCTTCATTATAGGCCCCGATAGAAAAGTTGTAAAAGGTGACCTTTACTATTTCCTTCGCGATTTTAACCAATTGCAAATTTTTCAACATTTTTCTGACACGCCACTTAGTAAACTAATTCTATTAACTTCTCAAAAAGGTCAAGTCGTCTGATTCGATTTTAAAAACGTTATTCTTATATTTCTAAGGGTGCACGAGTTAGACCGTGACATACTGTATGCTTATCAGGAAATTCAAATGGCATCGAATAAACATATAGAAGAGAAACATGGTGTATTGTTATACATATTGAATCGTGTGCTCTATTTCGTTTACACGCGCTTCATTGTGCGCGCTTTATTCGTTTGAAGAAGTTATTATTGGAAGGGAATATTTTTCTTCTGGAGATAATGAATTATTGTTAATAATAGATTTTTTCTTTTGTTTTAGAAGGAATTAGTGAAATATGGTATCAAAGAAACATTACGTCTTATGTTATCGTATCTTATCTTATCATCTTTTGTAATATATTCTATTTTCAAAAATAATATTTTTTAAGCTATTGTGTTTAAGAATCAATAGGATAGCAAAATTAAAATAAACAATCATTGTAATCGAATCGTTAGAAGAGTGTATAACAGCGGCAAGTGTACAATTATAGCGAATCTACCAATATTACGTCTCGCTGATTCCAGCATTCATCACGTACGTGCGATTTGCTTGTTTGAATCCAATCTTGTGGCTTTATTTACATAGTGACGCGAGCGTGTGCTATTGTATTTGCAAAGTTCGTTTCATTTGCAATTAACTTCGCAAAAATCTTAATAAATCGCTCGTTCCTATTTTTAAACAAACTATTTTCTCGATTCTTGAAATTCTCCTGTTAAAAATGTTAAAAATATCTTTCCATTGACGGAAATACCTTTCTTATTCTCTCTAGATAATAAATACAAGGGGAAACGATGTATATTGGAAATTGATTGAATTCAGAGATAAAAAGAACAATGAGAACAACAGCGTTTCATTGGAATTCATCAAAGACAGGCCGCACTGACAGAAGTTCGAACGAGTAACAGAACAAGAAGAAATCACTTGTTTACCAGAAAATAAAAAAAAAATCGGTGCTGTGTCGATTTTTCCATGGCCGCGGGCTAGCCTTAATTCTTGCTCACCCCTGTCGCTCAGGTGGCAGAATCGGTAAACAGAAAAATGAAGTTTACTTCGCGTTGCGGAGCTGTCGGGGGCTCGGAGCTCGTTCAGCGTAACTCGCTAGGGTGAACGGTTACATTTTCCGCTACTTAACGGATTTCATGCTCAAGTATCAAAGAGATCGCGTCCTTGCTCTAATCAGCGCGCATATTAATAGAACGCGACTTTGGTTTTGCAAATTTTCTTAGGAACCTTGCGTGTCTCTATTATTCCGCGTAACATATAACGCTCCAGAAGAAAGTTATTTGAAATATAGTTAAAGAAAGAAAAAAGACAAAAATTTACAAAAATGTTGTGTCTTCCCGATTGTAAGGGAAAAGTTAAGGACGACACGCTTCTGGTCAAGGGATTCGGTCGATCAACGTACAAAGGTTTAATTATACTCGAGCCGTTCTTTTTTTAAATCGACCACGCTCGTCAGGTTTCAGAGCCGTGATTTATCGACCCGAACGAGAATTTCACTCGGCATAAATCATTATCGCGTAAATATTTTCGAAGCCGTTTGATTTTTTGATTTTACGTAATTTTACAGAATCAACGACAGATGGAAGATACTCGTCAACAGGTGTTGTTGAAGGAACCACCGGAAATATCGTGGGAGAACACGCTTGGCGCTCCGGATGGCGTTCCATTTGACGATGACACCAAGGAATTACTCAGAAGATGCATCGATGTATCGACATCCACACCCACCACTCTGCCGCAAATCATTGAGCGAAGCGAGGCGTTTCCTATAAACTTTCCTATTAACACCGTAAGATGTTCCACGCTGAGAGATAGGGGAATTAGCACAAACACCCTTGAGGTTCGGATTATTAAATTTTTCTTACAAACTATCATTTATTTTATAACACTGTCGTAATATTATATTTGTTCCTTTTCAATTCTTATTATTAAATTACGGATGTTTATGCATTCATGGAAGATTAAAGATTTATGGAAAATGCAAAGAATGCAAAAATATATAAAGTATCCGAATTATAGTAATTTTAATAACGTTATAGTATTTAGTGGACGAAACAAATCTCTGCTTATGCTTGCGTTCATAAAAATTTGAATCTGCATAAACATCCGCGGTCTAAATTATTACTTCCATTATATGCAAGATTTTACGAAGCAGATTCAATTGCAGATGAACGCGAATTCGGTTTATCCTGTGATACACGAGGCAATGTTACCATTGTTAGCTCGATGGTTGAAGCATAAACGGCTGTATGGTAGTGCAATCGAGAGAGCCATGTATAAAGATATGGGCTTGGTACAATTCATTCACCGTTTGCTAGAAAAGCGAGCCGTGCACTTCTATGGATCTGATGATCGATGGAAATTAATCGACGGTAAGACAGGCGTGGACGGATGGGAAAATGTTGGCACAGATCACGAGAAAGAACCACTGGTTAGTTATCTGTCTTGTTTGAACATGGTAATTTTTTAGAAGATTACCTAAACATCTTTTAGTTTCATTGAATACAAGAATTTCATTAAAAATAATTATTATTTTGGAAATAACCGTACCCATTGGAATTTTGTTACTAATAGGTGTTAACGAAATGTTTGTCATACGATGAGATCAAATTGTCCGCGATGATGGCGATGTCTTCCCACACAGAATTCATAAACGACGGCTCGCGCGAGAACAGAGGCGTCGTGAGTACTGATCCAGACTCTGTACAGCCGAGAGGAGTCATTATAGGTGTCGTGGGAACAAGGTTTTCTATGTTTATTTAACGCTCATCGTTAATAAAGCTAAATACGCAAAAATATACTTACATATTTGTAGAAGCTCGTATTATTTACGCTTTCTGCCGATTGTTTGCAGATTTGAACGCCCACGCTTTATGGAATACCAGGACATCCTTATTACTCCTCTGCAAAACACTGCCGAGAATGGGTGAGTTGTAAACTTTATCATACAGAATGCACAAATAACTAATCTGTCGTTCATCTTGATTTTAATGTGTTCGTTTTTTAACGTTCTTTTTTGTAAATAATTTCTTTCTCACGTTGATGTTTAACAAGTCTTGTCTATTTGAGTGTTATAGACATTTGATAAAAGTTATAGCATATCTTTAAATTGATCAGGTACTAATAATTATTTGCTTTTTGTTGTGCGAAAAAGTTTTTCCAAAAGATTGTAAAAAAACATCTTGTGCGTGGCAACATAATTCTGCAAAAATAACGAACAAAACTGTAGTTTAAAAAACGCTGTTCCATTACGTTATGGCAAATGCTTATTCCATATTTAAAATGAAAAATGTTTGCATAGCATTTAATAAAGAATTGTGAATACTTGATGATATCTGTATAACAGATACGGGCCGCAAACAGCTGGAAGCTCGGAAGAGATACGTGGGCTGCGAGTTTTGTGGGCCAAATTTTATGGCGAGGAATACCATCCGTTGTACGAGGAGACGCTGAAACGAATTAAATCAAAAGAAAACAGAAGATATCTCTCGTTGATAAGTCAAACAGTCTTCGACATCGAGAATTACATGAAAAGGACACTGCTCACTGTAGAAATCATACTTCTCGAAGCAAATACACGAGCGGAGAAGCAAAACACGACTGCTTTCTTACACGTTGTCGGCTTTGGCCTCGGTTAGTAAGAAAAACTTCAAAATTCAAATTCAAAGTTATTTAACCTCGTGAAATATTTGTAATTCAACGTCATAAGCGTTATAAATTTCCGTAATAAGGAAAAATATTTTCAGGGGTATGGAGACTTACTCAAGAGCAAGAAGTATATTTTTTAAAGACGTTCGAGATCGCCCTTAGGAAAATGAACAAGAAACTGAGATACGTATCCGATATAATGTTCGCGTATTTCCAACAGCGGAAGTGCGGCGACGCTGGAAATGGCGATTATCTCGGAGGTTTGCTACCAATCTCAATTCTCGGCAATTTAGCAGGGACAATTAGTACAAAGAGCATATCATTTTCCAGATATAAGAATTCACTTCGCTCTCAGGGAACCTCATAGCAAACTGTTCAGAGCCTCGGATGCGAATAAACTTCTCGTAGTGACGTACGCGTGGGATGGAAACGCATTGCCAGGTTGTCGAAAAATTTCCATTAATTAAAATCATGTTTGTCATTAATAATAATAATAATAATAATAATAATAACAATAATAATAATAATAATAACAGCTTCGTAATTTTAAGCGTGTTTTCCATTAAAATTATCGTTAAATCTAATTACGCAGAGTGGTTGCTAAAATCAATCGCTTAACTCGTAGGAAACGAATTCTGGAGTGGGCACTTGACATCGAGTGGAGATTCAGCGGCAGCGTGTAGTACTCAGATCGCAGAATTGCATACTTTCAGAATAAATCCTCGAGCATGTGGAGCCAGCTTGCACATTGCATCTGCGCAGCATGGTATTTTGCACATATCGGATTACGCGAAGCTACACCTTGCTTAGGTGAATTATCTTTCATGTTAACTCGTAATTGGTCGATAATCATCGATGATCGGTAAAGGAGTATAACAATAACGAGGATTTACAACTTCTAAATCCAGGAAAGGGCTGGCCCATTGGGCACCGGTCAGCGAAGACCATCACGATCTCCACGTAGTCAAAGAAGTCGTAGCGCAGATGTCGATTGCTTGAAGAAATACACAGAAAGACGAGTCGAGGAGAGAAGACACACAGAGATACCAGACGCGAGCAAGCTCGATCCCTCCAAATGGGTCCCACTACCGAAAAATATCACGCGAATCCAACCAGCGTTGAAAAAAGCGCAACAGTCGTCGAGAGACGAAGAGAAACGACGTTCGGTGTCGAGCGAAACCGAGGAATCCATAGCGGATAGCACAACGGACATGGGTACACCAAAGAAATTGTCTCCTACGAAAGAAGAAGAAACGACGAAGGGAGCCGAAGAAAAGAAAAACGATACGTCCTCGCCAGCCTCGTACAGACAGACGGCCGGCAGAAGTCATAGCGCGGACGTCAGCCACTTAAAGAAAGAGAAACTAGTCGAAGAACGAAGGCATACGGAATGCAGCGACCCCAGAACGATCGCCACGAGGTTGACAGAGCACATTTTCCTAGTCAAAAAGAAACCAATGCCGTGAACGAATCGATTAAAGCCGCGTACACTCGTGATAAATACCGAGGTGTTGCACTAATTGTATTAATCACTAGAGGTTAACTATATTGTCATGAAAATTATATGTACATAGAATAGTAATAATTTAATGTCGGTCGTTGTGTGGATAGAAATGTATATGGCACAACACCAAAAAGAACAAAAAATAATAATGATAATGCAGCTCTCGTTTATTCGGTAAATATAATGCATACGTATAATATGTAAGAGGAATAAGATAAAAAAACAAAACGTTTGATTAACTGACCATTTCTGGCGCTTAAACAAAATGTATCGAGTCTCGACACACTGGATTTCTGATACCAAATACCTTTAGGTGGCTACCGCAAATTAACACCTCAAGGTTCCGCTACGATGCATCCCCGTTCGCAAGGATCAGCAACAGCTGCGAAATCACGAAAAACGCCGCGACCAGATGGATGACGTTCGTCAAGAATCCATCCCCTTGTCCAATACCGCGAATGAACACGGAAAGAAAGCCTTCCGCGACGGAAGCGTGTCACGCGACTGATGGATCACAGCTTAAAAGCGTTAAAAGCGAATCGCCCAAGTGGGAGCCGCTGCGAAAATTCGCGCCAATGGCGTCGAAGACCAGTGCCGAGTCTAGTCCAAGACAAGGTAATCAATATAAGTACGATTCTTACAAGAGGAACTTCAGACTCAAATTTGTTCTGGAAAAAATGTTCTCTCAATTGGATACGACGCCAGGAAGAAATTCAAAGTCTTTATGTATCTTATATGTAAGCGTCGTCAAACTTTAGTCATCATTGAATGATTCGCTCCAATACTTAAACATCTGGCAATGTGTGATTTTTGTAAACTCTAAACGTATTTTATTCATAATCGATTAGTCCTCTGCGGCTGAAATTACAGTTATGTTTATTTTACGTATAGACCCACCATCGCACCAAATTTTATTGAAATGGCGGGGAGACAAGTCTGAAGCTCTTCTTGTTAGAAAAGATACGGAAAAATTTACATTGTTCCAAATGTGGAAAATTAACATAATTAATTGCAGATAAATCGGACTCGAGTCGAGATTCGCCAACGACCAAGCGTTCCCCTGACGCCAATGAACAATCGAAAAGGCTTACCCAACGCATGCGAGATCTGTACGACTTCAAAACAGAAAACGAGTGGCCGAAAAGGGCGATAAATGCTCGACGTGGGAACACGTGGATAAGTAAAAGCAGTAGCGAAGAGGAAAGGACTAATCTATCGGCTCGTAGAAATAGCCAAGATTTGGAGTTCAATGACAGAATGAACATGATCAAGGTAAGCATAAACTATAGAACACATTCCAGTTCTATACATTCTTATTGTATTCTTATTGAAAATGTTACAGCTGAAGGATACGAAGGTACAGTCTGACCACCAAGAACCCAAACGACCAAGGACTCCAAAGAAAGATGGACCACATCCAAGTACTTCCTCCGACATTTACAACAGCGAGTACGAGGAACGTTTAAGAAAGTTCAACGAGAGACTCCGATACAGCGAAGATCTAGGTTTGGCGAAGCCAAAGATCAAGGAAAGACGAACCTACTCCGATGACTATGACGAAAAAGCTCGTCGTGCATCCACCCGATCAAATACAGGAAGCTCGATGCGCTCGACGCGGACAGATTCGATTCGACTGACGCGTGCTGAAGGTTCGATTCGATCGGTGAGATCGACACGCTCGGAAGATTCACCAAGAAGTCGATTTCAAGCCGAGAAGAAGAGGCCTTCGGACGCTAGTACCAAATCCAGGGGAAGTTACGCTGAAGTAGCTCCTGTAACTCCTACGAGAAAAGAGTCTCGCCCGAGCGACGCGAGTTACGTTAGCGTGGCCAACTATTCGGCTAAAAGAGCAAGCGTGGACTGCAAGAGCAGCAGACAAATGGTGGAACTTCCGCCACGAAGAGCTTTCAGTCAAACGGAAGAGAGACCAGCGACGCCTGTTCCGCCGATAGAATGGAACGACGATCGTTACGCGGCTGCTCGTCTCAAACAGACCTCCGAACGCCAGAACAGGGACAGTACAAGATATAAAGTGTACCTGACGTAAGATGGGTGGAGAAATGGTTATTTTTGACTAACACGATGAATAAGTAGAATCTTCGTCGATGTATCGAGGACGTTTTTGAAAAATTCGATTCCTCAGTGAATTCTCTTCGACAGAACTGATTACTTGTGGGAAGTTATAGATATAAAAATGTTGTGAGAGAGTTAATCGAAGGTAGACGAGATATAAAAAGATACGTGAGTTTGATAAATTTACGTTCAATAATTTATTTCGTCAGCCCGTGGTCGTTAGTAAGACAGTTGTTCTAATCAAATGTTACACATGTACTCGTTGAAAGTTCACCAGCACCTGAAATTCTCCCCTTTGCCACAATTCGGTGTCAAATTTTTGAATATGTGTGCCGTATGCCGGAAATGGTGTTTTATATATGGAAGATTCTTGTAAGAGTATAATTTATGACGATATCGTCGAACGGTATGCAACCATTCAATCATGATTTTGAAAGGAATCGATATCTTTTATGAAGTTTCAAATGAAATTGATTTCCAATAATTATTGTACGACGTTGAAAAACATTACATTACTTCATGTACGATCGCGACAGAATGTAAAACGTAAAAGAAAAGTGTACCTAATGCCGTACAAGTAATATGTAATACGATTTAACTAATAAAATATTCTTTAAAAAAAAAGATGACATCTCAATCATCTTGATTTTACACGAAGAAACATCACTATCCTTCGTATCTTAAACTCACGGTACTATCAAAACAACTTATCCTAGACTAGATTGCACTTAAAAAACATACTTACAATTTTGTAACTTATGATCCTATCCCGAATAACAAACCCGTAAATCAAACCATAAGCGAACAAATAAATTAAGTCTAATTTATCGAAATCGAAGTTATCTCTTAAAATTACGGGCTTTCAAACATATCGATCGATTACCTGCAAGAACAGTTTCAATTGATGAAAGAAAGCTATTTTCAAAAGTTCATACGATCGTCCATCTTATTTTCGCTCGATATTTCGAAAATCGCTACGAAATCCTGCACTGGAGTCTTTAACGAACATCTTTACCCTCTTCCTTGTGGGTATCCCGTGCACCGAGGACGTCAAAGATTTACAATCTCTGCTTTGTCCGGATAACTGTTCCTCTTCCTCTTTCTCGATTTTTGGCCTCTTCTGGCCGGAATTTACCGCACTTCCGCTAATAGTGGACGCGCTACTCGTTACAGAAACACTCGGCGAACAATTTGTTAGAATACTCGAGCTAGTTACGACCTGAGCGTTTATTTGAGGCGACTTTGGAAAGGTGGAAGATCGCGAACCAGACAAAGATCGCGTCAAACTTCCATTGGTCAACGCGGTTGGCGGAAGAGGATTTTGTGCAACGACCGTTGACGGTGTCATGCTTCTTTTGCACGCAGCATTTGTTATGCTGTGACCAGAAGGCGCGATCATTAACAAATTGTTTCCGTTCTTATCACACACTACGTGAGATATCGGATGCTGTAGTTGTTTTTGGCTACTGAAGCTCGTTCTATACGTGTGGTTCTCGCTTGTATGCTTCTCCTGCTTCAAGTATGATGTCGAGGATTTTACGAGATAGCCCGTTGAATTGTGAGTGGCAAGATTGGGCTCGCATTTAATCCGAACCTCGTGTTGCGTCACTTCGTTTCGTTCTTGCGCCTTTTGCCATTCTAGAACGTTGCTTAGCAGTCGTATGTACCTAGAAAATATGGAGTTTTAGATCATGGAGTAAATATTATTGTTATTACTATAATAGTAAATATTGATACTATTTATGGAAAATGTATGTTACTATTTATGTAGCACATAGAACGTAAAATCTCAGATTGAAGCACATAGGTCTATAATAGCGAGCAATTTTCGAGATCTCTCACTTCGAACACGAAAAATAACACAATTTATGCTTGTGCTTGCACTATCTTTAACAATTAATTTGTTAGGCTGTTAAGTCGCTATAAACAAAAAATAAGTTTCATTGTTCATATGTGACATTGTAACATAGTATAAAAGGATATGTACATATATCATTGTGCATTCATAGTGCAACAATCAGCGATATAAATTATTTATTGTTAAAATTTACCGAATCGCCATTCGCAAGATCTCATTCTTGGATAGTTTCTTATCCGGTGGATGAGTAGGCACCAATTTTCGAAGCTCGGCAAAGGCTCCACTAACATTCTGTTGTCTCCAACGTTCACGGCTGTTCGTGAATAACTTTCGAACTCCCAAAGTCCCTACACGCGAAGTTGGTGAACCGAGGTGACCACTGCCGGAAGACGAAATGCCGTCTAGCTATGAAATTATTAGGAATTTTAAGGATCATCGGAATACAATTTTTCAATCGTATACATTTATAAATAGATTATGAGTATTTATATAAATTCATATTTTTATTAGAATTTCAATCAATAAATGGAATCTACACAGAGATTTCTGTCACTCGTTAAATATAATAGCTAGTATTATACTTTGAATATTTTATATGTTTTTGCATATTACATGCATTCTGTTAATTTTTGCGTCTACAAATTTCCCATAAATGCATAAACAATCCGCAGTCTATTTATAAGAATTCTACTGTCACGCGTTTATATCGGCGATTAACCTATTAAAGACCAAACAGTATATAAATTACCATAATTTTATAAACGCTCCAATTTCTTTAAATTTCATAAAGTTACGTAGAATATCTGGGTAGAGAAGATAGCGAGGAAAAAAATATTAAATAAATTCTTGGAACGCCACAACGTTGAAAAGCAGTCTTTGATACAGTAAACTGATTGAAAGAGAAACTACGTTATCACAACGTTGGCCCATAGTTTAATGAGTTAAACTATCGAGCGATTTGTCAGCGTAATTCGCAATTAAGATCAATTAGAATTTCTGCTCACGGAATTGTTGCGATCTCGCCTTTTCTTGCCTTGGTCCTCTTCCTCATCGGTGTCATGGGAATAAAATTCATCCGAGAGCGTCGCTTCCTCCTCCGTGTCTCTCGACGTGCCAGAAGAATCGACGACTTCCTCCGCGAGTTCTCCTTCGCCGGACAATATTGACTCCGCTGGAGAACCGTTCTCCGTGTCCACCGTTCCTCCAGCGCAGCCATTGTACGTCAGCATCGACTGCAATTTATTAATTAGACGTCTCGACTTCACTCGAATCATTCGTTGCAAGTTTTAACGCTACACCTTCCAACGATCATACGGTGGCTTCTATTAAACGTTCAGGTGGATTGCTTTGACCTCTTAATGTTTTTTCGTGACTTTTCTACACGCCTGACTAGAACAAACGATAGATGACAAAAGTCGCGGGAAATCTGGATAAATTATCGCGCACGAAATTAGACTACATAGGCGCCAACAGGATACTCCTATCGCGATCTCCCTCCGCGCTTTCGTCCCTGACATTCAATAGATCTACGTCCGTGCATGGATGAGTTATTCTGTTGCACGAATCAAAGAGTTTATTTATTCCGTGAGGAAGAAATAATTGTTTAGTCATTTTTATGGGCAGCTTCCATAGGTTTTCGAACACGAAGATACACTTATGTGCAAAAGTATCGGAAAATATCCATAGAATTTAGGAACTGTCGAGTACACAGAACTTCGTTTATGTTAACTCGTCGAGGACAGATAGTTTGTATAACCGATAGGAGCTCAATAAATAGAAGTTCACGTTCAACCGACATGTGTTCGTTTGATCAGACACTAACTAAAATTTTGTTGCAATAAATGGAGCTCGTGTAAGGAAAGATCTACTAGATTGATGTTAAATCAAAAAAGAATACATATATGTTGACTATTGAGTAGTTTGTACGATGTCTTGCGTGATTGTAACACTTACACGTAAACTTTTTAACTCGATAACACTACACTCTCTTGATAAAAGTTGAAAATTATTAACACGAGATATTAATAATTTTTACACCACAGTAGACCTTACCATGTCTAAAGTTTAAAATCTAACTTCATTTACTTTCATGTAGACACGGCTAGTTTTGTAAAACGTTGATAGAACTTTCTCTTTATAAAACGGATTACGACGAGTCGTGGACACTTTGTCGGCAAATTTTCCAAGGTTACTGTCGTAGCTGATGTTAAACCGACTGACGAGTCCAGACGGGCAGAATTAACTAATAGAAAGTGCAGTACAACCCCCGAGAAAATGAATTTTAGGAAGGCGGAGCGCAGGCCTCATGGGTGGAGCTCCTCTCTGGACCGTCCCATACTGTTCCATGCGTATCCAGTATCCCTCCAAACACCCTTAGGTCGTTGTTAGATCCCTAGGTATCAGACGAATACGATGAAAATAAAAAATATCGATTACTCCTGGTCCAGTATGAAAAATATTACAGTAACAAGTATTCTCAATATTTCTCTAAATATTTCTCTAAATACAGTCATAATATAAATACGATTCAATGCGATAAAGGATTTATAACTTAATTTTAAATAGCGCAAGATATAATCATTTCTTTGTTTATGTATTATTATAAATATTACTTATTATATCTTTTATTTTACTTACGTAAAATTGTGTAGTTGTATACAATTTTTGAAATTATATAAATTATGGGTTACGAATATTTAAATATTTTACGCGTAATATTTAAGAGCCTTCTGTATTCTCGTACATATTATCCAATTATTTTGATATCCAAATAGTCCGCTACCCGAACCGTTACTGGCAACTCTCTTTTATTGTAGATATGTAATATTTTCGTACGAAGTGTGTATTTTTTCCTCTGTACGAGCAGATGAATCCTGATAATAACAATTTGGTATGAAACTAATAGCACACAGTTAAACAATAGTGAGTGAGTAAAAAAGATATTGATATCTAATTCTTGATATCAAAACCAAATATTATATGAAACAATTAAAAGCTGGAAAACATAGCAAAATTAGTTGAAACGCATATGAGTGAGTTACAATTTTTAACTTACTTACATTGAAAATTCTGTATAATTTAATAGCCAAAAGTATAAGATCCTTAAATATTCTAAAAAAAATTTGTTTTTACCTCTACTTGAATAAATGAAGTTTACTATCGGAAAATTTCATTTTTCGGACACTTATACCTTCCTTCCTAACAATATCTTTACTTTGCAAAGTTTCTACCTCCCAAGTTCCCAAACAATTAGATTCTTATTAGCCGAGCCCCGCAAAGTCAACGGGGGACAGGGAGGTGTAAAAAAAAAAGGGAGCGTTGTTTAATACACATTAGGGGTTGAGAAGCCCTAGCCGTTGTCAAGTGGCCACCAGTCACGAACTGTTTTATTGTGACACCTCCGGAGGGTGCTACAGATTTTCCAGCGGGACGAATCCGGAGGGTGTCATCGTGCGATCCCGATTAAATGATTAAATCTGCAATCGTGATCATTCGAGCGCTATTACCGTCCTATCTGCGTGGGAGCTAACTATAATTTCGCTTAGACTCACTGTCAATATGATCATAGAAAACAGTTGTTTGCAACGAAACAGCTATATAATAAATTATTGAATAGAGATAGTCATTGTTAAATGGTGGATGAACATGCGAATTCTGATGCATTTAAAGGAAATTTAAACATGCAAAAATGCATAGTACGCATATGAAAAATACAATATTCGTTATAATAAAGTAAATATACGAAGTGCATGAATATCCGCAGTACAGCCATTACGTTATTGTGTCAAGAATGTCAGATAATTGTATAATTTGATAGAATTGATTCATTAGACGAATGTTTATTAAATGAACTGAAGCACGAAGTGACGAAAGAATAATATATCATTATTTTACGTATCCTAATGCTGTTGAAAAAGAACGATAGTATTTTTAAGCTTTACAGCGTGTTTGAGTGATTCGAGGAGAAAATGAAGTTCAGTATGCGTTTGATAACGTTGGCGATTAGATAAGGCACGAGTCGATGTTATTTATCGTTTAATTGTATGAGAAGCATGAGACATCTTCGAAACAGATGTTAATGGGATGAAACAGGAAGAAGGTGGAGAGAGATTTAGTCACAAGTCTCTATACACATGACGCACCGATAACGAAAGAACGATTTCATACAAAACTCTTCTTTCTTCATTGTTGTTGAATTAGACGACAGAACAAAGAACTCATTGCAGCTTGCTTCTGCAATTTCTGAATTTTCATATACGCAAAATGTAAAAAGGAGAGGAAATGAAATGTTAGTCATGATTTAAACATATCTGAACTTTGCTAAATACGAAAACAATGTTATGAGAGTGATTTAAAAGCGTATATCTTTTAACGCCACTATTAGAATCCCGCTTTTTAACTGTATCGACACCTTAATCTGAAAATAAAAGGCGTATAAGCGACACGTGCGTCACCCTTGAATGCAGTCGCGTGCCTTATTCGTAAAGTTCGAGGGGTAATTTTTTTTTTCATTCTTCGTTAATCCATTATTGCGGCCGCGTATGGTCTGTGATACTGGTCCAACAGAGAAGTGTGGAGAAATATGAATAAATAACGTCGATACGTATCTTTATACACGATGAATTCGTTTCTAGGAAAGTTTGTTGCGCGTAACATTTTGTATAGGAACCCGTATACAACGAAGATGAAAAATGAGAAAATATAAATTATATTCGAATTTCGCGTAATTTATGGCTATATAAAGCTCATACGTCTATCGATAAATTCCCATCAAACTTATAAAAGCACCCTAAAAAAAGCAGCAACTATGGTACAGTTAGAAAATGTCGTATGGGGTGAGTTTTGTAGCGGTTTCCCACAGGTTTAGCGACAATACAGCTCAATTTGTGCGTGCCAACGAATACGAATTAGGTATTAGAATTATTTCCCGTGAAATATACTCTCTGTGGCCATGGAACATCGATAAAATCGCAACCACGTATACATGCATCAAAAATTTTCTGAAAGAAAATCATAAACTAATATTTTCCATTGGACCTATGAACCTTTTCGATGTTACGAAATGTGTTCTTAAAAATTACTATGCAACTTATTAGTTTCGTAAAGATTATTAATCCTTTAACAATGGTTAACAAATTAATATCACCGTGCGACTGTCTTTGCTTCCATTATAGAAGGATGCAAAATGTAAGAATACACAGATTTATAAATATGAAAATGCTATTGACGATCATGTTCCGAATTAGATACGAATTATTAACAGAGACCGATATCTGAAATCGGTGAACTAGCATGGAAAAGCTACCCAGGAATGGTATATGGTCGAGTACGTAGAAGAATTATCATTGGCAGGCTGTGCCAATAGAAAAGAGGCGTGTCGCCGGGTTTGCGCAGTGTCCCATGAAACGTCAACGCGTTCAAATAGGATACCCATACCAAACTGAGCCGCAGGAGCACAACGTCAGGGGTGGAAAGAGGACACGAAGGGCACGGGGATGAAATCAATTTTCGTTATCGCCGTCAACCAGTCGCCCCATATTAATTCCATTATTAGTGTTTGTTTTCCACGTGTGTATTCTACCAGACGATAATTGTAGATTCGTTCTGAAATTATCCAAATTCTTGTACGATACAAGAACGCGAAAAATTAGTCATTCATCGCACTTTCCTACTAAAACAAGGATACGGAGTAAATAAATTTTCAATTTGATTAACTGCACATTTATATATAGCGCTTTCTACGCATAGCAATTTATAGCATAGCGATATTACTACATTTTGAAAAAGTAATTTGCTTTTGATTGTAATTTTGAGGTAGTTTTTATTGACTTGTTCGAGTTATTGGAAGTGCATTCTTATTGAACAGCTCTTTCATTTCACTTTATAAAACACGCATGATCCGAATGAATCAACAGATTTATAATAAAATAATTAGAATATAAAAGCAATGGAAAGCGTTCAAGTTATACTTGATATCAGGAAATGTCCGAATATTTACTTATAGTTGGTAGTATACATAACAATTAACACATCATAATTAATACATGTCGTATACCGTAACTCCTTTTAATCCATTAAATAACAACGTAAATTTATTGAAGTATACTACAAACAGTAGCAAAGTGTCATCAAATGCGATTTAGATAATTCTATCGTCCAGTCGATTTTTCATTATAACATATGGGTATATAACAAAAAACTACTTATATAGCTTTTCATAATTTGCTTAAACTTTCTGTAATTATATCTTCTAAAAATACGAAAGCCTGTTTTTTCGTTGAAGTCTCGAGTCTCTGTTGTTACAAGAAAAGACAGATAAGATATCCTTTGGTAATATTCCGAGATGAGTATCGAGCAAGGACGTCCGCAATACAAGAACGACGTGTGGTGGGCGAATTCTCTTCAAAAAGTCATTGAAGCCACGGAGGCTGCGCGAAGCACGAGTGTTCGGTGCTGATAAGGGATGCTCCGCCCTCGAAACCCCTAGAATCGTCCTCTCGCTACCCCTCAGCCATGGAATGGCAGGGTCAAGTTGTCGGGAGTCTCTTGCATCGACATGAAGTATTAATCTGACGGATTAGGAGGAGAGATAGGACGGAGATTAATTTTTAAGATGTTGAAAGACGTAAAGGATTACCCTGGGACGTTTAATTAGGACTGGTTCGGTCACGCTACCGTCTTTTATACGAAGAAAGCAAGTTTGTTACCAAGCTTTTTACTACTTTTAATTGAGCGTGTTTTTTTAAGCGAAAATGAATAAAAGAGTTATAGCGATCGATACTATTACTTTTACTAGATTTATACTGTTATATATACTGGATACTATTACTGAATTTTTTTATTGAAAATATAAATAATCTGTACAATCTGGTCGAAATTAATATCATTGAAAGTAGGAAAGTGGTAATAACGTTGGTTGATAAACGATTCGATTTGCATTCGTCCGATGCAATGGAATAACGGTAATAAGTTAAAACGTATTACATTATAGTATATAAAGTCAGTGAAGCAGTGACAAACAGTTTAGGATGATTTATCCACGGTAATACCCAATTTATATGATTAACTTTACTCGACGCTCGAAGCTTGTGTATCATGATAACGTAGTATACAATGATAATTGTTCAGAAAAAAGTTCCAATACTTAAGAAAACAAGTTATTTGAAAATGAACGATATCGATCGGAATTACGTTGCCAATTGAAGATAAAATATAATACAACAAAGTGGTTTTGTCGACTAATAAAAAAAAAAAAAAAATAGAATATCTCACTATTCGTTGACGTAATAAATATACGATTCTAATCTATACGTATATCACATAATATATATAATCTATATAATATATATAAAAAATATAGTCCGCATTAGAAATATATACATACAGTTTCTTCGGAAAGTAAATTAAAGATTTTACATTTAAACTTTTAGCAGGAGCGTAAACTTACTTCCCGGGGCGACTGTATGTACATATGTGTGTATGTGTGATTGTAGAATTATAACGATCTAAAAACGTCAAAGGATGTTAAAAAGCGTCTGTGTTAATTGCAATTAATAATTCGTTAACCACCTTCGTATCACTATCATTCGTATCACATGTATCTTTAACGTAAACGCATAGCTTTAATACATTAAAATATAATTAGGCTGCAATATATTACAATACTATATTTTGAGTATTTTATATATCTCTGCATAGTATGCGTACATTCTGTGCATTTTTACACCTCCAAATTTCCTATAAATACATAAAAGTCTGCAGTCTAATTATGATGATTCTGAATTTTGGATTATTTATATCGCGATTTAAAAGATGTTCCATTTAGAGTTACTAACGTATAAATACATTAACTATCACAAATATAACGTCACATTCATAACCACCAGTTAAATGATACGGTGAAAAGAGAAGAATACTGTCGCGTTATTGCCATTGTAACAAGGGTCTGTCCTCATACTTCGGTTCGCTTTTAAACTTACAACATATTTACAAGCAAGCATTTTCAGCGGCTGTTCTCGTCGCAAGATCACAATACTGTCTTTTCCTCATACCGATTCATCGTGCTGTCAGTGAAACGCAAATATAAGGATGAGCAAAGGCACCGCTATGATGCATAACAAATAAATAGACGTTCTAGGTTCGCACGTGGAGACAACCACGTATTCTTCGTTCCATTGTGAGTCATTGCCACTCAATGGCAACTCTAAGACCGTCCTCTCGTTACTGAAGATTTTGAAAGGCAATGAACACTCTGTCGTGCTGTTCTTACAGGCGTGTACTGGATTCGAGATATTGTAGAGGGTCTTCAGCAGGTCGAAACGTACTCGTAAATAATTCGGCTGAATCTCGTTTTCAGAATTGAAGACGAAGAAATAATATCCGTTCGTAGGTACTCTGAAAAGTAGATTAAACGTTGATAACGATAAAATTTTAACAGACAAGTAAAGATAGAATCATCCGAAATATCCGATTAATTCCACAGACACTTGATAATTTCATACACATTTAACAATAGCAATCGCATTCTCGCGATAAAATAATCCAGACATTGTAATCCATTTGAGTCAAATAATTCCTCAGCAACGAATGTAAATTTGTCGTCACGTATGTTCATAAACATTTTTTGTTCAAAATACAGTTAAAGTATAATACTGAAACGAAAAAAATTCCCTCAAGATTGTTAAATAATTTATTGATATGCCATAAACCGCACGATATCGCACATTCTAATCGTATATTTGGTATTCTTACAGGAATACTTTGCATTTAGGAGCACTTAAATTTTCTTAAGTCTTAGAATTATGCATTCTTGAACCTATGTGCCCCTTCGTATCACATAGCAGCACTCTTAAATTCCCTTAAGGTTTTCAAATTACTTAAACTTAGAATTTTTGCATTTCCTCAAATCTTTAAGTTTCCTAGTTTCGTTTAATCATCCAATAATATCTTTATATCTTTCTTCAACGTTCCATCTACGTACTTAAAGTTCTTTTCTCTTAGGTCTTAAATCATTAAACGGAATCTAAAATCTTGGAATCTGGATTCTTAGAACTCTTTAAACAGTTTTACTACTTATTATCAAAAAGCTTCTATACTATCTAATGTCTGTAGAGTTATGGAATATAAAATGAACATTTTTCTCTTTTCTATCTTCCTACTCGTGTATTACTCATTATCGAAACGTAAAAAACTTAATAGAAATTATACTTCTATCAATATTTCTGAATTATTGATAACACGCAAAAATGATCGGAATTCATAATTTTTATATAAAAATAACCAATTGTTTTAGTCTTCGAGGAGGCCTCTCTGTTGCTAAAAGAAATCGTCACGTTATCTAAATGTCTGTTTACCTTTGAAATCTTATTTCTGCTATCATTTTAAGTATTCATAAATATTTATAACGGTTTACACGCAATATACCTGTATGTAACCGTGTTAGCGAACGAGGCGGTCAAATGTTCGCTTTCGTGTTTCGGCATACAATATCGATGTGGTGTTAAAGGTAAATTCAGAATCAGTCCTTTGCAATCCAAAAGCCGTTCCTCGGAGCTACTAAACGAGCTCCAAAATTCGGAATTACTTCTGTCGTTCAACGCCGTCTCGTTCACGGTACCCCTGTCCTCGGCTATGCCATCTGGATGCAATGTATCCTGACGTAACAGAAATTATAACAATTATAACAATTATATAATAATGCAGCTTTTAAAAGAAATACTTAATCGTAACAATATTTTATCCATTGTACCTCCTATATTAATTCTATATGAAACGACTTTCATTAATTCATACCCTGCTTATAAGCAGACACCTTTCCTCTAATGCTTCCATAATCTTTAATCGTTTCTTTCTATTTGACGTAACGCGATTGAACGATACTTATCAAACAAAGATTCATCTCTCTTATTGTTCCTGAGTTGAATCCGCGACAAATATTAACATTGCCTCGAAAATACCCTGATAAGAAAACTCTCGTACATTCTTCGTTAAATCCACGTGAATAAGTTGCAAACACCGCGAATAATTATGTTGACCTACTAATTTTTAATGAGGACAATACGAGCATCTGACCGTGTCTATCTCTGCACGATAAAATGTCGATTACGATCTATTAAATTGGACCGCTATCGCTGACGTATTTAACGTCGAGTTATTTACCGAATGAAATTGACATCGTGTGATAATCATCCGATCGAATTAGATTTAATCTGAACATAAGTCAACGATTAAACATCTCGTGGTAGCAGCATCGTCCTCCACCTTAAATCTCATTTCGAAACCTTATCGCGCATAATATTACATGCAACTGTTTTTTATCACTAGCTCGATGGAAATTTGCCGCTGTTAATTTATGTCCACGGAAAATTTTCTACAATCTTCCATGCTTCTACCTCAAATTCTTTGGAGTTACGTTTATCCTTTTAGTGATAATATCTTAAATACACACTGTCATAGATATAAGTATTTGGATACTAATTCGTTAAAAGACTGTGGAGGTTTATGAAAATCCATATCTTTATGAACATGACTAAAGAAATAGAACTTAGAAATTTTGTATCACCTTCTAAGTATTAGAAAGAGTATTCCACTTTGAATATTTGATATATTTTTACACATTGTATGCATTTCTGTACTTTTTAAGTTCATATAAATGCATAAATATTCGCAATCAACTTATATTTAGTAGAAACTTCAAGAAATTTTATTGTACTTATTCTTTTACATTATGAGGGAAACATAATGTGAATAAAATAATAAATTTATAATAAAAATAAAAAGTATTCAATTTGTACTAAATATCAGTAGGTATACAAATACTTATGGTCGACAAGGTACATAGAAAGAAGTCATTTTACCTCCTCGATAGCAGCATCGTCATCTTCATCTTCCTCCGTTAATTCCGTATGAAGAGGCGAAGACAGAATCAAGTCTCTTCGTCTTCTACGTTTCTCAGCATCCGAAAGTGTCTGATCGTTCATCGTCTTGTTCACTGCCTGCCATAGAGCTTCTCCCTCAGCACCCTTCTTCTCAATTTCAACCATCAGTTTTTTCAGTATCTTTTTACCCCGATAACCCAAAGAATTGACTTTTTCCAACACATCTCGAAGCACTTCTGCGGATGAAGCTTCCGCTTTTTCGATCTTCTCTCCAGGATTTACTGTCGTCTTCTCTTTGCTCGTCTGACTTTGCAGAAGATTTCCACGCCGGAGTTTTCGGTGTTTTTCTATCAATTCTCTTGTGTCGTTCATAACACTCACTACATTTTTCTTCATCAAGACTTCTTCAAAAGTTTTCATGAACATATTTTCCATCTGTTTGTTCCTAGTTTTCTGTGAATCATCATGGGGATATTGAGTAGGCGGCTTCTCGATGTTATCTGTTTCCACGAAGGTTCCTTCGTAATGGTGATGAGGGTTCTCCTTCTGCTTCTTTTTCGTGTCGAGCGTTTTGGCGAATAGTTCCGTGAGTATCACTTTCATAGCTTTGGCATCCAACTCGTGACTGTTGTAATGGTGTGTTATGGTGTTCATCGTGTGCTTCGAGCTGTTTAAAGCGTTAGCATGGTCCTTGTGATGAAACTGTATACCCTGCTGCACTCTCTTCATTTTCTCTGGCTCATTGCTAGGACTTTCACTCTATGAAACGTACATGAAATTTACATCGTTTTCGTTTTACATCCTGATAACATCGTGCTAATACAATATACGAGAATTACCTCAAGCGAACCATTCACTGTAAGGAAACCGGTCTCTTTAGCAACTTCCAGGAGTTCCTCCAATTCTTCGCTGCTATCGTCACCAATGAAGGCACATTCATGAAGATGTTTGTGACCGCGGATCATGGTTAAAGAAGCACCAGGCCACCTACCATAAAACCCATAAATTTTTACCTTTTATCGATACTTCCTCAATTTTATGCTTTACTTCAACTTCTTTTCACTTTTACATCAATACTACCTTACACAAGTGGATACAGTAACGCTACTACCACGAAGAAGATAGAAGCCCCAATATTCTTTCATGTCGTCCTCTAAAATCAAATGTCTTGTCATAGAAACGGGTAGAAACTCGTTTTCCATTTTTGGTTCATCATTCATCAGATAGGCGTTAAACGTGGTATTAACTTTAATGACTTGACTCTGCGAAGAATTTTTTCTCGATAATCGCATTATACTTAACAATGTTACGATGAGCCGTGGGATTAGAACATAATAAAAATATGCCTAGAGATAAAATGAGAATGTACTTACTTGACACCACGTGGTAGATACTTTCGCGTCGATAAGCCTTTGATCGGAAACGGTTAATGGATACAGTTGCTCGCAATAAACACGATATCGCAAGTATATCGGCCCAGCCACCAATACCGCAGGAAGAAACATTCCCAGTAAGCATAATCGAAATAATCTCAGAGGCACCTTGTACTGAGACCTACGAGGCTGCCAGTCTCTTGGACGAGCACCGTCCTCTACGAATTGTATAACTTTCATGAGAATCTTTCAGTTCAATGATTACTCAAAATTAATTATAGAAACGAATGATAATGAGTAAAATGATTAGTTACAAGAGTAATTGAAAGTTTCAATTTTATTATATCAGGCATACTTTATTTTCATTTTGCCAAAAATATTTAAGAATATATTCGATATAAATGTAATATAGTTTGACTGTAAAGGATAAATACATAATTAATTCGCAGAAGATGCTCGTTTATTTACTTATTACGTTACATAAATATTCACGCTAAATTACGCAACAGAATTATTTGTCGATCTTCTTTGTTAGATGATAAGATAGATAAGATCTTTGTTAGATGAAAGATAAAATTATGCGAGTCAGCCATGTTATTTTTGAAACTCTACACTCAAAATAAGCTACATAAATTTCATTTATGTCTGTTCGTTATTTAGAAATTTAAAATGGTGTAATCGCTTCTAGTTTTAGCGACTCGTGATTGTGAAGATCGTGACGTAATTACGTGAAGACACATTAATTAATAAAATTTCTTCTTTGTCGACCTTATGTTTCTCGTTTGGAAAAGATTAGTTAAGTTTATTTTCTGAGACTTTGTTGAAACAACTATAAAATATTTTATAACATTTTATAGACTTGTCTTAACAATCATACAATTGATAATCGTAGGAATAAGTGGGAAATTTTCCTTAGAAACGAAAGTTTTTATTTTGGTACGGAGTCACGAGTAACATCAATCCAGGATATTTTGAATCGCTATCTTGTTGACACAGTCTGTAGTAACAAAGTACGTATATTTTGGATTGAGATACATTCACGATAAGTAATAATCAATAATGACGACATACATTCGTATCGTACAAAGACTTGTAACATCTATGGAATCATTCCTTTTGAGGAGGATTTTTAAACTATTCTATTAATATTTTTTAATTAACGCTTATAAATTATGAATGAAAAATATCAAATCAATTGAAACTTATAAAACTAAAATCAAGTAAAAGTTATAACAACTTAGTAATTGTGATTAAATAGGTTAGGGGTTAGGTCTTATGTCTGCGATCGAATGCGCAAGGTTATCAAACTAGCAGTCTTCCGAACGTCAAACGATATATATATATATATATATATATATATATATATACATATATATATATATATATATATATATATATATATATATATATATATATATATATATATATATATATATATGTATGTATTTATTAAATTCGATAAGTGCAAGAGCAATAACTTTATCGATTTGCTTTGAACCTAGCAAAAGTAATAACTCAAACCTATAATATTACCATGATTATTATTTTCTGAACATATGCGCTATTGATTTCTGCAATCTTATACATCTACAAATATGCATGTTTTAAACAAATATATGTAAGTATAAAGTGATTCTAACTCCAAAAATATAGCTGCCGATAATGCATTTTATCTCAAAATCCATTTTCTTTCATAAAATATTTTTTATAACAAAACTATATTAACTTTATTGAGTAAAAATAACGACAATGTTTTTATCTATTCTATAAATAGATAAATATGGAATTAAGTGTTTAAGTACTTTATTATAGCTCCTACAATATATAACACTATTTATTCAATCAATATCAATGACATACGAATGTTGTATATTTGAGTTATCTATTGGAACTTTGAAAACAGAAAAAGACACAAAATTCGATAAAATCATTATCATTTCGGTACACTGAACGATAAAAGATACCAGTGCTCTTATTTAACGACATTTAAATCAGTTTAATCACTCCAATTGTTCCCAATTTACCATGATGCATATAAATGCATAAAATATATACATATAAAAACCTTTATATAGGTGCGCTAAGATAAAAATTTAAAAATAAGATACTTATATCTTGCGCGAGAAGAAAGATTATTTACAGTGCTATTATGATCGCTATTATGAGCTACATTAAAGAAGAATATGCACGATTAAAGAATGAATGTGTTACATTTCGTTTCAAAGGGCAATACATTTCTTGGCTACTTACAGTGGCTTAAGTAAATACTATCATTACATAATTAGTTAATTCATCTATCAATGCTAATACGATTTTGATAGGCCGTGTTTAAAGCTCTACACTCGATTATAGTATGTATATACATATATGATGCATGTATGCTTTGCAATGCACACATTTCTTAATACCACGTGGTAAAGGAAAAGAATGGAAAGAGAGAATATCATCGCAAAAAGATTAGTAGCTAAAACACGCACTTCACTTTGACTTAATATTTTGCTCAAAAATAGTTAAAATGTATACATATGCGTGATAAATTATTTATTTTAAAACAACGCAATTTATGGAATCAAAACGGGTTATGAAGAAGAAGAACATGAATAGCGATTATCGCTTTACTATTACATCTTCGAAATGATTGATGAAATATACGAACAAAATAAAGCATACCAAGTATATCTATTTTTAATGGCGTCGTTGGCATTCTCCTAGTAGAAACGCGGTATAGACACTCAGAATCACTATTTTCACACGTGGATAGTATTAAAAGCAATAACAGAAACAAACACACATTATATACGTTGATGATTCATTAACAAAAATATATAATACGTAGTTTGTAAAGAACAGCAATTCTTTTTAAATAAAAATAATCCTTTTTCCAAATTTTTTATTGATTACTACAATTAAAAAGAATGTTTAAATTACTTCTCTTTTTAAAAAAGTTATTAACTTTATTTCCACTGACATTTACAATAAATGTATAATTCATTAAATGAATACATTATATTTATGCAAACGGGAAATTACGTATGTAAATATACGATGCGTATCGTCTGCTGTCAACAGATCGACTGAATCAGTGAACGAATATGTCATGTTTTGTATCAGTATCTTATCAAATTTTACTGTGCTCTGGATAAGCTACGATCTATACATCTATTTGCACAAAATCATGGCACTATCGTTATCCATCTTTGCCATCAAAATATTGCAGTTATCTAAAGTATGGTAAACATGACCATATGGCACCAAAAGCACACATACGTACATAATTTTCCTTTTTTCCTCAGTTGATGCGAAACTACAAAATACTAAATTACCTAAAAAGTAATATTTGCGCAAAAAATTAATTTTTTAATTTTAAAATATAAAGCTATCACATTTTTTCCAAAATACTACTTACTTCTTCAGTAAATGTATAAATTTTGTTTAAAAGAAATATTTAATATAACATACTTTTATACACAATTCTATACACAAAAAGATAATACAAAAATGCTATATTTACTTGCATGTGTAGGTATAACATTATTTATGATAAATATTATTTGCGACGAGAATCGGATTGCCTATTTTTATCATCATTTGATTTATGTGATCTTTCTCCTCTTCGTCGCTTATTAAGAGGATTTCGAGGATCATAAATTTCAAACCAATCATCGTCTTTTGTACTTGCATCTTTGGCAAGAACAGGTGCTTTTTCTTCACAATGTAATGCATGTATCATCCAAGACTCATCAGCTGGATCAAAATCATCCTCTTTATTATCTTCTTTTTTTAATGGACTCAGCGATCTTTCTCTTATAGTTTCCTTAGCAGTTTGAAGTTTAGATTTAAACTTGTTTAATAACTCCATTGTGAAGTCCTCGCGACTTTTCCCCTTTTTAGGTAATTTCGACTTTGCTTCTTTATACTTCTCTTGAGTTTCTATATATTCTTTCATAATCTCAGTTTTCTTTACTTCTTTTTCCACCTGATCTTGTCTTAGTTTTTGATCTGCTTCTTTCGCTTTCTTTTCATTTTGAACATCACGTTTAAAATCCCGAATTTGTTTTCTAATTTCTTCCCTGCATAATAGTTAATTGAAAATACTTAAATATACATTAGAAATAAATATTAATAAACAAATATCAATATAAAACATACGCTTTTCTTTTACGTTCTTCATCTCTGTCCTTCCCAAGATAATATTTATCTTCCTTTATCTCTTTATCATTTTCATCATCATCTACCTTATAATTTTCTGTTTTAGAATTTTTCTTTGTATCTCTTAATTTATTTTTTATTCTTTCTTTCATTGCTCTAAAAATACAAAACTTTTAATAAAAGATCTTACTTAATATAATACGATTATAACGTAAATAATAAACCAACTCCTTTTCTTTTTTTATAACTTCTAATTCCTCTTGAGTTTTTTCTTCCACATCGCTTTCCCAATCGCTACTATGGTCGTTTTTTATTTTTTTGTTTGGAGGTCCAGCCAATTCAATAGCTGGTTGTGCACTTAATTTTGGATCAGTTAGGTGATCATGTGCAGACTTGCCTTTACTACTAAACTGTTTATTAAGTATGACAGATTCTTCTTCATCTTCCTCTGCTTCTTCACCAAAGGATAAAAGATTAAAATTTCTGTAACAGAATGTCTCATTGTAAAGTATATTATTAATAAAACAAAATGTTCTTTCTTACTTTACTCCTGTTCTTTTAGTTTTTAAACTATCATTTATTTCTTCATTTTTCTTTGATACTATCCTTGGTACAATATCAGGAAATGGATTCTTCAATATTTGTGTTTTTATAATTTTTGGAGGATAAAGTGGTCTATCATCCTGAAATAAAAAAAATATGGAAAAATAGTAGTTGCATTGATTTCTAATACATTCCAACAACACTAAATTTACCTCATCTACAAGCGCTTCTTCAAGTTTAAGCATGTTAAATATAGTTTCTCCAGTAACCTTACCAAAGATAGTATGCTTATTTTGCAACTCTGGTGTGGAACCAAGAGTAAAAAAGAACTGAGAACCGTTGTCATCTTTTCCAGCATTAGCCATAGCAATTAAACCTCTTCGACAAAACCGTAATCTTGTGTGAAATTCATCCTAATGTATACACATATATATATATATAAATCCAACAATTATTTTTTAATAAAACAAATTAATTTTATGTTTCAAATAAACTCACTTTAAATGGCTGTCCATATATGCTTTCACCACCTTCTCCTGTACCTGTTGGATCACCACCCTGTGCTATAAATCCTTTAATGATTCTATGAAATATGGTGTTATCATAATAGCCTTCCATACATAATTGTATAAAATTTCTACATGCTTTTGGAGTCTCTTTTGCCCATAACTCTAAATCAATGTCACCAACAGTAGTTTTCATCATCACCTATTTATAATATATTAGTTTTGGTAATATAACATGCCATTGAAATAAAGCGTATTATTTAATGATATAAATTATTTAACATTTTAATATAGAAGTTCAAAAATAAATATTATATACAGGTTATGTTTTTAAAAACAGGTATACAATCCATTAAAATATTATGAATTAATACTTACTTTTCCCTTAGTGGGTGGTTCTTGTATATAAATATTACTCATATTTGTAAATCCTCTTTAATAAAAAAGTTATATTTCAACAAATATCAACGAAAACACTTCATATTAAAATTTTAATTCGCTACAATACGTCAACCAAACAGGTGAAAATGTATTACTTAACACCATTGACATAGACTATACATAATATATGTAGACGTATAATCAAAACTGCCGTGAATCAAAGCAAAAAACACAAATGAGAAACTATTGTGAAATAACCTGTAATACTAAAGAAATTATGAAGTTAAGGTAAATAATATTAACTGAAATGATATATAAAGATATATATGTCTATATTATCTTATATTATAATAATTTATAATAATTACAATAATTTAATGTCATAATTTAACTTGCATTTTTCATATGGTTATCTTAAAAATAAATTTATTTATTGTAAGTTTTTATTTACTTAATTAATTTAATTATTTTACTGTTATTTAGTGATATTTAAGTACATTATTCATAGTTGTACATTTTAAGGTTATCAAGAAAAAATAAAAATAAATTATCTTCTATATGTGAAACTGTGTATTACTTTTATTTTTGAGATTATATAATTAATAGTCAATATATATTTACATCTCTTAAATTATCAAATAATTTTTAATGATACTGGCTATTTTTATAACTATCTAATTTTATGTCTACTAAAGAAATATAGCAATGCTGATGTATTGATAAAACATTCTACATTCACAGTATAAATTTATTCTGTACTTAACTGTGTAAGCTGAAATACTTGGTAAATCTTTTGTAAAAATTTATTTATGTGTAACATGGAAGTAAACGTAATGGATGTATACCAATCAAATAATCTAAGTACCAACTCTTTATTATCTGATGATAATTTAATATATGATAAAATGAAAATGTGTTTAAATTACATTCATTTCAAAGTATTTCCCACTGATTGGGAAAAAAATATTTTGAATTTATTACCAAAGAAATATAACAGAAAATATTCTTTTCTAATAAAAACAATATTAAAAGAAGTAAAAGACATATATGCTAAAGATATGCAAGATTTCTTAAATAAAGTTACATTATCAAATCATAAAAAGAATGATGATTATGTTTCTAAGATAATTTATGCGAACCATAAATTCTTTGATGATCAAAATGCTTTTAATAGAAATGTTTTTTTAAGACGTGGTAAATTATTAAATAAAAGATATTATCTTTATTTAGAACCAATTAGAATTATTATAAAACAAGCACAACTGAAACTTCCAGTATTTATTTGCAACTTTGAACATTATCATAATTTTGGGCTTATGTCATTAACTGATTTTCAAAATATGATTAATAATGATATTAAAAAAGGATCCTTGGCACTAACAAATCAGTTTTATACTAAGGTGGCAACAGCTGTAGCAACAAATAAGATTTTAAGGAACATTAATAAGAAACGATTACCCAGTATTATGCACTGTATAACACATGTTTTTGTGCAACAAATTTTGAATGTCATGATAAAATCTATTGATCATATAGTAAACACTATGAGTGATAAATATTGCTGTCCTCAAATCAAATTTCAACTTATTATGCAAGATGACCAATTATGTCTTAGTCCTACTGTTGAAGAAGTATATTCTTTATATCACGATATCATTGAAAAAATTAGAATAATTGCCCAAGATTTAATACCATTGGAAGAATGGCTTAATATAAAAGTATATTATAAATATATTAAAGTAGAATTACCAAATTGTTATATTAAAGAGTCTCATAACAAGTTGCAACTTACTTTAGATAACTTATTTCAATCTTTAAATGAACATGTAAAACATATCATTGAAGAATTTTATCTTATCTGTACACCTAACTTAAGGGAAAGAATATTATCATTAACATCTGAAAAAATAAACTTTGATTTATACATCCAACATATACAGGAATACAGTACCTATTTAATAAAATCAAATACAATGACATTGAATACATATCATGCAATAGGAAAATTGGAGCAACATGGAGCTAAAGAATTTTTGAAACAGGAATCCTTTGATATTATAAATATTTTTTTAAACAAACTCATTAAATACCATCAAGAATTCAATGAATCTATTTGTTCAGATTTTGAAAATTTAAAAACAAAGATATTAAATATTCCAAAAAATTCACAATCCTTAATTGAATTAACTGAATATATTTCCTATGCATCACAAGTGCTAATAAGAGAATTAGAACGTAAAATTCAGTATTCAATACACATGTTAAGCATATTATCAGAGATAACAGTTTTATCAGATGATCACATTCAATTAAATAAAGAGACTATTAATTGGTTATATGAAATTGAAGCAATATTTAAACAAAGTAATATATTATGTGAGGCAATGAAAAGTGAATTAGAAGATGATATGCAGAAAAGGATAAATAACTTAAACATTAATGTGGATAACATTATTCCTCAACTTAGTGTGTTAGATAATATGGATAATATAAACAGAATTGAAGAATATGTTGAATATTATAAAGGTCTTCTAAAACAAATAAATGAAATTAAACAGGAAATGCGAAGAATTAATGAAGAAGAAACATTATTTAAATTTCCTGAAACTGAGTTTTCAAATGTAATTGAATTATATGAAATGATCATATCATTTCATGATCTCATTTATGTCATTTATCAATGGCAAAGAGATTATTCTGTATGGTTAGATGGTCCCTTTGAATGTTTGGATGCTGTCATTATAGAAAACAAAACGTTGAATTATTTTGAAAAAGTTACTGAAATGAGCAAAATGTTTAGAACAAGGATTAAAATGGATGTAACACTGAACAAATGTTTCAAATTTTCTGGACTTGCAGATGATCCAGATCCGATGCAACAACCTGCACCATTAAAGTTATGTTGGCAAGCACTTAATTCTATAAACAATTTTAAGCAATATTTACCATTAGTAACATGTATGTGTAATTCAGCTCTGCAAAAACGACATTGGATAGAAATGTCTGCAATATGTAAGTTTAATCTTACACCTAATGCTGGGACTAGCTTAAGAAAAATTATTTCATATAATTTAATGAGTGATATTGAAAAATATAAAGCTATCAGTTTAAGTGCTAATAGGGAATTAAAGATGCAACAGAAATTATTGAAAATGATCAAAGAATGGGATAAAATTTCTTTTGAAATAAGTCTTGATAAACAAACTGAAATGAATGTATTTTCTAATATGGATGATATAGAATTATTACTTGAAGATCACCTTATAATTATTGAAGAAATGAAAACTTCAAATTTTGTTAAAGAAATAGCTTCCTTAATGACAGATTTTTTAATGTCTCTCACTAGGATTCAAGAAATTATTAATCAATGGAATTACATACAAATATTAGTTCTTTCCTTAAACTCTACTTTTTGTCACCCAAGCATAAAAGTACATTTAGCCAAAGAATTTCTTTTGTACAAAGAAATTAAAGAAGTCTTAAAACATATTCAAAAGAAGCTCTCAGAAACACCTACTTTTAGAGAACTTAATGATACAATAATTTCAAAATCTTTACTCAATATTGTTGAAAAGCTTGAATACATAAATGAAGAAGTTAAAAATTATATACAAACTAAGAGACAATATTTTCCAAGGTTTTATTTTCTTTCTGATAAAGAAATTGAAGAAATATTATTTAAATCTGATATATCTATACAAAGTATATGTATACAAAAATGTTTTGAAGGTATACAAAAACTAAAAATTGATAAAGAAAAATCTATTTGTTCCATTTTTGGTGATTATGAAGAAGAATTACGTTTAGAAAAATTAATTTCACTTAATGTTCAATATGATCATGAAGAGAAATGGTTGATATATCTTGAAAATGAAATAAATACCACAATAAAAAAAGGCATTCTCCTATCTTATCAAATATTTAGTAAAACATTTGCACATAATAGCATTATAAATTTTCCAAGTATGGCAATTGTTTGTACTTTTCAACTTTGCTGGACTATCGAGGTACATAGGTGTCTTACTCCTTTTAATTTTAAAGCTCTGAATTCTTTATATTCAAGATATATTAATTATGTAACTAGCTTAACTAGTGAATTGAAAAATTATTCGATAAAAAGATTGAGAAATTTGTTAATGTCTTTAAGTACTATATTAATTCAACAAAAAGACATTATTCAGTTATTATTAGACAAAAATATTACCAGATCTACGGACTTTGAATGGGTTGCACAATTACAATATTATTTAGTAGAAGATTGCATAGAAGTATCTATTTTTAATACAACTATAAAATATGGGTATGAATATAGTTATTACAAACAACATATAATAAATACTCCTTTAACAGATAGATGTTTTCATACTCTTATGCAAGCGTATAAGTATCATTTATATGGTGCTATTACAGGACCATCTGGTACAGGAAAATCAGAAACTCTCAAAAGTTTAGCTAAAACCATTGCAATACAATTTCGTTCTTTTAACTGTACTAATACATTATCTTATAATTTTCTATCTCAAGTATTTAAGGGATTTATTTCTTGTGGAGTATGGCTTTGTTTTAAAAACTTTGATACATTAAAAATTGATCTCCTATCAAGACTCGCACAAACTCTTACTTCTATTTTTCAAATTATAGCAACAAATTTAAAAATCACAATGTTTGAAGGTTCCTCATTAAGAGTAAGTAGAATTGGACATATTTGCATCATTACAAAACTGAATCTATTCCAATATTCTAATTTACCGGATAATTTAAGAATATTATTTAGAACAGTATCTATGATAGTACCAGATATGAATAAAATTATAGAAGTTGAATTTTTCGCTGGTGGCATATCTAATTCAAAGCTATTAACTTCAAAATTAGTTACGCTATATAAAATACTATCTGAGCAATTATGGTGTCAATCATGTAATATTTTTAATTTGTATTCTATGAAGACAATTGTCAAAACCACAATTTTTTTAAAGAGAAGTTTTCCACATGAAAATGAAACTGTACTACTTTTACATTCATTAATTAATGTTAATCTTCCAAAACTTTGTAATATAGATACACACATTTTTAGAAATATAGTTCATTACATGTTTCCAGATCTTACCTTGTTGCCTCCTAACTATGCAGTATTTTTAGAAACTCTTGAAACAGTATGTACATCTAAATCTATCCATATTCATGATGTTTTCAAACTTAAAATTATACAAATATTTGAATTAATGCATATTCATCAATGTTTAATGATTGTTGGTAACCCTTTTGTTGGGAAAACAGAAATATTAAATATCCTTCAAGTTGTTTTATTGTCTTTATATGAGCAAGGCAGTGAATTTGGTGTTAATATAAAATTAGAGACAATAGTTCCAAGTACAATTGATGTTAATCACCTTTTTTGTCATTTTGATGAAAAATCTAAAATTTGGAAGGATGGAATATGTTCCAAAATGATTCAGCCATTCTCAAAGAATGATTCCTTTGACAGAAGGTGGATAATATTTGACGGACTTCTAAATAATGTATGGATTGAAAATTTATATGCAGTTCTTGATATAAATAGGATGTTATATTTATCATCAAATGAAAAAACGAATATGACAAATTTTGTATCCATTATCTTTGAAACAATAAGTATGGAAGATATTTCTCCTGCTATTTTATCAACTTGTGGTATAATTTATATTGAGTCAAATTCTATTGATTGGAGACCCTATGTTAAAACCTATTTTTCCAAGCACAATATTTATGACGAACATAAAAACATATTGTATCCATTGTTTGATTGGATAATAGAGCCTTGTTTACAATTTATACAAAAGAATTGCACTGTAACTTTAAATGTTGGCCAGTTACATTTTGTAATGTCAACATTAAATTTGTTTGAAATGTATTTAAGGGATGCTTTGACAGAAAATACTGAAGAAAAGGGGAAAACATCCCATTTTTTAATATGGGCTCAGGTTGCACTTATATTATCTATAATATGGGGTTTAGGAGGAAATTTAGATATAGATTCTCATACTAAATTTAATTCTTTCTGTACATCACTTTGGACTGGTGCAATTAAAGAATATCCAAAACCAGAAATAATAAAGGGTTTTGACATAACACTACCTCATGAAGGCTTAATACAAGATAATTTTTATATCTTCAAAGGTGTTGGAAATTGGAAGTATTGGGGAAGTACTGATATATTAAAGAGTGAGCAAATATTAGAAAACTCTGGTTGTAATGAAATTTTTGTACCAACAATTAATACAATAAAATATAATCACATGATTCTCAAACATATAAAATACAGAAAACCTTTCATTATTTGTGGAGATGAATCTATTGGAAAAAGTTATCTTATAAAAGCTTTATTGAAAAATAAATTACCTGAAGGAATATATTCCAATTTACTTAATTTTATTTCTCTGAATACAGTTGCTAAAACACAACAATTATTACTTTCAAAATTAAATAAAATAAGAAAAAGGCACTATGGGCCACCGAAAGATCAGTTTTGTATTAATTTTATAGATGATCTTAATATGCAAAGATATGAATGCCAATCAGAAATAAATGGTATCTTAGATCTTATTCGACAATATCATAGTTATGGTTACTTGTATGATATTAATGATTCTGAAAAAATTTGTATTAGTGACATTATGTTATCACTTTCAATTGTAACTAATACCAAAATTAAAATATGTCCTAGATTTTTAAGGCACTTTAATTTATACACTATGTATGCCCCTGCTACAGATACTATATTCAGAATATTTTCAAATGTGCTTTTCAGTAATTTAAAAAATAATTCTTTTACTGCAGATATATTCAGTACTGTAACCAGTATAATTAATGCTACGATTGATATATATAATTCTATAATTAAAACTTTACTACCAATACCTACTAAGTTTCAGTATCAATTTAGTATAAGAGATATAAGCAGAGTTATTAACGGATGTAGTCTTCTTCAAAAAGAATCAGTAGAAACTAAAGTTACTTTCATGCGGCTTTGGGCTCATGAGGTATGGCGAGTTTTTGGTGATCGAATATTGGATAATAATGACAAAGAATGGCTTTTTTCACAGATTAAAATAACCTGCAAACATCATTTCAAAGATTCATTTGAAACAGCTTTTGATTATCTGCCAAAATTTGATAATAATGAAATTATCAAGGATAGTTTTTGTAATTTAATATTCTGCACTTTTATGTGTACAGAAAAATATGAAAATAAAAGATACGAAGAAATAAATTCTATTGAGAAATTACAAACTAAAATTATTTTTTATATAAATGAATATAATAATAATAATGTGAAAAAACGGATTGATATTGTAGTATCACAGTATATTTTAGAATGTTTGATAAAAGTTTCAAGAATTTTAGCTATACCAGGAAGCAATTTATTAATAATTTCTAGTATAGGATTTGGTAGAAAGTCCTTAGCAAGTCTAGCTGCTTATATGCAACAACAAGAATTATATGAACCTTCTGTGCAATCTTATTGTGACTTCAACATGTGGAGAAAAGATATAAAACTGGTTTTACGAAAGTGTGGTGAATTAAAACAGAATTTTATCCTCTTTTTAAAAGATAAACAAATAAAGAATAATTTTCTCCGTGATATTTGTTGCCTATTGTCTACTGGTGAAATACCTGATTTATTTTCTATTGAAGAAAAGTGTGATATCATTGAAATGATACGTTTGCATGCTCAAGGTGGTAATAAAAATGAAGAAATCAGTAATCATGCAGTAATGAATTTTTTTTTGGAACAATGTAGAAGAAAATTACATATTATATTTTGTTTTACTGAAACAAACAAAAGTATAAGATCATATTTATATAAATATCCAGAATTAATAAAATATTGTACAGTAAACTGGTATGAAATGTGGCCAACAGATACACTTTTACAGGTAGGTTTGAAATACATTCAAGACATTAATATTGAAGAAGACATAAAAGCAAATGTAATAAAAATTTGCATACAATTATATAACTATGTACAAGAAATAAGCAAAGAATACTACAAAGAAACTGGAATGAAAATTCATGTTACATCAGTTACATATTTGCACATGTTAAAATTATATGTTCACTTGATATGTAAAAAACAGGAAGATATTGTTACATTGAAAAATAAATACCTAACAGGTTTAGAAAAATTAGAATTAGCAGCTCAACAAGTAGAAAAGATGAAAGCTACATTAACAATATTGAAACCACAGTTAGAGTTATCTGCCCAAAAAACGATAATTACAATGAAAGAAGTGGAGAATGAAAATATTACTGTAGAAAAAGCAACTGCTGTTGTACAACAAGAAGAAGAAATAGCAAATAAGAAAACAGAAATTGCTGGGAAATTAAAATTGGAATGCGAAGCTGATCTAGCTGTAGCAATTCCAATTTTAGAAGATGCTATTGTTGCATTAAATACACTAAAACCTACAGACATTACATTGGTTAAAGCTATGAAAAATCCTCCTGATACTATCAAGCTAGTAATGGCAGCAATATGTGTAATGCTTGATGTTCCTCCAGATAGAGCAATTGATTCAGTTACTGGCAAAAAATATACAGATTATTGGGGTCCAAGCAAACGCATTTTAAGTGATATGAACTTTTTACAAATTTTAAAAGACTATGATAAGGATAACATTCCATCTAATATTATACAAACTATTAAGAAGACATACATAATAGATAGCAATTTTAAACCACATATCGTTGCCAAAGCATCAAGTGCTGCAGAAGGTCTTTGTAAATGGGTATGTGCAATGGTGTCTTATGATGAAGTTGCAAAGGCAGTTGCTCCTAAAAAAGAAAAATTGCTTATTGCAGAAAAAGAATGTAATGAAGCTGAAGCATTTCTAAATGAAAAACGGAAAACTCTGTTGACATTAAATGTTAAACTCGCTGCCTTGAATGACAGTCTTCAAGAAACACTACAACAAAAAATAAAACTAAAGCAAGAAGTAGAAGACTGTACCATCAAACTTCAGAAAGCAAAAAATTTAATGGCAAGTTTAGGAGGGGAAAAAAATCGTTGGATGCAGATTGCAGAAAATCTTAAAAGGAATTATGATAATCTTGTGGGTGACATGATATTGACATGTGCAACTATAAATTATGCAGCATCATATAATATTGTATTTCGTAACAAAATTTTAGAGCAGTGGAAACAATATATGGAAATTCTGAAAATATCATATAATAAGAACTATAATTTAATAAATATACTTGGAGAAGAAAATGATATAAACTATTGGTATTTTTCTGGTTTACCTAAAAATAGCTTTTCAGTTGAAAATGCAATTATTATGACTAATTCCAAATTATGGTCCTTATTTATTGATTCACAAAATCAAGCAAATGAGTGGATTAAAAAAATTGAAAAAAAGAATAATTTAAAAATTATTAAGCTCACTGACTCCAATTATTTGTCAATTATTCAATATAATGTTGAAAATGGTATCCCCACATTAATTGAAAATGTAGGAGAAGAATTAGAAATATCATTGGATCCTTTTCTTCTAAAAAGAATTTACAACGATGAAAAATCTTCATACTTAGATATTGGTCATGATATAATAAAATATTCATTCGATTTCCGATTATATATTACAACGCGATTACTTAATCCTCAATTTTCATGCGAGATGTTTAGCAAACTTACAATAATTAATTTTTCCATTCCCAATGAAGCTCTTCAAGATAAACTTCTTGATTTTATTATTTACAAAGAAAAGCCAGAACTTCAAGAAAAGTTTAAAATTTTACTTATGGAAGATGCTAACAATAAAAAAATATTAAAGCAACAAGAAGATATAATATTAAATATCTTATCTTCAACAACAACAAATATTCTTGAAGATGAGACTGCTATAAAAAGTTTAGATTCTTCAAAAAATTTTTCTTTGAACATTATCAAGAAACAAGAAATGACAAAGGTAACATCACAAGAGATAAATAAATTTCGAAATACTTATGTAAATTTTGTTAAATATTGTACAGATTTATTCAATACATTAAATGTTTTGCCATATTTAAATCATATGTATCGTTTCTCTTTTTCTTGGTTTGTACAATTATATAGAAGATCAATTGAAATTTCAAGTAGAAGTGTTATTCTTGAAAAACGATTAAAATATTTAAAATTTTCATTTACTCAAAGTCTTTATTCAAGCATTTGCAGATCTTTATCAGAAAAACATAAAATACTGTATTCTTTTCTATTATGTTCAAAAATTCTATTGAATGATCAACAAACAACTGAAGAAGAAATTAAATATTTTATGACATCAAACATAAATCATAGTAATACAGTTCCAAATTATAAATTTGATTGGCTTCCACAAAGTATTTGGATAAATATTTATAATCTCAGTAAAATACTTCCTTCCTTTTATGATCTTGCAGATGATTTTTGTTCTAATGATAAGGCTTGGAAACAATATTATGTTTCTGAATCATTTGAAGATCATCTGATGCCAGAACCTTGGATTAATAAGTTATCTTTGTTTCAGAAACTCATTCT
Organism: Bombus vosnesenskii; assembly: GCF_011952255.1. Classification (NCBI taxonomy): domain Eukaryota; kingdom Metazoa; phylum Arthropoda; class Insecta; order Hymenoptera; family Apidae; genus Bombus; species Bombus vosnesenskii. Next base: position 1,376,714 of record NW_022882987.1, read on the forward strand.
TGTAAAAATTTTACGTCCTGATCAAATTACAATACAGATTATGAAAATGATAGAAAATATGTTGGGAAATACACAAAACCATTCCCCTAAAATTAAAATATCTCAATCATATGCAGAATCCAGTTATTTAACTCCACTTTTATTTATTTTACCTGCTTCTTTAACACCATTATCTATTATTTCTACATATGCAAATACTAAAGGTTACTTATCCAAATTTGTCTCTCTATCTATGAGTAAAGGTGAAGAAAAGAAAGCTGAATTTCTTATAAAGAGAGCTCAGAAGGATGGAGGTTGGGTGTTTCTGCAAAATTGTCATCTAGTAACTCATTGGTTGGCTAATCTTGAAAAAATTTGTGATAATTGTAACATTTCTAATTCATCTTTAGATTATCGCTTATGGTTATCCAGTTGTTCTATCAATGAATTTCCAATTAGTATATTGCAAAATAGTATAAAAATCATGCACGATTATCCTTTAAATATTAAAGAAACATTGTTGAATATTTATCAGTCAGAACCTATAATAAATAAAGAATTTTTTGAAGGCTGTCCTGGAAAAGATAAAATTTTCTTAAAACTTCTTTTTGCAATATGTCTTTTTCATGCAATTATACAAGAGAGAGAACACTTTGGGTTTCAAGGATGGAATATACCATATAAATTTGATCATACTGATCTTAAAATATCCATTATGCAATTACAAAATTTCATAAATAATGCAGATCATGTACCCTTTGATATTTTTCTATATCTTATTGGAGAATGCAATTATGGGGGCAAAATTCGAGACGAATTCGACAGTAGATATTTAAAACATCTTTTAACTGATTATTGCAATCCTAACATAATTGAAAATGGACAGTATGTACATGCAAATGGCGTACAGGAATTAATACCACAAAGATGTGAATATTATCAAGTAATTGATCATATTAGGAAAATTCCATCAAACTTATCATTTCAAATATTTGGGTTTAATAGAAATGGTATTATTATTCGAAATACTATGATAGCTACAGAATTGATATCATCTCTTTCATATATGAGCTCTCCAATTTCTTTATTAGATGAAGAGTTACAGAAAGATCAAGTATTAATTTTAATTAATGATATTAATGATAAATTATGTGATGCAATTAAAATTAATGAAATTCCAGAACAATGTACTTCTATGCTTAAAGAACCTTTGCAAAGAGTTCTTTTTTGTGAAATCAAATCATTAAAACATATTTTAGAAATTATAATAAAGGCATTGACTAATTTAAAATTAGCATTGGATGGTTATCTTCTTTTTACGGATTCGTTGAAAAAATTAGCAAAAGAAATATGTGAAAATAAAATTCCACATACTTGGAAGATGATACAAATTAATATTCTTTCTGAAACCTTAACAGACTATATCGATAATTTATTAAAACGTGCTAAGTTTATTCAAAATTGGATTAATCAAGGACGTCCAAAAATTATTTGGTTTGATACATTATTTCACTACAAAATGTTCTTTTCTGCAATATTATTGACATTTTCTAAAAGGTATAATATATCTATTGAAGATATCATTTTCGATTTTGAAATAGATACAAAAAAAGAAATTGACGAAGAATATGATGATGCATATTTAATTTGTGGACTGCATTTATGTGGTGCTCGATGGGATTTGGAAAAAAGAATGTTAGTCGAAAATTTTACAAATGAAATCTGGCAAAATATGCCACCAATACATCTTAAATGTTCACGGAATAAAAAAAGTGCAGATAAAATCTATGAATGCCCTGTCTATATAACTGCTGCTAAAGATATTGATAAAGATATCAAATTTTCTTCAAAGAATTATATAATTAGTATACCTTTGAAAACTGATACCCCTGCAACTCATTGGATAAAGTGCGGTACAGCTTTATTTTGTCATATGTAAGTTATATAAGTAAAAAATATTAAAATAAAAACAATTTTCATATACCATATTTGTATATTTTTTACAATAATATCTAGTAATATGTTTAACATACAATACTTAAAGTAAATGTATGTGTGGAATTATATCAATGTGATACAATTATAGAAATTATCAAAAAGTTAAAACTAAATCAAAATGTTTATTCAAACATTTCGCGGATTCTTTCATTGTGTATATATCCGGTTCAGTTCCATATAAATGGAAGGAATGACAGGTAAATTGAAGAAATTGACGTAAAGTTGAATTACTGAACAAAGGAAATTATTATACTGGAAATTTTTTAAGCTATAATTACAGGCGTAAGTTGCGATACATTGCGAGTGGTGTAATATTTGCTTTCAATGGCGAACCATGATGAGTTGGTTTCGCAATTTATAGATACAACTGGGGTTGAACCTGAAGAAGCACGATTTTATCTTGAGTTATTTAATTGGCAGCTCGAGGTGAGGCAGCATATTTATTACACCTTTTATAAACTTTAATGCGAAACGTTATAATTTTTTATTATTATAACTAATTTTTCTATCGATCTTCAACGTCAACTTTGTAACCTTAAATTTATTACATTTTCCTATTTTTATCACGCTTCATTGCGTGATTTTTTAATGTTTTGAAGCGGACCATTGCTTTTGTTACTATATTAAGGGCTTCTTTTAACCAAAAAATGTTTGACAACGTTACATACATAGCAATAATGTTGCAATATCGTGATTAAAGTTATTAGATGTTATATTTTAGGAATATTGTCATTGACATTATACCTAAAATAAGATTAGTCATCATAAAGAAAATTCTTTTACACATTGTGACTTCTTAATAATAAAGTTTATTGATTACAGTTTATTCTTAAGTGTGTCATTATCAATATCCAAGTATATTTATCAATTATATAAAACATTTTAGGTTGCTCTTGACACATTTTACTATCCTCCTGCTTTGCCTTCATTGTCTAATGAACCTACTGAAGGTGCAACATCAGAAGAGGAACGTACTGATATTGCAGATAAAAGCACAGGAAGCTTAAAATCATCAGAAATGGAAGGGAAATCATCGAAAGATAAAGCAAAACCAAAGCCTAAGTTTGCAATGCTTAGTGATCTTAAAGATAGAGAAAGTAGTCCTGAAGATGAAGAAGGACAAGCATTTTATGCTGGTGGTTCTGAACATACTGGACAACAAATTTTAGGACCAGGAAAGAAAAAGGATATTGTTAGTGATATGTTTAAATCATGTCAGAGACAATCAATTGCTGTAGAACCAAAACCAAGTGGGCAACAAAGACCAAATACCTTTAGTGGTACTGGGTATAAATTAGGTCAGACTAGTTCAGATACTGAAAGTAAGTTATCAGGATTATTAAAATTTGCTCTATCTTCTATAACAAGTTATTATATTGAAATAAATATTTTTTATAGTCGTTACTGCTACATCATCTAATCATCAACAATCAAATTCTGGACTAATTACTTTAAAATTATGGAAAGATGGGTTTACTATAAATGATTCTGAACTTCGTTTATATAGTGATCCAGAAAATAGAGAATTTCTGGAGACTATAAAGAGGGGTGAAATACCGGCAGAGATACGTCAAGAGATACAAGGTACTGAAGCACGCCTTGATATGGAAGATCATCATCATGAAATGTATGTCCCTCCAAAAGTAAAAGTGAAAGCTTTCAGTGGTAAAGGACATATGCTAGGGAGGTATATAATTCATATCTATACTTACAAAAATTATTTTTTATATACACTTTAGTTATTTTTAATAATATTTTTGTTCAGTCCTTCTCCAGCTACAGTTGGCATGACAATACCGGCAGATCTTGCAGATCAAGCAGCTAATGAATCTCAGGCAAAACAAAAATTAAATTTAGATGAATCAAAACCAGTTACATCAATACAAATTCGCCTTGCTGATGGAACTAATGTAAAAGCTCAATTTAATTTAACTCATACCATTAATGACTTGAGGCAATACATAATAACGTATCCTTTCTTAATTAATATTGTTATTATAAAGATAGACAAATTTATTATGTGTAAATATATTTTTCCTTAATTACTTCTTAGTATGAGACCTCAATATGCTATGAGAGAATTTAGTTTATTAACAATGTATCCTACTAAGGAGATTACAGAAGATAAAACTATTGAAGAAGCTGGCTTGCAAAATACAACAATAATTCAACGACTGAAATAAATGTCTTTCTAGATTCTTAGTTATGGGAATTTAAGTGATGTATTGATTAGATGATTCATAAATATACATTGAAATACTTAAAAATAACATTTCAACACACTTGAGTAATTGAATGGCACTTTAATATTGTTTATTTTAATTTTAAGTATGGTTTTTGTTGTATAATATTTTTGCTAATGCAAGAAATATTTTACTGAAGATAAATCTAACAATAAAATCTTAATTAACATGGAATAAAATTACAAAACCTTTGTAAAATTTGCAATAAAATCATTCGATTTATATGTATTTATTATATACATCTTTTATATGTGGGTAACTAGCAATTATAATATAATAAAAAAGATATAAAAATTTCTTTTAAACATAGTGCTAAACAACTTATGAAAATGTTTTTATACTATTTCTTTTGATAAATAAAGTATTCAAAATAAGAAATGTATTAACAGGTGGAGAATATTTAATATAAAAGATAATATTGGGAAGTTGAAATATTTATACATAAATTATGGAATTCTATATACTAAAATCTAAATCATTCTGCTTTGTAACAAAGTTTTATATACATGTTATATACACGTTATACAATATTGTATTCTTATATTTATATCTTACAATACATATAAAAATTAATTACTTTTTCCTAATAATAACTTTCAGACTAAAATTATCTTATAGATACATTAAATCTAATTATTACTTGTGATTATTTTATAGAAATTTATTCTCTGTTATAAATTTTCGAAATATTTGTGAATTCTGTATATCTTCAATGAATCTTAAAATTGAAGTATCTTTAGTACCTGTTTCTAGATTTGATTTTCCAGGACAATACTGATAACGATTTAATGTAACTAAATCTTTTCCAATATCTCGTGTATACATATTATTTTTGTTTAATGCTTCAAGTGTATTATAAATATAAATTGGTTGATTATCAGGGATACTTGAGTCATAATGTAGTTTTTTAAATATTATGAATGTTACATTCCTATTGGTTGTATCATCAATTTGTTGTGTACAAAATGTTAATGTCTTTAATTTGTAACGATCTGCTTTCATTCTAGATTTTTTAAAATCTGTCATTAAATCTATAAGGGAATGATGATATCTTAAAATTATATACTCTTCCCAAGATAATGTAGTGATATACCTAACTTTATTATATGTACGGTACAAACAATCTGCTTGTATCAAGTCTTTTATTATAGTAGGGTGAGTAGCAGGAAAAGGAAAATTCCATGGCACTACTGTGTATGTAAATTTCCAATATGGATCTTGAGATTTAAATAATTCTTTAAGGTTATTATTATATTGATTTGGAATACCAAAATCGTACACTATAAAATTATCTACGCCAATTATGTCATGAAACTGTATAAAGCCAATCATTTGTAATAACTGTATTGGTTTTGTTAATGGTGGTGCTATGCATACTCCAGCATTAATATAATTTAAATTATGAGGTTGGCTTTTTATTGGTAATATAGGTATATTGTGAGCATCTAAATTAGATTTTGTAAGAAACATTATTCCTACTGGTATTTTATTTGTTTTGTATGCACAATAGAAATGATATCCTCCATAATTAACATTTTTGTCGGTGCTATTTAAATTATTACTAATTGAAAGATAACTAAAACTTCCTAAAACTGGTTCAATTTCATTTTCAAATAGTATTTGACATTGCATATCCTTAATGTTATTTGATGAACCAAAACCTATTACTTGAATTTCTTTGTCGCGTATATTATATGCAGAATAAACATATAGATCATCATCTAATCTTTGCCAAGCAGAGAGTGGTTCTTCAAATTTCATATCAAATTTAGTAAACATTGGCACATTATTTGTGCAGTTTATTTCACTTCTCTGATTTGGCTTACCAAAGTAATTAAAAACTTCTAAAACATATCTTAATTTGTTATATTCATGTCTATAAAATAATAAGGATATTAGACTCACTACAGCAATTATTACAAGTGCAGCCTGGTAATATTTTCGCATGTTTCAAGATTTAACGTAATAATTGTAATTAATAATTGTAATTAATAATTGTAATTGTAATTAATTGTATCAATTAAAACATATGGCAGTTTATAATTTGTGAATTGGATTATCTCAGGTATAAATGGAATTCTGAAACAAAAATTTTATTTAAGAAATTAGGTATTATTATTATACGAGTTTTATAAATTTTTATTTACGTACACCTTGAAAATAATGTATTTAAAAGTTTTACTTTGAGATACGTATAATATGTTGACATTTTCTTGAAATATCCCATTTACTATTTAATCCAATTGTTGAACTTATTGTTCACTAAATTTCCATTTCTTACACTGTATTATTATTGAAAATTAATTTAAATGCTTGCAATCTATATTTGTTGGAGATTAATTCAAGCGTTTGATAACCAAATAAAAACTGCTAGGTTAGTAATCTTTCGCGCCAATTTTTTAAATGATCATGCATGTACATATATAGATATAAAATATTTATTGCATTTTATTATTATTTTTCCTTACGTAACGTTTGAAAGGATTTTTTAGAAATTATTTTTAAGGTTTGCACAATAAAAAAACAATAAGTAGTTTTGTATTAAATTTAAATTTATTAGTATAAAGATGATTTATACAATTGCGTATTGTTCGTATAACAATTCGCGTACTTTATAATAATCTTCTGAAATGCAGCCTTCTAATATTACTTTTCCAGCCTCATGCTAAAAAGATCGTATTAAACTATAAAATATTTTTATTTTATCAGATTATTATATTTTGATGATATTAAATACAAACCCTCCTAACGGCGATAGTATTATTGCAACACCATAAAACACCTCCACTAAATTCAGAAGGAATATTACTTTTGTTCAAAATCTGTTTAAAATCAGATAGTTTTAATTCGTTTATAAATGTTGTTTGATGGCCGGGTACCTATAATTTATAAATACATTTATATTGTAAAAACTAAAACTTCATTTTTGTATGAATACATACCTCATTTAATGGTAATGGTTCCAATGTAAGTATTTTGTCACTTTGATCTATTACATCATCTGACTCGGTACCTGCAACAGCATCTCGGCATATCTGATCACGAGCAGTTATCATTGCATCAACCCATGCTACCTCAGAATCACCTTTTCCTTTTGAAAAGTTTAAGCCACTAACAAGCGCATCTGTCAAACGAACCTGAACAAAAAGCGACATTTTAATTTATACACATTGGTTTACAAAAATTAATTAAATATTACTTGGTATATGTGCGTTTCTGTTGTAGCATCTAATGTTTCTCCCCTCCCTGGAATAAACACTCGTGCACCTGCACTTTGTGCTTGTTGAGCCAGGATTTCAGTGTCCTTTTGTGATCCTCTAACTAGTACAACTCTTCGTGGTCTTAATTGCGCTAAAATTTTCTGTAGTGATTCTCCGTCAGATCTACCTTCAAAATCTATATATGTGACAGATGCATTAACTGTCATTGTACGTGTAACTTGAATACATTTTGTTGGGATATCAGTGGGTATTTCTGGATGATGAGTAGTATCTTCTTGTCTTGTTTCCAGATTTTCTTTATTATCATCCACTTCTGGCATAGTTTCTGCTATTTTATAATCTTCTGGTCTATGATATATACAAATCAATATAAATATTTAAAACTTATTATACATAGCTATTATTAATTTAATAAAGTAATACCTTATAATTTCTCCATATTCGTCGATTTTAATTTTTTCTTCTAAAAATGGAAACATAGGGTGTTGTTTTTTACTTTGTTTGAAAAATCCTGGTTTACTTTCTTGTTTTACTAATAAATCGTGTTTTCCTCTTCCCCCACCAACTTCTATTTCATCTTCTGATTCAGAACTTACATCAGCAGTCTCCCTAAAAGGTAAAAAAGTATTCAAGGAATAAGAGATATTTTAAGAATAAGACAATTTTTATATTATGCAATCATGTACATTTGTTCTTGTTTCAATTGCTCTTGCTTTAATTTTTCTTTTCTTTGATATTCTTCTAATTCAAGTCCTTCTAACTTAATTCTCCTTTTCACCTCCAATGTAATATTTCTATTACCGCCCTTTTCAACCAAATCTCTTGCAAGTGTTCCTGGTGATGTCCTGCTAGTTAATATAATACTGTTTTGGGGGTTACCACACCATTGCAAAAACAACTCTCTTGAAAAACCACATTCCATATCTGGAGTACTTGCAAGTACAACCTAGAGTATTTGTATATAAATGTATTTTCAATTATAATGTTTGTAAGTTATAATTTTATTAAAGATATTCTAACCTTTGGACTGGGAACTTGATTTAATTCTGCCATACTGTGACATAGTTGTAAATGCTTAAACTGAAATGGATTGTTTCTAGCACCTTCAAAACTCCTCATTAATTTATCACTCATCCATTCTATTTGTGACTTAGCAAACTCAACAACATTGTAACTAACATTGTTTAAAAGAGCCAAAGAATATGCAAGTAAACCAGATTCTTTATTACGCCATAATTGGTCCAACATATGAGCCAATTCTAATACACGACCAGCTGTATCTACACTGACCAAGACATTTCCACCTCCACGTAATGTTTGTAAAATGTTTGCTGTAAATTATTATTGCATATAAAGTACTATAAAAATTTATTGCTGGAATTATCATAAGCATTTATTTTCATACTCATTAATTTCTCATCTCTTGTTCTACGTCTTGCTTGCTGATAAGTAGCATTGAAAGCATCTGTTATTAACAAAGATGGTCTCTGTAGTCTTTCTAATTCGCAACCATTTAAATGTCGTTCTTTTTTGTGATTAAAATCAACAGCATATATTATGTCTTCTTCGCCAACTTTTACAATTTTCCAGATAGTTCCCCCAATCATGTGACCAGCTGGTAAAGGTGTTAAAGTAACTCCATATCCTTTTCCTTTCATTGAAATGCTTTGATTATATTTTAACTGAACTATTTTGTCAAATGCTGCATCAACATCATCAAGTGTAAAAAGATCAAAGTCTTCCATATTATGACGGGACTATAATAAATAAGCATAAATGTCCTTTGTATGTATATGATTTTTTCTTATGTTATCATAAAAAAATAATTGAAATTCTTTTCATCAAAAATACCTGATACATATCATACATAAACATTTGTCCCATCTTATATACAGGAATAGTAGCATATATTGGACAATTTAATCCACATTTTCCAACTAGATATGGTAAAGCACCCAAATGCAATGGATCTGGATATGATAAGAGTACTGCATCTATTTGGTGAACATGTCTGAAATAATAGTGTATTGTTTAGTTAAAATTTCCTATTGCATTTATAATTATTCAAATAATATATAATAATTTATCAACCGTTTTAATTCTTTTATAAATTCTTGATCAAAATTTTCATCCCATCCGCAATCAAGTAATATTCTTAATTCATCAACTTGCAATATATAACAAGGAGGAGATTCATCCATAGCCCCAGAAATAGCGTGAAGTTTTATTATTGACGTCATTGTCTTTGTTTTTTTTTCACTTATTAAAATATATACAAATAATAGATAATACCTAAAAATTCATTTAGTATATGCTTTTATTTCTTAATTATTATAGAACTCATTATGTATACTTCCAACATAACCTAACATAAAGGTATGATTAATTATAAATAGATTCATAACTTTAAAAGAATGCCAAAATATTAAAAAAAAAAAAACATTTATTACCGTCTAATATTAATTTAATTATTTCTAAATGTATGGAAATGTTTGAAAACAAAATATTTCAAAATATTTTCTTAAGCTTAGAAAACAATCAACAAACGGTACAATTGACTTTTGGCTACAGTTCCGGTATTTCATAGTAAGAAAAATGAATAATTTCGTCAATGTTATATAAATTACAATGAATATTTCATAAGTATATAATTATAAATCTGTAAGTTAAAGAAAAAAGTACAGCAAAAAGTAATTAATAACTATAAACCAATGTAAAATGTATAACTTAAATAAAATTATAAGTGAAATATAAACGAGTAATTTTCTAATAATTTTTATACATCTCAAAGAAGAAAAGTCATAATATTACTCAGATTGGTATCTATGTGTGTTTTACCATAACTGTGTTTACAAATACATTCTAAGATTTATGTATACATTCTTTGTCTCTCTCTTTACCTCGTAGCATAACGGGACTTTTTTCAAGACGATTGCAGTCACGGTGTAGCTATGAGATACGTAAGTTGAGATTTAAGTTTGTTTTTTCCATAATTCAACGATTACTCGTCGAATTATATGGAAATTTTGTGTGAAATTAGGTCGCGTGTATGTAGTATGAATAAGTATAAAAGTGAAGATACGCGATAAAAATATCATGTAACGGAGTGGCGGGAGATTGCAAGTAAATAGCAGATCAGCTGATGAGTGACAACAGACAAACGAAAGCTTATTGTTCTTGGTCTTGGTTATGGCGACAAGCAGTTCCGATGGTTCTTGTACAGCACCTGCAGATTTTCAGCTTTCGTCAGAATTGGAAGACGTTTCAAATCGTTTAAGCGTGAATTTATTAAAGTGCCCACTGTGCCATAATAGTCGCCGAATTTTTCATTGTCGGCAGTGTATTCAAAATGGAGATTTTATCCATTCAACTTCTGTTTATTCTGAACGGTGAATATATTCTTATAATTTACGTATTTACTGACCATTTATTTTTATGTATTAAAGCTTTGTTTGGCACCAAACATTCTTTAAATATTTCTAATGATGTTGAGTATAAAAATAAATTTTTATTCTCACTAAATTACGAAAAAGATTCGTTATGAAGTTTCGATGCATCAGTTTCCAAACTTTTAATTCATATGAGTAATAATTATATACGTTCAAATATTTTATTTTTAAAATATTATATTTTATTCTGATCGGTATCTGAACAGGTTTGCAGATAAACAATTGCGACTTTTACGGTTGAAAGCTGCCAGAGCTCAATTGGAAGAAAAATGTGTAAAAGCTCTTGAAAAACATAAACAAAGGGATAAATTGGTATTTTATATTTAATATTTTAAAGTCAATAATAAAAAAAATATGGATTTTTGTATACTATCATTGTATTTAATTATTCTTTGTGTTTGTAGATATGTGATATAAATACTTGTAAAGAAAGAGTTAGACTACTCCAGTCATTAGTGAATGAAACGAGGCAAAGTATAAACAGAGGTATATATAGCATAATTATGTAATATTTAGGAAAGTGCTAGACTAAATGAAGTTTAATAATATGCAGGTAATCAACGTTTAAATATTCTCAAAGACGTAAACTCTCAGTTAGCACTTAGATTACCTAGACATGAAGAACGAGTAGAAAAATTACATCGTTATGTTACTGGTTTGAGAGCAAAACAAGAAAAACAAAAAGAAGCGGTAGATAGGAAAAGACAGCAGTTGAAAAAAGTCATCAGAACTGCTGCTAAACAATTAATTCAGTATATTTTTCCATTATCTAAAGTGCAACCTAGTAGAAGGTAATAATATCCATTAACTATCTAACAAATTATTAGAAATTGTGAAACTTATGATCAAATATTTGATCATATTGATGATCAAAATTTATTTATTAAACATTTTTCTACTTGTTTTTATAGAAGAAGTAATTTTTTAATCAATAAAAATTGATAAGAAAATATTAACTGTTTTTAGTCTGTGTAGTAGCGAGGAAGATGCTAGTTCAGATGTAACTTGTGCATTGGCAGATGCATCTGGAACATCATATGTTAGAGGCAGATGGATAAATGATACAGAAAATGCTCTAGAAGTCCAACATCGTATAGTTGCCCCAACTTTACCAGGAAGTGGAGATTATAGTGCTTATTCTTTATGGGGTACATATGCCATTTAGCTTGAACTTTTTAAATAAATTTTATAAATATCAGACACATCTGTTTTAGTGGCAGCAAATAAAGATGGAGTACCAGGTGCAAATAAAGAGACTGCAATGCACAATCCAGCATATAATATCAGTGCTGCTTTAACTTATGCTACACAGTTGGTTAATATTATTGCTTATTATGTTAATGTAAGGCTACCATATAAACTTGCTTATGGGTATGTCAAAAATATTTCATTTTTTATATGCAATATTTTTTGTATGAATCATTGAAGTAGAGATAGGATTACATGTAATATTTTGTATATCAATCATTGCAATAAAGATAGGATGTTATTAAAATTTGCTTTTTAAATATTTTCAGAGAATTTTGTGGAAATGAGATGTCAGATCAAAAATTTGCCAAGAAAGTAGCAAGGCTTAATAGCAATGTATTACATTTATGTTTTACACAAAATACCAACACTGCAGTTTTACATCCAATGCATACTCTGCAAAATCTAATGCACTTGCTCAATACTGAAATTAGTGATCTTGGAAGGTATATATTTATTATATTTATTTATTGTTATTATACACTAATAGATTAATGATTTGTGTATTATGACAGAATTGGTCCAATGGAAGTTGATTCAAATATTGTAGCACAATTGCACAGTCAATTAGTTCCCGATTTAGAAAATAGCGACGATTCTGCTTCTGATGAAGAGGAAGATACTTTTAATTGGGATTGGGAAGCTGTAAGTTTGCTTTGATTAATTTACTAACGGCTGATGTGTCATTTTATAATGTCTCATGTATATTATATAAATATTTCATTTTTATAGGTACCAAATGTTGCTTGTCCTGAAATGGCAGTTCCCATTCCTGGTGCAATGATTAGTCAACAATCATCTAGTATGCAAGTGAATCAAAGTGTTGCTGGAGGCTTAGTTACAAGTGCTGCAGCTAGTATAGCCTCTATTTGGCGTGGTTGGACAACAAACAAATAGACTGTTTTATTTAATTAATAAATCTCTTTTTATACAAATCATAACTACATATGTAAGGACATATGTAGCAAAAGACACAAAATTGACAATGCTCCAAAAAATGTGAAATACTGAAGAATGAATGTTTAAAAGTATAATGTACTGTAAATACATGTATGAATTTATTACTTCATATATGGTACGTGAAATAGTTTAATTCCGTGATAACAAATTTTGTAAGATCTGATGATTAGTTTATTTTGAACTATTTATATAATATACTGATTTGTGCTATTATTTGTAATATAATTCCAAATACTTTCAGTATGCTGATGATAGATCGTAATTCTGTGGTACAAATTTTGTAAGTGTACAAGCAAGCAAGTTTGAACACAATATTACATTTTCAATAATTCTTTACTTATAAATATGATTCATTAATAAGATGTGAGTTTAATACGACTGCCTTTTTTATGCTCACTGCACTTTGTGTAATTATGTATCTGTTAACATATACATAAAATATTTCCTCGCATTAAAGGTGTCATTACTATCATGATATTATCCGTGTACTTCTAAGTTATTACAACATGATTTTAACATAATGTTTTAAGGTCTATAGTATTTTGGTTTTCTACAAATATATACAATTGGACAAATCAGGTAACAAGTTTGTTACTTAAAACTACTTAATATGTTTTATAAGCGATATAATATCTCTGATAGGAAAACCATATCTTAAAAATGTTATCACTTTTATGTAGATATGATCATATCATATATATTTCACACATATTTTTGATCATATATCGAAAAAGATATGACCTGTTAAACACTTCATACCTGACAATATACTATACATAATATGGATGTAAGCAAGGTTGTATTAGATTAATGACTTTTCATTAAATTAAGTTAAAATTAAGAATAACATATATGATATCAAAGTAAATTTTGTATTTGAGGTGTTGTTGGAGATATATTATGTAGATTTAGTAAAAATCAAAAATGATTTATATATTATTACTACTAAAGCACAAATTTACCAATGTAGCATAGATGCACCATTATATTATCCTTAAAATATATGTAATTCTTGTAGTAAATTACGTTTTTCTAATTAAATATTTCTTTAAAGTAACAATTCAAATTATTTAATATCTACAATTATACATAAGAATAGGAAATGAAATGTTCTTCATTTTACCTATTATATATGTATTTTAATTTTAATATATATATATTATGAAGGAATTATAACTATAATTATATAGGAGAAAAGTGAATACCTATATGTAAAGTAAATATGTATATGTAATTTATATTAATTGTAATATCAATTTACTAATAATTGTAATAATAATCATTTTTTTATAGAATATCATTAAAAAATAGAACCAATTATCTCTTATAATTGTTAAATTTAAAATACAACGTAATGTAAAGTTATCTATTATGCGAATAATTAACATTATGCATAGTTACATTTGATTAAATAATTTTATACGTGTTCGTTTTTTCGAAAATTATAGCGTTTTATAAACTACAAGGATAAAATTATTCTATGGAATTATAATTGAATACTAATATAAAATGTTATGTGTAAACTGAAATTTGTAAACAAACTAGCACAAATTTATAAATGTTATTTGATAAGTACTTTAAGAAATTTAATAGCACATCATAGTTCATGTGCTTTAATTAAAGTAAAAATGTAAATCTAGTTCTTATCAAGATATTCTTGATAAAATTAAAAAAATATTTTGGATTAGTTTGATAAGTAATGTAAATACAATGATATACAGTTTATATATTATATAAAATGGCTATGTTTTACCTACAAAGTTTCATTGTGATATTACAAATAAATTAGAGTTTGTTTTTTATCAATTTTATTGTATTTTTTAATTTATTAATATTATGGGGGCCTTAAGTATAAATTTGCATACTTTTGGATTATATAAATAACAAAAAATCAATAAAATATAATTGATAAATATTTATTGAGTAGAGAAGGATAATAATATACAACATTAACTATATGTTCAAAGTAAAAACCTATAGTATATTGCTATAGAGAACTTGATCAGATTTTTATCTTTACTTAAAAATTAAAATGCTTTGTACAATAAATTTTGTAACTGAATTTAGTATTACAATGCAACTCCCAAAATTATTTAACCAGAAAATAAATATGCCTGCATCATTCGATTACGATCCCACAGTCTCTCTTCTTGTAGCACTCCTCAGTAATTCTTGTTGCTTGGTATCTCATTTTCATGACTTGTTGATTCACCAGTTTATTGTATATCACATGTATCAAATTGTATACATATTGAGTACACTAACTGGCTTGAGAATTCTGTAAGCATATCATCATATAGTATTTTAATTTCTATGTACATACATTTTATCTTACACTTAGTGTAAAATTCTTATTATTAACAATTAAAAAAAGAAAAGAAATATTTTTCTTCATATTTCTCTATAAAGATAAAATATTTGTTTTACATCATAATTTCAAAAAATTTTAAATTATAGACTATATATATT
Organism: Bombus vosnesenskii; assembly: GCF_011952255.1. Taxonomy (NCBI): domain Eukaryota; kingdom Metazoa; phylum Arthropoda; class Insecta; order Hymenoptera; family Apidae; genus Bombus; species Bombus vosnesenskii. Next base: position 1,392,281 of record NW_022882987.1, read on the forward strand.
TTTTAATCCTATAATAAATTAAATTATATTAAGCATTATATCCATAAGATATTCATTAGTGACTAATCTAAATAATATATTTCAATATTAGGGTTGAGAATAACTATTTTTATCACATCAATTAAAGATATAAAATACATTACATACTTACACTAGTGAAATATTAAATGTTATCAAGATGATTATCTTGAAATATTAGAAAATATGGCAAATATTGAAACAAATTATATTAAGGAATATTCTTTTATTTTTTAGGTTTAATTTGTATTTTAAAAACTAATTAAATATATCTTAAAATGTATCTATAAATTACATTTCTCTATACCTTTCTTATTAGTAAACTGTAAATTTATGTTTGAAATATATTGTTTATATATATTTTATTATTTGTTGTTCATTCAAGTTTTTGTTTAAGATTGTGGAAACGTTTTATATTATTTAAATTGGTATACTAATTTTTAAAAATTATAATAGATTAAAAATATCCAAATATTTGAAAACTTAAAAAAGATTACAGTTTCTACTCATAAATTAAAACTTCCTATTATTAGTTTACAGTGGAAAAAAATGAAGGGATAATAATTAAATTACGGCAATATAGAATTTAAAATAACAATATTATTTGGACTAATATGTTTAATGCAATCCAATGGCTACTAAAAATTTCCAAACAAAATCCTTTAGACTTAAAAAAAGCATTCTAAAATATACGTGGCATATAGAAACAAAGAAAAATTTTTTAAATATCAAAAGCTGCAATATACAAATTGTGTAATAGAGTGTGTTAATTTAAAAAATTAAAAAAAATTTTGCAAGATAAAAGTCAACATTCACAAAACACACACACTTATGAAAATAACAATTATACTCATTACATATGGATTTAATTATGTATATTATATACAATAATGTAGATAAATAATAGCATATCAGTAAATCTATGTATGATGGTATTATACATACAGTTGTATTTTTTCTTATACTGAATTCAAAATATCAGGATTTTCAGTATAAAAATATAAAAATAAACACACATACACACATGTGCGCACGCACGCACATACACACACATCCCAAGATCTTAATTGCTGATTGCACTAATTATAGGATGCATATTATTGACATATATATATTGATACATTATTAACATAATCATGTCACACATCATAATCACACATCAACATAATCATGATCAACATAATCATCATACATAATTATGTATATGTATGTATAATGTTAAATAAGTAATAAAGTAATGATAATATTCTAATCACAAATAAAATAACATTACCATGATGTAATAAATTAATAAATTCAACAATTAAGATCTTGACACATTTGCAGTTAAAATAGATAATTTTACACAATATCAAGCATGTCACATTCCAAAATTATTTTATGATGCATTAAGTACTACACTGTAAAAATTAAGAAGAAATTTTATTAGTAGAGAAAATGAGGGAAGGATTGTCTTTATTTACATATACATAATATACGTGAACAGTAAAAGCATTTCTCCTTAAGAAAAGAAAAAAATTATATAAAATGTAGAAATTTCATATTTTCAAGTGTATTATTAATTTACACAAACATTATTAGCAGACGTTGAAATTAAAATACAGAAAGCAAATATTATTTTATATTAATATGTCTCTAGATATAATTTTGAAACAATAGGATCTTTTATCTGTATCAATTGTATTTTTAATCTTGTAAATTAAATTATGTAGTACGTGTAATTATATTGAAATACTAACAACAATTATGATTGAGATCAGTAATCGGAGAATTCAACTTGAACTGCAGGAAAGGACTTGAATATTGTTGAAACGTAATCTGAAGAATGAAAATGGGATGTGAAAGGATTATGCAACAAAACAATCAATTTGATAAAGATGTTTAAAGAAATTATTCTTTTGTTTTAATTGAAAATTTAAAAATTGGACATAGGGTAATAGGCATTATGTAATTTAGAATATTAATATGCAAATTAAGAAATTTACAATTACTTGAAAAGAAAACATAATTCAGGTACACACATTGAAGAAACTTTGTTTTTGTTTATTCTGTACACCATGTAATATTTATGAAATAATTTTTTTTGAAGTAAATAATGTATAGAAATTACTATGTCATTGTAAAATTATTATGCAAGCATATTCAATGAAATTCTTTGAAAATAAAATTTAAGAGACACACAAAAGAAAAATTACAATAAGTACATACAAAACAAAAAATAAAGAGCTACTACTTTTTAAATCTTATAAATGCATATATTTTTTATCATTTCTGTTAACTAATAGCCCCATTCCGGATAGTACTGATATCTACAATATTTTAAGTACAAAATGCAAAATACATGTATTATTTAAGAATGAATAAATAATTATTAGCGTTGTTGTCTAAATCTTACGAAGTTACGAAATTAATAAGGATCATGCCCAAAATAGAAATTACAGAACAGGGCTACTAGTAAAAAGTAGAAGAAACACATGTTAAAAATGTATTTTGGATTTATTTTCATAACCATTGTTATCATTATCACGGGTATACTATTACTTTTGTTATTACTAATACTCGAGTATATTCAATAAAAGAGTAATAATAAATTTATACTTGCATGTATCAAAACGAATAATGTACTTTACTTTTTAATTAAAAGTACACAGGAATTTTGATAATAATTTTGATAATAAGTTTTTGCGTTTTAATTTTTTCTTTTAATTATAAACATATTTTAGTAGTATGAATATGTAATATCTAAGGCAAGATAGTTTAATTAAGTGTTATTTAACTATCTTGTAAGTTTTATTTTGAATTATTTATAGACGAATAATGTTGTATATTTTCAATATTTCGTCAGAAGTTCACAACGAATAATTAACATTTTCAAAAATATGTAAAATGAAAATTATTATATGAGCAAACTCTATAAAGTAAATGATTTAAGATATCAGTAAAACGTATTACTACCTTTATACACTCCATACTTCATTATTAGTAAAAATAGAGGAGATAACTCTATGCAGGGAATTTGTTATTTATTTTAATATATTACTTTAAAACGATAATAGACTGTTAACGTTAGTTAATTTCAGGACCTTTTTTAACCAGGAACGGTAATATATACTTTGGTATATGTATGCTAGATTTATATACTTGAGGATGGCCTTGACAGATAGTTTCTGTTACATATATTTTTGGAGATACAAAATTAATCACATAACAAGACACAAAAATAAATATATGATTACCTGATATATGTGGTTTCATTAACCAGTTAAGTCTCTGTGTACAAATACATTTAATGTCTCCAGAAATCAATAAGGTGCTATTCTTGTAATATATCTTAAGTACTATACTTACTTGTCCATCATTATGTTTATATGATGAATATTGAAACCTGTATCTTAATTGATTTCTATATTCTCTCTTTACTTATAAATTACTTATGAAATATTGATTTTTTATAATTAAAATTATTTTTTTACTCAATCATAAAATTTTACTTGTGATGAAATCAAATAATGAAATAATTTGAGATAAAGTCGATTATTTAAATTTAGATACAAATAATGTAATTTCGAATGTAATTTTCGTCTTAAGAAACTAAAATCAAGGCCTCCTTACTACATTTCTACTGCTCGATTTTTAGAACGATTTAAATAAAATATTGATACACAATTTCCTGAACATAATTTTTATGTATATACATAGCATTGATATTTCTAAAACTAAACGATCAGTTTTTCTACTCTTCTAGCGCGTGACAAAGTTTGAGACATCTTCAAATATAGAATGAACAGCTATATAAATATACTTAAAATTTATTAAGGAAGAGCATGAAAAACTGACCTAAGAAGTAATTGTTCTGAGCGTAAGTTCTCTAGAGCTACAAAAATATATAATCGTTTATAGTAATATTATGCAGCAACATAGCAAGAGGATATGATATAAATATTCTACCCAGGATTAATTTTAATGGAAAACTAGATTTGTGAAATAATTTAAATCTACGAAAAGAAAATTAAAGGTGAATTGTTTAATACAGAAGTTGATTAATTTAAAATATATTAAAATAAAGTAAGTGATTTATAAGTATTATTATAGCAACATTATTCACACTAATTTTCACATTATCTAGTTTTTCATAGAATATAGGTATATTTGTATATATTCTCGGTAGAATACTTTTAAATCCTCTGCTTATAACTGTAATATAAACATTTTTACTCCTTGGATGAAGGATTTATAAAATCCAACAATAGATAGTGATAATTATGAGAACCACTAATACCAATATTAATTAGAATCAGCTGTAGGATGTACTTTGAGTTCACTTTCCGCGTTTTCCGAAATTCCATAGTGAAATATATTAAGATATATTTCTTAATGTTTAAATGTTGTAGAATAACAACATTTTTTAATTAATTTACAATCCACAATATCTTTTTGCAAAAGGATGGTAATATAAAACAAATTTTTTTACCTTTTCATATTATTAGTTAATTTCATGTTACTTGAATTGCAAACTAAACGTTTTAACTGATAAATAATTCTAATAAATAATTCCAAAAGCAAAATTAATATTTTTCATCATTATTGGATATCTAAAATTATTTAGAAATTTAAAAAATGAATTGTGTATTTATCTTTTTGAATGGGTGAGTGTATAATAGTTCAGGATTTTTAAATGTAGTTTTAAACTCTAATTTATTTTTACCAACAATAACGCACTGCAAGAATGTAAGATCTGCACATGTTTAGTAGCAGACTTAATTTAGGATTTACTTTATAATATACCAGTATACTTTTCTTGCAAGTTAAAAATGAATCTCTTTTTACATTAGATGAGATCAGTAAAATAAAGATATTTCCGATAGCATCTGCATCGTTATATGATTATGGAACATGATTGATGATGTCTAATGATTACAGTTGTACATTTGATGCAGTATACAAAAAAAGGTTAGTTATATCGAAAGGAAATCGTATCCAAGACTTACACTATCTGCTCGGTTGGGACAAACTTCTCGAAACACTTGTTCAATAAAAGGTTGCCTAAAAAGAAAGAAATTTTTATATTACAATTTTAATTAATACATATTAATATTTTAGTAAAATTGTATAGACTATAAATAATTTTATCCTGTTTTTTATTTTATTTTATTTAATCAGCATTAAATTCCAAAACAATAAACACTAAAAGGGGAGAATTCAAATTTTGGAGCTAAGCCAAATATAACATTCCTATATTCCTTTTAATTTCAGAAACTATAACCTTAATATAATTTTATATCTAACTTATCAACTAATAGAAAATATGATGAAATAAAAACTTAATAATTCATAAATATACATACTTAGCGGAAAGTCCACCACCAGGAGGAAGATTAGGAAATTCTTGGTCCACAAGAAGTTGTAACAGTTGCAAAAAATCAAATTCATTTTTGTCCTTTTGTACAGCAACGATTTCTATGAATATAATAATAAAATTAAATTGTTTTTATTAAGGATGCTTATATCTTAAATATTATCTCTACTATTATTAGAGTGCATTGTGCATGTACTATTAGATTTGTGCAAAAAACATTTGATCAATATTATTTAAAAAATCAGATGCATCTTGTAGTATCTGATATATATTTTTAAAAATGTTATTTGTTTATTGTGTCACTTTAGTGTTTTATGGAACAGTATTATTGAAACAAAAAGATAAACACAACAAAATAACTATGCATGCTATGCACTAAAATTCATGCATCTACTTAGGACTGGAAAACTTAGTGCCTTGGTACATTTCTTATGGAAATTCTGGATACAAAGTCCGGTCTTAAGTAGACACATTAGTATCTATATTTATGTATAAATAAACATGGTTTTAACAACCTTTTTAAATTTATCCACCATTGGAATTGTATAATCTTATGTAATACACACTCATATACATACATACATACATACATACATACATACATACATACATACATACATACATACATACATACATACATACATACATACATACATACATACATACATATACACACAGATATATATGTCTGTTGTAATGTTCCTCCATAAGAAATGCATTATTAAAAAATAAAATTTCAATAGGTAAAATATTTCTAAATTTTCAGAAGGAAATGTTCACCTACCTGTGATATCACTTAAATATATTTGAAAAGAGGAACAAACAACTTTTGAATACAAATTTTACTTACAAAAAAGTTTAAAAGAATACCAACTCCAAGGGTGGAATGCATTTTTAAGTAAAATTAATAATTGATGTTAAAAGAGTTTAATCAAAGGAGAAACAATTAATACAATTTGACAGCACACACAGAGAGAGAAAACTAACATTATATATAAACAACTATCAATGTATCTTGCTATCTGTTTAACAGTTGAAGCAAGAAACGCAATATCATTAGTACTCTAATATAATACTCTATTACTGTATTATAATACATACTCTATGTATATACTCTATTTGCTTTAACAATATTTCAATAAACGTTAAAACGAAAGTTATATTAAATGTTTTTTGTGTTTACAAATATTCTAGATATTTTGAATTTACAAAAAACATTTCACTAATCTACTCTACACAAACTTTTATAATTGCAACAAATGGTTGATTTTTATCATGTGTTCTCATAAATATAACAAAATACAATTTGCACAAATCACTAAATGAATATTAAGAAAATTCGAATTTACATTAGATGAGAAGTATTTGTAAAACATGGACTTTAACTATGTCTATTTAACAACAGAAATAAATTTCTGTAGATATAAATTTCGACCTTCTACCTGGATATTACTTACTCTTTTTTCAAAAGTCTTTTATATTATACACATATAATTAATCATAAAGTATCAATAATTAAAATTTGTCCAATTATTTTAGTGGTATCGCACACAATTTATAAAATTACTAATGTTACATTTTTGTAATAACTTTACATGCTAAATTATATATTCAATGATTATGAATATTAAATTTCTAGAGAATAATGTTATATATAACATGAAAATACATCCATAAGAATAAATTTTCAACATTTCTTAATGGAAATATGTAAGTATGTATATATGCACATATCTCTCAAGAAAATTAGAGATAGATATACGACAAAATACATGATATTTACTAGAAATATATTTTCATTAACATATATATGAAATAAATAATTAATTCATTATTTCATTATGCATTATAGTAAATGGTAATTTATCAAAAAAGTAAAAATTTTGATAATGCATCAGATATTGAAATCTATAGAAATATTTGCTTATATAATATATTCTGATTTTAAGTTAATATATTTTAGGTATCAAATAAGATATTTCTATATTTTTAAAGAAAAATGAAAATCCAAATTTGATTTCCAAACTTGTAAGAAATACGAGTTTGATATAGATTCTTACTTGTAAATGTTATACCACTATAATGATTGTATTTTGAATTGTACTAAAATTTGATTATTAGATAATGGTATTAAGTGTTGCTCTCCATTTGAGAGCTACCAGAATGTCAAGTATGTGTGTGATATTGTGATTTTGTATTAATGCAACAGCAGAGAGAATATAATTGATTGGAATATGGAAATGTTAATGAACCTTTGATTCTCCTTTCAATGTCCATTTCAAGCTCAGCTTCTTTTTTCTGTGCTTCTGGATTTGGTTTTGGAGCAGCAGGAAATGTCACCAAAACTATGCTCATATTATCTCTGCTACCCTGCAACAAAGAAAGCACTTGTAACAAATAAAATTGAAAAAATATATTTGACTGCTTAATAAAAATATAAAAAACATTAAATTTGATAAATATCTTTTTGTAAATTTGTTCTTTATCAAACATATGAAATGTTAATAAAACATATGTTTTTAATGTATGAAAACATATTAGTAATCACATATATATTTGCAGCTATTCAATAAGTATATAAAAGAAATATAAACAAAATTAGTAACATAAGAAATAAAAATATAAGACAATAGAATAGAAAGGTTATAACATATTATTATTAATTAATGTTTAATACCATTAAGTATCATAGATTGAAAATTATAGATTGAGTTTTGAAATAAATAAAAGAATATAAAAATGCGTGCATTTTAAAATATAGTATCTAAAGCTTAAAAGTTATAACATATTATTATTAATTAATATTTAATACCATTACCAGATTGAAAATTATAGATTGAGTTTTGAAATAAATAAAAGAATATAAAAAAGCGTACATTTTAAAATGTAGTATCAGTATCTTTAACATTAAAAATAATTTATGTTGACACACCTTTAGTAGCAAGAAATTCATTATAAAATATACACGAAAAGTTTTAGACATCATTACCTTATATAGACAGGTGTCTATAACCTGGTTCGTAACTGCTTCTAGATCATCTGTAAGCAGCAGCCTTGAATGTATAAAATTACACAGATCTGTGTTGTTCATTACATCCCAAATACCATCACATGCTAAAACTAGAAATTCATCGTGTTCATCATCTCGATCTCGAACAAATATTTCTGGTTCTGGAGACACTAACTGTTCACATGGCCCTCGATCTTTCAAATTTTTGTACTCATAATCTCCCAATGCACGAGATACAGCTAAAGCTCCATTAACTCTTTGAATCATTACACTACCACCAGCATTTTGAATTCTTTCTTTCTCAGCAGGTAAACCTGGTTTGTGATCTCGTGTTGAAAAAACTGGATCTCCTGCTCGGCAAAGTACAGCTCTAGAATCGCCACAATTGGCAATGTATATGTTTCTGGGAGATATAAATGCACAAACAGCTGTAGAACCAGATTTTTCAGTACCAGAACTCATTTCTGGTAATTCTCTCATTTCATCGTCAAGTCGAAGAAAGCCAGAATGAATTCCTTTGGTTACATTTTCTGCTTTAAATTCTTCTGTTTGCATGATACACTCTAACAAGTGCTCTGCACTATGAGCTGATACTAATGCACCAGCATGACCGTCAAATACTGCAAAATAACTCCAATCTGAGAGACCACCTTTTAAACCAGTTATTGCTCTATGAGCATCTTCCATTTCCATTCTCCAACCCTGCATGCTGGCAACACCATAATGTAATCCATTGCCAGAGCCATGTTCATTATATTTATCTGTTTTTGGAGTATCCAAAAGTGCCCCCATAGTATTTATTTAGTAATTGCTGTGTCAGCTCGATTAATTTATTTTTCTCTTTAAATATTATTTGATCAGCATCTTTTAACTGATCATTCAAATAACACTTTTCTGAGTTTTACCTAAAATTATAAAAATAGAAAAGGTAGAAAAATCTTAATTTTTAGTACAAAATTGAAATCAAATATAATAATATAAAAATATTGCTTCTAAATTCGAATTTAAATCGAAATCTGAATAACAATATCACGTTTAGCTTATATATATGTATTTATTTATGTGTATGTACTATACTATTACTTAGAATTTTGTCTCAATTATCGTTTTGTAACAGAAGTTTATTGCGATACTATTTCGTTTTATGGCTATAATTTTAATTTAAAAGGAGAAAAAAGGGCAATTAAAACACAACATCGTTGTAATACCGAACGTAACGTACGAGATAATCTCGACATGCAAATATTTCAAACGAAACACGATAACGTTTTACGTAAATGGAAACATTCGAATTACGTGCAATTACGTTCACTATATAATTATTACGGTAGCTTCGTCAATAATAAATAAATTATTTGAATACAGGAATGGAAAATCTCGGAAGCGTAAGCTGTATCAGATTCTAATAAGAAACTATTTAGCAGTGCCAAATTTCGCGACTAAAATAGTTTATACCTCAGTCTGCATGTTCGCGAAACTTACGTAGGGAGATCGTGACCAAATATCATCGTTACTTTGCGAAAGTATATATGTGTAGAGCGTGGTATTGCTAATAGACTTGTTTCATATCACTATCACCATGTTCTTTTGCTAGGCTCAACACACAGAACCAACGAAATCGACTTGCATGAATGACGGATATACACTAGGTAATTTTCTGCGCATGCGTTGGTTATTAATAGCATGTTTCATGGCGTCATAATCCGCCAATCAAAAGCCCACGATTTCCGCTCAAGCCTGGGCAATCATACAGGATTCTGAAGTAAAATTAACTCGCGCGCGATACTGGCATTAACTCTCACTAACAAGTACATAAACAACAACATCAAGTTCTTGTCGATGATAAATTGTACTGTCATTGATTACTGCGTTTATCAAAATTGTTATAGTCAGTAAGCGTAGTTTGTTTAAATTTCGAAATTTTGTGAATATAATATAGTACTTTATTTCTTTAAATATATTTTGGCGAACTTTTGTTGATTACATTATAATATGAATTATTTAATGTATAAAAAGTTGTTTTGTAATAATATTCATAATTTTATTAATAGATATATAACGCTATTTTTTATTATATGCAGATTCTGTTTTTCCTAAATAATTGTTTTTTTATGAATTTTTTGTATGATTATTGTTTCTCCACATAGATTAATTACTTGAACTTGTTAGTTTTCTTTGTTATTTGCAAACAGCATATTAGATGCTATATTCACAAAGTGTTACGAGATATGATCTTGTAATTCGCGCAATAAAAATGGCGGGCAATAGAAATATTTTAATCTAGTCTTATTACATAAGAAAATTGACAAATTAGGAAATAGTGTAAAAAAATATTGTATTACGGTCAATTATATAATTTAATCATTTCAAATAAATCCTTTTTCTTAAACATTTTAATATACTTTAAAAAATTATTATAAGCATTATACTGAACATACATAGTATATATACATATCTATATCTAATAACAAGAATATTAGTAAATATGAACCACTTGCGTGGCAGATATAAACTAATTTAAACGTATAATACATAATATGCATTTAAATTCATTCTTTTTATATTTGAATTTGTTTTTTATACTGTTATTTTAACGCATATCCTAATACATAGGATGTTTCCCTCGCTAGAGGCCTCAAAAGGAAATGTCGTCATTGGCCTGATCACTGCATGTTTGCATACATGAGAATTGGAAATAAGAATGTGAAAATAAGAACGATTTCAAATGAAACATATATACACAACACAGATAATATCGGTTTTCGATGTCGCAATAACATCAGGTCGACGGTTTCTGCTTTGGGATTTCTAGTGAAACTCATCTTGCATAATCATTATGCAAATAGTAAGTACCTAAACATTTAAAAATATAATGAAATATATTTTTTACATATTTATAATGATAATTCTTACTTATATATAAGTAAGGACTGTAAATGCAAATACAAAGTACGTATTTTTATAAAAGCAATTTAATCCATTACCATCATGACATAAAAAATAATTTTCTTAAAGAAAAAATTATTTGTGCTCCTAAAATAAATAAAATTAAATAAACTGATGAAAGTATTCCTATGTGTTTTATATACATAATAAGCAATTTGCATCTAACTATTTTATATTTGCCACAAAACCAAGATCCCTAGGAATCATATATTGTTTTACTATTTCATCTGTTAATTTATTCCTAGCTTCCTGATGTGCAGCTACCAAAGGCTGTAACACTTCAATTAATTCTTTTTTAAGTTCTCCTGTTAAAATTTCTCCACTAATATAACCCTGAAAGTTTATATATTATTATATACATATATATATTCTTATATTTATTAATACTAAGGAACACATTTCAATTTTTACTAAACTTACTTTTCTAAGTTGTTCTAATTTTTCGTCATCCTCTAGGAAGAATCGTAACCACTGATATGATATATCAATATCACAATTGCCTCCTAATTGTCTGTGTTCTTCAATAGTAGCTTGTCCTCCTGAGAATGCATGCTTGTTAATTTTATTCTTTATTTGTTTAGCAGAGTCTGTCAAAAATATTGCAGTATTGTTATCACTAGCTGACATTTTTGTTTTAGAGCCTTGTAAAGCTGGAAAGAATATAGAATGTAACAGCGCTGGTTTTGGATAGCCAATTTTTGGTGCAACATCTCTTGTCATTCTAAAGTAGGGATCTTGATCTATAGCACATGGTATTAAACAATTAACTTTTGCATCCTTAAAAATAAAGGGAAAAGTTCCAGAAATTGCTGGAGCAGCTTGAGTTGGCGGAAATGAGATTTTTCCAATAGGATCACTGTCTCCAAATCCAAAAATGCCTTTCACTTGATTAAATGTAACACTTCTTTGTATTCTGATCATATTCTGATAAAATGCAGGATTATTTCCAATATGTTCTAAATTAGAAAAAATAAATGTATTCTCTGGTTTAAATCCAAGAGCAATAATGTCTTTTGCATTATTATAGGCCAATTTAATCGCATCTTCTATTTTTATGTTCTTCCATATTGCTTTCTCATCATCAGTTAGTTGTATGACTAATGGAACACGGAATACTTCTTGAAGCCATTTACAAAACATAAATGGTATAAGATGTCCTAAGTGTATAGAATCTGAACTGGGTCCTCTACCAGTATAAAGGTAAAAAGGTTTTCCTTGTTCATAAAGATTCAAGATAGTATTCATATCTCGATGAGAGAAGAATATTCCTCTTCTAAGAAAATGATGTGGTTTCTGTCCTGTGATTTTCTCAAATCTCGCTAATAGTTCTCCATCGATTTTGGAACTTCCAAATCTTTCTATAATAACAGAGAGAAATCTTCTGAAAAAGTGAAATTATAAGCTAATGTGTATATTCACATATGCATGTTATCTTTGTCCTCTTTCAAAAAATGGGAAGGATTTATAATCTATGAAACGAAGATAATAAAGCAACAGTATATCATTTTATTTTATGTGATAAAAATACTTTTCAAAGATTTTTATGAAAGATATTTTCTATGGAACTCACTAATAAGCTTATCATAATCAATTCCAGTCTCGTTTTTAGTTGCAACATTCCAAGGTGTCACAATATCCTCCTCATCTGCTTTCCCATTTAACGTTGACGTGTCAATTTCAATTTCTTTCGCTGTCATTTTTCTTTATATTTAATTATTTTCCGACTTTTAAGTGCGATCGTGCAAAGATTCCTAGGAGAAAGATATATCATATGCAACGCAGAGTTGGTTACAAATCAACAGGGTTATGTCGGTCTCCGCATGCTATGTTTCCTGCGCACGCATTTGACATTCAAGGTAAGAAATTTCAGTAATTTTTTTTGCAGTTGCATCATATCCAGTTGATTACAAGTAATATATTTATTAATTTTTTATTAAAATATATTTAAATTTAATTATAATTGTTTTTGTGAGGTTCGAATTATCTAACAAATTATCTGTCAATATAGTAAGTGTGATATTATATTTTGAACTATGTATTTGAAATACTAACGTCATCTCACGGTGATAAATTCAAGTAAATAATGATCTGCTTTATTATTAAATCATTTAATATATATAATGTTTTCTATTGAAATTAGCTATTAGTTATAATCTACATAAAAACTTCGAGTTTACAGTTATTTTATTATTTCAATATACAATTAAACTCTAGGATAACTTGTTACTTCTAGTGAGTCTTGTCTAGTTAATGTATTATATCTTTTGGATATATACAAAAACATATGTATTATGTTATATTGCGAATTATAATAAATCTAAAACAAATCATAGCGTTAGCTTTTGTAACTTTTCTGTTTAAAATTATCTGAAAATTAATTTTATTCTAAAATATGTAAATATAAATAATAATTTGACGATAATGTGTTACAGATGTTTATGGGTAAAATGAATGTTATAGGACGCAAATTTGTTGTTAACAACTGGACAATATAGTAACGTATATTCTTTTCATCAGTTTCATGTAAATTTGCAATTTGTGATTTTGTTTTTTATTTGGATATTTCGGTATTTACAAAGAACGATAAAATGTTTTTTCATAAAAATATATCAGTGCCTCTCATTTTGATAAATGTTCTTTTATTTGTACAGAACTTCCAGTATGTATTATAGAGCGATATTAATCTATAACTTAAAATCAAGCATACAAGAATGAATCAAGATTTTCATTCGTTTGTTCCTCCATGATTTATACAAATGGAAGACATTTCATAGAACGAATCGTCGGTAAGGAACTAAAACTATGAAATCTGTTTTTACTACTGTACGTATAATTAAAAAATTGATTGTACATCGTTTGCAGTCGTTAACACAGTGAAGCGTTAGCGTTTACTTTTAGAGATTTCTTTGCATTGTATTAAAAGGAAAATTTTAATTCAGACATCCGCGAGACAGGTAGTAAATCATATTTTACAACTTTCCATATAATATGATGTGAAATTTGTTGAGAATGTAATAAATTCAGCTATACAGGACACTTAAAAATATGCCGATGAGCATAAGATGCAAATAGAACTCGTAGAAACGAAATACGAAGAATTTATGAATCATAAAATCATGTTTTTTAATAGAATTATTAGTATGTTCCTATCTATTTTACAAATATATATTACTCAAAACAATTAGAGCATTGCGTTTTTATAATATCTTTAGTCATATTTTTATCGAATGTCTAATGTATATGCTATTGAATTTTTGTTCTAAAAAACAAGTATCATTAAATAGTAAAGTCATTTCACGAGGTAATTCCTTAATTGTTTTGAGTTATTATAAGCTACTGAAAATGGTGAACATTTATCCAAAATATATAATTTTCAAAATTCACTTCTGTCAACGATCTCTTCCAAGTTTTCTAGGATGTCCTCATGAAGTTAAACTCATACTGTTAAATTGGTTTCCATTTGCGAAATATCTGTACTATTACACACATCTGTATTATTCATTGAACTGAAAAATAGGGTGTTTCTATATGATCGATAGTATGTATAGGTAATATTTGTGCGCACATATACTTAAGCGGACGCATGGGAGAATCTGTTTTAAAAAATATCCCAGATGTATGACAAAAATAACTTTGTCTCACGAAGAATCTTCTTGTGAACTTATATGTATATAAAAGTAGTTTCGATATTTCATTGGCATTGTGAATAGTTGAGAGGACGATCTAAGTCCCGAGATAGTTTTCTTCTTTTCTTTTTTTGAAATTCGAACTAGTGAAGCGACTTTTTATGGCGACGCGATATAAAAATTAGATTTCGATAGAGATACTCATAGATCAATTCAAATGTCAGACCATCAGATTATGTGATTAACACCAGACATTATAAAAAAAACAGAATCGATTATGTAGATGATGTCTTATTGTATAATTACAAGCTACTAAGTCGAGGGCTGACGACATCCATATTAGAGTTCGTATATTGAAAATTTTTGGTCCTTACGTTTTCTCTACTGTACAATACTCTTAAATAAATTACATTGGATCTAAGATGATTCTTGCTTTCTGCTTTATCTTTTCTCGCGTAAACAGCGAAACAACGATTTTTTTCACGTTACTTTCTCTTTACTAAAACGCTAAACTATCTACATTCTCTGAGCATTCTTACAGAGGATCATTTTATCGTGTATTTGCCTCTAAAATGCCGATAATCAGGTTGCTTAGAATTTTGTGAGGATCGGAACGAGGTTGATTTAAATTTTATATAATACATAACGGTACGTTTCATCATTTTGAACTATTAGTCATGTGTGTTAAATTAATTAAAATTGGATATGATTAAGTAACTAGTCGAAAGAGAAAATGGAAGTATGAAGTGGAACTTAAATATGGTATAAGTGAGACAGATCTTATTGGCTGTGCAAAAACAAACGTTATCCATCGATATTTCGCCAGAAAACTTTTGTTCGCTTGCAAATTTTTAATCAGGTACATACATAAACGGTAATTGTAGTTCACTGTCTTCGTTTACTTGTTCTAGGAAAAAGGAAAGGTTTGTAAATCTTGCGCAATCCGCTTGGCACAGTATTTTGGGTAACGTTTGAACAACGCTGAAATATGTTTAAGTATTGGCCAAGTCAACCGCCATTAGCGAGGCAAAATCTGATAAATATAATCAATATGACGTACGTTTTAAAGGGTATCTATAAATACAAATCGAACCGTCGTTGCTTTTCCAATAGCGATCTCGCTTTATCAGTAGATGATTAATTTAATCAATTATACATTATTCGTCAATGTTCCTCCTTTGACATTTTGCGCTTTGAATTTTTTTATTTATATTAACATAAGTATGTCAATGTGAATCGTGTAATATATTACAAATTTATATAACGAATTTAATCCTAAGACTCCTTAGATTAAAGTCAGATAAAATTATTCGGAGCAGTTTCTCAATAAATTAATAAGTTTTCGTTTCCTTGAAGCATTCTGTCCAAACGATTATTGTAACTATTCTTAGGAGTTGAAGGATTAATTATCGTCAAACATTTATAGAATTTCCTCTCTCATGTGATCGTTCTATGATCTCGCTAAAGACACGTCGTACTATCACAGTCCAACTTGAAATGTTCGATTCCATTATTTCACGATAACCTACGTTTCAGTATGTCTCGTTAGAATAAGATAGACAGAATAATTTCTCCATGCAGGCATCAGACTATTATAAAAATACAGACGTGTAATCGTATCATTATACAACATGGTATGTATACCGTAAAAATTCCAATTCGACGAGCAGAACATCGCGATCGAAAAACAATTTTAAGTAAAGCTTCCTCGTTTTATTTCATCATGTTTGTCTGAATGAACGATTAATTCTATTCACCAACTGCTTCGAAGCATCCACAATAAATCTATACTCTGACACCGACACCACTGTCACCTTTTATTTCCGAAACGAGCTCGATGGTAGGAGTGCAGATTTCTGTAGGTGTCGGTGAGGCGAGCGGGGCCAAATGTGAATTCTTAATAGACATATCCTTTAGGATATAGTCTACTCCTGGTTTAACGCGCAATCTATTTCGATGTAAAGATGGCTCTAATCTCAAAATCGCACACGATTTCGTCGATAGACAACCGTTTCGAAACATAGACTCCGTGGACTTGCTTTGCAGATCGTTCTCGATCGCTGACTTTTTCAAATTGATCGTCGATCTGGAATTATAAGGAGACAGATTGTGTTCAGAATCAAGCGTGAATTCTTCATTTTCTTCGAACGATGTGAAGATTTCTGAATCAGGTACGGATGGAGCGCTAAAGAACGACTCGCGTAACGACGATGTCAACGCGTCCGGGCACATAAATGGATCGAGGGACGTCAGATCGTTGAGATCGCTGCCACTGTTACAGACTTGAAAATTGTTCACCGAGTAGGACGAAGGGAACGCCTGATGTTCAGTGACTACGTTGGACAGGATCTCTTGGCTTCTCGACGACTCTGACCACTTCGAGTCCGAGGGTCTTCTCGAGCTGAATCTCGTCGAATCGTGCTCAACGAAGATAGGGTCTGGTAATCTCCCTTCTCGACACCTTTCTGAGTTTTTCAACAAGGCTTCGAATAGATCGATGGGTTCTATTGGTGCTATTTGACCCGACAATACCATATTATTTGAGGAACTATCATGACTAGATTTGTTATTGATTGATTCGCGGTCTTCGCTATAATCTTCAATATTCAACAAGACGGATGGTATCACAGGATCTGAGTGTCTAACTGGACTCCTCCTATTACCCATCGGAGATTTTAAGCAATCGATACTAATGGAAGGCTTCGACGTTTCAGAGTTCTTCGTGTCTTCTTCTTGTAGAGGAGCAAGAGGAAGTGGATCTATGGGACTCGGTGGTTCCGAGTGTATTGTCGGTACTGCCAGACTCTCCATGACTCTGTAAGGCTCTAACAATCTTACGTGCGTCATCGGTTCGATGGTATTGATCGATTCGGAATGTTTCAGTATTTCCATGTTTCTTCGCATTTGTAATACTTTGAAAGCTGGATCTGTTCTGGGCTCCAAGTACCTCGGAGTATTATCCACATGAACAAGGTTGGCTAATTTGTTAGAAGTAATTGTTATGTGCTTCGGAGACGTCTTCTGCCTTGGACTATCCAACAAACTCGACCTCGTACTATCCGGGGTGGACGGCGGCGTATAATTGTTCTGAAGTCTGAGGTTTAGATTCGGACTGTTTCGATCGAAGGGACTATTAATCTTCAACCGCGGTCGTGGATAAATTTGAAGACGCTTCTGATTCTCCAATTGTCGAGATAGCATAACGTGTTTAGCCAATCCACCCTCGTACTTATTATTGTGATCCAAATTCTGTACAGAGTATCTATGAGCTTCGGTGGTGTTCCCACCGGTTGGAAGTCGAAGATTCACCTCTGAAGAGATTGCAGTCGCCGATTTGATATTAGGATCAGACATCGAACAAAGATTCGAATTTCTTCTTTTGCAATTGATAGGACTCAAACCGTTATGGAAATCTTTTGTGTGCACTATGGGACTGTTAGCGCTTAGCACGGGATCCGACATAGTATTCATTTGCAATACTTTGCGATTCAACGTTACGTCGCTCTTTAAATTCTGATAGGAGATGAACTTCGGTTCCGACGCCTTCGAAAAATTCTTACTAGCGAGCCTCTTGTGATTCAATCTTCTCAGGTGTCTAATTTTATTGAACGTTGGATCCAGAAGATATTTCAGATTTTTGATCTTGTCGATATTGTGATTCGAGTCGATCATGTGATTCCGATCGATGATGTACTTTAGATCAAGCATTTTCGTGAGATCGTGGATATTCTCCTCGACGATGTCTGCTTGTCTACTCTCAGAAGACGTATGATCCATGTTCCTTTCTGGTGAGATGTCTGTGTGCTTTCCTGACACTTCCAGGCCTCGCCTGCTTGTGTACAAAGTGTTGTTTTGTTTTGTAGCGAAACAATCTTCCACAGGATGCCTTCTATCATCGTTGCTGTTGTTCACCTCGGCTAATTCCATATTCGTATTGGAACCACGTCTCATTGGCGAGCAACCGTAACGGCTGGGTGTCACTCCGAGGAAAGCAGCCAGCTTCTTGGTAATCTTAACCACTGCAACCCTCATTTCGCCGTGATGGAAAGCGTAAATCCATGGATTCACGCCACTGTGCGCCATAATGGGCAGTCCAAGCCATACGACCGCCCATTCGGTAAGAATGTTGGTACCGCAAAAAATATCCAGCAGCATGCAGGTCTGTAAAGCAAATTTACCTTATGTTAAGAAGGTAATTTCGGCCTGCTTCGGTCTTTGTTGCTTGATCTTATGGGAGGGTTCTGATTTATGTCGTGTGAAACGTTCAACGAGGAAATGAGAAGCTATTAGAGCAGTTTATGCTAAAGTTTTTTTCAATTGATTTTGTTTATAATTTATACGATAAATTTTCTCCAATATTTCTCAAATTTAAGATGATGTATAATATAAGAGAGAAGAATATATTGAAGAAAAATGTAAGATTAAAAAACATTGGCTAAACTTCAGAAAATTTTGTCATTATCTTCATAGATATATGTTTCTCCCGTTCACTTGATCTATATGGATGGCGTTAATCTATTTATAACATTCAAAGGTTGAATAATACGCTTGAGCTACATCGTTATAAATATGACCATGTAATACGTGAACTAAAATGGGAATTATTTGTCTTGATCTTTGTTAATGAAAGTTAGTAGATTGTGTATGAAACTAAAATCCATATGTATTTGAATTTTGGTGAATTTTATCTTTACATGGGATTTGAAGAAGTCATATAGGACATTATTAGTATGTCGTTCCATATACATGATTGAAAAAGACGCATAATTTTTTCCGATGACAAAGCCTTTATTTAGTCTGATTCTACTTTGATGTCGTTGTTTATAAATATTCAGTTGGAATTTAATAATATGATTTCATTCTTATGACAAAATACTAATAACACTACTAATGTGTTACGTATCTACTAATGTCGAGGATCTAAAAAATTCTGTAAAAATTATCACATTACTTCTGTATTAATAGTTATTAAATCATTAACAATTATTTTTGTATTATATGACTGTATTGGTCATTTTGACTTTAAGATCAAATACATATAAATTTTTACCGATAAAGATCTTTTTTATTGATATATATTTTAACAAATAAGTTGTAGTTGGCAGTTCTTTGAAAAGTTTTAAACTCTTTTTATTGAGGTGAGGATATATAAAAAATATTCCTATATTTGTAAACGTTTTGTAGCTTTTTATAAATGAACGACGCTTCTACCACTGGAGTGACAAACTGAACGATAAAATAAAAATTCGTAAAATTGTCTTGGACAAAGTTTATTCGATTAATTTATCGAGACGAATTTTCACAGAATTAAGAGGAAAAATCGCTAAAATCGCTTGTATTTGTTAGTTTTGTCATCCAATGAAATTGTTTATAATTGTTGTCCTCCTAGGAGCTGTTCTTTTAACGATAAAAAAAAAATGGTGGACTATTTAGAATACTTCTCCAAAAGTTTTCCTCGAGCTCAACTTCTTTTTCTTCACAGTCAGAAGACGCCCATTTCTGCTGCTTCTTCGTTACCACAATTTCGGAGGTTGTGTCGTTTTTCAACCCTCTCCTTCGTGAAACTTTTCCTCGTGAAATGGAGATTGACGGGTTACGGAAACCTCATTACCACGTCGATTCACGCAACATCAATCGATTGCCAATGACCCAAGGACGGAATTTACTATCAGCTAACTTTATTTTATTTTTGTTTTTATATATAAAAAAGTGAAATATCAATTACTTAATTAAATTACAATTTACACACATAGAATGAAATATTTTATTTGAAACAATAATTTTGTTTTCAGCTTAGGAGTGAACATTCTTTTTCTGTTCGAGCCAAGTTACAGTTTGAGTATTGGTCTTCGGATGCGGTAAAATTGCAAACAAACTGTGCCTCAAAGGTTTCATTTTGCAATTATAAAACAAAAAATTTGGTTTGCAAGTTGGTAGATCGTGCACAGATGCAAATTTATTTCAGAGATTATATTTAACGTTAGAAAATACAACGAGTATCTTTAGTATATTTGTTTTGTTATTAACATTATTGTTCTGTTTATTATGACTTATGATTTATTATGTAGCAAAATCAGCCTAGCTCATGTTAGGTTCATGTTACGCTAAGTTGTCACGTCGTTTGCATCTTATTATATTAGTTAAAAACTGGTGATCTCATTTCGAAACTTTTTCTCTTTCATATTTGGCTTCGTAGAGTGCTTATTAAATTTTTTACATCATTCGCGTTATACGTATTTTCCTGGGCTATGGTTTACAAGTAATACTGTATTGCAACCTTTACGGCGAGTAAACTACCCATTATGTGTTTTAATTGGAAATTAACATTTTTTTTTCTCAAGTAATTAAGACCCGGTAACTAATAAGGGTGTAATGAAGGCAAACAAAAATAGCCAGCATAAAGTTACGCAACTAGGCAAATGCTGCATTCTAAACAAAATTTTCAATTAATTTTAAATTTCAGCTTCAAATATAACTTCCTCGAGATACATACATCTTATAAATATAAAGCCATAATTGTACCATACACTAATCGTAACTATGTAATTTTCAATTCTTATGCAGGTACAAAGTGCAAAAGGATACAAAGCCTGATTAGGAGATTACACAAAATCTGATTGAAAGAATGCAAAATCGAATGGTTATACTGTTTTTATCAACATAGGGGATATATACTAATTTTAATTTTGCTTGAGATACAATCAAAGGACAAAATTGGACTGGGAAACATCATTCGATGTAATTTTATATATTTGCAATAATTTAAAAATGTCTAAATACTTATAAATATGGTGTAACGCGCAGTGTAGAAATATAAAACACAAAGAAGCATAGTCTAAGGAGAAGTACGTATTTAACATGCACACCATGACGTTCTTAAATTTTACATCAGTGTTACGTTACGAGTATGCATGCCAGGCAAAGTAGAAATAATGTTGCGTAACTCCGATGTGCAAGTAGTATGAGAGTAATAATAGCGAAACAACGCACGTTGGCGTTGCGCGTCGAAAGGAATGCTAATTTATAAGAATTTACGCGCATAGGGTGGTTCGATTACAAATGGAGATCTATCTGGTGACCGTGTGCGGTCGCATAGACCATCTACTCACTTGAAAGGGAAGCCAGAAGATGAGAAACGCGCCGACCGTGACTGCTAGTGTTTGACCGTAGCGCGGTAATGCTAGGGTCTGCGTCTGGTGCCTGAACGATAGTTCTACCGTGTAAATCGCACGTGCGTGTGCACGTGCCACCAGATACACGTACATGTAGCAACCGAGGAGAACGAGAGCACTGGGTGCCCATACTGCCACTACCAGGAACACCCTTACGGGCGGGAGCACTGCTGCACCGAACCTGCAGTTGCCACTGTGACAGAAAGCAAATTAATTTCACTCGTTAGTTCAGCGATCGAGTTATATAATTGCGTCGATTCGAATATCGTTTGATTCGATGCCGCACGCGCCTGTTAATTTCTGTTACACGTGTGCCAGGTGCTTCGTCAAGGTTAAGGCCTGTTTGTCAATTCCACGAAATTTTTTTGGAAAGTGCTTTGTGATTAATTTCAACGATTTGCTTTGTTGATTTACAATTTTAGGTTGTTTATTAAAGATTCGAAGAAATGTGGATTATTCAAAGTACTGATACAGCTATCCTGTTTAATATACAGTGGTGTCTTAATGATTGATTTTATCTACTTGGTATTTTGATTTTCAATGCTATGAATAGTTTTAAGAAATCATAAATTACTTAATATAAATTCGAGAAAAATGTGGATTATTTGAAGTGTTGGTACTGTTGTATTTTAAGATAGTAGTGTGCTGATGATTGAGTTTAACCATTTGGTATAGATCGTTCTGGAATTCTATGATTTAAGAGTTTAGGTCGATGATCGCTATTTCTTTAAGACGTTTGTTTATTCAACTATTAGATCGGAAGATAATTCTTTCTTCGACTACGTTTCACAATTATTTACCTTTACTTGAAAAAATTAACGGGGTTATGTAAACTTTGTGGATGTAATCTATCGTTTGATGTTTAATGGATACAAGGAGATTAGATTGCGTTTATTATAGTAACGCAAACACGACACGTGGCGCGGTTAAAATAACATTACTCTATATTGGTTGGATAACCATGCAATTCATGCTTCAATCCGTGACTTTTACTGTAAATCATGCATATGTTTCCTGCATATTGCATCGTAATCCTGTTATGGCATGGTTGTAATTCAGGGACCAATTGTCGATCCCAATAAGGCATTGCGTAAAAAAAGGAGAGTGATAAATCTTAATTTAACTGATAATTTATTATATTACAGAATTGATTATGTGCATATATTTAATTCGTGTACATTTCATTTTTATATTCGAAAGAATCTTTCTATTCTATTTTATATTACAGTAGAGCTACAAAATTGTAACACGTAAAATGAAGACAGAATAGAAAATCATAGCACGCATGCATCCCTAATGAACTTTACATTTTGTTACGTTTCGACGAAGTATGTAAAAAAAAGAAGTAGAAAATTAACTACGTTTGTTTATAGGAACAGAAATTGGCCTTGCTATTTTTTTGCACTGTCGGTGCAAAATGTGAAAAAAGCGCAGGCTCGATTGGAACACATGATTGTATTTCCTAGTTTTATACTACTGTTCGTTCGACCCGTCGGTTGTTTGAGGAACGTGACTAGTGAGCAATCTGATTTTAGCAATTTTCGAAATGTTTGTTCAATAGGATTCAACTGCTGTGCAGAATTAGCAAAAGTTCCTACCGCGTGCATTTTAATTTATAACAATACTCATAGGAAATTCTGATTCTCGGAAGAATTAGTTAAGTTAGTTACATAAAATAAAAGAAATTTAGTTACAAACCTCGCGTTTTTATTTAATTAAACTTATTTTACGCGCTTTCAGAGTGAGATTTTTGTTGACAAAAAATAACTATTAAGACATTAAAATTTTTCAAAATTGTTGTACCAATTTTTCATCACTTTTAATTCAATTATTCAGTAATTTGTATTCTAAAAATTTCTCATCACCTTTAACTCACATTTATTTATTCACTGACCTTTATACTTTCACTCTTCGAATGAACATATTCTTTATGTTATAAACAATGCAATTTACAATCTCTTCCAACATGAGAAAATCCTATAACATTTGAATTTAATTAACAAACGGGAATTCAAAATGGTAAGAGATATACATGTCAGAAATGAAGATTTTCAATAAAAACAATAAATCTATTTGTTTTCTTCACCAGGTGTATAATCTACCATTTGAACGATATTGATTTTCAGCGTTCATCATCTTTACAGAATTACTTAAAGAATAAATTAATGTTTATAATTATTAATTATTGTAATTATTATAAATTAATGTTAATAACATTTATTTCCATTATTTAAATTTATTGTATTTATTTCTATATTAGGCTTTCATCTTGATAAACATAATTTAATTAGCTCATATACAGACCTACAGATAGACCTACATGCTCAAATAACTTATTCTATCACTTACAACATTTTTCATCGTGAATTTCCACATGGAATTTATATCCGTTTGACCATTTCTACTAAAAAATGTTTTTGCTATTTACATTGTTTACTATATCGGCTCATTAATGAAACTAAAACTAAAAGAAGATTGCAGCGGCTCTCACCTGTGTGGTTGAGTTTCTCCTGGTATCTTGGCGTAGATCAAAGGCGAGAGGCCGACAATGATCGCGTAGATCCAGAACACGGCGATGTACTTCTCGATGCTGCTGTGAGTGATGATGTTCTTGTACCTGAGGGGCTGTGCAAGCGACGTCAACCGGTCCACAGCGATTGCCACAGTCACCAACACGCTCACGCTGCACAGTGCAATCACGATGCAGTATGGTACGATGCACAACGTGGAAACGCCATTTTCCGGCAGCCCAGATAACTCTAGATGCATCCCAAAGGGCATGAACACACCGACCTGCGTGCAAGTAATATCCGATTTGCATATGCTGGATGATTAGAGGCGAGAATCATCTCTACGACCACTTCGGAACTTACTCTATAAACAACAGACATTGGGCAAAATGAAAGTTTTATAATAAACGTACGTATGTTTCAAAACGTTCCTTAACGTTTACGCTTGCAGTTCGTGTAGAATGTAAAATTAAACTGAGTTCAAAGCCATTTTCAGTAGTAATATTGCGAACATTCTCTAAAGAGGAATTATTCAGAGAGGGCGAGTTGCTGTATGTTGGGGTATTATAACGGTGTGCTTTAGGTCATTAGCAGCAGGTGACAACGTATACGTGGTCTGCTTCTAGGTTGAACTGTTCAAAACAAACTATTTCGATATAGGATCAGATTGTAAGATCTCGTTCGTTTCGATGTAGTCTATGATTAAGTATAAGAAAAAATGCCGTATCGATAAAGGTTTATTATGTTGAGCCAGAGTGACTTGAATTTTTTTATGAACCATCCATAATAACGTTTAATTATCACGATTTATGTTTATGTTGTCTGTGTTTGATTTATTATATCATATAAATTATTTGTATTTATGGTATACATAAAATATAAAGGAGTTTGATTGATTAATTTTGAGTAGTCCTGTATACTAAAAGTGAAACGTGTCAACATCAATCGCGGCGGAAGGACTATCGTACGAATTGCAGCGGGGATAGAATCCTCGCCTCGTCCCGTTTTCTGATTGATTAGCTGACTAATTAAAATATCCCGTTAGACGATCAATCTCGAGAAACAATGGGGCACTTCAATGTTGATATCTCCTTTGAAATGGATTCTAATAAAAGCTCAGCATTGACGATATTGATCTATAATTCTTTACATTCTATTTTTAACTCGATTAAGTCATTTAATTTAATTAATTTATTATTGAATAACATTATTTTATCGACAATATTTGAATACTACAGGCGAAGAACATGATAAGTCAAATTTCCTGTTTTTTGTCAAAATTCAGTATGTCGTCAATAAATTCTACATCGAAGCTACTTTCTTATTTAATTTGGGGATTAGATGTGCTTTTTTGTTACCATTCTGAACACTAAAAAAGTACCAATAATATTAATTGTATAAATTAATCTCTCTTAAGACATTGTGAATTTATCACCTATTTTCAAAAGAATTAGTATTTTTTTTCAGCCAATAAGTGACATAAAAGTAAAGAAAACTGTGATCGTCAACTACGTCATATTAAAATTCTTCTGTTTACTTACAGGGTGATATTAGAATTAAAAACTAAAGAAAAATATACCTGTCATGTTTCTTCTCCTATGATTTCTATTTACTAGAGAAAGAAGGATAAAAAACTGGACTAATTCAACACATCGATGTCGATCGCGTCTCAATGGTTGCCATAGTTAAAATTACTTGATGGCTTACCCCAAAGTCGCTGACGGCCAAAGAGACTAGTAGGTAATTGGATGCAGTCCGTAACCTTTTGTACCTATAGAAGGCGGCCAGGATAATGGAGTTCCCGACGACGGTGATTGGTGATAAAATGTAGACTATCGACATCGCCAAAACCACCGAAACGGGATTGACGTCCAGCCGTGTATCGATCTTGGTAACCGTCGGTATAAGAACGGTCGTCAATTCCTCGGAAACGGTGGACGGCAACGGGTCCGTGGCGGGCGTTGACATCGTAATTTAGAAGCTTTCCGCGCGTTTCCCTTCGGCTCTGCGTCTTCAAGTGAGATTCCGCTCGTAAACGTGTCCTTCGTAGGACGACATGACGCAATCACCAGATCACGTCGATGAAAATTTCGTGAAAATCTTTAATTGCCCGATAATAACCTCGTACTTCTGGCGTATCGTTCGATGCGGAAGTCTTCTAAAAATTTTATCGAATATTATTTTATCGAAGAGTTCTTTTCTATCCCGAGGATCATTGACATTTAAATTCAGAATACTATCGGCGCAAAGAGTCAGGACATTTTTTAATTTCTAACAACATGTAACCTAATGATCAGACTGTGGTTATTTTTGCACCTTCAAATTTTCTATGAGTGTATAAAAATTAATAGTTTGCTAATGGCAAAGTCATTCATGTTTCGCTTCCACATACTAACTTGTTAGTATGTTATTATGTTATCTATAAATCTAGGTTTGTAATTAAAAGTCTAAAATTCGTAATTTAAAAAGACAGTTGTAATTAAAGACTAAAACGAAGAGGAAGAAATTCTTCTATTTGAGCCACATTGAAACCAAACTGGTCAACTATCTATCTATCTTTTTCAGGAGTTAAACACTAATTACGTATTCTAGAAGTAAGATAATAAATGTTTCAGAAAGTGATGTTGATAGGTTTGGTTAAGCTTCTAAATGGGTTACCTATCTTCGCTATAAAAGAGTCCTCCCAAAAACTCTCATTTCTATATTATAAACGTGACATTTTACACTTAGAAGTTGTTTCGTTCTCGAGATAAAAGAGTAACGATCAATTTTACTAACCTTTTGTGCTTTTACAGGAATCGTCCGGAGCCATGGTAAAAGTTTGACATCCGCCACTAAAGGAGAAACGTCGTTATTTCAAATCGTGTGATTTAGGGTCCTGGCGATAAATTCCTCGTGAAATCAGCATCGGTTTGGGACTACGTTTCGCATCGGAAATGGAGGCCGGAAATCGCTCGATTTGGGTAATGTACAACCTTGGCCCGTTTTCTTTTCACACCGTTTGGCCTCGACTTTTACGACTTGCGCAACATCACCTTTGCCTCGAACTTCCTGAAGACAAACATCCGCATTCTGTCACACAATTACCTTATATTATCGAATGTTTTTTTTACGGTTCGTAAAACGTCGTTCGCTTGATAAGTATCTGATACGTACGGTTACGTGCAACAATTATAGATACAGTACGTATATTTATCGTGCTTTTAAAACACGTTACATATATGAAAGGATTACTTCGTAGAATGTTTTGTAGCCGCTGTATAATATCATGCGTAATGACTAGTCTGCGGATGTTTATGTATATTTGGAAAATTCAAGAATGCAGAAACCTACAGAATGTATAGAATATACAAAAGTATATAAAATATTCAAAGTAGAGGACTTATTATAATATTGTATTTGGTATATGGACTAAATTTTTGTCTAGGTTCAATTTCTTTAGTTATGTTTATACAAACATAAAAATGCATAAACATCCGTAGTCTACTATTGGCTGTTGAAGAATGAGAAAACGATAATAAAATTGAGAAAGAAAAAAGTAATTTCCGTATTCCTCCAATACTTGATTATAGTAAAATGTGTAACACAAAACTCGTAGAAATAGATGTAAACAGCAATGTTCATTGTATTCGAAGAATAAAATTGGCTTGTTGGGTACATTAAATCGAGCTTGGAAGAAGCTCTAGCAAATACGAACAGCATCGATCTATCGGAAAATTCTTTTATTTGATTCTCGGTTCTTTAACGTTGCAGATAACTTGGAAACTTTTATCCGCTCACGTTTTGCATATTCGTTGGATGTTTTATCAATTGATTATATTTTATATCTCGGTCCTCGGATAATCGTAATAAATGTGTAGTCCTCTAGAATCATTGAGTTCAAAACATGAAAACCGTGATTTTTCACCTCGTTGAAAAGAAATACGCGATTGTGAATAAATTGTTTTCGACGAATAAAATTATCGTTACACTAACCTAAATTTCATCATTTGGTCTCGATGGACAAATGGACGGAAGCACTTTCACAGCTCTGATATTTTCGCACATGTACACTATTGATTGCTTATAAGTAGTGTTATTAAATATTAAATTGCATTTCTTATAAATATCCGGATACTCTCATTGATTTGAAAGAAAAGAAATGGCTGTGTGTCAGTTCGCTTAGAATGATTAAATTAATTAAAATAATAATGAGTAAAAGTTATTATTTACAATATTTTTTATAAAAAAGTGACAAATTATAAATTGAAATTACTTATTGAAGAACTTAAATATTATTATCCCAATAATTATCGCAGTCTTTCTGTCTATCTGAAAGAAGTTTCTTTGTCTGACATAGAACATACCACTCTTAGAAATTAAATTATCCGGGCGTAGAAAGCTTTCAAAAATATCAAAATAGTTCTACAATTTTTAAATATGATTTTATAATATTTTATTTCAGATGCAAATTATATTATTTTCTAAAGCTTAATTTTTTTATCACATTGTAATATTCTGCCATACATAGCTGTAGCAATAATAAATAATAAAATCAATACAAGTTCTTTCATCCGTAATTTTCTAATTAAATTACACCGTATCGAACGTGAGAGAGTATCTACATTCTTTTTATAAAAGTTAAATAGAGGTTCCCTGCTATTGTTAACTCATACGATTCATTATTGTGACAATATACATTGTTTATTTATCAAACCGATATACACTGTTCTTTAAAAATCATCAGTGTATTAAATTCCAATATCCGTCGACTTTTGCAGTCCTTGAAACAATTATGTGCGATAGCATACATACATATACAAATGACAATTGTTTTAGCCAGCTTTTGAACATTAAACGTACTCTATTGAATTATAATCATACTATTGCTTAAAAATTATAAGTGTCTTGAATTTAAATTCAAATTAATTATTCATTTGATTATTCAAATTATTATTATTAAATTAAATATTCAAACAATATCCACCAACTATCCTTCACTGAGCAGTAGTGTACATATACAGACGAAAAACATATTTAGTCAGTACCTGAACATGAAGCATACACTGTTAGGTGCGGATGATACGAATGGAACAAATCCTGTCCAGCGTTAAAGAAAGTCAAACCTCATGTATACGGGCCGGAGTAGATTATATTCGACAGCACGTTTTCCATTATCTGAAATTTGAAATTCGGATATGGATGGTGTTAACGCTTTCAGAGACAAATGACCAGCGACGGGTTAACCGCACGAACCTCGAGCGAGAGAAGAACTATTTGAACTCATCAAAATCACCGTATAAGAGCGATTTAACGCGTTTCTCCTCGTGCACAGCCATTTCTTTCCCTGCGTCCGCGACGATGGAAACGTTTAATGAATTCGGTCGAGCGAAATCGGATTTCCAGATGGGGCTGTTGTCCATTACTGGCATTTTCTCGGCGCTAGGACATTGTAATTATGTCGAGTATGATGTTCTTGGATGCTTTAACGCGATTTTACGGTTATAGCGTGTTATTTAATTGATCGAGTACTCGCTTGGGAATATAATGCGTCAAGAGATCGCTGATTCCGCAATCGCCATGCCTATGCACGATGTAATGATAAATGAAACGTAAATGAATTATGGGTGTGAATTTCAGAGACAGATGGTATTTAGGAAGATCAATAGAGCAGAGTTAGAAATCTTTGAAAGTTTATAGTGGTTAAAAGGTTAAATTACTTTTTCGAGTTCTATATTACATTTACAACTGACCTTATACAATCAATCGATAAATATGATCAATACGAGAGTTAGATTAATTTTAATTTCTGTAAATATAAATGTAACATAATTCATATCTAAAGTACGTGTCGTAATATTTAATAGATAAAACGAATCTCTATTAGATTTTATTTTTTTAACCCTTTCATATCTGAAATTCTTCTAATGATACTATGTTCATAAAATTATCAATTCATCAAAATTTCATTCAAAAATTCATCATCACATACGAATTTGCACAAATATCCGCAGTCTAATAATTAAATCGATGGTAAATGACAATTATACTTAAATTTTGACTGTAAAATCCATTTCATTATAACGCTTTTCATTACATTTTATTTTAATCGAGTCATTAATTCATTTTATCCTATAATTCTGATATGTATTATGTAATATTGTCATGCTAAATATGTTTAGTAAATAATAAAAAAAAAATGTAATAATCGGTACAACTTTTGCGGGATTTGTAGGTCATGAATACATATTTATCAAAACTAACTCTACTTCGTAAATTGTCGGTAGTTGGTTATTCGTTTCGGTTCTAGCTCAATTTCAACCCTTCTCTAGCTCGACCACTTGCAATTTAAAGCCTTTCACTTTGATGTTTAGTCGAGAAGTTGAAATTACTTTTCCAGAACTTGTTAAGCCAACATTGACGTTCTTTAATATTCAACATGTTTCTGTAAACTCTGCTTATTCCCTAACAGGACATCTTCTTTTGTTTGTTTAATAGCGTAACTATTATTTTAAAATAGGACAATTGAATGAACAATGTATAAAAAAATATTGTATTGACCATTGTATAAAAAAATATTAGTTATATCTATACTTATTTATTCAAAACGTCAATTGTCTCGAAATTCGTGAAAAAATTTCCCCAAACGCAATCTAATATAACTTTTTCTGATATAGATACCATACATATAACGAATCATCTGGAGATGATAAGGGTAGTACACGAACGACAGGTTACTCGTCTACTTCGATCGTATGTACCGTGTTTTCTCTCCTGGTTTTCTAAATTATTTTTTCATGGCAGCTTCAGTGGGCGTTACATAGAAGGTTCGAGGTCGTTTAATCATTGGAACAACTCTTCGTCGAACAAGATGGATTTTGATGCTCGGATCGTTTGCTTATCAATCTTGCATGAGAATGGCAAATTTCATAAAACGAAGAATCGATTGAACTCCTTTGGTTTCCACCTTAAAGATTCTGGATTTTTAATTCATTTTAATGAAACTATTAATGAAACTATCCTTCTAAGGAAATGTAATTGATCATATCCTTAGCACTTTAAATACACTTCGAACAGGGTAAGTAACATAATCTTACGCAAAGATATTTCGAGTCAGGCTATTTTGGAAGATTATTGTTGTTACTGCATAATTGTAATCGTTTTATTCGATGTTAATTGTTAATTAGGTATTAATACTAGCATTAGTACCATAGAGAAATTAAACTGAAAGATATATGGAAAACCCAGATTTTGTCAAAGTACTTTACAAAATATTATTCAGATAGTAAAAAATGTACCGTGATAGATATATAAAATTCCCATGAAAAATTGTGGATTAGTTATTTCAATCACTCTGACAGTTGTAATAAAGTGTATATGATGATAAAAGAATAATCGTCACGTTGATGCTGTATATATAGCTATATGCTACTTCAGATAAATATTTTACCAAGTATGGCTGACAACAATAAAGAATGATCCACTAATTTTTACGATGCTATCAGCACTGTACTACCAGTACTAGATCTATAACAACTACAATTTCGGTTTTTTCCTCCTATCTTCATTCTTTTTTTTTTAATTTTTGAGGTAATTTTGACGCATTCAATAATTACTCGATACAGAAATGAATGATATTTTAATGCATAAATCTTGCGGATCGGCTTGTTGCAGTAAATTTTCAATTAAAATGATATCATTATCAGATTCATTTTACTAAAATAATTGACAATAAGAAATAAATTTCTATTACTTATAACCTGATACTATTCCAGACTAAAATACTTATTCCCCACTCACTAGTTATTCCTCGACATATATAATACAAGCTCTTTGAAATTCTTTAATAATTGTAAAACCAAATATATCTCTCTTATCACTTAAAGTATTCAGGTTTCAGCTTATTATGCAATACTTCTAAAGCTCGTGCGGATACATATTATATAAAGTATAAATTCACAGGAGGAAGAGATATCATCGTTATAAATACTCACTTACAAAGGAAAACCAATTCTGAAAACACTAACAATTTCCGGGAAAATCCATTATACCGTAGCGTCGTGTAGACTGATATCTTTGAGACTGATGACTTTTTAATATCGTCCTAACGTCACGACTATCCTTCATAAGAATATCAAAGGAAATCTACGCTTCGGCGGCCACGTTAATGCGTTCTGTCATGTCGTTCGGTTTTGTAGCTTTCTCTCATCTACGATGAGAGAATTTGATATTTTTTGGTGTCATATCAACGACGCGTTTCCACTTTCTACTTCGTAAAAGACGCGCAAATTTTTGTCCATCTTATAGAGCTCTATTCGCGTTCCATGACACGAAAATCTCAATGACAGAGATTGTTTTTGCGTTTCTTCCGTTTTCGTTGGTCAGTACGATGGACGTAGCCGATTATTCAATCGAGCGGACTATGCAACTTGAGCATAAATAAAGCTGATGCTTTTTTCATTGAGGACAGGTTTTTATTAGTCAGAACTTCATTTAAAGTGGAAAATTTCTGTCAGTCACGATACTAAGGAATAAATATTATATATAAAATATATTTTATATAAAATGTTATATATAAAATAAAGGGGATCAGTTTCTTTAAGAGCCCTAATATCCGAAGACATATTGTGTGTATTATATAAAACATTTTGAAATTTCATTAGCACTGTTATAAAATACGATTACCGTGAGTACTCTGGTATAATTTGAAACCAATATGAAAATGTATGTGGAAGTTGCAAAACATTTACTGCAGACATATATTTAGGTTTAAACATACCTGTACCATAAAAAATCTGTTTTAAACATATAATAAGAGTTAAAAATGAGAGTAATAGAATAGTCTAGATATTATAAATTGCTTCATCATCGCGCATTTTCTTGCCCATTGTCATCGCAATTTTCGTCCTTTTTTCAGCCTAATCGCCTTTTATGCGTTACTGAAGCGTCGGCCGGATGCAATCATCGGAATCAAAAACGAATTTCTTCGCTGAGAATGACTAATAGTACAAGAGAATTGGTGTGGAATTCGTTTTCTCTTATCTGAATTTTTGATTCACAGCGAAGAAATCGTTTCGATTTCCGATATAACTGACTCTTGATGGAGAACGTTCGATAATCAACTTTGTGATTGAACATCCAATTCAGTCACTAGCTGATCCTAAAGACGATCGTTTTCTTTTTCTCTCCTTTTTATTGCCAGCGCCTTTTCCTCCTTTACGGCGTGGTTACAGCCCGGAGAATTCTGAAAACGAAATTACAGCAAAGCGTTGCAGAGGAGTATTATATCGATTACGTTTATTCCCCTCAAATTTCGACTCTGTTATATATTAAACGCAGAAATTAACTTTTCGTTGAAAGTTATGTAATATCGTAGAATAGCTTTGATTGGAGATCGGCTGAAATTAGAAAACACCGTGTACGCCGTCTTTTTGTGGTTTGTTTACATCCAAGAGCGCCTAGTAACAGTGACGCGAGAAAAGATAAGCAGCGTCAAAACAGAAGTACGGTTTCATATTTCAAGGAGAGGCAATCGAGAGGCTAGAGTATGTCAGCCGAAAAGTGTGTGTGTGCGTGTGTGTGCGCGTGTGTGTGCGTGTGTGTGCGCGCGTGTGTGTGTGTGTGTGTGTGTGTGTGTGTGTGTGTGTGTGTGTGTGTGTGTGTGTGTGTGCAGGACCGAGCAGGAATGCATTGGCGAGGGTCAGAGTTGATCGAGACGTCGAAGCATAGAGTCGTTAGAATTGAGTTGCGAGTGTTGTCGAGTGTTAGAGTTGCTAGTGAGAGAGAGAGAGAGAGAGAGTTACCAAATAGTTGTCAAGTTATTTGTTGTAAATACGAGCGTTGCATTTAGTTTTCCTGTTAATCAAACATCGTTTCTCTGTCTAACTAATATCTGTATTTTCAATCCATTATTAATAAATTATAATTAATCGGACAAAATTACACCTTTAATATATTCCGATATTACAGTTATACGTGTTTGTTTCATATGATGATTTAAGTCCTTATATAAACTGCTCTTTAGTAGAATTGTTTCCTAGCCATTTAATATAGTATATAATAAGAATAAGAGTAAAAGAAAATTTAGGAGACAAGTCTTACAAAAAAGGAACATAATTTTGGGAAAGGGAATTGTAATTGACAAGGGCAATGGGTAGGTATGATGTATAGAACTCAGAATGGAAGATTGTTACATGGTAAAAAATATTTAGTATGGTAGTTACTAATACACGTATACACAGGTATCAATCTTAAAATTTTTCTCAATATATTTTTTTGTAACTACATTATATCCGGCATTTTTGGCATAACGAAGTGGAAAATGTAAGGTAAGAAGTAAAAAAACACAGTCCTTTTCATGTGAAAAATGTATTTTTTAATAAATATAAAAGTTTTAAAAGTTTAATTATGTATTGAATACACTTTAAAAAGCATGAGACAATATATATATAATTCAATATTATACTGTTTACAATAAAATCTTTTTTCATATCTGCGTTTCATATTGATTATTTGATAATTAACTGAAGATACTGACGTTGAATTTCTCTTTCGAAATTATTATTATTATTTTATTAATATGTATAACGAGAAATATATAAAATTCAAGGTGCAGATGTATCATCATAAAATGTTATATGTGCCGGTGTAAAAGTATATAAATTATTGTTTACGTTTACCAATTAATTAAAATTTATTTTAAATTTATATTATATTAATAAAATCTATTTATACGTCAAACGTTTCTTCTTTACATAGAAACCCATCGTAAGCAGAATTTATATGGTTCTCCTTAGCCTTCTCTTTCTCTTTATCAAATAAATGTGTCGGACGATCAATTATCTCTCGGTGATTCCATTATGAGTCTCCAAGTTTGCTTCAGCGATAACTTTGTCCTAATTTCCAGAAGTATCGTTCATCGCTACGACTCTTTCGTATCTTCGTGCAATAATTCGCGCAGCGTGCAAGTTATTCATTTTGTAATCAAAAGCAAAGAAACCTTACCTTCACAGTGTATAAATACCCAGAGGTATTCTCCGAAAACTGCATCCTTACGTTCTTACATTATTAGCTCACAGTTGACATCACTGATATTGGCGTTCGCGTTAGAAATTCAAATTCTCTTCTATCTTCTCTGTTATTTGTAGTGGAACCGTGTATTGAGATATACATTTTCATTGTAACGATTTTGTATTTTCGTTTTCTCCAATTCCACAAGTATTATTCGTAATTAAATTCATTAAGGGAAATTTGTATTATTTTCGTTTATAAACGAGGCTACCGTCGATCATCTCGTCCTCTAAATCCGGTCGTTCGAATTAATTTTCTCTGTATTTCCATTGCAGCTGTCGTTATTCTAAAGTTTAAAGGGAAGCATACAATTTCAATTACAAAGGTCCGAAGTATCGGTTTGGACTGAAACGAGCCCATGAAAACAGCACGTCTATTAAATTTCAAGAGAAACGACTGACATGTAACCGGGACTCGATTAACCGATGAAAGCAATTCCGCTTTGTGTTAGGGGGTACGAATCGGTGAAATGGCAGCGTCGTATGGCGATATTGCACAATTACGTAAACGTAGCTATGATGTAAGTTCGTGGTGGTGCATATTATACATGTAATTTATCCTGAAATGTGAATACGAGATGAATCAGATATACATCGAACATGTCACTGATCGAAAATTTGTACGCCTAAGTCTATGAATGAATTGTATTCTGACGAATGTTGTTCTGACGAACATAACAGAGCAATCAAACACATAACAGAGCAAAATAATGTATATGGCATGTTAGGAAACATGTGTGAGTTAATTTATTAAGTTGTACCATTATTAGTGTATTTCTAATGTCAAATTAAATTTTTTCTAACTTGAAAAATAAATTTCAAACGACACTTTTGTATATACAAAAGCAGTATGAGATCTCTCATTGTCATAATGTCTAGAATCACATATTATAAATACCGCTCATTTTCTTTTTGAATGCTCTGTACAGATCCTTGTCCGTGTGGTGGCAATATGTGTTTTGATGAATTATCGCTGTGAAGTGAAATGACATGTCGCGAGACTTAAAACAAATGCATCCTTACAAAACTAGATATATTGCAAATCATCAACAAAATTATAATAAATGTGGTCGGTGGAAATAAAATAAACGGGGAAAAATAAATTTCTTTGATGTATGAAAATAGATAAGTATTCGTGAAATTTAAAAGAGAAGATGTGTCACAGTTAAAACAGTTACAATTTGTGCACGAGATAACGACGGACCCGATGACTTTAAATTTAATAAAAGCAAGGAATTCAGTGTAGTAATTTATATGAACCAAACACGCCAATTAGGAGTGAAATAAGCTGAAATTCATTTGAGAGTCGAACAAGCTCTGAAGGTTGTTTAATTTCGTACCAACGAGTGAGATTTATTCGTAAATGAACAGCGGCGAACGAAAACGTACCGTATTCGGTTAATTCAATATCGCGCGAATCGAATGCGCTTGCGGAGGTTGTAATTATTATTGAATCGCGATGCCGTCAAGACTTTAGGAAATATTCGCTTCCTAGATATTTTTATCGGTATCCAATTTTAGTCGGTACATACAATTCTTTTATATGAAACTGTGGTTAATTGTATCTGTACAGTGTTTTACTAAAAATTACATATTTCATATTTAAATATGCTAATTTTATTTTCGAATTTCTGTATCCCAATCTTGCTTGTATTTCAATGAAAAAAAACTTGAAGTTTCAAGAAAAATCTGAATTAAAACTTCAATTAAAATTGAAATGAAAAGTCGCGTGTCTCATTAACAATTCTTCCATATTTGTATCTTTAAGAAATTGTTTACGATAGAAAAACGCGATTGAATCGGAGCTGATCTGAAAAACGTAGCAGTCTTGCATCACTCTTTACTATCTTTTATGAATTTGTAATTGTTATATTGATGATTGCGATTTAAATCGCATCAGCCTTGATGGCGTTTGATGTGTGCTGATGAAGAACCACTCTCATTTGAGGGAGAGAAGACACTGCATGTGGTTAATTATTTAATAGAACTATTTACAGAATATTTGGAGTAATCCAGTAATCTTGCCTAATGTTGCGCGTAACTATTCTGTGTAAACTATCTTGCGCAAGTGTTCTAACAGTTCGATTTACGGGTGATTCTAATTTACCAAAGTTCAACCGTTTAAGTCGTTCTGACTGCTTCGAATGTTCGATAGGGTCTAAAGACGAAGAGGCGATAAAAATGCGCTCTAGCTTTGACTCCCCTCTTCTACAGCCAATTTCAGGAGGCTGAGAGTCGGGAGCAAGCGATGTTGTATTTGCTGGACGGCGTTGGCAATGTTGAGGAATTTTCACGGTTCCGTTTGCTCGTAGTCACCGAGCACCGTTACATGTACATTTGGAACAGGAAAAATCGTTGTCCACGAGAACTGAGTTACTGCAAACGCACGTGAACTGCAAGTACTCGGAAACCCGATGGCCAAAGATCGCCAGTCTAGTACACAATAAAAAATCTTAACGGTAACTTTGCCGACTTTTACCTACAGGTCATGCTTGCCGTAATAGTAATAAATATGCATTAATTGTTCGGACATAACAATGCAATCCTTGCTTATCTAATATAAACAAATAAGTTAGTAAAATCATTACTAAATGTATCGTTGTAAATTTATAAAATTTCTCTGAAGCGTTATGAATTGGTCATCTATTGATATTTTCAACGTTAAGCAATAAATGCAGAACCATATTGGTATTTCGATAACATGAGTAAAATTAAACAGAAAGTTCGATCCGCTAAATTTAGATATTCTTGTACGTACACGTGTGCACAATACCAAAATAGAGGATCGTACCTATATCCGGCGCGTATGATTCCATCTTCTGTTTCATTTATGGCTGACATGCATATTCAGTTTCAGTTTTAACATATCACTAATCAACTTGTCCTTGCAGCGGGAACATATAGCTGAGGAATTTGCAATTCATTTTATGCAAGTACCAATTATCCTCCTCTTTTCAATGCGATGATCGGATGACGCTCATAACGTGTTCGAAACAAATTATATTAAGTACGTTAATAGTTCTGTCTCCCGTTTACCATTATACTAATATGAAATTACACAGGTATTTCTTTTGCCGGGAGAATACACGGAAATTCGACGAGCCTACGAATGCATTCACAATGATATAAAAAAATGTTAAAAACGAGTGGTAAACGGAAGACAGTATGTAGCGGCCAATCTATATCTGTTAGTTTGACAAAGTTTTATAAGAAATTAGATAAGGAGATTAGGATTTCGCTTGCAGTGATCGGTGACAGCTTTCAGCAAACTCTAAGTAGTGTAGGGACATCACTTGTCAGACGCCGCGTGATATATGATGTACAATGGCTATAAGAAGTATTTAAATAGCATTGTATTTATTATAGCACCTACGTATTAATTAATTGGATCAAAATATATCATATTTCGTATTATCCAGTAGTATCTTCATATGATTACCAAAATTTGATACTGTGAAAGTGAAATGTAGGTGTAGCGACACATGAGCGAATCGAGAGTGACTCATGTTATTGTTTTGCCTCGGCGTATCAACGCCGTTTCGATGTACGAGATTTAAAAGTAAACAAACTCTGGACAAAATAATATCTCCGCTACATGTAACCGTCAACCGGAATCGAATTCAAACTTTCCGGTACCCCCCTGACCAGTATAAATAGATGAACATGCTCTCTAGGAGGATTATTAACCAGTATTATTATAGCGAGTGGCATTGAGCGAGCGACGATTACGGCGTAATATACTAACTCTGCATTCTGTACTTAGAGCGATTTTTAATATATCTATCACAAGTATTCACTCATCTCGTCATTAAATAGATCAACACGTTTGATATCCACCAGATAGGTTAAATTTGAAAATAAGGACATGCCTTTGGGAAATTTAAAGGTGCAAAAATATATAATATATTCAACGTAAATATTCAATAAATAAAAGTTACTAGCATATATAGCACTTCAGTATGAATATATTTGGATTTATTATCCATAAAATGCAGTAGGAGTACAAAATTACGCATCTGCGTACAATGATGTAAGTAGCCTCAAAGTTATAAATGTAGGTATGTAGGTGTTTTCAGGTTCAATGAACTTCAGAGGTTGACGCAAGTTCGTTGGATGGTTTAGAGTGGTTTTGAAGGTTTTAAAGGTTTTACATGAACCTTCAAGGACCTTTCAGTCATCAATCTCTCTTTCCAGATTTTTAAACTTTCATTTCATTCATTATTCTTTTTCCCTTCCTGTTTTTATTAATGACATTTATTTTCTTTTAGTACTAGAAGATCTTTCATTTTTTAAATTACAGAATGCACGCAAGTGCTTTTAGCAAAATTAATGTTGACTCTTATCATAAACCTATTTATTTTCATTGCGTTACTCCAAATATAATTATATTTGTTTATATAGTTTATTATAGGTTGTTAGCTTTAGTGCTAGATATAAAATGTTAAATGTTACATTTTAAGTTATCTGGAGTAGGAAACATGTCTAGAAAAACTACGTTATTATCGTATTGGAACTGCTAGGAGTTGTTTCCAAATGACGACATTGTTTATACGACTAGTTGCATTGGCACATTGAAATGCAATTGCGGGAAATCAATAGAGTCACAGTTTGAATTTAACTTCCGGTGTTAACATACGCTATCGGAATACAAAACTTACGTGCAGGAATGCAGCATCGCACAGTTCTAACTAGTAATTCTGGGATGTGTTTAAAACGAAAAAAAATTTGCATAATCAATATCGCACGCAATAGAAAATTCAGAACACAGTTTAACCGACAATATTTTGTATTACTTCGTATAATGTTGTAAAGAACAAACGTAAACGAAACCTTAACGTAGAATGAGATTTGAAGAATAAAATTGTCTTTGAAGGATTATAAATTCTTCTCAAATATATTTTTATCAAACAATAAATGTTTATTTATTTTTTCTCATTCACACATTTGTTTATATATTTGGTTTATCGGCTTGCATTTCTGATGTAAACTTTCAATAAAAGGTTTCCAAAACCAGTCTTATAAAAATCTTCCACAGAATCGTTTAATTTTCATCTATTTCCATTTTCGGTCTTTTTGTTGCATTTTTTGTTTATTTGTTTGCATTCCTCGTTCATTCGTTTACATTTCTAATGTGAACTTTCATTTATCCACAAAAGATATCGAACTATTCTAAAAATTTTCTATTTTTTAGCCATTTACAAAGGCTTTAAATCTAACAACTTAACAAAACGTTAAACGACTCTTTTATTTTATCTACTTACACCTACGTAGTTTCTTTATTTAAATTCTTCATTTATTTCCTGCATTTTTTGCATGTTAGTCTACATGTCCAACAAAAACTTTTAATCGCGTCTGAACAATTTTAAACTATGATTAATATAAAACTTCCAAGTAATTATATTTTGCCCAATTTCATCTCTTTTGTTTCCTTGTTTGCATTTCTGATTTATTCTTACATTTCTTGAACAGTGATTTACATCTCCAAGGTAAGCTTTTAATCGTCTATGAACGATTTCAAAATATATAAAATATATAAAATATCGATTTTGAAATATATAAAATTCACAAAATCTCGTTGGATTCTACAAGTGATTTGAATTCTACGGTAGAGTTAATCGGAGGGGTGTTATTAACGTTAGTTTGATCGAAGTTTCGAGCGTCCAAAGCCGAGTTTATGCCAACTATCTCGTATGAATATAGGTATATTCATAAGATGACTTTCACTTGAGAAAATTCATCGATGTTGAGAACCAAAAAGCAGCGTTCGCTGTGGTTTTAAGCCGCGTTTTGACCGTGATGGTTCTTCGACGCGGCCCGAAGCTTCAAGCAGACCCTTCAATATATTACAGGGAAACAGTAACAGCTTGCTTTAATGGATGGTATCCAGGTGTTTCAAGACGAGATCTTAGTTAATTTTGAACGAAGTTTAAGTTAAGCTAGGTTCGAGCTCAGGATTGTTCCGATGTTAGTTCAAATCTGACATTGAGTTGTTGACGTTGAGTTTGTAGTCGTCAGTCAGTATGAATATTAGGCCAAAGGAATTCGCCTATTGACCTGGATAGCTCAATTGATTAAGCAGCGTGGCGAATAAAGGTATCCTTTGTTTAGACATGAAATTATCCAAATTGTACAGTTTACGTTACGTAATTATAAAAATCATCTAATTGTGA
Source organism: Bombus vosnesenskii (assembly GCF_011952255.1). NCBI lineage: Eukaryota > Metazoa > Arthropoda > Insecta > Hymenoptera > Apidae > Bombus > Bombus vosnesenskii. Next base: position 1,434,137 of record NW_022882987.1, read on the forward strand.
ACATTTAATACAAATACGCGTTCCTTTCGGATAAAATGATATAATCACTTAAATATAAAGTTATAATCTTAATAATACGAATTAAAATTAACAACTGTTATGTCGTGTGTGCTAAAGAAAGCTAAAGAACGGTTTCAACCACAAAGGATCATTTAAATTACGTTAAGCCGCATTACGAGAACAGCTTCTGTTAATCCCCGCTTTGAATCTACTTTCAACCCCTTCTATAAGTTTATGATGGCTATTAACTTCTTGAAAAGTCGAAATCCAACTAGTAGCGTCGTTTCTTGGAACACGATATTATACACTAGAAAAGTACTACATTTATTTTAATAAAAATTCACATTAATTTTGATAAAGCAATGTGAAAGCCACGTACCCTTGATAATCGCAAAGAAGAGAGAAAGACCTGCAACCCCTAATTTGGTAAAATTTGGTAATTCTCATGTTAAAACTATTTTACCCGATTTATTTTTTATAATATTTGTCATGCTCAAAGGACTTATGATCCGATTGGTTACCCTTATATTATTCCTGAACAACGAATCAATAGCAGCTCCCTTCTGCATTCGACCGCGTACACATAGGTGCGTAGTGTGTATATGCCACGCGCACCGTTTGCGAAATTGACGTGGAATGTTGGCCGATACTTATTTGCTGTACTTAAGAGTTCACTTATTTATGACGGCTAGATGCGATCTGATCCTCTGTCTATTACGGCGGAGAAAGTTTTTTCGCGATCCGCTTTTGTACTTTCACGCATAAAGAGAGAAAGTAAAAGAGATAGAAAGAGCATCCGGCAAATCTTGAATAATGAAAAATTGCGGATAAAGCTTTTCGGACCGGTAGCATTATCGTGTTGTGCTGTTTCCTCTCTTTGTGCGTCGCTTTTGCAGCCCAGATGAAAAGGGGAATTGTCCCAGAGCAGAGAGAAATTGTTTTTTCACGCTTGGGTATTTGTAAATGCGAAAAAAATGAATTTAAAATTACTCGAATCTCAGACTATATGGAAACGTGTTTCTGTTGCTTATGCGAGCAAATTGGGTCGATCCATTGGAGTAACTAGCGAAGAACATTAAAAGTATTTGAGATTTCAAGGAATTTTATTTCTTCATCCAGTTATTCTTCGGTTGGATTACGTAAACTGTTATTAGAAAAACATTCCTGGATAAAATTTAATTAGATAATTGCAATAGATGATTTTAATTAATGGAGTGTTTTTAATTAATGTCTTAATTAATTCCATTAAATCGTTCTATTTTTTATTTTTCTCACGCGGACTTCAAATGATAAACTGTACATTACAGACTTCTAGTATACAAACAGTTTTTATACTTTTACATTAAATAATACAATTAATCAGTTTGTAATTTTTCAAATATTTTATTATCAGATTACACGTTACACGTTTTATTACCAAACTTGTTCCATCTAAGCAAGAGAATTTATTACGACCAGTAACTTGTAACTTAAAATTTTGTAATAATAAATTGTAAAATAACTTATAAAATTTCGGTACTAATAGTTTAGATGTTCAAGAAATTTCAGAATCAATACGATATTTAAACTGAAACATTTAGAAATGTATCTATCATTTTACTCACTTTCTATTTCAAACGTCCTTGATCAATGTCCATATCATGTATCTCAATATCCACATCTTAGAGTGTATCACACTCGATCGAACTTTCGAACCGACTTAATCTTCGAAACCCGTTTCATACTGCACCCTAACAAAAAATGGAGGTATATACATGTATAATCAAGATATATATTTATCGTCTCGGCAATTCATTCCTTTCGCCCGTATCGCAATATCGTTCTCGAATATATCCATTAAAAGCGAGCAAACCACGTGTTCCAATAAAATCATTCTCTTGGCAAACAACCGACAGCTCGTGTTTTTGCTCATCCGCAGAGGTCTTCGGGCGTTTATTCAAAGAAGTCGTCGATCAGTCGGATATCTGTTCGGCCATAAATTTTACTTTCTCGTTGGCCGATTAATTGCTCACGAGGGTTCGATTTCAGCAGCAAAAAACCTTTGTCGTGATAAGACAAGAGGAGAATCGTATAATTGGAGTGATATCTGTACGATACCGATACTAACCTTGAGGAATTTGTGAAACGCGGATCACGAAAGTATTACTATATTATATATTATATTTACTATATTATATATATATATTATTATAAAAATATTACGTTGGAAAGTATCGACCGTTCCAAGTCCTTTTGTAATATTTTGGGCTAAGTCGATAAAAGTCAAAATTTGAAAAATGACTTTGCAGCACAAATGGAATTTAATAAAAGGAAGGACATTATTTTGTGAAATTCAATAATATGAATTGATAATTTGTAAATGCAAAATTGTTATAATTTGTGAGGAACGGAAAATTGTCGTTTAATACTGATTAATTATAATTAGTAGATTTTTCGGTCTAAATGATTAACAATGTAAGAAGAAAGGCGTTTAGATGCTAGAATACACACAAATACATACAAATTTGATTTTTGTATATATCACGAGTAAAATGATTAGTATTTTGTTGGTGTGTACATTCGACGTGTATCATGCAGTCTTCACATTCTTCGTTTTTGGAATATTGGAACCTTAGCGGCCTGTCTCTGGATTATTTTATTTTCGAGAAACAGCTTCAAACCCTTTTTTTCTTGCTTCGGAGTTTTAAACGTTTTTCTACGTGAAAGGGCAGAGAATGGTTGAATGAACATCTCCAAATTTAATTTCAATTGATTGAACTTACAGATAAAAAAGATGTGTACGATGGCTGATAGGTTAGTATCTGATGACAGTTAGATGGTTGGTACTGGGCGACAAATACGTGGGAACGTTTTAGATTATAATGCAGATACATAATATATAAAGGAAATTGCAAAACTAGGGCTGGTAAATAGACCTAATAAATTAGATATAGTATACATAATAGAAAAAATCTGAAAATTTCCTTACCCGAGAAACAAAATATCTGCTCTAGAAAATATGTAACTTTTAACACTCGAAGTACCAACGCATATGTTTAAAGTGTTGGAACAGCGAAAACAATGGGATAACCAGTATGACTCCGAAATATGTTACACAGGATTGTTATATTCATTTGTTTGTCCAAATAATAGTGGAGCTAATATCTGATGGTGAAAGTCACAAATAATTTTTTAGATATCGTATACTGGTCGATACTGCACTGACTTCATTAGCAGTAATGAAGTTTTAAAATGTTTCATACAACAAATATAATATATTTATAAAGAAGTTTCTCTTGCGCTATTCAATTCTTCGTCTCCGTCTAGCGTATGATTTCATTTGAATTCCGTTGTTTCCGATACTTGATTTTAGAAGCTTTACAAAGCTCAATCAATGCAGTTCTTGGAAACTCATCCTGTTCGTTGATTTGAACGATTAATTCGATCAGCCATAATGATCGATGCCTTTTTAATTGGCGAGTCGATGAGAGCAATCCGTATAGTTGCGGTACTTAAGCCGTTTAACGTATTTTTTGAATGTAACTACGGTGTAATCGTTTGCTATGTAAATGAGATCGATTTCGTTTTAATCTGGAAAATGATTGACTAAATACGAGCTCGCGTTTAAATTAACGCTGGATTAATTCCTGATAAAACAGCGCGTTATATAACGTTCCTCAAATCGATGAAAAAAATTGGGTTTTCCGGTAGATTTAGAACGGATTTCCGATAGTTTACATCAATAATAAAGGTATAAGTGGAAATAAAGTACAACACGTGACAATGGGTATGAAATATACAATTTTTGCTAAACTCAGTAGCACTTTGGTTTCTCCGTTCAGAATTTAATAGGCTGATATTAATTTCGATCATGTTATTTTCATTCATATAAACCATGACACAGTGTTTATGAAAAGTCTGCGTTGGATATTTATGGAGAATCTAACGCGTGTCAGAGTTCATTTTACACAATACGTGATTTTTGCTACCGTATATAACCGAATATTTTTTGTTTCACGTTGGTAGTCAGGTGCGTATAAAACCGTAAACTGTGTGTTTTAATGGACATCCTCTAAAACGTAAATGGATAAACCAGAACGAAAATCCCCTTAAAAATTGATCACGAATCACGATCAAAATAGTGAAATTTCTGTATTATATGCAATTTCTGGCGTTTCTCGTTGAACAAACCAATATAACGATTTGTAGTATTTCCAAAAATTTTGAAGCACGAGATTAAACCGTTTTACAGGTATATTCCATATTCTATAATGTAACTTTTTTTTGTAGAGATCAATTCTTATAGATATGATCTTGATGATTTATTGATGAAAAATATTCGAATAGCATATAGTAGTATACTGACAAAAGTTGCAAGTTATAAATTACAAACTTCTCTTTTGTAGCTTTATAATTTTTTGTCAAATAGAGTAACTAAATGCATCATGATTTTTTAAATTTATTTGCAAAATTTTATTTGCGTTGTTATCAAACTCTTTACTATTATGCAAAGTTATTCATATTGGTAATTTGTAACTTGTAAAATTTTACTGATACCTAAGTAAAGTATGTTCAATTATGCAAGAGAGTCCAGGTATCCTTAAAGAAATTCAACTAATTCATAACCCTGGTATTTGACCGTGGACAAGATCGTTGCCGACGAGAACAAAATGACCGCCTCTGGTCGAGAACTTAATTAATCCGTGGTCAGCCATCTATTTGGCCGGAATTCAACGCATTCCCTCTATCCCTTGATGTACAGTGTTCATGTCGGCGTTTCGAATTTGCCACATGTCTCGACCGCCGCCGATATCCTCAACGATCGGATCAATTTCACTATATAGAACGTATTTCCCCAACATATCGAATACATTGTTACCAACCGGAACTTCCTCCCCTCTTCTCAGTCTCATCGTCGTCCTACGTTAATTATTCCGCTCTAATTCGATGTAGTTTGGCCACCTTGATTTTCGGTTCTAGTTTTTCACGGGAGTCCAGTCTAGTCGATTGCTAAAGCGTCAACAATAGATAATTTTTGGTGGTTCTATGATGTGGACACGACATCTCTGCTTTTTCTTGAGTTTTAGATTTTTACATGCATTTTTACCATACTCGTTTCAGTTTCGCACATAGCCGGAAAAGCTTCTGATTTTCTAGGATTAATGAAGAATTCAAAGTTCCCTCTTGCATCGATAGCATCGATAGAGATTAGTGGTTTGGAGATATTAGTGATGTATGCAAGTAAGTGAATTCAATTAGCAAAAATTCAGTTAATCGAAAATGGACTAAAATTTCGCTTCCATAAATGTAGTTTTACGTCTCAAAAGTAGCGAATACCGAAATACTCGTGTGAATATTCGCAACATTGGGGATATCGATAAACTTAACGCTAGACGCATTAAACACCGTTAATGAACGGCGATTTCGTTGATGAAATTTCGAATTAGCGCACCATTAAGTCGAGCGTTATAGCGCGAAAAGGAAATCCGGGCATGTTTTACGTGGATGGTTATTGGAAGAGGACGAAACAATTCATATACAAGGATGAAGATTCGTCAAATGGAAATCTATTAATGCCTAGCTGAATGCGTATACCAAATATTCGAGTCACGAGTAACTCGCAGTTTATATGTGCGACTTCGGTACATGTGATTCGTGTGGGAATATATTTATCGCACCCTACCCGTTGACAAATTGAAATGGGAGACGATGGGGGTCAATACGAAATGAAATTCAACTTGTTTCCGTCCACGGATAGATATTTCGTGACGAGACGTGCATAACACACTGTGGTTTTACGTAAGAGGAAAATTAGAAATATATGGTTGTAATTAATATCTGAAATAGATATTAGACATAGTTGGTCGAATTAATTAAAATTTCGAATGTTTTAATTGTTAGAAATTTGTAAAATAGTTGGATGGTCATTTACAGTTAAAAGTTTTAATTGAGAGTAACGAAGACTTAGAGTATAAGATTTCTATCAGGTGGATCATTTCTAAATCGAATGGATTTTGAAACTAATACCATTCTTCTTCCTCGTTTCTCTTCTTCACTTTCTACTACCTACTTTCTATCTTGTTTCTTACTTATCTTCTTTGACTTTCATCTATCCTCCCAACTTTTCCATCTTTTCTTGCGAATTTATTTATATCTACCACTATATCTCTCAAGAGGATTTATATATTTGATCCTAATTAATTAGTAAATGCTACAATAAGAAATGCTATAATAATACTTAATAATAATAATACTTCTTTCCATAGCTACTGTATATTACATAACATACCTAACCAAGTTCCTCAACGTTCCAATCAAATTCTCAAACTGCATTACTTTTAAATCAGATCTACGGATTCCTGTTGCGTGCGCGAGATTTCACCATGCATTTCGATTGCACACGATCTAGCCAAGGGCAAGCCACGATTTGCACCAAGGTCTGGATTGAAATGAATATCGAAGGTTATAGCCAACTGGGGGTGAATTAACCGAAGGATGTTTGAATAATGTATCATGAGTGTTCGAGTAACCGACGTCGAAAAAGTGAAGAGATGAATTTACTATTTGCCTTTTAGAGTCTTTCACGATTCACATGGTAAAGGTTGCTTGCCCGGAGATTCAATTTCACCAAATAGTGTTTTAAGCGCGTGCCGGAAGTGAGGAAAATTGAATGGTAAATAATCAAGTGTTAACTTCTCGCGGCAGGGCCGGCGTAATTTCCTTTCGGATCGACAGCGGAAATAACGTGTAACTAAAAATTAAACGGATCCGTGATACGGTAGTACACGCTTCTGCCAGGGAATTCGAGACTCCTTTTCCCTCTATGGGATTTTAACGACGTTGCGTAATGAAATTTTCGTCAAGCGGGAATGCGACTCATGTCCAACGCCGTTTAAAAGAGTCGCCCTTAATTAGATTTGCCGCGACAAGTGAAATGATAGGGGCTGAAAAGTAGGGAAATCGGATTTTTAGATAATAAAGGCTGGGTTAATCGGAGCTTTGGGTTACGGTAAAAGCGATGTCGAAATGTGATAATGACTCTGCGATATTGGTTTTTTTTTTTTTTTAAAAAACATGCACTTTCATCGCGAAGCTTTTATCGTAAATTTAACACCACTTTCAAAAAGGTTAAAAAAATACAGGAAAAAGGGAGATAAAAATAAAGAAGAGAGAGAGAGAGGGAGAGAGAGAGAGAGAGAGAATAACTATGGACTCATAGGTATAAGCCATTTTTTGGTATACGAAAAGCCTGTATTGATGGGGTTGATGCACTCTGATGGAATTCGACGATATGCCACGTACATTTTCATAGTTACTTGTGTACAGTGGTTCACAAAAGTATTTGAATGCAAACCATAGTAAGCCATGCATATGTATATATTGTGCGTTATATAAAAAATATTGAAACTTCATTCGCACTATAATGAGGCACGATTTTCATGGCTATATCGATAATATTCGCAACTAACCTGAAAATGTATAGAAATTAGAAAATATTTATTGAAAACATATATATAGTAAAAAATTAGTGCAAACATAGACAATGTTAAACATATAACAAGTGTTAAAGTTGTTTGAATAGCGAGGCTTATTAATATAACAGATAATTGACTGTTTAAATGCTTTTATGATCTGAGCGAAATATACACTTACACAGTCTTTTAACTCCTATGCAAATTTTCAGATTTGTTTCAAACTTTACCAATACAATTACAATTTAATCAGCTTCATTGCAGTTCCAATGAAATTTTTAAATGCTTCATATAACACATATAATATATTCGAAAGGTTTCTACGAATTTACAAATACTTTTGTGAGTTACTGTACATCATGACAATGTTTGTCCACTAGACTCTCTATTCAGATTGTGGCTTGTTGAATCTCTGAATGGCATTGTAGATAGCACCGACGCTGATACACCTACGTCACAAGCGCCGTGGCGCCACGGATCACCTACGATACATACAGCGATTTCGTCTGCGCACGGTCTATGAATAATAACACGGCTCACGAATAATCGTCGTCAGGCTGGCTGAAAATTGCCGCTACAATCATCGACCTTGATGAGGGGACGATTGGTCATTGTAAACTCGTATGCACCGCAATCTGCGGGTCACTCGTTCATCCACGCTATTTAAAAATTTATACAACAGCGGTCGTGATTACGGCGAACGAGCAATGCTGCGGTTAAATTCTGCCTTGCAATTTTTATGTCCGACTGAATAAATCTAAACCTGAATTTTGCACACGTATTCGTGTTGAAAGTTATCATTTAGTGTTTGGGACTCATACATTTTTAAAGTTAAAAAGATTACTTTATTAACTTCCTGGAATTTATTTATTGCGAAATTTTCATGTAGAATTTTATGTGGTGTGTTATTTAGTATATTTAATCTTCCATTTAGTACAGAAATATTTTTTGTATTTTATTCAGTAAAAATAAATCCTCTTAGAGTTTAGAAAAATTCGATCCTGAAAGGACGAGGTATACCACAATAACTGAGAAATATCGTAAAGCAAATGATTAAATCTTGTTTTCGATGAACTATCGATATTTGAGCCCTTGAAAATACCTTAAAAGAACAAACAACGTCGTGATAACCTCATTGATCGTCTCATCAGTTGCTCGGAAATCAGTTACCGGAAACAAAAGGAAGATGAACGTCGCTTGTCCGCCTCCGTGAGAACTTTTAATTACTCCGCTTGTTGCGCGGCGAACTTTCATGCATCGTCACTTCAGATACCGCCTTATCGCGACATCGTAATCGATTTCTAATTTAATATACCGTGACACAAACGTAGGATTGCAATTTCTTCCCACTCGACTATTGAAATAAAAGTAGAATAAGAAAAAGAAAGAAAGACAAAGGAAGACGTTAACTTTTTACGCAAAGCGTGTCTATAATTGCACACAAGGTGCTTTTTCTGCGTGATAATCTTTTCAATCGAATCCTCATGGGCATAATCACGAATGTGTGCCACGTTACCATGCACCTGCAGATCGACGGGAATCACCCGTATTGATATCACCTTGATGACCACCAAGGTCCTTTCAACGATCGTTGAACCTTCTCGACATGCAAAACGTCGATTTTCTACGTCGCCAATCTACCATTAACTTTCCAGCTTTCTTCTAGCCGATTGCTCCTCAGATAACAGTGATCATCAAAGTTTGTTTTATTTCTTTTATTTCTGAGACACGACACGATATTGTATCTATAATACTATTACTTTATTTACTTTCCTTTTTGGTTTACATTCATGGCCTATTTTTTCAACCATCGAGCTTAACATCTCTTAACATTTAGTCTTACAACCTATACTTAAACTTGACCTTAGAATATACCTCTTATGTTCCTTATTCTCTCTGCTTTTATTACTCATATTCTCGCAGCGTCCGAACTTATAACAACACACACATCTAAACACGTGAAACTCTAACAATTCTATCTATAATGCTATATAATAAGAAAACTTTCTTTAATATAAGAACATGGGATGTTTGACTCGTGCAGTTTCATGATGATATTGATTATATCATACTATTCCTGTACAGTGATATCTTTACTTACTCCTTTTATTTCTGTCTTTTTTTTAGTCAGAGAGAAAAGTGGAATGTTTTAAATATAGATGTTAATCCTCATTCGAATGCAAGAGGTACGAGAACGGACTGATCCAGGCAAGCAGGTCAGAGCGGAATTTCCTCGTCCGCTCTTTCGCAGCAGTTTTTTAAATTTGAATAATCCGTTCAAGTTTATGCACTAACGTGTTACCCTGAATCGCTATACGTGACACGTGTATTCGTATCGATCTCTAGGAAACTCATATTTTCGCTACTTTTTATTTACATTAGGCTGTCATATGAGCCAAGTGGCTGAAATGATTAACTCCACTTTATACAGGCCAAAGTGGTTAATCTTATTTTTCGAAATTTTCGAAATTTTAATATCAAAACACTGAATCGATATCTTATATAATTTTATCAATTATCTTTACCTTTTGTGAAGTTAATCGATTTGACAAATAAGCGGCCCGTATATTTTACTGCTTATCTACCAAATAGTAGTAAATTTGTCCGTGGCAGCTATTCTGTTCGTGAATGGAAAATTCAATTCCATCGAGTTAGCGAATACAGATCCATTCAGTTCTTTTTATCATATCGTTTCGGAATACAAGAGATTCGGACGCCACCCGATGGATCGCCATTCAAGAAGCTCGAGGCGAACTCGAGCGTCCGTGTGGAGACAGAATGACGCCCGGCGTCTGCGTCGGTGTCCTTGAACCCTCGATACACGCGAACGTGTTTCCTTCGTCGGTGTTTTCTAGATTTCCCAGAAGGCCGCGGTCACTAACGCTCGGTTTGCTTCGATTATTATCGATCTCGTCGTGAATAGGTGTACAGAAATGTCTGTTGAACGAACCGGGCATCAATTATTCGCTCGTGCCAACCTCGAGGACGCGTGTTTAATGCGATTACCGGGCCGCCGTTTGTCGCGCTCCATTGTAGAGAAAGATTTGTACGATTAACGGAGCTACTATGATACTTCTCGATGATAGCTGCTACTCTTTTGTAACTCCTCTATATTTTTTGTTCGTCGTGTACCACATGTACAAGATTGAATATTTTTTGGACGATGATTATTTAAATTATCTATGAAGACTGCAGGAAAAGAATAGGATAAGCGACACTTTGCCACTTTTCTTTTACGGGCAAGTTAATTTTCTCAACTCACTATTTCAAACGTTGCTTTAGATTTTCATGCTAAATAAGATTTTTGCGAATTTGTTTGAATCATCTCATACATAATACGAATATTTTAAAACGAAGTAAAAGGTTGTAATAATAGAAAAATATAATTATAAATAAATTTTCTTATATTATTCGTGAAATCAATTTCTATGTCTCAACTTATCAACAAATGCGTGAAATCGTGTAACAAATAAAATGTACTGAATTTTACATCAAAATACTAGCAGGAATGGAAAAAGTATATCATGCTTGACTACCGCGTTATTTCTGAACTTCTTAAATTTTCTTTGAATTCCTGAGTGCCATTGCGAATCACCGGTTATCGTCTCGGGGCGTTGTATGGAGAAACTTGTAAATTTCAATCTCTTTAGGGGAAGAAGGTTTAGGGTTTATAGATTTTCTTTAAAAAGTGATCACAATCTTCGAGGCTTGCTGCATTTTCAGGAACATTTCAGAATTTTCATTTTGATGTAATTTACAATTTTCAATGAAACGCGAATAAATATTCTATGAGACTAATTTTAATTTAAAGTATTCTTTGACAGTAATTCACAGGAAAGTCAACAATGACCATAGTTCAATTGGTAATTTATCATTATTTTGTGATTTAGAACTTGTTATGTGTTCTAGAGAACTAAAAATAGAATTTTGGCCTATGTAGAGATTTTAAATTGTCCTTTAAACCCTGTTTCTGCATTCGTCGTCCACCATGTTTGGACAAAAATGAAAGTTTTTATTGAAAGAAATATTGGGAGAAGGGCGTGTCTGCGATGGCTAGGACAGATAACTCGGTGATCTCACTGAATTGACCGACTCGATATTTTTGGAGCAGCTATAAAAGGGGTGAACTTTTACAGCTCGATACAATCTCCAGACCGGATGTATGATAAACCAAGGGAAAAGGTAATCACGTTCAATTCACGCTTCTGAACAATCATCATACGCGCCATTAAAATTACACTGATATATTTCATAAATTGAAAAGTACAAAACAGCGATATAACAAATATTATTCCTTTAAATTCAAGTTGAAATTTCTGATTACTTATGTTATAGTTTCACACAACAAACAAAATTAGAAACTAAATTATCTATTATATTTTTAAATTAACATAACGATGTCAACGCAAAATGAGTATCGCCTGTATAAAATATATCCATTTGTAAAAAGAATATTTAATTTGCTCGAAGGGTTGACCAATTCGTGCCACGCCTGAAGCTTCTAAGCGTGCAGCGTCTCGACGAGGAAGAGAAATCGTACATGCAGTAGCGCAGAAACGTCAGCAAAGAATCTTGCAAACTCCCGAAGAACTTTTGCTTGAACTGCCGTGGATCAATACCTCACAGCTCGAGGAACGTACTTCTCGAACTTGTAGCCACTTCACGTGTTTGATGCTAGAATAACCCGCATCTCTCCGCTTAGTTAACATGATGATCAAACCTTTGAATGTGTCAATCTTGCATCTTCGTGTACTTCTCACGTACTTCCGGAAAAAAGTAGCGAACAATCAGAAAAAAGCTCCAGATTTGAACTCAACCAAAAGGAGTGGTTGGTTCGTTATTACACGAAACGTTAAGTCTCGTTCAGATTCAATAAGTTTCTTCAGTTCTGAAAATTGAAAACTTCTTGACTGGTTACATTATTTATTCAAAAATTTACGAGTGTTATTTACTTTACTTACCTGAAATACACTTTTAAGTTTCAAGCGAAGTTGAGATTTTTCCGAATTCTGATTACATTATTATAGGAGGATGTTAGGATCATCAAGCGATATTTAGAAGTCTAGGTCTGTTAAAGTTCATTAAGGAGCTGTATCCAATAAGAATGAGAACGTAGAAAAAAAATTATTGATACCTATGTGTACACTTGTAAACTGACAAACACAATATTATGTGCAGAGCGAGTCAGTAAAAAGTACCGTGTGGAATAACTCGTTATCTATTGATTTTATCAGAAAATGTTTGGAGTGAAATTTATTGTATCTAAGGAGCCTGATCAGATAAGAGTATTTTAATTTTTTAATACCTTACATTTTTTGAAGTACTAAGGTGAACTTGGAATTTGTAAACGGCACCACATATGTTTTATAATATTACATATACCCAATAACATTCAATGCAATATTATTTATACCGAAGAACGATTATTTTAGCAGATATTTTATTTTAAATTTGCCAAATTTAATGGTCGAAAGACAAGAAAATACGCGAAGAGGTATTGTCTCTGTCTTTCGTGTTATACGTTAAATTTAATAAATTAAGTTAAAAGCTAAACTAACAGTTTTTCGGTGTAAATAGGTTCATACTTTTTTGCAGAGAATATCCAGCTAGATTGATTAGTATTATAAAAAACGTATGGTACCGTTTAAAAAATTCAAGGTTTTCTTAATATTTTACAAAATATGATATTAAAAAATGAAAATGTCCCCACCTGTCCAAGCCCTTTCCAAGCCCTTAAATATAATAGATTTCACCTCAAACATTTTTTCGATAAACTCGATAAATAACGAGTTTTTCAGGTGGTAGTTTCTTCTTGCTCACCCTACGTATATCTCCTAAATCACTTGATGTTAAACGTTTCATGGACGGAGTTTGACTTCCAACTCTGAAATGATTTTCGAGTTGGATCGCGATCGAACAGACAATTTTTCAACGCTTTGAACAGACCAGGAAGTCGACGGTTACGTTGCATGGTTGGCAGGTTGCCCACTGCACTTGACCTTGCACTTGCACCCGGGATCGTGCAAATTTTGCAACATTCTCGGGGTCACGGACGATTCTCATTTTAAACGGAGTTCGACGTTTATGCCGTTGGTTCACATTCGACACGTGTGGCTATTTCGCGCCTTTCACGGAATTGCACGCGTGCACGCGATACATCCGCAGACTTAAATGCGATGCTATTCCGAAGCGATATGTCGAAAAACAAATGATACGGATAGCTATATGTAACTATGGTGACTTTTTGTTCTGATATTTCGCCGCTGATTGCTCGAGTTCAAACATATTAACGATTCATTACATAAATGACATAAATTACTTAGGGTAAAGTGTTTTAATATAATAAAAATTGATAAAGAGAAACCGAGATACAGATATTGGTTAATTAATAATATCTTTAATTAAGAATGTGTATTTGTTATTAGATGTAAAGAAGAATTATGCGTATTTCTCAATAAAACATAAATAAAATGATTTCAATCGTCCGAATATTCTGTAGTGGTCTACGATATTTTTATTCTTCTTATTTTTTTTCTTTTTTTGTCAAATTCTAGATTCTAGTTTTCGAAGTTTCCCAGCAACTGTTACGTGACTGGTTTTTAAAATCAAAATCTTCCTTGAAACACGTACAGTATTTACATGTTACGGTACAGTTATCGCCGAATTTAAGCTTGAACGAACCGTAGTATCGAATATACACTTCCTTCACCATTATACTCGTTATCGTGTTCTAATATCAGAAATAAAATGTTAAAGAATCGAATGTCAAGGAGAATGCTAAACTACTTTAATTTAAAATGATATTGTGGGCTGTAGAACTAAAATCTCAGAATACTCTGCTGTATTTAATACCTCTGACCAATCGAGTCAGAATAATCGATACATTCCATTTTATATCAAACAACTCGTTGCGTAAGGTATTTCAGAGACAAAATCTTCGGAAGCGTAATATCACGTCGCTGAAATTTCTATGAAATTCCTGCCCGATCATAAAAATCCTTGCTCTGATTTATTAAATTTTAACATCAGCCTTCAGCCATTCTCATTTTCCAATTTTCTTCTGCAATTTTCTAACTGAACACCTGCCATTTCTCACGATTTCAGTGACAGTGAACGAACGTATCACACGAAACGAAAATCTACAACCTCGAATAACCAAGAGAACACACTTTCAAAACAATTTGCGTGAATTTCATAATCGAAACTTCGAATAACGACAAGGTCGTCTTCAGATAAAATCTCTTCCCATATATATCTCTACGCGCTCATATCGTTTCTCATTTTCAAGTTATCCCTTTAGTCTTGCTTCTATCAAGAAGATGTAAAGAACAGTCCTCCATGTATATCGGTCTAGTGCATGTCACGTTGATAGCAAGTGCTATCTCAGCCGTGCAGGGCAAATATCGGTTCTTTCAGGCGAGAAATTTCACTAACGTTGAAGCCATCGTTTCCTGCACGAGCCTGACGGCGAAGCGTTTGTTCAATCCCGAGAGACGAATCGATGTGCTGTACGTCGTGCCTGCCACCTATCTCGAGGACGCAATCTCGAAAGTCTGCGTGGAAAACGCGCCAACTCTGGTCGTCGATCGTGCCGCGTTAGTTAAAAATGAACGCATACAAGGTTACATCGTGATCGAACATGGTAAATTTATTAATTCGCGTAGAATATTTCTGTATGGAAAGAAGAATCTACGCACGTTACAATATCTGTTCGTTACGAGGAGCGTGAGGGAAGAGGTGCACTTATTCGCGAGAGATTTGTTGAACGCCGGCTATCGGGACGTGGCATTTCTGATGTTCGATGACACGGCCACAGGTACGATTATTCGTGCAAGCGCAACGGGAGACGAGATTACATCGAGATCCGTAGGATCCTGCACGTCGGTCACGAACGATGTGGATCGGATTCCGACGTTCGCCGCGGATTCCCGTCGATTTTGCCCGCTCGGTGGCTGCACCATGAAATACGCGATCGTCACGGATGCGACAGTGAGCTTCTGGCTCAAAGAAGACACGCTCAGACTGAAACGTGAGCAAACTGTGTTCGCTAGTCTGGACACGCACACTAGGGACAGTGTTTGGAGAGTTCAATGGAATGTGGATTTTTACTCGGGCACGGGGGAGTGTGAGAGATGTAGAAGTAACTATCACACAGCGTGGATATTTTTGAAGCGGTTGAGAGGAAAATAAATTCTGTTGAGTTTCAGATTTGTCAAGTCATTTGAGCTAAAGCTGCTATTTTTAGTTTGTGTTTGAAATAATGCTTGGTGGAATGTTTGCTATAATGAGAGAAATTGTTAGAAATGTTGAAAAATGGTATTAAGAAGACAGTTAATTTAGAAAAGGGAGTGAAATGTTGAAATAGTGGTCTCAATATATTTGAGATTTTGTTAAAAGAATTACCTGTAGAAGGTAAAGAACAATATAAAAATCATCTTTGAAATTGGAAATGATCATGGAAACCACTTTGCTTTTAATACATGTTTTAAGTGTACAAACAAGAATCGAAATAACAATAATATTGCTATTTTATACATTACACGGTAATAATTATTATAATAGTTCATATAAACTGCGCAGTAATCTTCGCATTAAAAATATCATAAACTGCAATCAATAGCCTTGGGAATATTAAAATATTAAAATTCACTTATCGCTGTCTTTCTCTCTCATCGTCAAGGAAACATTAATCGATGTAATTAATTCGTCGCGAGAAGAATACCGTCAAGTCACCGCGATAAATATTTAATAGTCCGGTATTTCACGAAATAATTGACGTATTTCGCTCCGAGTTTCTCGAGCATTGTGATAAATCACTTAAACGAGTATATGCTTCGTTGTTGCTAGCTCGCAACAAAGCTGTTTGTTTCATTGCCAAGGGAGCGACCTTGCAGCGATCGTTTTTCAATCACATACGCTTTCAACATCCATCACACTCGTGTCTAATGAAATGGAAGAATAGAGAACAGAAAATTTATAGGAAAATTTCGAAAATTTGTAGAGAAAAAGGTACACGCAAAACATCATTAAATCGAAATCTTTTATTTCGCAGTGATACTGATTGATAATTCATGGCTTCAGTAGCCACATTTCGTCAGATTAACGAACCTTTTAATTAAATTTTTATTGATAGAAACGTGTCATGTTGGAAAGCGATGTAGCATCTGAAGCGTCGTTCAGATTAACATGATTAATTGTTACCTGAATTACCTGAATATTAATTGAAGTTGGGAACTGTTTGATAATATTGGTCTTATAAATGAAGCCAACCTTTTCTGAGTATTCTGTTCAATCATGCTTCTTTTACCTGTTATTAGCTCACAGATATGTTTATGCAGATTCTTTTTCCCTGAACAGTGAAAGAAATACGATCTAAATAGAAATTTATTTCACGCTCTAAATATTATGAGTATTTTGCTTTGAATATTTTAGATATTTTTGTATATCACAAGTGTTTTATATACTTTGGCACATTTAAATATTCTACAAATGTCTATTTATCGTTTTCCATTTAAATTATAAATAATATATCACTAAATCGTCACAACAGGTAACGAAACACTGCAAGCAGTAGGCGCTCTCCTCATTGAAGACTTCGGGAAGTACTACAACCTGACCGTCGACTCCAGCACAGAAATAAACATACCTTGGCCCGATGCCTTCGAAAAGCTCATGAACCGTGACATAGACATGATAGCAGGGCCGAAACCCGAAGATCTACAAATCTTAGACAACGTCGAAGTCATCTGCTGGTATATGTTCCGTGATATGGTGCTTGCCAGTTTGGTTCGTATTAGAACTATCGAGAACGACATTTTAAAGTTAGTAATGCCGTTTCATTATTTCGTCTGGATCAGCGTGTTCCTTGTATTCATTGTTTACACTCTTCTATTGATCGTACTGAAAAAATTGTCGAGCATGGGTTTGATCAAAGAACAAGTGAAATTTGCACATATTTGGGCGATCTCGTTGTCTCAAAGCATCACGTTGCCAAGAAACCTTGGTTTGCGCCTGGTGCTGCTTTTGTGGATGATTTTCTCCCTTTATTTGAGCATCACTTATAACAGCACGTTTACCAGCTCGCTAGCTCAAGTCGACACCGAGGATCTGCTGCAGAATCTCGAGCAAGTACGTGACTCTGGTCAACCACTCAGCGGACCAGGCGTCGTACGCTCCTATTTCAACAATTCCGACGATCAGTTCATCATAGATTTGTATAAAAGGTAATCTTACCGGTCACGGTAAATTTCCAATTCCTCTCTCTATTTCGTTCCAGTCAATTCTCGTGGAAGCTCTTCGATTCGAAGTGCGTTTTAACTGGATTCCTTTTGTATTGCGTGTCTGGTACAGCGAATACTGGGAATTGGATGATGGATACTATTCGTGAAACGAGATTCTCGGCTCTCCAACTGATTTATTGTCGCGTAAAAGACTTTTGAGAGTTTCATTCATTTATCGTGCGAATTTTGCAATTTCCGATATCGCTTGGCTTGATCTTATTTGATTCCTTTAGTAGGTGAATATATCTTTTTTATATTTTGTAGACGAAATGGATCGAAGAGTTATGTAGGTGCAAGATTTTATTGTTTTAAGTTGTTTTACTCGCTCTAATACATATTGTTCTAAGCTTTCGGAAAATTTTAAAAGTTTCTAGGATATTACCAATGTTTCTAGCATGTTGAATAAAAAGCAATCGTTAATGTTTTGCGTTTCGTGTCATACCAATAAACATACTAAAAATATTTTCGTAACAGATACGAAGTACTTGGACCCGAAGAAGCACTTGATAGTATATTCAAGAAGAATGGATTCGCTGTGTTGCAACATTTCACCGTTGACAGAATGAACTGGGATTACAGGAATAACAGAAGTCTTCGGATGTACACACTACCAAAACCAGTTTTCAGATTCCCAGTTTTCTTCTTTGCAAGAAGAGGATACATGTATCGAAGGCCTCTTCGACGACTCATTACGAAGTACCGAGAAACAGGAATGATAAAGAAACTGAGTAGTCGATTAATGATCGAGGAAGACCAGCAGATCGTTTTTAATCAAGATTCGGATGAAATTTTGACTATGAAGCATCTCCGTCCGATTTTTGAGATATTCTTCGTGTGTCAGGGTATTGGTTGTTTAATATTCCTCATCGAATTGTTAGTGACTTGTATTCTGAGAGATTCGTTATAGTATTCATTGCTCGATTTTTAATTTTATTGAATCTTTGATTAATTATATTGATGAAAGATCGGTCATTTGATATCAGTATAGTTAAGATAATTATTTCTATTATTAGACTCGATGTTAAGTACGAATAATTGGCACAGAAATGAGCGTGATAAACTACTTTATGATATATATAGAAGCGAGACAAGTCCGAAGCAGGAAGTACAAATATGTCTGTTTGCGTAAGAAAACGACAAATCCTTGTTTTACTTCTTTGAGAGTGTTTGGTTTCCTGTTATTGCACCCGCTCTTTTCATTAAGTATGACGTGAAACGTGACGCTATATATTTTGAAGGATTTTGCGAGATATTCCACCGGTTTGCATATATCAAATTGTCCTTGAAACGAGTTTTTGAAGGTTCACAGGATATTGCGTCACATTTCTTCGTTCCCGCGGAACAATAATTCTTCGATATTACATAATCTGCAAGATGCATTATCATAAAATGCATTTCATTGAGTTTAGCATTTGTACTTGGTTGTGAAGCAAGGTTGCGGGACAAATTTATCGAACGAAAGGGAAAACATCGTGCATGTTGTCGACGAACACCATTCACCAATAAATCTGATTTTTCAAATTGCTCCGTGCACCGTTGCACGACGAATCGTCCAACATCGTTGTTTAGGAGTATTCTTTCTAACTCGCTCGTACAGAGCTGATTCATTTTGTTTCTTTGCCAAGACGGTCCATTTATTTTGCAACACGTGCACGCGAAACTCAACGTAACGGAACCTATATTTTCCTCTACAAAAATACCTTGATTCGTGAAATTTTCTACCATGTTGCATTGTATTTTTCATTGATTTATTATTGGCAATCTGCTTATTGGCAATCGAAATGAATACTAAATTGATTAATAAAAAGCAAATAGTATAGAACTTAAACATTGTAGGAGTAAGTTGAGATTTTTTAGAGACAGTGGTAAAGTAAATATAACTAGAAACATATCTTATTTTTAAGAAAAGCAAGGTCAATCTTTTCTTTGTATGTTGTTATATTTTATTTTTTACCAATTGATTGGTAATTAATCTATTTGACCATCAGAAGTTTTTAGAATTCTTTAAAGACTGTTTAGAGTTGAAATGATAAAATCTTTTTATTCTTAGGAAAAGTAAGGTGAATATTTCACTCCGATTTACTGTTAATGTTAATTCTTTGCAAAATACAAAGCCTTTCCTTAAGATTCTTTTCTTTTCCTTTCATCTTTCTTTTCTTCAGGCTCAAATCAGCTCGATATTTCTCTTTATTTAGAGATAATACTCCTTTGAAATCACGATGCATCGCCGTAAAAATGGCCCGAGATAGTGAAATTCTTTATTTCATTGGAATATATGAAGTAAGTTTTAATATGTCTACATCTTTTTGAAAGTAATATTTTCACTAATAATAAACATTCTTTTTGATATATTAATGTATCTTTACAAGAGATATAATTTAAAGTACAAAAGTTATAAGAAAGGTATGATATTTATAATATAAATTCCAATTTGCCACCCTACATGTATATGTTCTTATAGCCTAGAATAAAATTATAAAAGATAGTAAAATAGTAACAATGCTGTAGATTGTGCAGTGTTGATGTTATGATCAACCGATATTTGATAAAGAGATAGAATCTTTAATTTAAGGAAAGTAGCTGAAGATAAATTCTGATACAGAAATGTACATATCATAATCTTAAAAGTCCCTAGATGCGGATCTTATTTTGTACTTATCTAGTTTTAAAAAAGTGTACTTATACCGCAATTTTATTAAGTTTCTCATTTATAATAAACTACAGAAAAATTGTGATAACACACTAATTTTAGTTTCGCGCGCTGATATTCGGTTCTCTTGCAACTACTGAAATACTTTGAAACTATCGAGAACCTTCTAAAATTTTAAATTCTCCTAATTATTCAAAACCAGTGGGATTATCCTTTGATCTTTCAAATGCATTAATATTTTTCGACATTCTCTTTTGAAACCTTTAAACTCTTTTCAGCCCTCCGAATTCTTTGAAATTTTAAATATTCTTTAATTATTTGCAGCCTTCAGTGCTTTTCAATATCCTCAATCCTTTCGAAGTCCTCGAATATCATCGAATTCTCGTATCTACGGTATTCTTTAACCTTCGAAATCTCTAAAACCTTTTGATCACCCCAGATTTTCCGAATTCTCTGCGACGTTAACATTCCACGGAATCCTTCGTATCTTCCATAATCCTTAGATTTACTAGTCCGTCTAATCAGCCACAACTTTCCTAAGCTCCCTTAATTCTTATCTGAGGTACTCACTTCTTATCAAATCATTCCATTGCGAGCTAACTGCAATATATTTTTTCCACATTTGTCTTCGAATATTTATCGAGCCGATTAGACCCTCGCGTCACAAGCTACAAGATGGACCTTCTTTCACTCTTCTTTATCGATCGTAAAAGTACCTCTAGAAGACCAAGAAGGACCTCAGTACCCAATGCATGGTAAGGAATTAATTGCAATCTATCGTGGCGGGACCTTGAGCTTGGTTGTTGCGCGGAAGGCTCGTCGAAGAGCGGAGAAATTCACTTAATCAACAAAGTCAACACGGTTCACGAAGGATCGACGGAACGATTAGCGTGGCCGTTGCGAGAAGAACGAGTGTTAACAAGAACTCGTGTTTTCTATCGCAATGATCTCTCCCTCGGTACCGTTCACGCAATGTTGATTCTCCGATAGCAAAACACCAACGTTTTTTTCCCTTTCCGCGTAATTATCGTTGGTTGGTATGTTTGCAACGGCGAACACTAGGCGAGCATGACCTCCTCCACGTATGTATAGTTGGCTTGTTTTTTTCCTTTGCTGCCCGCAGAAATTTACTAGTCACTTTAACCGGTGTTTAGTAATCGGTGTTTTATTTCACTGTTGCTTCACTGTGTTACCGGTGGTAAAAAGTTTCAAATTCGTAAATTTTACGTAAAAGATAGGCTTGCTTGTAACTTCAATGTATGATGTCACCGGACACTGAAATCTGGCCTGCACTTGACAACACGTTAATCCCATCAAACTTGAAAGCGTTAACTTTTTTTTTATCTCTTCGACTGTTGGATAGATACTCGTTCAGAGATATCAGGACATTTAAAGAACGCGAGGAAAGTTAAAAACAATTAGACCTGAATTGTTAAATTGTTAAAACCTTTAACGATTGTTACTTGGTTCCAATTCATACAAAACAATTTCCACGGAATTTACATTAGAGAATTGTGGGAACCAACGCGTATGATTTTGTTTGCGGAAGCAAAAAATGATTTCGTTGTTGATATCGCGTGGACAACATTTTAAAGTTACATGAATTCGCGTTCGTTGTTAGTAAGATTCCGGCGTCATGTTCGATCGACTTCGAGAAACCATTCGAGGAGACTTGTTTACGAGGTAGCAAAAGGATTATTCAATCCACCCCCGCAAGATTCACGGAGAAGAATATCAATCGACCATGACGTAGCGTGCTCTTTCATCGGTTAGATCTGTCCAGCAATAGATTCTTTTGGAGAGCCGGACAGCCTAACGAATCGTTTTCGAGGTTGAAACGAAAATACAAAGGGAGAAAAGGCGGTAGTCGATCGTTCATACGCTCCCTTACCTTCGTTCTTACAACTGGATTCGCCCATCAATTTTCCACCTGTCCATTCGTTGTGTTTTTCCAAAGAAAAAGAAACGAAAGAGGAACTCCGAAGATTTGTAAGAAATTTCTCGGACGAAGAATTCGTTACTCAGGAGAAGTTACACACTTGACCGTAAGTATTAGGATATTTTCTGATTTAATACAAGATATATTTATTATCAAATATGTATATAAATTGGCATTAAATCAATGGATATTAAAAATATAATGCTAATACAAATTGATATTAAAAATGTATATCATTAAGAAAACGATTAATCCATCACAATTTTACATTCATACGTGATAAGGATGCAAATATTTGTAGAAATTATTTGCAAATTTCAAGAACAATACGATAAATTAAGAAAATAGCAAGGCGAATACTCTTTCGAAGAAATCTGTATATTATCCTGAATATTTACGAAATCGTACAAAATATTAAAAAAGGGTTCAATTCAAAAGGATATCTTTTTTTTGTTAATTTTATTTCATTTCGGTCCTACGCCATGGTAGTAACGAATTTTCGAGAAATATTATTCTTATTCATGTTTTCTTGGTATTCCTAATTCTTTACAATGGTAAAGATAAGTTCATAAGATTCCTTCATATGAGTTTCTATAATATTTTCGTCGTTTGATCTGGTTCATCGATCCAAAACGCGCTTTAATACAATTTATTTGACGCCAATAAAGTATTTATACTGCTTACGCATGATAATGGAACGACGTGATTATTTGTTTTGAATGATTAGAAGATACCCAAGAAATATTCAAAGATTACACGAATATCCGTTTTAGATAGAAACGAGGGCAAAGGTGTAAGTTATGACAAAAAAGTTCCTGAAAAGTTTATTAGATAGCCTGGTTGGATAACAAATTTTGTAACGGAAGCTGCATTATAAAGATTAGTTTTAAATTGAAGATTAAAAAAGAAAGATATTACAAATTATCAACTATAAAACACGAGAGTGTTAACACTTTAATTAATGATAAGGTGGTATCACCTTAAAATTATGTTCTTATGTTTTCTCCTGTTAGCGAGACGGTCAGAAAAAAAAAATGAAATTTCTTTCGTTAATTATCTATGTACTACGTTTAACGAGATAGATATTTTATTAAATTATATGGAAGATCGTGCCTTACTCTTCAAGGATACAATTTCGCTTAACCTCGATATTCAGTACTGAATCCTTGGAATTCCGTGCACGTTGTTCAATACAGGCTATGAATCAGGCTCCAATAAATTAGAATTTAACATAAACACAAGCAAGCTTAGTTACATGAGACTGTACCTATATCTGTTGTTTATTATTAGTGCGTTATTTATCATCGATCCATTTCAAGTTGCTTTTGGATCAGCACTCATATATAATGGAACGGGGAAGGCTTCGTTATTTATCACGTCGTCGATCAAAAATTTACCGGTCAAAAATACAAGTTATCTGACAGAGTCAATTATCGAGAAGTGTATAAACAATTTACAGCGAAAGTGAAGAGTTTAATTGAAATTAGACTTTCTTTTCTTCAAAAGTTCTCTATTCTTTTTTTTCTGTATAATATCTTCTGTATAAGTTTTTTACAGACCGCAATGAATAATAATGACACCATATTCAAAATTCAAGATAAAAATTCATATACACGTTCATATATCTGTATAATAATTTAATTTTTTATTAGACGTTCACATACACGTTCATATATATAATAATTTCATTATTTAGTAAAAGTTCATTAATTTCATATGTGTTACTTTAGTGTAATAGGGAGAGTCCGTAATAACAATTTATCTCTCACATAGCGTGTTGTCAGTCCATGATACCACAGTATCTAAAAATGGTGGCTCGATAACAATGTCGTGACATCACGCTAAAAGGTGCTACCCATTGACTCCGTAAGCTGTCAAAAATATACTCTTCGTCAGGTAATTTGGAATATTAAATACATACTTCTAATCTTTTATTGTTATGTACGTTTGGAATTTTAAACAATGCATTTTTAAATCATACTTTATCATTGCTTATAAATTATAAATCCTCAATTTTTCTGGATTGATAAGCTTCCTCCTTAGTAACGGCGTATTTTTCATATGCATTATTCATCAATATGTTCACTTTCTACTTTAAATTTTAAATTTATACAAATCTTACTCATTCGATGGTAATGGCAACGAGTTTTTAATAAAAGGAGCTTCCACCCATGAAATTTATGCACTAAAAAATCCTGTTCTTCAAATGTTGGCAGGAAAAGTATCGAATGTATCCATTATCGTTTCGTTCGTTCTGGAAAAACGTCGACTTGTTAAGAGATATTTCATTCGCAAGCTTTTTAATTGAATTCTGATTCTTTGATATTATGGAATGAAATGTAATTTCAAGAATCGATCTAATACTTTTTTTTTCGCCTAGATTTTATAATTGTATAAAGTTCTCCTCCATTTGCTTACGTAGAAAATTTCAGAAAACTGGAAAAAGATTCTTACAATAATGTTTTCAAGTAGAAGTATCAGTGGTAGAAACGAGTACATTTAACACGACAGTTGACGTTAACACAACTGCTTAACTGTAATCGACGTACATATTATGACGAGTCGATCGATGATGATAATCAAGCCCGTATCGTGGTGTCCTCCGCCTAATTGCGGATCACCGATCCCCGTGTAGGCGAACACGAATCCCGGCCACGTTGTCACGTGGTTGGTTGTTCAATTTTCGGGGCTTTCCTAATCGTTCGAACACGTCTCGTGATAATTGCGTCAGCTTCCCGTGCGATGGGTTTGATCGACAGACTGCCTCGTTGAAATTAATTCTTGATACGTTCACAAGACCGATAGATGCGTACAGGGATTTTCGATGGATTATACCCCGTAAATTGATTACGTTCCTTCTAGCTCAACTTGGATTATATTTGGCTAAAAACTGGAATATTCCAATGAATATTTTGCATCGGAAGGAAAATGATTTGCTTCGAATGAAGCAGAAAGAGGTGCCGGAGAGTTTTGAATCAAAAATAACGTTGAGACGTTTTTGGTTGAATTCGCCGATATTTATGTTTCTATTACGTAAGCTGACCTATTTTAATATGTAGATGGTCTTGGATATTGTAGAGATACAGTTATCAGAATTTCTCTCTCTTTCTCTCTCTCTCTCTCTTTCTCGTGGGCTACTATCGATTGGTGAATCAATCATGCTTTCTACTATACACTTGTTATTATTTTTATCTATGCCCACATTTTAATGGAAGAATAATATCCTAAAGTTAACATTAAGAGTACTTAACTATTAACTAATTTTTTATGTATCGGTTTCACTTTAGTTCCAATTGATGAAAAGATTTTTAAGTGTTTTAATAAAATTCTAGCATACAATTGAAACGAGAAATGACACATATCACGCAATAACGATTTAAAAATGATTCAAAAGACAGTAGGGTTAATAGTGTTTTAAATTTTGATATTATTAATAATATTTTAAAGTTGATTAATAGTGAAATTATTTATAAGTAATTAAAGTTAAACAAAGATAAATTTGAAATCCAGACTCGGAGGAAACATCTGAACATATTTGAATGTTTCGATGTAGATTGCCGTTGAATTCATCTCACTGTATTCTTCTGTATACGTTGCAGAATGATCAATATCTCGGTACGCCAATTTCTATAGAAATTCCTACCACAAATTATCTCAACTCCTGCATGTTTGACTTTTTCAATTTAATCGACTTTCTGAGGTAAACCCATTTATAGATTTAAATAGGTCATCATTCACGTAACTGGGTTGTTCAATTACGATATAACAACGAGATACCATTCTAATTGTGTGTGTGTATCTATATGGATCAGAGATTTCTACGTCACTCCTGTAGTAAACAGTCGTGATTAGTGATATTCAGGATTAGGAAGAGAACTATTACAGGATCAAAGTGGCTCAATTAGAATTCCTTCGCCGATAAACGAGATCTTCCCATGAAAGGTCATTATTAGACAGTGGATGTTTATGTAAATCTATAATATTATCATGAATACAGTTAAAGCTGGAAAATATCATAAAAAGTATTATACTTCAAATATTTTATACATATACTTCCACGTATTGTGTGTATTTCTTCATGTTTAACTTTTCCATCGATGTATAAAATTTCACAGTCTACTCGTCAATATTAAATTAATTTTGTAAGTAAAATTTCGAGATATATTTTCAAAGAATCACTTTTCTCATAGATTTCTTGTCAATGTAAAATTATTACTAATATAGAAGATTCACGAGTTTTTTAAATTTTATTCGAAACTCTAGTTTCAAATACACAGTGTTTATTCACAAATTTTTTCAATTGCTTGAAATATAGTTTTAATATAATTTTCACGTTAAATGATTTTTTTTTTATGATGATAGTAAATATTCCCTCTATTAATAAATCGACTAGGCTATCCTTATCCACCGTCTAATTTCTTTACGAAAAAGTTCGCGCGCATTGAAGCAGCACTGTGAATTCTACCGAACTGAGATTAAGGGTGGCAGCGACTAGTAAACAGAATGACGTACACATAAGTATAAGATGGGGAGTCCCGCCTACGCAGAAGACTCGATTTCAATAGAAGATGACCTTCGTATTATGGTATTCTGATATTTGTCCCACGTCAATGTAAGCAATATGATGTGATTTCTTCTGTTATTCCAAGAAATTAAGAATTCATTATTCAGATATCTAATATGTACTCACATTCTTCTTAATTAAATGACCAGGATCTTTTGTACGGATTAATCAATATTATTAATAAAATTTTATCAAAATAACTGACAATTAGTCAGTTTACTAATTTTATTATATGATAAATTATTGTGCTAATATTGTAACAATTGTACGATGTACTTTATCAAAAATCATCTAAATCTCCCCAAAATGCATAGTTGCAAATTTACAAAATTACTATAAAAAATTACAAATTAGGATTATGGAATAATCATGAGTATTTTGAAAAACAAATATTAGATCTTATAACGAAGTATTTTTATAAAAAAAGTGACGAAATCTATTACTGTCTAAAGTTTCAACAAACTCGATAACTCGAAAATCTTCATTGGAATGTGTGACTGATTTTGATTGAAAAACGTAGAGATTGCAAATTAAAATAACATGATTTCGTCTGACATTTACTTAGAACACCAACGATTACGATCATATCATATCAATTTTGTCAATTTATCACAGTGATTAAAGTAGACTTTCGAATGACATCAGAATCAGAAACCTGAATGAATTGAAAGTACGAACAAAACGTTGATCGACGAGCTCTCTACTGAAGGTTTCGGATGGTGGATCATGACGGAAATATTGGAGACGCGATACGGAAATTCAATACGTCCATCGGATAATTAAGTTTCAATATAAGAGCCTTGACATTTGCACAGCGCGAGACGATATCCGAAGATAAACGAGTGAAAGAAGAGAAAACTCCGGAATAAGAAGAACGTTCTTATTTCAAGCAGTTTTTGGATTGATACCAATAAGCCTGACTCGTGATAACATCGATCGACCCTTCGTTCCTAATACCGTCTCCTCTTTCCCTGGTAGACTTAACGTCTTAATGAAGATTGATACCGTCGAATTACCAGTAAGAAGAAGACTAAAATAACACGATCTAATTCCTTGGGTTAAATAAAAATACCACGAATTTGCCAAACGATACTCATCATCTTTTTTAAAGTTTTATTTAAGTTCAATACCTTTGAATGATTTAATATTACGTTACGTGAAATTTTTCTAACCTAACGGAAGACTTCTTAAAAAAAACGAAATGTTTTCAAAAAGTAACTTCTCGAGAAGTGAAGGATTCTGAAGAATATAAATTTCCATAAAGATCCGCGGCTTGCTCGTAATATACAAGTTCGGTTATTCTATGCAAAGTTCAAGATTGAATTTTAAGACATCGTAACTTAGGTGGCCCAAATAATCTTACCTTGCTATGTTGGTTAAACTTTGGCATTTATAGATTCAATTGAAGTATTAAAAAAAAACTTGCGATATATCGAGTAACGCATTTATCGCTGCATTAAAATCATAATATATTAGTATTTGTCGGTGAAAATCGATTCCCTAAAGGAAACAGTATTTTGGTACGATATTATTAATGGTTCTTAGATGAAGCGAAGAATAGATATCGAGGACGGATTGCTATTATCGATCGCTTGCAGACTGCTCGGCACATTTTCATACTTCGAAAACGAACTTTTCATTATAGAGAGAAAGGGAGAGAGAACGTGTGGGCAGTTGAATAATTCGGCACCTGCACGGACGTATTTCTTGTATGAATGTGTTACTTGTGCCACTTGTTCCGCTGGCTATCGTTGTGCAAGGAACATCACAAATTTGGCGCCGTTCCAAATCGTCTCTACCATCTGGCAGGATCTCTCTTCCGAACAGTATCTCTATTTTTCATCCTGCTTCTGATGGAGGGTGATTACCAACGAAACTTTTCCCTTTTATATAACAATGCGCCCCTTTTCCATGGTGTGTTATATAGCTGTGCCTCTAATAAATTTATCAAAAAAGTAAGTTGTCTTCGAAAGTAAGTCTTTAAACTTCTTAGATTTCTTTGATTTTCTAATCGCAGGCTTCTTCGAATTTGAGTTCGAAAGTAACTCTCAAAGAGTAGAATGTAATGTTTTCGCTAATATTTGTAATATGTTTTAATATTAATATTACTTATTTGTTTTTTTAATAATATTATTTCTTCCATAGTAGTTTTATGTAGTTCTTAGTAAATTTGCAATAAAAAATTAAGTTAATTCGAAAAGTGATTTCCTGCTTTCAAATTTCCTAAAATTTCAGAAAAATTTTTAAAACGAAGAATGTATAAAAAGTTTATTTAATTGAAACGTATCTCTATTCTATATTCTGGATTTACATTATTCTAGATCGAAAAAATATTATGCGTAATAAATAAGTTTAGTGTGTGATTGCTCAATGTTTCACGTCTCCGATACAGCATGCAATCAGGAACATTGATTACGTGTCTCTTTTTGATGTGATTATTAATAGACATAGTAAAATGCAAAGTTTAAAAATTCATATTGGACATCAACACAAGTGGTCCTTCATTCAGCATTAATTTCCGAAATGTTCTTTCGTCGATGTAAAATATTGTTTGGCATCGATGATACTACGTTTCTCTCCATATGCTACAGTTTACAGCAGTGAAAAGCATTATGCATGTTCAGTAAAATATCATTATCGCCTTTGATCCTCGATGCGGCGGTTTTTTATGATTTCTTGCCTCATTAAAATTGACTAAACTTTGTTCCTCTACGCAGCGCAGAATTTCCACTTGCAAATATTATTCTATTAAAAAAATAATGCATTTTTTTTATTGCTTTCGTTATACTCTTATTCTATTCGGTGCAACAAAATATTCAACAGTTCTTTATATCCCGATGGAATAATATTTTTGTTCACCGCCCTATTCACAACTTTATTTCAAACATCAGCATGTTACGTCGAACTTTTTCCTTCCTATTTATTTTCCCTTCTGTTCGGCCACCGTGTCGTTTATTTGAAAAATATCTCAGCAATTAATATTTTACGATCACATACACCATTACAAATATTTGCACAATGTTCGATACTATTTCGAATCGTGGGGTAAAATTATGTTTAAAAGACAAAAGCAGGCAAAGTATTGCACTAAAAAACTGACTAGTATGTCACAATATGTCAAGTATGATATTATAACAGTTTAATTGGAGATTTAAGGAGAATGGGTTAGCACTTTCATAAACACCGAGGTATTTATGGAAAGATTGGAGAAATTTAAAAACTCGTTTTATCAATTTTACTTATAGATACATTATCTTCTTGATTTTATTATTAATTCAAAATTTATGCTACAGATATCGATAATAGTTTTCTGTACCTTAATAAATTTTTGACAACTTCTAAGATAACAAAATTTTATCTTTGACTGTCCTTTAAGTTTGATTCTAGACGTTTGACTGGTAATATGTTTACGCCGACAGCATCTTACATCGTATTATATCTGACAGCGACTGGCTAAACGTGTTCCCGTGACGATGATACAATTTGTCGTGCGGTCGACAGCCTTGACCGCGGTTTATCAAGTTTTTTGCGGTTGCTTCCTGATCGGATCGGAATGTCCTTAACGTACGTAGTCCGGCATCGCGCCGTGCCGCGTTATGTTATCACCAATAACGAGACGCAAATGAGGGAAACAGAAGTCCTTGTATAAATACGATTAACTGTGAAACTCTGTTGCGGCATATAGTCCATGGTCATGGCGAAAGTCGGGTTGGTTTACATCAAAATCCGAGAATAGATGCGATCTACGGGGAAAATCGGTTTTTGATATAGTCGCTACGGCCAACGAGATTCAAAGAGTGAGACTAAAAATAGAAAATTCCTGCTGTTAAAATAATAGAATTTATGTGGACCCAGACAAAAGTGTATAAATCAGATTCATATACGGTGTGTCACGGAAATATTTGAACGCTTATCATAGAAAACTTTTGTGGACGCTCACGTTCACAAATATTGGAACACTTGTTAGTTTCGTATAAGATGTGATTATTTGTTTAAATCATCATGCACATGATTAAGTAATTATAATTTCGTCTTTGTGGGAACGACGTTTGAAACGACGCATAGGTTTCTAAGATCTATATATTTGTGAGAGTCACAGAAAGAACGCAATGGATTAAAAATTATAGATGATGTGTGCACAGTACCTTATCGGAAAAGTTTTGTATGAGTTTGTGATAACATATTGCTAAACGCCCCTTTTGTCAAAGGAACTTAAATTTACCTAATATTTTATACGATCGTGGTGTCCTTGAAATAAACTTTTGATCCTTGTTGAGTGAACTCTTGAATCGTATTAGATTATGCTTTCAATGAAACACGCCGTTATCGTTATAGATACGCTTCATTAATAGAAGATTTTATGAAATCCCGAGGACAAAGTGGAAGCGGCGGAAATCAAGTTTTGTCGTTTGGAGCGAAACAACCGAGTCCACGGCTTATCGTTTCGCCCATGAACTACATTTTCCCAACATTTGCGTAAACGGTGCACCCCCCTACAACTTTGATCGATTATTCATCGATTCTACGTACTTCTTCATTTCTATACCCATAACGATGCTAATCAAACTTCAAAATATTTCGTATAAACCACATAATACATTCATGAAAAGTTTCTACGGATACAGGCGTTCAAGTACGTAGCTTTGCCAGCCTGTGTATGCAAACGAAGAGAAATAAATCAATAACTAAACCATGGATTTTTATGCATTTATGGGAAATTAAAAATTGGATAAATTTGCGTGAATATCCATAGTCTAGCAGTCGTTACATTTAAATTACATAAAAATTTAAGAATTTGCAACAATTTTGAAATGTGTAAATGCATCTAAAAGATGGTGTATTTTTTCGTGAGATATTTTTCATAAGTAACAAAATAAACTTCGCAAGTTTTAAATGAAATTATTACTCGTGGAAATTTAACTGGGAGGAAAGCAGATAATGTAGCCCCTTGTGAGAACGTACGCGGATATTAGTCACAAACTTAATTGTCCGGAGAGGATTTACGGAGTTCATGAAAGGCTGTTCGTGGAAGCTGACTCCGAATGTTTCGAGTGACTCGTCGTTTGTAGCGACTCTCTACTTGACGTTGCACATTACAGCGGGATAATCTCGCAGAAACCGAATTTGTGTCTGTATCAGTCAATCGTCAAAACGATGAACGCAATCCTGGGGAATTAATTGGGAAAGTAACTGCGATCGTGCAAGTTTGTTTTAATGAATCGTTCTAAAGAATTATGCAATGATGATAAGCACCGTTTCTCGATCACCACTCTTTGTTGTCTTTTATCTAGATTTAAGAACAAAATTCAATTTGACTTTAGAAATTCGCTTTCCCGGTGGACGATAATTTCTTTCTTTTTATCAAACGTTTCTCCATAGTAACCACCGGAGATCGGAACCTTTCGCAATACTGGATGTAGATAAAAATGAATGAGAATATACAAGGTATCTTTATTTCTTGTAGTCAAAGCGTTTTTAGTGTATTGTGATATATTTTAGGAAAAAAATGTTCTTATAAACGTGTAGGAAATGTACGAGAAAGTTCGAAAGATAAAAAACACGAAATATCCCGCAATTTTAGTAATTGGAATTACGTTTGACGCTATGGTCGAAAATTTTTAATACAGAAGTGACTAATATTTCTCGATATAAATATTAATTTCTCACTTTCTATTGTTTTCTATCGCATGCTCTTTGAAGTTCTATTAAAGGGTTGTAAAAACGATACGAAATACAGAGTGTCTTGGCCTGCAAGATCATCAGGAAGGTTTTTATATTGCTAGATTCTTTTCAACTTTGAAAGAAAAGATGTATTATAAGTATGTATATGTTTTGTTATATTCACATAATTACATTTTTAATACTTAACGCGATGTATATATAAATATGATCATTTATATCAAAGTAATAAGGATCAAATTCAAGATATACAGTTAATTGTATGATAAAATTGTATTTATCGATGAGAAATAATAATTTTGTTTATTACACCTACTTACAAAAGCGATACTGTTATGCGAAAAGGAGGTCTAAATTTATGTAGCCCAGATTTAGAGTTTGGAACAATGAGTTCTCAGCGAGGTATAGCTTGCTCCCAAATGCCCTGTAACCTTGGAGAAATTTCGAGAAGATCTACTTGGTTTCAAGGAAGCTAAATTCGCTTTTACGAGAGCCGACGGTGTTTAGGGAGAGGGGTGAATAGCATGTACCTCACACGAAAGAGAAATTGAGAAGATGGACCCGTAGAAAGGTCGAAGATATAGTAGATCTACACGTAATCAATACTAATTCTTAATGATCCATTCTGTATATACGACATTTGTTTCTATAGCTTCGTAAAGTCTGTTATCACTTTTATCAATGGTAAAATTAGTTTCTAGTATTTTTCATTCACTTTTATGAATCTGTAAGTAATCACGTTTTTTTATTGATATTATCGGATGGATATTGAAGAAATTTTATTAGAGTTGATATGAAATCTTGTGATAGTAATAAACAAAGATATTGGCGCAGATCAGATTTTTTGTAAAATTCTGCGTAAATTTCTGAGAAATACGATATTTTATTTGACCATTCTATGTAATATAACCTTTTATCTCAAATATTTGGAATTAATATCAATAATCTTTGAATTTACGTTTACCGAAAGTAGAAGTTGGAAACTGTAATGATGTCGATTTTACTTCAACAGTTGCGTATATAGAATCTTTATTTTGAATAACTGTTATAGAGAATCGAAGTTTCTATGTCCATTTTAGTTACGGTCACTATCAGTTCACGACCCACTATCCTTTTTATTTTATAACAGTTTCAAAGCAGTTCTATATCGAATCGATTCTTGTATCAATTTTACATTTTCACGATAAAAATTTCGTGTTTCATCAGAAGCGTCCATTATGTATCTCTTGTTATTTATTTTTACTACACAGATGGCCAATGATAACGAATATTTATGTATTTAAACTTCGAACTCTGTCGTGTAACTTATGCATTTATATTCTACAAATAACTGAAATAAAAGAATTCTACAACAAGATTTACACAAGATTCACAAAATATATACGACATCCTATAAAACGAATAAAAGATAAAATAAAACATTTTGTATAATCAAATTCATGACAATATTCTTGTTCATTGTAGTACACACGAACGATTCTCGTCAATTGGAGCCATTCACTCGAGAAAGAATATCTTCGATTAATGAAAATCACCGATGATTGGCCGCAGTGGTCTTAATCATTTTCCATCCAAATCCAAACGAACAAGTGTCCGTTGAATTGTTCGAAGTTCATGAGCGTTGTTGGTAATGGAGATAAAAAAATAAAAAAAGAAGGAGTCGCCCGAGAAAGAGAGGATTGACAGGTTTCGATGAAGCTCGATCATATTATCGCTCGCAATTTAATGCAGGAGAGAATGCATCCCACTTTAAATGGAATCGAAGTGCAAACGGCTTTGACGTGGCGATCTCGAAATTGCGATCTTGAAAACTGGGTCACTTTCGCTTTGAATAGGCTTGACCGATTACGACAAGAGATTGAAGCAAGTGTCGAGCATCAAATTCTGTCGTCGAATAATGGCTGCGACGTTTACTGTTTAGATTGAATCGATGTCTATAAGGGCATGGTAGATCAACCGAAAAGGGAAATTGTGGCCAGCGTTCCCCATTGGTACATGCTTTGCCAGTGAAACTATTGAAGAATTAATCAGACGACGTCAATGCGTTTCTACGTTGAAAAGTGTAAGAAAATCTTCATGGTATTTCACGACGAATGAATTATGCACGTGTAATCGGAGAGGATACGATTCCTCATATATATAAAAATAAGTCAAAAATATAGAATAATAAATTCTTTCTTACGACGTTTCTTTTTCGAAAAAGTAAAATTTGAGCATGGTTGATCGAGGATTGCTACTTGACAAGTTTTCAAATTCATAAAGAAGTCATATTCTACATTTTCGACTTATTTTCACATACAGAATAAGCTCCTGCCAATTCAGGAAATCTTCCTCTAATCAAGAGATAGTCAAATACGTAATACAGTTGACAAGTTTATAAAAACCACGAATTTATGTACAGACACTATTGGTGTACGTACCCTTTGATTCAATTATTTAGGTAATTATTCGACGTGTTCCTTTTTCTGAAAAAGAGAAGAGAGCAACGTGTTATGATAAGGTGATTAAAATTTCAAGTTTTGGAGTAACAAATTACATAGGTGCCAGAATACAGATTGTAAAATCTGTGGAAGCGGAACTTTTTTGCGGCGCACAGGATCGACCTTAATTAAAGCGGCTCGCAACAAGTCACCCTTGAAACAGCCTATTCTGAAGTTCTATCCGCTCGAATATCCTAAAAATATTGTATTCCATTATCGTAACGCATTTTATTCATTGCCGCATTTATTGCTTATTCTGTGATCATACTGCACTATGTGACTATATTGGATCGAAACAGTGATTTATTGAGTTTTCTTTACAGTTGTATTATTATTTTATAATATTTCAATCTTTTTTCATTTTATTTTTTATTTGAAAACAAACCTAACGTGACATAATGTGTCCACAATTATCTGGATTCACTTTGAAAGTTGGAGAAGAAGAAAATTGTTGAAAAAGGCAAGAAATTAGAAGAAAAATCTCCTTAATAACCGGGAGTATTGAATAATCAAGTCTTCTGCGATATTTCATCATAATTTAACAAATAAAGATTACAGAGGCAATATATGGCAAGTACAATTTTGTTGATTTTTTGATTATGGTGTTCCTTAATGATTAAAGACGATGTAAATAAATACGATATAAATAAAAGATACGAGTCTCTAGGAATAGATAAATCTCAATAAGATAAATCTTTTTGTTTAGTAGAATAAAAGGAAGATATAGGGATATACAAATTGTAAAGTCTTAGGAAGCTTAGAACACGAGAGATCAAAATATTTTTTCTAAAAGAACACTGTTTATACTCTCAATCATATGACTGTACGAGAAGCCATAAAAGGCTCAAATCCCTGATAAACCGACCTCGTTATTAATATCAATATTGTAATCACCCATTTCATCGTATTCACTACTTTCCCTGTATATTGAATCGATCAAACGAACGAGAGCTCTATGTAGTTGCAGCATGTGATTAACAAAGCGGAAAAAGCAGGGTCAGATTAAAAGTGTGATCACGTGCGTCATTCGCTGCACATACCCTGAAAATTTGCATGCACTATTCTCGTACGCGTGACAAAAATTTTTCTTAAAATATTAAAAGTCTCCCTGTTTAATGAAATAAGAGCAAGTTCAGAATATACAAATTCTAAAATCATAGCATGGTTAAAAAGCGTGAGATGAAAGTGCCAAATCTCTGATAAAGCAACCTCGTAATCGCTTCTTTCATCGCATTCACTATTTTCCCTGTATATTGCATCGACCGGATGAACACGAGCCCTACGCAGTTGCAGCGTGTATCTAACAAACCGAAAAACAGCAGGGTCGGATTAAAAGCGTGACCATATGTGTCATCCGCTGCACGTACACTGAAAATTCGCACATCCCGCCCTCGTACGCATGATTTAACCCTGACACACATGGTACACGCAAAAGATATGCGTATTAGACACTGGGGAGGTCTTGACATGAAACATCAGCGTGCCTCGTCCTGGCTACTTGTTTAATTGACCTCGATGCGCAAGTTCAAACAATACCTGTTACACGCTAAAACTGGAACGTTTATTTTCGCGGTCGGTCCCGCCTTGTCTTTCCTCGTCATTGACGTTCAACGCACCTCCTCCCAAGCGTTATAGAAACACGGTGATGATCCTTGCTCTCTGATTATTGAAACGTCGATCAACGGGTCACGGCATGGTTGGATGTTTGTTGAACTTTTGTTATTCGTCAGGTAAAAGATTACACTCGATTAGACGAGAATATCGCGAGAACGTTTACGTCAGAGAATGTGAAGCTTCGGGAGCTTTGGTCAGTCGCACAGTTTAGTGTTATAACTGGCGGAGGAGATACAGTGGCCATGATACTTATCATAGCGCTTATATAAGTACTAATCAATTAGATTCAAGTGTATTAAGATTAAGTAATATATACATACATTCAATTTATTCATATAAAACGAGATGTATCATCTGTTAAAAAAGCGATTTACTGGGAATTAGGGCTATTAGAAATTGAAATTGTATTAGATAGGTGCAAAGATTGATAAGTTTCAATCGAGGATCGCAATAAATAACAATGTAATAAATAATTTGAGAGATTTTGAAGGGTATAAATATGTACAATATTAATATAGAATTATTTCTTTCTCAATTGGGTGGAGATTTGTTTGGAAATTTGGCTAGTGGTTTAGCCGGAGATTTTTACTTAAAACTATTTAAAAACATGACATCATTTGTATCATCAACAACAAGCTATTTCTTGGTTCATAGTAAATTAATTTCGTACTTAGTCTCAAAATTACGTGTATAATCTAATTTTTGAATTATAGATGGATGTTAAGAAGTTAAAAGATAGTTAATAGATTACAGCGACTGGGTTTATGATACGGAATTCGAATACAGTGGATTGACAGTTTCGAGGAATGGAGTTAATAAATCATACGAGTTTACGTTTGATAATGAACCTGGAAGGTTGGTAGTTGATTTATATTTAAACATACTGTCGGCTGTGTATACTTGGGATATTCTGTTCGTTCACCCTAGTTATATATTCGCATATCATACCAGGGGAGCGGTGCTTGCAATTAATGGTTCTAATGGATGCGAAACTCTTGGGTATGAGGTCTGGGCCTTTATGAAAAGCAAAACCGCAAATCGTATGTGACAAGGTGAACCGAAGCGGAGTTATGACATGGAAAGCGTCTTTAATGGAAATTTCGGTCACTGGTTTACTTCGTTTAATAATTCACTAGTTATTATACAAATTGATTTAATTATTAAAATTAGGAACTTGCTGGAAAATAACTGTTGGCAGGAAAATTGACAGCAAATTATTGCTGTGTAATTTATTAAAATATCACCTTTAATAGATGTAACGTAAAAATTCTAACATAATAAATATTATAATATTTTACCACTCAAGTGTACTTGCAATTTTCTTGCAGTTTTCATTTATAGTATCGTAGAACGATTTCGAGTCGTTTAGTTATCTTATTTTATACAGTTTTTAAAAATATGAAAATAGATTGAAATAAAAGTCCTGATCTAAATGTTGAAAGAGAGTAAGAAATGAAACAGAAAAGAAAATTGAACGAAAAATAATGGGAGTAATAGAAACATAGTGCAAACAAGCAAGCTTAAAATATTATTCTCGATCACGCGTTTAGAAAACCATTGATGTGAGGTGGAATGGTGTAATAGGTACTGAAGTACACTAGGTTATATTTAACCAATAACGTTTATTAAACCACATAACAACAAATGACAATTAGCAGTTAACATCGGTTGATACTTAACGCCGATAAATAATAGCGTCGTTCGGTCGATTTCTCGATAATAGCGTACCCGTTTTCTTTCGTCTTTCGCGTCTCGCGGCTCGTGGTCGAATGTGCTTATTTTTCCGACCGAACTGATTCTTTTCTTCGTTGTCCATCGATATCCCCACCGGCGTGCGTTCATTATAAGTGCCGCCGTGGCTGGCGCGTGTATGCCCTTCCGAGAAATTCGGCGGAAGGAGCGTGAAGATATCGATGACAGATTGAGTACGTCGTGTTGCGTTTTGACGGCGTAGCGTAGCGCTTTGTATCACGGAGCCGTTGGGAAGTTCCATAGTCCTTGTCGCCACAGATGTAATGTTACTTAATTTTGTAAAGTATATATTTTCCATCTAGTATTCTATAAAGTATTCTATACATTTTTAAAATAATTTTAAATATGTATTTCTCTGTTTGATAAATAATTTGTGACTGTGAAACGTCACAATTCTCAATATCAAAGCGATCTTAAGAATAAACTTCCAATCCACACTTCATACAGATCAAAGATCCATAAATAAATTACCTCAAATTATCACAGTTTATTTGCAAATTTCATTTGAAACTTATTTCGTGCGAAGGGGCTAATTTTATGGAATAATAAGCACTAGTTTCAGGGTGTGTACTTATATATCGCAATGATAAGTAAAACCTTTCTCGAGCAATCATGACGTCGGAACGATTAACACAGTTCAGATTTGCAATTTACTCGTCGATATGACTGTAATTGTTGATGATAAACACATAGCGTTCAACGCCTCAAGCGACTTCCTGACCCGGGAATGTTGGCGGAGCTTGCGTCGCTTCACAGCACTTCGTCCTACAAATTCAGTCAAGAACTCCAAGAAAGTTCGTTCGCTATCGCAACGCTTCAAAAATTTGCAATTTTCTGCCACAGTGCATTCAAAACGCGACGCAAATGCTTCTGGTTCCTCGTTCCTGCATATGATCACGGTGATTCCAGAGAAAATCAACAAATAATCGAGCCTTGAACGTTCTACGCTTGAAATTCGCCATATTTATTTACTACCACGGTTCTCTGGAATTTTTATTTTCAATTTAAAGATCTTTTAATGTACGTAAAAAACTTCGAGCATTCGTTTTTAAATTCCATTAGCGTTGAAACGAAAAATTCGATTGAAAACGAGTAATAGAATTTTCGTGGCAAAGGAAAGAACAAATCCAGGATATGAAGTAAGCAGTATATCTCTCTGCAGATGAATTCTTGTTTCGATTCCTGTTTTCATTAGTTTTTATATCGTTGCAGTGACCTACGAGGTTCGAAGAGCTTGAGGGATAGAATTGTTAGCGAGAGCTAGAGGATGTAATAAAAAAAGAAATTAACCTTGCAAGATATTTTGAGAAAGTGTTTGACATACTTTATGCACAAACATTTGACGAGGTAAATTTCATGCTTTGAATAGTTTGCTGTTAGGAAACAAATTTGATCGCCTGTAAAAGTTGGTGTTAATGGAGAGCGGGCTGTTTGCACGCTTCGATATGAGGCTATCAAATTGGAATTTTATGTGTCAACATATCAAATATAGTAGAATCAAATTTGTTAAATTTTTAAATAATTTGCTTGGCTTCCCATACGATCATTTGATAGGACTATAGATGTGTGCGATCAGTGATTCTGAATTTCACATAATATTTCACATAATATTTAACAATAAATAACAATAAATAATTCCACATAATATTTAACAAACGAAAGCAAACACGTGCCTAATTTGTGTAATTAAAACAGAATTCTCATGTTAATTAAAAAATTTTGCAA
Organism: Bombus vosnesenskii; assembly: GCF_011952255.1. Lineage (NCBI taxonomy): Eukaryota > Metazoa > Arthropoda > Insecta > Hymenoptera > Apidae > Bombus > Bombus vosnesenskii. The sequence goes on from NW_022882987.1 coordinate 1,474,271, forward strand.
ACGTAAGACGATGGTGTACTGTACCTTTTCGTGTAATTATTCGAGAAATTAAAAACTCTTAACTCTATATATTCTTAACACTAGAATTACCGACGAGGCTAAAGTGTTGCATTAGAAATTCATATACAAGAAATCAATCAAATTAAGAAATCAAAATGGAAGGTACATGAAAAATTACATAACGCAAGAGGAAAGCAAGCAAAAAAGGAAGTAAATCCTTTTAAATTTATAAAATTACTACGAGAAACTATGAATAATTGATAATTATATTCATTTTTACCATTTTAGTAGCCCTATTATTAAGTTTTTACCTAGAATATATTTTCATGTATGAAATTTACAACGAGAATTTACAACTTACAATGTACAATAATACTATGAAACGAAGCAAAGATCGTCTACTGTATCATTCCCCTAAGATTATATTAAATCAATTGGATATGTCAATAATAAAATACTTCAGAAAAGAAATGTTTTAAAAGTTCATCTTACAGTATAGTATACTCTATTTGTTTACTTTGTTGCTTCTCTCGCACCTTCGTAAAATGTTTTTCGTCAAATCGCTGTTCAATAAAAATCACTCACCTCCTCTTTGCAGAACAAATCACTCAGACAGCCTTCAGCGTTAAGCTGCTTTTCGAGCGACCAACTAAATTGCTTGTCCCTAAATAGGCCGAAGCATTAAAAGTTTCGGGCAGCTCCGCGCGACATTCTCTTCCCCGTGAAGCTCAACGATCTGTGTCAAGGTTGGAGAATCTTATGGTCTCTAGGCTGAGAAGATAACCCTCGACGCAAGTTCAGACGAAACAAAGAGCAAGATCACTCGTTGCATCAAGGCAATCCCAGCTTTAAGAGGAAACATCACGAAAATATCAGATGTCCCGAGCTTATTCCCAATTTTTCTATTTATTTTGACATTGCGTAGTACCAGCATTTCCTCTGGTATAACGATACTATTACTGAAGTAGATTTATTTAATGATCAACGACAATGTTTGGAGAAATATAATTTTTCTGGTAGATAAGATCCTTCGTGCAGAAAATCCTTATTTAAAGAATTTAAAAATGAAACTATTATAAGATAGAGTTATAAAATAATCGTAAGAAATTTAAAAAAAGACAAAGGTATATATTCTTCCTTTGTACGGAACAAATCATTGAAATTTGTTTGGTCTTGGATTTTACACTTTTTAACCAATAGCACTACATATTTTGTATACGTGTCTCTAAATAGATTTTCACGGACACTTTTAATTTTGTTATATGCAACCTTGTAGTTCTTTGTACGTCAGCTAACAGGTATGAGAGGTATTTATGATACAACAGTTACGAAACATGATACAAAGTATGTGCTTTTTCTATATTCAATAAGGTGATAAAAACATTCAAACACAAACGCAGGCATAAAATGATGCTGTACGAGCCGAATTGCATGCAGCGACCTAATTTTTCTGAAAATTAAAGTAGATTAAAAAAGAAGCTGTATCAGAATATTCCGATGAAGCTTTTAATTGGAACAATTACTAACAAATTTACGTATTTATTTTTTTCAACATTTACAGGTACATAGTAGTTTAAAATAAATTCCAGTAGAGACCTTGCATGTTATTCAGCTTGTACAAAATCACTCTTTACTTCAACATTTTTATCTTCGTATCATTCTATTAGATAAAAATATTTTTTATGAAGCACGTTGAATTTGTTACAAGGTCTATTGTCTGATAGACAAAATGAACTGTAAAGTTATTAAATTGAAGGTAATCTTTAAAATTTATTTAAAATAATAAGCATAAGCTTCTTCATCTCGTAAATAATAATATTTACTGTGAATTAATTAAGCTTCTATCTTTTCTAGGACGAGCTAATTAGAACGAGTTGAAATCGCTGTACATCGAGAAATAATTTCATAATTTGGTATTCTATCTGGTTTTCTTTCCGAACAACAACGCGCAAGGAGTTCTTCCTTCTCTCTCTTTTCTCTCATTCTTCTTCTAAGAGAGAATCCAACCGAAGAGCATCGTAAATCAAATCGTAAGGATTCGCAGCCCTTCAAAGGGTGCTCGAGCTTTCTCCGAGACAGCGTTGTCATCGTGGCACAAAAGCATTTTCTCGGCGGCGAGCTAAAAATCCATTTAGCTTCATTGCAGTTTTGAGAATGGAATCAGGGAAAGAGAGAAAGATAGAAAATGGTGAAAGACTGAATTCGCGATAAACGCAGACAGAATGAAACGCGGAGAAAGAACGAACTTTCGCAGGACGAACAGTTCGATGTCGTTTTTCAGTAATATTTGTACTATTGATCGGATTCTGATTTCCAATCTATCCAATGTCGATTTTTGCAGAAAATCGAATTCGATATTGAAGCAGCGTGTCTGTTGTTTTTTTATTTACCAATGCATTAGGGATGAGTAATTTAATAAAAATATGGAAGTAGAAAATTGCGCGTCTTTGTAATTAAGGAAATAATAAGAAATCGGAGAATTTGTTTTCAGATATCAATGAGTGGAATATTAATAATAAATTATCATTGATTCAAATAACTATAAGAAATTCTTCTTTCTCTAGAGTCATTAATAATTGATCTACCATCTGTCTTTTTTGCCTTTTTTCTTTTACTTCTTTCACTTCTTGTTATTTTAGTATGATAATTCTGTTAGCACGGAATTACTACAGTAACTGGAAAGAAACAAGAAGCAGCAGTTGACTTAATGTACCTATTTAAATGTTTCAGTAGCCTCTTATGACTGCTGGGAATCCTTGGAAAAGTTCTTCCTAGGGCATCGAGGAGAAGCATGCTTTATTTCTTTCGAGATGAAGTTCATCACACGTTCGTTCTAATCTAAAGTACACTATCTTCCACAAGTATTTGGACATTGGTGATAATTAGATTATTGATTCATTGATGATTAATTTTATCAAAGTGTGCAAATTGAAACAGTTAACAGAAAAGCTCTATATGTATATTATACTTCTTAACTTATTATATTGATGTTACTAATCTTCCTATTAACTTAGAAGAATTTTCTCCAACTGATATATAGCGCAAAAATGAAATATCCTGAGGATAAATTTTAAATTTTAAACAATAAAACATCTTCACATTGTTTGACAATAACAATTATCAATTTTATTACTGCGCACGAAACTTTATTATTGTTGTAATATCTTATTATATACAGTTGCGATAATAATAAAGAATAAAATTGTTACAGGTTTCCTACCTGTAATTTGGTTATCAAATTTTCATCGTAAAATCTAACTTTTTTTAGAACTGTAACCAAATTGTAATTAAATTTCTATCGCACGGCCTAATATTCTTCAAAATCATTCCAATTTTGTCATGAATAAAACCTATCAGTATATAAAGCACACGGTTTAAAAAAATATCTCTTCGATACTATATTTGAATATACCTCTTCAATTTATAAAACCATCGCCACTCCTTGCCCCTAATCCCACTCAATATTCCAATAAATTCAAGTCACTTTAAACTTTCCACTCACCACGTTACATTATCGTACGCTTCGAGTTCAGTAGCTCCTTTTCTGTCTAGTATCTTCGTCTACGATTAAACACGTCATGTCAGATTCTTGCCAACGTGAATCAGACGAGACAATTATTCGATTTGGCATCACGTCGTCGTAAATTCTCGCGAGCTGGATTCCACGATTTGAACAAGCCTAGTGCACGTTTTCGATGGCGCACAATTTCGTATTATTTCAGGATATTCGGATACGCGTATATGCAAACGGTTCAATCAACGTAAACGGGACGAGAGATGGAATGTTTTAATCGAACGCACATGGAACGACTGTGCTGCTAGTGAACGCAGCCGAGCTTCTGATGCAATTAAACGCGAATTATTATTGCTCCAATTTCAATTAATCCTGGCAAAGGACCTCTCATACGCCTCCGCAGGTCATCGAGCTCTCACTTCAGGTCGACGATATCGGCGCGTCCTGTAGCCGAGAATACGGGTCACGCTATTCGGGTCAACGGGAAACGTCCTTCGTTCCTTGATTCCCTTTATACACTTCCATGGTGTTCATGGTTATTTCTGTACACGAGGCTGCAACTGCACACGTTCAACGGCTCTCCAACGTCGAGCAGCGTCTAATTCGTCGGACGATCTTCCTCCCTCGCACCCACTTGTTCCGCATTTATTTTTAAAGGCATCCACGGACGTCATACGGGGACGTCTTGATTTGATGATCGTCTCGCGTAATGAAAAGCGCCGTTCGAGTGACTCGTCCTTGCTGCTCCTCCTGCTTCTGGCTACTACGCTCTGTATTATCTAGAAACTCTCTTCCTCCGTGTCGATAATTGGCAAGGACTTCAGAATTCGTTATAGTGAATGAGAAATGAGGATTTCACGCGATTATTGCGATTGCCGGTAGTACATATCGAGTGTTTAGGATTATTTCTATTTTCGAGTCGTTCTGATGAGGGAGATGAATACGTGGTTTAATCCTCCATAGGTAAATATTCTAGAGAAATACTTTTGAATTTCTTCGAATATTTTTTTCTTCTTTTTTTTTAAGTGGGGCAGGTTGTAATCATTTGATAGAGTAGATGATTGTAGAATATAGTAGAAACATCGATAAGTATTCAAGAATCTTTTCCGGTATTTTAAGACTCTCCAGTAGTAACAATATTAGGCTTGGACATGAGCCATCTAGTTTTTCTACCAACAATGAATGTAAAAAATCATATTTATTCAGGAAAAATTAAAAATAACATTTAGATTGATTATAATAATATATTATACATTAGTTTCATAGCTATATAGATTTTAGTTGATCTAATTTATAAATAAAGGGGAGTAATTGATCCATCCTACGTCTTCAATTACGAAATCTTTCCTTCTTCTTCTTACAATATTTCATCCGAGCTGGGCAATTTCAAAGTTCTTAAAATTGCTTGTTAAATCAAGAATATATACAACGAGGCCGCTGAAATTTCCTGGATTCTCCCAAGCAATTACGAGCGCAGGTGGGATAAAACTGCATGAAGCTATGTCATCACTTAAAGGTCGTATATTACGTGTTTATTTTATCCGATGGGATAAAGACCATGAGTACATTTCCTGATTCCACGGATTGAATTTCAGTTTCGCGTCATCTCCATTTTTACATTATTTCAGGTAACGAAGGGATAGCCAACAATTTATGGTTTGTATAAAATCAGCCGGGCAAACGATGAAAGCATAAACGGTTGTTGATGCAAATGACGATATGACACATGGACCTGTGCAGTTTTGAAATTTACAGTGGTAACGTTGTGGGAAACGAGTTGAACGAATGCCAAGATCTACATGTCGAAATAACGACGCGGGTAAGAATATTCTTGTTAAGAGGGCGAGTTACGCGCGTGCTGGAAACCACATTTGTCGCAATCCCAATGAAAGTTAAGAGCTCGTTGAGACACTGTCGCGATCATCCACTACTTGTCCACGTCAAATTGTATATGACTTTCTTATCTTTTCTTACATTGTCATCAGACGTAAACATAATTCGATTATTTTCTATTCGTTCCCTTGTGTATAAATAACTTTGGTGTCTTTTTAATTGGCTTTCTAAGTACATTTAAATGGACGGAACATTGACTTATATATCGTTATATATACATATTTTCATGAAAGTTAAGAATATTTATTACTACGTTATGTAAATCATTTGATGAGTCAAATGTTTGAAATATCTCTTAGTCTTTATAAAACATTTACAGTGAATACAGCATATGTCCTTGTCCAATGTTCTAACTGTATGATATAACCTTAAAACATCCTCTTTGCTGCAAAGATTATATTGTTTTAAACGTACACCAATGCATTTCCGATTAGCATGTATATTTCGTTTGTTAAATTCGTAAATTTAAGCAGTTGAATATTTTCATGACCTGCAGTACGTATTTGGAATCATTAACAGTGACAATATGCAGCTGAAACAGTGCCACTCTGTTTCGTCGAGTTATCTAAAGTAAACCATTGAACACAGAAATAATTAGTGTCGCTTTCTTCATTTATATTTTTTTCTGTCTGCGCCATGTGTTCGATTTTTACATGCGCAATGGTTACATCAAAGCTATTTAATGAGAAATTGTTAGTAAACGAAAATTAAATATTCATTAGACAAGGAAAGCATATTGTTTTATATTTATGCGATTTATTTCACAATAAAATGATATTCTAGCGAGAACTCGGAAATTTCACACAGCTAGCTATATTTTCACAAAGTATCGCGAGAGTTATCCTCTGGTTTATTCAAAAGTTATAATGGATGTCAACACACGCATTTTGACAAACACGATGTTTGACTTTGTTCCAAAGCGACGACGAAAACAAAATTGTCACGTGATTTTTGCATATTTTTCACTTCCACAGATTTTCCGTGGGCGACGAATATTCATTTTGCAATCAATGTCCAATTATATTATATACTACGTTGGAAAATCGCTTCTAACAAATGAATGAAACGCCACTTGAAAACCATCCATTACCGTTTCGAATTCGCATAAAATTGCAAATTTTTGAAGAGCGTGCTTTTGCTGAATTGAAAATTCTGTTGTATTACGTATTAATTGGAAAATTGTATACCACACTATGTATTAATCGAAAGTTGTACCACATTAAAATTTTCTTCGTGAAATATTTATTCTGACGTTCGATACGTTGATACAAAATCCATTTCGTCTCCTTTATTTCTTTGTTCGGTACTAAAAGCACTTATTAATAACATATACGAGTGGAAAATCTAGAAATTTTTACAAAAATACCTTGTGTTAATTGTAAAGTGATTAAAAATAAAATGAAAGTTATGAATTTGAGCTGCTATAGAATGAACACTTTTAGTCAAACTAAAAACTTGATGTATGTGCTGGAATTTCGCGTGTTATATTTTAAAAAATGTAGAATGTAATTGCTTTAGCAATATCGTAAAACTGATAAAGTAAATATGCTCAAACTCTATAAACAAAATAATTCGTAATTGTTGAATAGTTTACGATCTTGAAACGGAAATTAATTATAAAACGTAAATTAATATTACTGCGATAATTTATTTATATCGTTAATTAAATCAGAATTTGCTGCAAGCGTATTCAGATTATTATATATTCAATGATCTTTAAATAAATCCCTCTATAAAAGAAAGACAAATAATGAGCTATATATTAATTTTGCTTTCAATTGTTCAAAATACAATTCTGCTAAAATATCGGCTTGCATAGTGTTTTGTGAGCGTTGCATTTCGCATTATACATATACGTACGTATAGTAATGTACGTGTAAGGTAAAAAGCCGCGGCCTAATGCTACGATCAGAAGGCTTGGTAATTACATAGTTAACTAGGAGATGTAGATTATCTTGAATGTTTTACGATGACACACGCCTATTGACCTTAACTAAGTACATACTCTTATTCTACCACCGAAGGAAATGCAACATTCCTCTTCGTATTCTCTCCTTTTTACCACGAACAGGATAGCTTGTAAAAAATTGTTGAGAAACCCGTATTTAATTCTCATTTGATATGGTACAAATGATAATGATAAATAATGACAAAAAAGATAATGACAAAACTTGTTACTTAATAAAAATATATTTAATAATTTATTTTATAAAAATCTATTTAACAATTTATTTAGTACATATTTATTTAATAAAATTTATTTCATGAAGAGTTAATGATTTAATAAAGAGCTCGGTTAACAACTGTCCTTGCATTATAAGGATATAAAAGTTAGTGAGAAACGTAATACTCTGGTCGGAGAATTGTAAGTCGCGCGGAAGAAAACGTGAAAGCGTCGCATTTTACTGTGAATACATACAGGAATTTCGCTATTGCTCCTACTGTGGCTATTCCGTGCTGGTCTCTGAGAATATTTGAATCTTGAAAGATAAAAAATTACATATATAATACATATTCCAATTTCGTACACGTTTAATATTCCAAATAGGCAGTTATCTAAAAAATATTACTTTATACGCGTTTACATAAAATAAAATGTTTCTGGAAAATACTTATAAACCCACTCGGTCAAGTCCCGATTATATTTGAACTTGAAAGTACTGTTTTCTCAATGTACATATAAAGATCTACAATTTATCTCACTTAGGAATTTATTGAAAAGTATAGCTTTTCTTCGCTGTCTCCTTTTAGAGATATTCACGAGAATTTATCTCTACCTTAAAGATCATTAAAAGGTATAGCTTTTTGTTTTCTTTTTCCAAGTATTCCTGAGATGTTCGAACCTATTTACAATACACTTGATTCCATTACTAAATTAATATTGTAGTGTCCCCGTCAACGAACACGAAGGACCGTTATATTTTTTTCAAGCAACGATCACGTGATCTCGGCCGAAGATCATAATTTTCACCTCTTCCCAGTGGATGTTTTACGAGCTTCATGCATCAAGGTTTAGCGTTTAACAGGATATCCGGCAGTCGTTGAAAGATTCAGATTACCTGGCTCACGGTGTGCATTATGTAGTTAAACGGAGCGACCTGTTTTAATCTGTGCCTAGAGAAATTTTTACAATTTCACACAATTTCAAATATCATGAGTCTTTGTTATCTGACGAGATATGACATTTTGAAAACTCGAAGTATCTTTAATCAGAAATCATTTTAATACTTTGTAACTCGCGTTACGTGATAGACGCTTGTTAACATTTTTCCCTTTTGTTTAAGCTTTAAGATTTATTCGCTACACACTGTAAACATAAATATACATATACATCTTGTATTCTAATATTACAATCTCCGAGAGATGACAAGACACGATTGCACAGGTACATTTGGTTTGGTGATTAAAGCAATCATATTCAGGGTTAGTTGCAACTTTGGTACCAGAAGTTGTAGAACTAATTTCGTCCTTTGAGTATGGAACAAAGAGCATTGTCATACGATAGTGATAGCTACATACGTGTACATGAGCATTTCGGGTCGTTAATTATGCGAACTCGTGCGAGAGATGCAGCAAGATGCATTTGTTAAAATTATATTTACTTACAAGTACTCTCTGCTCGTTGTTAAGTTTTAAAGTTAGAAATGCTTAATCTTTGCTTACAAAGTTAAGTATTCGAAGATCCAAGTTAGATCAATAAATGTTGAAAGGAATAAATAACACGAAAAGTAGTTACAGAAAGTTTCACAGTATAGAAAAGTTATTCGATTGGATTACCAAGTATAGGTTCGAATTTTGTTTGTCAGACATCTGCTACTAGAAATTGAATTATTCAGACTATGCGTGGATTCTTTCTTCCGAATTCAATATTTGTCCTGGTATCTAACGGCAGTTGTTATTTATCAGATCGTCTCTGTACTTTTCTTTTTCTTTTATTTGTCAATTTGCTCTTTTCTTTTTCTTTTTCGTGTTCAAAAGATATTCAACTTCCTTTAAAAAAGTAGACGGTAATACCGTCTACATAGGCATAAAAAATGGCCTTTCCGTTACAATAGATCTTCTTTTACATGCAGTGACTACAGAAAGTATTTGCACATGTCATAATTTTCTAATAAAGCGTTTTTTACCAGATTCTGCATTTCATTTCCATGATATTACGTTTTTATAGTCATACGAAGATACAAGTTCGTATAAATACGGTTCTATCGTATTAATATTCTCAATTCATATTCTCCGCGATTGACATAAGTACTCGTGCTTATAAAAAGCTTTAATCAACTTCATCAAGCTGACAATATTTATCCATCGTAAAATATCGTGCCTTCCTAGAAGATGTCTAAGTCGAGTGGAAGTTACGTTTGTGTAAAACTCATCCGATTTTTCCTGGCTTCGTTTAACGAGTTTCAGCTCTTTAAACACACGTTTTACTGTGCTATTTATTTAAGACTAAAACTCTGGAAATTACGAAATTATTCACGGATCTACTGTTTTTACAGTTTTCCTGTCGATTTGATTAAACGCACTAACTTCCACCACTCTGCTCCTTTTCATTTCATATGCGTAATAATATGGCGTTAAATCTTTAATATATATGCAAATCATTATTGTTTTTCTGCTAAGTTACAAATTTCTTCTTCAACTTATTCCATGTATCAATCTCTTTATAATAATTCAAATTAGTACTATAATTATTTTGTGACTGACGAGATAGAACGGTAAATTCTCTTATTTATTAACTAAATCCAAATGTTGTGAGATTCTTTCATGTTACAAAAGTCTATATATCATATTATTTAAAAAACTGACAATATATTCATACGAAGACAGGCACAATGTTTACTAAATAAATTCATCTAATTGAAATTAACGAAAGATTGGTACAGAAAACGTAAAAACTTTCGTATCGCTTAATAGTTATCTTGCGTACTAGGGATGATTCGCTCAGAAAATTTATGGAACATTAATTAAATAAAATCACAGAGATTTTGTCACCCACATCGTTTACTATTACAACTCCCTCATAGTATGATATTAAATTTCATGCAACATAATTTCCAAAGTCCTAGAACAACCTCGAACTATTCCCGTGGCATCAAGATTCGTGAAAATCTGTTGCGCGTAATATATCAACGCCTCACCCGCCTTGCCTATATCCGTTGAACAGCTAAACTCGCTCGATAGTAGTAAGGCTCCTCCTATTAGGTTTCGAATTAATCATCTTCTTCTGCGAACTTCTGCGAACGTTATCGTTTCGTATATCGATATCAACGTGTATTGCCATGGATGTTACTAAACTTGCCGTATCGAAACTCAAGGATAATGCGGTGGCAATTTTCTTGCTATCGGATTTTCCAGCTGCATCCTCTGACGCCATCGCCCTTTCTAGCTAGCTTAGTCCGGAGTTATAATCATCCAGAAGTCTATTCCATGCAAATTAGCTATATGATGCGAACACGTCGCGTCCAGATAATGTAGCAGTGTTTCTGCGGCCTAGCTTAGGATACTCCGTCCAAGACAGATGTTCCTTGATGACACTATGTATAAATTGTCCGCAATATTCTCCTGAAGTGAATTTCATACCTGTTAGAGGTGTTTTAACAACATTACAACTCGTTCCATTCTAACCGACCAAAGGATCAAGGGGAAGTTGCATAAATGCGATGTTATTAACGCGTTAACAGCCACACTAAATCTATACTGGTTCACAAAGGTGTTTGAACGTTTATCGTAGAGGAAAAAATAGCAAGAACGGAAGAAAACGTTATTGAATAAATCCTTGGACTCGCTTTTCATAACCGCATTGTTAAGAAAATAGAATTCGATAATGTAAATTGATTGAAAATGCAATGTTGGTAGTGGATCTTTCTAATTATTGCTCTATGTAAATAAGCGTGAAAATCACATAGAGAAATGAATTTTGATCCTGTTTGATGCGTTATTGCCTTATCGTATTATTCGCATCAGAATGTCTATTTAATGTATAAATTATCGAGCATGTGATCTCAATCATCAGTAGCAGCTAATGTATGATATGGATTTCTCGGCAATTAACGATATCTCAGCTGCGTGCATCCATATCTGTGAATTGCGGCCAACGTGTTGAAGTCATTGGTTTCATATACAAAGTTATAATAGCGGGAAAATTGCTTTTCCTAATTGATACAGTTATAGCCTATTCAATTTGGCTATATCTAATGGCATATCTCTGTTTAATATAAAACAGTTTTAAAACTAGTAAATGTTTATATTTATGCTGTAAAATTTTTTCACACTAATAAAAATATCATGAATAGACGTAATCTGGCTCCCCTCTCTCCCAAAAAGATACTAAAAATTTGTGAAATATGAAAATCAGATACTCTGTACCACTTAATATTTGTTAAATACTAATATTAAAAAATATATGTAATATTTATCATAAACATATATTATCGTGCTATACATTTGTATACTTCCGTGTTATTATTCACACCATTATTTTTTATTAACTACCGTAAACAGTTCACAAAGTTAAATAAATGAATCCTACGCCTTTTATGAATATTTAATATACAGTTGGGTTACGTAAGGTTTGAATTTCATCATTCTCGGTACATGTCCGCGTTTCTTATCTGATAATGAATATATACGAGAAGGCCAAAGTGAAGGAAATTCTATTCTCTTAATTCCGCTCGGTATACATTCATAAACATCAACCAGGGCAACCTTTCCTGTTACATTAGCGATAACAGAAAATGTGTCAGATAAAAGTTGAAGGTGGAAGGTTGAAGATAGCCTCACTGGGGATGGAGGATTTCCGGACGTTTCAAAGTACCAGTTATTTCCTTTAACGGGACACTATATTTCTACCTTTTTATTTCTGTTTCTCTCTTATATATAACTTGTAATTATGTTATCAATAAATCTACTCTATCTTCTATTTTATTATTTTATTAAAGAAGGAAAAATGATAGTAAATATGATAGTAAATATTGTAAACTGTATGTGTAATTAATGTATAACATCTACAATATTTAGTTACATTTAATTCATATATGAACATTAAAATTAACTGGCTGCGATAATTTAAATTTCAGCGTGCTTCGTGATAAATGTAGATGAAACAGATTGATATTTTCGGACTCCCTTTCTCTCCACTCTTTCTCTCAATTCCTTTTCTTTTCTCTCACTCATCGGTTTTCTCTCTCTCTCAACAAAAAGATTACACACACAGATTGATTGAGACAGACAGATTGCATTCTGACAGACAGACAGACAGACAGATCAGACAGCGATTGTGACACACACACACCCTCTATAAGAGTATTTTAAATTCATGACGTGAGGATTCGTCTAGAGAATTGCTTCCCTTTGCATTTTTATCCATTTCATTGTCATTACGGGATTCTTCGTTAAAAATTTACATTTCTGATAAACATTTTGCGACATACGACTCCAAAATGTCAAAAAAGGTAGCAAATTTCTAATACGTCTTCAAATTAACAGAGATCTATAATGTTTCTAATAAAATTTCGAAATGACAAATTTTTAATACGGTTACAAAGTAACAGAGATATATTTTCAATAATATCAGAAAATATCGCAAACTTTCGCTATGAATTTAAATTGACAGAGGTTCATGTTCAACAACCCAAATACTAATCAGAAGGAATCACTGGTTTCCGATTTGGTTCCAAACGAACACACAGGGAACTTCATTTTTCAAGCTATAACCACCAGAGAAATTATCCGGTCGCTTGTCCGAAACCGCACGAAACTCCAATCCTTTCCTTGGTTATCGACTCTCTTCATCCGGAATCTTCGTTCCAAAATGTCAAACGCAAACAAACCGTATCGAGCTTGCGGCGCCCCTTTGCACCCTTGGCGGTACTCATGGCTTTACCACGACGATTAAATTTATTTCTCCTGTCTGGTAAAACGGATCGAAACGGTTTTGAATTATTGAGCGGGTCAGACCGCAGCTATATCCGTGTTTGATCGGATGTACACGTAACTCTGTCGCATCCTGTCCTAAGAGTAATTAGTCAATTTTAATCGGGCATGGGCACTCGGTCGCATTTTAATTGTATTCAGTAGATCAATTTGGAGATTCGAATTGCTAAGGGAGTCCAGTTATAGAAAAAAAGTTGGGTTTGGTTGATTTGAATTTTGTTGATATAATGCGTTCTTGGATTTATTGAGAGATAATGTTGTAAAGTATTTTATTTGTTAATTGTGTATATACACTATTTTGAGTGATGTAATATAAGGTTTTTATATAAGTAAAAGTATTAATACAATTTCTTATTGTTAAATCATAAAGAAATACAAAATTTTGGTTAGATTTAAGGTATGTTACTGGCTTTCCATTTTTATTCCATGTTTTATTCAATAAATAGCAATAATAATTTTATGTTATATAATTTACAAAATTAAACTAGCTTATTAGTTTATTTAAAGATAATATTGTTGCAGAAGTGACAAATAATTGCCAAAAAACATTCATTCATGAATTAAGTAATTTCACTCAAACAATTGTGGATCTCGTCCATTCTACACTTTAAGCGGCCATATCTACCTTCTAACGGGTGGACCTCTCCTTCCATAATTTAATCTCCAGTAACTTTATCCTTGCATTTCTAATACTCGAAACTCAGTGACTTATAGTTAATATAGTTCCCTATAAATATTCATGCCAAAATTCTAATTCTCACAGTAAATATATGCCTGCAGCTATTATTAGAATTTTCTGACCAAATTGTCATTTCATTGCAATTATATCCTGTATTACTAACAGTTAACTATTCTGCAATTATTTGAAAGGATCGCAAAGTATTTCATGAATGTTCGATATAATTTTTATATCTTGGTAGAAGTGGCAAAGGTACAATAAAATGAAATGCTGAATTCAATTCAGAATTCGTTGGTTGCAAATTTTGGTAGTTATATCTTTTTAGTAGTTATATTTTTTAACAAGGTAACGTCTGTGTATACGATAACAAGATAGGTCTTGTGTATCGACGAAGAGTAGGCAAAAAATGTAGAATCTTAACTAGAATATACAATTCCATTCATTAGATAAGAGTAACAGAGTCACGTTATCATTTATTCAAAAATGTTTTTAATTACAAGAAATTAGACGCTTTAAGGATTTGAAGAAACATTGTTAAACAGAATGAAAAGTTGTTTAAAGAAGAACTTGTAAGGTTACTTCAATAGTCAGAAAAGATATATTATTTAACAAAATGTTAAATTTTTCTTAAATTACAATCTAATATATACATATAATACATACATACGTACATACATGTAACTGTAGAAATTGTGTAACAGGCCTTTATTTGGAAAAACCCTTTCATGTCGACACCACAATAAAATTACAATTTGAATGTCACTATATACTTTGAGGTGAATATAGAATTAGCTGATGTAGATAACTCGATAAATATTTATATCTCGAGCGTGGCATCAGGTGTAGAATTGTAAAACAAAGTTGGGGCTGTGTGAGGCTGATGTTATCTTTAAGTTTTGTAAGCTTTGTAGTGAAGAGTGAAATTGTGGTATGATTTATCCGACAGAGGGAAGATTATATTGGAGATTGTACTTACTGGATAAAACTTTCTAGTGGAAATCCAACTTCTCTGAAATGTCTCGATAATTGACGTACTTTAAATATTTTGTCTATGATTTCTGCAATACTTTCATATTATTATTAACTAAAATTTAATTCGTTGTAAGTTTATAAGCAACGATAAAAATCATTAAAACTTCAGACACTCGAGAATAAAATTTTCTTATTTATGTTGAGCAAAACTGTGATAAAAAGGAATGACTTGCCATTTTTACATTATTTTTCTCCCGTCTCTTTTATTAAGATTAAAATTGTTTTTCGAAGTAATATAAAACTCCTTTGGAGTATATAGCAAATATAGTTGTAGGGTCGTTCCTTGTCGAGTCGAAAATATCGAAGCTTATTTTTTTCAAATTACTAAAGTAAAGAAACGTTGCTTTCATTTGAGTTCATAATATGCGTAAATAAAACATGAAATGTTTATCTTTGATATTCTTTCCTTATTTTCATTTGTTACAATTATTTGTCAGTAAAGAGATAAAATTCTTTAAACATATTTTCTAAAAATAAAGAAGTACAATTTCTTATTGTTAATCCTTGCCTTTAATACCATTTTTCTATATTAGGATGTTATAGTAGACCTTTCCTTCATTTCAACATTCTCTTTCTAAGTAATATAAATATAAGAGCAACGCAGATCCCATTAAAGATCACGCGGCAGTGCTAGAAAAGGTCATTCGCACACTGTTCCCGCCACAGGATAGCCCGGGACAGCCGCGCACCACCTAGACTTGGACAGTGGAGTGGCGAGAGAAACTAGAGGTTGCAGAGGAGGAGATGCTGGATGCGACGAAGAAGATGGCCTCCCGCAACGTGGCGCCGGGCCCGGACGGAGTCCCGGGACGGATATGGGCAGAGACGATGGCGATCATGGCCCCCAGACTACGTTACCTATTTACAAGGTGTCTGAGGGAGAGAGTATACGCTCGGATATGGCTGGTCCTGCTTCGGAAGGAGGGACGACTGACAGACTCGCCGTCCGCATATCACTCGGTATGCCTACTGGATGAAGTGGGCAAGCTCTTCGAAAGAGTCATTGCCGCCCGTCTGGAGGCCCACAAGGCAAGTGCCCGGTTGGCACGAAAGCCAGTACGGCTTCCGGCGAGGCCGCTCGACGATGGATGCGGTGAACCGGGTACGAGAAATGCCACGGATCATGGTTTTCCGGGGTGAGGTAACGCTGACAGTCTGTTTAGACATAGTCAATGCATTCAACACCATACCCTGGGATGGGATATTAGAGGCCCTTGAATTTTTCGAGGTGCCTCCTTACATCATTCGTGTCATGCGGGCCTACCTGAACGACAGATGGGTCGGCTACACCGGCAAGGATGGAGAAGAGTGGTGGCCCGTTGAACGCGGGTTTCCGCAGGGTTCGGTTTTGGGATTCTGTGGATCATTGGATACGACACGGTGCTTCGTTGTCCCATGCTCCCAGATTCAGGCAGTGTTACGCAGACGACACATTGGTCTTGGCCGGAAAACGCTGGTGGCACGAGACGCTGCGCCACGGGGAGCTTGCCGCCGTTTGCGTGATACGGGCTATACGAAGGCTGGGCCTGAAGGTGTCCCCAGTCAAGTCGGAGGCCATATGGTTTTATGACTACCGACGTAGAGGGACTCCTCCGCTCGACCTGTGTCTGGACATAAGCGGAGAGGAGGTTGAGGTAGGACCACAGATGAAATACTTGGGCCTTACCATCGACAGTCAATGGACGTTCGGGCCGCACTTCAAGCTCCTGGTTCCCAAAGTGACAACGACAGCCAACGCCCTATGTGGGCTGCTGCCGAATATCAGTGGGGCAGAAGTAGGAGTGCGCCGACTGTATGAAGGAGTCATCCGTTCTCGGATCCTGTACGGGGCTCCGGTGTGGGCAAAGGATCTGATGAAAAGTCGATGCAGTCTATTCTTGTTGACGAGGCTTCATAGAACCGGGGGGAGGCAAGGCTTGAGACTTGAGAACGGTGGCGCAATCAGCTCGCCGCCGAGGATACGGTGCGGGAACATCGGGCCGTTGGAGCGGTCCTACCGAACTGGGAGGCCTGGAGAGATTGTGGCGGGCTTCCACTGACGTACAGAATGACGCAGGTGCTCACCGGGCACGGTGCGTTCGGGGAGTTCCTGCTAAGGATTCGGTGGGAGGTAACTAGTACGTGCCACCACTGCGAGAAAGAGGAAGACACGGCACAGCACACGCTGGAGTTCTGCCCGGCGTGGGAGGAACCGCGCCGTATCCTACGACTCGCCATCGGCGAGTTTGGCTAGAGTTTGGCCCCCGAAGCGATCGTAGAAGCCATGCTGAGGGAGCAACAGGAGTACATCGCCGTCCGCTCCTAATGCGAGCAAGTCATGCTCGCAAAGGAGCGCGCCGAGAAAGAAAGGGTGAGAGGACAACACCCATCGAGAGTGCCGTCACGCCGAAGAGGGCCTGGTCTCTCCTTCGGATTTGCACGACGGCCCAGGCAGCTTGGCGTCAGGAGGAGTGGTCCCTCCTAATGGCCCAATCAACCAAGGATGACTCCCGATTACACCATCAGGGAGAAGATGAAGGAGTGCCTCAACGGCAATACCTCTCCTACCAATCGTCAGGACAATCATCGTGGAGGTTTTGGCCGGTACGAATCCGGCACTACCCGGCGCCTATGAAGATTTCCTCCACGAAAAGAAAGCATCCCATTAAAAATCGCTATTAATCTATCGGGAAGGAAGAATAGAAACTATCTCCGAGTTTCTCCACAGTGTCATTATCCAGTCCTTTGACATTCAACATTGCATTATCTATTGCAAACAGCTCCTTTTTGATTCAATGAAATTTGTATTTTCCTAGGATAAAAATGAATAAAATCATTATATATTTATCGCGTGCGAAATAAAAGAAATATCTCCTAAAGTTTTTGCCATTTGATATTGGATAAGTTATACAAATACTGAAGAAGATTCATCATTCATATGATCAATCTATCTTTTCTTGTATCTATTGAAAACAAGATAACCATTAAATCGATAGGATTCTGTAAATCGTCATATGATAAAAATGTTTATAACTGATTTCTTTGCAAGTATATTATTATATTATAACTGATTATAATTTCCATCTTTAATATTTAGAAGCATAAAGATCTCTGTTAATTTATATCGCTTTTCCTTTGAATTAATTATTTATATAGAAACTTTCTTTCTTCTTCCATCTTTTTATTGGCGGAAATAAAATAAAATAACAATTTTCACATTATTAGTGTTACTGTACTGGCACCACTTGATTTTAAACAATTAATTAATTTAAGTAAAAATTAAATTTATTATCAGTATAGTGTTGTGTTATTGACATGTTTTACTTGCAAAAACATAACGAAAACTCATTTCTCTTGGTTCTGTTACATCATATATTTATCGATATTTCGATAAACTATTATAGACATTAATTAATTTTTTTTTATAAATTATTCTTTAATGATTTCGATCCATATTTCACTACGAAGTGGGAAAAGAAAATTTATTGAAAGTATGCGAGAACGAATAGACTTCTAGATCATGTTATTGACATTTGAATGGTATACAGATACGTTGGAACTCGCACAGATTCCTGGAACTCATTCGCGACATGACCAGATCGGTGAAATCAAATGATTGCGGATCTCGAGGGACTCGACCGAGTCGACCACAGACCGATTGTATACTAACAGAGGCTACTCGGAATTCATAGGATTTGTTGCAAGTAACCATGATCCTGTTAGAACTCGATATAATAATTATAAGCATGAAGGGCGCCAAGCGATTCAGAATTGAAGAAATATTGTTTCGAGATATGACAAAATCGCTGAGGTTTTAAGATCTTTAGAAGATGTAAGAAGATCACTGAAAACTACTTTAATCGCGTAAAGATTATTCTAAATCTTTGATCTACTCTAAATCTAAATTTGTTAAAATCATCGAAATCTCGTATTAATTATTCTAAGTCACCTAAGATTTCCCAATATCACTGAAATCTGGAACAATTTAAAAGTTACTGTGGTCACTTAGAACCCGACGTGTGAATCGTCACGAATTCTTAAGTTCTGATATAGACTGTTTTGGATTCCTAGGATTCAATATAGACTGCTATGCATATGTTAGAACTTGATATAGATAACTCTCAATCCTACGGAATTTAGTAAAATATACTACGGATCCATTGGAATGCTGTGGATGGCATGTTGTGGATCGGTTGGAACGTAAATAGATTCAATTCGATGGGTAGACAATTTGGAATCAGTAAGATGAAATGCAGAGTTCTGTAGTAGTATCTTCCGAGTTTTAGTATTGTATTTGCAATGATTACGAACGTTACTGAACACATCTATCGGAATTTATGTAAATCTATTTGATAATTTGAGCTCTAGGATCTCAATCCTAGAGTTTATCTGGGCTTTGATATCTATCTTGGATTCAATTCTGACTTTATGACGCATCTACCTAGTGCATAGATTTTAGTTGGAATTTGAGTTTTAGATCTATATTTCTGAGAACCCGTTCAACCATTCGACTATAATATTTATTGTGATAATTCAGCTTTTAATTATCTGTTACATTTGATATATTAATCTATTAAACAAATCATTAATCAAACGCTTAACTCAAGATTTTAAAACCTCTCACGTACAAGATTAAAATTTAGTAAAAATAAATCATCGGTTGAAATGCTAGATGGAAACGAAATAAACAAGGGAATTTTATCAAATATAGCGGGTTTATAGATAAAGAAATTATTACAAAAAAACAGTTCTGCAGTTAACAGGACACTGATTTGGAAGTAATTTCAAATTTATAAAAACCAATAAAAGCTTTGGAACAATTAGAAAAATTTTGGAACGTAACAAGTAAAATATATCGGATTTCATGGATTACAGAACACTCGATATTTTCAATATCATTGCTATCAAATATCACGTAACTTGTGGGCTATGCTATAAATATATACGTTTATTTTTAATGCCTTATGTTTACTTTAACGATTGTATAAAATATCCGTCATAGGTACGAACTCAAGTTACCCTGATCTATATTTTTCTGCCTTCCAGCAGCAATATTAATGTTTTCCACCGAAAATTCTATACCTGCACGTTATAATGAATTTAGCCAATGTTTGGGTAATGGTTTCGCTCGAAACAAGCCTGCTTAATGAACGTATTCCCAGTCAAACCAATACGGCTATATACACGTGGTAACGGTAAAACGTAATTATTGGATTTCTGTTATCGTATCTAAATTTCTGTTTGTTCATCGCCATGCGATCACCTGCATCTGTGAATCCACAGACACGTAAAACTAAATATTTAATGATGTCAACGGAATAACGATGGCAGCGCTAAATAGTTGCACGATCTCCATCAGTGAAAAATATCGTTAAAAGAAAGGATTTTGCTTTGTAGAACGAGTGATTTATTTCTTAGTAAAAAGTCCCGACCTTTTATCTACATGTGTTTGATATAGTTCGATCGATAGGATACCACACACGGTCTCTTAATTAACTCCTAATTACCATGTAGATACTTCGTGTCCGGTAATTAAACTATCTTCCTGAAAGGAGTGCTTTTCCTTGTCAAGTTACAACTGCAATTTCTTTTCGAGCATTTAACTTCGAAACTTCTAATCTTTATTTTTGGTTTATAGCAAGAGTAACTTATTTAAAAAAATTATCAATTTTGAGGTATCTGAAGGAATTCGAAGAACGTAACAATTCGAATGCTGTTGTAATTTCTCGAAGAATAGATAAAAATAAGGCAGAATAAATAAATATGGATACTTATGCCAATTCATACATTCATAATCTAAACGGAAATTTGTTCCATCTACTAAGTGTATACTAGATAGTATTCTGATCAGTATCATCCATTGTATTTCAGATATATTAACCACGAATAAACGCTGTACGATTTATAGATAGTAGAAAAGAATTTCCATCGTTAAATGGATGGCTTCAAACCGATTTTTTGGTAAATGTATTTTTTACAATGCTGTCACTCTTCGATCAGAACGACTACATTATATTGGAATGTCGCGTTTCAAGTTTCATACAAAAATGAATCGATTAACATTTATATCGTAGGTTCCCAGTAAAAATCCCTGACGACACCATATGTCATTCATCATAGTTCACAATACGCGTTCTATTTCTGCGATATTTTTGTTTCCCGTAATACAGACACACGTCGGTGTTTCGTGTTTCGTCGCTTTCGTCCGACAATGAATATATTCGCAGAATATTGAGGTCGAAGATTGGATTAGGCAATTTGTTCGTGACAGGCCAGCAGTTATTTTTGCGCCACGTAAATCATTTCGATAAAAAACTTATTTTCTTTCGTCGGCGAGCAATCGAGATAAAATCGACATCGGCGAATAAATCTTAGTACTTTGAAGCCAAGAAAGACCCTCGAGTTATCAATTATACTTTTAGCGCGACAATTAACTAGTCAATTTTTATTGTCGAAAATATCGATACGGTTGTGAAAAAATACAGTCGCTCACGAGAAAATTTGAGCATTTACCATAGAAAATTTCCATATTCGTATTGTATGGATTGTATGAAACATTTTGATGTTCCATTAGTAATAAGACTCCATTATAATAATTATAATAATTATTATATTGATAGATTTTCGAGACGAGTTTAGTTGTAGTGCCAATGAAATTTCTAAATATTTCGTATAACGCGCACGATATATACATGAAATGTTTCTATGTACAAGTGTACAGGGTATTCACGAGCCACTG
This sequence comes from Bombus vosnesenskii, assembly GCF_011952255.1. NCBI lineage: Eukaryota > Metazoa > Arthropoda > Insecta > Hymenoptera > Apidae > Bombus > Bombus vosnesenskii. The sequence goes on from NW_022882987.1 coordinate 1,496,039, forward strand.
TACGTTAAATAATAGGGAACTTCGTCTATTGTGTTAGTCGGGTTATAAATAGACGTCGACTGATAAATGAAACTGATGTTTAAATGTTACACAATCTCACGAGTTTGCTCTAATTACACGTACTGGAAAGAATCAAAGCAAATCTAACGGCATTCCGATCTTTGCAAGCAGTGTGAATGCCATTCCGATTTTCCTTGTTCCGGGCACATAAATACTCACGAAAAACCGTGCCAAACATCGTTTAATCAGCAACGGTCTGTACGTCACGGTGCTTATTTACTAGTCTAACAAGCGTATTGCGTATAATCGTAATATTTCGTTTCGACAAATATTTCGCGTATGCGTGTTTCAAACTCGTTGAAAGCTAAATTAATATCCGTGGAAAATATGGAACGTTGGATAATCACAAAAAAGGAAAGGATATGTCGTTTCATCCTTAAACGTAAAAAAATCATCGCAGAAATTTTTACGAACGTCATTTTAATGAGATTTTAAAACGTAAAGTAAGAATTTATTCACCTCGTTTCCATTAGAGAATCCTGTCTCTTCGAATCTCCATTGAGCTCGCGATGAAACATCAGCGGATCGTTCAATTTGTTCGTCCCTATTCCAATTTTAAATCTTTCGACTATTTCAACACTTACCCTTCTCCATCTCCATAACATAATTTCCGATTATACAATTATAGGGTTATGAAATCAAACTTTTCTATGGAATCGAATTAAACCGGCGTCCTTTTCCCACTGATCTACGTCCTTTTCTACTTATCCAGGACCCGTTTCTTTTTCCTCGAATGTCGCTTGTTTTCTATAGGGAACAAAAAGTAATAGTGGCGCAACAGGGACGGGGAGAGGGTCGACGAAGAGATGAAAAGAAAGGGAAGCCAAGAAGAAAGATGCACCCCTATTCCAACGACTGCTTGCTGCCCCATTACGTAATCGACGTGCTTTCCTTCGTTCCTGCCTTTTTCGCTTCGGGAACAGAGATTATGAAATTTTTTCCTTAAGAAATCTCCCGTAACATAGTACAGTGGATCATCAAAGTATCTCGACACTCTTTGAAATTTTCTATGCGTAGGATTTTAAAACGTAGCACCGCAACGAGACACGACTTTCGTAATTATATTGAGAAATTTTAGAACGCATCTGAAAATTTATATAGAAATCACAAGATATTTATTGAAAGCGTACATTTAGCAAAGCTCACCAAGCTGTTTGAACAGCCAATTATTCGGTATGGTATTAATAAGCCATAATATTTAGTGAAATTACTTTTAGCACTAATTGTATGTTTAGGGCTACTATTCATGATGTATACTAATTTTCCGCAATAAGTGTCTTGTTACTTCTATGTACACTTTCGGATTAATTTCAAATTTTATTATTATAATTACGACAGTCATGTCTCGTGACAGTGCTGACGAAACTCGAAAAAGTTTCGTAGAATGCATATAATACATTCGTAAGAACTTTTTGTGATAAGTGTTTGAACAATCTCGTGATCCATTATAAGAACGGCAATGGCAAATTCGAGAATGACGCTCGATTTTTCCTTCCGTCGCCTCTCTCCCTTGCCCCTATGTTCTTTCCTTTGAAATGACGAGACGTTACGGCAGACCCGATTTCCGAGAATGGTACGCGTTGCAAATAACCGGGTGTAAATAGCACGAGAGCAAGTCTATTAATTAGAGGAAGAGCCATAGAGAGACAAGTAGGGAGAAACTCGTTTATTGCTTTCGATCGGGCGGCTCTCTTTAATAATTTCGAACGCCTGCACAAGTTCGAATTATTATTAGTCTGCCGATTATTTAATCGCAATTTATGTGTTTCGCGTTTTGTTTCTAGATTTTGTAATTTCAAATCTCCATTCGAATCGAAATCTCCCTTCTTTGATGATTAAAAATTAACGGAAACGTGAATTCCTTAGTAACCTGATTTTTAAAATGATTAAGTTTCATCCTCGATTTATTTTGTCGTAATTAACGAGATTTCTACCTTTCGGTATTGTGTTCGGGTGAATTAGCCGATTCTGTAAGTGAAATTTTAGAAGGGTAGATAAGTTTAAATTATTTGGAAATGTTCTACAATATTCTTTTTAAATTTATTATACTATTTGTTTCGAGATATACTGTAAGATTTTTATGCATCCACAGGTAATTTGAAGGTATAAAAATGATTAAAATGATCACATAATTTATAAAAGTACAACAAATTTCTCAAATATACCTATATTTAGTACAATTAAAACAATTAAATAGTACAAAAAGAAATAATTAGTCTCATTATTGCGAGATAATGCTATTATTGCATTATTGCAATATTGCTAGACTAGCAACTGTATTATTGCTAGATGAATAAATTTTTCGATTAATGAAGGAAAGTGTCATTTATTACTTCACTGCATAGCATAATTAAATTATATGTTCTCTTTTATGAGTCGACTGCGATTCTTCTAGCTGTTATCTTGAATCGAAGCAGTAAGGTAGGAATGGGGCGGAATAATGAGTCATTTTAATTAAAACAGTACGTCTGAGTTAAGTGGACAGAGCTTGTCTTTTCTAAAGTATCGAAGAACTTCACGTCGCTTTCGAATATATTCGCTGAATAATTTAATTGAGGCGCGAAAAAATTACATTATTCTTCGTTGAACTTCTTCAATCGAATTGCTTCGTCAGTCATACGTTATAATACGTTACAATCTAGTACAACTACACAAATAAAATTTTATTTCTGACTTTCAACAGGGCATTTGTACTAAATATCACCAATCCTATTATTTATATACATATGGTCATGCATATATGTATATATATACTCTTCAAAAATGAAATAGTCGATTATTGAAACTAATTTCCATCATGTTTATTAGACCATAATACTTTCCACATCTTTTATATTTTCTTGTTTTTTTATTACAAGCTAGCTTCCCGTCCGCGCAGTATTTGAATATATGTTTCTTACCCTCTGTCTGAACAGACTTTGGGAGTTGACTTTCGAAAAACGCTGAAATACGTGTTTGTTTATTTTTAATGACGTGTTCATATGCCGAATAGTACATGCCCAACTTTAACAATTTGTAAGAATGCGTATCCTTTAAAAAAATGGGTATCTTTTATTTCTATTTTACTTATGTTTAGGCTGGGCGTTGATGAGTGTATCAGTTACTTTCGCATTATATATTATTATATTTATTTATCTATTCTATCTATCTATCTATTTCTCTATCTATCTATCTATCTATCTATATATACAGATCTATTATTCCTTTACACTATGCGTGTCTTAAAATGTAAGATATCAAATAAAGTAAAATGTATCCCAATAAATATAACAAGTAGGTGTTCTAACACCTAAATAGTTAAAGTGTTAAATAACTCTTATCTCGCGATCAAGAATCTCCATTCAGAATACATCTCTCGTTGTAACAAACTCCAATCGTCATCCTTTTCAGTCGCCGACTTTCCAGTATCAGGGAGAATAAGAAAAGGAATGAAGAAAAAAGAAAAAGGAGAAGAACGAAAGACAGAATCTACGCGAGAGAAACGAAGATCGTTACGGTCCATTAACGCTTGCAAGAACTTCAATGATCCATCGCAAATGGGACTCTGGTTGGTATTTTCAGCGTAAATATCACGTCAGAGGGAATCCAGCCTGTGATAAATTATTCGGAATAGGAGACAAAGTAAGGATGGCGCATAAGTCTGTTCATTTCGACGATATTTTAATTATCGACTAATCGCGTTGAACGGCCATTCCTTGCGTCGATTTCGTCGCGTTACGTGACTTTCCGCGATCCGAATCGCCGGCCCGAATTTATAATTAGCAACGAACTCCCTCGGGCACGTATGGTTTCATTTACAGATCGGCCTGAATGTAGTCCAGATGAGCTGTTATGCTCCATTGCTACGCCAACACAGATTCTGCCCGGATAAACAACGAGCGACGTGATCATTTCTATCGAAGTATCGTGACATGAATTCGTGGCCATTATCGTGGGATTTCCGTGTGTCCACAAAATGTTCTGGGACCTTGTGATTGATCCTCGTTTGGAACGTTAAGATGAAAGTCATAAAGATCGAGGGGCTGAATCGTTGATGGATTCATTTGCATTGTTAGAATTTTTTATAGTTTCATGTATTTTTATGAATACCGATGATACTTTATGACGATTCACATAAAAATTTGATCTGTAAAAGTTGAATGCTCGCATTGTGAAGTGAAGGCACCATGTTTATATTATCTACTATGTAAACAGGTAGCCTCTAGTGTTGGAATACGCAAAGGATTTCCTTCAAATTTTGATTTATTTATCATAGATGTGTAAGATAATATTCTACATCGCATTACATTATATTATATCATTGTAATACTCACTGATAATAAATATCGTCTATTACATGCATAAGTAAGTTATGTAAGTTTTCGCAGTTCAACAGTATCTTCCACCGTATCGATTGTGTGAGATTAGCATCAGAGTAAAAGATTTTGAGTGGATTATTAGAATCGTAATACGTCTTCAATTCCTCTTATGTGCTTTGAAAGAGTAGGCTATTGTGTGGAAATGATACGAGATATATGTTCTTAATTTTCTTTAAGGTTTTTTTTTAAATATTCGGGTTCTTTACATAAACTATCTCTGGTAACGCCATGCAACATTTTCACGTCGGTAAGGCAAGTACATTTCACCTAAAGCTGTCATTCGCACGTTTCTAGTATATCTTCTGTTTTTATACAAGTATATATCTTACAACCGGTCTAATATATTTTAATATTGTATTATAATCTAGTTTATCTTACTTTGTCTTCAGTCTTGACTTAGTAGAAATTTTTTTCTTTTGTTCGCATTTTGTATTTTGGAAACTTACCTTTTTTAGTCGTCCAGCATTTTTTTTTCTTTTTGTTACCGCAGTTTCTTTTTTTGATAGTTTTATGTTGTTTCTTACCATAAAACTCTAGTGCTTTTCTTCATTACTTTTTTCATTGTTCGAATTCCTTTTTCACTGTATTTGCGACGTTTTATCATTGTTGGAATTTTCTCTTTGACGTTTCCTTGGCTTTTAATTTCTGAAATTTCTTTTTTTGGTATTCCCATGTTATTCACTATTGCCTTTTTTGCACAATTCTTTAAAAAATCAAAGACTTCTCACTCTAGAATCCCTATAGTATAATAATAAATTTAATAGGGAATAATATCCCTATAGTAGAAGCATTGTCTTCCAAATATCCAAATTTTTCAATATTTCAATTTTTAACTATGTTATTATAGTGTACATGGAGATTACTGAAAACTTTTCCAGAATAATTTGGTAAGCGTCACAAACAATTTTTAAGAAAATCTATATGCAAGAATATATAAAATATTGATGGTATAATACAAAATAAAGCAATCTTTTACTTAAACTCAGTTTTTCAACGTTATTTACAAAAATGTGACATTGTGCAAATATTTACAATCTAGTAATTATGTAATTCTTTATTAATTTTAATCTTCAAATCTTCATCGAGGGCTCGAATGCTTGAGAACAATAATAAAAGAAAAAATATTTCTTATTCGACGAAGGATGACGTGAATAGGATCGATAATATCTGAAAGAGATGTTTGTGCTCCATTCCCTGGTTCAATATTTTGGAAAAGGGCGAAGGTAAATGGATTCCGCGTGATCCGAATCCTCGAGTAATCGTGATCGATCGGCTGCTCGCAGCAATGTTAACAACGAATGACAATTCATGCACGTTACAAGAATTCGATTCCCTTCTGTTTCTTCATGTTTTAATTACATCATCTGATAATTTCTGCTATGAAATTAGTCAAATTAGTGAAAAAACTTGATTCCGCTTGAGAAGACAACATGGAGATAAACCATCGAAAGAAAATAACTCAAGGAACTTTTTTCTTGACGTCTCTAGCATCTCTTGTTTCCTTTGAAATCTTTCAAATTCATCTGTATAATCCAGTATATGAAGACTTTGTGCCGATTTTTAATTTCACCTTATACGAGTGTAATAATTATTTAACTACTCTACTACTAACTAGTCAACTACTCCCTTCGATCCAGATAGATTCGTTTATATCAGTCACCTCTTACCAATTTTTTCACCTTCATTTTGTCTGTCCTGAGCTAAAAAAACTGTCTACCCTTGAATAACCATGAAAACCTGTCTAAAACACGGGCGCCGATGAAATATGGATCTTTCAGCCTGTGCGCGACACTTCCCAAGAGTATCGAGTATCTCGAAATATATTTCTATTTGGATCCAAGATGAAGCGTGAAGGGCGCAATCTAGGAATGAAATATCGTATAGACTCCTTCTGGAAGATTTCATCGAATTTTTCTGTTTCGTATAACTTTTCCCATATTCCATGAAATTTTATACTTTAATAATTACATTACTCTTTAATAATTTTCGAACAAAATGATCTTGTCGTAACTTAAAACAGAATTTTAATATGAGTTTCACTTGTGCTACTCCTCCGCTCATGTATTTTATCCTTTTCTCGTATATTTTAATAATTGGCTACCAGTTTCATGATATTTTGGTAAATTAGGTCAGTATTTGTAGGTTTATTTGAACGAATCAAAGCCTGCATTATGATAATAATTTATCAATAAAGTTTCCATTAAACGATTTGGACCCTTTGATGCATCGCGCATACGCGCAGAATTTTCTTCGGTGATAGATTATTTTATTTCTAGCCACACAGTACACGACGTTGTGGTTTAATTGAACAGGGAAAACAAATTTGGTTTCGCAGTAAATATTTGTATTGTAGTTGAAAGTTTGTATTTTTATCAGAATAATGTTATGCGGAGATGTTGCTGCAACGTTTATTTAAACTTCATCATTTGCTCAGGGGTGAAGATACTCTAAACGGTTATTTTTAGCGATGATATTTTTTTTCGCCTACGTTAGACGTAGAACACATATTTTCTTCAAGTATAAGGGTTTCAATCGCACAATCCTTAGGTACAAAAATAACCAAGACGCAAATAAACTGTACTAATTATAATGCTTAGCCCCCATTATATAGACATATGACTACATGTGACTACAAAGAAAAAAGGAAACATATTTCTCCGTGGTGTTTTATGCGTGTAAATCGATCTTTTCTTGTTTCACTTTGTTAATCTAAACTTTTTACTATATGATCTTGTTCCTTTCATGTTTCTTTTATTCGTATATATTCGTATACTAATAATTTCTCGATGAATGAATTTAAATAGTGTCTCAACATTGACACGATTTCTTCGCGTTTTATATCAATAATGCCAAGAAAATGGAGCAGTGTTTTAAAAAGAACGACGACATGCCGCGATCGAACAGCTACCGAAAGGCTTTTATGATACTGTGGCGATGTTTAAGAATCAAAAATGGCCAGTGGGAATCGTAGGATTGTAACTTAAACCGCGAATATCGTCTAAGCTTCATGCATACCAGAAATAGAATCTGGGTTTACAGTAGAGGCAATAGCCTCTTTCAGAATTGAGCGCGGACTGTCAACCCTATTGTGGCTTCGATAGTCTCTGCTTTCTTCCATTCAGATCGTCTGGTTTCCCAGGACGTTGTAATCGAAAGATAAAAAGAGAGACAGAGTCCGAAATTAAACCCTGCTCGTGAAATATATTTAGATTTCGCCTTTCGTTTGAATAAATATCCATAGCGATCAAGCAAGTGATAAAAAGTTTAATGAATGCGCGATCGTCGGGCGCAGACGGCGTTACTTGAAAGTTTCACGCAAAAGTTTTCAATTTATCGAGAAAAGGAAGGGATTTTCAATGTATAATTATCAGCGATTATCCAAAGTTATCGAGTATGAAGCGATTATGAGTAATAAGTATGTAATTAGCCATGGATAGGGCAGGGTGGAATTTAAAGGGTGCAAGTTATTGCACTCAATATCACTAAGTTGTGTAAAATGATTTCCTGACAGCAAACAAAATTCAGTTTTAGTACACGTTATTCTACTTCAGGAAAACGATTATAGACAGACTTCATTGAATATCCTATTCACAAAAGTAAAATTACTTTATTTAGAGCTGTTTGAATTCCAGTAATCTGACGTTAAGTGGACAGCTAATAGAAAGTAGAAATTATTTTATTTGGCATTTATTGTTCCTTTCATATGAAGAAATCTCAAGTTCATTAGAGAAGAAGGTTATTTTAAGACAAGTAAAGTAATAGCTTTACACTGATACAATTTCAAGCTGCTTTAAATAATCTCGAATTCACATAACTTGGCTAGCTTTAACCTAACGCATAATATCTACTCGACAGATCGATAAAATTAACATATTGGGATTACTTTCTACAACAAACGAAAGACATCTTCTTTCGCGTCCACTAAACAAACACTTGGAACTTGGCCCATTTTCCAGAACAACGAGCGCGGGAGGAAAGAAAATTAATTTTTTATTTGAGTATAAAGAAATCCTCGCACACTCGTTAGGAACAGCTCGATTTTCGAGGCAAAATATTGTCCCCATGGCAATCCCTTGAACAAAGTTCAAAGCGCACTGCCGCTGCAAATTAGTAAACACGGAAGTTTCGTGGCTTTGTATATTCACTCGGTGGTGGCAGTGTTCTTGTTTTCGTCGAGAGACGTTGAAAAGCGTCTAACGCGTGACTCGTTCGCAGGACGAAAACGCGGTTTCACTCCCGGCCAGTCCTAATTAACGCTGCTTTTCGAACGCCACTCTAAAGTCCACAGGGTTAATTAAATCCTGCGCGTCGATTATATTTGTCTCGTGGTTCATTCACTCGTTCGACATGTAACGGCTTGAAGAAAATGAATTTATCGCAAGATCACCCCTTACTGCGTCGACCTACGACTATAAGGTTGTCTCGAAGCCTGTTCTCGTAATTGCTAAGATAATAAACGGAAGGAATTATGGGCGACGTGACTCAGGGAGCACAACGCCTTTGCTTTTCACCCATTCGTTTTCGAATATCTTTAATTTAACGAGGGTTCAACAACCAGACAGGTTGACGCCGAGGATTAAACACACCTTTAATCGCGATCAGATATACGATTCTTTCCCTCTTTGAAATCCTCTGACGCGTAACGAATGATAATCATTTTGAATGGAAGAAGAGTTATTCCAGCATGGAAAATTGTTTGTATCCTGATTCCCTTTATGCAGCTAATAAATTTGAAATACATATTATAACGGTTGTAGCGTATCTCTCTTTGATTGTTTTATTTTGTTAGACTTTTCTTTGGAAGTATTGTTTCGTCTATCATAAAGAGGCTAATGTTTTTACGCGCTTCGACGAGTTTCTCTTCTTTTATATTAATGTTTAATATATTGTAATTATAATTAGATAAAACGAAGAAACGATGAGAACGTGTTATAAGTTATACATTTCGCTTGTCGTACAGAAAGTGATATTTTATGGGAGCCTCCGTGACTGCTGCAATTTATGAGACCGATGTACGATCGTAATGAATCGACTCGTATTTTCTGGATACGTTTCATATTTCACGCAAAATGAGGGGAATAAAGAATTCTGGTATCAGACTAGGAATATCTTGATCTGATTTTCTCATTGAAACCTGAGACTTTGTATCTATCCTTATTACTTAGCAATAAGTCGCATGATCAATTCGTAACTTTTGGAATAGAATAGAAATTTTATTAGTTTACAATGGCGTATTTTCTTGAATTAGATATTTGTTATCTTTCTTATTGATATTTCTCACTTAGAAAATTATCACATTACAACGGACACAAAATCTGAAATAATAGTTAATTTGCAATAATACTTGAAATAATAGTTAACTTTAACAATTATGATACAATAATAACAAATAATAGTAAGGAATGGGATTGACAAAATAGAAATTTGTTCAATCACAATCGAATCATTGAGAATCGATCTACTAATCAGTTAATTCATGAGAACAAACCATCGTAATTTTTAATACCTTTTATATTAAAATTTATCTATCGAAAAATCCTTATAGTATAGAGATATACAGGGTGGTTGATAACTGGTGGTACAAGCGAAAAGGGGGTGATTCTACGCGAAAAAAGAAGTCGAAAATATAGAATAAAAATTTTTCGTTTGAAGCTTTGTTTTCGAGAAAATCGACTTTGAATTTTCGCTCGGTACACGTGCGGTACGTTATAACGGATCTCACTGTAGATCGTTGTCTCGATTGAAAAATTAAAAAAAAAATTTTTTTAAATTTTTTATTCTATATTTTCGACTTCTTTTTTCGCGTAGAATCACCTCCTTTCCGCTTGTACCACCAGTTACCAACCACCCTGTATATCCCTATATATGTACCCAATAAAATATATCTCTAATAAAAATTAACTGAAATATTGACACATAAAAGTAACATAAATCAAATATAATCTCCTTTCACAATCTTCAATTTTTTCGAAAAAGTTCTCCAATCACGACAAGCTCTATTAATAGTTCAAAAATGAGACATTAAAAATCCGGATTCCCTTCGATTTGCATCTTCTTTGCTTACCTCTATTTTGCACCCCACAGGTAAATTTTCTCGACCGCGTCGTTCAATAACCCAGTAGGTTGACGACCGGGGTTAAATTCCGTTTAGTTTACAATCGGGAATACGACGCTTCCCGCATGGTTGCGTTCTCATAACCTTCATTAAATGCGAGGATATATTCGCGACAGATCGTCTTACTGCGGTAAGCTCGCGACGAGGGTTAGGCGTTTCCCCTTGCCTACGTAGTTTATGCCATACCACCCCTTCATCCCTCGAGTAACTTGTTAAAAAGTGTAAAAAAAGTTTGTTTTTCTCCGTCACCGCCGAAGTCAGTCGTCAAGGAAAAAGAAGATCGGCGAACTCTTCGATTGCGTTTCGTTATGAAATTACCGTAGACAATGTTGTCGCTGCTTAAAGATTAAAGTAGAAAATGATGGGAAAACTGTAAGTTTATTGAATTTATAGGCAACGTCGAAGCGAGGGAGTATCTGGTATTTTAACTATGCTTTTAATATTCAACGTTAATTTACGTAATATCGTAATTACTTAGCTCTAAGTATTTTCTTTTTATATACGTAATCGGGCATTTTACGAATAGTTACTCTCTGACATTTTGGATTAATACGTTTTGTATATTATTTTACTACTTATAGCACTTTTGTATATCGTATTAGATATTTTACATACTTTATTATGAACATGAGGGATTTTTTTCAATAATCAAATATTTATTGATTTACTATTTTTTAAAATAATTGAGTGTTGTGCAAATAATTCTTTTTGAGGTTTTTTAAGAATTTTTAGAGAAATCGTGATATAGGTTGTTCAGAAAATTAAAATATTATTGCACGTATAACTGCAAATACTATATTGTAAGACTTCTAGAGAATCTATTAATGTGTATAAAAGTGACATTCGGATAGTTGACGAAGATTTATTTCTTAATCACTAGTTTCTTTTCGCAGCTAGCGAATTGTATATTTTGTATATCTTTAAAGCAGACATTGTCATGGAACAAGTACCTACATTTTTCTAACCGTAAAGGATCGAGTTTGAAGATTAAAAGTGTTCTCCAAAGTGTCGACTCTCATGACTTGCAAGCTATTATAGGCAGAAAAAAAAACTTTACAGACACAACCTTTTTGTTCAATATTCTCTCCAAGGATTTAGAGAGAACAAATTGATATTACGATAATATTTCGTAACATATATCCTTTAAACATTTCTCTTTTTATTAATAGTAATTTAAGAAACAAGCAATATTTGTATTCATAAATTAATTTGCAAAATAAATAATACGTATTTCATGTGAGTTATAAAAACGAAATGTTCTTATTTATATGCCTGTCGATGTGCTTAGGTTTACGGGCGTTTCTTATATACCTATCTCTACGAGCACCCGTCAAATCGACGCATAAACGAAAATACGCATTTTCTTTAAAAAATCGATTTATTCAAATTAAATCTGAATTGAACAATATTGGGCTTCACGTTTAAATAAATTATTAATAAGTAAAAAGTCTATTTTTTTAATTATCACGGAAATGATAACAATAATATTAACGGTATAGGGTAATCATATTTATTGAGCACATGTTTTACAAATATACTGAATTTTGCATATGCATTTTCCGCATACGATCTTTTTGCAATATATACAACAATTATTACTTCTATTTTTTTTTGTAGTAGGCCACTTGGCAACTTTTTCGCACTTCTGACGTCGAAGGTGACAGAAATGAAGCGTTTGATCTTTGGCAAAATATGAACTCCTTTCTGGATATTTTCGATTCGATGCACTCTTTACATAATATCCACGCGTTTATCGCTGCAAAATCTAAAATATTGAAAAAAACTTGAAGGGGCCATCGGAAACTCCCTGCTTTCGCACTATATTTGCGTGCCATCTGGTCAACGACGTCCACACCAAACTTTGTTTTATTATAAAAAGCAATGGTTTCTGAGACACATTTATAATTGTCTTCTACTTGTATACCCGTATGTTTGGTGCTTAGAAGGAGGACTTTTACGTTAGGTTTACTTTTATACACAGTAAGCGTGCAGTTTTCTGATTTATATAAATTTGAGTCATCTCGTCCTTTTTCCCCTTGAGCATCGAGTTTCATCTTTCCCTATGTAAGGAAAACCATTCAAAGTATATTTTGTTTGGACATAAACTGCTAACCAAAACTTAATGCCAAATGTATGAGGCTTATTCGGTATGTATTGCGCAAACCTGCATCGAGCTTTCGTTGAAAATAATTGTTCATCTATTGAGATATTTTCATATGGCTTGTAACAAGCCTGGTTATTACTTATAAATCTGTCCCATATTTCGGATATCAACGCAAATTTATCTGTTTGTAATCTTTCGGAGACTTTCAATGATCTCATTTCATATGCGCCCCGGGCATATAAAATTCCTAGAAAACTACGCACCTCAGCAACTGTGATTGTCCAGTCTTTTTCCAAAACTCGATGCGCTTCAGTTTCAGTACAATCTTTTATGTGTTCCATTATGTGTCTGTCAATTATCAATTCGAAAGCACTAGTTACACAACCTGACATAATATTTCTCTTAGCATAGCCAGTAGGCCCTGCGATATCCTTAAATATCATACGAACGGGCGTCCTACCCCTAGATCCGCCTGCTTTCAGTTTTATGCACTGTGTCCCGTCAATTGAAATTTCAATTTCACCTATTACATTTTAGGATGTGCTTGAAATGCTCGTCCTTTCATCCTCGGAGTCAGAACCTGAAAGAATACGCATCCTTTTCTTGTTACAACACACTTTCAAGAAGTGTTCCTCTTCACTATCCGAAGATCCTTCTATCTCTCCACTTTCAATGTATTCAGAACTTTCACTGTTAGCTTCGCTTTAGCCTAATTCATACTGATCTTCTTCGGAGGTATCCTCAGAACAATCTTCATTGATGTTGACAATTTTGTTCAATATCTTATATCTCCTGAATTTACTCATGATTGCTAGAAAATGGGAATTGGTCAAAATAAGAAAATACTGTGCCCAAATTCAATTATCCTATTATAAATACTTACAATAAGCAGAGATAATAATGGGAAATGTCTACAATAACTGAAATTTTTGCACACTGTCTTTGAAAAGCGGATTGTGTATGAAATCAGCTAGCCTGTCAATTTGACGGGTTTCGTAGAGATAGGTATACTACATACAGATTTAAAAAATTAAAAAGCCTAGGAAAAAATAATTTTGTGCATAAATTCTTTAGATGAAATGATTAATTTACGATGCAAAATTCGAAGTTTAAAATCCGTCAAATTGACTGGTCCCGTAAACCTAGTGTTAAGAACTTTGATCCGCTATCTTTATAAGTTTCCACTCTAACGAGATAAAATCAGCACGAAGAATTACGAAAAATATTGAAAGAAAGCACGAAAAATGAAACGATTCACGTTGAAAGATCCATGATCGTCGATTGAACGACAAAATTAGAATTCCCTCCGTGTCTTGCTTCTTCTGGTCCCGCTTACCTCAACCGTTGAAAAGATCACTTTGGCAGCCTCTTTCTCGAGCCGTTCGAGCATTCGCGTTTCCGCGAGCCTTCTTATACCTTGGGAGAGGGGCTGTTTACTCGGCCGCGAAGCCTAGCAGACAAAGCTATCGATTACTGGTCGACTACGTGTCGTTAAATACGACACACCGGGTTTGGCTCGAGCTTGATAAGCTGACAACTCCTTGTCAAAGGCGGTGACGGAGTGCGATGAGGGTTCCCTTTGAGTCTAGGATGCAGATACATGTATCTGTGTCCTGTGTATATCGGAGGAAAATACGGTGTTTAAGGTGGGTGCACATTGCACATGTGCAACGTCTTCAGTGGGGTTCAGCGATTCTTTTGTGTTCATTATGTCCTGTTCTGTTCACTGTAATATCAGATTTTAGGTCACAATGCGGAATTTCAAATTACAATTGTATACCTTCTAGATATAAATTTTGTTTTCTGGTTTCTTGAATTGGATGATTTTTGTATTTGTAATGTTAGGATGCCCTTAGACGATCAATAATATTGTCAATATAATATCGTCAACAATATTCTCACCGAAAATGCGGTTTGTTAATAAATATTGACAGTCTTCTATTGACAATACATATTGATACTTTCAGTTCAGAACCTTCAAATATTGACAAATATCATAATATATATATATATATATATATATATCACTTTTATATTTGTTATTATATATATATGTCGGGTTTACATTAGAATTAGGGTTAGGGGCGTGAAACGAATTTTCGTTTGGATTACACGTTGTCGTTATGCAATAGAGAAGACATTGACTAATGCAAATACTATTATCATAGAACCAGACAAGTAACCGTGGTAGTTAGATACTCGAGAACCTAATGACAATGATCCTAGGTTCAATAACGAATCCGCGGTCGACGGGATGATAGATGAGCGTGCTCACAAAATCTAAGTTGGATGCGTAATATTCACCGGTCGTAAGGGGTTACTCTTTTCGTCGCTGAGATCGCGAGAGAGAATGACTTTCCCGTCCCGATGGTGCCACACAGGAAAACTATAATGGGGTGTGTCTAAGGACACGAGATCATCGGATTCGTCAAGAAAAGCCTTCGTTCAGAAAGTAAGGGAAATTGGCGTTGCTGCTAATTAGTCAATCTCCATATCGGTGGTTAGAAGAAGATGCTAGCCGCCCTCGAAGAAAGTTGCTAGTGGGAGACGCCGCTCGTTGAAAAATAGGTCTCCCCTATTTTCCCGTAGTTGGGACAAAGACTGTTTGTCTGTTTGAAGGACTTTAGTTAGCTAAATCTTAAAATTTATAACGGGCCCTCGGGCTAGTTGAACATGTACTGCGGAGACGCATCGACATCTGGCAATCATCTTACTCGAAGAATAGGGTCTGCGTGTGGCGGGCTACGGGACAGAGACCGTTGGAATGTTTACTGTCGAGTGTTACAACTATTTCCTTTTTAAGGAGAGCTATAGAATTACTCCATGCCTTTATTAGACAAAGCGTTCATCCCGTGACCGCGGCTACGTTCGGCGATTGGCTGTCGCCTCGAGCCCAAGCTCATTATCATAACTCTCGAACAATTACAATCAGATTGAATAAATACAATTGTTTAATTACAGCTATAGCAGACTCTAGGTTACAATGTTGCGGGATTATCAAAAATTCCAAAGACTCAGGTGTTCTTTCATCTCCGACATATATATATAACTTAAAGATTAATAGTCTGAGCGCACTTTTAGAATTCTGATCTTGAAGTTTTACATTACTATCGTATATCGGATTTGAAGTTTATATTTAACGGTAGTTAATATTTAATATTTCTGAATTTTGCTATCTCGAGCTCTGTATTCGTTACTTATAAGGCATTCGTTATTTAGTATTTATCTTCGAAATGTGTTTCTCTGAGTTCGATGAAGTATTGCTGTATCTTCACGGAGTGATCTGTGAAGTTTATTGTGCGATTACATCAAGTAATACAGTAATTAAAGATGGGCACTTTTATCGTGATTTTAATCTAGTTTGCTAGTTTTCTATCTAGTTTACTGGTTTGCTAGTTTTCTATTTAGTTTGCTGGTTTGCTATTTAGAATTAACATTATAATATGACGGGACTTTACATACCGACGTAAAAGTATTATTTACAAATGCAAATTAATCAACGGATTATTGATCAATGTGCGAAATTCAAGATCACGTAAAATGATTCTCTCTTTTGTCACACGTTGCTATTATATAAATGCGGGTTGCAATAATGTGGAGCGTATTGCACAATCTAGAATAATAAATAAATTTGCATTTAAAAGCTAATTTAATTCCAATTTCCTTTTTCAAATTTATGTTCATTTTAAATGAAATAAACCAAGCAGAAGCATACCTAGTTAACCCTCTGACAGTGTAATAAAATAAAGAAAAATTAAGAAAGAAATCTATCAAACAATCATATTTCTATCGCTATGATTTCTCATAATTCTGATATCAATTAGGATTTTTCTGGAATATGAATATTAGTAATAACCTCAGTTTCTTTTCTATTACACTGTGAGAGAACTAAAACTATTTTTCATATTTCTTATATTATTATTTATCAATTTGTCCCCATTTCTTTTACTAAGATAAATTGACAACTTTATAAAGAATAAAGTCTTTACCATTTTACAAATTCATTAATTAATAAATAAACATAAGATTAGTGATTTCAAAAGCTAACTTATATAATCACAAAGATGTATACCCCATGTCTCAAAGTTTGAACAAAAAACACAATCAGTAGAAATGTCAACCCACCGAAAGTTCCCTCAACTCTGCTCCAATCAAACGCAGATTGCAATATAAGGATTGGTTAAAAATTGTGGTTTCTGAGAACCACCGCGACGGACTTTGGCTCGAGTGTTATGTACACGTGCAGCTGTGACCTGATTTATAAACTTTTTATGATCACATTTGTTTCATGCACGGAAACAGATTTTCGTTTCTTTTCATAGTTTTATTCCATTTGCTGTTATGCTTGTTGTCCAAGCGCGTAGTAGAAACATGTGCTAGATATTTTCAGCAGTGTTGAAACCAGCCTGAAACAAGCTTTGGCCCGTCTCGATATCACTAATTTCTCGTAATATAGCCGAACATAACTTTCAGATCGGAAGTTCGACAAAGTTAACGGCAGAACGACCTACCGTGAACTTTACATCGTTTCACCCGAGTTATCCGACTGTCTCAGGTTACCGTCAACCAACTTCCGTTGAATTCTCACAAACTGTGCTCTAGTCTACCTTGTACTGGTTGTCCTTTGGGTGATTTTGCCACAATGATTTATTCTTCTCTTGACTAGTCGCTTTGTAATTACTGAATTTGTGTCTAACTGAGAATGTCACATGTGTTTTTGTTCTCATGTGCCGTTCTTGCATAAAGTGTAAGAAGAAGTGTGACACAATGTGTCAGAAATAGATGCATATTTTTACAACTGAGTCGCTGAGAATCCATAATTCATTCCATAAATTAAAATGCATAGCGAGTTTTTAATTACAAACATCGTTCTTTGTAATTCTTTTTGAAATTGCTGACTATTAGTTGCTACTTTTTTATAAGAAATTTATGAAAACAAGATTTCTTCTTTGAGATGTTAAATATTAATTACGTCTCCGGATAACACAAAATTAATAATTCTATGAAGAATGAAACTGATCAATTTGGGCTTTGACAGGATTTACAATTGTAATTTAGCTTCTGAATAGAATGTCAATCTTTTTAGTCAGCAATAAAATGTATAATATAATATAGATATAAAACTTTATTTTTCGTAAATCTTCCAATTTCAAAATTTAGGTACATGATTAATAAAATTCATAATTTAGATAGATGTTCAATTTACAAAGGGCAAATGATTTCTTTTCATCTTTATTTCATCTTTTGGAAAGAGATGGTACAAATATTAGTAAGTTACAAAATGAAGTAAATTTGAAAAAATATATGTACTTGCTAATTACATTTTTCTTTATATTCCACGAAACCTTATATAATCTTCTGCTTTCCACGAAATCTTCTCAATTTTACATTCTACTTCGCTGATCCTCTTTATCCTTACAGAACAAAATCGTTATCGTACTCGGAACAAAATCTCTTAGTTAAATTCTCAAGAATTTTCATGCTCTAAATGTTAAGTCCAGGGAAAAACATATTCGGCGGTCTGCATAGATATTCGTCTTATAGATTTCTCGAAAGTCAGTGGAGAATAAAGAAGGGAAACGTGTCCCTCCTGTAGGGGAAACACGAGTAGAATCGAGTTTGCGTTACACGGCTGTGTATATAGAAGGATGCACGAGGTCTTCACAGGGCTCGCGATTGAAAATCCTCGACCACTACGGAAACGATTTTTCTCTGTTTCTTTACGACCCTATTCTTAAGGTGAACAATTTACCAGGGTTTTATCACTTCCTTTATTTTCCTTAATATCTCTTTCGTTCGGTCATTTTCTAACAATAAAGGAATATGGAAAGAATAAAAGATTTTCATTTATAGTTATACGACTTTGCAATAATTATCGTAGTTGAATTTTCTTAGTACGCTGAGAGAAGTAATTTTCCGAATCTCTAGGTCTTTATTTAATACTTCTTAATCGTTCTTCTTTTAATGGTTTTTCTAAAACGAAGGAATATTAAAAGAAAATTTCCTATAATCAAACATCACTTCTTTCTCAATAAATTTATGAAATAGAGTATCTATCAAGGTTATATCTCGTTACTATACATTTTCATCGATGCTATAGAATCTGCTGGAGAGCTGAAACATTTTACGAATGACTATATAGAGATAAATTGTGGGAAGAATCAGAGTATACATAGCATGAAGACGTTAGCCGATGCAATATGCAGAAAGATGTACGCTCTTAATATAAATTACTACTGCAGATATCGAGATTTTTTTCTAATTAAATAAGTAAGCTAATTATTTAATATATAATTAGATAATTTTGGAAGGGGGAGTTCTACAGGAACTATCTTTTTTTCTCAATTTCTTTTACGAAGTTAAAGTATTACACAGCTACTTTTCCCTCGAGATGTAAGAGAGCAATGAAATAATCCTCTTTGTCTCTACATGTTTACAAAAAAAATCATGTCGAATTACAATCTCCTCATTTTTTTATTTCTGTCTAGTTACTCCTTATCGTTATTACTGTTATGGTCAAGATTTGTTTCGTAGAGATCAAGTAGCTATTGAATAACGTTATGCAGTCACAGTTGTACCACTGATAAGGAGAGTATCGGTCATTTTTAAAGACCAACTTTATTACTTCCTTCCAAAGAGTCGGTGGTTGAATGCAACTTTCTCTATTCAAAGTTTCCCGTGAGTGATGCAATATTTTATCGAATGAAGCGTGTGCACAGTCAAAACGATTGCGACCGCACGTGCAATTTCCGTGCTTTCTTCACCCTATTTTTATAGACCTCGCGGATGGTTTCGCGACACGTGTTCGCCCTCCTTACGACACGCAAGCTGGAACAAACACGCGTGGAACTGCTCGAGTAACGGAGAAAAATTGACGTCGTCTCGGCGATCCCTTTGGCCATCGTCTTGGACGTAAATTACATTCATTGAAATAAGACGTTTGGTCGTGTGTATTTGGCGAGCACGTGTAATGTTACCTGCTTTTTTTCGAACTTTAGCATGAAACGAGTTGCCATTCGTTCGTAAATTAAGTTTGATAATTACACTTCACATTTTATAAAATACTTTTTGCTGTTTAAAATTTATACTGCCGTTGATTTAAATATTAATAACACTAGTGTTTTTAGGACTTCTTATAGAATTTTGTCGTGCAAGTTTTGACTAATTTGATGGTAAATTAAATTAAGCAAATTGATAAATTATACATTATAATTTATAAAAATGACTTTTGTATGTAGGAAAATTTGAAATTAAATATGGTGTTAATCAAATATTAGTGGTTTTGGGATATTTATTTTCACTGTCCTCCTAAATATTTCAAAAATATTGATTATGATAATATTACAAAGATAATATACTAGATAATATCTAGATAATACATTAGATATTATTACTATGCCTTTGGATTTATGACTTATTTTTAAGAATCTTATTTCCCTCGGACTACAGGTTGTTTTCCTTTCTTTACATTGTTGCAGTAGAGTGCTTACTTGTAGAAACTAAAAATAAATGACGCAATAATAAAGAAATTGCAGACAGACGTGTCATATTTCCATCCCGTAATATTCATTTGGTGTTATTTGGAAATCTTTTACTAAGCACATAGTAGAATAGTTTCAGAACTTTTAATTTAAAAAGCGATAAAAATACTTTGGTTAACAAAACTAAAATGGTAAAGATAGAATTATATTTAAAAAGAATATTAAAAAATAATATAATTAATATAATTAAAACAATATAAAATAATATGTAAAAAAAATACGAATTATTTTTCCAGAAAGTTTCTTTTAAATTAATAATACTTATGAAAATGAGCCATACTCATATTTCTTCTCTTATATCCCTTAGAATGCTCACTCTTCATTACTACAAAACTACTTTAATTTTGTTTTAAACTTGTGTTTAATATTTCCTTATCCATAATTATTATTCTAATATTTTTCATATGCCTTTGTCAAGAAATTTATGACCATTTGCGAGTAATTCAAGTACGTGTAAGGTTTTCGACGGAATATTTTGCACAACACAGATTACTATTTATTGAGGAAACGACTCATTCAATCCTAGCTTTCGTTTATTAATGAGTTTGCTCAACTCTATTCGCTTATCGGGCGGAATTGATCATTCTTATAGTGGTACGTGTTTCGAATACGTTTTCATGGTTGAAGCTGAGTAAACACCATCGATACAGTTGGAGAATAGAACTTGCGTATACGTGCTTAGCTATGTTAGTAGATTTTAATGGAGTTATTAAAAATGGACGAATAAAACTCAAATAAAATATATATACGTACTATTGTGTAATAGTGTACGTGAAATGTGTAACATTCAAAATGTGGAATTTATTGCGATAATAAACAGTAGCAATTTGTTGCTGTGTTAAAGCAATATACATTTCAGAAAATTTTTCACACGAAATTATACTTAAATTTATTTGAATCCTCTTACATGAGTAACTTATGGTACTTATATATTTGCACAAAAGCAACTAATTTATGGTAATAAATTTGAAAGATGAATTCCAGCTATTAATCTCGAACTTTTTCCTCAATTTCAATGTTATAGACATAAAGTGCTAGGAAAGTTAAGTCGCTGTACTTTGTGCAGCTAAAGATCCAAATATTTTTTCTACTTTACTCATTAACTGCATTTTAACAAACAGAGATTGTCTTCTATATTTTATGTACAAAATATATCCTAATTTACAAACCCTAATCCCAAAAAGAAAAATTATTTCTCTTTTATACTATTATAAATCTTACTAGTCAACGTATGATTTTTAAAACAAAGTCAAATGAATCATTCGTACATTTTTACCTCCAATCCTCTATGTATATATATAAATGGAAACTTACTTTCGATACCGATATATAAGATATTGTGAGAGGATATGGTTCATGAAATAAAGAAGAGTCGACCGATAAAAAAATTTTATCTGACTCAACTACACTTTACTCAGAGATACGATGAATATTAGCGTCTGAAACACATTTCCATTGCTTAAATACTATTTTTTCTCGACATGTAACAACACGTCGACGGCGTAATACCATTTAAAATGCATTTTCCCGTAAAGGTATGTAAGTGGTAGGTGGCACGCTGTAAGACAGAGACGAGCGGAAGATAAAATTTAATGTTACGATAAAGAGAAGGCGGGTACAGTGGTATTGTCGTGCATGCATCTAATCGCTAGGCAACCTTCGGCCTAGATTAACAATCCATTATGCACATTTCCTCTTTCTGACAGTTTCTCCGCGGCAACTAACTCACTTGACAAATTGCAGCGCGCGCGAACCCTCAACGAGATTCATTTCGAATAGCTTTTATCTTTTGTGATTGAACGAGAGTTCGACGATTTAATAGGGAGGTTACGCGCACTACCTACTACTTCTACCAACCAGAGCAGATAAGATTTAATGAATTTGAATTCTCAATGGATTTTCTCCCTTTAACTCGAGGTAAGTTCGTTTCGCCCTGTTTTAGAGAATCCGAGCGTTTTTAAACAATAAATTATGACAAATCCTAGGAGTACTCCGTAAAAATTAAATTTAGGCGTGGAGTGAAGTTGGAGCAAGTAGGTTTACGTAGCTTTTGTACGTTCAGTAAAATTTAAAGTGTTTATTTGTTAGTTGGTTTATTAGGAAGTTAAATATTCAAAAAGTTGATTCGTGAACTTTTTAGGTAATTGAATGATTATGCTAATTCTTTAGAAAATAGATTTGAAATGAAAAATTTGAAGTAGAAAATTGTTAATCTCTTGTTGTTTTCTTTTTCATGTGGGCGATCGAAGTTTTAAATTTGGAATGTCTAAATAAAATATTGCTTGCGTGTATTGTTTATTACTAAGAAGCTGATGAAAACAGCCTTACTTGCCAAATAATATATTATTGTTCAGTAGAATTATACTGATAAATAACTCATTTTTATACTTAACTTTTTTAAATTTTTAAATATATTGCTCTTCTAACAAACCGACCGTATAATTTATATTTAGTAGGTAACCTTTTGTTTGGAGAAGTGAAGTTGAAGTTTGAACTAAACTTCGTCACAAGTACAATTTGCTTTTATTGAATCGGTACTACATATAATCCGTGTCATAGTACGAAGTTACAGCACAAAGGATTAAAATTATCGTAGGAGTAAAACGCGCAGGAAATTATAAACACAGAGATTGCGTAGTCAATGATTTTCTTTAAATCAAAGTTCTTTGAAGAAGAAGAAAAAAGAATTAATATTGGCATAAAGTTACCAATACCAATGATATTATATTAATTCCACTGGCCCGCAAAAAAATTGCGAACATTATGGTAACATTTATATAAAACACAACGGAACACCATAAAATCAACGAAAAAGGTAATTTCGGAAAAATCTTGGCAGTGTCAAAATCGATTTACGATATTCGGGGCGATTTATTTGATCCTCGATTCTAAGCTTGTCGTAGAATTGACAGATGCACATAAATATTAACGGACGTCCAAGGGGATGGGAACGACGAATTGCGTGGTGACGTAATACAGAGGGGGATTTCGAGGGTCAGACTGAAGGGAGGACTTTCGTTGAATATTTTAACTGTCTTCCGTAGGATCGCTTAATTAGTAAACATAATAGACTGAGAAAAAGGGGAATAAGGTACGATCGATGTAGAGATACACCGAGTGGGTTAAAATCCTATCGACTAGAATAACAAGAGAAAAGAAGTTGAAAGAAAGTGCTAGAATATACTCTGAAACTAGAGATTTTCGACAAATATCTCCTAAGTATGGATCTTCGGCTCGATACTATTCCAATATGCATTTGTCAGGAGGATGTCGATAAAACTGCATAGAAGTCACCAATTTACGGAAGAAACACCGACGGAATTATTGAATTCTATTTCGCCGAACGCCACACGTTAGAAACCTCAGGAAAAAACGTGGTTTCAACGCCTTCTGCGCGAAATTTCTTCTATTTCGAAAAAAATTTGTCGCCAGTTTTATTGGAAAAAGTCGAGAACCTAAGCTTGAATTTATCAGAGCGAGAAGGGAGAGAGAGAGAGAGAGAGAGAGAAATTAAGAAAAAGAAGATTGAATAGGCATACAACATGGAAGAAGAAAATTGAGTGGAAAATGAGAAGTCGCGGTTGCTCGAGCTACAGCGGTGAGCAGTGTTGGATGTTGGATCACTGAAAAAGTTGAGCAACTTTCAAACAAAATTGAGAATATTTTAATAAGACTGTCTTCATTTTGATCTTCTGAGAGTTCTCAACTTGAAGCATTCATATCTTACTTAATTAATCGGTACGTCCCTTGTCTTAGATTAAATAATAGTAAAATGGCGGAAGATAGAGAGTTTGACGAGAATTTTAACAATGTGCTTCGAGACTAGTTCGTCCTACACCCTTCATTTTCTCTATGATATTCTCTTTATTTTTATTAATACTGTGAGCGACCGCGTGAACGAGAATCGATTGTGTTGCTTCCGCTAATTTAAATAGCAATTAGACGAATGCGCGAATTGATTGGAGTTCTTCTTCCCTTGAGTTTCTTCCCGTAATTGGGTGAGTTGCGATCGATACAGTTCTTTTTTCATTTGACAGCCTTGTCAATAATTACACGAACGTGTATCAGCAGGAATGATTTCCGTTGATTTCATTGTCGTATCGTTACACAAACGCGTCGCGATTATTGCAAACCACGTTTGGGTAATTCCCGTACATAATTACACGAAACGCTCTGATGTAATAGAACGTCGCGATAATTGATAGCGTTAAACGTCGCATTAGATTTAAGATACCGTAAACATACAATAGGGAGATTTATCGAATTCGAGTTCATCCACGACAACAAATGTTAATACGTGTAACGATATATTGACTGACAAGGTATTTTAATATGGATCGAAATAATTGTCGTAAATGCCGTGGAATTTATAGTTAAAAATGTTGCACAAGATAATTGTACGCCGTTGTGCACTTGTTTACGGTTGTTTTAAAGTGTTATATGCACAATATTAAGATTGGCAATATATAATCTTATTAACAATCTAAGTAACGGTATATTAGTTGACGAAGTGTTCTAGCGTGTGTTCATACTATTGTCATAAATGTTACACAAAATAGTTAATTTCATATCAAACCATACTACACTTATTTCAAGATTCAGAGTCAATTACACATACAAAGAAATTAATTTTGAAATTGACGCGAGAAATGTAATAGTCATTTACGGACTATTACATTTAATTGTATTGGGTAATTGCTTATTTATTCTAACCAAGATAAATTTCTAATTTTATCTTCGCGAACACGAACACTTGTAAAACTTGTACCCAGCTATTTACAAAAAAGCCCTAAGATTTGTTGTCCGTCCTTTTTACTCTGTCATTACATCCACCTCACAATTACCTTCTATTATTTCCTCATAGAAATATTACCTGTTTGACACGCCACTTAATCAGATCTAAAAATAATTAATCTTTCTACTTGAAACTCCTCGTTAAATAACGAATAATATCTCTTAAAAAAAGAGAGAGAGAGAAAACACTTTTAAAACTCACCATTGGTCGAGGGCCGCAATACGGACGTTCACGGTCGCTCGTTGTTCGAAGTTCAAGGAACGTCCGCTTTAGTTTGTGGCAACGAACGCAAGAGAAAAAGTCGTTTACCAATCACTTACACAACTTTCGTGATCGCAGTTCTCACCCCGAGTGTTGTTGTTTATGTTGCGGTTACACAGTCGAGCGATGGGATTCGACACACATAAGGGACCGTTGTTTCGCGGTTGCACGAAACGCGTACGATGGAGTGCGTCGCGACGCCGCGTGCTGACTGAAGCCGTCGTTTTTCCTTCTGGGACCACAGAATCGCCAGGAGGGGGTCGGGTGCGTCTACCGGCGCTGGACGCCAACAACCCCTCCCCCCACCTCCATGTTTTCCGTCCCCTTTATCCGAGCTAGGCGCAGTCTACCCCTACTATGCTACCCCTACTGGCGCGAATTCAGATCCACGTGGTGCGCAATCGTCGCCCAGTCGACGCTCATAACTTGTCGAAACGTACTGTCTGTTTTACTTTTCTCTTTCAGCAGAGGATTCTACTTTCCTTAGTTAAGAAATAGTATCGTTGGATTATAGATAACTATAACACAGTAGAACCTCAGTTATCCGAATTAATTGGGGATCAACGGTGTTCGGATAAGAAAATTTTCGGATAATAAAAAAGCATCCTGATGTGCATCTTCATGTATGAATTTCAGAAAAGAAACATAAATATTAACAACAATACAAGTAATGGAATTAAATATGATTCGATTAAAGATTTATGAGTGACAAATCTCTTCAGCTGCTAAATCACACGACTTTTTCAGCAGATTCAATTCGCTACAGTCACAAAACTTTGTTCCTCTTACCATCTTAACTCTATTTTAAAAGCTTCAAATACTTCAAAATGTCGAGGAATATCATTACTGCTATTATATCCATGTCTCAATTTATTATTCGAAGCACACATAACATTAGTATCATGGTCAATTGAAGGAGATTTATTACATTGAAACCATTCTACCACGTCGGTATTATCAGTCATCGAATCCTGGTATTGTATTCAATGCAGAAAGAGCCTCTTCTACATGCTAATATTAACTTCTATTTCCTCCTGTATGGTGTCTTCAATGTATTTCGTTAGCTTTTTTCACGCTCTTTTTAGTGTTACACATTTAAAGTCCACTCAAGCATATACCACCACATAATAAGAATTATTTTTTAATCTAATCGGTGATGAAGTTATTTCCTCTTTTTGCTAGTAGTATCGTTGATTGTTAATGCGAAACGTATTCGGATAATAGGGACTTCGAATAATAAGTATTCGTATAATCAAAGTTTTACTGTGTTATGTCAGATTATTAAAATTTAGGGTATTTATTTTGATTTTGTATTTTGTATCTTGCGTTCTTCGTGATAGGGATCAGTAGTAAAATTAAGTTACTAATTCCAAAATTATTCATTGAAATTAAGTGTTAAAATGTCTGATTTAGCATTTTTGTCATTTTTCAAAGGTTTATATTGAAATATCTGAAATTCTCCGTATTTTTTACTTATCGTTCAGAGGTCATGCTAATCAATAAAATAATATAAATCTAAATTCATAGAGAACTAACAATTACAGAATTATTTTTTAAAATTTATCTCGGAATTTACAAAGATTTATACTGTTTCCTTACATATAAAATGGAAATAAGACTTTTGTTTAAGATGTTGAGATATTGTTTTTCTTTTTGATTATGTTGTATTAAAATGAATCCTTTTAAAATATGTCGTAAAATATATCTATTGAATAATGCCAAAACCAGAAAATCAATAAAATTGTATGTATCAGATTTTTCCCTTTAGATTTCATATATAATATTTCAAACATTTCAAACTGAGAAACAGTTGTAGAAAAACAAGACAAAGGTAAAAGAAAATAATAAAACTTTTAGTATTTTGTGATGTTGCAAACATTTTGTATCGGATATTTTAATCAAAGACGACAGTATTACATGAATGTTTATACAGAGGATATTGACTCTGGGTAGGGTTTATGTTTGTTATATATGAATATGTGATAGAAATGAAAAAGAATGAAGTTTCTGAAGGAATGTAGGTATGAATGTTAATGTGCAAGGATGAGACATCTTAGGGGTAAATAGAGATTTCAGGGTGAAAGTTTAATGAAATAGTCTTCGAAGAACTATCTATTGTGAGACGCTTTAAGGCAAAAGAAAAATACTGTAATTATTATGTTCATATATTATTACTTATCGTTAGGATATACATATTATGTTTCGGAGGAGCATAAATTGTTTCATAGATGAGGGCAGTGGTGACGACGTATCTCTCCTTTTACGTTAATTCTTTAGGATGTCATTACTTCGTTTTACTAGTCAGAACCTTGTTTAACATCAAACATTGCAAGAGTGAACTAAATTAAAACATACAAGTCACCCTTTAATGATGTCAAAAAATCCATTCATAAGCAACCCTTTAATTCTATGCCTTTAATCCACAAATTCGAAACCCCGCAATAACATAACACCAATCAACAAACAATTATACAAATATACAAGCCGCCTCTCAATGATGTCAAGTGTGTCATCCAAAAAGCAACCCTGTAATTTTACGAATTTTCTTGATCAAACAAATTCTAAACCGCGCATGATATAATATGAGTTAACAAACAAACAAAAGAGAAGAAAGATCCAAACCGAGATTAAAAAACCAGACCGAGAGGCATAAGGCACCCTCAAACCTCCGAAACCACCCGAAAACCATGAAAAGGAAAAGAAGAAAGAAACCTAACCTAAAGGAACTAAATTAAGACACACAAGCCACATCAGCTGCTTTTTGCGAAACCGCGGAACACCGTTTCAGACTTTCGTTACGGGGATAGGTTGAAAAGCTGTGGCTCTTGTCGCATTGTGCGCCGTCGGAGCGGGAAACGTTGCGCCCTTCGTCGACCATGCAGCCGACGACGATCGATCGGTGCACCGTAGTATATGTGCAACGAGGATAACGCTTTGCCATGACATCGTCGAACGAACGAGGATGGTAGAATACGCGCCTCGAAGAGGGCGAGGAAACCAGCGAGCGGAATACCGCTCGTAAATATCGGTGCTGAGTTCACGGGCTGTGACGGAGGTCAAGTGCTTGGCCATGGTTGCAGTCATTGGATAGTTTGAGGGCCACTGGATCACCGTACTCCGTTGTTCACCAGGAAATCGCACACACTTTTCCTGCAATTTCGTGAGTGTGTCGTTCCGCCCAACTGGGTTATTTGTATGTACTATATACGCGCTAATAAATTAGCGGAAAATTTTTGACCGGAGACATCGCGCGATCAACTTGCTGCGGTAGATTGTCGAGACTGGAATTGAGAGTCATAGGGAGAAGAATGCGATCGCTTTTCAGGGTTTATTCCGCAGCGGTTGTAAACGCCGTGCATTGAACTTCGGCTAATGTATAGTTGGATTGGGGCTTCGGGTTTACTTTAATTTCGCTATTTGTGTTCCGCAGATTTTACGAAATGGGAACTTTTATGCTGTTTTTGTGGTCCTTTCGGATGTGTTGATAAATATTAATACTGTTTTGTTTTATTTTATTTGGTATCGTCTGCGGAAATGATTGTATTGTACTTTGTGTTGTATTTTAATAATAAAACTATCAGAGTGGTTAAAATGAACGATTTCTATGCTTTTGTAAAAATTTCATATATTTATAGCAACACACTTTTGCGAACTTGGATAACTTTTTTGTAAAGTACTGAAGTTACCAGAATGGTTACGATGATCAATTCGTACTTTTTTTTTAGTAGAAATTTTGTAGATTTGCAACACGGTTCATGTTTAAAGACTTTAATAAGTTTTTGCAAAGTATATAAATAAATACTTGCCTTTTTCCTTTCATTGATTCCTTTGATACGAATTCTAGACTATAGTGAATTATAGTGCTGTCACTTTTTTTTGGCGTACATTGTTGTCTTTATCTTATTCCAAGAAAATTAATTGGTTTTTATAATGATACAGTTGCTTCTATATCATTATTCATCCACAAGATGTATTAATAACTTTTGTTGTTAGACCTGTGAAAATCTATGTTCGCCGTACAAATGTGTTGATTGAACTAAGTGCAGCGGATCTTTAGAAAAAGTGTTAGATTTACGAACGTATCGTGCAGTCAGGAATTAAATAAAACGTGGAAAGAAAATTAGATTGGATCGAATGTACATCAGTACACCTTTCCGATAATTAATTAAGCTTCGTATTCTCTTGGTAGATAAAAACAAAATGTTTGATACTCGAATATAATCAAAATTAACATGGGTATGTTTAAAATATGCATGTAGTCGAAATCTGAGAATATTTATTTTAATACGTCCATAATTATAATATGTATATCATTAGAACCTTGACAGGATTAACAAACATTTTTCCTCAAAGAAATTGGTGATGATGGAATAAAGTAACCATTACAAAATTTTCAATTACACAGAAATATCATTTCATTGAATCATACCTCAAGTTACATACATACGATTGACGAGCTTCTATTTCGATTCTGAAGCGTTGCTTTAGAATATTCAACTAAAATCTTTAATCAAACATGAGATATTATTGCATAATAATACAACCCCTATTACAACTCCTACAAACCCTTTGTAGTTGGTTGATACAGAAATTCTACATTTATGTACCTATTCTTCCGAAACCTTATTTTATTTTCTTATCACTGCGGTAATATAATTTATCTATATATTGCATATATATATATATATATATATATATATATATATATTGCATCTATATATTGCAATTATTGCTGTTTAGTTTTTAAATCAAAGTAAAAATTATAATCAATTACAATTCTCCCAAAAATTGTTCTAAATACAAAATAAATATTTACCGTACACAAATGAAACGGAATTACTCTCAAGAAACTTCCCGGTTAGAAAAATTCAAGTAAACTCAGCGGTCAAATTCCACACTCTATATGCATCCTGTATTCTATTCTCTTGCGTACACAATAGCCAAATAACGAGTCGGGATAACGGAGGAAAGCTTGTAAAAGCCCACCGAAACAAAACGCGGAACCTTTTTGCCTTCGTTCTTCAAGGGATATGTTTTCGCTCCCTGTTGGAAGCGTATTTTCTATCCAATTATGGTTTACGAGATAGCTCTTTCGAAGTAGCTTTTGGGATACTATTTCTACATATGAAACGAAACTCACGAGCAATTCTTGATTTAACCTGGATCATGGAGCCAAAAATTCTTCCGTAATTTTGCAAGAAATATTGAAGAAGACAGAGACAACTGTGGTGGAAGTGTCCTGGGTTCTTCTGCATAATAATTTATTTAATAATAATACTAATGAAATCGACAAATAACGAGTGCAGGTTATAGATTTTTGTTGTACAATTTTATTATTTTACATAGAATAAAATAATTAGCTAGCTTGGAATTTGATTAAAATTGACTCATAGAATATCATTTCTAATTACTTTCTTGCCAAATTTAATACTATTATGTAAGGAAATTTATTAGCACTGGTAGTCTGGTATCTGTGATTTGTAAAATCATGCTAATGAGTTTAATTGTACAAGAAAACCTACGCCTAGGCCGACTAATGGTCAATTTCCTTTGGGCTATGACTCGCTGTCGTTTGTTACTACTACCAATGAAGTACTTAAGCGACGGGATTATAGGCGGTCCCTCTGTGTTTGCCCTTTCTTCCCTTCAGTGGGGGCTTTTAATAATTCTATCAGAGGTCGTTTACTTGTTTGGAACGAAGGTGAACGCTCCTATAGGAAAGGGACGAGTGGTTCGCAAGAGGTTTGGAGATTTGCAATAGTAGAAGTACAGTCGATTAGTTGGCAGAAGAGGAAAATTAGGCTGCCGCTTTATGATGGACTGAATTTATGTGGTTGTATTAGAGGTACTTAGTGGGAATGTTTTATAGCTATTCTCTTTGACGTAAATGTCGTTCAGATTAATAAAGTTGCTTGTATTTAAGTGACTCAAGCTTGAGTTTGAAATTAGTTGAATTCAAGTTTCTATTCATATAAGTTAAATTATTAAAATAAATAGCTTGAATTTCAATCAAATTCCAAATAATATCAAACCCTATCTTTTTAAAGAAAATGGGTAAAATTAATTTCCACTATGGCGATATGTAGTGGAATAAATCTAATAATATATATCACGATATTATTGTTTTATTGTCATAAAATGTAAACGTGAACCTATTACTCATGACTACACTTGTATGAATCACCACGACCATAAATAAGTATTCTACATAATTGTCAATTGCAAGAAGAATTCCAATAAAAAAATGTTACCACGGGACATTTCATCTTTTTTATATGAATAAACAGTCAGTTTCATTTGACGTCATAATCTCAAGGCATGAGATTGACACAACACGATCAATTTGTCGATGTATCCACGTTTACGATTTTGTCGTATCTTCTCTCTTTTTTCCTTCCTCGTCGTCACTTTCGTCCTCGTCGATGGACAGATCCGAACCATCGTCCTCTGCCTTCTCTGCTTTTTTTTCACCATCGGACTGATTTAGACGTTCGTTTTTCTCGCTTCCGTTCGCGTTATCTGGACTCTTCCTTTTCTCTCCCTGTTTCTCGAAGTCGTAATCATCATCGTTCTCGACCTCTACCACTTCTTCCTCGGCACCAGATCTAAAACGAATTCGTTCGGTTTAATTACTTAGAACGGCGGCCCTGGCAACGACATCAAGATCAAGTTAATAGTACTAATTCTATTATGATTGTCCTTCGGGATGGTTCTATGAAGTTAAATTTCTAAGAAGAAGAATGTTCTGGGAAGCTACACTTCATATTCCTAATATAAAACTTTGATGTGAAATTAATAATCAGATTATTAAATGTAAATGAATTATTACACTGGAAATATTGGAGTGCTACTATCGATAAATTATGGATTTTTCTATGTTTGCAGAAAATTTGAAGCAAAAATATACGGGACATATGCTGTTAGCAATAAATATAGTAACATACACTAATTACGTTTATTGGGAAATTCTACCTCTTACTTTATTTACTGTATTACGATATGAAACGCATATGATGCGAATCGAGCAATAGATTAACCCAAGATAATTGGAATAAACAGATCTTCTTTAAAAATACAACAATCGAAATCTTTTCATTCAATTGTTGACCGTGGCATTTCCTCTCTTAAGAAGGATGACATTTCCAAAAGGCTACTTTATAGAGTATTCTATAGAGTATTTTGTTTTATTGAGCTTAGATCATTATACGTTGAACATTCAATTTGAGCTTCAAACTTTCACAATACGCGTAATTGAAAGAGTTTCTATGGGTATTTCTCTTACATACAAACTTTATTTCGGGAAGGTAAAAGAAAAAAGAACTTAGTAGAATTACTCGTCACGCCTCCTGCCGTGTCTTCTTCGTGATCTCCTTCGCGATCTCCTTCGCCTTCTTCTGGATCCACTCCTGGATCTCCTTCGCCTTGAACTTCTCCTCCTCCTGCTCCTACGTCGTCGCCCCCTGGCGTCCTGCACCTCGTAGTCTTCGAATCTAATCGGCGTTCGACGAGGCTTTCTGTCCTCAACTTGTGAAACCGTGCTGTCCGACTTTCTATCCTTACTTTCGTAATTGCCTTCGTTCATGAGATCCGAGGATACACGGAGAACTTTGTACGCCGCGTCTTTCGGGATCAGATAACCGGATTCTACGCCGAAATCGATAGCCTTCTGGATGTATCTTTTCATTTTTCTTATTCCTATAGAGAAATAGGACTTTATAATATATTTGATAAATATAATGTATGCTCTAAATATAGAATTTTTAAGAATATGTACAATTTTGAGAAATGTTTCGCGTGTATTTGGTATTCAAAAATTATTTTCAAAATTATTGTGCTGCATTGAATAATGGATAGAAAAAATAATGCGTTGAAAAAACTCATAAATGGTTTGTATACAAGACTTGTTGTATTAATCAAATGATGCTGAATCAATGATATTGGTTTATCGAAAGAAAACGTGACTTGGAACGTGGAACTTCCAGTAAGTTGTATGTTGAAAAAAAGGGACGTTTTATTTCTATTAAGCAATACGTTACATATGAGGTGCAGTATGTCGGATTATCATTTAACTGCCTTCGATAATAATAATGCACTGCTGTGTTAATTAATCATTTTATTGCCTTTATATAACGGTGCAATAAAAGGTAACAATACCCATTGCTCGACTTTCGCCCTCATTAAGCAATTGCCATTATCCTCAGATCATAATAAATATTACTCGATCTACGATTATAGTTAAGTTAATTAGTAAGTAACAAATAATGGTATTTAGACAGGTGTGACTCATTATATAATTTCAGTACGTCATTAAATTGACCTAGATACTATGCCGATATCACAAATGTGACTGTCTTAAGTATAGCTATAGAAAGTGTAAAATATAATTATTGAATAATACAAGAAAAATCTCGAACATAATAATGATAGTTTATTTTTTCTGCCTCTTAACTATGAAAAGGCACAGGGTTTACAATTGTTATCTTTATTCGCCTTGAACTCTCGACCATACATCCTTCTAATACATATATCTCACACTCTTTTTACCAGACTATTTAACTATTAACCTAGCTATCGATATAGAGTATTCTACGCAAAAAGCGTAAAAAGAGATCTCTACTATAAAGGAATATAAAAAGGTTTAAAAGTTATACATAGAAAGTATTTATAAAAACAATTCTCATTAAACACCAGTCTAATGTAAACAAAGTATCAAAGTATATCTATCATCCATAAGATGAGAAACTCATAATAGCTTGTAAAAAGGAAATATATAATAAAACTTGAAAAACCTATAGTATCGATTTAAAAAGTTTATACAACAGTAGATTAAACGTAAATAATCTGCTAATCTGTTTCGGACAGTGCATCGTCTAGAATGTAGGAACAATTTCCATGACATCCATTGCACTAACCTTCTCCTCCATTGCCCCTATACATGCATGACGAGAGGGTGTGGTCCTTGGAGGTTTGGCGTCGTTTCACCCGGTGAGTGTTGGAATTCCTTGCCGAACCTTTCCGTTTGTTGGCCATGTTACCGCCAGGTCGAGAATCTAGGCAATCCAAAACTTCCTCACGGCGTTTCGGCCGCTTGCAGTACCGACACCTCGTACTGTAATTTCGCAACGCTTCACAAGCTTCCTCTTTGCTCCCGCCAAGACGTAGGAATTTGTACACCAGCTCCGAGATATTTGGTTTACGACGTAACTCTGAAACGCGATAAACTAGTCGCCGCGCTAGATTCCAGCTATACTTAGACAAGGATTTTCTTTTTCAAAGCTTCCAAGCTTTACGTGTAATTCTTTCGCAAGTTCAGGTAGAAACGCGCAGGAGATGCAAGAGAATTTGAGACGACTGCTAAGTGAAAATTCTGACGCATTGCAGGTTGTTTGATATTGAATGTAACTTTTTTTTTAAGAATTTTGTAAGATTTAGAGATTTATTGGTATTCTTAAAGAGCTGTGGTAGGGTATGAGAATTCTATGAAATTCGACCGAAAGCTTCTGTTCTTGAAAGTCCAAGGATGGAAACTGGAATGTGTCTATTCTAAACTTTGGAAAAAAGGTATTTCAACTTTAAATATTTCACTATTTGTGGATCGTCAAGCAATTTCAATATTACAGAGAAGTTCTAATCCAGAAAAGTTACAGAAAGTTAATCCGAGTGATCTTAAGCTTAAATGTAAAATTTCTAATCTTTTAAATCGAATACATATTTTAGAAATCCTCGTAAAACGTAGAGTCGATTATTTTTAGGCTGAGAATACAATGTAAGAATATACTGAATTTTTCTCCAAATCAAAAATATCTATATCGAAGTCGCGAAATTTCCAGTATAGAATAGGAAATCTAGGCTAAGTAAAAGAAATTGGCAGTTGTTTCAATTGGTCAATTCGATTTGAATAATGAAAACGCTTGGAAGGTACCTTGGAATTTGCGGGAGAAATTTTTAATGATGTTCCACGATGCTTGTTGCAAATATCGAACGAAGCTTGGCGTTTCAGTTCAAAGAAATCAATTGAAAAACGACGGAAGAATTACAAAGTACCAGACGTGGGTGTCGTTACGAAATGTAATAAACAAAATAGAATATATTTTCAAGCGATGAATGGCTTCTTTTGTGGCCATTGCTGACAATCAAAGAAATAGGTCAATAAAATCTGCTAGGCGATAACGTATCTTTATTTTGAAAAAAATATGTATTTTAGTCTCGATAATTTTCCAAATTAATATTCTAATGCAATTTCATTTCACCTCTTTCATCGGGAAAAACAAAAAAGTGTCGAAGAATATAAAAAGTCGTCACTTCTAAAATATATAGAGAATACGCTACGTCATCATTCCAATGAATTTCTCGTGGAAATAAAACAAGGATTTTGTCATCTCAAATCTTTTCCAAGATCATCACTCACTCATTTTGTGATGGCTTCGCGCATGAGGACGTCTCTTTATGTGGGCCATTTTTTGCTTACTGATGGATGTGAAACTCCTCTGGACGTCCGTACTTGTTCCTCAGCCGCCGTTGTTTCCGAAGGATTTCGATAGTGCAGCCGAATTTTTTCTAGGATTTTGATCGGTCGTGGCGCCGAATTTTGTCTAGGAATTTTCAGGACATTGATGAAAAGAAGAGAGGCACGACCGACGGTGCCAATCCATCGGTTCCTTGCGCCTATTCTTTTTTTTCACGGAACAACGAAATCTCGTCTCGTCGACTACATTCACACGTTTGCTGTTCTCTTTACGCGTTTCATAAAGCAGGCGTTGTCTTCTGCCTACTTTCTCATTCATTTATTTTCTATTTATCACTCGAAGTTGCCGAAGAATCATTTTCTTTGTCATTTTTTTGAAACTTGATCGTATTAAATACTCTACTTTCGATTTCTATTTAATTTCAATTAAAGAAAGATCACGAAATATATTAAGAAAGATAATAAAAAATGATTAATTAAATTGCTATTACACAATATTATGTACCAATTACTGTACCGATTGTAGTAAAGCTCATAATTAAATTAAGCTTGTAATTACAGAAAATGAAACTTTTTTTTATTAATGTGAAGGAAATCCGCACGGACACCAGACCGCTTCTGGGGAAAAGCGGTGTGATAGTGCCGGACTCCAACAGACTAAAACCTCCACGATGACCGTCCCGGCTGCGATCGAGAGGGGCCCGGGAACCGATGTGAGCGACACACCGCCCCCCCCCCACCCCTACGCACAATACATCCCCTAATGGAGCGGTGTGCGGCCATGTCACACCGCGCTTCGTCGTCGGAGCCGCCGTGCCAGGCAGTCCGGTTCCCCTAACGGACTGCTTTGCGGCCCCGAGGCGCTGAGCTGCCAGCGCCTAAGTTTGAACCCTACCCGGGCCTCTGCCGCACCCTCGCCGGCCGATCCTCTCGGGGTGGGAGTCCCGCACCCTCGCCCTCTCCGCAGCCTCTTTCCGAAGCATAACCTGCTCACAAAAGAAGGTCACGGCCCTCCTCCCTCTCTCGTTTACCAACAATGCCTCGAGGATCGCCGGAGGCGAGAGGTCCCATCCGATTTCCACGATCGCGCGGTCGCCTCTTTCCCGATTCGGTGCAGGTACTCACCGAAGCGTCCCAGTTTAGAAGGACGGCCTCGAGCATCGGGCCCGCCGTGCCCGAACCCTAACGTCGGCGTCCACCGGGCCGACCCCGCCCGACAGACGCCGAGTGTGGAGATAAATCTCGCGACACCTCAGGGCCTGCAATTCGAACGGGGGAAACCCGGCGAGCACCGCCGCTGCTGCCGCCGAAATGGTGCGGAAGCCCCTCATTACCCTGATGGCCACCGTTCTGTGTAGCCTCCTAACCGCTAAGAGACTGCGACGGTTGGTCATCAGGTCGTCCGCCCAGATTGGAGCTCCGTAGAGGAGCCTCGATCGCACCACGCTGGCGTACAGCCGGCGCACTCCGACGCCGGGCACGCCCAGCCGAGGCAGCAAACGTCCTAAGGCGTTCGCCGTCGCCTCGACAGACGGTGCCAGGCGCTCGAAGTAAGCGCCGAATGTCCAATGGCTGTCGAGGGTCAGGCCCAGATACTTTATGCTGGTTCCGACCCCGATCTCAGCCCCCTCCAACCTCAAGCGATAACCCGCTGGAGGCGTCCCGTGATCGGCCCTGCGGCAAAACCACATTGCCTCGGACTTCTCAGGGGGCACCCTCAGTCCCAATCCCTTGATCTCGGCGACCACGCAGGCCACCGCCAGCTCCGCCAGACGAACGATTCTACTCCACGCCGTGCCCCAGACCAGCACCAACGTGTCGTCGGCGTAGCACGTCAGTGCCGAGTTCGAAGGCATCGGCGTCCGAACTACCGCGTCGTACGCGATGTTCCACAGCAAAGGACCCAATACCGAATCCTGCGGGACCCGGCGGTGTACAGCCCTCCCAGTCATTCATCCGCCCCGGACGGTGTGGACGATACTCCGGTCCCGGAGGAACGCCCGAACCACACCCCGCAGGTACGCCGGTACCCGATGAAACTCGAAGGCCCGGCATATCCTGTCCCAGGGGATACTGTTGAAGGCGTTGAGCACGTCCAGCGATACGGCCAACACCACGTAACCACGCAGCTCGGCCCCATCGACAAGGGAGCGGACACGGGCGACAGCGTCGGCCGTAGACCACCCTCTCCGGAAGCCGAACTGGCCGTTGTGCAGTCCGGGAACACTCCGGGACAAATGCGACTCGAGGCGGGCAGCCACCAGTCTCTCCAGCAGCTTTCCAGCCTCGTCCAAAAGTCATACCGGCCGAAAGGCGGAAGGCGAGTCCGGAGAGCGCCCCTCCTCCCACGAAACGGGAAATTCGCCTCGAGACAGGCATCCCTCGAACAGACGCATTAGTCTCGAGGCCAAGACCCCGACGACGTCCTTCCGCAGGCAGGCCGGGACTCCGTCGGGGCATACACGAATCGCAGTATTGCGTGCATGTCGCGCCTCAGCCGGATCGCTCCCGCCTTCGCGTCTTCGTCGGTCGGGGATCCTTCCAACCAGGCGACGGCTATAGCAGCCGCCGCCATGAAGTCTTCGTCGCAGTGACCCACCGCCCACCGTGGAAATCTTCTCCTTCCCAGTGGGCCGATGGGCCTGCCCGCACCTAACGAACGGTCGCCCATCGCGCCGCCAACCGTCACCTTCATCAAGATGTAGAGGTAGTCTGAGAGGGTCTCCTCCGGGGACACGCCCCAACCGGAAACACGGCGGGATGCGGCAGGGTTTGCCCACGTGAGGTCCATTATGGGCTCGACCCGCCACGCCACGCACGTGCTGGACGACCCCTGGTTCATAAGCCGGAGATCGAGTGCGGCCGCCCAATCCTGCACGTCGCGCCCCCTTTCGTTGGTCCTGCAGGAGCCCCATGCCGTTGAGTGGGCGTTGAAGTCCCCGAGGACCAGTGACGGACAGCATTCCGTCCGGCTGATCTTGAGCGACACATCAACGGCCACCACGGCATATGACTCCCACGTTGATCTCGTCGGCGCGACAGCCCCCGGCCTCGGAAACGGCGGCTACCACCTCCTCCGGGGTGGCCGAATCCTCCAGTCCGGTCACTCTTAGCTCGGTCGTCCTTCGCGTCACGGTTACCTTGGCGGGCAAGTCCTTCAGCGTAGCCGCCATCCGCTCGGCCAGACATCGCATCCCTATACGTGAAGCCCGAGCCGTCCCTCACGGTGAGCGATACCGCGGCACACCGTGGGGGTCGGGGAAGGCCAGGCACTTTCTTACCGCGCGCGTCCCGCCACTGCCGGCCACCCTCCCGGGCGCCAAGGCCTCTGTTCGCAACGTCAACGACAGCAAAGACGACGATACCCGTCCCTTGGTTCTCGCGTTCTCGGTCGGCGCATGGACCGTTCGAAGAGGTTGCGCCGCTGGTTTCCTGTTCTTTCGCCTCGCTCTCCCTCTTCCTCGTCCTATGATGGTGGCGAATCCTACCTGGTCAGCCGACGACTCCACGGTCGACCGCGAGGTGTCTATCGCCGACCACAACTGTGCTTGCACGGTTCTTGCGGCGGCGGCAGCGTTTCGTAGCTGGGAGGATCGCTCCCCCTGGCATTGTTTCCCGCCAGCACTCCTCCAACTTACGGAGGAACTGGATCTTGAGATCCTCTAGTGGATCTCGAGGTCCTAGACCACAGAATCTATCCGTTTTCTTAACTTTTGTATTACTCCCCAACCCGTCGGGATAGCGGAAACGGCGCGACGCTGACCAGGGGTGGAGGGGGGTGGGAGGAGGAGGACCCATAATCGCTCCCGTTGAGGCCCCGGGAGTATTTTCTTTCGTCCCCCTCGTAGAGGTGATCCCCACCTCCTGTCCTTCACTACCTGTCGTTATTACCACCTTTGGCTGCCCTCTCCGTGCATTTCTTGGTCAACCGTTCCACCGTCTCTTGGAGACGACTGACTTCTCTCTCCAGAAGGCGCACCCTCCTCCGTAGGTATGCGACGTCCTCCTCTTCCTGACCGTGGGTCGGTTCCCCGTCTTTCACGTCACTTGTTTGCTCATTTCGTTACTCCGCGTGTCGTCGCCGCCGTCGGCACCGCCGCGGATGGTAGAGGCGGCGGCGGCCACAGTGGCAGCCTCGGCGTCGGTGTCGGTGTCCGGCCCGCACCTCGCTCCCCTTTTCTTCCTTTTATCGGGAGCCGGCAGTAACGCGGAGTCCGGATCCCTCACGGACGCGTCCCCCCGCCGCGAGCGTCGTCCCGCGCCTCCGCCGCGACAGTTGGCGGCGAGACCCCCCGGTTCGCGTGTCTCCTTTGCCAGACGCATGAACGTGTCCGGGGGTCTGGCGGCCAACCTTCGGACGGCCACAGGTACTCGATGACGACGCAGCGGGGCCTGCTTTACAACCCGCGGCTGCGCCGGTACTGGAGTATCCCCTACACCGTAAACGAGTTTTTGGTTCGTTTTATTGTCCATAATAATTCATAAAGAGTCGCCGAGGTCGTCAACAAGGGTTTCCATCCTGGTGCCACTCACTCGTTCGCACCCTACCCCGGTCAAGGCTGGTGCAGGGTGACGGGGAGCCCCACAAGAAGGTGAGGTGAGTGGTCTTGGCAGATACGCCAACCGGGCCCACCAACTTCTTCGAAGTTCTCCGCACCGGATCGGCAAACTGGCGGGTGCCAAAGGTGCTGACCAGCCACCACCCGGCTATAGGAGAATATTAGATTTATCGGGGTTTCCCAGGGCGTGGTCCTACGCCCCGAGAACCCGTACCCGCCTCGTGCTCCCCACAGAAAATGAAACTAAATTAGATCTATGCACAGAAGAATTTCAGCTTCATTATCTTTTATATCTAACAGGACAAGCAAATACTTCACAGTTTCTCATTTAGTTTCCTATTTATGCAACTTTCAATGTTATTACACTATTACTTACATGGCCGACTTGCATGGTAGAGAAAATCTCGTTATTGACTTTGAGAGTTCAGTCAATCGATACAAAGAGTTTCAAATATAAAATCTGTTATTTATAATTAGTATAAATCTAGAATCGTATTTCACGCGTGTTGTGATGAAAAGCTTGTCGTTGCTTGCACTGTAGTACAAATTTTAAGACATATATATATTTTATTCTAAATTCATGGTGAATGTTGTTGAAATTTTCAATGAACGTAAAATTATACTAGATGGTACAATCTTACGATGGTACAATGGTACGATCTTACACGATCACGCCGATGTCCTGCGGTAAATTTATACATTTCCAAACATATACTAAACTGCTATAGTTCTAAGAAATACATACTAGAGATGGTCTTGTTTCGCTAGAATTACCAGAAAATCGCCAGAGTAGCTGATATTACATATACGATTCAAAATTAATTTTATTTGAAATTTATATAATTACAAAAGGAATTAAAATTGTATACATACTAATAATACACTCCTAGTTAAAAGATATCCAATAAATCTCTATAAAAAGCTTCTTCTTTTAAATTTAATATTTCAAAATTGTGTAGAAATCTTTTACAACATTTTCTTCACTTTTTTCTAAATAAATTCTACAATAAATAGTTAATCCAAATTCTCAATTGTATCGTTCTCGTTATTTTCTTCATAGGAGGCATCCAACTTTTCTTCGACGATTTTCCCTGGATTTCCGGATGATCCGCTGCTATTTCGCAAAGCATCCTCTCGACTAGTCGTCGATTTCTGTCGTACTATCGCCATTCTTTCGTTGATTTCTTCGTTTTCGCTCAATTCCGCGTTGTATACATCCTCGTTGCTCGAGTCTGGTTTATTCTCTTTCGAATTCTCATTATCTCCTTTTTTTGAACGGGAAGACTTAGCCCTGCGATTTCTGTGATCCTCTTTTCCCTTGTCCACATCGTATTTGTACGAGTTTCGCGTATTTCTTATTTTCTTCTGAGTCTCATCGATTTTGTTGCTCGGGCTCTTAGACAGCGTTGATATTATTAACTTATCTCTGAAACAGAACATCAAATTATTTTTCAAGCATTTCGTCGTTTTGTTCGTAAGTACCCATTGCATCATTTTGCTCATAGTAGGTGAAATTTATAGATATTTTGCTGTTTTGTTCGTAAACACCCACTTGTTTGTTTTGCTATCCATAGACCATAATATTAGATCACTTTTTCGTTTTGTTTGTGAATGTCCGTAGTTTTCTTGTTATGTAATGAACTATTTTATCGACGAATAAGACTATAATAAATATTTTAAATAAAATGAATCGCTTTTCAGTAATTATAATATTAGAGGGATAATTTAGAAATTACGATTACATGGAAATATTAACATTGTTAGAGTTTATAAATCTCTATGTTCGAATCTCGATTTTGTTTCAACAAACCGGAAGATATTAGCTATTTTAAGAAAAACTTTAGTACAAAACTGAAATAAGACAACATTTCTCAAAATCAAGATATTTTTTAACGATATAAAAATATAATTAGTACGATAGTGATCTGAAAAACATAGTAAGGTTTAAAGATGCATTACTACATTGCGGGTGTTTATACAATTAGAATTATGTAGATTTACAATATAATTATGAAGTTGCAAATATTATAATTGTATAAAATTCATATATAATATGCAAAAATATAGAAAATAACAAAAATATGAGAATATATAAAAATCAGCAATCTAACCATTAAAACAGAATTCTAACGATTTTAATATTGGAAAAAGATTTTAGTTAGTATTCGATTAATTAAACCCTCATCAATTATTCAAACTTGACAAAACATCATTAATAGTAGAAAACATTAACCAGCAATGAGCAAAAAAGGCCTCATAAAAATTAACTAATGGTCCGTCACAAAAAGTGCAAGCATACCCAAAGATATTTGCCCCTAATTTCCAAAGCTCTTGTAAATCCACAAAAAGCAAAGAATAACATAAGAAACACATAACAGCGTTTAGATCACTAACTTTTTTCCTTTCCTAGTTCTCCTTTTTCTACTCTCCCGTGGAGTACGTTCCATGGTTTTCTTCCTGGGACTCTTCTTCACCTGAATCGAATTTTTCGAGGTCTTCCTTCTTTTTCGAGGCGGAGTTTCCGGATTTGGTGTAGTTTCACGGCGTGTGATGTTCTTCGTGTCCCAAGGAGGGGTCAATCGACGCCGTTTCTGGGCATCGGCTATCGGGTCTTCTTCACCTCTTCTGGCCCTCCTTCGTCTTTTCCGTGATTCTATGTCACTCTTCTTCGATTCTATCAACGTTGGAGATACTCGTATCACTTGTCCTTGTGGACCAGCAGGAATTAGGTAACCGGATTTCACGCCGAAGGAAAGTGCCTTGCGGATGTACTTCTTCGCTTGCCGTTTTCCTAAGGATTAGGTAAAAAGTTTGTCGCGATATAGAAACTTTATAAAGGTTAATAGAATCTGAAATGAATGATGAAATTCTGTAGATTTAAAAAACTAACTATAATCGAGTTACATTGATATAATAGACGTGTAAATTGATTCGGTGCCTTTAGATTTATCCGTCGCTAATCTAAATTCACGTATTTCCCCGCTTTATGGAAATTTTGAATCATCTTCGTTTATGTTTTATACGTTATATTTTGATGACTAAATTTATATTACGTGATCGTCAGGTTGATAAAATTTCTTCTTGCGATATTAGATACAATTAAAAGAATAAACTGAGTTAAAAAATATAAAGAATATTAAAAAGTTCCATTTTTAGAGATGTAGTTAATTTTTTATGACTATCAAAACTAAAGAAAACTTAAAAGAAAACTTGTACAAAATTTGTGTATAGTAGTCTTTCTATTTCCTCGAAAGTATCCCTGACAAAAAAATTGATACCAACGAACAAGGCCTCGAGCTTCTAGCAAATACCGGGATTAGAGAGCATCCAAGCGATACCTTCCTCTATTCCGGCCTTGATGTAATTGTTGATGACCTGAACGAAAGATTTTTTCTTCAGCAAGGCTCTAGTGTTATCGATCGTCTTCGCGAGAGCAATCGGTTCCATGGAGACATTCGAAACGCTGCTGTTGTCAGAGCTGCTGGCTATTGAGCTATTAGTGGCCTCCATCTCTCTCGACAAGTTCTCCACGGACGTTGCCACGGATTTTGTGTACTCTGAGTCCTGAATGGACGGCGAGCTATCGCGATGGGGCGAACTATCGTATGAGGACTCCCGTGTATTTTGGTATTTCCGCATGCTTCCATGAAACCTGCCGCCTCCAGGGACTTTTTGCTTTTTTCCTGAAAGAGATTCACAATTATTATTAATATTCTACGTGTTCGAAAGCTGTAATATCGTGTGAAATATTCCTTTTTCTCACAAGAACAAGCAGTCTAGAAGACTAGTGAATGCTCTATCGAATGGAAATAATTACATTTTTTGCATTTCAAGTTTTGCTCTATTAAATAAATTTCTTTATCTTTTTACTGTGCGGCAATTATCTTAGATCTATTCTATTATTCAAAGATTAATTTGTATTATCGCAAAATTTACTACTAGAGATCGATAAAAAGAAACTTCTGAGGAAGAAAGAAATTAAATCCTTTTTTTTTACACGCAGCTCTTTTATTTTCATTTCTAATAATATTCATTTCAATTGTTTTAATTGAAATGTATTGTATCTTCTTGGAGACTATAAGAAAAATAATATTATCGACGAGACTCGTTATGACAATTCATTATGCATAATATAGCACCTTGGTTATGTTTGCTGTTGAGCAGCCTGTACACCATTTCTCGTACAGTCGTGGGTTGATAAAGAGTCTGTACTCGGCGTGGAATGTTTTGTCGCTTAGGACGTTGTTGATAGCTATAACGTGGCCCTATTATTTGT
This sequence comes from Bombus vosnesenskii, assembly GCF_011952255.1. Lineage (NCBI taxonomy): Eukaryota > Metazoa > Arthropoda > Insecta > Hymenoptera > Apidae > Bombus > Bombus vosnesenskii. The sequence goes on from NW_022882987.1 coordinate 1,540,573, forward strand.
TTCTTCCAGAGTCGGCCTTTTGATTTCCCCTTTGGCGGTGCCATTATTCAGTAATGACACTTTTTTTCTTCGTCCCGTGGATTGCTTCTCGCTGAAACAGCGGAGTTGTTGTCGCCGTTGAAAAACACTCGTTTCCTTCGGTTCATCGATTAGCAGCTACGTCATGTTGTATAAAAAGATGTCACATGTTTGCGTTTTTGTTCAGTGCCAAACTTTTGTCGAGTTTACTAATTCATTCTTAAAATATTATTATTTTTCGAAGATATTATTCGATATTATTCGATTATTTTGAAGATAACAACAAAATATTGGAAATCTAATATTTCTATGCAAAACAAATTATAAACATTGTATTATATATATAGTACAATATTTAGTATATTACTATTGTACTACTTTTATTACTACTAGTATTATGCTATATATATATAGTACTATATATATATATACAGTATTATATATATATAGTACAATAGTACAATGTGTGCGTGTGCGCGCGCACGTGCGTGTGTGTGTGTATGAATATATGTGTATGAAAGTACTGAAATTTGTTTGATGTTATTTGGACATTGACATTTTAAGCTATTTCAATTTTGGAGGGCCTTTGTGCAATGGTCTTTGATACTTAGGGTCATTTGAATATCATGAAAGGTCATATAAATCGCATGGGTACTTAGGGTGATTTGAAGATCACAAGGTTCATCGAGATCGTGTCGTTGCCAGTTAGATCAGAGTTAGTACGTAACATTGAAAATTTGGTACTGAAGATTATTTAAAGGTCATGAAGGTTCATCGAGTATTAATCATCAGCATTTCATGCAACTAGGAAGTGCCATATACATCATGGTGAGAATTTTCTGGATACAGGCTACTTGGAAAATATATTTAGGCAATAACTTGCTTGCTGTATGAGTTCTCCGAGTAATACACAGGAAGATCTGTCACGGTCCACCATCCACAAATCCTAATCATCTTTATTCAATTCCAATTCGAAATAGCTTTCACAAGTCCAGTATATATATCACAGATTTATTACTCTTACTGCGGCCGAATTTCACAATCGTGAAGACGTCAACCTTGGCTTGCTCAACTTAGCACCCGATGGATCTAAGTGTAGCGAGTCTCGAATCGTCTCGATAAGGTTTCCTTATTGCGGAATTAAGGATGTCCTGTTTTGTAATTTCGTGACTCTAACTGTCGTATTTTGCAACGTGCACGTCTTTTTTAATTTCAATGTATCCAATTTTCGTCATCATCATCTGAGGATTTCGCAATTATAAAATGAATCAAGCAACACTATATTGCCATCGGCGGTATTAGCAATAGCGCACTATCGTTCTTGTCAAATATCCAAGTTATTCCAGAGTTTCATAAAATTTTACAAATCCAAAATTCACCCCACTTAACCTTGACATAAACGTTGTCGAATCCCACAACAAGAGATTCTGCCAACCTCGCTATCGCCTCGAGCTCGTCGTTATCACCGTAGAAGCTATCTTCATTCTACCTTCGTGCATTATAACACTCATCTCATAATGTTTCCTCCGTTGTACATAGTATTGAAAGTTAATTCGACAACAATTTCCCTATCAGACTTTCTCAAAGAATCTCCCCTTGCAGATGATCGTCGAATTTTAAATTTTATACAAGTTATCTAAAATTTTGATATATAAGATCTGTGATCTATACATCTGGTTGTAACAATCTGATCACTAGAATGCGGATATTTATGCAGTCATATTTTGGTAAATGCAAGTAAAAGAATGGAACTTAGGTAGAAAATAGTTTTATTCTATTTTGGATATTTTTCATGTTTTTTGCGTATTATCTGTATTTTCTACATTTTTATTTTTAACATTATATAAAACAATTTTTTGATCTTTATTTGAAACTACCTTTAAGTTTCCCATAAATGCATAAAATTGACAATATTCTTAATCACTTAAAGATTATTACATGTATTATACATGAGAGCGTCTTTCTTGCAGAATCGCTGCTCGATTTATTGTACTTTAATCGTTGTTCGAGCAGTTAGCTCGTTTGCTACTTTTGGTCAGTCTGTGTATCGATCAACTGTCACGTGGACGAAAAACTTTCAAGCTTTGTCCTTGACTATGCAAAGCCACCCAGCGCCCCTCGCGAATTTAACGTTCTTCGCGCTCGACTGGCCACAAGGGAGAGTGTCACGGCTCTGTGAATGCCTCGCCGTTGGGATTGTCGCGGATTTCTGTCTCGTTCGAGTTGGAACACCAGTCAAGAACGCTTGATGAAACTCGTCCGTGTTAAAAGACGATGCATTTGCTTTAATTCGCCCTTCGCGGAAACGTCGCTCGATTGAACAATGAATTATAGTTGAAAAGCTTCTTGATAGGTCGATGATCGGTACGGTGTTAGGATGAAAACATTCTAATTCAATGATGTCAGATAGGGAGAATGTAAAACAGATGGGGAAGTAATGGATCGAACGTGCAGAATTCAAAGAGAATGGAGGTTTATTACAGTGTTAGGAAGTCGAAGATTTATTGCAAAATAAAAATTCTATTGCTAGGTTAAGTATTGGTGTATAAGGGCAACTGACTTTAAGGGATGGTTAAAGGGATTCTTTAAGAAATGAGCCAACTTTTTACGATTTGAATCGTTCTCCCAAAACGGAAAGTATATTTTTTACATATTATTAGTTTTTTCTATAGTCTCAGGAAATTTAAAAATTGTCGTAGAACGTGTCAGAGAGAGAGAGATTATTCCCTTCTTTTTCTATCACATGTTAGATACTATGAAATCTCTGAATAAATAAATATAAATATATGTTGGTAAGCAATTAAATCATAAGATGTGTCAAATTAATTATAATATGTTATGTCAAATATTATATCATTTTAGTCGTGCACTATAAAATTTCTTTTACAAAGAAACGCATCGTTATTTTCATTTCTTCTGCGAGCTCGTAGAATATCGAAATATGTCTCTCAGGAGCAGTTCTTTTTGTACCTTTCCTGAGAAACTAGTATGTATTCCATTTCTATATCGTGGAAGGCCAATAACGCTCGAAGGGTTAAGAAACATTACCAAATATAGAGAAACGTCTCCAGTTACGTTCTTACATACGTATATTGCAATAACTATTCCAAAAGGAAAGAAGGAAATGCTAAGTAAAATCGAGGCGTTCAAATGAGGACCAAATTTAAGAACAGCAGATTTCCTTTGATGTATCGGCATTATCTTAAATGTACATAAATATTAGCAATCCTTAGTTATTGTTCGTCATTCGTATCTCCGTCAAAGAAAATTCACATTAGCGAACATTAGCGAATATTAGGCAACATTTTGAACAGCGAGTATGTACTCCAGTATACAATTAAAAAGGATAGCGAGCGTTTGAAGTAGTGTTGACACATTAAAGACAATGGCAGTTCATTTTTGTTTTTGCACGTTCGGTGGAGATAAATGGCTATTCACCATTTCTACAGATCGATGGTAAATGCTCAGGTACACGTTTTCATTCACAATCATTTATCTGACACGGATATTCAACAATGATGAAAATTTTCATAAACGTTTACGAATGTTTATGAACGTTTGTTAAAAGCACGCGTTTGATGGTTATCCGACATTTAATATACGAAATTATTTTAAACAATTGCAAATACAATTATTCGTAAATATTCGCAAATGTTTGTTAAAATGGATATTCAACTTTTAATACATCCACATAATATATCTCACTTCAAACACTCGCAAATGCAATTATTTACGAATGACTGCAAATATTTGTCAGAAGCTCTTGTCACTTATAAATACTACAATTCTACTACAATACTACAATACTACAATAGTTCGCACACACTTCGTGTTTCCATTGATACAAATACATACTCGCGAACATAAGCAAACATTCTCAAACATTTTACACGAATATCCAGCTCTACATCCTCCGTTCTAGAAGCCGAGTGATTCTATGTAGGCTTTCTTTTCGACATAAAATACGTTTTGAAGGACGTGTAGCAACACACGAACGAAAGAAGTTCGCCGTGATAGCGAAAGCAATGTCCCGTGGAAATGTCTTACTTTCCTCTTAGAAGGACATCGTAAACTAGCGGTTGCAGGTGAACAACGAAGAAAGGAGGGAAAGACACAACGTAAGAATCCTCCAGGGAGGCTTTTCTTCTCCCTAAGCCGAGACATTAAAGGGAGTCTCGCGTTGCTTCTCACCCTTACGGTCGAGTTAACGTTTGCCGGTTTGCAGCTTGTGAAAATAGGTCAAGCATCGAACGATTGTCCGATCCGACGTCTCGCGTCGTTAATGGCTTGATGCAAACGTCGTCATGCCTCGTTTGAGAATGGAGTATATATATGGTTGGATTCGGATGATTATGGCAGTGAAAATGAATTCGTGAGTCGAGGATGGATAAGAGGTTTCGAAGCTTACAAATATAAGACGTGTTAATTTGTTGGAAATGTTAAGTGCGAAATTTAAGGAAAATTTAATTTAGAAAATTACATAGGTGATGTAACAAACACGATGACATTTGACGAACATTTCTAAACATTGTTTCCATACGAATAATCCATCATTGACCATTTACGATCTCTTGAAAAATTTTTTGTTCATTCGCAATCCACAAGATTGGAAAATTTTAACATTGCAAACGTAGCAAACTTCGTTATCAGGCCGATGTTCATAGTAAATAATCTTTCTCCAATTCCGTTAAATACAGCCGAAAATACATCATCTATCATAAAACAAACTTTCTGAGCAAACTAATATGTGAGAAGAGATTTCTTGTGATTATGAAAAAGGAGGTGATATCTATCTCCATGCTTTCTGTAAAGACAGGATCGATAGAATATAATTATAGTGATTCTTATGGAGGGAAGTTTAGCAACTTTGGTGGGAATTGGGTTTGTGTAGTCTTCTGTGTGTGAAGATACTAAGGCGAACATTTAGGATCTTCGACAGGAATCGAATTTGGGTAGTCTTCTGTGTATGACGGTACTAAGGCGAACATCTAAGACTAGGATCTTTGATAGAAATTGAGTTTCAGTAGTCTCCTTTGTGTGTGAAAATATTTAAATGAAGATTAATGGTAATTGCTAAATTGATTGGACCTTTTTTGTATTAGAGAAGGGCGAACAATTCTTTAAATTAAAGAGCATATAACAGGCGTGTAACAAATTCAAATTAAAACATTACATTTTTTAAGAAAATTATATACGCAGGAACACATTTCAATATCTGATTCATAAAGTAAATAAAAATGTCTCACATTCAGTGGGGACTATAGTTTGTATTTTCTTAAATCTTCTAATAGATCAACTTTTTTAGTGTTAAACAAAAAACAATTTCTGGTATACATAATTTAAGGTGTTTTATTGTTGAAGTTCCCATCTTATTTCGTCTCGGTGACTGGTTGTTCGGGTTTCTCGAGATCGGGTTGAATTGGCAGTGGAACAAGCCTTTTGACGGCCCGATCCAAAACGCTCTTTGCCGTCTGAACTGTAGCTGTCCGGATGACACCATCGGCGCCTGGATGAACCTTGATAACTCGGCCCAGAGGCCAATGCATGAAGGGCACGTTGTCCTCTCTGAGGATGACGATTGTGCCCTCTTGGATGCTGTGTCCACCCTTGCTCCATTTATTGCGGTTGGTTAGCTCGTTCAAATACTCCTTATGCCAACGGTTCCAAAAATGCTGTTTAAACTGTTGGATATGCTGCCATCTGGAGAGTCGGTTCGATGGAATGTCTCTGAAATCTCGATCACGTAAGCACATTAATGAATCGCCAATGAGGAAATGTCCGGGAGTGTGGACTAGGAGATCATTTGGATCGGTGGAGATGGGAGTTAGCGGGCGTGAATTGAGAACTGCTTTTATTTCTATGATGAAAGTATTCAATTATTCAGAGGTGAGTAACTCGTTGCCGACTACACGCCTAAGGTGGCGTTTGAATGACTTCACCGCTGCTTCCCATAGCTCACCGAAATGCGGGGAATGAGGGGGAATGAAGCGCCATTCGATTTGTTTGTCGGCTAAAAATGCGTTTACTTTTTCTTTGTGGTCGTCCGATTGTAATAAATCATGAAGCTCTCGTAATTCGTTGTTTGCTCCTATGAAGTTGGTGCCGTTATCAGAATGGATGATGGAGCAATACCCTCGTCGAGCGATAAATCTACGAAGAGCGACGATGAAGGCTTCGCTAGTGAGATCGTCAACGAGCTCGATGTGTACCGCTTTAATTGCTAGGCATACGAAGATGGCTACGTATACCTTTATCTGACGACGGTTACGATCTCGTTTTTCCTTGATATGGAACGGGTTGAGTCGCGTGAGCTTACCCTTTATCGCCGCGTTCCGATCTTTTTTTTTGCAACAATTTTATTAGCTAATCGTGTGTTATGCGTAATTCGGTAACGGTTAGGGGTCCTTTTTCTGTTTCCAACGGAGGCAACGAGCTATGATTCGTATCAACTTGGGCCAGGATGAATATCAAAACACCTCCAGCGTCTTCAAGGTTTGCGAGTCGCCCAAAAAATGTTGGTGATTTGTTTCTTCTAAGGAAAATCCGTGTAATAAGTCATTGTCGTTTGATGCCCATTTTCGTATGTTTAAGCCGGCCAGTTGAAGTAAATTGGTGAGTTCTGTTCTGAGCGTGAGGGCTTCGTCCTTCGTTTCAGCTCCGGTGAGAGCGTCGTCGACGTAGAAATCTCGGTGCAGTACCTGTGCTGCACGTGGAAATCGATGTCCTTCGTCCTCTGCCAGTTGCTTGAGGCACCGAATAGCTAGATACGGGACTGCGGATAAACCGAACGTTACGGTGTTAAGCTCGTATGTTTCTGTTTCTCCACTCGCGCTGCGCCATAATATCCTTTGATATTTCCGATCCTCTGGTCGTACGAGGAATTGCCGATACATTTTTTCGATGTCGCCAGTGAGTACGTATTGATGAGAGCGGAATCTAATTAATATACAAAATAAATCTTCCTCTAACTTGGGTCCTGTGTAAAGTGTATCGTTTAGGGAGATTCCGGTAGTGCTTGGTGCCGATCCGTCAAAAACTACACGGAGTTTGGTGGTTTGACTCGATGCTTTGGTCACGCCATGATGGGGTAAATAGTATCCGTTGTTGTCGGAGTGGTTGACATTGACCTTCGTCATGTGTCCCAACGCCAGGTATTCCTGTATTACCGTTCGATATTCTGATTCGAAGCGTTTGTCGTGCTGGAATCGGCGATTGAGTGCGGGGAGTCGTTTAATTGCCAGCGTTTTAGAGAATCCGAGTGACTGAAGCTGATCGTTGAATGGTAGAGCGACGATGTATCGTCCTTCGCTGGTGCGTCGGATGTGGGCTTGAAAGTGCTCTTCGCATCGTCGGTCTGCCTCTGAGATATGTTTAATCGAGGGCCCTTCGTCGATTTCCCAGAACCGCGCGAGGTCTGTTTGTAGACTCGTCGTGGATGTGTGAAATGTGTTTGTCGCGGTTTGGAAAGTTGGGCTCCCCCCGATTACCCATCCGAATCGCGTTTTTTGCAGACGCAGTTCAGGCTCGTCTGGCTGCGTTAGATTGATTTGTCCCATACACATGGACGCAAGTGTTGAACCTGAGCTTAGTAGCACGTCGATCGGAGCTGATAAATGAAATCGTGGATCGGCCAATTTGAGATTTTTTGGTATCTCAAGTGTCGACCGATCGGTGGGTTCGCTTCGAATTAAGGTTGATATGGTCAGAATGACAAGGAACGTTAATGTCCGTGTGTATGTGCCGTTAGTGGAAGTGATCGTAGCCGCGATGTGTCGCTTAGAGGTCGTCGCCAAGGTATTTAGAGTTCCGATTGGGACCGAATTTTGTTTTATTTTGAGCGATTTTGCTAATTCCTCGGTAATGAAATTCATATTAGATTCGGTGTCGAGCAACGCTGTGATGACTAGATCATTGGATAATGATTCGGATGGTGCTGGTCTGGTATGTTCGGTCGTCAACGGAGTCGTCGATCATCGGCGTCATTGGTTATGTTTTCGTCTGTCACTGGGCGGTGGACTTGGAGACGCGACTGTTCGTGGTGTTTCCGATCTTGTGGTCTGTTGTGTGCCTTTTGCGACGAGTGGGTGATGAGTAGGGTGGCAAGGAGGGTGTTGTGGATCGGCTATTTGATGGGGAAGATTTCGGGCTGGGCGTGCTGGAACGAGACCCTGAATGGTGTTTTGCTCTATGCAGCAACGTATGATGTCGTTCACCGCAGACGCGGCATGACCCCGTGAAACAATGCTTTTTTGTGTGCCCTTTCCCGAGGCAGTTGAGGCATAGTGATGCTCCTTTGACCTCCCGAATGCGTTCGCGAAGGGATTTGGTTTTGAAGGTGTCACACCTCCAAATGGGGTGTGGTCCTTGACAGGTGGGGCATGTCGGAGTAACCTGTGTCGCCGTAAATGCATGCCCTCGTGGTGCGCGTTAACGGACCGGAGTGGTTTGTTCCGGTAATTCTCTTGTTTGTTTGACCGTGGTGATCGGTCTGGAGCTTCGTGCTAATCTCTCTAGGAAGTTCAATAGCTGAATGTACGGAGGCAGCTCCTTATTAGGCAGCGTCATTTCCCATTGTTTTTGGATGCTTGATGGGATTTTCGATAGAATGAGGCTGTTAAGTACGGCGCTGGTATCGGGGTAAGAGTCTCCTAATTTGTTTAACGCGTATATGTGCTGTTTGAATGTATGGACTAAGCGCCTTAATTCCGTTGGAGATTCTTTGGTTAACTTTGGATAATCAATGATTGCCATGCTGTGACTGACAGCTGTGTATCGTGGACATTCGAAACTCTCCTTAAGAATCGTTATAGCCTGGCTGTAGTTTATATTACTAAGGGGTAACGCGTTTAAACAATCTGCTGCTTCTCCTTGCAGGGCGGACTGCAGGTAATGAAATTTCTGTACTTTCGTGAGATTAGGATTTTTATCGATGGTGGAAGAAAAAGTGTCATAAAACGTGTTCCATTTCTCTAAGCTTCCGTCAAAAGTAGGGAGCCGAAGATCTGGTAATTTACCAGCTATCGGATTTAAACTAGCGGATAATGCACAGGTTGGAAGGTTTATGGATGTCGACGGCAATGCTGCTTGCGCATTCCTCAGAAGATTTTGTAGCTTTATGTCTACCGCGACGTACTGATCCCTTATTTCGAAGCCGCGCGCTTGTTCCTCCTCGTCTAATACTTCTAACTCGAGTTGGATCGCTTCGAATTGACTCGCAGCTTCGGTCAGTTGTTTCTCGTAGTTCGTTAACAAGGAGTTTTGCTGACGCCCGGATTGTTCGTACTCGTCCAGTCGGTTCGATACGTATGTGAATCGGCCGCTACAATAGCCTCGTCTCCGACGCAGGGAGATGAGTTGGTCTTCGCTTGCCATCGTTGCCGAGGATAGGAGATGGTCGATATAAGAAACGAGCTTACCTTACTGTCGTGCGGCGTGAGGTCGCGTGTATGCTTGGCGAGGAACGCCTCGTTCCTTCCCGACGGCCACTCGTTTGGTTGTGTTGTTAAGTTGTGGAATTCGTTGGTTTGATGTTCGTCCAACTGTGGCGGGAGGCTGCGTAGTTGAGTTCCTTTGCCAATGGGTTGTGCTCCTTCGAATGTGACACACCTGACGTCACTGGCTTCGATGTGGTGATAACACTCCCGCTGCTGGTTTAATGTATTCACGTGGCACTGTGTGGTCACTGGCAAGTACACCTTTCACTGACATGTGATCCGGCTCGAAGGACCAAAAATGTTTCGACCATTCGCACGTCAACGGAAGTCGTAAATTCCCGTTACGATTGGATAATCGACGCCACGAAATGATCGATCCCTTGATTTCTATTGCGATAATAGGGGTGGTTGAATTGACTTTACACTGAATTAACGGATATAATTAATGTTTATTCCAACAACTTCTTGACTAGAAATATACAATTAAATTCGATTGATAGCTAGAGTAACAAGGTGTTGTACGCGACGCACGCTTAGATGTTGAAAGTTCAAAAAATGTATAAAGACTGACTTTCTGTAACGATGATGCAGCGGAGGACACTTGCGATGGGTGGGTCTAATGATGCGAGAAAAGCTGATTTGTTAAGACCAAGTTCTTGTTGGGAGAGTGAGGGAAGAACTTCTTTGGTAATTGGTTAATTTTCTGGATTGGTGTGGAAAGGTGGAGGAAGGGTGTTAACCGCCCCCGAGAGAAAGTTGCTAGTGTGAAACATCGTACATGAGAAAAACGAACTTCTCCTATCTTTCCGTAATAAACAATAACCTTTGGACAGTGACTTAGTGCAGGTGTTTGGTTCGGTCTGAAGGACCTTAGAAATTCCTAAGATTTATGATCGGCTCTTAAGACTATTGAAGGTACGCAGTGAAGGCGTGCGGACATCTGGTTGCCATCCTGTCAGCGGTGTGTGGCCTGGTCTAGGTAGAATGTCGCCCGACGTAACAAAGTTTGTAATGATCTAATTTGATTTTTGGCCTGATTTCCTCAGTTCCTTTTAGTCATAGGTCTCATGCATCTGGTATGTGAAATACGCAACGATATTGAATTATTCTCAACGAATCTCAGCCAGCTCGATACACCACTTATTCTTTCGTCTAACCAATAAAGCTATCAGTTCGTGCACGTTTCCTTGACTATGGTCGTTCAGATGGATTGAAGAGTAATTGAACTTGACTCTTCATCTATGTGTCGAGGTCTGTCCTTGAATCTTACAGCAAGTTCATGGCACAGGCGTGCAATAAATCACCGTGACTTGATAGACTATAGCCACGTCGTGAATTAACCGCGAGAGCCTCAGTTCCCCTTGTATTTTACAGCGAAAGAGCTTTTGCCTATCGAACGAGCGTCGCCTGCCAGGAGAATCTGATCGATCGATAAAAATTCAAAGTCGATCGTCACAGTGATTGCATAATCTTCGTGGACGTGTGACAAATTCACTGGGGATGGTTTCTGAATTGTATCAGAATCGTTCGTTAACATTAAAACTATTTACGAATTTAATACCTACAAAGTATAATAGTTGTACCAAAAAATTTAAATGATATATGGGAAAATATATAATTTTTAGAGAAAGAGCAAGTTTTTATTTGTATACTTTACATAAAATAATTTGAACCGCCTAAAATGCATCACTGTCGACAATGATTCAAAACATGGAATATATTTTCTTATCATTTATATTATTTTATCTAGAAAGAGAAGATATTTCTATATATGTGTTTAAATCAAATGATTAATTCGACAAATTTGAAGAATCAATCTACATAAACTATCAATTAATAGGGAATCCTGATATGATAATAAATTTGCATTTCTGCCATTTACCGAATTTAAATTGCAGTAGAATACCAAAACGATATGTACAATACTCGAATACTCGAAATACGTAACATAATATCATTATCTCAAAATAATCATAATTTCAAGTATAATAACATCCTAAAATTACGTTACAACCATTGAAATTCAAATCATAATAGCGTATCGAAAACTAACGAATTTGTTCTCTGGCTTCACATACACCTGTCTTCGTTCAATAAAGCCCCATTAACAAACTAAACAGTCTACAAACGCAAAATAATTTGTTAAATGTCATAAAGTACAATCTATTAAATAATAATTTATTAAATTGTAATCTATTACATTATTTCATTCAATACGAGTAAAGTATTACGTGTGATATTACGTTGGAGCGTTTCCAAATGAAACTAAATAATCGCCCACGAAACAATGGTCACGAACGTAACACGAAACGAAGAAACAAGCACGATATTTTCGACGTGATGTAATAAAACTCGGCGAAGTTTGAACGTGCTAGATCGTGGAAAAGTGAGCGTAATGACAGGAACGCGATGCGGGAATGTCGTTAACCGCCGATTGCAATTACAGTTTCCCATTTAATTACATGGAGGATGTCTGCAAGTGTTGCGAACCCGCGGCATTTTGTCTCATTACGGTCCACCCAGGAACAGGACCGTAAACTGATGCCCAAATTACATACCCAGCTACGACTACTGTACCTTGCTATTTCTTCATTATCCAATTTTATTTTGACAAATAATTTAACTATAATACAATGAATATATCTCTTGAGTCGCGGGGATAGATTTTTCACTTATGAAGTGTTAAATAAAATAGAATAGAATAATGATAAAGTGAATACAACTACAAGAAATATTTACGCACTGTTTATTTACTTATTTATTTATTTATTATAACATTTACATATTATTTAAGTAATTCACCGTACTTTCTTTTTCTCTAGAGATAACAGGATAAAAATTCCTACGGAAATATATTTAATAATACATTATTAATAACAACAACAATTTTCGATGTACTCAATGATGCTCACTCAAAATTCTTACTCTCGATTCCCTTATTTCTCGATTAAAAACTCTCGTCTCATTCAAAAACAATATGCCTGTCGTATTCGTACATTATGATATTAAATATTCTAACATCAAATCTCATATGTCAATTATTATTCCTAAACCTATTTTTCAAAATTATTGTTGTGCTTTCCCAATTTTTACGCCAATTACCATTTCAAAATCCATCTTCCAAAATTATTATTCCTTATTTCTAAGGATTCAAATCTAAGGATCTCCTCGATCCAAATAGCCCTCACTCGTGTCTATTTTCTATAACAATAATGATTGATATTCTATAATAATAACGATGCGATATTTTAGAGCCAGGCCACATGATACAGAAAATATCAATGGACAGAATTTATTTGAATAATTTTTCAATAACACACAGGAAGATCAGTGGGCGTTTAAGCTCGACGTACATATATTGCGTGCAAGGATCGGTGAAACGTAAAATCTCGTTTACCCGGTTCAGTTGGGCGTGAGAAGCGCCGAATTTTCGATAATAAACGCGTAGCTTTTTTCGTTCAGGATTCCACAATTCTGGAAATTCCATCGGTTTATAAATTTTTTAAATTTTCATCGTCGTCATTTTATTTAATATCTTGGTCAAAGGAGATGGAAATTTCATTGTGAAAATTAATCTCCGGATTAGTTGTACATTGTCCCAAATTTATTTTTAAGAAGATCCTCTTTTAACCATAATACGATTCTCGAATTTATATAGTAGATTACTCGTTACAATTTTTAGTAGATAAAACAAATCTCTGACTATATTCCACTGATTTAGTCGTGTTCATAAAAATATGAATTTGCATTAAAACCTACAATCTATCGGTAGGTAACTGTTACGTCGCGTGGAACATCTGCACTCCAGCCGACGCTACCTGGCAGCCAGCGGCCCACCTCCAGTCATCCTGACCCTCAATAAACTCAAGGACCCACCATAAAACGTTAACTTTTAGCTTCATTGTTTCCACATGTTTGCCAGTCAAACTGCTTGTCCGGAAGGAATTTACCATTCTAGAAGTATTTTCAGTTTATGTCCGCAGTTCGCTGTGGAGTGCCGAAGCGTGCAGACGTGTCCCTAGTGCCCAGCGTAGTTCGAAAACAGCACGTGTCGCCCAACCGTCGAAAGAGAACACAGCTAAGTGCCCCTTACCCCCTAGGGAGAAGAAAATCCCACGCACCTAACCCCAACACGAATACTAGCCTCACAGCCTCACGACTAGTTGTTCATTCCGAATTAACTAGCTCGATGATGGCCCAGCAACCGCGACCAGGCTCTCCGGAGCAGACTCGCAGCTACCCCGAGCTCCCCCCCCCCGTGGCAGAAGCGTAGCAGAACTCTCCGCACTAACGACGCTAACACTACAAAGAAGAGGAAAATAGAACCAGCAACGCAAATAAACACACACAACAGGTTCGCCGTATTGGAATCCTCAAACGACGCCATGGAAATCGTAGAACCGCCATCAAACCAACACTCACAGAGAATCCCCCCTCCCCCACCAATTTTTGTGGACGACGTCATTGACATACAGACAATGACCAAGTCCCTAGAGAGAGATACCAGCAAGGAGGAATATAACCTTAAGATAAGCAACAACAAGGTGAAAATACTACCGACGAACCCAGAAGCTTACAGAAAACTCACCAAGACACTCAGGACCCTGAACGCCAACTTCCACACCTACCAACTTAAACAGGAAAGGCCTTTCCGGGTGGTCCTACGAAACATACACCACTCAGCAGACATAGACGAACTAAAATACGAACTCTCAAAACTCGGCCACGAAGTCGTCAACGTAAGTAATATAAGGCATAGAGTCTCGAAAGACCCGTTATCCTTATTCTTCCTAGACATTAAACAAAAACCGAACAATAAGGAAATATATAACATCAGTCGCCTAATGAACGCGATAGTAAAGATCGAACCACCGCTCGAGAAAAAAGAAATAGTGCAGTGCAAAAGGTGCCAAAGGTACGGTCATACGCAGAAATACTGCAACCATACTTTCCGCTGCGTTAAATGCGCAGGCTCTCACTCCACTGACCAGTGCGCCAAATCATCGGAAACCCCAGCGAAATGCATCCACTGCCAAGGGGACCACCCTGCCAACTACAAAGGCTGCCCAGCATATAAAACACTATACACGAACAGGTACCCTAAGCTCAGAGCAAAAGAGGTATCCAACCAAACACCCAGCCCGCCGAAATTCACGACTACCCCAACCCCCTCAACCAACCAAACGCACAGTCCTACCAAATTCATCTCCACCTCAACCTCCTATGCCCAAGCAGTACAAGGCATCCAAAATAACCCGAACAGCCAAAGGAACCTTCCCCAAAACAGTGACCCCAACCCACCAAACACAGACAACTCCTCAAGGCTTGAAAAGCTAATAGAGAAACAATCGGAGCAAATAAATCACTTGCTATCGCTACTAACACTCATCGTGGAAAAATTAGCACGCCCCGACTCAAAATAAAACCAAGGCGCATAGCACTCTGGAACGCCAACGGTCTAGCGCAACACAAACTTGAACTAGAACTCTTCTTAAAACACCAGCAAATCGACGTAATGCTCGTGTCGGAAACCCACTTCACCGACAAGAGCTACCTGAAAATAAATGGTTACAAATTCTACCATACCCAACACCCCAGCGGAAAGGCCCACGGTGGCACCGGAATAATAATCAAAGCAAGTATTAAGCACTACGAACTCTCATCATTCCAGAAAGACTACCTCCAAGCAACAAACGTAGCAATAGAAGACTGTCATGGCTCAATCACCACCTCAGCAGTATACTGCCCTCCCAGACACTCCATCGCCAAAGAAGACTTTGATAACTTCCTGGACACCCTGGGCAACAGATTCATAGTTGGAGGAGACTATAACGCCAAGCACATCCAATGGGGCAGCAGACTGGTTACAGCAAGAGGCAAAAACCTCTTAAACAGCATAACAAACAACAACCTCAACTACCTCACCACATACGAACCCACATACTGGCCCACTGACACCAACAAAATACCCGACCTTCTCGACTTCTTCATAACTAAAAATATCCCATCAAGACACGTCCAGATCAACTCCTCGGCTGATCTCTCCTCTGATCATTCTCCCGTGATAGCAACAGTCAGTTCAACAATCATCGAGAATACACCTAATGGCTCCATTCACAACCAACACACCAACTGGCAGCTCTTCAGAGAAGTCTTTACACACTCAACCTCAGCCTTCACCCCACTAAAAACAAAGGAAGATATCGAAGCAGCCACGGAATACTTAAACACGAGCATAATAAACGCAATCCGCCTCTCCACACCGACAAAGCCATCTAACAGCAAACAAGAATATCCCCATTACATACTAAAAAAAATAGCAGAAAAACGAAGACTAAGAAGAGTATGGCAGACCCATAGAACACCGGAGGACAAACGCAAACTTAACAACGCAACTAGAAAGCTATCCAGAACCCTAAGAAACTATAAAAACGACTGTTTCCATAAATACCTCGCCAGCTTATCCCCCACAGCCGACGCCAACTACTCACTATGGAAGGCCTCCAGGAAACTCACACGCCCCCCACAAATAATCCCACCTATCCGCCGTCCGCAAGGTGGATGGGTGCGAAGCCCTATAGAAAAAGCCGACCTGTTTGCAAAACACTTGTCAAAAGTATTCAAACCCCATTCCCCCCAAACCGCCGCGGACGTTATTGAATACCTGCACACCCCCTTCCAAATGTCCCCTCCTATCGAACCCTTCTCCTCTGCTGAGACTATAGAAACAATCAGTCGCCTAAACCCCAAGAAAGCAGCAGGACACGACCTAATAGGCAATAGAGCAATCAAGGAACTTCCCACAAAAGGGATAGCACTCATCACATCGATTTTTAATGCTATCCTTCGCCTGGAACACTATCCTAAGGCTTGGAAAATCTCATTGATTACCCTCATCCCCAAACCCGGTAAACCGATATACGAAACCTGCTCCTATCGCCCAGTCAGTCTTTTACCTACCCTGTCCAAACTATTCGAGAAGATGCTCACGAACCGACTCCTACCAATCCTAGAGAACTTGAAAACACTCCCAGATCACCAATTCGGCTTCCGAAAACATCATTCTACAGTAGAGCAAATCCACCGCCTAACTCATACGATCAGCCAAACACTCGAAAAGAAAAAATATTGCTCAGCGGTCTTCCTAGACATCCAACAGGCATTCGATAAAGTATGGCATGAAGGGCTACTATACAAACTTAAAAAGATCCTACCCCACCCCTACTACTCCATCCTAAAATCTTACCTAACCAATAGGCAATTCATGGTTAAAT
The DNA here is from genome assembly GCF_011952255.1 of Bombus vosnesenskii. NCBI lineage: Eukaryota > Metazoa > Arthropoda > Insecta > Hymenoptera > Apidae > Bombus > Bombus vosnesenskii. Next base: position 1,557,299 of record NW_022882987.1, read on the forward strand.
ACCTAGACGCCACTTCCGCAACATTCCCAATAGAAGCCGGCATACCCCAAGGTAGTGTCCTCTGCCGACCTACCTACTGATATACAATAGCGACATCTATTAGCTTCCCACGCTGACCCGGTAATAGCCTCATCCACTCTCCAGCGAAGTCTCGACTCCATGGAAAAGTGGTTTCACAAATGGGGCTTCAAAGTCAACGAAAAGAAATCCACACATGTAACCTTCACGCTCCGAAAACAAACCTGCCCCCAGGTCACCATCAACAATGCAACAGTTCCTAGCAGGGACACAGTCCGATACCTGGGCATGACCCTGGACAGGAGACTAACGTGGAAGACACACATCTCAGATAAAAGGAAGCAACTAAAGGACAAACTAAAAAAACTCTATTGGCTCACGGGCCGACGCTCCAAACTAAATATACAGAATAAAATTACCCTCTACAAGACCGTAATAAAACCTGTCTGGACCTACGGAATCCAACTATGGGGAACAGCAAGCAACTCCAACATTGAAATACTCCAACGCTTTCAATCGAAAACGCTAAGATCCCTAATTGACGCACCTTGGTATGTAACCAATGAAACAATACACCGCGACCTCAAGATACCCACCGTCAAAGAGGAAATAGCAAAATATAGCGACAGATACAGCAAAAGAATCAACAAACACCGAAACCCCCTAATCACTGGACTACTCGATACGACGGACCAGACTCGCAGGCTGAAGAGGCACTACCCGCTAGACCTAAACGTCAGATTCATTTAATTATCCAAATTAAGCATATGCACTTACTTATAATACTTATAAATTATACCTATCTATAATAAGTATTAACTTATTGTAAATAAACAGCCATGTCACTGCGCCACGCCAGAAAAATTACTGAAAATTCTCAACGCGAGAATTGATTGTAATTTCAACAAATAAATAAAAAAAAAAAAAAGTTTATGTCCGGGTTTCGGAAACGTCCTTAAGTTTATTAGGCGCTCTTAAAAATCACGGAGAAAGCGAGTAGTCACCCAATGGGAAAAACGAACATATGTCTACCGAAAAAGGCTGATTTTCCCCACGAACGAAGTCACCCCCCGATCCGCGTTGGTGGGAGACTTCCTCATATCCTTTTTCATTAGCATGGGTCATAACCGATCGGCATCGTGGATCGCTACCCTCACTTCCTTGACGAAAAGTGTGAACAACGAATCCGCGTTTTTTGTTCAAAGGGCACACCCACACCAAGCTTTCTTTCGGAAAAAGATAAGAGCGAATCGGTCAGTCTATCAACTCAAGTCAATCAGTCTCGATCAAGCATCTTATCAAGCAGTCAACAAGTCGAATACAGTCAGTTGACAAAATACATGTAATATCGTGATATAATGTGTTTACAAAGAGTGGACAATAGAGATGTTAATCAGACAGAAAAAGATGATTGTTGTTCAACCCGAACTATTCACGCCAAACGCACAGAAAACAGCGCAAACCAGACTCTCTCGGCAACGCCACTCGCAACCTCTGTCTCCGCTCAACTCGCACACGGCTCCTCGGCTCGCACTCTGCTTTTCTAATCACACTCTGTTTTTCGACTGACTCATCGTTCCTTTGTCTTTTTCTTAGCCCCACCACGCACGTGCTCCGCAACCGCTCGTAGTCAAAGTCACGTAGGCCTTTTTTTGCGTAACCTATTCGACCGAAAGACCGACGATACATTGTTGGGCCTGTCGGTGCTTCGACTTTCTGGCGACATTGTTTATAGTTCGCCCGATATTTCTTAGGCCTTTCGTCCACGATACTACATACATTATCATACGCGACAACACGAATAGATTCTCAGGTCGTACTCATTCATAGTCATCTTATATTAAACATTTATTTTGTATTACATCGAAGTTGTTGGATCGTGCAAATATATATAACCTGTTAATAGCAGCGTTATCTTCAATTTAACTATCCTTATTATCTCACAAGAAATAAGGGATCGAACGATTCGTGGCGTCGATTAGTTAATCGTAATGGGAATTTACGACTCCCGTTGGCGCGCTTCTTCGAGATCGCGTCTCCCCGCGAACGTGCGAAAACAGTAACAAAAACTTGATATAATTGAAATCAAAAAATGGATAATTTTCCGTTTCTAAAATGACATAAGATACGTAGTACACACAAGATAAATCCATCCCAGACATCATTTTAACGTGCCAAATTGCCGACGCACGGAAGTCGCCGAGTCTAGTTCATTTCTCATTGCCGCGGATATATCAATGTCAAGCTTTTATATGGTGCAAAAAAAGTGTGGTTGATTCCGGTAAATGCACTCTCAGTTCCCTCTTTTTCCGATGAAGGGAAAAACGAAGATACACGACGAAAAATTTATGCGGGCGACAAGAGACCCAAGCACGTCACCGACATGCAAATGAGCTTTTTCGCTTAGGCCCGTTCCATATACTTATTTTTTCAGACACGTCAATTTGTCATCTCGCATTTTCGCTTCCAATTATTTTTGTGTCACATTGTCTCTTTTGAACCGCGAACGTCGATTTACAATTGGAGAACTGCTGTACTATACGCTATCAATAAAATATCATGAAGTGAAGAAAGAGAATTATATTTTTCTATACTGTCTAGTATCTGCTATATGACTGGCAAAATTTTGCCATGAATGGACCCATATGTCAGAACCATATCGTGGTATCCTTTATTAAAAAGATGTTTATATAACTATGAAATCTCCCCTCTAGGTTTGCTATAGTTATTATATAAATATATCAATATTTTTCTTATATATATATATATATATATATATATATATATATATATATATATTGACTTCAATAATATAATAATTCAATCATAATTGACTAAGTAACGACTTCAAAGTTATTTACAAAAGTTTTGAATACTCCATAGCAAGGAAGATATATCGTAGCTATCAGTTTGATATTGCGATACCAATTGTTCGCTATACTAAAAGGTCATGCCAGGAGAAAATTGCTACGAATGATGACTCGCCCTGTACTTTGATCCTATCCCTACATTGTTATATATTTTATCCCTCAATTTTCCACGAGATGAACGAATATTGAGACTACAAAATAGTTTAGAGAGGGATCTATGTTCCAATAAAGAAGAACGTTGACAATGGCTATGTTAATAAAAGAAGGGTCTCCAAGGGATGTATTCTGTATAAGATCATAATCACATACCCTGTTGATATATTTAAAGTTGTGATTGCTTCTGTAGTAAGTTAGAAACATAATCGTTGACAATAACTTGATCAAATTCATTTACAATATTATCTAATAGAATTCTGACACTCCTTACTACTTACTACTATGATAAATACATTCGGCCGAAGCCTGAAGTAAATAGATGTAGTTCACTTAGTCAGCTAGTGAGCTAAAACTAGCTTTTTATTAATATATTTTTTATATTATATATTTTTATATTATATATTATTCTTCTAAATTATTTTTAGGCACATCCGATAGGCACATCTATCAGATCATCATGTTTATAATCTCCAAAGCTTAAAATCGAAATAATTTAAATATGAAAATATGAAAATCTTTTAATTCAACTATCTAAACTACTTGGAAGCATAAAAATGAATAATTTGAATTCTAAAATATTGAAACATTCGAATTCATCCATTACTAGGTCACTATCTCTAAGTCAGTTTCAATTACAATTTGAGTTTCCAAAGCGTTCGAGTATCGCGATGCTCGAATACAACGCCACGGTTTAAAATTGAATTGTTATATCAACGTTTGTCGAATTCGATGCAAACAAAATAATGGCAGATATTATTAGTTCTCAAGTTTTACCAGAAGCAATTTCAGTTATTGTCGCGTCGTATCGTCACGTTTCTCGTCGTCGTTTCAGTCTATTTGTTGCAATGATAAAAAGCGAAGCTAGCATGTTCTTCAAGTCGTGCCACTCGTCAGTCCTTACTCGAACTCTTCGCCTCCCTTTTCGTGATCCTTTACGGAAGAGACATCTCTTTGCAATCATTTATTTGCCACTTTTCTTATATCGTCTCCCAGTAGAATGTTTCTTTTCCTTCGATAGCAACTGCATTATTCGTTGCAGATCTTATTAAATTTTTGACTTAACAGTATGTTGAATGGCAACGATGTCTCGACTCTCTTTCACATTGAACCCTTACGATTCGTTTCTTCAAGCTTCACCTTTTCTGATCGAAAAGCACGTTGTCCTTGTCGATGGACGATATGAATTCGCGAACGTGAATTTTTAAATTGGACGTGAAATGTCTAGCATAATGTACGACAATGAAGAACTGTGAATATGTAGCAAATATTGCATACAATTGAAATAAATTGTTTTGATCATTGAATTGTATCTTTTGGTTCAATTACTCGCAGATTAGTTACTTCATAACTGGCATGATCACTTATTTAAAAAATTATTTCACTTATAAAATATCAATATATGTATAATGTATCTCTGTTGTATAGCGTACTACGTTAGTTTTATGGTGTAAATACTATTATTTATAACCATACAAAAAAACCATTTTATGCAAAAATCATCTCATGCTATCGTTTATATATATAGTTGAACATATATTTGTAGTAAAAATCGATAAAATTTACCAAAAGTTTCTGTATTTCTATCAATTAATCGGTTATCGATTTCCCTAAAGTTAGACTTCTCCGTTAACCAGCCAATATTGAACTTTAATCAGCACTTTATGCGAATCACCAAGACCAGTATATAAAATTATTTTTTACCTCTCACGTAAAAGGAATAAAAAAGAAGAAAATGAAAAAATGTATCGTATAACTTTTTCTATTAACAAAAAAAATAGAGAAAAATAAGGAAAGGAGAATTCACGTAACCCTTTCATACTCCGTTCCATAAAGTATTCGAAGCTATCGCGTTCAAGGCGAATTTCTACGCACGATCGAAGAAGAGTGCAATTTTCTTGACAAACAGGCAATACCTTTAACGATCGACGAAACGTACGGTAATTTTCTTGCTATTTCACCTTGTAGCAGCCCCGTGTGGCGTTCATTATTAGCGATATAGCGAGAACGTTCGTTATCCGCCCGTTCCTGCAAACAAGATCACTCGTCTGGGGTGGTATCTGCATGCAAATAGTCTAACAATCGAGCTCAAAGCATTGTTTTGTACGAATGTCTTCGATTAACATGCTCCCTGTGGAGATCAGCGGACAATTTTCCTGGAAAAGTGTCCGTAGAGGACAAGACGAGTCAGCGTTGTTTTCTGAGAGCAACAGTTACAACTTTTGACCCATGAATTGGGGTCACATACAAATATTTCATCTTTCTAAATATAATACTGTATTACAAATTGCATATTAAACTTGACTATCCACATTTCTAACAGATCAGGCACTTGTCTATTTATATTTATAACAATTCTGAATTATAATAAAGTCAAATTAACATTTTGAACTTTCCGATTTTTTAACTTATTACATATTTTTTTAATGGAATTTAAATCAGACTATCATGGAAGATAATGATTGGTAGTTTATTTTCATCTTGTAAATAACTTCTACACATTTTATTGCGTGTTTCGTATCGTTATTTTAAATAAATAAAAAATTCTGATTTAATTATTTTTCTAATAATCTATGCTAATCTGTCTAATATGATGTAACCTTACATAATTTTTGCTATCACATAGAAATCGCTTGTTCCCCACAATTCTACTGGAAAAGTGAAAAACTTCGGAAGTTTTATGTGGTTTTAAGTTCAATGGGCAAAGGCTGTGGAATTTTTTAAGATGTGGAATGCCATTAACTAAAATGTAATTAATAAGTTCGCCGATTTGAGAAACTTTGATGGTTATTGTTTTCTTCTATGAGATACGATTTGTAATTTGAAAAGGAAATAATTATACACCATGGATTCCGGAAAACGTAGTTTTAACTGGAACAATGGGAGAATGAAGGTTAAAACTGGTAGAAAATTCATTACGTAGGATGCGTGGGATGAAAGAAAATTACTGCAACATCAAGTGTGAAACTCGAACGAAAACCCCATTCAGTATAAACATTTACACCATCGTTTGTGTTCTACACACATTTCTGAAGTTGAAATCGCATTTTGCATACCATTCTGCATCTGTTTTTTATTTTTTCAAAGTTCTGTTTGAATTTTTGCTTTCAAAATAATTGCATGAATTTAACACTCAGTGGCTCATGAAAGTACATATTTGAACTTGTAGAGATCTTTCATAAGATTGATATGTTATGTGTGTTATAAGAAACATATTGAAATTTCATTAGTTTTGAAATGAGGCACAGTTGTCATAACTATATTGATACAATTTGAAACTAATCTGAAAATGTATATGCTCAAAGATAATGAAATAAACTTAAAAAATCATTCAGAAATTAAATTTATAATTCATGTTTTTATTATTTTATATGTATGTATGATATATGCGTGGTGCATGAAAACTCTATTTATTCTATATTGTAACAAAAATCTTATAAATAATACAATTATTTTAGCATTTGTGTTATTAAATTTCCTATTATATTCGTTATTCTTTGATTTTATGCATTTCATAAATGAGATTCATATTTTTACAAACTTGACTGAATTTCCTAACTAATTCTATTAAGCCTTTTTAATCCTGATCAATTAATTTTTCCTTTGACAATATAGATTAATTATGATTTATATGAGACCAATGGTTCTGTAAGTCATTGTATATGCAATCCAAATGCTAAAAAGCGGAATTCGAAATTTTATTAATCTTCTTTTAACGTTTTATTTAATTCCCGGTTGAAAACAAGAATAGGGCTGTTTCGAGAAAAATTTACACAAATCACTACCAGGAAAAAGTTGTTCCATTTTATCGAATTTTCAGTAGAAGTGAATTTCTCGTCCTTTGTTTTTCCAGAAATTTCTGACAGCATACGTTTTCGAATACAGAAGCGACAAGTGTAAATTTCACTTGTACAGTATTCACTTGGCAAGTATCCTGATTTCAAGTTCTCCTTGTTTTTCGATAATATAAATTTCTCGTATATAAAATAATTATTGCTATACACAGGGTCCTTCTGTTTTCGCCAGGTCATAACTTTGGCTCGTAAACATCTTTCTGTAAGACGTGTAACCGCAATAAAACTACGAAACATGCGAACGTAAAATCATTGCGCGACTTATCCAGTTACCGTGGATGTCCTTGAGAACCTCGATTTTAATTGTTCAATTTAATTTTAATTTTATTTAAATTGCTACAGAAAGTGTCTATATATAATCATAAATATACTTCATAAATATAAATAAATATATAAATATTTATATATATACACAAATAAATAAAAATATGATAAATAACAATTTATCGGGAAATAAGGACTGTGAGAATACTTCTTTAGCCTCTGTAAAAACTTCCGCGTTGTAATATTGTTCCAATATTATCAAACAGGAGAAAATTTTTGAAAAGGGTTAGTATTATTTTAATATCGTTAAACAAGGAAATATTGCATTGGCACGTGCTTGACGCTCGATAAAATGTGCGTTTTCACGGTTTTTTCACCTTTAACCTAGATCTGAAGTCACTCCTATATATTTTTTCTTCATTTCTGCGCGTCTTGAATAGCACACTAGCACACGACATTCTATTTGACGATCCAGTAAACATTTAACTCTTCAGATACATACTAAGGAAATGCAACTTAAAATAATATAAAAATTCACAGAAATATCAGTAATTTCTGTGACGTGATTTTGATTTCAAGATCTAAGTAAGGAACGCAGAAAATAAGAAATTTTCGAGAGAAATAATACGTCTATATGCAACAAATAATTGCATGAACAATGACGAAGGTCATAACTTGCTCATAAAATTAGACCGTAGTAATATTAATAACTCGATTATACGTGTACTAGTCCAGGAAACTATGTCGAGTAGCAAATTCCTTTTAATCGACATATTCTCTTGAAGGGTGTAAAGGGTGTCTTTATCATCCCTTCCGGTCGGTAAAGAATCTCCTGAATTATCCATAGTAGCTGAAAGAGTTGCTTTTCCAACACCAATCCAATGGTGAAATCGTGTCTGATCAGTGACCGACTCATACTATTGAAAAATTAAATCTTTATCAATAAACAGTATCTTTTAATTAATAATTTTTAGTTTTCATTAAAGTAACTTTTTAGTAAGTTTTTGTAATGATTATCTGTAAGATATTAGCATTATTAATTAATACGAACAAGCTGTATTTGATTATATACGGATTAAATATGGATATTAATAAGGAATTCTTAAGTGATTTCTTTCTAAAGATTTGGAAAATCTGCGTTATCATTAGATTACGGATGTATAAGAAAAATGCTTTTAGAAATACAATTAAAAAAATAGAATTTAAGCAGGAATATGTTTCACTCACTCAATATTAGACTAAAATTACTATAGTAAAGTTCAGCCCTTTCAATTTCTTTTCATAAAACATTTCTAAAACATAGTTTAACTGATAATTTGCAATGCAACCTCATAAGTAATTGACTTTTAACAGGAAACTTAGACACAATCGAAAAATGTAATTTTGATATAAACTACAACTATACTTAATCGGTAATGTTACATATGATACGAAAAATAAGAGTTGCAGATGACGCCTAACTCGCTAGACACGAAAAAGTATTGCGTATCATGTTTATTCTGTACCTCCTCTGTTCTGATATCAACTCTGCTTTATCAATCTCCACACCAAACCTCTTTGCCTGACTCCTGATCGATTCGTTCTACTGCAACACCGCTCTTACCGATAGCCAAACTTGTTGTAGCAGCACTGGTTACGTTTCCATGGAGCTTACCGTCGCTCATAGATTTGATCAATACTTCCCTTAATCGTGTGCCGAGCATCGTCCAAGTCGTGCTGGCCTTCGTGTATCGTGTACGCGTCCCGACGTTTTCCTCTTCGAATCTTTCAGTCCGTGACATGTCGTCGAAGGATCGATAGCGTTGCATGTATAAAAAAAGAATATGTTGCTACTTATTCTCCTGAACCTGCAAAAAGCATGAACGACGCGCGATCTGTGTTCGTGCAATCGAACGTGTAGAAAGAAACGTGACGACAAATCGTTGGGAGGTGTGCCGGATTTCGCGGTTCTTCTTGACAGACTGTGAAGATGAAGAGGCAGAATGTGAGGACTTTGTCGTTGGTAGTGTGTACGTTTACTTATTTGCTGATTGGCGCGGCGGTTTTCGACGCGTTGGAGTCGAACACGGAGAGGAAGCGCTGGGAGTTTTTATCGGGTGAGACTTGTCTCGTTGTCTTCAAGTGTAAATATGCGAATTTGTTGTTGGTAGAACATTGATATGAAAATAAATGCTATATGGAAAGTTGATGATGAAAGTTAAGGGTGAAAATGTATATAGAGGAAGGATGGAGGCAGAATATATAGAATTTGAAAATTCTATTGGATAAACTTTGCTTATTTTCACGTGTAAATATTTGAGTACGCGATTGGTAGATATATCTGTGGAAGACAGAATGTGTGTTATATATGGATCGTTCGTGATGTGAATTGATAGTGAATGTATGGAGAAAGAGGTAGAATATATAAAATTGAAAGTTTCTATTGGACGAGTTTTGTTTCGCTGTTCACGTATGTGAATGTGAGAAATGCTTAGAGTAAGAGATTGGTAGGAAATGAATAGGCAAATGAACAATATATAGAACACTGATGGCGAGCGATAAGGCCGGTAGTATATATAGAGGGGTAGTATAAATACACACGCACATATCAGCTGCGTCGGGGTTGATATTTTCACGTGTCGATGTTTAAGCGTGGGATTAAGGTAATCGTATAACGTTGAGGGTTGAAAATAGAGAGATAGGATGCACAGTATAATATTCAGCGCTGATATTTTCATAGATGAATATTTATATAATAATTAGTAGCATTTTCCGCTTGTGAATATTTAAGTATGTGATTAAATATTATGTTAAGAGTTAGGGATGAAAAATAGCAAGGAAGGGTAAATTTGGGGTAGCTATTCTCATACCTGCAAATTTTAATTCTCAATTAACAGAAAAATATGTAGCCAAGAATAGTAGAATATATACATTAATAATAATAATAATAATAATACTATCGAAAATTGTGGTTATGTTAATGATTTTAGAGGTTCGTCGAAACATGATCAAGAAGTACAACATCACGCAGGAAGATTACATAATGTTGGAAATTGTTATAATAGAAAATAAGCCACACAAAGCAGGCCCTCAATGGAAATTCGCTGGTGCCTTTTATTTCGCGACTCTTGTGCTTGCTATGATAGGTGAGTGATACCCTCAAGCGTGTTTGCTACGTGTTTAGAATGTTTATTTTGTGCAGTAGAAGTTAAATATGTATCGTAGATAATCGATATCAAGTTACAACCTTGGAATCTTTAATGTGTATGTATTTATAAAATACATAATAAATTCCTATATTCTATATGACACATAATAATCCTAAGTTTTTAGTTGATAGAGCATTATTCTATTCTATATTTATTATTATTCTATATTTGTATTACTCTAGATAAATTAATTTGACATATTCTGCATTATTTATATCAGAAACTTTCATATTAAGAGTTTTTATATTTGTCGAAGATGAAAGGACATCGAAGCCTCCCCTTTGGAACTTCGGGATAACCCCCCCCCCCCCATAACACTGTAATCTAGAGTCCACTATAGCTGTAATTAAACAATCGTAGTTATTCAATCCGATTGTAATTATTCGAGATTAGTGACAGTGAACTTTGGCTCGAGGCGGCAGTCTGTCGTAGTCCAACGTAGCCGCGGTTGTCACGTAAACTTAGGAGTTAGTTGACGAAAATAAAAAAATAGCTGAGTCGTAACACAACTATCGTCTTTAGTTCACAGCACAGGTTTACACAGATCGGAGAGATGTTCACTGTTCGGTAGTTTTGTCTATTTTTCCTCAGGTGTTCTCGTCTCATTACGGAGGAAAGCTCGGTGTGGATGCGCCCTTTTTAATTAACAACGCGGATTCGCTGTCCACACCTTCCGTTAGGAAAAGTGAGGGTAACGATTCACGATGCCAACTGATTATGAGTCATGTTAATAAATGAAGATAGGAGGAGAAAGCCTCCTACCAACGCGGCTAGTAGGTAATATTGTTTATGGCAAAAACCAGCTTTTTCGTTAGTCGAGTATTGGGTTTTTCCCATTAAGTAACTACCTGCTTTCCACGTAATTAGTAAGGACGTGTAACAACCTAAGGGTTGTTTCAAGGACCATCCATAAACAGATAATAGAAATAATAAACTTAAAAAGTTTAGGTTTATGGTGGGTCCCTGGGGTAATTGAGGGTTCGGAAAATTTCTTTTTTAAAACCAATAGTACATTAAAGTATGACATTCGAAGAATATTGTATAAAATTTTCACGGAGAAATATTAAAAAATACGGCAATGGCAGCAATTATTCGGACGTGTCTCGGAAAAAAGTATAATTGCGGTACCCCTCAGAACTTGGTGCTGTATCATCAGAAACCAAAAAGTTAAAGTTTATTCGTTAAGTAGCAGTTTTCCCCAGGTAACGCTGCGAAGATTTTTTCAAAATTTCAATTTCTCACTTTTTTGGAACACTTTGAAGGGAAAAACGCGATTTTGTGCGAAAATTTGCGGCTAATTTGTTATTTTAAAATAAAAATAATTAACAAATTTGAAAAAACTCTACAGTGTTACCTCGCAAATTATATACAGAAATAGTTTCTAAAATTTCAAAAGGATCGGTGCAGTAGTTCTGAAGTAATTGGGGGCACCGACTTTGAAAACGTGAGTTGTGGGGAAAACGCTTTAAAGTTTCGAACACTAAAAAATCTGGTATAAAACGTTCATAAGTGAATTTTATCGATTTACCTCTTCACTAGCGTGGCAATTGTTGAAAAGACTAATAAAAAATCAATTATCCTATAATATTTTTCACGATCCTTCGTAACTTGATCTTTAACAGTCACTTTTATTTTTTTAGCTGACGCACTATTTGTTGAAGTGCCGTGAAGTTCGTATTTACGTTTATGCGGAGGTACAATTTTTCTAGGTCTCGAACCAGTTGATTGTCTATCAGAACTAGTAACTTTTTTAGGCATTTTAGTAAGAATTTAACACAAAACTTAATGAAAATGGAATATTTACTCTTACACTAAATTTTTTACTCTACACTGACAAAATATACAGTACAGGTATAAGGAGGTTTGTACTTAAGTCGTTAAGTACTATAAATAGATCTGGGGGTAAGATTAGGTATTATATAGAGAAAAAAAACATCTGCGAAGTAACAATAGCACGCTCGGGTCGGGTAGGTAATATCATCCGACATGTATAAAAATACTCCTAACTTCGTCAATTTTGCTCCAATCAACTTGAAATTTTGACACAATATTCTTAAGATGTTATGCATTCAATTAAAAAATAAAAAAAAATGCAAAAAGAAAATTTTAAAACCTTACCTTAAAAGAAATATTTGTGGCGGCACGCGACAATAAACATCCCAACGGTTTCTGTCCCGTGGCTCGCCACACGCAGACCCTATTCTTCGAGTAAGATAATTGCCAGATGTCGATGCGTCTCCGCAGTACATGTTCAGCTAGCCTGAGGGCCCGTTATAAATCTTAAGATTTAGTTGACTAAAGTTCTTCAAACAGACAAACAGTCTTTGTCCCAACTACGGGAAGGTAGGGGGGACCTATCTTTTTCAACGAACGGCGTCTCCCACTAGCAACTTTCCCTCGAGGGCGGCTAGCATCTTTTTCTAACCACCGATATGGAGATTGATCAATTAGCAGCAACGCCAATTTCCCTTTCTCTCTGAACGAAGACGAATTGGATGGTCTCGTGTCCTTAGACACACCCCATCATAGTTTTCCTCTGTGGCATCATCGGGACGGAAACTCACTCTCTCGCTTGCGACCTCATCGACGAAAAGGTTAACACCTTACGGTCAGTGAATATCACCAAAGAATCCGACTTAGAGTATGTACACCTACCATTCCATTGACCGCGTATTCGTTAGCGAACCTAAGACCATTGTCACTAGTGTCGCGAGTGTGTGACCGCCGTGAGTTTGCGTCAACTTTGTAACCTCTTTGTTTGTGTCAATAAAAGTCACTTCCGTGGTGTAAGAAGATGGATAGCTTCAGTGAAGAATCATTACCTATCCCAAGCCCTCACCGTGATAGCGACTCGAGCCCGGACTCGGATCGTGACTCGACATCAGAAGTGGGATCCGAACATATGTTGTCGATGCGGGATCATATGTGCGTGAACTAATCCGGTCGCTAACAAAGAAGAACAAGGGACACAGGATAACAAGGATATCGTTACCGCGTTTTAACCCCGAAGCCGCGGACGCAGATCCAGCCGCCTGGTGCTCAGTCGTTAGTCTGCTTATGAAAGACAACCCTCTGAAAAACAGCGCGCTATATTCTGCTTTGAACCGTGCCCTAGAAGGCCCGGCAGCGTATTGGCTTATGCAAATAATGGATAGCGAAGAGGTCACATGGCCAGCTTTTAAGGAACAATTCATCGCGCACTTCGCTGGCCAAGAAACAGCAGCCTCGTCGCTAATCAAGGTATCCAAGGAACTACAGCGGGAGAACGAAACATCAGGAGCATACGGAAACCGTCTTGTTTCCCTCCTGTATTCGAAGTGGCGAAATTCAACAATGGAGGAAGTAGTCACCGCCACCGTTCTCTATCTAATGGGCTCGCGCGATCGACGCTTTGAACGACTAGCACTCACGCGTGATATTAAGTCGGTGAAACAATTTCGAAGAGAGATGCAGCCTTTCCTCTACGAGGAGAGGCGGACGTCTACGTCACGGAGGCCATCATCGGGCTCCGGAAATAAACGAAGCAGGTCATCCGCCCCCCGAAACAAGTGCCGCCACTGCAATAGTTACGGACATACGATATCTAAATGCCGCAAGAGGATGTAACGTCAATTCATATTAGAGGCAGGATGTGTGCAGGTTTTCACCGCGTACCCTCAATTACCCCAGGAACCCACCATAAACCTAAACTTTTTAAGTTTATTTCTGTTATCTGTTTATGGATGGTCCTTGAAACAGCCCTTAGGTTGTTACACGTCCTTACTAATTACGGGGAAAGCAGGTAGTTACTTAATGGGAAAAACCCAATACTCGACTAACGAAAAAGCTGTTTTTTACCATAAACAATATTACCTACTAGCCGCGTTGGTAGGAGGCTTTCTCCTCCTATCTTCATTTATTAACATAACCAATTGGCATCGTGGATCGTTATCCTCACTTTTCCTAACGGAAGGTGCGAACAGCGAATCCGCGTCGTTAATTAAGAAGGACGCACCCACACCGAGCTTTCCTCCGTAATGAGACGAGAACACCTGGGAAGAAATAGACAAAAACCATCGAACAGTGAACATCTCTCCGATCGGTGTAAACTTGTGCTGTGCTAGAAAATAAAGACAATAGTTGTGTCACGACTCAGCTATTTTATTTTCATCAACCCACCCCTAAGTTTACGTGACAAGGATGAAGTTGGAACCGAGGAAGGACTCCCAACGCCTGGAGGAAAGCCGACCGGCCGCATGGCCAAAAGCATCGTGCTTTAAATGCCATAAGAAGGGACACCGCGCCTCATTGCCCGTTGCAGCTATTTCCTTTTTTTAAAGAGACTTATAGAATTACTCCATGCCTTTGTTAGACAAAGCGTTCATCCCTTGACCGCGGCTACGTTGGGCGACAGACTGTCGCCTCGAGCCAAAGCTCACTGTCACTAATCTCGAACAATTACAATCGGATTGAATAACTACGATTGTTTAATTACAGCTATAGTGGACTCTAGATTACAGTGTTGGGGGGGGGGGTTATCCCGAAGTTCCAAAGGGGAGGCTTCGATGTCCTTTCATCTCCGACATATTTATATTCTTAATCATCATAAGATTTTATTTTAATTTATTCTATAAAATTTCAAGGGTACGGACACTCAACGCCAGTCACCATAGGAGGAAAAGCATTCTGCATGGCATACGCCATGGTAGGCATTCCTCTCGGTCTGATAATGTTCCAGAGTATCGGTGAACGTCTGAACAAGTTCGCCTCTGTAGTCATTAAACGAGCAAAGACGTATTTAAGATGCCAGAAAACAGAAGCAACTGAGATTAATCTAATGCTCGCGACTGGTTTACTTTCGAGCATAATTATCACGACTGGAGCTGCTGTGTTCTCGCGTTACGAGGGATGGAGCTACTTCGACAGCTTCTACTACTGTTTTGTCACGCTGACTACCATCGGTTTTGGTGATTACGTCGCCTTACAGGTAAATTCGTCTAACGATAAATTCAATATTTCATCGAAATCTTATCAAACCTTTGTCAATTCGTATTAATAACCCTGATATTTTATCGAAGTTTCATAAGAAGTTAGAATTTGTTAATTTTTAACAAGAACTTTTTTGTTGCTTGAATTTTATTGCTTCGTTATTATTAGTTTCTCAATTCATTTTTGTTGATAGGAGAATATTTCTTCTTCAATTCGCTTTATCTTAATATTTAAATTTAGCAAAAGACTTTTGTAATATTTGTTTGTGATAAAAACGTTGCAGAATGATCACGCACTTTCCAATAAACCTGGATACGTGGCCTTAAGCTTAGTCTTTATACTATTCGGCCTGGCCGTCGTCGCTGCCAGCATAAACTTACTCGTCCTCCGCTTTATGACGATGTAAGTACATATTCCCTCACCCCAAAGCGTGCACATATATCTCACTTGTCCCCTTTTACTTATCGCCATTCTGTCTTCTCAGGCCACGCAGTAAATGTAGGTCACGTCCAAGATATTACTCTTCAAAAATTTATGTGATATCTTTGAGCACATTTCCACTTATTTCACTTCTTCAATGATCAAAAAGTAAAGAGGGTTTCTTTTAATAAAATTTCAATTATTCACAGCCAAATTTTTTTTATTAAAAACTTCCAAAGATTGAAAAGAATTCTCCAGTTATATTTATAACATTACACTTAATAAGAGAGTTCTATCCCTAGATATCAAAGAAATATCAAAGTATTGCTACCGATTGTATGTTCTCAAGTCGTATGACTTGAAATTTTGAATCTTGAATTTTGAAGCCCTGAAAAATTCTGAAATTTCTAATCTTTCTTAATTGTTAAATAGGAACACGGGTGACGCTCGCCGCGACGAAGAGCTTCAACCAGCTTCTCATCACGTGTTAACACTAGACGGTGAGGTGGTCGCTGTAAATGGAAAACTATTAGCTGGCCACGTGCCCATAGTTCACGACACGGATGACTGCGTGAGCGTGTGCTCGTGCACGTGTCTAGGACCACCGAATTCTGAGCTTCTGGACCAAGGTTACCAAGGCTACAGGCCTCCTTCAATCTCGAGCCTTCGCGTGAAACGTGCATCCGTCTGATGGAAGGAGTTCCGTCGTCGCAGTTTACGTCGTCGATTATCGAGAGCTGACAGCAGAGAACTACTTGGTATCGACGTGTAAAAGATCGACTCGAAAATTAATATAACCAAATGGATTTAAAAATCCGCGAAGGAAACAATGACATTGGAAATAATTTCATTGGTATAGTTCACAATGGAGATTTTCAAGTTGATTCAAATTGGACCGATGTTCGAAATTGTGTTCTTATAAGATCTACCTTATAACGTTATAACGTTCAAGGACTCGTTATCGATTTTTGAAGACGTATTTTGAAGACAGCCAGTGGAGTTTGTTCTGTGGAGGTGACTTTAGAATTGAACTATTGAATTGTACTTGGCTCATGTTGTAACATTACGAATAGTCGTAAGAAGAAGGACGTTCAGAGAATGTTTGATCGTTTGTAGACGATTTTGTAACGGTTTGTAACGGTTTCGTACGTTTCATATCGTACCACGGACCATTTTCTCCCGGTGAATTCCGAGAGAATTTCAAATTCTCTAGAAAATTTAAGAATTCGAATTCGTATTCGGTGTTTATGCTGTGTCATATGTATTGAACGATTATTGAAATTATTGAAGATTGTAGATTAGTCATGAAGGTTGCATTGGTATTAGAAATTGTTGCTTAGAGGATTGCTTTGTTCCGAAGATAAGTTGGGTTTCTTCGAATAAATTTTCAAATTAAAATTTTTTATGATTTTCACTACCTATGTTGCATGTTAATAAAATCTTTTACATTTTACAAAAATCTGTTCTCAAAGTGTACGTATATGATTTACATAAATTATGACAGAAACATTTGCCTAGATTTTGATATCCTTCAAAAATGTTATACGGACAAAACGATCCTCGTAAAAGAGAAAATAATTTGTTTGATGAAAGTTGAAGAAGTAGAGATCGCCGTTTCGATCTCGGTTATTTGTATGTATACTGAATATATAAAACGTAAACAGAACAATATCCAGGCCTCGTTAGCATGATTGTTAAATACATATATACGACTCGATGTTTGTACTAATAAACGTAAAAGCTGGAGAATGTGAAAATTTCACGTAAATCGTCAATCGACGAAAAGAAAAAATCGATCCTAGGAAGTAGCTTAATTTTGTAGCTACGAAAATTGTGATTGTACAATTTTCGAGAATTGTAACTTGAACTTGAATAACAATTTTATCGTACTTGCGATGCGAAAGAAACATACATACATCTCAGCGTCGTATTTTTTAAACCTAAGATTAGAGAATATATCAACCGACAAACAGGAATAACCGGGAAGACTGATAGTTGAATTAACTGACTAGTTGTTATCTTTTTAACACAAATTTCTCTAGGCGCCTGTTTTAACCCTCCAAAAGTTAAAAAGTTAAGAATTGTAAAATATTCATGTAATTTTAGTATTTTTATAATTCATTTATTGTAGTATCTACGTTTGTCTGTTTAATTTTGTAATTATGTAGTATTTGTGTAAGCGATCGTGAATTTTGTAAAAGTATACGATAAATAGTCGCTTATTTGTTGTTGATTAAAAGCATTCATGTTTAGTTTAGTTTAAACGTGAAACGAAATTTTTGGAGACTAAAAAATGATATATTGTGAATATTTCAAGTAACTGCAGGGTGGTTTCTAAGTATCTTGTATTTTAGATGTTTAAGATATTACTAAAGATACTGAGATTTTAGAGGGAATTTTTAAACATTAATTTCGATCAGTCTCTATGGCCAACAGGAAAAATTTAGATTTTCGAAGATTTGAATATTTTGATAGTCTAGATATCTGTTTAGATGGTTTAAGTATCTAGAGATATAAAACATAAGACAAATAATTTTTCATTTTAAATATTACAAATATTTCATCGAAGCATGTTCTAACATTTTACAAGTGAAGCCAGATTATTCAACGCTACTTCGTAAATATTTAGTTTCAGAATATAGGGTCATAAATTTATCAAAATTTTCACAGCATGCACAAAGAATAGAAACATGGATAAAAGGACAACAGTTTACTTTTAATAATCATAATTATAATAATTAAATATATATACAATATAATTAATATATATATAATAAATTTGAAAATAGCATATTTTTCGTTTCAAACTAAAGTAAGCCAGAAACCAAATAAAACTTATTTCGATGAATTTGATTATTCTGGCTTCAGAGTAACTCACATACGTATAAAAATATTTGCCAGAAAAAATGATGCTCAAAAATGAAAGTGCATTAAACATAGCAAGCAAACTGACTGGAGGGTTAAAACGAATTCCAAAATATTTTATGTTTTATTGTTTCTTACATTCGAACTTACAGTTGCCGGTACCATACCATATCAATGCTTCTTTTCTTCCCAACGACGCGTTCTGTTTTCGTCAATTATCGATGATTGATCTGAGTGATCAACAGACGCACAAAAGCAGTTACGTATCGTTTAACAAAAATAGCGACAAAACCACGATCGATCCTCATAGGAACATCGCTGCACAGAGTAAACGATAATGTGCACTCATTTGTATACATGTACCTTAGTTCATAGGCGCTCGTCGTATTCTAAGACGGTATATGATTGGGTATATTTTTTATCGTCGAGAGTTTTTTAATAAACGACAGTTCATTATTTTCTTTCTCACGTTCATTTCTTCCCTGCCTGTTTTCACTTACATCGATTCAAAATTTGCAAACTTCGGATCGGGATTTGAAAATCGTGAAAACCCTTCAGGTTATGAATTTTGATCCACAATCGAGGAAAAGCTGGATTATGATAGAAATAAGTCAATATGGAAATTATTTTACGCTAAATTATATTCGCGGTGTACTCGAACTGTGTGAAAATAATCAAAATTAAAGTTTAAAGTTTACAGTTCATACTTCAGAGTTCGAAGTTTAAAGTTTGGGGTTAAAAGCTCAAGATTCAAGGGCGAAGTTCCAAATTTAGCGTTCAAAACTTCCGACTAGAAGTTCAAGATTTAATGTTACAATTCCAGATTTCAAATATCACATCTTAAGTTTCAAGTTTCAAATTGCTATATTACAACTAATTAGACAATTTGTAGCAAGAGAAAAGCATGGATTCCGGCGTGAAGCCCCATATCTGTGCCTTAAAAAATAGTGACAAATACTACATGTTTGGTTCAGATGAGGACATCACGTGTAAAAATATATGGATAAACATGTTCCAAATCAATGGGAAAACACCGAGGGCGAAAATATTTTTCGACAGTATAGCGCACGTGTGTGCCGAGAGAAGAAGGCATGCTTTGATACATTGGTGGATTATTCATCCTTGCAGTAATTGGAGGTACCTATGAAATTAAGGGCACAAACGAAAAAATAAAAAATATTTTTAAAAAACGGTTAAACAGATACAGCTTGCATTAAAGAAATTTTTTAGGTTTCTATGGGACTTGGTAATGACAGTGGTATATATGGTTGGCTTTCTGACGATCCCATTTTCCGTCAGTTTTATTGTCATGAGTCACGATAGAATTCGAATGGATAAATTCAATTTTTTAATCTACGCTTTCTGCTGGATGGATATAGTATGCAATTGCTTCACTGGATATTACGACAAGAAACTCATGCAGGTGGAATTGGCTCCCTTCAAGATATTCATGTACTTTCTTTACATATATCTTTTTAGAATGCAGAATTTGCATATAGAATATTTTGTATTCATTTAAATTTTAATTGATTTAAATATCATGTGATATTAAGAAATATCTAGTATGAAAGTTGATTGATTTAAGAGTGCAAATAACATGATTTATTCTCACAGGAACTATTTAAAAACCTTTCTTATAATGGATATCCTTTCCTCATTGCCATGGGATCACATAACGTTGCCATGGCGAAGTCTTCCTGGAAGAGAATCTAATCATTTAGTTTCTCTACTCAATCTCTTACCTTGTTTGAAGCTGTCGCGTTATAGCTACGTTAATATGCGAATCTCCGAGCTTTTTAGCGTAATCTCCCTTTTTTAAATTTAAAGGAAATTTTAAAAATTTATAAATAATTTTAACTGCGCGCGTACATCATTGTTACGGATATCTTTATTCGGCATTTTAGCATTTCGAAGTGATGCACTTTTATTACGAACTATTTTCCACCTTCATGCTGGGATTTTACATAATGTACTGGTCTTCGTGTCTGTATTACTTGATACCAGTGTTAGTTTTGCACTTCAGTAACTCTTTACCAGAAGTAAGGGATGAAAAATATATACTACTACCTATTCTTAGATTTCAAAATCTAATTAATAAATAATGTTTAATAATATATTATGTTCATGAGTGAAAGTTCATAGCATTGCATCTTTTTTTAAATTAAAAAGATTAATGAAGTTAAACAAGAAGAATTAAATATTTCACTTTTATTCAATATGAAGAGTAGAGAAATAATTGTTTCTAGTGATTGCAAATAATAAAATTGCAACAAATAAATATTATTACAAAACGATAATATTAAAACACAATTCGCGTGAGATGAAATTTCACTAATTATAGCCTCTAAGAATTGCAGAAATGTAGATAGAAAATTTATAGTAATATAATTTTATAAACGTTATACAGGAATGTCCTGAATGTTGGATGACAGGGTTAGACAGCAGCAGCATACCTTCCAGGTTTCAATATACACTCTTTATCGTCGTGGAGAAATTAGCAGCGAGTGGTTACGGTGGTTTCGTGCCAAGAACAAGCGGTCACATTGTACTGAGCTTTGTTCTTATACTCATTGGTAGAGTGCTCGAATGTTACATTGCAGGCAAGATACTTTCTAAAGAATCACGTAGACGCATATATTTTCAATCTCTAAATAGTATATGAATCTCATTTTAGTGATGCTGATTCAAATAAAAGCAGGAAAACAAGCATCGGAATCGAAATTTCAAGAAATAATAAATCAGTTATGCGCTTACACGAGTCAAAAACAATTACCAAAGCACATGAAGATTCGTCTTCTGGCTTATTACTATTATCGTTTTAGGAATAGTTACTTTCGCGAAAAGTCTATCTTATCTAATTTATCAGGTAACCAAATATAATTTACTATTTCATTCGTTTCTTGATTAAGATTTATAATTAATTAATAAATCGTTGTAATCTAGAACAATTACGTCAAGAGATTGCGCTTCAATCGAGCCATCGTTTAGTCCAAAATGTAGCAATATTCAAAGACTTACCCAAATACGTTTTACGATCCATCATAAAGAATTTGAAATTCGAGCTTTATCTACCGAACGACGTGATCATCAAAGCAGGAGCTTATGGCGATTGTATGTTCTTTTTATCTGCTGGAACTGTCGCTGTACTAACACCCACTGGCAAAGAGGTATGTGTATCCTTAACATTTCTAACCAAAGAAAAATTTAAAATTTCCATTAAATCTAACTTAAACTTTTAAATTACAGTATTGATTTAACGTGTCATATATTAATTTTCCTCTCTATTTATATCTCTAATCCCTAAACGTGTTTATACATGCTAATATAATTATACACAAATTAATAAGAACATATTAAAAAACATTTATTTACAATTTTATTATCGAACTGATACCATTAGATTCCATTTCTCCCGAAATACTTTCCCTGGTTTCAAGACCAAATTCCGTTCATGAATGTCCTTCCTCTTCATACCTACAATTTTCTCCTACCCTATAAATGTAATTATACACGTATCAACAAGAAAATATCAAACAAAATCATTTTCTTTCAATTTTGTTGTACCATTCATTGTTCAAGTACCATTAAACTCCATTTTGTATACGTTACATTTCATTTTTCATAAAGGTACTTGCCCGATCCAGATTTTACTTAAATTTAACACACCAGAAAGATCGAACCCTTCCCTTTAAAATGCTTTATGATTTAAGGTCCTACGACTTTTCGTCTTTAGGATACGTCAGTTTAAAATGAATGATAACTTGCAGCATTTCGCTATCGCTGTCCTTCTCGCACTCTCGGATCTCTCTGTCGCACGCGGCTTTCCTAACCTACTGCACACATGCTCATGCGCGCTAATTAGGAACGTGTACCGTACTACGCGCGTAAGCACGTGCAATAACTAGGTCACGTTGTTTCCGGCAATTTCGGTCATTTATCTTTTCGCACAAATTCGTACGCGTCGCTTTAAATCGCTGTATCTCCGAAACCACTTGAGATATCGACTTAAAACAAAAAGCATTCTGAAGTGTATGTTTCCTGCTATCTTTCAAGCTACTTTGCATTCAACTGAAGTGATTATTGCGGTAATTTGTTGTTGATTTCTATGACTACCTTTTTATAAGATGAATAAATTGTATGGCAATTAACGAATGAATGTAATGATCAATATTATAGAGCATAGTTAAAATTATATGATGTCTTTATAAAGATACTGATTGTGAGCTAATAGGCGTGTTATAGTTTTCTCACATATTAATTGAGATTAGGATAAAATGCTTGTTACTGATATATTTTTGTAATTACTTTTGATTATTTGAAGGAATTTCGCAGTAATTATAAAATGAGTACAAAAATCGATATAGAGAGATTTTTTTTGCAAAAAAGGTATTCGATGTGAGAAACAATTCTCTTTCAACTCGTTTCTCACTTTCGTTTCTTAAGATTCAATTTTATTAAGGCAGTAATGAGTATTCGTTATTTTCATCATTCACGAAGCTAATTTCTTTCCTTTTTTTTTCTTTTTTTTTTGTAGATCTGTCACCTGGACGACGGAGCCCATTTTGGAGAAGTAGCGCTTCTAGTTGGTGAACAAAGAAGAGTCGCAAGCGTGATCGCGATTGAAGTGTGCGAGGTGTACCGTTTGGATCGCAAAGATTTTCGAAAGTGCATCTCCGTGCACACGGAGTTATTCGCGAAGATCGAGAGACTCGCGACCGAGAGGATCGAGAGAGCTATGATCATTGAAGAACACCATAAACGTCATCTTAAGCGAAGTTCTGTTCAAGCTGATAGAAAAACTGTAGGACGTTATACGTAATACGTAATACGTAATAATAATACGTAATATTATACTCAATAATAATAAATGTTAATATAGTAATTATGTTAATAATTCTTGTAATTATTAAATAAACAATGTGATATAAAGATTTAGATGCAACAAAATATTGTTAGAAAAATTCGCATACCTATTAATTACGAGAAAGAATAATCCTCGTCAAGAAGTCGCTGATAGCAACAAAGTTCGATAAGAAAAATAATCATGCTAATCGTTTAATCATATATTTAAGGATCTTATATATTATTATTGTCCATACAATGTTTGTATAGTGGCATTCCTTCATTTCTACCTTTATTTTATATATATAATTATATATATTTATATTATATTAATCGTTACCTACGGTATAACTTACAAGTACTAAAATCACTAAAATCTTTAGCACTGTCGCGATGTGTGTGATGATACATTAGAAACACGAATTTGTATGATTAATCTAATCTTTCTTTCACGTCTTTCATTTTTCTCTTTTTTGGCGAATTTTCTCGTTTCCTCGTATTTTTCTCGTGTAACTTACGCTTAAATCCTTCGTCGGTGTATTCGTAGCAACAATCGTAAATCGTAGCTGACTCGTTAAGAGTTTTCTTCACTCTCTTTAGTTTATATAAGAATATTAAAACAAAATTTTTTGAAAAGACTTCTGTTGATTCTACGCGAGGTACGTTCCATTGCATATTTTTGTTTAACTTTATTCTACAGAAATTAAATGAAATGCGTTTCTCAAAACTGTAAAACACGTAGAAAAAGAAGTGAAATGAATTTCAAAATTACTCGTATAGAAAGATCCTATTTTCACTTATATTTTCCAAAACGATTAAATTCACAAAATTCAAGTTCTAAATAACTGATTGAAATTATTCATTACACGAATCAATAGTTCTATTATATTATCTTAAATCCTTAATTATTTGCGTATACAATTATAATATATCATTGTAACTATCATAGCCATTCTAAACATCACTATATGTTAATTATCATTATCACACTACCTTTGTGTTACAAAAAGAAAACGCATTGATATTTGGAAAATTGATTGGAAATCGACGAATCAACCGGTCACGATCGTTTCTACGAATTTTACAAAGTTTCCATAAGGAATTGTCCAGCGGTCTGTAAGATAGGTTGATTAAACGAGTACAGTACGTAATACAGGGATAATTATATACATGTCCAGTGTATAACGTGTAAGTGAATATGTTGCCATTGTATAGACTTTAAAATCACACGGTACAAATATAAATTATTTACTATAGAATAGAGAAAATCTACCGAAACAACTTGCTTGACGTTATGTACCTTTTGTTCTTTCCTTGCGTTATCACTTCTTGTAATAAACACGATACATTCCTTTCTACGCTACATTTTCTTTAGTCTTCTTTTTTTTTGTATTTTTTGCTTGTTACCGATATGCAATCAGTAGGATATATCTATGTAAACTAGGAGAATTTATGCTATTTATACATTTACTAAATAATGTCGTGTTGCTACGTTACTACAATCGTGTCATGTCTAGTTTGGTCATATCTAAAGGATTACGGAGGAGAAGAGTACTCAATATCTTTCCATTATTCCTTGTTTCTTTCCTTTCTTGCTACGATTCCTCCGGGTAAATGAAGAAAACGATAATAAAGGTTTACATGCTTCATTTCTTTTAAAGCAATACTGTGATTGTCACAATTTCCAAATTTTATCTAGATTCTACTGTACATAAAGACCACACATGAGAAAAATATGACAAGTTCATTTTTGTTGATTTTCTCATTATTTTGTTACACGTATTTTAATATAAAATTTTAATATGTTTGTTATACATTTTTTACGTCTATTTTAATATGAAATAGTTCAAAAAGGGCATCTTGTGATAAATGATAAATCTGTAATATTTTGTACGAAACGAACAATTATGTTGCTCTAACTTCATTAATATAATATCGAATATACAATAACATCGAATTTTGAAATTGCTCTTCTATAGAAGACTTGCTAAAAGAAATGTGACTTGAGTCATATTTCCACTTGTGGTCTTCATACGTTTGATACGTAATTAGGAAATAATATACGAATATATATTTTATTCGATAAGGAAACATAAAAAATTGGAGGAATAGCTTTTTCACACTTTGGTACGATCGTCTAATATCTTTTTCTTTTTAATGACTATCAGTAAATTTCTGCGATTGAAAATCTTCAGACAATTCGTTCTGCTTCGCGTATACTACTATTTTTGTATTTACACTAACGGTAATCTGTATGTAAAGTTCTATTTAGCACTCCTTCCTCGACACTTTCGAAGGGCTTCTAATAAGGCACTGTCATTTACTGTGACTGAAACGATCAGACGAAAGAAGAATATCCTTTTTTTCCTACAGTTCCGTGGATTCTTTCCATTATCGAGTAAAACTTACGCTTACAATATATCTATAATATTTATATATAATTATAAATGCTTTTGGTACCTTCCTTCAGAATTTTGATACGCTACAAGCTACTGATATTTTTGCGACACTTCAAGATTAAAAGCATAAATTATCTTTTACCGATGTTGGAACGAATTACGCATACAATTTTCCAATGATATGTAACCTTCTCCCACTCTATATTGAAATTAACCCTTTGTTGATTGAACCTTCCTGAACTTCTTTTTTGTCAATCAGTAATAGAAATACATTTTTTCCTATATTTTTGTGAAGAAGAGACAGTATATCAAAATTGGTATCAGCTTTACCAAGAAGAAATATGTCGTTTCTAACTTGTTAGAATATAATATCGTGTAAGAAAAGGAAATAATTTTATATAAGAGTTTCACGCTACTTTTTGATAAGTTCGGAATTGACAAACTTATGCTCTTATTCTCAAACATCGAGGCTTCACGATAGATGATACGCTATACATAGTAACAGTGTGTAGTTAACATTACGATTAAAATGTTCAGGAACAAATATATAAATGCAACACGTTAATATGGTGAAAGAAGGTGCGTATCGTGATTGAATTACTGATAAATGCTTGTAAATTGTTATTAACCTCTAACGACTTAACTGTTCGACCCTCTTTTTAACGAGCTTTGCAAATAAAATTTTAACCACCAAAACTTTTCTAATTTTATCGATATGTTTATTAATCTATTATACAATTTTCAGAACGAAACTACGTAAAAGCGCAAAACTTAAAATAATTGAAACGAAAACATTAGCAAAGAGTCAATTTTCCTTTCCTTTTTTACCAATTCTTCCCATTCTTACTCATTTTACGAGCCAGCATATTGTCGTCACGATGTTGCACCTTCGCCATCCTTAATCGTCGCTATGATAATCGTAAAATGTTGTTCATTGACAGAGGATTGTTTTGTGTTATGGCAATATATTGGAATATCGATAAGGGATATAAGTAGTAACAGTATCATAGAGTATATAAATGGTGTACTGCGTAATAAACTATTTATATTTTACAACGTAACGTGCGTATATTTGTATGCTTCATACAAATAGGTACAAGTTCCCCCTCCCCCGAATTCCCTATTTCTTCTTTTCTTTTCATTTTATGCGATCGCTTAATGCGATCTATCCGCTTAAAAAAAGAAAAAAAGATATAGCGATCTTAACTCGTTCTTTCGCGACATTTTCTTTGTTCCCCTGACATGTCTATTTTACGAAGCTCTTTCACTTACAGAATCAGATTGATCGATACATCGCGTTGTCGTATGGATTCATCGTGACGACTTCCTTGGAACCTTGCGAATATCTTTTATTCTATCCTCAAGAGCTTAAATTTTTGTTAAAATTTAACAGAATACGTTATTATCGCAAACGTATGATTTTTGTTTTAAATCTAGAATTAAGATATGTAATGGAGTTTTTTTAGAATTTTGAATCCTTTTATTTCTTAACTTAGAATACATTAAATGATAAAACAAAGAGAGAATTTTAGAATATTTGATAAATTGTCGAATTGTTTACGTTAGAGAAAAATAATTTTGCAAGAGTTGGATATTAAAAAAAAAGATCGTTTAGAACCTAGGTTTACTCATAAATTGCTAAATTATTTTTCCTCGACTATATCTTCACTAGCTATTTCGGCTTTCAATTTCTGTATTTCATCGCATGATTCCAGATTATATTCTGAGATGGCCAACGACTGGAACGCGAATTAAACGGAAAGTAAAATGAAAAGAAGAGCAAATGTTATCGATCGATTAATCGATCGAGATGCGCTTTCTCTCGTTCCCCGGAGGACAGCGATCATTCCTATCTTGATATGGCTTCGACCGACTAGGATTCCAGCGTCAGATCGTATATACATACATAAAACGAACAACGACGAACGACGACGTTGAAACAGAATTAAAGGAAAAGAAGAAACAGCAACGATAAAATCATTTTATGTCTCGTTCTGCAACTCTTTCGTTCTCGCGCTCTTCCGTCTCGCTGTTGCTTAATTATATATTAAAAGTATCTATGTATAGACGTTCTAAGGCTTTGGCAGTGAATTAACGTCACGTTTATGCGGCACGTGTTCGAGACAGAGGAGTTTTGTGTCCTCGAATCGGATCGAATGACCACGCGGCCTCGTCGTCGTCCTCCTTCGTTTCTTTAGTAACGATACATTTGAGAGCCGAGTCTTCTTTTTTTCAGACGTCTCTTTTGCATGATAATAGTGAATTTGACAAGCTACAATTTATAGATTGTAAACTTTTCTTTCGAAGTTTTACGATCCTACATCCTAGAATTTTTAATAATTTTACTATCCTGTGCCATCGAATCTTTAGTAATTTTATAATCCTATGTCGTAGAATTTTTAATAATTTCACTACATCATGTCCTGGAATTCTTAATAATTTTTCTATTCCATATTCCATCCAAGTAGGATAATTAATAGTCTCATAATTTGAGAAATTTATTTTTCTTCTTCTCAAAATTCATCAGTGCTGAAAACTTGTGACTTGTCAAATTTTATTAACAATACTAATTGAACTATGCAAGAGAGACCTTATCGTAATTGCTCTGCTTTGTTCATCGGGCTCGCAGGAAGCAAACGAAACTTTCTTAGACGAGATTCTTCAGAATGTACCTTCGCCTCCTTCTCGATGTGTTCAGGTGAGGCCCTCTGGAAGGAAGCTGGCCGGCTTCGGTACAGGATCGGCAGCAGAACTTCGCATAGTATTTGTGCGTACAGTATCTTGCTTTCACGATCAGGTCACACTTCGCGAAGAACGAGTTGTCCTGGCAATTAGGGTGAATGAAGATTCCTAGGAACAGAAAAATTATTTCTTGAACTCTAATCAATTTCGTTTCTTTCATGACATAATAACGTCATTTATCAAAATGTTGAAATTGTTGAGAATTTGTATATTTTGAATTGGTTGAAGATAGTTGCACTTTCTTGCACAGTTGAACTTTTTTTACTGTTGAAATAAGCTTTTATTTTTTAAGAGAGTTTTTATCTGTCTAATTATATGTATATGTCGGGTTTACATTAGAATTAGGGTTAGGGGCGTGAAACGCATCTTCATTTGGATTACACATTGTCGTTATGCAATAGAGAAGACATTGACTAGTGCAAATACGATTATTATAGAATTGGACAAGTAACCGTGGTAATTAGATATTCGAGAAACTAATGACAATGATCCTAGGTTCAATAACGAATCCGCGGTCAACGGGATGATAGATGAACGT
The DNA here is from genome assembly GCF_011952255.1 of Bombus vosnesenskii. Taxonomy (NCBI): domain Eukaryota; kingdom Metazoa; phylum Arthropoda; class Insecta; order Hymenoptera; family Apidae; genus Bombus; species Bombus vosnesenskii. Next base: position 1,586,420 of record NW_022882987.1, read on the forward strand.
TCTCACAAAATCTAAGTCTGAATCTTTATTGATAAAACGTGAAATAATCACTGATCGTAAAGACGTTACTCTGTAGTTGATGAGATCGCGAGAGAGAATAAATTTCCGTCCCGATGATGCCACAGAGGAAAACTACAATGGGGTGTGTCTAGGGAAACGAGATTGTAACGTCAATTCACATCAGACAGTTCGCTGTGGAGTGCCGAAGCGTGCAGACGTGTCTCTAGTGCCCAGCGTAGTTCGAAAACAGCACGTGTCGCCCAACCGTCGAAAGAGAACACAGCTAAGTGCCCCTTACCCCCTAGGGAGAAGAAAATCCCACGCACCTAACCCCAACACGAATACTAGCCTCACAGCCTCACGACTAGTTGTTCATTCCGAATTAACTAGCTCGATGATGGCCCAGCAACCGCGACCAGGCTCTCCGGAGCAGACTCGCAGCTACCCCGAGCTACCCCCCCCCCCGTGGCAGAAGTGTAGCAGAACTCTCCGCACTAACGACGCTAACACTACAAAGAAGAGGAAAATAGAACCAGCAACGCAAATAAACACACACAACAGGTTCGCCGTATTGGAATCCTCAAACGACGCCATGGAAATCGTAGAACCGCCATCAAACCAACACTCACAGAGAATCCCCCCTCCCCCACCAATTTTTGTGGACGACGTCATTGACATACAGACAATGACCAAGTCCCTAGAGAGAGATACCAGCAAGGAGGAATATAACCTTAAGATAAGCAACAACAAGGTGAAAATACTACCGACGAACCCAGAAGCTTACAGAAAACTCACCAAGACACTCAGGACCCTGAACGCCAACTTCCACACCTACCAACTTAAACAGGAAAGGCCTTTCCGGGTGGTCCTACGAAACATACACCACTCAGCAGACATAGACGAACTAAAATACGAACTCTCAAAACTCGGCCACGAAGTCGTCAACGTAAGTAATATAAGGCATAGAGTCTCGAAAGACCCGTTATCCTTATTCTTCCTAGACATTAAACAAAAACCGAACAATAAGGAAATATATAACATCAGTCGCCTAATGAACGCGATAGTAAAGATCGAACCACCGCTCGTGAAAAAAGAAATAGTGCAGTGCAAAAGGTGCCAAAGGTACGGTCATACGCAGAAATACTGCAACCATACTTTCCGCTGCGTTAAATGCGCAGGCTCTCACTCCACTGACCAGTGCGCCAAATCATCGGAAACCCCAGCGAAATGCATCCACTGCCAAGGGGACCACCCTGCCAACTACAAAGGCTGCCCAGCATATAAAACACTATACACGAACAGGTACCCTAAGCTCAGAGCAAAAGAGGTATCCAACCAAACACCCAGCCCGCCGAAATTCACGACTACCCCAACCCCCTCAACCAACCAAACGCACAGTCCTACCAAATTCATCTCCACCTCAACCTCCTATGCCCAAGCAGTACAAGGCATCCAAAATAACCCGAACAGCCAAAGGAACCTTCCCCAAAACAGTGACCCCAACCCACCAAACACAGACAACTCCTCAAGGCTTGAAAAGCTAATAGAGAAACAATCGGAGCAAATAAATCACTTGCTATCGCTACTAACACTCATCGTGGAAAAATTAGCACGCCCCGACTCAAAATAAAACCAAGGCGCATAGCACTCTGGAACGCCAACGGTCTAGCGCAACACAAACTTGAACTAGAACTCTTCTTAAAACACCAGCAAATCGACGTAATGCTCGTGTCGGAAACCCACTTCACCGACAAGAGCTACCTGAAAATAAATGGTTACAAATTCTACCATACCCAACACCCCAGCGGAAAGGCCCACGGTGGCACCGGAATAATAATCAAAGCAAGTATTAAGCACTACGAACTCTCATCATTCCAGAAAGACTACCTCCAAGCAACAAACGTAGCAATAGAAGACTGTCATGGCTCAATCACCACCTCAGCAGTATACTGCCCTCCCAGACACTCCATCGCCAAAGAAGACTTTGATAACTTCCTGGACACCCTGGGCAACAGATTCATAGTTGGAGGAGACTATAACGCCAAGCACATCCAATGGGGCAGCAGACTGGTTACAGCAAGAGGCAAAAACCTCTTAAACAGCATAACAAACAACAACCTCAACTACCTCACCACATACGAACCCACATACTGGCCCACTGACACCAACAAAATACCCGACCTTCTCGACTTCTTCATAACTAAAAATATCCCATCAAGACACGTCCAGATCAACTCCTCGGCTGATCTCTCCTCTGATCATTCTCCCGTGATAGCAACAGTCAGTTCAACAATCATCGAGAATACACCTAATGGCTCCATTCACAACCAACACACCAACTGGCAGCTCTTCAGAGAAGTCTTTACACACTCAACCTCAGCCTTCACCCCACTAAAAACAAAGGAAGATATCGAAGCAGCCACGGAATACTTAAACACGAGCATAATAAACGCAATCCGCCTCTCCACACCGACAAAGCCATCTAACAGCAAACAAGAATATCCCCATTACATACTAAAAAAAATAGCAGAAAAACGAAGACTAAGAAGAGTATGGCAGACCCATAGAACACCGGAGGACAAACGCAAACTTAACAACGCAACTAGAAAGCTATCCAGAACCCTAAGAAACTATAAAAACGACTGTTTCCATAAATACCTCGCCAGCTTATCCCCCACAGCCGACGCCAACTACTCACTATGGAAGGCCTCCAGGAAACTCACACGCCCCCCCCCCCCACAAATAATCCCACCTATCCGCCGCCCGCAAGGTGGATGGGCGCGAAGCCCTATAGAAAAAGCTGACCTGTTTGCTAAGCACTTGTCAAAAGTATTCAAACCCCATTCCCCCCAATGCCGCCGCGAACGTTACTGAATACCTGCACACCCCCTTCCAAATGTCCCCTCCTATCGAACCCTTCTCCTCTGCAGAGACTATAGAAACAATCAGTCGCCTAAACCCCAAGAAAGCAGCAGGACACGACCTAATAGGCAATAAAGCAATCAAGGAACTTCCCACAAAAGGGATAGCACTCATCACATCGATTTTTAATGCTATCCTTCGCCTGGAACACTATCCTAAGACCTGGAAAATCTCATTGATAACCCTCATCCCTAAACCCGGTAAACCGATATACGAAACCTGCTCCTATCGCCCAATCAGTCTTTTACCTACCCTGTCCAAACTATTCGAGAAGATGCTCACGAACCGACTCCTTCCAATCCTAGAGAACTTGAAAACACTCCCAGATCACCAATTCGGCTTCCGAAAACATCATTCTACAGTAGAGCAAATCCACCGCTTAACTCATACGATCAGCCAAACACTCGAAAAGAAAAAATATTGCTCAGCGGTTTTCCTAGACATCCAACAGGCATTCGACAAAGTATGGCATGAAGGGCTACTATACAAGCTTAAAAAGATCCTACCCCACCCCTACTACTCCATCCTAAAATCTTACCTAACCAATAGACAATTCATGGTTAAATGCCTAGACGCCACTTCCGCAACATTCCCAATAGAAGCCGGCATACCCCAAGGTAGTGTCCTCGGACCCCTACTGTACTTCATCTACACTGCCGACCTACCTATATCAAACGATATAACAATAGCGACATTTGCAGACGACACAGCGCTATTAGCTACCCACGCAGACCCGGTAATAGCCTCATCCACTCTCCAGCAAAGTCTCGACTCCATGGAAAAGTGGTTTCGCAAATGGGGCTTCAAAGTCAACGAAAAGAAATCCTCACACGTAACCTTCACGCTCCGAAAACAAACCTGCCCCCAGGTCACCATCAACAATGCAACAGTTCCTAGCAGGGACACAGTCCGATACCTGGGCATGACCCTGAACAGGAGACTAACGTGGAAGACACACGTCTCAGATAAAACGAAGCAACTAAAGGACAAACTAAAAAAACTCTATTGGCTCACGGGCCGACGCTCCAAACTAAACATACAGAATAAAATTACCCTCTACAAGACCGTAATAAAACCTGTCTGGACCTACGGAATCCAACTATGGGGAACAGCAAGTAACTCCAACATTGAAATACTCCAACGCTTTCAATCGAAAACGCTAAGATCCCTAATTGACGCACCTTGGTATGTAACCAATGAAACAATACACCGCGACCTCAAGATACCCGCCGTCAAAGAGGAAATAGCAAAATATAGCGACAGATATAGCAAAAGAATCAACAAACACCGAAACCCCCTAATCACTGGACTACTCGATACGACGGACCAGATTCGCAGGCTGAAGAGGCACTACCCGCTAGACCTAAACGTTAGATTCATTTAATTATCCAAATTAAGCATATGCACTTACTTATAATACTTATAAATTATACCTATCTATAATAAGTATTAACTTATTGTAAATAAACAGCCATGTCACTGCGCCACGCCAGAGAAATTACTGAAAATTCTCAACGCGAGAATTGATTGTAATTTCAACAAATAAATAAAAAAAAAAAAAAATTCACATCAGAGACCAGGCCACACATTACGGACAGGATGGCACCCAGATGTCTGCATATCCTTGGCGCGCACCCTCAATAGTCTTAAGTGCCCACCAGGGGCCTTGGCATTTTCATAGTTAAGGTCCTTCGGACCAAGCGAGTATTTCCTGTCTTAGATTTCCCTTTACGTTTATTGTCTACCACGTGTTAGCTTAGAAAGTTAGTTTTCTCCACATCTGGTATGTTCCGTTGGCAACTTTCTCGCGAGGGCGGCTAAAACCCTTCCTGGTCCACCAACCGTCTTATTATCCAATCGGAGACGGTGTCTACTGCCCTCACTTCCTTAACCAAAATTGTCATCAACAAATCCGATAGTCCCGTGTCCTTAGACACACCCACCCCTAGGTTTCCTCAGACACAGTATCGTCAGTAAAACTTCACTTATTCTGTATCCTTAGAATAGTCAACATATCTATATCGGTCTCTACCCTTATAAGTCGCGTACTTAATGTATTGTTGTAATTAAGTCTTACATAACGTGGTTGGAGTGAATTGTGATTTATGCTAATTCATTGCGTGTTACATTGTGATTGGTGAATTCACAATAAAGGTTGATTAAAACAAAGTTAATTGTTGTGTTACGACTCAACTATATTTTATTTTCACCAACCAACCCTAAAAATTACGTAACAAGATCATCGAATTCGTCGAGGATAGCCTTCGTTCAGAAAGTAAGGGAAATTGATGTTGCTAGTGGGAGACGCCGTTCGTTGAAAAAAATAGGTCTCCCTATCTTCCCGTAGTTGTTTGTCTGTTTGAAGAACTTTAGTCAACTAAATCTTAAGATTTATAACGGGCCCTCAGGCTAGCTGAACATGTACTGCGGAGACGCATCGACATCTGGCAATCATCTTACTCGAAGAATAGGGTCTGCGTGTGGCGAGCCACGGGACAGAAACCGTTGGGATGTTTACTGACGCGTGCCGCCACAAATATTTCTTTTAAGGAGAGCTATAGAATTACTCCATACTTTTGTTAGACAAAGCATTCATCCCGTGACCGCGGCTACGTTCGGCGACTGGCTGTCGCCTCGAGCCCAAGCTCATTATCACAAATCTCGAACAAATACAATCGGATCGAATGACGACAATTGTTTAATTACGCCTATGATAGAATCTAGATTACGGTGTTAAGGGATTATCCAAAATTCCAAAGGCTCCGGTGTTCTTTCATCTCCGATATATATATATTATTATTGACAAGTTGAATACTTGAAATTCAAAAATTTCTGTTTCTAGAAGTTATAGTTGTTTCAAAATTTGCGTAAATAAAATAATGGTAAATAAAATATTATTTTAAAATTATACTGGCCAGTAAAAATTAATTTTGATTTCAGCTTTCGGATACTTTCGTCTGTACAGTATATAGAAAACACAAAGGTTTACCAGCAACTTGTATATCCACCATCGCAAAAGCAGACGAATAATCGTTGTTCGCTTCGCAACGGTATTGACCAGAGTCTTCTCGATTTGCGTCGCTGATCACAAGTCTGTTCAAATCTGGAAATAAAATTTCACACATTTTTTGAACAATTTCTCTGCTGAAAAAATGAATTATTCAATAATGCTAGATAAATAGAAGTACCTACCAGTAATTTGAATTCGATTGTTTTGGTGAATCAGCTCGTTATCTTTGTACCACAATACTCGAGGAATCGGATATCCATCGACGTTACAAGCGATAGTAACGTCACTACCTTCTGGGAATTGGTTTTGTCCTATCGATATGTTGGCCGTGACAGGCACTGCGAAATAATTGATTTCACATTAAGAAATATTTGTAAATGAAATTGTCAAGAGAAAAAAGAAAGAAAGAAAAAAATACAGAAAGTAATTTGAGTATATTATAGATCGTGTGCTTACCTCTTTTTATCGACGTTTATTATTAACATAAACATTGTACATAAATTGAACATAATCATTACTAGTAAGAACATGCATGCAAGCAAATTAAGCATGGTCAATATAACATATAATGAAACCGAAGCATTCGCAGTCGTTACAAAAGAAGAGAGAAAAACCAAATTGCACTGTGCTCTCGAAAGATATGCGTGCCACTTCTGTTTAACATCATTTCAATAAAAGTCAGCATTAATTTTATCTATAGGATTCACAAATTTTTACTAATTGCAGGAATAACGAATTAAAAAATTCTAGTATTAAACAACACCTTTCTTCCATTTCATTTTATTATTATAAATAATTCTATGATATGAATTTGGAAAACATCAAAATCCTAATTGATAATATATTTAATATTTTGACAATATCTTTCAGTACGGTGCAATGGGAAAACGGGAAAAGACTACAGTAGAGTACCCTCTCACCTCTGAACCTCGAAGCAAAGTCCAAAGTAGTATATCCAATCGGATTGACCGTAGAAATATGTGTTTGTCTGGTCGTGTACACAAATCCATAGGTATGAAAGTCAGTAGTTTGAGTTCTGTTAGGTCTATAGGGATACAGAATATTCTCATCTTTTTTAGGAGGATCGACCAGATACTTGAGATATTGTTCGTATTCGGGATTGATGTTGTACACTGGACCGACAGCTTGTAATATTACCGACCAAGAGGCAGCTCTGCCAATCGCGTTAAACGCTTGACATGTGTAAACGCCCAACGTGGGCAGCGTGACGGTTCGGATCAAAAGCGTGTAGTCGGAATCCTGTTCGTAAATTTCCGAAGACAGTGGTAACATGCGATCGCCTTGCCACCAAGTGACAAAAGGTCTAGGCCAACCCCACGCGTAGCAGTGCAGAGATATGGGGGAGTTCATGGTTACCGTCACGCTAGCGTTAGGCTCTCCAATGATAGCCGCAGCCAGTTCTCTCGGCTCTGTATAGTGTGTAAGAGAAAACAGCATGCAGAAGAGAAGAACGTTGAATACCATCACCAATTATTGCAAAGAAAGGTAGTTTAAAAGTAAAGCTAACTCTGCCGCGGTTTATGGATATATTTGTGTTTCCATTTTCTTCTTGTTCTAATTAATTGCAATTCTTTTTAAGTGAATAGTTAAAACGTGCTATTACTAGTAAACACATGGCAGAACATTTCTACATAAAATTGGTTAGATTAGCTACTAAAAGATCAAGTAAAGAGATCAATCATTAAGTCTACGATGCACGATACATTCATCATTACAAGACGTCAAGACAGTCTTTATAGTACTTAACGTATAGTACGTACCTGTGACCACCAATTGGTATTCCACTCTTACCGGTGGTCCTAAACCATTGTCAGCTGTGCAGACATAAGTTCCTCCGTCGTATCGGTCTAAATTAATGATTTGAAGAGAACCATCGAGCAATATGCGACGCCTGCTCTCTGAAGCTGCAATCTGGAGTCATTAATCTTTGTTATTATTACAATTCCATCTAATATTTAAATTTTGCAATACTCTAATCCTTATCTAACGTCATTTATTTCTAGTCTTTTATTCTTACAAAGGCAGGATCCGATAAAATTTAAAACAACACAAATCCTTTTTTATAATACTTATGGCGGCACGGATCACGGAACTTTCCAACGGCTTCGTGATACAAAGCGCTACGCCGTCAAAACGCAACACCGACGTGCCCAATGTGCCATCGATATCTTCACGCTCCTTCCGCCGAATTTCTCGGAAGAGCATACACGTGCCAGCCGCGGCGGCACATCTAATGAACGCACGCTAGTGGGGATATCGATAGGCAACGAAGGGAAGAATCAGTTCGATCTGAAAAAAGGACATTCTACCCCGAGCCGCGAAGCGCGAATGGTAAAGAGAAACGAGTCGGCTATTTTCGAGAGATCGGTCAATCGTCGCTGTTGTTAATCGTCGTCAAGCGTCAACTGTTGTTAATTGTTAATTGTTATTCATTGTTATCGAGTGATAGAGTTTAATAAACGTTATTGGTTGAACATACTTGAGTGTACCTTCAGTACCTATTACACCATACACCTCAAACTGGTGACCTCGACGTGAGTTAAAGCTAAAGAAGTGACTGTGATAGTGATACTGAGACTCTAAACGTCGCGAATTAAAACAGCTGTGCGATGGCAAATACCGACGGGATCGTGAACGGCACACAACGAGCCTGCCAAATAATTAACATGCTCCCGCTGCAGCCTTCAGAGGTCACGGCGTGGTTTACGCTTCTGGAGATGCAATTCGAGGACATGGATCTTACGGACGACAAGCGAAAGTTCGCGACCCTCGTCAGGTGCCTCGGCGACCGGTATCTGTCGCATATTGAGGACGTGAAGAGGATACCAGAGGCGGAACAGTACGATAAGTTAAAAAACGAGATCATTCGAGAGTTGGCTGATAATGCCGGCACGAGGTCACGCAGGCTGCTGACTGATTGGGCGACCGAAAGCCGTCCCAATTCTACCAACACCTGAGAAGACTAGCCGGTCCCTCCATGCCGGACGATTTCCTCCTCACACGCTGGAGGGAGCGACTTCTGGAATATCTAGACATCGCTCTGGCCGCGGTGGATGAAACGGACGTAGAAAAGTTGACGCGGGCGGCCGACCGGATCTACGAGACACATTCGTTGGAAAAAGACAGAAGGTCGCTGTTATCGAGACCGAAAGAGCGGGAAGCGAACGACGAGATCGCCCCCCTGAATCGTCGGATGACAGGCTCTCCAGAATAGAGGCACAAATCGAGGCACTGCGCCTCGACTGGCGCCGCTACCAACGTCCAAACACGAGACGGTACGGACCGCGCCCGAGAGAAGAGTCACAGGATTCCGGTCTTCGTTACTATCATGCGACGTTCCGAGCACGCGCGAAGAAGTGCCGTTCACCATGTACATGGAACCAGGGAAACTAGGCCGGCCATCCGTAAACGCGACAAGCGACGACGGCCTAACATCCCGCCGCATATTTGTGAGGGACAGGAGCTCAAAAATCTCCTTCCTAGTGGACACCGGCGCCAACGTATGTGTATTTCCGCGCAACAAAATACACGGGCCCGCGAACGAAGATACGTACGAATTGTTCGCGGCTAACGGGTCACGCATCGCGACCTACGGCACCATCCTAGTGTCCCTCGACTTGGCATTGCGTCGAGCGATGAAATGGCGTTTCATTACAGCGGACGTCGACACACCCAACATCGGTGTGGATTTCCTCAGTCATTACGAATTGTGGGTGGACGCGAGGAATAAACGCCTTATAGATTCTACTTCGAACCGGTCGACGAGAGGATACGGCCACGACTCAGACGGCGTCGATCAAGACAATTATCGGAGAATCGACGTATCACCGACTCCTCGCCGAATTTCCGGATCTAACCCGCCCACCGGCTTTCGGACGAGAGAAAACTCGGTACGGTGTGGTATATCACATCGAAACCACACCAGGCCCGCCTGTTTACAGCAAACCCCGCCGACTCACACCGGACCGACTTAAACAGGTTAAGACGGAGTTCGAAATCATAAGTGAGAAAGGCGTGATGCAGCCATCGAGAAGTCCATGGGCATGGACTTACACGTCGTTCCAAAAAAGGACGGAGGGATTCGATCGTGTGGCGACTACCGGCCGTTGAACGCCCGCACCATCCCGGACAAATATACACCGCCGCACATAGAGGATTTCGCACAGACTTACATGGTAAGCGCATTTTTTCTAAAATCGACCTCGTTCGCGCTTACCATCAAATTCCGATTGCACCGGAAGATGTCGAGAAAACAGCCATAACAACACCGTTCGGTCTGTTCGAAGCGACCAAGATGATGTTTGGGCTTCGGAACGCCGCGCAAACATGTCAGAGATTTGTGGACGAAATCGTACGAGGTCTTGATTTCGTCTACGCATATATAGACGATTTCCTCGTAGCTTCCGAGAATGACGAGCAACACCGCGAACACTTGCGGGTCCTGTTTAAACGCCTCAACGACTACGGGGTCGTTATTAATAGAAGTGCGAATTCGGCGTCCGCGAAATTCAATTCCTCGGTTATACTGTAACCGCCGAAGGGATAAAGCCGCTGGCTGGTTAAAGATCTTCGAAGATACCTCGGTATGATTAACTTTTACTGATGTTTCATACCGAGAGCCGCGCATACTTTCCGACCACTCAACGACTTATTGAAAGGCACAACGAAGCGCAACGCGTCTATTGAGTGGTCCGAGCATGCCGAAAAAAGCTTCCGCGAGTCGAAACGCGTTTTGGCCGACGCGACAATGTTAGCCTCGCGGTTGACGCATCCGACTACGCTATTGGTGCGGTATTTCAGCAGCGCGTCAACGATTCTTGGCAACCACTAGGCTTTATGACGAAAATTCTATCCCCCGCGCAACGAAAATACAGAGCGTAGGATCGGGAATTGCTGGTGATGTACTACGCGGTTAAACGCTTTCGACATGCCGTCGAAGGTAGAGAATTCGCGATCTATACAGATCACAAACCCCTAATTTACGCGTTCAACCAGAACCTCGACAAGTGTTCGCCAAGATAGTTTCGACATCTGGACTACGTCGGACAGTTTACGATCGATATCCGACATATAAAAGGGGCAGAGAAACATATTGCGATATTACAGCCGAGACCGTGCGACCGTACGTACCGGAACCGTTACGGCGCATCGTATTCCAATCGCTATATGGACTTTTCCCATCCGGGGATGCGTGATATGCAAAAATTGGTAAGTACGCGCTTCGTCTGGCCGTCCGTAAATAAAGATTGCCGAACGTGGACGCGTGTCAGCGCAATAAAGTCACCAGGCACGTATTCTCGCCTGTTGGAACGTTTGGAAAGTTAGCATGCCGGTTCGAGCATATACACTTAGACATCATCGCCATGCAATATTCGCAAGGATACCAGTATTGTCTAACATGTGTCGATCGTTTTTCGCGTTTCGCGAAGCCATTCCTATCGCCGATATGGAAGCGCCAACCGTGGCTTCGGCCCTCCTTTCTACCTGGATATCTCGTTTCGGCGTACCTTTGAAAATTACGACCGATCAAGGACGTCAATTCGAATCGCGTTTATTCGAGGAATTATGCCGGTTGCTCGGCGTCAAACATCTGCGTACAACGGCCTACCATCCAGCGTCTAACGGGATAGTAGAACGCCTACACAGACAACTAAAGGCGGCGATTAAATGCCACGACACGAGCAACTGGGTCGGAATTCTGCCGATCGTCTTAGTAGGTATGAGAGCCGCGATAAAGGACCTAAACGCAACGGCGGCCGAAATGATTTACGGCACCGGCATACGTTTGCCGGCGGAATTCTTCTTATCAACTAGTCAACGGGCCAACTCGGAATACGCGAATCGGCTGAGAGAACGTATGGAGAGGATCAGACCACACCCGGTTACGCGTCACGGCGTAAAATTTTCGTTTTCTAGGAATTAGAGACGATGCCATACGTGTTTGTGCGCCATGACGCGCGATTGGAGGACCATTACAGCCACCGTACGATGGGCCGTATAAAGTTATACAGAGAGGCGATAAGACATATACGGTAAAAAATAAATAATCGCGACATAATGGTTTCCGTAGGTCGGTTAAAGCCCGCGTTCGTCATTCCCGAAGACCTCGAGCAAAGAACCGCTGAGACTCGCAACGTGCTAATTCCGGTAGACCAAACGAATGTTCGTGACAAAAACGACAATAACCAAACGACGAACGAAGAAAATACCCGGAATAGATACGTTACGCGGTCTGGGCGAAGAGTCCGATTTCTAAATCGGCTTCAGGCAGGTTTCGGATAGGCGTTAGGAACCGGCGAACGTGCACTGCTTTGTAATATTTACATATTTTTTATTTACGTAACGTTATCACTGGTAAGGGGGTACTGTGGCGGATACAAAGCGCTATGCCGTCAAAGCGCAACACCGACGTGCCCAATGTTTCATCGATATCTTCACGCTCCTTCCGCCGAATTTCTCGGAAGAGCATACACGTGCCAGCCGCGGCGGCACATCTAATGAACGCACGCTAGTGGGGGTAACGAAGGGAAGAATCAGATAGATCTGAAAAAAGGACATTCTACCCCGAGCCGCGAAGCGCGAATGGCGAAGAGAAACGAGTCGGGTATTTTCGAGAGATCGGTTAATCGTCGCTGTTGTTAATTGTTAATTGTTATTCATTGTTATCGAGTGATAGAGTTTAATAAATGTTATTGGTTGAACATACTTGAGTGTACCTTCCGTACCTATTACACCATACATCTCATACTTTAATAATATCCCTAACTTTAAGTTTTATCCAATTTCATCAATTTGCAATCGTTTTTCCGATAAATTCAGGATCCGATAAAATTGAAGATTATAGACACGAAGGCAGATTATATTTTATAATTTATAAAAAATCTCACCAGCATTGTGCCCTTCCTCCACGTAATGGTTGGTTTTGGATGCCCGAAAGCAACACACTTCAATGTCACATAGCCACCCTCCTGAGCGCTAACGTTTGGTTCTTCCGGTGGCTTGATCGAAGCTGGTTCCGAACCAACCGGCCGTGCAGTGATTACCGGTCGTGGAGTAGTCGATAGAACTTCATCGACAGCCGGTTCAAGACAGGAAGCGCCGCAGCCATTGTTACAACATTTCATTTCTCCGGCGCAATCAGCGTCTGTGAGACATTCCTGTTCGCATCTTGTGCTGTTCGACACGCTCGGACAGCGGCCTGGTTTCGTAACTAAATTAAAAACGAATTATTATATTATATACAGTTAAATTATGCAAGTAATAGTAATTGGGAAACTATTAGTTGACGTCATTCGTATAACAATTTTTCGTCATATATTTAATAGGTTTATCGTGAATGTGAGCGGTAAATTGCAAAGTTAAATCATGGCAAGAGAAATTCATTTGGTCTACGAGATATTCTAGAATGTTAATGTCGGTTTGTTTCTTATTAAAAGGAGAACAATGTTTAATTACTTTACTATGTAACTTGTCGTCAGTCGAAATCGGCAGACTTTCGTTAGAAGAGGGAAAAATTAACAAAGTTAGGATGGATATGGTATTTGGATTCTTGTAAGTGGATTTGGTTATGACTGGATCTGAAATCGATAAATGAAAAGAAGATTAAAAAAGAAGAGAAGGTATTTTTAATTTTATCGATCTACCGAATGTTCTCCTTTTTTATCTTCAATACAGACAATATAGAAAATATAAAGAACTTAATGTTTCCAGTTACCTGATCTACAAACTCCTCTGTATTCGGTGCCATCCTCGGTACCAACCAGAGTAATAGCACATTTGGTGTCATCGGGACAAACCTGTGTCCTGCAAGGATCCACGCAACGACATCGTCCGCAATCCTGAGAATCTACGAACTCCTCTTTGCCGTAAGGACAACGAATCATATTGCATTCCTCGCGAGCTTCCGCACAAGGATCCTTTTTATTCCCTTCGGAGTCGATCTCGTTAGTAGCTATGAAAACACCCATTACAGTCACAGCAAAGAAAAATACAAACATTCTTACAACAGAAAGAAAAAAATATAAAAATGTATACAAAAAGTAATAATAAAAGAATAATAAAAAACATATTGCGGTGAAAGCAATATTACACAAATTTTGAAGCTTACAACTAGGAACAATAATAGCTGATAGGATAAACGGTTGAGAAATAAAAACTGTGGAAAAATAAGAAGCAGAGATTTCAGACAAACAGACAATGTCGCTTTATGACTCGGAAGGAATATTTTAAAGTAAAATGATTAAAATTAAACAGTTAAATTAAAATCCATTGCTTTGTAAAAGAGAAATAGAAAATGTGATTTATCGTGCTCTTCCCCTCCAGATAGAAAAAGGATGTTAGGGAAAGGTAACAACAAAGGATTTGTAACAACATTGATATAAAACATTAAGGCTATAATGTACAGTGATATACAATAATGAAAATGTGTTCACCATGTTCGAAGCTCAAAATATTAAACGTGTAACAAAAATATCGTTTAGATCGTTGGGGAACACCGTTCCTCGACTTACTCGACTTACTGGTAAGGCAAGTGCTAATGCAAGACTCGAAAGTCTTGAATCTGTTACGATTTCCACCACATCCAGTATAAATGAACCCTCGACATGTTTGTTGTTCGTCGTCGAAATAGAATCGCTTGGTATAATCATGTCGACCCGAAGCACAAGATCCTGTGTCGACCGGTTCTTTGCAAATCGCTGGATCATCATTGTTCAAAATTATTGTTGTCGCGAGCTAATTTTATTCTCTCGAAAAGAAATTCCCGATTTCTTTTCAAAGATTTATTGATAGAAAATTATGAGAAATTCTTTTCGAGTAATATTCTTTCGAATTTCTTTCGCGTTTCGTTTAAAGATTTCGGAGATCGTTTACGTTGTTAGTAAGTTTGGGTGGAATTTTGCGTATCAAACGAGTGGAAGTACTTACACAAGCTTGAGAGGCTGGTACCGTTTCCAGGTGGCACGGGTTCTTCGTGATGAATGCAAATCGATTCACACTCTGCCATCGTGCTGAATCTATTCGCGTTGCCTTCACATCCGCCGTACAGAAATTCGCGACAAACGCGACTGACATAATCATAGTAGTATTTGGCGAAAGAGCCTCTACAAACGCCAGAATCCACTGGTAGATTACACATATCTGTAAAAAGAATTTTTTAATAAAGATTTAATAAAGTTGCACAACAGAGGAATCTTTCAAATTATTACTCAATTTCTTTGGAATACATATGATAATCTGTTGATTAGACAATAGAAAAATTAGACAATAATTCATGAATATATTTTAAATAAAATCAATATTTATTAATCTGTTTTATATAATCATTATATATCTATATAATATCACTGAATTTTATCTTACTAAATATCCTAAGAATAGTAAAAAGAATTATAAAACGATAATAAAACCGCTTAAAATGTCTAAAATCTCTAAAAATACAATTTATTACGAAAGATTCAAATGTAGCTATATCTATAAATCCATTAAAATTTTGTCATCATCTTGATGTCTAGAATCGATTCTATGCATATATCTGTAGATATTTTTCCGATAAATTTTGTAATATCCTGTATATAGAGCTATAGTCCTACAAACCATGCTGCCTGAATAGTAATAAAAGTAATAAAATCACTACACATACCTTGACCATGGAATTTTCCGCAAAGACGTTCACACTGTTCTTCCGTCTGGAACCTATTCGCGTTTCCTTCACAACCGCCATAGATAAACGCCTGACACAACTGATTGTGTGAATCATAGTAATAAGCGGTGATATCACCATTGCAAGAACCAGGATCGACAGTCTTGTAACAAATCGGATTCTTCGAGACAGTTTCAACTGATACAATAGGTACGACAGTAACATTTGCAGGTGTTTCTGTTTGAACATGTTTCTGACACTTCCTTTCACAGGATTCTTTATCCTGGAAACGATTCTTATTACCCTGGCAACCGCTATATTCGAATTCGTAGCAAGAATCTGATTGATGGTCGTAGTAGTGTTGTTTAACGACACCATTGCAGGGACCAATGACTTTGGGTAGAGTACATGGATCTGAAGAAAGAAATAAAAAGAAAAAAGTATGAGAAAGATACATAGTGTAACCATTAGAGCAATTAGTAGTAAGTATTATATTTAAAGTAATTATTTCTCCATTTTTCTCAAATTATAATTAAACGACTTGCAATTTGTAAAGTTTATTTTCAGAATTTCGTGTCTTTTGTTGTCAAACTTGTTACTATAGTGCAAGAGAATTTATTATAGTGATTATGGTAAATTTAATATTTATGGTAAATTTATTTACAGTGATTGAAACAAGAAAACGATGATTACTTAATTAGAGCTTAATGTAGTAATGTAATATAACTAAAACAACTAAAAGGATAATTCACAACTAATAACTCACAACAACTCGACAACTAATGGCTAACGACTCTTTCGCAACTAACTCGCAACTCGCCCCCAACTCGCTCGCAACTAACTCTCAACTAACGAACAATTAGACTAACTGACTTTCTCCACCAAGACGTCCCTTTATCATCATAGTTTTCGTATTCCCACAACACGCACGCGTTCCGCAGTCGTCCATGACCGACGATGGTCACGTACGCCTTTCCAAGTAACTATTTTTCTAAAGGACATATTGATGAGCCACTTGGCCCGTTGGAATTTTCCCTCCCTTCTGGCCTATGAGTACTTCCACCTTCTATCTGCACTGTATTTCATCGGGTCTTTCTTAATTAATCTTTACACGATACTGCATTATTAATTCTAACTTCGTTTTCTATTTCAAAGTTTCACTAGTAAATAATATTGGTTGAATTGCGCAAGAGAAAGCGCAGTCACATATGTGTAATGTGTAATGATACAAACCTTGAACATCTCCACATCGATATTCGCACTCTTCGTGACTGTCGAAATTATTTCCATTGCTCTGGCAGCCGCTATACATAAATTGCTTGCAGACACCATCGCCGCTGTCGTAGAACCATTTGACGTGTTCTTCGGAGCATTGACCAGTATACTTCGAAAGGAAGCAGAAATCTGGAAAATTTTACGTATTAAACTTTAAATTCGCATTTTTATGTTTAATTCATGTAATCCCAATGTTCCATTTTATCTGCAAATATTGGGGTTGTATTAGACAAAATATCCGATATTTTAGCTACAAAAAATATTACCTGGTCTAAATCCGTCCTCTTCCGATGGTGTGATGGTGCTAGTGGTAGTTTGGCACCTGTTAAAGCAATCTTGTTCGGTAACAAAATTATTCTCGTTCCCGCCGCAACCACCATAGTAAAATTGTCTACATTGTTGTTCGTACGAATCGTAGTACCATCGTTGAGTATAATTGTGGCATTCTCCCAAAAGCGCGGGCAGGAGACAGGTGTCTTGTTCTGTGTTTGGACAAAGATAGCATAAGAAATCTGCCTTGTTTCAGCATATGATACCGAGAAGTAAAAAGCTCAATAAAATCCTTGGAAAATCACTAAAATATTATCCTGAATCTCGAATAATTGTCGGGAACAATTTCTTGAAAAATTCTGTAATAAATCTTTTTCGTTTTCCTTTCATTCGTTTTAAAGATTTATTGAACTTCTTTCCTCACATTTTGTAACAAATAAAGCAACATACAACGTATATAACTTAATTTATTGCAAATATATTTATGCGATGGACGTATATTAAGAATATATTTGTTTTTGCAAAAAACGCACATTCGAGTGTAATCCGTAAAACAATTTACGTGCATGCGGTACGGTTGACATCGAGAACAATTACACAAGAAAGGAACAATAACGGTAATACAGCGAAACTGACACGGAAAGCGTTAATTAAGTTGTAAGCGTTAGATTATTTTTTGTTAATTTATACTAAAAGGAGTATGTTGAAAGATACTTTATAATTTAAAATAACCTAAAGTTTAGACAAAACAGAGAAGAGATAGTTGTATGTTTAAGAAATATGATGAAAATAAGATGAATGTGATTAGACGAAGTCTTACCAATTTTAGTCGGGCAATCAGACTCGCATGCGTCCCTAGATTCGAAATTATTTTTATTCCCACCGCAACCGGTATAATAGAATGGCATGCACCGATTCTCCGACTGATCAAAGTACCATCGAGATTGCTTCTCGCCACAGTTACCTTCGGCTCGTGGCAGCAAGCAACTATCTGTTAATCGCATTAATTATTATATCATGCAATATTAGATTGTAGTATATTGTCGTTAACGATCTGCGGTCTTTTTTTCTAAATTAATGCACGATACAGAGTGCTAAAAAATATTAAAACAATGAAAAAAATGTACGTACACTTCAAGTAATAAGTAGTTCAAACTAGTAAATCAAAACTGAAGATAGAAATTAGTTAATTTTAATCACGTTTTAATGATTAAAGTTTTAATCAAGTAAAATTTAATTTTTACGAAATATTTAAACGCTTAAAATTTACAAAATACACATAATATGCAGCAATCTCCAAAATAAAATACGCATTATACTACTTAAAAAGTGGCATAAATCTTTAAATTCTTTAATATAATTCTTAAAGCATATTTAGTATCGTGTACAATTATTTATACCATTATATATTTAATTTTATGTTTCACTATTTTGACAGATTAAATAAAGGTCATAATTATATAATTTATTGTAAGTCGTAAATTGTTGTGTTATTGCAACTATCTTACGACCTTTGAAATATAAGCATTATTTCGTGCAGCTACCAGTTCTATTTCTACATTTCACCATAAAAAATATCCCGTTTAAAATTTTTCCGTTAAATTCTCTTATCACAATCGACCAATAAAGAAATAAGACAAATAAAATCAGTGCGTTCATGAAAGAATAAGAAAAGCTCGATTATTTGAATTTTAAAGTCATACGAATTAACCAAGTTAAATGACTTTCCTTCTTTCTTGTAATACCACCAATAAAAAATCACCGACGCGATCACTCATAAAATATTAATGAAAGGAAATCGCACTACTCCATTGAGAGAGCTCGTTCGAAGCCAGACAAAAGCTATCGAACGATCGATCTCGAGACGAGAACCGCTTTGCGGAGGACATAATACGACAAAATCAAGTTCCATTGATTGGATTGACTCGTAGAACGCTACGACAGCTTGATATCGCGTGCAACTTAAATGGAAAGGGTGCTTTTAAGTGCATACTGTGCTTTGATAAAAGGCAATGCTTGATATAATCGATTACGATCAATAGTTAGGCAGAAGAAATAGAAATTTGTAAAACCAAGATATTCAAATTACAATCAACACTTTTCTCGTTAACCCCTTGACATCAGTCACTTTGAAGAAAATACTTTACATGGAATGAAACCTGGCGAAAAATAATAATTTTCACGACTATTTCTCGGAAGCTGTCATGGATGAAATTTCATCCCATGCGAATTTTAGCGTTAGTTAAAACCCTGTTATATCTTTTAGGCATATTCGATACAATCGAATTTTTCTAACGTTAAAATGAAAATATTCTTATTGATACACGTTATCCCGCGATTTAATTTCGTTTTAAATATCTTCTTGAAATAATACAAATCCTTTTCGTTGCTGAAATAAACACAGCAGAGTTAATATTAGTTGTCAAAGGGTTAATCGTGTTTTGTGCCAACAAATAGAGACAACGACAAACGAACCATCACCAACGATAACATCGAGAGTAATTTCTCAATTATCCAATATTAAACCATTCCTCAAATATCAATGAACGAGAAACGACTCTCTTTCTGAATATTTGCTAGCGATACTGTTATACAAGAAGCAGATAAGCTTGTTCCTTTGATCTCCCCGTTTTCTCTTTTCTCTGCTATCCTTTTTATTTGATCACTTTCTTTTTCTTGGATTCTTTTCCCTTCTTTTTTTCTTTTTTTCTTTATGATTGTTTCTTTTTTGCTTTTTCTGATACCTTTTACGGGGCAGCGCTGCTCACAGGCAGCACGTGTAAGGAATCTATTGGCATTGCCTTTACAACCGCCGTAAACAAATTGGCTACACATCTGACGCACGGTGTCATAATACCAGCGTAACACAGAGCCCGGACAAGGGCCCGGATCTTTCTCCAGGCGGCACACGTCCGTCAGTTTTACTGGAAATATGTATTTTTACGGATTACTCATAGAGCTTTGATATATTTGACGATGGTCGGTGCCAATTTGGTGCTTTTATGTGACATGTGGTGCCTGAATGTTTGCTGAGATCGTGTTTGATGTTTGGTTGAAAATGTAGATTCGGATTGTTGGCGTGATATTTTCAGACGAATACTAAGTCGCCAGAATTGTAGTACAATAGAAAATCGTAGTTCATATCCATTTAATATATCCGAATGTATTTCGTTGTATTGTATTGTGGAATTTGAACGAACTATCTGGCGATTTAGTTTCAATTATTCTTCTCAACTTCTCCGATTGACCGCAGCTTGAAAATTGTCTACTAATCAAAAAATTCTGTTCACAGTATGTAATAAAAAATAATCTTGCGTGAATTATTTTTCTGATCGTCTAAATAAATTACTATTAAATAAATTAATAATAAATCTTTCCACTCCCATTGCTAGCTGTACTTCTGTTCCCTTCACGTTCGTCAGAAAACAACTGTAAAAAGATCGCTTAAAAAATGAAAATCAGAAACAATTGTCAAAAAGGTTGCCATACGAAATATACGTTCTTCGATTCGTTCTACAAGCAAAACAATAGATAAAAATCTGAAACACTTTCAAACGAATCTGGTAGGAAAGAATATCTAATATGAAAAATGGGTTCAGGCAGTAGAACGAGCATGATACGTGCGAATGTCGAATCAAGAGAATTGTGCTGGAGAACGTACCTCGTGTCCTCCCTGGTTGCAAGCATTGTTGGTGGCATGCGATTTCCGTCGCGAAGTTGTTATCATTTCCTTTGCATCCACCGTAGCGGAATTGCTCGCAGGCTTGCGATTCTGCGTTGAAATACCATTTAGTGAAGTTGCCTTCGCAGGGACCTGGCTCTTTCGACTGTTCGCACGGATCTTCATAAGTAACAAAATGCAAGAGAGCATATTAGCAATGAAGTAGCAGTATATAAAACATAAACTTAACTTTTACTTTTTGGAATTACAGAAATTGTAAATTGAAAATATTTATTATCATATTAAAATAATGATTTGTCGTAAATGTTGTCAAACATTGGTAAAAACGAGAAAGGAATTTTAATAAGAATTGGTGAAGTTACCCAAATCATCGGGAGTGACACAAAGCTCTTCACATTCTTCTTTCGTTTTAAATTTATTCGCGTTTCCGAGACAACCGCCATAGACAAATTGACCACACTGTTTCCTTCCAGAGTCGTAATACCAAGTAGGGAAGTAACCCTCGCAGGGCCCAGAGATTTTTGGCAGGTTACATGAATCTGCGAAATGTTTTGACTTCTAATATCTCGGATATAATTAAAATATGCAATGTTTAAAACTATAAGAAAAATTTAACTTGTACGCATAAACGTTGTAAATATTGCGCAAATATTATAATGTCACAATTATTACAGATAAGGTGCATATGTTTTCTAATAAAAAACTAATTCCCTAAAAATATATCATTTTTAAATTTTTCTTAAATATCCAATTGTATTTCAACGTTTTAAATGAATTTGAATTTTGTTTTGTTTTATGTACTTTACCTTTTCCTTTGGGCTGCACACACACTTGCTTACATTCTTCTTGCGTCTTGAATCGATTCTCGTTGCCCTCGCAACCTCCATACCAGAACCGCGAGCAACCACCATACTCCGTGTCGAAGTACCATTTGACGGTGAAGTCCCGACATGGTCCTCTATCTTTCTCCAAAGCACACGCTGCCCCAGGAGTAGATGGAACAGACAGACAGCCCTCGAAGTTTTCTCCTTGAGCTTCTTCCACCCCATCGGGACAACATCCATACTTCGAGGTGTCACAAGTGCATCCAGCGAAGTTTGGACCCTTTGCTGGAGTTCTTCCATCCGAGCAGCACTTGAATTCTGTATTCTCACAACCGCAGCCTGCAAGAAACGATGCGGTACTGAGTACATTTTGAAGTTATGTTTCTCCACAATATGAAGTGAATTAGAATTAATTTGTATAAGGAAGAAAGATAAAGATTATAGATTTGTCTATTTCTGGTTCCATTTACATCTGTATTTCTATTTCTATGTATTTTTATGCTTTGATTATTAATAAGGATCTTTTCGCAAGGAAAATTCTAATATTAATAATTAATAGTAATAATTAAGTTAAGGCAGATATGAGTAAATAAGAATTTTAAACTTCCCTTTACCACGCTACTATATGTATATCAGAATTAACATGATTTCAGTTTTTGGCCTAATTACCTTGTCCATGAGGTCCTTTAGCGATGGTGACACCATCAGGGCAGCAACCAAATTGATACGTATAACACGGACAGCCCTCGTAATTTGGTCCTGTGGCTGGGGTGAAGCGGTTAGGACAACAACCATTAGCTGTATACTTGCAACCGCAGCCCTCGTTGTTTGGACCACGAGCAGCGGTGCTGTTATCTGGACAGCATCCGAATCTCGAGTATTGACAGCCACAACCGTAGAAATCTGGACCGCGAGCTGGAAGTATGTTGTCTGGACAGCACTTGAACGGTGTCGACAGACAACAACCCTCTCTGTTTGGACCATGAGCAGGAGTGCTAC
This sequence comes from Bombus vosnesenskii, assembly GCF_011952255.1. Lineage (NCBI taxonomy): Eukaryota > Metazoa > Arthropoda > Insecta > Hymenoptera > Apidae > Bombus > Bombus vosnesenskii. Next base: position 1,609,063 of record NW_022882987.1, read on the forward strand.
CGTCATCGCAACAGCCATAAGTACTGTTTTCGCAGGGCATGTGACAGCCATAGTTGTTGGGACCCAGGGCTACATGTGATGTGTATTAGCTGGTAATTATCTTAGAAAATTGGAAGACTGGAATTCTTTTTATATTTAATTTACTCTGATATATCACCAGCCTATTTTTAGAAAATTAGCGTGGTAGGATTCTTGTTTCTTGTTTTCTTTTTAGTTTATTTGAATACAATATTAGATGTTTTAGAAAATTGACATAACGGAACTTTTAGAAGAATTTATCTTGGAATAGAAATATTGAAGATGGCGTAATATGTGGGAATTGGAATTAAGTACTTTTACAGATAATAGAGCAAACCTAATAGAATCATTTGAATTTGTAAAAGTTTGACTAGAGAACTACAGAAATTTTCGAAAATGTATATTTTGAGATTTTTATATAATTATGCAACATACCTGGTGAGACGCCATCAGGACAACATCCAAAGTACGATATAGTGCAGTTCTCTGCATTTATAACACTGCATCCTGCGAAGTTTGTGCCAGTAGCAGTCGAAATACCATTCGGACAACATCCGTAGGTGGTATTTGCGCAATCTTCCTGTACTGTAGTTGTTTCATACTCTTCTGTGAGAGGTGTGACAGAAGTAATTTCCTCTTCGCAACCTGTAGTCATTATATTAACCAAACATCTCAGTATGATTAATAACATTTAAGGATTTTTAAATACACGCAGTAAAAATTACAATGTACCTTCTTCATTTGGTCCAGAAGCGGGCTTAATTCCATCAGGACAGCAACCAAATTCAGTGACATTGCAGCATCCGATATTATCCTTTCCGCTAGCTGGAGTCTCGTTATCCGGACAACATCCAAATCTGAAATATTTATTTAATATCATTAACAAATATCTAAAAATTAAATAAATATAATATATATTAAATATCGTACTAATTATTGCAACAGAATTTCTCATAACAGTATATTAAACATTAAATATTATTCTTATGGCGCTTAAAACATTATGTAGATTCTACTTACTGTTTCTCTTATCAATGTCTTTAAAATATTAATAAAACCTATTTTCTGGAATATTGTAAAACATAATAACTATCGCGATGTTTAAAATATTATGCTAACTCTGTTTCGCTGCAAGGTTTCTTGCATCCTTCGAAGTCGTTGCCCTCAGCAGCGATAATTCCATCAGGGCAACAACCGAACAACGTTTCCTTGCAGTGTGATTCGGGGCAACCTTGGTTCTCCGGACCAGTGGCTGCAGACACTCCATCCGAACAACAACCGTATTTAGTGTCGTTGCAAGTCTGTACCGTGGGACATCCTTGGCCAAATGGTCCTTCAGCCTTAGTAATTCCATCGTAACAGCAACCGAAGGGCGAGGCCTTACAGGTCTTCTTCCTCAGCACTTTGCACACACGATGCTTGCGCGTGGTTTCTTCTGGGCCAATGGTCGTCCAGAATCCGAATACTGAAAGAGAAAATTCATCCTCGTGTATTATTTAACGTTATTTTGTTAACCGTTTATTATTTAGATAATAAAATTAATATTCTAAAATAAAATTGGTCAATGTTTTTATAATTTTTATTGTATGTACTTTTATTAATACATTTTCATTTTATGAAAGTTTCTTTTATCTACCTAATCCATCTCATCAAATCTTTTAATTTACACTAATACAAAACATATCAATGAACTAAATGTACTTACGTCTGTCTATCTTCTCAGTTACTTCCGATTTTGCTTCCTCAGTGATCGGTGTCAATCCAGAAACAGTAGTATCAGTTACGCCAGACACAGTGGTTTCACCGCTCTCAGTGGTTGCACCAGACTCTGTAGTTTCTCCTGATTCGGTCGTGGCGCCAGATTCGGTGGTTTCGCCGGAAACTGTCGTTTGTTCTGTCATTGTTTTGCCAGGTTCTGTAGTCATACCAGATTCTGTTGTCATGCCAGATTCGGTAGTTTCTGTTGGACCAGATTCCGTGATTTCGGTAGTTGCTCCAGATTCTGTTGATTCTGTCGTGGCTCCAGATTCTGTCGTGGCTCCAGATTCTATGGTGGTTCCAGACTCTGTTGTAGCTCCAGATTCTGTCGTGGCTCCAGATTCTGTCGTAGCTCCAGATTCTGTCGTAGCTCCAGATTCTATCGTGGTTCCAGATGTTGTCGTGGTTCCAGATGTTGTCGTGGCTCCAGATGTTGTCGTGGCTCCAGATTCTGTCGTGGCTCCAGATTCTGTCGTGGCTCCAGATTCTATCGTGGTTCCAGATTCTGTTGTGGCTCCGGATTCTGTTGTAGCTCCAGATTCTGTCGTGGCTCCAGATTCTGTTGATTCAGTGACTTCCGTAGCTCCAGATTCTGTTGATTCGGTGATTTCCGTTGCTGCAGATTCTGTCGTAGCTCCAGGTTCTGTCGTAGCTGCAGATTCTGCCGTAGCTCCAGATTCTGTCGTAGCTCCAGGCTCTGTCGTAGCTCCATATTCTGTTGACTCAGTGATTTCTATTGGCGTACTTTCTGTCATTACACCAGATTCTGTGGTTTCTTCTGTAGCTCCTGATTCCGTAGACATCGTTGGTTCTGTTGATCCTGATTCGGTACTTTCTTCGGTGGCACCTGATTCTGTTGTTTCTCCAGTCACACCCGTTTCTTCTTCTTCTGATGTTGTTTCAAACGTAACTGCTGATATATAAAATTAATAATTAACAGCAACAATACTTAGTTAGTTCGGAGTTCAGAATGAGAGGCAAAACTTTTAGAAAGAAAAAAGTAGAAGCCTTTATGTGAAGAATTTGTAGTGTACTTTATCATGTAGATCAAAAGTCATCGTATAATTAAATTGCACTTATACCATTAACATATAATTAATTGTTAATATAATTGCGTTGTTATTTAGTATTTCAAAATATTTAATTGATTGTGTTTCTAACGTAACATTTCTGTTTATACAATAATGGAATTACGATTTACCAGATTCCTCGGTAGGGGTCATTTCTGTTGAAATGGTCTGCTCGGTAACCGTGCTTTCGGTTTCCGACGAAGACGTGGTTGGGCCCGATTCAGTGGATTCCGTGACCTCGGTTGGTCCACTCTCAGTGCCCTCCAGCATTTCGGTAGTCTCGTCGCTCGATCCAGTTGCTGTTTCTTCAGTTTCGCCAGACTCAGTTGTCATATCTGTTCCTGAATTATTTTGTGATATTTTTCAAACAATGTAATTATTCAATAAGATAATTTCACAATAGAATTTGTTGTCAATACATTAAATTTATACCCCAATTAAGGCCAAAAGACTAGAACTTACTATATTATCGGGTTAAAAAGGAAATGTCTTCAAATATTATTTTTTCGGAATACAGATAGACATTTCAATTAAGCAATTTCTTTACCACGCTACAATTCTTAAGAATGAAATCACATCAACTCACCATCAGACTCAGTCATCGATTCAACTGTCGATTCGTCAGTAGAATTCATGGTGGATTCGATCTCTTCGGTCACGCCGATTTCCGTTATTCCAAATTCCGTTGCAAACAGATCACCATCTTCGGTAACCTCGTTGGTTCCACTGCCTTCGAACGTCGATTCAAACCCTGATGTGTATGTGTATATATCCGTGAAATCTGTCCCACTTCCTTCACCCATTTCCATTTCTCCAGGAGATATGTCGCCCCTGGTATATCCGGCATCCCCTTGCATTTTATCATATATGTCGCTTCCGGTAGTATCACTCGTATCTGGCGAGCTCAGAGGAGTTGCTTCCGTAAGATCTAACATTTTACTAGATTTATCCTAAATCAATAGATAAAATTACATTTTTATGTAAATCGGGAAAATCATAAAAGTAAATTGAGAAAATAAATTTTAATAACACCTGTACTAATAGAAAAATGATAAATTAACATCACATTCATAGGAAAATGAGATATAAATGTAACGATGGATGAAGAAGCTGTGAAACTAAGTATTTGATTAACTACGACCAAATTTCACTTACGCTAGTTATCAAGTTTGAAGAGACAGTCACGAAGTTTTCATCCTCGTACACTTCGCACTCTTCATCCTCTTCAGTGAGATCTGGGATTTTCTCTGGTTGCATTGGTATCACCTCGTCTGAAAACAAGATTTTGATTAACTAAATTATCCTTGATTATTGTTTATTTCTGGAGAGAAACGATACTTACATTAAGAACACTGAATACATAAATTAATATAATTAAATTAGTTTAGGTGACTTATTAAAACACTAGAAAACCTGATTTTTTAATTGCAGCATGAATCAATTTCTAACTTTTCTGGACTTCTCCCAGATTTAGGACGTACCTTCCTCGCAAGCTTGGTTGTTGCAATTTTCCATGGAGAATATGATCGTATTAGAGTCGCAGTTGTTCATTGTGACCGTCATGTTGGCTTTCATGCAAATCACCTTGCGATTCATCGTGCCACCACCACACGGTTTCGAGCACTGGAACACGGTAAGGTGATTAATGGAAGAAATTTGAGGCGGACGCTTCTTGTTAGGTTCGCTACAAAGCCGTCGAAGATATTGAATTTCTTCGGCGACCGAGGGAATAGGACACGATGTATTTCTCGCGGATATTTCACGTCGCTAACGAGATTTTCGAAAAAAAAAATCAGCCTCTACACTTCTTGTCAACGATTCCGTTTGTTCAAGGAGAAATTGAAGAAGAAAGGCTAGATGAAGCATTATGAAATTATTTGAAAGAAACTTCGTTTCTCGAGTTATCCGTGTCAATGGTATTTACTTAACATTAGGACACCATTTTTTGGTTATACTTGCATTTGTCTCTATCGTTATTTTGTTATACATCTGTTCTCTTATATTTATTATTCATCTTAATAATAATCCTTTTATTCGCTACTTTTTTTTTAAATAAATTTTCTCATCTTTGATATACGAAATTATTCTTGAAACTACATACTTAAAATGAATGGTCTTCGTCAGAATCGTTGAGAAAAGTTGAAGAGGAGAAAACCTAGGGAATAGTCAAGATTATTTCAAATATATACATTACCTTGCTCCACGGACCAGCGAACCATTCACCTTTGCACTCTTCCTTGGCGGTGCAGCTCTTCGTCTCGTTGAATTTCTTGTCTGCGTCGCACTTCTCGTCTGGCACTTTCTTCACCGTTTCATCATCGAACGTGCCACAGAACACCTTGCGTGTCTGTACACCTGACCCACATTTCGCTGAACACTATGGGATCAAAATAATTGTGTGTCAAGTGTGACTTGAATAATGAATTTTGTTGATTTTGTGCCATTATATATGTCCTTTATGTTAAACTAACATCAAAGGTGTATTAACCCTCTCGAGGCGGACTTTTATTTTAATAACGAACGCAATAATATGTATAACAGTACAAACTATAATCCTTTTAAATTTGAAGAAAGTATCGGATTAAACGTTATTTTTAAAGTTCATTTTGTTTCATTTTCGTAATAGGACGTTCTAGACTTGTAGAAGTTGTAAATGTCTAGAAAATGAAGAATAATTGCAGTTCCAATTCTTCAAGAAATAAATTTAATGTCGCTATATAATTTGAAAAGCTTTCCAAGAAGAAATGTAATTGACTTACATCGCTCCATTGAGAGGCGAACCAGAGGAATTCGCAATCCTTTTCAGCTTCGCAATCTCGCGTCAATTCCGGCTTCTTTTCAGCATCGCATTTTTCGTCCGGATAAACGGTCCCATCTTGAGTAGCGCAGTACGTGGTCCTAGTCTCTTCAGTCAGACCACATTTGTCGTCGCACTAAACGAAAAGTGACCAGAATCAGGTGATAATCGCAAAGAATGTCCGTGACACGAAAAGAAATGGGACACATTTCATTTGTACGTGGCTTTTGTAATATTGCTTGCCAAAAATATTTCTATGAGAAGCTTCTACTTTTTCGCGGGGAATATTTTTAATGGAACGCGGTGATCTTCGGGTGGGTATCGCGTGAAAAATTACGAGCTTACTCCACTCCAATCCGACGTGACCCAGTCGAGGCCGGCGCAAGGTCTCAATTCGCAAGATTTCTCAGATTTGGGAACCTCTCCCTCGCAGGCCTGATCCTTCAGCAGTTGAATCTTTCCGTTCACCTTCATGTAACACGTCACTTTTCTCGTTTGCTTCCCCGGACCGCATAAATGATCACACTGTCCAAAAGATAACAAAGATTTTTATAAAATTCTAATTGATAGTTTCATTGTTTAATAAGTTGCCTAAAAATATATTAACAAAGTGATATAAATATATGCTAAACAACCACACTGTCTGATAACAGAGAATAAACACATTTATAGAGTTATACTATAATTAATACTTTCAGTGATTGACAAGTTACAGAAAAAATTTATTGGGTGCGGAAATTGATTTGGTGTCTGGATTTAAATAATTTCTTCTTTAATTTCATATATTTGTTCGTCTTTTGAAGAATTTTGAAGAAGTATTATAACAATGTCGCAAGATTTACAATCTTTTAATTAAAAATATAAAAGTAGAAAAGCAGGCATGATATATAAAGATATACGAAATAACATTATAAAAACGCTATGAAGTTAACTAGGTGAAACAAATCTCTGATTAGGCTCCATTCTTTTCATTGCATTCATAAAAACACGACTTTCTTTCAATTTCGCCATTTAGTGAACATTGAAAAGATCAAGTTGGAAAAATAAGACGTAAGTTATTCGTACCGGTTTCCAGGGTCCAACGTGAAATTGTGGGCACGTCACGTTCTTGTTACACTCCTGTTTGGTCGGTCCTTTTGGTCCCACCTTCTCCAGACACTGACTATCGTCCACCACCGTAGGGATTCCACCAGAGATGACCTGTTCGCATTTGATCCCTCTGCTCTGCTCACCTCCTTCGCCGCAATGCTTGCTACAAGGACCCCACTCGCCCTCCACCCACACAGGTGGACATGGATCCACGTTACAGGCGTCGGTTGTATCTGGTTCCATCTGTGGATCGCAAAGGCTCTCATCCACCGGTTGCCTGTCCCTTCTTCGTACGCAGGCCACTCGTCTCGATTGATAACCTTCGAAAGAGAATTATTCAACATGAATATTTATAAAGCAAAGTCATTGACCTATAGAGATTTGTAAACATTTTTTACTAAATTTTTAAAATATGTTATTATTTGGGAAATTATTTTATTAATACTATGTTCCTTATTGCAATTGTACGCTGTATTCTTTTAATGAATATTGATTTTTCAATAACTGAAACCTAATAATTACCGTATTATTGATTTTATGAATAAAATATGAAGGTATTAACGTTGTCAATATGCGTATAATAAGTGAGACGATACAATATAAAAGTAATCTAACAATTTAAGAAAATAATGTATCTGTAATTCATAATTTGCCTTCTAAGTAAATAAATTACGATAAATGATACTTCGAAACTAGAAAGCAAGAACTGCTTTTATAGTTAGCGAAAATACAACAACTTTCACCTTTGGCGATCTACTGATTCGATAATTCAATATGCGATGAACACAGAATGATCTGTTTCAGGTAGGTTAAATGAAAAGCATATTAATTAATAAACGTTCATCAAACGCTGAGTATCCGTCCGTTCGTAAATTACTCTATCAAATTTAGAACCGATGGAAACGCGTTCGGTACGCTAGCCGGACGGGCTATCCGGTTATTGATTACATTCACCGTGTATTTAGGTAACGGTATTAATTTTGGAAATATTACCTCCGCCACAAGTCGCACTGCAGCTGGAAAATTCATCGGTTATCCATGTGTAGCTATCCGCATCATTTTGCTGCGAGATTCTCTTCGGTACGCTATACTCGTAATGCACGCCGACATTGTGGTCTTGATACAAAAGCTGTCGAAATCAATTCGGCAAATTATTCTTTCTCTTATCCGATATAATGTAGTATACCCATCTACTTATTCGATTGATCATTTCTTAACAGTATTTTACATCGATTATTATATTATTATATTACATCTACTATTATTATATTGCATCGATTATTTTTAGTACAAAAAAATTATGCTCGATGAAACATTGTAGTCGTATTTCATCAAATTAGCTTCATAAATCAAAAGTGGAAAGAGAAATAAAAAAAATTATGGACAAGGCCCCATTTCACTATTTAGCGATTTCACTTATTTTATTGGGAAGAATTTGCACTTTTTTTTAACTGGATGACGCTGTAATTTGCTATTTAAGAGCGATGCAGCCACTCACCACCACGTAAATTGGTTCACTCGTCGGCCCTAAGGCGGTAATGGTATCGGGTGCCGAGAAACCTTGCGGATCTCTCGAATAATGGAATATGGTCCCGGCAAATTTTAAGCTTCGTGGAAAATCTATCCTCCAGTTTCCATTTAGATAATAATTGCCTGAAGTGTTTCTAATAGCTGCCGGTATAAAATGTATTAAAACATCAACAACGACAGGAGTTTCATCAACGCCTTATTGGATAATCATAAATGGTAATTACTTATAATTAAGATATTTTACTTACCTAGATAATTGTTCGATGGTTTGATTTCTTTTATTATCACGTTTGTTGCAGCCTGCGGGATTAGTATAATATCGATGTATCCTAAAGAAAATTTAATAAAATTGGTAATCTTACGATAAAGTTTGTTTCAGTATGTTGAATCGTGTTTCATTTACCAATCGTATCGTACAATAATATTAAAAATATAAAATTTCTCAGCTTACCCACTTGAAGATCGTCGGTATCGAATAAACCGGAAACGGTGTTACAGTTGGACCCATCACCACCGCATTCCCTGCATGCATCCTCCTTCACGTCGCTTCCAAGCATCATGTCACATCCGACGTGCTGACAATCAAACAGAAATTACGTGCCGGTACAGTAATGTTCCTCGCTAAAATTCCAATGGAGTTGTTTTGCCTAAATTCAAATGCTCCCCAACAACAAACCCATTCTACAATATTCAGTATTTAGAACTCAGCGTAACCTGAACCTGACAGAAATAGTACTTAAATAGATACAGCGAGAGTAAACGAGAAATATTATTTCTCTTTCTTGTTCTCGCTAAATCTACTCTTTTTCATGAGCTTTCGTCGTTCATTCGATTGTCTCCCACAGACAAAACAACTCGACGTGCACGAACGGAAACGAATTCGCGTTGGTCCCGCTGCAGTGAATCGAGGATCGTTAACTCACCATGCATTTGCCTCCGACACAGACGTCGTTCTTCTCGATCTCGCATGGCGTCCCGTCGATCACCATCTGTTTGTGCCTGTAGAAGAAACGCTCGCCGCGCGGCATGCAATTCAATTCGCACTTGTTCGGCCCGCCGGTGTACGGAATCCAACTGCGAACGATTTTGCGCGATTAGTCTCGCCGTGGGCCGTTTTATGGCGCGGAAATCGGGCGATCGTCATCGATCTTCTCGATAACTAGCTGTTCTCCCTTCTGAAGGTGTTAGCAGTTTTTTGAGTCACGATTAGGTACTGAGTTTTCACTTTTTTTGTTTTATTTTTATTTTATTTCATTTTTTAAAGATCTTCGTCTATCGACCAAAAATGTGTGTGTAGAATCTTAAAATTAAAAGATAATAGAGAATCAATTTTAAGTCATGATTCTCTTGCTCGATCACCTTTTATCGTGTTTGGAATAAATATAAACACATGACATCAGCGATCAATCTCGTTTCAAAGTATTATTGTTTAAGAAGATCGGTCACCTTCAACTGTTTAAATGGATCTATATACATATTTATTGCGTCTGCTTTCTTGGCCGCTATAAAATTAATATGAGTCGTATAACTCGTAACAAAAAACGTGCACCGGCTCTGTAATGAATACTGACGTTAAGTGCAAAACAAGGCTATATAGTTCTACTAGGTCAATTCTAAATTCGTATTCTAAATTGAGCACTATAATGGAGGTTCGAATTTATTACTATTTTCGTACTCGATGAGAGATCTGAAACTTTTGATAAAATAAATGAAGGTTTCACAGGAGAAGAACATGATAAGTATATTTTCGTTGAGTTTCGAATTTTAAGACTTCTTTATAACTAAACTTGTTATTAAGATAGGCAATATTTCAATATTATAACGACATTTAGCTTCAAAACTAAATAAAAGAACAATTTTAAGAACATAGAATTCACTCGTAAAGTATTGAATTTTAAAAGTACTTCCTTGTGTAAGACAGAAAATTGATTTATCGTGTTCTCTTTCCCCATAGCCTTGAAATATAATAGGATTATGGATTGTAGAAACCAAAAATTGAAATCCACAAAAAACAGAAAAAAATGAAAACATGTTACAATAAAAACATTTCAATAGATACTGTCAAAATATTTCTCTATCAAGAAAAAGTGCTTTTTTACAAACAGTTCGGGGTTTCAGCATGTATGTAGCGTGACGTGAAATTCGAGCGTGAAACCTCGCATTGAACGCGAATTTAAACGAGCATGGATTTCAACTTCGGACGACCATTAAATTTTGTCGGAGATTCGCAAAAAGTCCGTGACCTTTTCTTGTCGAAAATGACGTCGACAATAAATCATTTTCGCCGTGTATCCAGAAACTTTATCGGGATTCCACGACTATTTTGAGCGAATGTACTGACAAAATGGATCACAGGCAACTCGCGGTTTACGATACTCACTCATAGTGAATTCCTTCGAACGGAACGTTGTTGAATTCGGCGCACTGCTCTGCTCGGAAGTCCTTCGGTTCACCGGGACATTCCTGAATAAAGAAACAAAGAACACTGCATTAATAAGTTGCGCGAAATTCCTTCCTAAACGTGCGAATTATTTTGATTTATTCAGAAACTTTAAACAAATAATTTATAAGTAGACAAGGAATTAAATGCACATTCGTATTATTATTGTTGAGAATGCAGGAAAGATATACTAGTATATAATTTTGTTGGTCTTATGATTTTAATGTTATTTAGTGATTAGAAAACTTAGGTGTATTTAAGTATGACATAGTTGAAAAAAGAAATAATGCATTGGATCTAGAAATATAAGCATTTCAGCAATAGATGACAGATCCATGAAGTTTTGTGAAAAGATTAATCAAAAACCTTTTTCGTATACGAAGTGGAATAATCAATATTTTTGATGTAAACATTTTTCGAGAGAACTCCACATTCAAATTAAATAAAAAAGTTTTGGTAATATGTGAATGGTTGACAAGGTAATGGATTCTAAAATTGCTCTCATATGAAAAACAACATTTTACGCTCTTCAATTGCATCTATTAAAAAGAAAGATGAAAAAAACCCGTGCCAAAAATGATTCATCGAATGGTCATTCATTGCTGCATCATTCACAAATATAATTTGCTAAATCCGCACATCTGAAACCTGTACTCTAGATTTAGTCACCCTCTTGTTTTCGTCATATACCGTGACCAGGCACGTTTTCTAATCTTCGTCGTTGCTATACGCACACGCACATTTCTTCGCGAAGGGTCCGCCCCCGTTGGGTTACAATATTTATTTCCATGTTTCACAAGATCGTGTGGGGCAAACTGCAATTTTATTATTTCGTAGGCAACAAAGCAGAAAAAGAAAAGCACATGAACGCACGTTACTCGTAATCGTAACTGTGAGCTTTTCGTGTGTTTTCACATCAAGATTTTTTCCTATTCGCCTCAGATTCTCTCGCGATCCAATAATTTATCGTCAATTTCCATGTTCCAGTTTTAAGTTCGGATTTATGTTTCTCACAGACATCGTTATTGCAAAAGAAGCAGCAACAAGAAGTAAATAATAACCTGTTAATGATAAATATCAAGGTTAGTAAGTTTTGGAATGATGTATATGTATTTCAAAGCAAGAGGTACATATACAGGGTGGTTGGTAACTGGTGGTACAAGCGGAAAGTGGGTGATTCTACGCGAAAAAAGAAGTCGAAAACATAGAATAAAAATTCTTTTTTTAATTTTTTTTTTTTAATTTTTCCATCGAGACAACGATCTACAGTGAGATCCGTTATAACGTACCGCACGCGTACCGAGCGAAAATTCAAAGTCGATTTTCTCGAAAACAAAGCCTCAAACGAAAAATTTTTATTCTATATTTTCGACTTCTTTTTTCGCGTAGAATCATCCCGTTTCCGCTTGTACCACCAGTTACCAACCACCCTGTATAATCTAACATTGCAACTTTCTTAATTTAGTCACGTTTCTACCATTAATATTGCATACAGAGTAAAACACATTAAGTTAGTAAATATCCACATTGAGTTTTCATATCTAATAAATAAATATCATTTCATCTATCCATTTAACAAGTTCAACAAAGAACCCTTATAAAACCACAAAAAATCCTTGAAAAACCTCTATTTCTGGTCTTCAAACTGCGCAAAATCCAATCTCAAACAAATCTCAAATCAACCTGCAAAACATCCACACGTGTCCCCTATAGAATCTCCCGTATCAATCAAATGCAACCACCAAATCAATAATATCGCACACCCCAAAATTCCCCTTAGAACGATCCAACCATGATACTCCGCTACATTATTTTCCACCAACAACTGGTCACAAAAATTAGATGGTCCCAATCACACATGGGGAAACATTGTGAGTCAACAGAAGAGCTACAGAAAAGTTGGCCTGTTCAGGTAATGTCGATAAATCGAGCGAGGTGAAACGGGCAAAAAGATATCCCGGAGGGACTGGTACAGCACGCACGAGGATACGTCGGCTAGGATTTATGACGGGAGATTTCTTGCGGAGACACGGGACCCCGTGGAAAGGGGTGGGGCCATTGGGTGAAATCGGGCCTCTTGGTGACCGCAAAAGAAAAAGGATCCTGATCGCGAAACCCGCGATCCCGAAACGATGTCAAAGGTTCTGTGACCCTGGTGATTTATGGCGAACCGCTTTGTCGTGGCGGTCCTGCGATTGACCTTGAACGCTTGGTAGGGAATCGATTCACGGGGCACCGTTTAAGAGTCGGAGGAACCTGCACGAATCTCGTGGAAAGTCTGCAAGATGCATGACTCGTGATCAGAGACTTCGCCTCTTTTCAGGATTGCAATTATTGTTTCAAAATTGTGGTTAACTTCTGTAGTGTGGTATCAAAAAAAACTGATCGCAGATGTTGGTTTATTTATTATTGGGTTTGAAAGCTACGAGTTAAGTTTGATTTGATCTTATTTAAAAATAAGCATATGTACATTCTTCATACAGAAAAAGAATTCATCACCCAAGTTTTATGATTATGGAAATGAAACAATAATTTTATAGTAAAATGAAACGAAGTTATCCAATTGCTGAGGTAAATGGAGTGGTTTTTTAAATAAATGGGATGATCTGTAGGTATTATTAGAATGGACAGAAATGGAATAAAATTCTTCAGTTGTGAAACCAATGAAATTATTAATGAATAATGATATGAGAGATAAAATATGAACAATGAACATAATGTAACGAAACGTAATGAATTAGCAATAAAGGCCGTGAAAGAGAATTTAGAAGTACGTCTTTGGTACAGTACTACTACTGAATGATTCAATTTTATGTTCTCTTTTCCGTGTGATTTATGGACATAGGGGTATTAAAGCATACGATTGCTCTATCATTTTGCCAGCACCGTGGTCGTAATTCTCAAAAGAATCGCAATATCTCACGTTTGGGATACGAGTATGCGGAACGTCTGTTTGTTTCGATCTTTTATATGCCACTTGCCTTTAGCAGGTGTCGTCCACCCCGTCAAACGTCAAACATGCTTCAGCATAAAAGAAAGAGGAAAAATATGCAATGCATGTTTACTTAGTTTCAAAGAATGTTTTCCTCAAAGAATATAGAATAAACATCCAATATTAATGTAGAATGCTTATAAATCGACTATACTCACGAATGTATAATTAGATCTAGAGTTGCCAGACAAGAAATATATAGTTCTAAAGAAAGATCTGTTACATTTTCCATGTCGTCATTTCGAAGTGTCAGACGTAAAGAAGAGGAATTTATTCGATCTCATGTTCAAATAGCTCAAGTGGCGAAGCAATCGACTGACGAGTGGGAGACCTCCATCAAAATCCAAGTGTAGTTCGATTCATCGACTTTCATACATACTTTATCTACTTTCACACGTCTCTTGAAAATTTTTAAATCAAATAAAATATTAGGCATCGTAGGAAGTTCCGTTATTTTCTTTAAGCCATTTAATTGATAATAGTAATATCTCCCATAAAATTATCAAACTATCACCTTTCTACGATTCACAATCTACAAACTCAAAAAATAATTATTACATGTAAAAAGTCCTACCTAAGTCCTAAATCTTTTAAAAAATGGAGGAAAAAACTAGTAATTTCCATTGCTGTATTAATCTTAATAATTTTATATCTTACCCTACAATTATTCTCCTATCTAATTCCAGCAGTAAACTAGAGAAGTTGGCGAGAATTCAGTGGAAACAGTTTCATAAATACAGGATCGAATATTCCCGCAATTACGAGGACTCGCAATTAAAGGTTTGCCTCGTTAAAGGAATCCATCTTCTTCAGCCTCTTTTCCGTTCCTTCGTTTATTTCTCGTTCTGGTCTGGCTTTCATCCACCGAAGTCTCCTGGGAGTTTCCGCCGTTCAATAATCTCTGTTTAGCCGGCAGGCATTGTTACTAATTACGAAATGTTTCGCGGTGCCGGGACAAAGGGGCGAGAACAATGAGCGGTGTTCTGGGAGGGAATTTTTGCAACGGCGAGCAATTCGCGGCGAGAAATGGATTGCCCCTGATATCGTAAGTGGCCTGGCGTTCGTTCAATTCCCTTGGAATGTATCGCAGCCGTGGGACGTCTCTTTGCCGGGGAACTAGATTACCCGCCGAATGATTTTAGCAGAATGCACAATGGGACGTTAGGTAAGTATTAAAATTTAACGAGATTAATTAGTGTTCAGGGGATTTTTTCTTGTTCTGAATGTGAGGAAAATAAAGTAAAATTGAAATAGAATCGAAGGCAAAAATAGAAAATTTTTCATTCCGTTACTATCTTTTAACTGTTCGATTCAACTTTCTTGTCTTTTCTGAAAAAGATAATAATTTTGAAAGAATAGAGCGAAATACGATGAATCAAGGGACTTTTATATACTTTTTTAAAAATTAGAAAATCTTTTGCAGTGAGAACACAATTGAAGAATGCAAAATTTCAAATCTTTATAATGAAATTTAATTTATAATTTACTTATGAAAATTAGTCTCGAAAAAAATTCTTGTAACACACCAAAGATAAGAGATAAAGATAAAAGCGACACTTCTCGCGTCAATTTTCAACAGCTTTCTCGCACGGAATAAACGTAATTAGATGATGCTTGAATGTTAATTATCATTAATTCACTTATTGTTATGTTATATCTAAAATGTGACGACAATAGAAAAAGTAAAACGATATTTGTCATAGAATATCATTAAAAAAATGTATAATCATATTTAATGCGGGTGAACATTTATAAAGATTTGAAGTTGATTATCGTGGGGCAAGCTGAATCAGCGATCAATATCCATAGGCCGAGGACGCATAACAGCGACGCAGCTTGCGGCTCGTTTCATTTAGCACGTCACTTTAACGAAGTTAATACTTCGCGAGTCCATGCTGTATAATGCCCAGCCGTTCATAAATTTTAGCATCTCCGACAGCGCACTGCTGCGTTATCGGGTGGTTGGGTCATATTGTTGCTCTCGAGGATCATTAAAGAGCCTTTAAGCCACGCAAGATTTTCGACGATTCTCCTTCTATCAACTAACGTCCACAGTGTGATCTATCGTATTATAATATGTATCCTTTCATATTGTTGAATTATCATGTTTTGGAACTCATATCCTAATTAAACAAATACTTTTATATTGGTATTCTTCTTGTTCTCATTCTTGCAATGTTTTATTTTCTGCATCTATTATCTAAATAGTTCAAAAGTTAATCTTCAAACTTGATTTGTATTCAATCAATCGCGAAAGTCTTCTAGAAAATTTCACCGTGAAGTTAGTACGTTCTATATGAAGAAGACAAATTAAAAGCTATTTTAAATACAAAATATTATGCAAAAACATTAGTTCAAAATAATAAGGGTAAACAAATACAAAAAAAAGAGTTTCACTTTTTGTTTCTGCTTAAATATCTTTGTGAAATAACACATCTTGCTATAAAATATTCATTTCCATATGCTGTTGTATTATAAAATACAGAAATATGTTATAGATATGTATTATGATATGCATGTATGATATATAATATCATATATGTAACATCTATTGAAACATATCTACGTATAATATTTTAATTGCGGAAACATCAAAAAGATATCCCAGAAACTACTCCATTGAAAAAAAGAAATTTATGAATCTTTGAATTTTTAAGATTTTAAAGAAATTCTCTGTACTTCTACGGAGACCATTATATTCCCGGAAGAAGCGCGATTATGAGGACGTGCTTAATGCTGCATAGAAGTTCGAGTTAAATCCATCTAGCAGAAAAGTAATTCGAAGCATCATAAGTTTGGCGATGTGGTGGAAATAATTTTTATAGCGGGTACGTGACTTTCAGAAATACATTTTCACTAGTGATCTTCTCCATCTAGAAAGAAACGGTCGAGGGTTGGAGCAAGTGGTTCTGTTTCCGAAGTAGTTTCTTGTGTCTTGGTAGGCCGTGATCGAGGGTTCGTGATTCGGGAAAATGAAATTAAAGCTGTGGGATCGGTGGCTCGATTGGCGTGGCGGGCGCTCGTGAAAATTGATGCGACGACGTAGCTTCAATTACCGGCAGGAACAGCGAGGGAAAATCCCGTGGACCGTGTGTGACGGGGAAATTAATTTTTAACACGAAAGGGAAACCTCGTACGAGACTCTCGTACAATTTCTCAAAAGTTTGTTTCAACTCGATTCGATACGAACAAAAATTGGCTTCGTTGCTTCTATCGTACGGCCACTTGAAGTATTAACAATACGTTTCGACACTTAAAAGTTTTTGTTGTTTCTGTTTCATGGTTTGAGTAAGAAGTAGGTAATGTTCGCTACGGAATCGAATAAAAAATTAAATAACACACAAGTCTAAGAAAAAGTTTGCTTGTACTTCAACCCAATTTTAATCGAATGAATGAATTCATTCAGTAATTGAAAAGGTTTTCAAACCTACTGGTATGTGGCCTCAAGAAATTAAATAAAAATCCATTTTAACATTTTCTTCTCCTTGGCAAATCTTGCTATTTCTCTAAAGAAATGGAACTCTAATAAATAAACAATTACTAAAAAATC
This sequence comes from Bombus vosnesenskii, assembly GCF_011952255.1. Classification (NCBI taxonomy): domain Eukaryota; kingdom Metazoa; phylum Arthropoda; class Insecta; order Hymenoptera; family Apidae; genus Bombus; species Bombus vosnesenskii. The sequence goes on from NW_022882987.1 coordinate 1,626,307, forward strand.
CACTTTTAGAATTACTTCTCCTGAATAAATCTGCTCTTTTCAAAGGAGAAATAAATAAAATTACTAAAAATCTACCGCTCAAATTCTTCCTCCCCAAAAATACTATCTCTGAACAGAAAAGTACTCTGCCCGCTGAATTACTAAAAATTCACCTTTAACATTCTACCTCCCCAACAAATCCCTTTTAAAGAAAAAGGAGAACTCCAAAAGAAGTTTACCAAACTCCGAGCCTCTCTACCACTCCGTTTTCCTCGAAGACGACTATGTACGGTCTCCATGTGTGTTTACGATTGCCACGAGCGAGATCGTACGGTTTGAACCTGACCAACCTTCCTGAATACACCCCCGAGTGCCCTCGACTCAAGATTTAGTGTTGGCTCGTGGGAGGGCGATCTTAACCGTGGCTATAAACTTTTAATCCCTGCTCGCGGCTTCGAAACGGGTCAACGCGTCCATCAACCAACGGATGTACTGCGAAACGATCGTCGTGGCTGCTGCAAACGCTACCTGGGCCAGAGATTTTACGGCGTCCCGGTGACCTCGTGAGCTTACAATCATCGGCTGGAATACAGCGGCATGCAACGTTTCAGGGATCGGCTCTGCTTGTCGCCGATTATTAACCCTTCGTTTCGCCTAGTTATTGATCGATAATTCTCTCTCGTTCATTTTCGTCGTGGGTTGATTGGAATCGACCGTGTCTTTGGCAGAACGTGATCGTTTAAGTGTTTAGAATCGTGCGTTATTTTATATCGTTTGAAGTATTTATTTCGCAACGAATGACTGTGCTTTTAAATTTTGGGATATAGTTTCTGACGTAATTGAGTGATAGAAAAGTAGAAGGTAGTTTCAATCGCCGGACGAAAATTGTCAAACTAAACCAACGAATTTTATTTTTCAAGTAAATTTAGTTATCAGATAGAGGTAAAAAGTTTTTCAACCGACTCTTTGCTTTATCAATATAAAATCAAATATCAAATCAAATTGAAATTCGGGTCCTGCTGAACGAGGATTGAGAAAGTAATTGTTTTAACCCTTTCAGTACCAATTGTTTTTCAAACTGACGAAGTTCTCAATTTTGTAATATCACACTATAAAATAGTGAATATTCTGCTTATAAAACTAAGTAAAAAGTAGAATTTGGATAATTAAACAACATAATTTTACGTACCACTCCTAACAAGTTTTCTCATGTTAGTGGTTCAAACTGTTCGTTTTTCCATGTCAAGAAGTTAGTAAGAAGAATAAATAACAAAGAGCTATCACTTAGAAGTAGCTAAAACATACGAGTGGAGAATGCAATATCCTATTGTAATACTCCAGGATTAAAGTCGTAAAGCGCGTTCGTGACCTGAATACATATTTGCTCTCTTTGCAAAAATTCTGAACAAATAATACAGAGATTATTTTCGAAAAGAAAGCTTCGGATTTATTTGATCATTTCTATCACTTTTCACCTTCAAATACTTATTCATAAATCGCAATAATACAATTTTTCTTGATCCATAAATATGTTTGTACAATAAGGACACATCTAAATTTATAAAGTCAAACAAGTTAAAATTACGCTTAGTAAACGAAAACAACGTTTCTCTTCTTTGAAAAATAGCATTCATAGATAGATTTTCAAGCAGAACCCGCGGCTCCATCCCTCGAATCGCGACTGTTAGTGCGGATTAATGGATCGCCAGACCAATTTGTCAAAATGGGGCGAATCGGACAGAAAGAAATGGTGATTAACAGTATCGCTTTGATTAAGTGGTTTTAAATGAAAGTTGAACGGGCAATGCCACGTGTACGGAGAGTCAAAGCGACGAGAATGATAGCCGGATCGATCCAGGTTAAACGGTGGAACGAGACGCGTGATAAAGGGACAAAAGTTCTTTCGAACAAGCCACACGTGAAACGTCGATCGTCGATGGGAGATCTGTCGTCGGGTTCAAAGTTCAGCCAGTCTGCGGCTGACATTTAACGAACTGAATTAAATAATGGTATAAATCATTTTATTAAAGACCGTCGAACCGATCCGCGAGAAATTGACCGACATATCTAAAGGTTAGGGACATGCACCAGGCAACGTATATTTACTCATAGCAAAGCCGTTCGTTTGATGAGAGATCTGCTTTAAACGCGAATAGCTGAGAGAAATTTAGCTGACGAATTTCTACTTCACAATACATTACGAAATTTTAGGAGGGAAGAGTAAGGGTGAAAAATGATTTGTTTGAATTGAAAAGTTCTTCTTTAATAAAATGATGTAAGGTGAATGAGATAAAATATTATTGTGTGATCAATTTTTATATTATTTCTTATATTATTTAGAAAATCTTTAACTATAGCAAGTTTATTATGCAAATTTATTTTTGTAATATTTGTACGATATAATATGCACACAGATTTATATGCACACATATCGAATATGAACTGTGCTGTATTTTACACGAATTAGTTTTCTGGTTCATAATTGTCAATTATGTAAACAAATTATTAATGTAAATTTATATAATACTGAAGTCGACTTCGCACGAAAATTGTTTATTAGTTTTATTCCACATAGCATGCATAATGAAAATGCAATCAGTTGTGGATATGTTAAATCATATATCTATGTATAGTTGTATAAAAAACTTGTTATTATCATCATTACTACAGAACTATCATTATATAATCTTCTTGTTAAACTCATGTGTAGGAGAAGCATAATTTCTTACGTGCCGGTAGAGATTCAATAATAACAGAGTAGAATGTATTAAGAAACTGTTTAGCCAAAGTGAAAATATCGGGCAATTCTAGATAATGGAGAACGATACTCATTGGCCATGCAGATGCAAGTAATTGAAGCATGTGACACGCGTCGCGGCCTCGTTACTGTTTGATAGATTGTCCAGAGAACTGACCTATTACAATAATAGATCACATAGATTTTCTCTAACTACATGACTATTAATGATGTATAACTACGCGTTTGATTTGTTTATCTTATGCTATTCTTTATGTCTGATATAAAAATAAAGAGAAAATTGTTTCAATCAAATTAACGTGGATGTTATCGAATAATGTTTATTATTAAATGATTGCTAAATGATTACCAAATAATACTTGAAATACTTAAAAAATTGATTTGATTTACGCAACTATATTTGGATTTTTTATTATATTATTGTGCTAAAACTTTATTGATATTTTACATATCGATATTTTGAGTAGAATAAATGTAATAACATCGCGTTTTATAGATCACACTCACCTGGATATTGCAAGAGAAAAATCGCCTCGACGCACCACTGCACCTGTTGTAGCCATTGTCGCTGCAACGATAAGACATCTTTATAGCATTCAATAAGCCTTTTCACAACAGAATATAGGATCAAATAATCAATAAGATTGATACTCCCGATATTTATCTTAGATTTAACTTTAAAATGATTCCACATTTATTGTTCTTAACAAGACGCAAAAGAAAATTTAAAAAAATCCAAAATCACAATTAATTTCATAGTTATCACAAATTTATTGTGACCAAATTAAATTTTAAAAAATTCGCGATTTCACAAAATTGCAATTTCATCCACAAAGCATGATTAATTCCATAATTCGATAATTTTATGATTAATTCTGCTCGTACCAAAATTTAATAGATAACACAAACAGGCGAATATTTGTAGCGTGTTACACTGATCCGTTCGATTCCAAAGCGTAGATCCAACGATCCGAAAAAATGGCGGCTCGTATCTCTAATCGGAAATTCACAGTCCGTTAAATCTTGCGTCGGTCGTACCTCCACGTTAATGAGCTTCTTTCGAGGAAACTCGAAGGAAAAGTGGAGCGACGAATTTTTTTCGCACCGTAAACCGCCAACGTTCTCCACCTCGACACGCTGGGAAAAAAATGCGATTCGCTGGCTCGGTTTCTAAATAATTCGCGCGCAATCCTTTCGGGGAAATTGCTCTCCCTCGCCTTACACGGCTTCCATTCGAATGAAATTTTCATGCGGAAATCAGGCGGAAGGAATCTAACGTATGAGTTTAATGCACTTGTAAAGCGGTGCTGAATTACCGCCCTGGATTAGTTGAACTACTCGCTAGAATTTTTTAAGTAAATATATACTTAGTACGAAGTTTTGAAGTTTGTTTCAGATACTTATTCCTGACTACTTTTTACTTTTAGGTCATAAAGCAAATCTTTATAGTACAAATGAGATGTCAATTTATATTGAGCTTATATCTGTTTACCTTTGTTCGTCTGAACAAATAGATGGGTGAAATGCAACAGATAGTAGTAATTCCCTACTTGTTTTGAGTAGTATATTATTAGATAGGTGTTTTGTTTGGAAAATTACGCTTGTTTTTCTATGTTTTTCAAATTTGAGTGTATTATGGTTCATACAATTATTTTATTACATCCACTAATTAAATTTAAAATACCTATCTTGAAAGATTTAATCTAAATATTTTATTAATTCCAACATCGTATTAAACCAGTGATTATAAGCCAATCAAAATGTTAAAATTAACTTCTATCGGAAACAATTAAAAATAGCACCTAGAAAGTTTCTATTTCACATCGTGAACACTTTCTTCAGCAATTTCGGATCACGATATTACGATGCAATATAATCGTAACATGAAATTAATCTAGCATCGGGTTCTTTGAAATTATATACGCTAGACGCAGAATGTTCGAAATTCTAGTCGCGGAAGTCGTGAAACGAAGTTCGTAAATTGAAAAGAACTGCAAAGCAACGCGATTAAGATTGACCTACGACATGATCCATCCATGAGATCATTCTACAAGCCGAATGCTTTCACAAGATACGATTAGCCCGCTTTCTCGTTTCATCGAACGTGTTATTAGCGATTGGCTCTCGATTTCTTCGACCGATATCCATCGTTCTCTCATTCGATTTTCCTCTTTTCCTCGTTTCATTTATGTAACGAACTTACGGTTTCCGCTACCTTCCTTTCAGTGCGAAATTCTTTGAAACGATTGGAACGATATCAGAAGAATGCATTAGTGGCTACGATTAGTCTTATTTCTTTATTATTAAATATATTATTATTATTAATAATTTGTTATTTATTATTATTAAACAGACTTTAGATATATTTTAAATAAAACAAATTTCTTAATAATTTACATAAATTAAACATGTAAAGTTTTATAATATAAGAAATATGGTTTTCTATACGAAAATTGCGAAATTCTTGAAAACGAAGTTTTAAGACGACATTACGTTGAAATATTTCTTTAATGTTTCGTGATCTTTTCTTTGGCTACCACGCAGATAATATAAAAACAAGTATTGATCAAAATTCATAATATGAAAACCTGCATGATGAAAGTTATAGCTAGAACATTTTACTCCTTTTAAAACTTTTATATATGATCTAAAAATATGTATTATAAAAAAGTGCTTCATAATTCATATAAAGCACAACATAAAATCTTACGATGTAGAAACAAATTTTGTACGAAAAAAATTGTGAGATCGTTTGAGACGAAGCTTCAGAAGGACACCGGAAGCGCGCGCTGGTGGTCGCGATTAATCTTAGCCGTGCATCCCCCTTCAGATAAGAAGGATTTACCGTGATTCTCCGCAAGAAGTTGACCCGTCAAAAACTCTCACCAGAAAAGTCTTCGAAGCGTGGAAACGGCGACGAGACCGAATTGAATTTGAATAAACCCATCTTTTGCGAAAAGACGAGATAAAAAATTAATTTTCCATTACCGAGTCCGACTGGGGACATTTCGCGGGTCGTTGGAATTTCAAGCTCAGTTTCGTTAACGTTTGCCTGCAGTTATGTCTTGTAATGAAATATTAACGCGGTATAAGAAATTCTAAACGTAGGAAAAACATCTCGTGAATATTTATAGGAACGAAAACCGTATCTGAGAATTGTCGTGAAAGTCTTCAGGTGCTTCCTGTTTGGATGTGTAATAGTGACTTAATTAGAACGTTCTCTTCGTCACATTAAACTGTATATATACGTGTAATTAATGTAAAGTATATATAATTGGAAGAGTTTCTATGGTAAACGTGGTCATTAGAATGCTGAATGTTCTCGTAAAATTAACATTATTAGCAACTAATGTAATAACAATTATAGGAAAAAAAATATAATAGAGCAATATTAACAAGATTTTATAAATTACCAGTGATAATAAATTCTCTTATAATAGTTATTTTAATAACAAATTTTCTGTTAAAGCGAGTGAAGTTCTATAAATGAATTCTATAATACAAAGTACGGTTTTACATAAAACCGTAGAGTTGTAAATATTTGTCAATTTATCACAAAGTCATCAACCAAACTTATCAAATCTTCCCCAAAAGGAATAAGTCGAATCACTTACTCTATATCAAGACACTGTCTAGTCTGATGCGCGACACCACCACCACAGGATCTGGAACACGAGCTAGGCGTGGACCATGGTCCCCACGTTCCTTGTTCAGGTTCATCCGTATCCAACACGAAGCTACTAGGCAAATAGCTTTCTCCATGTTGACGACGATGTCTTTCGTGCCTCAATTTTATGTGATGCTGAAACATAGAATCACGAAAATACACTTAGCACATTGTTCCTGTAGCACAAAATCCTCCAAAGAGGTTAAACAAAGGGCAAGGTTCGACTATCGAGTATCAGTATCAGAGGTCGCGCAGAAGACGTGGGAACACAGGGCGAAGGTTTCACGTTAAGTGCCTCCTTATTCACCTGTGTGTTGGGTTTTGCGTTGCAATAGGAGCATGACTGACCTTCGTGGGGAGCAACATAGGCGTGATCCCCTTATCGGTTGGCTTCGATAAGGTATAGGCTTTTAGCAGTGATAAACGGCCAGCTAGTGACAGGGGTGAAACGTGAACTGCGTTATCGTTGCCTGCAAGTGTATATTCGATGGCTTTATGGGTTAGATTCATGTTAAACAGCAGGCACAGGTGTGTAGTTTTTCTTTGGTTCAGCTGGGTTTAAGTTGGAGGTGAGGTGATCGAGTTACTATGGTATAGCTATATTTTAGATTCATGACGTAAGTTGGTGGCTATAAGTATTAAGATACCTACGCATTTGTTGGAAAATTGCAATAAATCTTTCTGTTGTAGTTTTCTTGGTATTTTAGTATTATGGGATACGTGTGAAGTAACAGATTTCTAATGTGAAGAAAATAAAAGCAACAGAACGCACTCAGTTTGTACCAAATACAGTATTTTATCGAAACGCAACAGGTGTTTTCGCAAAGTCTAGTTCCTTTTTATGGAATAAGAGATTTCTAATAGAAGAAAATAAAATAGGTAATAAAAGCTTAAACATCGAGCAACGTTTTCTTCAGCAGTTGATTAAGGGTATTAGAATGGTTTCATTTATATTTCTTTATTTTTCTGTTTCTACCGCTTTCGTCTGTATAATTCAGCATCGTTCTACTTGGTCCTACCATAAATAAAACAACCAATATTAGCAAAGTTCTGTTTCGCACTACCATCAAAGAAGTTCCTGTCTACGCTTATATTCTAATATTCCTCTCTTTCTACTGTTTTCGTCCGTATAATTCTGTATCATTCTACTTGACCCTCCCACAAACAAAACAACCAACGTTAGCAAAATTCAGTTTAACTTCATTCAAGTAACAACGCTGTATAATAGAAACTCCTGGTTTTGTTTATATTTTTCTACTTCCCTATTTCTTTTAATTTCGTCCGCATAATCCTGTATTATTCTACTAGATTCTCCTACCGCGAAAGGAAGCAACGGAACACTCCAAGAGACGAACGTTCCTCTAGTCATTCCCCACTTTCATACTTGCAAATTAGAAACCTGGAAGAAATATCGCAGTGGGTGAGCGTACCCCTTGCTCAGTTGACCCAGAAAGAAAAGCTGGAGATTAATATCCAAGCAAATGGGGCGACAATCGTGCGATCTTGAAAGGACTCCTGGGTTCTCCTTCGTGCCTCTTTTCTCTTTTATAGCTCTTCTTTCACCTTTAGAACGGCAGTCACATAACGTTTCCGCCGGTCGACCATTTCTGGCATGGCTCCAAGCCAGTTTGCATTGGTTGGTTGTAAAGTGCATGCCCTCCCGTTTCCAAATAGAATTATCGCTCCACACTTTTTGCCCTTCGGCTCTTCTCTCCTTCTCAGATAGATAAGATTGCCTTTCATTTAACGATCTCTACCGTTTCCTTCCAGTTTCTATATCTTAATATCTGGGAAGTTTAAGTTCTAGATTCCAGGTTCTAGATATTAGAGTATAGCAGGGTTGCTTTATTAGAGTCGGCTTCAACATCTTAAAATTCAACTTTGCACAGAATAATCAAAGTTGTTGTATCTTATGTGATATCGTTACTCCTTAAGATAATAACGAAAGGGTGAGAAAATATCGTATCCTATGCAATGTATTTTATCCAAATATTTCGTTATGTTAACGAGATCAATAACAACGAGTTACACAATCCATTTTCCATTTTAAGTTACTTAAAAATTATTCATAACCAAATTTGGCGAATTGTAAGGTAACTCGCTTAGTTCAAACATCCTTTTAATTCAAATGATCCTATTCTAGTTGGAGCTCATGGATCGAAGATACTCGTTGGTTAGAATCGAAAGGAAAGGAGAAGTTGCATGTTCAACTGGCGTCAGTGTACATTTCCTCGAGATTATTGGTCCGCGAAGGAAGTTTCCAGAGTTTCTGGTAACCAGTTGAAACTTGTCCCACGAGCTGAGTTAACCTCGCGGCACAATTTCGAAAGTTTCCTTGATCGAAGTGTATCTCCGACCGATAAATAGCGGTGATAAATGAACCGGCCCGAACAGCCGCTCATTTTTCACCGACTTTATTAAATTTCTTGCCGCTCTCGGCTCGAACCCAGTAACGCATTTACGAAGCTGGGTCGCGAGTAATCGCTCGATGATAGTCCGAGGCGAGATACTATTTCAGAGGAGCAACATGACCTGGGAAAAGTAATATAAATCGACACTTTTGGACAAATAAGGTATAAACCTCGATATGATACTACTTCGATATAACATGAAATAATTGGTCGGCAAGATTTATGTTTGACGAAATTTAGAAATTTTATATTTTCTTACAGTTCAATTCGATCGAAAATGGTAATTTTAGTTTCGGATATTCGACTGAACGGATGCTCTGTACCATAATGGAGGCATTCATAACCATTTCAACATTTTTTCAGATTTTTTAAAGGACTAGAACAGTAACAAAGAAAGAACTTGGACATGGGCGATTCACGACCGGTTTGACTACGGATTGTGCACAAATATATTTATGTATGAAAAGTTAAATGGCTCGAAATAATAATTTGTATAACATACAGTTACTATATATTCTATTTAAATGATTTTGAAATTCTCTAATTGTTATAAATATTTTAGTTTGGTAAAATTCATATCCCTGTTCTCTTCTTTCAGACTGATTGCTTTTCTCGTTCTTTAATTTACATAAATATACAGAGAATTTTCACCGTTTTAATATTTTAATTGACGCACATACAAAGAATTGTACAGTACAAGCGGCGGTAATTCAGAACCGAGCTTATAAATCTTCGAATCTTCACCGACCCGGCGTACCATGTTGGATAACACGCAACGAGATTTATTCAAACATCGGCTAATACATTAAGTAACTCTCAGGGAATCTCGTTTCATGATCTCATCAAAGTTGGAACACAAGCTGGGCATAATTTAACGCGTGGCTCGTGACTCTGTGCCGTAACTTGCTAATTGGATGAATTCCACGCGGCATAATCAATACGAACGCAATAAATCTATCTTCCATTAAACATCCGTGCAATTACGCATTGTAAACCCATCCATTCCTTCTCCGATCCCTCTGCGTTTGTCTTGGTCAATTATTCGTACACAAAATAGTAGTTAACCCACGGGTGAACCTTAAATTGGTTTTCACGATATCTCCAACGAAACAATTTCGAAGCAATTATCCACTGACACGCCAATGTTCGATTTCAGATTAGCCGGTAAACACTACACGAATATTTCTTCCTTCTTTCCTTTTTCCTCAAATATACTAATTGTATTTTCAATATATATTGAATATATATTGATATATATTTTGTATATTCGTTGTTATTTATGTACTTCTTGTGGAAGAAATCGAAAGTTAGGAAATTTTTTGAATTTTTGAAATATTACAAAACTGAATTTTTGAAAAATTACAAAAACTAGAATTTTGGAAAAGATTGAAGAATTTGGAAAAAATCTTTGCGAAGTTGCAAAATTAGAAAATGCTAAAATTTCTGTAATCTTTAGAAAAATTTATAGCAAAAGTTCCAAGTTTACAAAATTTTTAGGATCGGCTAATGGAATTTCCTAAGAATGGTACGAACTTTAGATTATCCCAAAAGTTTCAAAGATCTGTTAAATTTACACGGAACGTTTTACTTTTTATTATACACGCCACAGAGAATCATCGCTTCAAATTTCGACGAAGCCTTCAAGCGAACCATCTTCGATCGTCCATATTCTAAAACACTCTCCAACCGCAACCGGTTAACATGAAAGAAAAAAGAAAGCAAAAGAAAAATCACACAACTTAAGACGAATTTAATTCTATGGAAGTCTCTTCGCTCCCTTTGCAGTCTCTCCAGTCGCAATTAAAGATGTGTCGCGAAGTCTCTACGTCGGCCGTATCAAGCTTCAAAGGGTTCCATATTCCTGTTCCTTGTGGCGCTTTTTCCGGCCGTTCCTCCGCGATACAGCGAAAAAAAATAAGAGATTACAGACTGGCAGGCTGTAAATAAGTTTCGTACAGCTGTACGTGGATTTTTGTGGAGCGTGGGAGAACACATGGGCTAGAAGTGTCGTCAGTGTTTCCGCATGAGTCGACTCAGAGGCTTTTCTTTCCAGTGAGCATCTGCGCCGTGTGTCGTGTGGAGCCGTAACGTGAGAATATACGACGATAATAATGGCACGATTGCAACGTGGGTGACTATAAAACCCCGTAGACGCGATTCCGTTTTGCAAAACACCTCTCTAAGACGTCCATCGACATAGGGAAAACCGTGCAGATTAAAACGCCGGGTTTCTTCTTCGACGGCGAACACCCGGTGGCTGGTGTAATTTATGCGTCGTCGCTCGGAGAATCGTAATTTTTCGACGTTCTTTCTTCTGACTGGCAAGGACTTCCGGTCTCGCTCGCCTGAGTTACTCGCGGTTCAAGTGAAAGGTTAACCAATGGTAGGGATTGATTTACAATGAAGGAAAGCGAGAGGTGAATGTGGGGTGCGTAATTTTGTATTTGAGATATTGGATATTTTGGAATTTCGTTAGGTCAGTAGACTTTTAGGTTATGTTCTAAATTATCAAGGATATTAAGGATATCTTCGAATCTTTAAGCATAGTTTATTGATGATACATAATAAAATACAACCTCGGAGTAGAAATATGAATAGTTGATATGTTTGTTTAATATTGAAAGATACGACTGGTGTGTACGAGTTAATTCGCCAAAATTTCTTGAAGTGAAAATTGTCTATCTTCGTGAAACTTACATCCGTGTCAGTTAAGGTAAATATGAACCAATTGACAACTCATAAAAATTCCTTCAAATGAAGATCATCTGTTATTTATTTAGAAGGATACAAAATTTAAATATACAGAATACAGAACAATATTTAGAATTATACAGAATTACATTTATCAAAAATTGTTAAGTGCTTCTATGCAATAGTATCCTACATCCTCTTCTTCGTACATCGTACAAAATTCCTAGTAGAACAATCAACCAAATATTCCTAATCTAAAGTCACTCTGTCAAAGAAACAAAAAAAGCTCTCAGCTAAGAAATTTAAATGAAAGATTCCCGAGAAGAAGTGATCTCAATTCAAGCGATGACACAGTTCCTAAGATTGATCCAGCAGCTGTGCAGATTCCAAGATCTCGAATATTATCAATGACTCACTTCATTCCCTTTGATACCGCAGCTATAAAGGGATCTTTTGAAAAATAAAAGGGGAAAATTGGGTCTCCAGCAATTCTCACAGCAATATAGCCGCGATCACGACTAGCTCGCGATAAATCATGTAATTAAACCGGCTTCTTAAACGGTGACTAACCATTCCGTGTACGTGAAGCCAGCTGCTACTGTTGTATGGTTTACGTTTACATCATCGGGCGACACGCGCGTGAAATGATCGGCTATTTCTGCGCCAGACTAGCAGACGCGGCTCGACTAAATTGCAAGACGGCGTTCACTTCTGGCAGCCTAGTTGCTTCTGTTGGATACACACAATTAAAACAACTGCCGGGTTTTCTAGCCGCTTTTTCTCGTTAATCATGGAATAAGAATTCTTGGATTAACCCAGTTCCCGCGAGTCGAGTCGATGTCTGTCATTGGTGACTGTGCGTTTATTTGTGGTACGCTGTCTCATGACTCGTAAAGCTTCGTTAGAATGGTTCATTGTTATATATAGTTCTCCTGTATCGTATCATATTCTCGTATTGGCAATGACCATCTTATGGCGGGCCGAATTTTAGATTGAAATTGGAATGTGTTCTATTTGCATCTTCTTTCTTTTTTGTATTATTCGATATCTTTATTTGATATTGTTCCATTGTTTTTCATTGCGTTGTTATTATTAATAGGTAATAACGTAATTAATAATTAATAGATTTGTAAGTACAAAAAGTTGAAACTTCAATTAAGATTGAAGATCACAGACAAAAAACATGATAAGCAATTTTATAGTTGAATAATAATCAACTCCATGTTATCAAAACTGTTCTTTTATTTGGTCGTAGAATTGAACGTATATTTTTGCACTCTATTGAACATTTCGAAAATGACTTTTCAACTGTTTAAAGGTTTGAACCTCGAATTTTATACAATTTCTTTCTTTTTAAAATTTTAATTTTTCTGTGAACGGAACTGAAAATTTGATAAGAATGACTACAGAGAAAAGGTAGAATTATCAAAATTAGATGGCGATTAAGTTCCATCCTTATTCGACAGTTTCCAAAAGTCCGCAGATGAATATAATTTGGTTAGAAATTGCTATAGAATGTGGGCGGAGGATGAATTATTCACCGTTCATTTGGTTGCTTGCGCTCGTTCCTGTATGAGCATTTAGAAACGCGCGAAAGCCGTGCCACAATTACACAAATTATGTCAAAGAATGCGTTTAACCCGGTGCAATGTTTCACCGTGTGCGCGTCACTATATTAAAGCGGACGATCGTTCAGCCGTTTCTGACATCAAAGCGGGGACCTTACAATTGTTAAGGTTTACGACGCTCCATGGACGACCGGCTAATTTATGCTAATATGAGGTGGTTACGCATCGAGGAAGTGCAACGTCCGCACCTTTGCGGCTTGACGCGTCGGCATTCCAAAACGATGCTATCCAAATGACCATGGAATGCACCAAGAAATTGTTTCTGCTCTGTAACGGCCTTTCATTTCATTCAACTTCTATCTCGCGAGATATGTGCAATCCATACAAAACTGTATATTTCAGATTCTATAGGTTTTCAATTTACGAAAAAAATCGTATAATAAATATTGCATTTATTAAATTACCTTTATAGTCAATATAAAATAATACAGATGGAATTCAAAAGTTCAGTATTCGAATTAACAATTAAACAAAATCTTTTCTTCGTTGGATTAATTTTTCATTGATTGCGAGTTCACGAAAACTTTCTATGAAACTTTTCTATTAACAATATTCTCGAAACTTCCTCTAGATCATTTAAAATAGGAAATCCGCCCCGGAGGATCCTAAAATTAATATACCTCAATTATTAGCTTCATACCATATAATATCAACTTTCAATTCTAGCATCTATTCTTTCACAAATTCGTATGAAGCTCCTAAACCTCACGGAATCTTTTCGCTGGAATCATTCTTCAAATTGCCTGTACAAATCAACCGAATACGAAATGCATGGAAAATGCAAACAAGAGCTGCGAATCCTAAAATTATCATGCTAAATACCAAGGCAAAATATCACACTATATTAACTTTCAATCACGGTGTCGATTCTTTCAGTAGGTTTCATCAGCTGTCGAATCGTTGATCAAACAAGAGACGATCGACACGGATCGAGGCTCGGTAATCTTGACAGTGTCGATCACGCTCGTTTCCATGATCGATCCTGTAGTCGATTAGCCGTGGCATTGGCTCCGGCGCGTCGCACGTCTGCCGTGACGAGATACGAAACGTAACCTGTTAACAGTGAAACATAATCCAATATCCCGAGGGCAACGATCCGCAGGAGAGGCTTTCTGCGACCACCGATCGAATAACTTAGCCGAGCCACCGCTTCTCCGCATCGAGATTAACATAATCTCGATGACAGTGAATTAAGCTGCTCGATCGTATACGCTTACCTGTCGGGCTCGTTCTCGTTCGCACCTCGATAAAACACATCAATCGTTCTATTCTATTGGAAATCATATTCACTCGAAAACGATTTCATACGTTTATAGAGAATTTTTTTTCGTCGAATCGAAATCCAAGCGAATTTGATAGATCTCTGACGTGAATGAAGCTGATGGAAGATTGAATATTCTCGACTAGAATGTGGAAGCTCGAAAGTCGTTTCAATTTTTCATCTAAATTTGAATAAGTATGCTATGTGTCGAGATAAAGTTTCTTATAGATCTATGTATGAAAATTTTTAATTTATTATCCTACCTGGAAATTTCCAAAAATATATTTAAATCATGTTAGTTTTCATATATTTATTTTAGTTTTGAAATACTATGTGGAGCAATTCATTTCTCACTCATTTTTGTTTTGGTTATTTCTAAAAAATGATAGCTTCTTATACCTTAATCTTCCATATAATCTTTTATTTTTGTCAAAGAAAAGAGTTCGTAATGTTTTAAGATGTTTAACGTAAAATTGAAATGAGAAATCATGTATCACATTAATTTTTCATATTTTATGTGTGCAGTACTATGCAGCCATCTTTTAATAGAAGAAATTTATAATTGGGTCGAAAGTGATCGAATGAACATAACAGGTTTAAAACAAAGACACAGTATTCATAACTATATGACAAAATTCCTGTTTGAGATGACTGAATGACTATAATAAAATTATAACTTTCATCCATTTAAACTTCTCTTTGACTAATTTTCCCAGTTGGGATGTATAGTTTTCTATTATGGTATTAAGTGAACTTTGCATGGATGTAGTATTGAAAGGTTAAGAAGCAATCAAAATTTTCTAAAGGACGAAAAGTTCTATCGGCCGCATAATTTCCCATGAGAACGTCGTTATAACATGTACACGCCTAAAACACATTTTCGTGGAGCATGGACCAATAATCGCGACATTAGTGGTTAGATAAGCACGAATGCTTTTTAGTAGCAACGTCTCAGCAATAGAACGATAACTTCTCCTAGCAAGAAGGAGATCATTAATCATGCACACCATGAATTCGTGTTATGAAAGGTGGAGCAGAACTGGCAACAAAAACGAGGATTTAAATGCATCGACTTACTGCATCTCTGGTACTTGCGTTCGTGAAACTCCAGAATAGCTGGAATCGTTGGAAAGACTCACATACAGCATTATCTCCAGCCCTTTGGCCTTAAATTTCTAGATAATTGCGCCTTAATTAACCAACGATACAACCAAACTTCATGCTTAATGCCGTATTAGATAAATTTTAATTAACCTTTTTATAAAATCTAATCTCTATTACAAGTAATAAATGTATTTGTTCTAATTTTTGTACATTATATATTTTTTATAAAATCATCCGAAAAAAATGTTTCTATAATAATTTGAGAATAATTAATGAAAAAATAGCCTTTCTAACTGACAAAAATAAATTTGTTCCTGAAAGAGTTAATGGGCAATTTCAAATTTCGTTTAACTTCTGACCCACATTTCATTACACGTTCGTTGAAGTTATGCACACGATTTGGAGGCCGTGAAATATTACAATCACGTTTCGTATACTGACCACTGCTCCATGTTTTTGAGTATACATTTTCATTGTTGAACCTCATTCTAATTGGTCAAACAATCTGAATTCATGCAACATGCATCACCCCTTTATCAGTGTTATCCTGTCATTTACTTGAAATATTCGTTCACATTTCTATTTGAAGTATTCACACGAAGTTATTCAAACAGCTTCAAATCGAGGAGCACGACTTGTACCAAGACAGACTTCTCATTCCACTTATTTTACGATACTTTCTGTAGCCACTGTACTTAAAACAATAAAACAGTAAACTAAAAATTCATTTTACTCTTCCAATCCCCATTAAACAATTTTCTACATAATTACCCGCAAACTCATTCAAACCACGCCGGGCATGCATTAACCGCAATTACTCAAGAATTATCTACAATAATTACTCGAGAATTTCATTAACAGAGAATTTCACTAAGACATGATATACCTCCTGTACCAACCAGTGTACCTACATATCAACATTTACCTACAATGTGTCTGCAAAACAAATCTCATGCCGCAAACGTTTATTCGAAGATCAGTCATGAAATGCGTTAGGATCTCCGGTGGCCACTGGTCCTTGAAATTCGACGGTCATACGAGATTGCGGTTAGGAAAGAGTTAATTAAATGGTTCGGAGAAGTTGATGTCGCTTGGGTCAGTCGATGAACCATGAACGAAAGCAACCGTACACACCACCACGCCTTTCCCTTAATAATCAGTGCGTATACATTCCGCTCGTCTGACTGCTCGCAGAGACGAACCGTGCTCGAATCGTGCAAATTGCCACGACGATTTCGTCTGCTCGAGATCCGGCCCGATAACACAGGCGAAATGGGAATGTCTCTGACACGACGGTGAATTTATCGCGCCGCTTCGTTCGTTGACGAGCCGTCGTTTCGAGCCTTCGCGCGATGCAACCGCGCGCCGCGTTAACGAACGCGTTTTTTTTCCTGTAGACTTCCCTCTTTTTTTCCTTCTTCCTTTCTTCTCGCTCGCGTAAATCACGGACGACACCGAATCGCGGGATTTCTGGCAGACGGACGAGTTAACAGGATTTGGTAATGATGATGTACGATGCGTTGCTCGGGGTAATAGGTAGGCTTAAACGCGACATTGAGGGTGCAATTTAGAGACGAGTTGGGGATAAACGAGTTCGTTTAAAACGACGTTACGATTATGTGATTGTGTCTGCGATTTATTTGGGGAAGTATTTTCTGTGTGGATGGACCTGTCCCAAGTATTGTCGCTGGACTGTGTTAATGCAAATTATGCTTTTACGAATACGGCTCGAGAAATGAGATCTAAATGGACAATCTTCTCGCATCTTTTTAATTTGGATATCTTCTATACCTTTGTATATCTGTGTACATTTAATGTTATGTAATATCTTGGCGTGCAATCATCTTGGATAATTGTGAGTGGTAGAGGTTTGGTGTGGTTTCTATGGTGGAGCTGGTGGGTGATCTATGTAGAAAATTGTTTATTGTGGGATCATGGCCGTAGTAACAAAAGTATTTTTGTTTTATTCTCTCTTTCTGTCCTTCAGTATGGATATATTGTAAATGTTTGTTGAAATCCATAAAAATTTGTAATCTAGCAAGTATCACTATTTAGAGAATTATTATAAAAACAACGTGCTTAAGGAATTGGCTAATATATTTCATGAGAATTCTATTGAAAGTAAGTTTAGTGATTTACAGATTCATTAAAACTCAAAAGTAAATAAAGTGACCTTATTCAGAGAAGTATTTTACAAATTGATTTTTAGATATAGCAGCGCATAAACGCGAACCTTTATCGGATTACTTTAAAGTTACTTGTGTAATTAACGTTTACAAATATTCTGGTCACAACGAGGGTAATCACAGATAAGTTATCGTGTTTCTTAACTATTGCGGAGCCTGTAAGCTATGACTTGGCGCGTTTCCTTTCGCCGCTGAAATTTCTGTTGCATTCGGTGCTTATTCCACGGAGATACAATTAAAAGTTGCTTCTAACCTGTTTCCCGGCTTACATCTGCGCCACAGCGAAACAGCCAAATATAAAGCGAGAACCGTACGAAAATTAACGTTTACAGAAAGTAAAGAGAAAGAAAGCATTGCAAGAAAGAAAAGGCGTAATTCCAAGAAGTACCTGAGCAGTAACTTTTCGAACTGCCGCTTTATTTCCATTTTTTGCTACGTTTTAAGAACACGTGGCTTAAAAACACCGAGGAAAGAACGTTGCCGAAATAACCAAATGACTTTAAATTGCATTTAAGAGCATTGAGGGAATTAACCACGTTTTATCACAATTCGTTAGAAAATTACTTTCCGTGTTAATTCGAAAATTGGATTTGACGATCTGTTCTCTTTTTACAAAATAAACTGTTCTGTGTGCAATGACAAAAAATATATCTACTCTATTAAATGGCCCATAAAATCTCTTCACGTTCGTTTTACGAGCTGGATGCTGTGAAAACGAGCACAAAGAGATGGAAACTCGCAAAAGGAGTTTAATTACTTCATTCCTAATCCATCGCGGCTGATAGATACGGATTCGAGCTCCTCGTAAATTCTGCCACCACCACATTTCCTCATTGGAAGACAGGGACTGTACAATCGTCCTTTATCTTTTCCTCGTATGGTACCGTTATGATATCCTCGTTTTGTAACTATTTTTACGGGCACTCAGATTGATGTAGGAAGTGTTGTATAAATGGAAAAGAGGTAATTTTTTATGAAAAGATACTGTTAATTAATATGTTCGATTTTAATGTCAAGTGAAGAATGACATTATTGCAAAAAATGTCATAAAAGAGGAATTTAGGAATGCCTAGGTAAAGTTCGAGAAAACAAAATGTAAATTTTATCAAAAATATTTTATATATCTTTTGTTTCTGACGGATTTGTTTCTAATGGATTTGTTTCTAAGAAAAATATAACGCACTAAAATTTGGACCAGTTTCATTGAAAATAAATATATTTATGGTTTAACACAACATGTAACGCGAAAAGATTAATAACTGCGGAAAATTCGAATAATTTGAAAAATTTCATTCATTACCAAGGTACACGAGTTATGTTTATGCTCCATATATTCTTATATTCCAATATTCTCTCAGAGTTTAAAGTTAATAAGAGAACGAAGGGCATTAGTCGCGAGAGATTTCTTCTTTCGTTCATTGCAAACGTAGTTACGTGACAACCCCGATCGTACCGCTATTCACGGTGCTTTATTGCTCTTATTATATAGCATAGTTTCAAAGTACCACATTTGATACCTTCCTCTTCTTTCTTTCGTTTATGATCCTTTGAACCCCCTGATCCTTCGTATATACACCTAAATGTACACATAAACAGGGAAAAGTACCGTACCGATAATTACAAATCTAAAAGAGACAGGTTTTCTCCGAACCACGAGGCAACTTCCGACTATCAACGTTCACGTTCCAAGAATACTGTGCTCGATTCCCAATAGATTCTCAAGATCATTTGCATTCGTTCGACGTACGAAGATCGACGAGACTGACCTAAAGAGTTGCGGCCAGATTGACGCGACTCTCTTCAAGATTTTCTCGTCCTTTTAACTGCTATTTAACAGAGAAGATCGTGGATCACGGATCTAGAAATTTGAGCACAGAGCGTAAAATTAGTTAGCTAATATTTAATTAATTTATAAACGAGGGAAATGAGAAATCTATTTCAACTGTAAATTAGATAAATTAGGTTGGTTGCATTTGTAATTATGAAAATTATTGGGTTATTTCGTGAGTGGTTTAGTTCCATTATTAATTACGAGAATTATTATTTGGACAGCTTACATCATCACAGTATTGTTTTTTTACAATCCACTCCTTTTATTATAGATTTGATAGGATAGATGGAGAACTATATTATTAAGAATAACGAAATAATGAATTCGAACAAATGATAATTGACTTTAACAATAATTTGTACTCTCGCCCTCGTAAACTCTGTACATCGCGCCTGCAAAATTAGTCAGGAGAACCCTTAATTCAAATTAACCACGTACACCGCCAAAGGCGTCCACGTTTGCGATTGCAAAAGGTTACTGCAGAATCTAATTGTTATAACAGCACAAGCACACTAAATAGTACAAAATATGTAATAGAAAAACACAGCGTAAATTACTACAAATGAAATAAACTTTATGTGCAAGCGAGAAAACGAGAAAGTAGAAGAGATAGCGTGGGTCGAAATGACGCGCGATGCTCAATGGGAACACTCGGACTGCTTTTCTTCCTGCTTTTCTTGCGCGTTTCCATTGTGCCCGGTGAAAATGTCGTAAAAATGCGAGTCAAAGGTTTACCAACGTTTTCTCTGCGCTTTTTATTCCTTTAACACCTTTCCCCAACGACATACCATTGTATTCTAACTAAAATTTATGAAAATACTAATTAATAGCTACAAAAAGACGGTGTCGACTCTCTTGACCTCTGATCCAATAATCCCATCAGTAAAGTCACTGTGGATGTTTATGCATTTGTGAGAAATTCAATGGTGTCAAAATACACAGAATGCACAAAATATGCAAAAATATATAAAATATCTAAAGTATAATACTAGTTAAAATATTTAGTAAATGAAAGAAATATGTGCGTAGGTTCTATTTTTTTTAGAGTGTGTTCATAAAAATACCAGTTTGGATAATTTGTAGTCAGTGTTAAAGACATCACGGTTTTGTGCAGAAAGAAGCATTGCAAGCTTGGATTTTAAACGTAATTTCCAGATGTCGGTTAAAATATTGGCGCGTGTGACAAGTTCCTGACAACCACGAAATCGATACGATTTCGAAATGGGAAAATGGACGTAGCCGGTATTTTATATGTTGTTGGATACCCTGTCACGCGTATTACCGAATTGTACGATGTTCTTTCCAAATGAGCGTAATAGAATCGTCGAGAAAATGAACAGATTGCTGTCTTGGAACGTTGATAATCAGCAAATGATAATATTGATATTTTCACAGTTAGTTTTGTCAGTTTAGTATAATGTTATTTACATGCGCAGCGTAATGAATTGACTGAGGAGCTTTGTGCAAATTTATATTTCTGAGAATATAATTAGGAAAATAGAACCTTGGCAGAAAATTGTCCTTACTAAGTATTATAGAAATAATTAGTACCACATTAAATAATACCACAAAGTTTAGTAAAGAAAAAAAGGATACAATTAGCTTTTAACGAGATGAGAAACACACATGTTCAGTAATATAAGATTATTCGGCAGCGTATTGAATTAAAAAAAAAGTAAAAAATCTAAATTATCATATTTGTCCTCAATAGCCTTCTTACTTAGTTAAATGTTCGATTGTCTAGAAGCTTTATCGTTTTAAAAATTAAATTAAGTCAAATTCATGCTTGATCAGCAGAAAATATGTACGTTCCACGTAATACTGAAGTACCCGTCGTAGAATATATAACTAAGAGGATCGTATTTCTGAATATTCAAAGAAAACCAAGATAACCTAAACTGAATCACACTTCGCAAGTCAAACCACAAACACGCCATAAAGCCAACTTCTAAGTAACACAAAATCTCCAACGAGTTTTCCTATTTCTTATTCCACAATTCATCCTCTATAATCGCGATTACAAAACCGCTTCCTCAACGATTAATCAATTGAAATTTCTTCGAACAAAGCTTCGAACGAACACCCGCAGAGTTGATCCCGAGGCAAGAATACGGGAAAGGGGCACACGTTCATGGAGCAAAGTGTCGCGTAAAAGGGCCAGAGGGGGTAACACGATCCTGAGTTATTCCTACGGTGAGTTATTTCTCATGAAAGACGGATGCAAGGTGTAGGTACGTGTATGGAACAGCAAAAGGAACGGCAGCAACAGCGACCGAGCAACGAGATTATCGTTTCTCGTCTTCCACATTTCTACTTCCCCCTTGACTCCTCTACCCTCATCCTGAAATTCTTCTCTAGCAAAACAAAGCTGGACTTCCATTTCACACGCGAATATTCGCGCCATAACGATGAGATCTTCCAAACGCGCGTTTTTATTCCTTTTACCTTCTCGTGGTACCTTTCGTGCCTCGAGATTGTTTCTTTCGAAATTAGGGACCGCGTGGATGATATCTTCAGGATATTTGGGGTTTATTTACCCTGAATAGCATTTCGTGGTCTTTCGAGCGTCTTTATACGAGGAAAAATGGTTTTAGCCAAGTAGTTTCCGTTTTACCACTAGAAAGCAAATTGGGAAAATATTGCTGTTAAAGTTTCTGATTCAATTCGTGAGTAATGTTGAGTTCAGGTAAAAATTTGAGAAAATCTTGTTATTCTAACAGAAAACGATACGAGATGTTAACGATTTTTTAAAAATACGCTTACAGTCCCAGTATGTAAAAGAATTGTGGGTATAATAAGATGACATAGTCATATGCTACTTAAATTTTCCATTCCGGAAACACGTGTTACGATCCTTGTAGTACTTGGTTTGAATACGTTTCATATTCCATGTTAAAGGACTGTTTATTAAACATTAAGATTCATTTTAACGATGCTGTAATCTCCGAATTTTATTACTATCGATTCTTTTCAAATATGGCGTTTTACATCGAACGCGACGGGTCACCCGTGGCTTTTAATTCGAAATTAGCAGTGCTAATGAGTGAGACTCATTTGACATAAATTCTACATTCTACGTTTCCATATTTTGTACAAATTACGTTGATTAAGATAATTCGATCGATAACGTTCCTCATTCAACCTGCGGCAGTGATTTCAGAAACAGTAAAATTGAAAAGAATGTATCGAGTGGGTGTTTTGTCGAAAATGTTTTGTAATTATCGTTAAAGTTGAATAAAATAATGAGCAAAATAAAATAACAAGCTTATATACTCACGTGTTTTGCGAAGACGTCGTGCAAGCATAATCCTATAATAAATATAAGAAGCACCGACGACCTGAAACAAAATAATATTCTTCTTTACAATCTCGTTTTATCATCAAAATTAACACTTTAATTAGTATCCTACCAATAACTAATTTGCTGCGATCGTGATAAAAAATAAACGAATATATCGTATAATAAGTCATAAATCCTTAATGAATACTTCGTTGCCTAAACTATACTTTATTTCATTTACCTCGTAACATCCTTATTATATAAATCAAAGATAGAAAAAGAGTAAAACCTAACTTAAATTTAGAACAAATATAATATTCTCGTTTACAATCTCGTTTTATCACCTAAATTAGCGTTTCAATTAACATTAGGATATTATCTAATTTTCTATGATCATGATAAAAATGATCATATGATAGAGGAATGCAACTATACCGTATAAATTTCTAATCGGCATCTTCTAAGATTTATCTGTACAAAATTTACTTCATAACATTCAGTTTAGTACTGAAATCAAAGATTGAAGGAATCTTGACTCGAACCTAATCCGAACCTGAAACGAACACAATATCTTTACAATCGCATCTTATTGTCTAAATTAACATTTTAAGTAATACCACAGCGATATTTAATTTGTCATAGTCATGATAAAAATGATCAACGATACAATCATATTCTGTCAAATAAATACCCAATCAGTACCTTAAATTGTACTTTACAACATTCACTTTATAACATCCCCTTTATTACTTGAATCAAAGATAGAAAAAAGACAAGACAGGTAATAATAAACCATGGCTGAAATAATCACGCGTGTCTGCGTCACGATCTATTCACATCTGTCCTTTTCACGATTCACACATTCACCCATACGAATCAATCACTCGGCCATCCAACAAGTAATACCGCCAATTAAACCACCCAAGAAACCGCAAGCTAATTACAAGCCGCGCCGTCGTTTTCCACGATAAATCAAACGCAACGGGACCAATGCACGCGAGGCAAACTGGCGAGGAAACTGGTCGCCGGCAACATTGACCCAGACTTTGATTCTTGCGTGAACGCTGCGACGAGTTTCACCGCGAACTTGTCCCGCAAGTAGTTACGTCAGCCTTGGATACGCAGTTACGTGTGTCATTAGGTGAAACGAGTTCTGGCCGTCATCGATATTACTGACCGTAGTTACTGGAGAAAGGAAAAATGATTCTTAATTCGAAGATTTCTGAAATGAGAATTTGCGATCAGTACACCATGGATTTTTATGCATTTTTACGAAATTTGAAGATACAGAAATACACACAATGTATATAATATGGAAGAATATAATATGTTTGGTAAAAAATTTCTATTTAAATTGGATTTATATATGTCCATAGACATATAAAAATTTATAAAAAGTCTGATAATGAGGTTTTCGTGTCAAGACACGCTTTCGTAACTGAGGAGTTGAGATGGTAAATGGTGTAAGTGCTAAAAAAAAACAAAAAAATAAGATATGACCCTTTTTAGTGGATAAGGATGAAAATTCTATGAGAAATACAGAGAAAAAAGATTAGAATAATTTATTGTAGCTTTTTACCCTCTTATCCTCACGACGCAACGTTGCGTTACTAAACTAAATAAGCGTATTTAATGTTGATAAAACAGATCGTAATTTTAATGCATTATATTTTCTATTATTCTATAATAAAAATATATGTATATATTTTGTGAAAAATTTAATACGGTGAGTTTATAAATTCTATTTAAAAGTTTAAAAAATTCATACAAATACACTGTTCTAAATCTATAAAATCTCTATGAAAAATTACAAATTGGACATTTGGACTACTGTAATAATTGTACAACTGAAAATATAAATATATCTTCTCCCAATTGATTCTCAAAGGAAATCTGTCAATTGTACAGAATTGCAAATACTCCTATCGAGGTATTTTCGCAGAATCTTCGTGGGAGCTCTATCGAATGTGGAGAAATACGTGCAGTGCCTTAGTTTCAAGAAGTTCTGAGTTAGTATGCGAGTCTCACATCTGCAATTCATTCTAGATTTCACTGGAATCCCAATGGAATTTTGGAAAATGTAGACTGGATTCCGGATGTTAGTTTTAAGCAGTCTGCTATCCATCCTAAATTCTGTGTATAACAATCCATTTCGGCCACCGAGCGTCTAACATAGATTGTAGATTAATATTAAGATTAGTATCAAGGTCTGGCATTGAGGTTTACGCTAACATTAAGTTCTGGATTAACTACAATTATAATATCGTAAATTTCATATCCTAGATTATGCTACATATATACAATATAATTATTAGAATCTATCATTCTATTCAATCAATCTATCAATGTCAAGTCATGTTTTTAACATCAACTGTTCTTTTGCAATTCGTTGTAACTTTATCACACAATGAAACATTAAAAAAAATTTTAATATGACCCAATTTCACTCTACATGTACGAATACATACATATACATAAACAATTGGAAAAATAATATCAAAACGTCTGAATACGTAACGAAAACGACGTGAGATATATGATGGAAGCCACGAAGATCTCTAACTCTCAGAATTTATCTAATTAAGCTGATAAGATAGCATCTCAAGAATGTCGTCGACGTCTTCACCTGACAAACTGGAAATTCAAGATATTCTCCGTGCGTTACAAAACTGGAACAAGCCACTGGGTAATCGAGCCGATGCTCTCCCTTGTGGACGAAAGGATTTATAGAGAGAACAGGCGAACCATCACGCGCTCGTTGTTCCCCGCCGTCGCGACCGACGCGATAAATTATTTTGCAGCAGCCGCGAGGCTCCGCTCTCTTGCTATTTACATGCGAGCACGCGCCGAGGCTGCCGATAAATCTACCAACTGTCTGAAATTGTATGAATTAGTCGCGACGCTCGCTACTTTCTCGCCTGATTTATCGGCGAGTATCATCCGCCTGCGAATCAGGAGTTCTCACGTGGTACGAGTGCTGTTAGGTCGCAATTTCGTCGTGCTACCATGTAAAAGCGTGTTAAAGTAGTGGTTCCTGGGTGTTGTTTTAAGGAAACTGGAAAATTTTTGGTGAAAAAGATTTATCTGTTCGTATTGATTTCTGATGAAAGTTAGTGGGAGGGAAAAAAATGGAACTTGTAAGAGTGGTATTTTAGGACTAAAGTATTATATTATCACACAATAATGATACAAAATATCCTTTGTACTCATTAAAATCGTCATCTTTAGTGAATTATAAAATACTAAGACACATATGCAGATTCTTTATTCTTATGCTAGTTATGCTCTGTATTTTTAGTAAATTTATAAAAGACCAGCAATGCGTATTATATTACAGTATAATTTGTACCTTGTAAGGGTGCAATAAAGAAATTGAAACGGTATTACCAACAGATTAACAGTACATTAAAGACAAATTCTGGTAACTGAAAAAAATGTATATCCTTTCCTATCGCAGCTATCTCTATATGCATATCATAATTTACCTACTGTAATCTCATCTAATCTGTTTAAATTATCTCCTATTCTAATTTATCCTGAGATCACTCAACATAGTCTTCAAAGAAGTCACACATTCTTAAAGGAAGTTATAAACCCATTAAACAAAGTGGAAGTAGGTGTTACAAGTCTATAAACAAAAACCAATCACCAACAGACAAAATCGATCAGACCCTTTCATCCTCCGTCTCGAAAAATATTCGAGTAATGTTTCGAAGTAACAACGATTCGAATACACGTGTTGGAAGTTGAAACGTGCGAGTGCGCATCGATGTAAGTAGGAATGAAAAAAAACGGCGATATCTTGAATCGACCGGTGCAACGACTGCTTGTCCATCGTCAAAACGTGAATGAACGTGTTTTTCTGCTGCATCGGCGCGCGTCGTTACGTAAGTTCTTTGAGTGGGCGTCATTCACTGGTTTGGAACGTTGCCCGGGAACTGGCGTGAGCCATTCGCTGTTCGAATCGTTGAATCGGATCGTGGCAACGAGAGATAGAAAGAGAAAGAAAGGGAGTCCGTGTTCTGCTATCGGTCGGAAGATATAATATTCTCGTGAAAAATGGCTCACCGGTGCTATTGGCCCAGAACAATGCGAGATGTCGTGCCGTTTTAATGGCCGGTGAACAACAATCTTGCCCTGGCCGGATATAAATTGCTAAAAAGCTCGCCGCCCGTAAATTTCGCCACGCAGCTTCCTTCGCGAATTATTTCCGGCATTTCCACCCCCCCTCTCTCTCTCTCTCTCTCTCTCGCTGGTTGAAAAGGGATTTATCGCACGGTGAATTATGTCAGAAAGGGAAAAAGAAAGAATGTTTGTTTCGGTTAACGGCATACTTTCCTTCGACGGGAAAATTTGAATTTTTATTGGAACATATCTCTTACACGATAGAACGAAATCGATCATAGTTGCATCTACATTTATGTTCTTGTACTTTGCAAGGTACTCTTGTATTATAATTTGTCAATGATATAATTAATTAAAATTTAGAATAATAGCAGCAGCAGTAAATAGAAGTAAATACTACTTCTAAAGGGTTGTTTACTTTTTGATGGTTCCCTTTCTCCCCCTTATCCTTCTTTCTTTTCATTCTCTTCCTTCCCCACAAATTACCTAAATTTTCTCAAAACATATAAATAGAACAATAAATAGAAATCAATAACATATTCAAAAATAGAGTTATTACTTTTATATCTCATTTTGCTACTAAAACTTCTTCCGATGATCCATCTAAACTCCATATATTCGCATTCGAGTTGCATCATAATTCTACATGTACGTAGTATGTACGTGTAACGATAAATTTGATCGAATGAAACAGGCGAACGCACGAATACCTCTTTCGATCTACAATTACTTTGTAACCGGTCACAGGTGTAAGATACTTGCCCGAGGCGGTTGCATGAAACATGACAGCGAGCCACAGGGATCTACGGGGGCGTTAATTGGAACGCAGTTTTCAGAGATCTAATTGCGTCCGCGAAATCCTCGTGTGATGTTTCTGTTCGCGCGTGAAACACCATGAAGCAACCGGTTTCACTGAAACACGAGACTGGTTTATCGTACCTCGGCCTTGACGTCTGGATGCTTCGTGGGTGCGGTAATTGATCCTCGGTGAATAATTTTAATTGGGTGGCGAACGTGAAATTGATGTTAAGTGGAATTAAATGGCTCCGCTAAGAGACGACACGATTCTAACGCGTACAATTACAAAATCTAACCATGTTACGATGCGACACGCGTATGGTGTCCACGAAGATACACACTCGGTTGAAATTTCAACTCTTGGTTCCGTATAACTTGATGTTACTCGAGTTTTTATAGTTAATTAAAAATTAATTAACAATAGGATCGTTTAAGTAGAAGTGAAGACTGTAGGATCAGACAAATCAGTTACTTAAGTTCATTCTCAAAACTATTCTTCAAATCTGTACTGTTCTGTTATGGTGGTTATAATTCAGTGAATTTTGCATCACATTCTTGTAAACCTTTCCCCATTTTTATAAGAATTTGAGTAATTCTGTTGCTTGAGAGTAAATACATGTATACATCATTTTCATGAAATAAGCATTACTAACATATATCTACAATTCCAATTTACAAGGGTGATTTTTAAGTTAAAGTAACGAATCAATTTCACAAAACGATGCCATACCTGCCGAATTGATCCATTTTGTCAAGTATAATGTAATATTTGGTATTCTTGAAATATTTAGATATGAGATCTTTAAACTCCCCTCTCAAAATTACCTTAAATAAAATCATAACAATGCTCTAAGTGTCCTGTCAAACAGAACAACTAGTAAAGAAAATTTCTGTAATCTTCAAAATAACCACGAGACATAATCTTCTGCCAGCGTGGCTATTAACTCGATCCTATCGAATATTCTATTACGTTGTAAGCTTTTAAAGGATGGTAGTTTGGCCCTCGCGGTAATACGCAGCATCTTTTACGATTCCAAGAACGAGCTAAGCTTATAAAGCGACGAGCAGTTGGCAACTGTGAAATTCACGGTTCGCATCGAACGAGATTCGGAACGGCATGAATATGTAAAGCGAAGCGACCGACCGAACCTGCATCCTGAAGGCTTCTAACGAGGACCTCCTACGGTCGGGTTCGTTACAGATGACAAGTTCTTCGGCTTACACCCAAGTCCTACCCTGTTGCTGAGGTCAGAACAATTACGACGATCCTGCTTTCCATGCGGACCTCGAAGTTTAAACAAGGTTTTATGTCTAATTTTCGAAGGTCTATTTCAGGGAACCAGCACCAAGCTGTTTACATGGTGATACTACCTGTCCGTGATTATTTACGGAGAACGCGAGGAACTTTCTTAATCCTTTGCACTTCAAAAATATTTATGTATACTTTAATACTTCATGGAAAATATTAAACATGTGTCTTGTTTCAAAAAAGGAAGATTATAAATATACCGTAGATATTAATACAATTTCATGCTTTCATGAACATAGCTAAAGAGATGGATTTTAAACAACGATTTGTTTTCTCCATTAAATATCATAACAAATACTTTATTTTGGGTACATTACATATTTCTGCATATTAATTTCACACTTTCAAACTTCCCACAAATTATAAAAATTCACATTCTAGTTATAAACACTTGTAAATTAATTAACACTTGTAAATTGTATATAGACAAATAAGATCATACATTACTTAAAGAATTCTTTCTCAAATATTTTATACTAACATCTAGTCAAATAAAATCATCTACTGCTTGAATATTCATTTCTCAAATATCATATTTGAATGACGCTCGAATTTTTAAAAAAGAATTCAACTAACCCCAGTTCAATTTTCAACACAGCCTTTCTACGTACCCCCAAAGATTCTTAACATCCACCTCTCTTAGCTTCTATTCTCCTAAATATCCTTCTCCTTAATCTGCAAAGCAGCTTTTTCGTCACACGTTTCAACCATTACCTTATCAAATCGCAACAAGGACACGATGGAACCTTAACGAACCAGGGCCACACGTTTTCTCGTTATCCAACCCCGGTTCTCGTCAACATCCGCGCGAGCCGTGGCACGTTTTCAGCGACCACGCGAAAGTCGGCTGCCTAAACCGCAAATTGCCCGCGCTCCGGACGGAATAGGATCGTGATAAACGACGAGAGAGAGAGAGAGAGAGAGAGAGAGAATTGTAGAGGCGGATACGATGGGATCGCAGTGAATCCCAGCGCGCGGACAACGGGCTCATTAGTAGCGAACCGATATGCAGAATACCAAAAGTTGCAAAAACGCGGCGGTATGCGCACGCGAAAGTGCAATGTGGTATCTGATCGCGACCACGGAGCCACGCGTGCCTTCGTTGCATGCCACTGCAATGGATAACGTTTCCGACTGCGCTTTAACCGACCTATCGGTTATTCATAATTGGACATACGTGGTATCGAATACGTCGCGTGTTTTCGAGCAGACGCACGGAAATTATATTATGCACGTATTGTATTATGAGTTAAGTAAATTGTTCCCTGAACTGTCTTCGCTTTTTGATCGCTTAACCAATACGTTTATAATGTGCTTATGTTATCGTTTGGCAGTTTCTTTTTATCGTGATCATTGATTTGTACGGATTCAAGTTATGATATCTAGTGTCAAATCTGTTGCGATCCTCGATATTTATATTTCTTAATCTCGTTTTCATTTTGGCGAACTACAAAGGTTTTCATTCCTTTTTTCTTTTTAGAAATTTTTTGATATTAGTTTCATACGATTAATAATTTTTCGTTGGTGATAAAAGACTTATGCTATATCAAAACTCGAAGCTTGATATAAAAATGCTAACAGATACTACATCTTTGAAATTTATATCGTTGAGAATAGAAAAATGTTCAAAATGGTGTAAATAAAACAAAAATACAAGATACAAAAAAAAAAAAAGAAAAGAAGTAGAATTGAAGTTACAAGTTATTCGTAACTGCAACATATACATATACGTGTGTTAGAGTGCAATATCATCACACAGGATGAACATTTGTTTGGTAGACCAAAACGTTAACCACTTAATGAAGCGGTAAATGGAGTGGTAATCAAGCGACGTGTTGAACCAAGAAACCGTAAGTCCGCTTTAAAAGTGTAATTCCACACAGGCGACTCTCAAGCATCGGATTAAGCGATCAGCAACGCTGCTAATTCGTTAATCATAAATATTCAAGAGTCAATTAACACGGTGCGAGGGGTCGTGCACTCTCGCCGGATCAATTAATTATCGATTTCCATTACGCTTGCGTAATGACCTATTAACAACGCACGCTCGAGATCCTCCAGGCCGAAACTTCAATTTTAATGCCATGATTCGTGAACGTACGACTTATCCCGAAATTATGTTTTATCGATTCTGTTTAATATTGGATTAACGCCAGAACGCGAA
This sequence comes from Bombus vosnesenskii, assembly GCF_011952255.1. Taxonomy (NCBI): domain Eukaryota; kingdom Metazoa; phylum Arthropoda; class Insecta; order Hymenoptera; family Apidae; genus Bombus; species Bombus vosnesenskii. Next base: position 1,657,499 of record NW_022882987.1, read on the forward strand.
AATCTGATTTATGCATCGATTAATTTATGGTGAGAATAATACGATGTTTTGGGATAAATAAATTCGAACGTTTTGGAGCTAAAAATTTCAAACTATGTCGGATTGATTTATTTTTTTCGATTTTAGAGTTCAAATTACTCGCTCACTGTCAGATGCACGACTTTGAAAATCCAGGATAGTTTCTATCGAATTAGTAAGATATTATGTAATACAGTTTATTATAGTATGCTAATATAATTTTATGGTATAAGAAACGTTTTTAACTACAAACAACATAACAGTGTTAAATTACGACTAAACAACTAAATGAACAAATATGAATTAACTTCAATTAACAAGTGGTTGCAAGAAATCTCTAAATAAGGAACAAATTCACATATAAGACAAATTCTAAATACTACTCGATACTTTATTCTAATGATTAAATTTCATTACGTTAACAACGATATCCTCTTACGTTTAAAATATTTTCATATTTCTGTTACAATGTATACCTCCTTTTCCCTTAACGAATCAGTTGTGGTCCAACATCCCAGAATAAACGAAACATTTTAATTCTAAAAAATATTCATATCATTTCGCGAATCTCATTAAAATCGACAGATGGTTTACACGCTAGCCCATATATCGCGCATCCTTAGTACATTGATTTTTGATCGATAACAGAAACACGGATATCATTGACCACCCAGTCGTTTGAAACCACGCGAAATATTGAATCCGATCTTGGTTCAGTGCATGCACCACCTTTCCAATGTAACCACGTCTTGTACAATGGATAGGCGCACCCCGTCAACGGCTCCGGTCAATTACTATCGTCTGAAAAACAAATGGCCCGGCTTCGATAATTAACGACACGGTAATCGGTTTCTCGAAGCGTCGACCCGTTTCACGCACACGATTCGCGATGAAATATTTCGTGGTGATTATCGCGTTTCGTAACGGTATATCCCTTTCACGATGATAACCCATATTACTCGAACAATTTCGCCATATTACATTTTTTAATTTTATAGAATCCCCATTGCTTTACATTCGTTTGTACATTATATTTCCTCGAACTAAATCGACAATATGATCGTTTCGATCGACTATGTGATTTTTTTCTAAGCGTAAAACGAACGTTTTGAAGGATAAAGAATCCGCTTTATGAAGTTTGACGAAGCTTGAATATGTTTGTCGGTTGGCACCGATGATTAAGAGTAGCAGTTTCTACCGTAGCGATTTTCGATCTTCTCGATGCGAACTCGCAAATGGAACGAGATTCGGAGGTGTATGATTTTCGAGGTTCGGTGAACACGTGCACTAACGTAATTCGACCACCCGACTGAGACGTGTAATTTTCACGATTGCACCGGGGAAACTGATCCCTTTTTATCGAACGCGAGCTCGCTTCTCCCTGTACTTGATCAAGTGTGATTACTGTGGACAATACGGCTGGGTGCTAACAGCACCAAATAAGAGTTATGAATGTTGTTCGATATTGTGTAATTTGGCGAGAATTTGCTGGAAATTTTTATACACCAACTTTCGACTTTACGATACGACGTTAATATCATTCCAAATTTTTCCATATCCATATCATTCTTTCATAACTTGTAGTTTTTAATTGTCTGTTAGATGTTGTTTCGTAAATAAAATTCACCTCCAGATTTTCATATAAACAATTTATACAATTCATCAATTTCATCTAATTTCGATTTGATAATCTCATCTGTGGATTTTATTTTTTCGAATACTGTTTCATAACAATAAGTTGGGATAATCTATAGCAGTATTAATAAAATATATTTACTCCAGACACTTGAATTACTTTATACATCTGATATTGGCATAAGAATATGCAAAATTCGATACAAACAATTTTTCTATGAATTATTGAAATACATATTCTCACGAAAAAAGCTCAATTTTTTTCAGATATTCCATTTTTTATAAGCTCATTTCTCTCAAACAATATTTCACGGGGTATTTAGCGCATTAATCGCGATCGAGCGAAGCAATGCGAGCTCCAGCAATTACTATCGATCATTTTCCCCATAATTTACGATTTCCCCTCCTCCCAACGGTGTTCCGGGACAAATTGGCCTTAAACATTTTTATGAATTCGGATTCGGCTCAGCCGTCGTCATTTAGGTCGTCACGATTAATTTAGGCGATACTACGCGTTTCCATCATCTTTCACATCCATCGTTCCTTCCTTTTTTCTTTCATTTTTAAACGCATAGAAATTCTCGAAGAATATAAACGAGAACGACCGCGTCAACCATTCATAGAAAATTGGTTAAGACGCGGCGTTAACTTGGAACTCTTTAACCAGACAGACGGGACCTCAGAAACCTGGCAAGTTTAATATTTTATCGAGCACTTTCTGCCTCGCCTCCGTCGCTATGGTTATTAATTGCGTGCGTGCAGCTCGTCTAGTTTTTCTCAAGTGAACATTTATGAGATGCGATAGGTATTACTTAGTCGCTAATAGACAACGTGGTATTACAGCAATCGTGAAGACACTTGTCTGAAATCAGCCAATACATGTGAGAGAGAAACCACTGAAGTCCAATCGAATTATTCTATCAATATAAAGACCGCAAGGAAAGAACATGGTAAGCAATTCCATGTTACCAAAACAGTCCTTTTATCTGATTTTAAAATTAAATATGTACTTTGCACTCTATTGGAGTTTCAAAAGTTTCGATTGTTATAATATTAAATATGATTGCCTAGAAAATTTCTTTGCAACTTATCTATCAAGAGACATAAAAATAAACAAATCAATTGAATAGCGTTCTTCCCATGTTTTCTTCATATATCACGAATTTATTTTTCACTTATAACGATTTCATAAAAAGATATAAGAACTATCATAAAAAGTACTTTACACCTTCATAATATCGAACAGTAAACGCTCTTCCATTTACGTCCTTCTTTACCCAATAATGCCGCCCAAGTTGCTTACTTTCATTACGATAATTCTTCAAAATACGTAGTGACTTTATACGCTGTAACTAATCCCTTCTTTTAACCCGACAAAGTTCCATCTACCATCACCGTGGAAAATCCGCCATCTGAAAATCAGATTCATCTTTCAAGATCCTCTACGATAAAAATTTCACGGGTCCAATCGCCAATTTATTCTTATAAAATTCACCCTTTTATCGCAATAATTTTCACCGTGAAAAATGTAGCTTGAACGTGTTATCAAATCAATTTCACGGTGCGAGTTTCGACGTAAAATGGAACCGGCGATCGCTCGAAGAAACCTCGATCCTCGAAAATTTGAAACGCGATTTCGCGGTCCTTATCTTTTGCAGCGCGAATAATCTCTTCATTATATAGCCCGACTTTGGTATCCAATTACTCGACTCCAGGGCCCGCCGCGGAGATCACTACCCTATTCGTGGACGAAAAAGAGCGTAAACCTCGGCATTAGCCGGTTATCCGAGTGAGCATCTAGCCGCCGGCCGGTTCTTGGCAACGTGCCAACATTGATGGTCGAAATTATGATGCCTCGTAAAATGGCGGTTAGAACTCCGTTGGTTAGCACCTGCACGCGAATCTCAAATATCTTATTCCCGTTTCATATACTATTGACAGTAACCTGTACCTCTGGCACCTTCTGCACTTCTTTTACGTAAATCTGGAATTGCAACTTCGGCTTTATCGTTCAATACAATATTTGTATTTGTGGATTTATTCTCCCCAGAATAGTAGTTCTTGTTTACTGTACGAGATCGCCAATAACTCGTATTTTTGGCACCTTTCATGTCTATTGTTGCGTGAATATGAATTACGATCTGGAATCCAATTATTTGCGGAGTTAGTCTTTTCGGAATATGTCTATAAATCTCTTCCATCAATTCCATTTTTTTTGCAAATTTCTCAAGTTTATTATTCAGATGCATGATTAGTATTCAACATATCAAAAAACAAACGACTTACTTCCATAAATTCGTTTATCAGGACGAAGTAGGATAAATACATAATTGCAAGTACCAAAGTCTTTTTTACTTAAGTATTCTAAAATGTAACGTTCACAAGATCGTCATTTTTCTCTACGTCTCATGTAACATTCTTAGAATTGATCACAATAAAGCGTACAAACAATTTTGAAGAAACACTGGAGCTCTGTTCCATAATAATTTATTGACTACGGTAATAAGATGATTTGTAAACTTTGATTGTAAAATTTCATTTGATTTAGCACCGAACGCATTGTGCGAGAAAATGTATTACTGTTGTGTAGTAATTGATGACTCTTGTCTTGTAAAATTTCATTATTAATATTACTCGAATTGTGCAGGAGGAGCCGTTGAAAAAACGGTCGATGGAAAACATCGAAGAGGTGGGTCCGAGCGATCACTCTAACCGCGTACATCGCGTCGTTTCGAACGTAGAAAAGTCTGCGGCTGACGCCCGCGGCCGCGTATTTCAGCTTTCAATTAAGCCGATTCGCCGTAACGAAGCCCGTTTATTAGCCTGCTCTCGAGGATTCGAGGATCGTCCGGAGAGAGTACAAACCCACTTTTGTTCCTCTCTGACACCGGCCGTTGCGTGGCCAGGTATATTGTTGCAATCCTAATGCGATTGTATCATGAGAGCAGGATTAAGTCGTATTCAGCCGGCCAATACTCCATTGTTCTCGAAAGAATACCGGTTACCGATGCTCAGAATCGATAGTAATTGCGGAATTCGATCGGCTCGAAACAGGCATGTTAGGCATATACGTACACGCGATTAGTATACTTCATGGCACTCATCTTCGTAATAAGACGTTATGAGTAGATGTAGATTGCTGCCGATATTTGACAAAGATGAGAGACTGAGAGCATATTGGCGACATTGTGTTTGCGTGCGTCCCTACGTTAAATCAGACTACGTCATTCTACGTTGTTCAATAGGATTGCGTAAAATATGTATGGAGTTCAGATTTTATAGAGTTTAACGCAGTGAATAGGACTCGTTGTGTATGAGATTAGAAAGCTTTAACCTTAATTAAACCTTCAACTCTGTCTAAAATTAAAGCTTTAACTGGTGAAGAATGAACTAGAGATGGATAGATGTAGAATTTTGACGATATATCAGAATGTTCGCTGATTCGCTACCGATATTGGTTGTTAATAATTAAAGGATTTAGTGGAAAATAGTACAAGCCCATCTTTCTCCGAAAAGAAAATGAGTATTTATGTGTGAAGAATCTTTTTCTGAATTTCCTAATCTTTGTAGTACGTACGTACGTGAGTACGTATGATGTACATATATGCGTCCATGTCTGACAGCCAACAAATTTTCCTGTCAAGATATCGGGTAACTTATAAAATTTCATTTATTCTATTGCCAAATTTGTCGCTGTCATATGCAATAGAATTTATCAATTTGGGTAACTTATGACACGTAACATTTCTTCTTACAACTTGTGGCTTGTAAAATTTTACTTATGCACGGCACACATACAAGTATAGTAATACAAACGTCACTCCCTTATACTAATAAAAAATCCCTAAGAATTAGAAGAACCAGGAATTTCTTTTCAATCCATCTCTCAACCCACCGATATCGATCAATATGAAATTCTTTCATCTTGCCCTAGACCCAGTCCCTCGAATCACATTATAAGACATTTGATTCCTTTGTCCTACCTGCAGAAAGAAGATAAAACGAACTGCTGGTTGAGAGAAACGAGCCGTCGAGGAAAGAAAACCGCGGGCGACGCAGCGTCGCTAATTGGCCCGCGTCCGTGGTCAAGCTGACGAGTCTCACTTCCGTCGAACTGCCAATAAATCCCGCGCTTTACGTTCCTTTCCGCTCCGTGTCTATATATATAGATATGTACGAACACTAGTTGTTGAAGTCGCACGAGGAAATCAGCGATCAGGTTTTGCATGGCGGAAACGGGTCGTCGTTCGTCGTTATTCGTTGTCGTCATTAGAGAATTAGATACGCATTCTTCGCGAGATGATTAATTGCAACAACTGGTCGACTCTTGGTCCGGCCTTAAGTCACCGGCGATTTTCTCATTGCGATAAACTCTCGCGACTAAAAAGTTTCGTTTGTGTTCCTTTCTCTCTTTCTTGAATATACAGTATGTTTCAAAAAGTATCAAATTTCGGGAGCATATAGCACTCGTCAAAATAAGCAGAAAGAACTTTATAAATCTCGCTAAAATAGATAGCATTATTTTCGAAGTTATAAGATAGTAGTTACGAGGAACAAGATATTTTTGCCTGTTTCGTTGAATATTACTTTTGGTGCTCCTGGAGTTTGACCCTAACTTCTTGAAACACTCTGTATAGCTCGTACCAAGATTATTATGGATGCAATATAATTCGATTCGTTTGCGGTGCAGCGCTCAAAGGAGGGTCTTAATGGGGAATATATTTAGTTATGCGGCCGGAGGAGGATTATTACGAGGCAGTGTTCTTGGCGAAAAATCGGAATTCTTTTCTGAGAAGCAAGTATCTAGGGCCTGATTGGTTCGATAAATGGAGTCTGTCCCGAAGGCTACGAGCCACCCACCGAGCACCCAACTCTCAGCCTAGTCGTTTTTATCCAGTGCTTTTTGCGCTTTGATCTTCCGCTGATAAATAGACCTCGCGTGCCTTCGACGGTGATGTTAAGTTTTTGATCCACTTGCTGGATAAAGTTCAATTTTTACTTCGGCTATGTTACCGCAACTTCCTTTTGTGAAAGCGTTAAGTGACAGAGTTCGCGATAATATACTACACGCTTGTGATAGAAACGCAGCGAAGATGATATTTTTTGGAGGTTATAGGATTCCAGTAGGAAATTTTCTTATATTCTTTTCTTTTTTTTTTATTGATCACTATTTCGGATAAACTGTATCACAGTTGACAATTACTGAATTAAAATTAAAACCGAGGTTGTGATATTTTCGCTAGAGTTTTACTCGATATTTATAATAAATATCGAAAGGATCGCGGTGATCGCATCGCGACACAAATTTTTGAACATTCGAAGATTGCACGCGGGTGATAAATCTTAACTCAGTGCACGACACAATGGAAACTTATCACAGAACGAGGAAACGATTTAGACGGAACACTGCGCCAATAGCAGCGAACAATTTATCAAATCCGCAGCGAAGAATTCACGGCTACCAGAGCCAGCTGTTCTTAAACCCATCAAAACTCCGCCTGATGAATTTCTGATTACGACCGGTGGCCCAAAGACTCTTCGAAATTAACTTTATTCCTGATATTCTTTTTTCAATAGAATCCACCTTGACTCGAGAAACTTCCATATGTGTAGTCTCACTAATGCCTCGATCCATTGAATCTTTCTAACAAAACATCTTTCACACAAATAATATTGTTCGAAAAGTAAAAAAAAATTTGAAGATTGTGTATCTTTATAGAAAAAAAGCAAAAAGATATTAAATTATTTGAAAAGTTGAAAGAATTTTTTACACAGTTTCATATTTTTATTAACATAGTCAAAAAAATAGGAACTACATAATTTGTTTCTCCCATTAAATCCTATAACAAGCACTTCATTCTGAATACTTTTTATATTTTTGCATATTATATTTTGCACATTTTGCCTATCATATTTTGCACGTTTTTGCCTATTATATTTTACACATTTTGGCAGCTTTAAATTTTCCATAAATGTATAAAAATCCACAGTTTACTCATCAAACATACAATAAAAGCACAAAATATGAAAAAAGTTGATCCACTGTCAAAAACGTTATGAATTTTTCAATATAACAAATCGATCTTCGACACCAAGCTATTCACCAGAGAAAATAACAGATGTCGTATCAAGACTATGCGCAATATTTTCGCGGCGACGAAAGAAAAAAAGTAGCGAGGAGCCAGTGTTGCTACATTGTTGTCTGCTGGCCGAGACAAAGAAACCGATTTCAAGGGTTTCTTTGCCAATGGGGAGGATGAACGTCATGTACCTGTCCCTATCCACTGTAACACTTATCTGTCTCCTCGTTTTCTGCTCATGGTCGCTGCAATCTTACTTCCACTGATGAAACTTTCCATTTCCATCCGTCCAACCTTATTCCTGGCGTTCTTTGAAGCGACGCGTTTCGTCTCGTCCCAATGAGTATCTTTGCCGAATCATCGAACACTATGGCGCTTTGGGTTTGCCAAAGACTATTCTATAGCGGGAATAATGGAGGTCCGGACTGGTTCCCGGGAATAATCGTGGATATTGCGGTAGACCAAACAAGTATCGTGATTGTTTGAAGGGTGTTGGGTATTTCAGTTCGTGATAATGATGTGGGTGTCCGATATTGTACTTGTGACTTGTTAGTTCTGCTTTAGGTGAATCGTACGTGTATACACTACAGTTCATAATTATTCGAACGACGTCGATAACTGGTGGATGTTGTTTGAATAATAGAAATTTGGCACACGTATAATTTTTAAACAAAGAATATGAGCAGTGTTCATCATCAGAATAAATTACTTGGTTTTATAGAAAGTTTAAATAAAGTATTTACATAGTGTGTATAGTAATACCATTCTCTAGTCCTGATTTATATCTTTCTGATTATTTTCAATAACTTTCTATGGCATATTACAATTTCTATATTTTCTCAATCTTATTTTGTTTATCATACAACTGAAAGATAATCTAATCTACAGTTTCCCTAAATTAAAGATTTCCATGATCCAAGATCTTTTTTCAATCTCTGTATTATACAATTTTTGCTCTGAACTACCATTTAATTTATGGGATAATATATTACTGTATCAAGATATGATGGACTACCAGATCTAGTTCTCAAAAAGTAACCAAGGCATACTCGAGGTCCATGAATCCTGCAACTTCTAGGGTTTCAGCATCGTTGGAAACCTGTTAGTGTCGAGGAGAAAAAAAGGATGTTAACACTGAAAATTCTTTATTAATTTCAGAGAATTCTTTTGATCACGAATCTCTAACAATTTCACGCACGTAAACCTTTTCAATTTTACTTTTAAACACAATTCTACAACAATCACTGCCATTTCCAAATCTGCTATACGATTTATTGAAAAAAGGTATTTTCGATTTTCAAAAACTATTCGAGTGAGTAATCGTCGACAGAGTTATAAATAGAGGATAAAGTAAATGTAATAAAATTAGTCTGGTATGTTCATTAAAGGGTTACGAGCGTTCTTATTGTATTGTATTATATACGAAGACCGCGGTTGTACGGTCGCTTTTGTAATGTAGTAAAAGAGGACACGCGGAATTGCGGCTAACATTACTCACTGGCTTCGAAAGCACGTCCAGTTTCACGCTCGGATGCCGTAAAAACAAGTGTCCCGGCCACGGCCACGTGAAAGAGAAGGGAAAACAAAGGGATGTCCTCGCAAATTCTAGTCTGGCCGCCGTGAATAGATTCACCAAGATATCGACGAACGGTTTTATTTTCTGTAGCTCGCGTTGTTTCTGAATGAATTACGGAACGGGCTAAGCGGATTCGTTGTATATGCTCATGTACATTCTCAAGTATTGATCAGTTTCGTGCTCGTTCTACTTAGAATATTGTTTCCAATGTTACATGCATCGAAAGATGATTACATTGAATATTAATTAAATTAATAAATGTTAGAAATTAATTAACGGAAATGTGACACATTGTGTATCCTCAAAATACTTTACAGGACACATACAATTTGCTATTCATTCCTTTCTGAAAAATATATAACTTCAGATATACGATAAAAAACATCATTATAACCAATGTTATTATCGTTACTGTGTTAAAATTTCTTTTATTATTTGTTTAGTACATATATAATTATCTCTTGAGTTAAAATTAGATTTTTTCAGTTTGAATAATAACGAGATCATATGAAATAATTCCAACTTAGAGGATCATTTCAATCTCAGTGCAAGATAGGAGGCTTTGTAAAATAAGTCAATGGATTCATTGTAGATTCCCGTGACGCAATTTTATTCGCTGCTACGAAAGCTAGTTGAATCCTGAACTCTTCTACGGAAACCGGCCGCGTCAGCAGAAATGTAATTTTCAGCTGTTTCCAGCAAACGTATTCCGAAATATTCTTTCTTTGATGTGGGCGTCCTTTGAAAGCAAAAACATACGTGGTACACAACCACCGCCGCCGGTTTTAAACGGAAACTTCGTTAATTTCATTCATAAATCGCATCAAATCCCGCGCATTGCATTAACTGCAGGCGGACGATTCCATTTTCTCCTAGTATCCTCCGGTGGTTCGCGTAGTTCTCGGAACAATAAACGATGAGAGCTTTATGGCTCGCGGTTAATGAGCAATTTTTTGCCAGAGAGACTCGCCACCAGTTGAGACTAACGAAATCAAAAAAGAGAAAGCCACCGAGACAACCTTAACATACGCTATGACAATTAAAAAATGGAAAACTGAAATAGACAAAAATGGAAAAGAAAGAAAAAAGTGGAAAAAGAAATTCCAGTGGAAGGATATTTTTATCCACGGCCCACAGCGCTATGATCAACGATTTCAAGCACCAGCATAATATATCAGATTCCCTTTTTTTTCAACCCTCCCCTCGTCAACTGCCTCGTGTATGTATTACGTTAAGCTCGCAAAAAAATTACGGGTCGCGTAAACGGCACCCTCTATCAAGATCGTTGTCCCTAAGAGAGACGATGGAGTAACGAAGCAAAATAAAAAAAAATGAGAGATACATAGGGTGGAGGATGAAGAGAGGACACGGAGAGGAGAAGGAGAGAAAAGAGATTCGTCGTCAACTGCCAAAACCGTCGGTAGCCCCTTTGTCTCTACTACGAGCTAATTGAGCGGAACCATAGCCATGGCCATAGGTAGAACAGGCTTCGAAGCTTCGATCGATTCTCCGCTTCTCTCGTCCTGGCCGGTTTTCTCTTCAAAGTGTATAGCCGGCCAACTTTGGCCAACCTCTCTCTCTTCTCCCTGCCGTTTTTACGCTAGCCCTTTTGGAATTCCTTCCACTGGTCGAGAAAAGGACCCTCTTCCTAGGATCATCGTGAGTAGGAGCCCTATGAACGCTCAGAGAATTCGCTACTCATCTCGATGCCGAGTGGCTACGGAGACGGCGAAATAATTTCAAGGAATGGAACATATACAGTTTCCAAAGGCACCGCGGTGCAGTCGTGGGCGTTTGTAAAGAGCTTGTAAAGAAGCTTCACCGAATACATGAAACGGTACACGAGATGTGTAATATACTTTATGCGTGAACGTATCAAGCATCGTAGAGAAGTTGAATAATTTAACAGTCGGCGTATGCTCATGTTTTCAAGTCTCTTGTTCTGAATCGAGGTTTGGTTAAGATGAAAAATTGAATGTAAGATGAGGCTTTGATATGTGTGTATTTGCGGAGGTTGGAATTCTGTTTCGTTTGAAAATAAATATGGGATTTTGTATATAGAACTTTATAGTACTTTTAGAACCTATCTTGCTTTTTTTCAATGTATGTATGCTTTGTTTAATATATGATACACAGAATCAGGATCGAATCTCGCGTTAATTTTTCAGCAACAAGTTGGATACTCTGGTATAGTCGGAAGATTGAAATATTTTTTCTCGCTGATGTTTTCATCAATCTCCGTACCTCAACATTCTGTTAATGTAAGCAAATCTACACGATTAAAACTGTCGTTGATAGCGCGCTGGCAATTCGACTATTTCAAATAACTTTAGTTACCTGCTGACCTATTTGTTGTTTGCATTTGAACGTGCAACAGTTCAAGACAGTTGTGTTCATAAGATGAAAACAGTTGAAAAATTTTATTGCAGTTTTTAGCTGCAGAAAGAAAGATTGAAGTTAATAGTGGTTTTTAAATAATATTAGTAAAAGACAGATAATTTTTTTGAGGATATTATAATATTAAGAATGAGTGAGTATGTTTATGTAGTATAGTTTAATACAGTTAATGTCATTTTGGGAAGACAATTATTTACTGAGTTGGGTGGTTTGCTAAAAGTGATGACAGCTAATTTACGAGAGGTTATGATGTAAACATTAAAATGAACCTTCTTGAGTGATGACGAATGGAAGGAGGAGACAAAAGGGTTTTGTTGGCGTCTTAGAGGCATTCCCAACCAAACTGTCGAAGAGCTTACGACTCACTGTATTAGGAGTCTTGATATATTGATATATTTAATCTATTTAATTTAATCTATCGATAATTGACATTGCATTGCAAGTACTTTTAAATTACATTCCTACAATCTCATAAATAATTCTTTCTCAATTAAATACAGTATATAATTCTTAACATTAAACAAAAATATCTGCCAACAATTGATGTACTTCTCCTTATATTTTATAATGTTTTCTAATATTTCTACTAATTGCAAATTTTCCATTGCTGTTTTATACATAAAATTTCTTTCTTAGAAAATTTGATCTAAGTTCAATTCTAAACAAAACCGCATTATTTACGGGATGATCTAAAGAAAAACCTTATTTAATATTTTATTTGATAGAATATGGTAACTTTCAAAGTATTGATTGCTTCCTTCGATCAAAACCAACTTCGCGTTTCCCTGAGATATTACAGTCCTTTGCTCATCTGTAACACGAAACAAATATCGACAAAAACGAAGCTAACAAATAACATAAAAGACTTTTCTTTCATCGAGCCACCTATCCAACCGACGACGGGAACCATCTTTCCATGTCCTCGCTTACAAACCCTCCATTTATCGGAGCAAAACTCTTTTTCCAGTCTGTTACACAAAAACATCCCCCGTTTGTTTCCTTCTATATTTTTGCTCACATCAAAGTTGAGCCAACATCATGAGAAACGAAGCAAATCATTCGTAATATTGTCCACTACAAGAAAAATCATTTTTTAATCTCGGTTTGGTCAACTTCAATTTCCAAACATCGCTCTACGTATATATAGAATTATCGTAAGTATTCTCAATTAAAAATGTTTTATCGCAGTCATCTTTTTTCTTCAATATATGTGAAAAAAATTAATTACAAACAAATTTTTTAAAAAATATTAGAAGTAATATCGCAAATATTTTGGAAATATTCTGTGGTAGAAATATCTCAAATATTTGGACAATATCAAGTAATATTTCAAATACTCCCAAACTACCGAGTAATATTTCAAGTATTTCGAAAATATCAAGCAATATTTCAAGTATTTCGAAAATATCGAGCAATATTTCAAATATTTGCATTTCATTCTGGATCGCTTGCAATCCTATAATATTTAAAAAAATCTCAACAAATTCAACACTATCGTTTTAGAGTTAAATCGAACGGTTCGCAGCAGCCGTGTTTTATAAAAAGCGTATGAGGATCGGAGGATCATCGCGTGAAACACACGATCCGTCGCGAAGGACGCGAAACTCCGTCATTTTCGGAGGATGATGCGTATTGAGCGCGAGGAAATGCGGGGGAAGAGGCACTATCGTTCGAGCATCCGGGATGTTGTTGCTATCTAAACGGGCAGAGGCTGGTATCGTCGCCTACACAATACGCCTGGCGAATAACTGCTCAATGAATCGACGATTTCGTTACGTTATTAAGCTTTTTGCGCACGAAATTCTCGTTGGAATTGAGTTCATCGTTGGCTAACTTGGTGGTACAAATTTTGACAGATAAAAAGGATTTTAGACAGATTTTATAGTGAGCCTGGTCCACACGAGAATTTGATAAGGAGAATTCTCCTAAAGTATTATGGTCATTTGATTTGCTTTCAGTTTTGGAAATTGAAACTTATCTTTCTGACAGTTCTTAATATTAAAAAAAAAAAAACAATAAAAATCTAAACTTTTTCTATTTGTATAATTTTTATAAACGAACGTAAATGATACTACTAACAATTAATCTATTCCTAAGAAGATCAATAAAATATTTTAAAATCTTCGATCTTTGTTCGATAAGCTTTAATTTCTTTAATAAAATAATAATTAAACCATTGAACAGTATCTAAAAAGTGCTTTATGGTTGATTTAAGAAATTCTCTATCCCATAAAATTTACTATTGTTTCTCCTGAATTTACGTTAAACCGGAACTTTGAACCATGTCAGTTAACGAAATTCAAACACCATCCAGCCTGAACACGGTCGAACGGTGGACCTCAACATCAGGCCAAACAACCATGAAACTAGATCTCGCGAGTGTGGATAGGACGCAAGGTTGCGTCGTTGCGACGAAAACAGTGTGAGTCGTAATTAAATCGTTAAACAATTTCATTTGCATCCGGACACGATCGCAAATATCGAAATCGCCGCGCACTACGTAATTCGTTGTTTACCAGGAACAACGGTGTACAACACGGGGCTGAAAGTTGTTTAAATGGTGGCCACGAGCCGCGTACCAATATCATTGTTATTATGTTAATGCCAGAACGAAACAAACCCCAGCTTTAATTATAATTGCATGGTGATCCCTGATCACGTGAGCGAAATACTAATCAAATTTCTTGGAAACTTTCAAATTGCCTCCTTTGAGATTCATCCACTGTCCAAAAGTGATTCTTTCAAAGCGAATTGTTGAAATTAGAACATTAAGAAAATTAAGTAGCGAAGGTGATTGTTATATTTTCACTGATGATTTTAATTTCTTGGAGCTGTTTCCGATCCTTTTATTATTATATGGTAATTAGTTATATCTATTATGAGAAAGCTATTTTACATTGATTAAATTTTTGTACTCAGGCTTTCGAATTATAAAAATATAAAATGATGAAGTATGAAATAGAGTTTAAGGAGATTAAGATGTTTAAGGAGATTTGTAAAATTTAAGAATAGCTGTTCATATCAATTATATGTCCAGTTGTAAATTTAGAAAATACAAATAGAATGTGCCAATGCCTGCATATTCCGATAACGATTTACATAACGACTTGCTAATATTCATATTAACATACATCGATCTTATCACTAAAAGTATGCAAATTTACCTAAGTAGAGAAATCAATTTCGTGCATGTAAGTACATTCACCTGGACTATTTAAAATGTTGACTAACCAAATAAAAGCTCTCCTTTATTCCTTGTACCAATATCTGAATATCATTAAATTTAATTATAAACAATTTCTCGATTTACAGGATTTCGATTTATAGACATTTTATAGATCAATAACGACATATTCTTGGGGATTCAAGTGATTTTTGATAAAATATATACTTGTCTTTGATTTCTCTGAAACAAGTTCCACATTTTAGTCATAATACAGACAATATAATTTTTAATAATATCCACAACACTAATCACCACAATTCAATAGTTACCACTTAAAAGAATTATTCATATCTTATCACCATCAATACCATCTCCAATCTACTACCAACTTCCGCCAACAATCACGTACGGAAGTGCTCTTATGAAATCCGCTTACATAAGCTTGCAAAGAATCAAATCCTCTTGCGTCCCTTACGTAAGATTCTCAAATAACAGCTGCAACATAAAACGTTGCGTTTCAAAAGGATCCTTCGATCGATCGATTTATGAAAAATTGCTCGATATTTTGCCCAATTATAGCGATTTACGAGGAACACCGATGCGCCTCAAGGACGCGGAGGACCACCCGCGCTAACGCGAACGCCAGACATGGAGACGGGAACACGTGGGACCTCCGGAATTTTTGATACTGTCCGCGTAACACAGCAACGAGATCTGCTGACGCAATCGTGCAAGACTTTCCTGGTTATTTTTACACGAAGCAGCACGTGGCGTGGATGGCGAAATTCAATGGAGAATTTCCCTTCTGTTTCCATCTTTCCATCTTCTCCCCCCCCCCTCTTTCTTTTCTGCTTTTTTGTCAGTATACGTTGGCGTTATGAAGTGATGAAAAAGGTTTCTGCAACCTCGTATGTGATTCCACGAAACCTGGTAAATTATGACCGGGCGGGATCGCTTTGACGCTTTTTTCAGAGCTCTTCTTTATGCATCATGGTGGTTTGTCGGCGTGACTTGTGACTGTTTCTTTTTGGTGAGGGTTTCGTTCTTGCTGCGTCCAGTGGATGTTGGGATTCTTGAGGATCTCCAGGAATTAGATTCATGATTTATCATGAATTCTGAATGCAATTTGTGTAAATGTTTATTTAGTTGTAAAGACATCGCCGTGATATATCTCGAAGATTTAGGTTTATGATTTGTGGTGAATGGCGTGTTGTGAAGTGCAATTTGTAATGATTATTTATGTAACTTTATAAATGTATTACTGTACTATGATATGTATTTTCAGGCCTCCGATTTGTGATTTATGATGAAAGAAGTGTTATGAGTACAATGTAAAACGATTACTTATTTAAGTGTATATATATTACTATGATATATCTTAGTTCCTTGGATTTGCAACTTATACAGAGTAAAGAGTTATGAATATAAATTGGAGTAAATAGTTTGGTTTCTCAAAAAGTCTAGGAATAGAACTAATTAACTTATTACTACTGCTGATTGCGATGACAATATATAAAAAGTTATAAATGCAACTGAAATATATTCATTTAATTTTCATAATATAACGTTACTGCAGATTAACATGAGAAATATTATAAAAATTTCGAGCTATATGTATCTTTACATTTTTAACAATCTTCCATCTATTCGTACGATTCTTCTGGAGCAATCGTCGGACGAATGAAAACATTTTTTACAATTTACTAAATGCGATTTTATGGTGAAAGAGATTTTCAGGTGAATTTATCCAGTAATTCGTACGTGGAACGCGTATTCTTCGGAACGCATACACGATTGAGCGAACATTCTGACACGTTTATATTTGGTGTTTTAAGTTTTGATGCGTCTCTATGGCGAGTTGAATGAATTATTAATGACGTTGTGCTGGATGTGATTACCATGTATCGCATACTGGTCGTGTGCGTTATGTCACGTCTTTTTAATGTATGCAGATGACTTGAGCGATGTCATCGTTGTGGTTTAACTGCGGCCGAGATTCGTTTTAGTTTGACACCAGTGTCGTTCCGCAAAAAATTATGTATGTCGATAAGGGGAAACATAGAAATGCTTCCACGTTCAAACACTTACATGTTTAGAGGTTTCCTTTCATAATGTTCTATTCTATTTCGCCTCCTTTTTTTCTCAAAGTAAAAATATCCTACAAAAATGACACAAACCTTCTTAAACATTAAATTCAATGTAATTCTGATATTACTAAAATTTCATGCTATAAATGTCTCAATTCGTACTTTTCTTGGAGTAAGAATATTTTATAGAACTAGCAGGAAGTTTCTTAAATATACGACATAATGCAATTTTGATATTGCAAAATAGGTAAAAGATCGTGCTTCAAAAATTAACGTACGTTGTATTATAATATTTCAATACGTCCTGTTTTTAGAGTAAGAAACAGGAAAAAGGTTTTTAAATATAAAACTAGAACTACTATGAGATTTTAATGAAAGGATAGCTAAAAAGTAGTGTTTGAAAAACAAATGAAAAATTTTGTAAACACTGAACGATTCTTTTTTTCTCAATTCATATAATACTGAAAAACAAGGTATCATAGATATATGGAATCTATCATGTACGAGGAGGCTCCGAAATTCAATAAGCTGAATGGAAATGCCATACAACTTTTACGATATTGCTGCCAAAAAATATTGAAAGCGGTAACATAAACCTACATGACAGTCGTCTGCTGCAATGCTATTTTTATCATTTTTGTTTTTTTTTAGATAATATAAAAATCAACCGAAAAGTAACGGGTATATTTTACTATCCATGTCCGCAATGTCTATACAAAGTCCCGTAATGCAGAAGTTGTTTCACAATTTACTTCGAATCGCTTTTTGGATTTTAGTAGCTCGACCACCGATGTTCTAGCGATGGTTCAATATTTGCGAACGACGTAATTATTTGCTTACGAAAATTCTCATCAATCACCGCGGATCCTACATTTTCAACGAGTTCTCGATTCGAAATAAAAATAATGTGTATCTCTACTCTTATGGATCTCGGAGAAATTGAAAATCTTCTATTAAATTATCTCAAAGAAACAAAACTTTCTGATGAAAACCAACTTTTTAAAGAATTTACACAAATTTCTAACGTTTTAATGAATAAGAGAATGATGAAATATTTATGTTGCAGGATTGATGGATTACTTATAGAAACTAAAAGTGTAATAAAAAGATCATATTTGCGACTAGCCGACATACTCATGAATAATGAAGTGTGTCTGAGCGAGTGTAAAATTGATTAGAAACGGGTCGATCAAATTTTCCATCAACCAAACACCGCGCTATCTCTGTTTCGATTCAATTCTCGATTAACTCAGTAGCCTCGAGGACAAGGCAACGCGCGCGTACATTTGGAATTAGTTACAGGCTAGATTAGGTATGGTGGGCGTTTCAATCAGTCATCAGGCATTTCAATGACGACATTAGTGAAGGTAAGTAGCCGAGACGCAGGGTTTCCGTTATGGGCCTAATATCGCTTGTCTCTTGTGCAATCATATAATATCGATAGAATGTCCATTGACTTCGCAGACTTCTCGTAATTATATAGATAAAAATCATAGAAGATTGAGAAAACAAAACCGAAATTCATTGTACTCGAAATTCAAGAACTTATGTATAAAAAATTAGTGCTACAGAATATGGAGTCAACAAAGTACAATCCTGTAGCTGTCAAAGGCTTCCAGCCAAACTGTAGCTACGTTTCAGGTCAAATTATATATATAAAATATTTAATAACAATGTATTCAACAAACTACGGCGTACAATAAGCCTTTGTTTTAAAATTTGATTACCTCAAAAATGTGTATAATAGAATTACGTCCTGGCTGAATATTTTTAATATAATTGTTCGAAGATAGGCAGTTTAAACACACAACTGAAATTCATATATAAGTAGAAGTTCATTAATTCTTCCAAGTAATCCATAATTTTTCGTACAAACGATATGAGTTCACTTTCAAATAAATATCTCTTATTAACTCAATCAGATGCATTTAATCCTGATTAAAATTTCGTTCCAATAAATGTATTACCATCGAATGTATTATTTTTGAAATAATAAATCGAAGTAAAAATTCGAAATATTTCTCTATTTACAATTTTCGGAGTTTGAAATATAAATATTATTCCCATAAATATTATTAATAATATAAAATTTATTAAATGTAAAATATTACTTACAATAATATTATGTAAATATTAAATAACATATAATATTGAAAGTTATATCACCGGCAATGATGTAACAACGGGTTCCATATTCCTCTGCCGATACCGATATCGCTTAAAATTTCCCGAACTATGACTAATAGAAATACCCAGTCTAAATCGAGCAAACGCTAATGCGCGGAACACGTTGACGAGGAAAACAAGAAATCACGTTACGGACGAGGAAGAGCCGATAAATAGCTACGCGTATGCGCGCAATCAGCGACTGGCTGCCGCTTCCGGTTTCCCGTGTCTCCGTGGCTGGTACTTTTAGAACATCCGATAAACAATCCCTATAATAGAGACGACGAGACGACGGCGTCGCGCCAGATAGACACGATAGGCTTTTGATCCTCTAATGGTATGCTGATGGAGTGACGCGCTCTGCTAACTCCGACCGATTGCATCTCGTTCATCGAATCTCTTTCCCCTTGTGCACGCGCGCACATTCGTTTGACCTGGCTAATGGCACGTGGCACGCGCCAACCTCGGAACATAACTTTTCATGCAACGAATCGCCAAGAGTTTGTTGGAATTTTCAGATGTTTACGACGTTGTAGAGCCTAATGTCTTCGTTTTACGAGGAGACAGAGAGCACTGAATGTTTGGATGACCCGGGCGAAAAACGCGATCTGGTTTTTGTAAAATCGCGCTGCACGCCAGATTTTATAGATGCTGCGAGCCGATGCGCGAAAGAGTTAGGGGGATTATTCTGTCTGTAGCGATGAATATTAAAACAGAGACGGTGTTAATAGGCTCCTGGAGAAGAATCTAAATTGTAAGAATATTCTTCAAATAAAATAAGAAGTGAAAAAAACGTGACAAAATAAAGAGAATTTTGCACATCAACTAATTGACCACTATTTGTAATGGAGGAAATTCTACCTATTTTTTACATGTAGCATATGTATGTACTCAAGTAAACTCGTTGTTGAAGGTGTTAAAATGTTCTCGAACAAGAAATAAATTACAGGAACACACATTTGGTGAATAAAAACGTTATAAAAAGAAATAAAAGATTATCGGTAGAAGAAAAATTGGCTTCCACTAATTATAAATTTTTATTCATTCTTATTTCTACCGTTTAACTTTCTCCTTTTTCGATATTTAAAAATCCATATGTCATATTTCGACCAGCTAAACGTCAGTTCGTTTACATATTGCCCAACGCTGTTTCATTCCTCACCCACCACGAACCATTCAAAACGTGCTCGAATGCTATTCATTGTGACAGCTTCACAATCGTATGAATTTATGAAGTTCCGAAACTTTCAACTCGTAAAACAAACGTCACCCACAAAGTCCTCGTTGTTAGTCGTTTAGTTAAATAATTCAAAAACAAGTAAACTCGTACGAGACTACTTTGAATTTAGTTATGCGGTCACGACACTTTGTGACGCTTGCGTCATCTCTGTATTTAAACAGTTTCTCTCTCTAAAGGAAAAAGAAGCGGTTTGCATCGACGAAGAGAAATTTAACAATGCGATAATCAAAATGTCCGCAGCCGCTTCCGGGCTTTTACCGTTCGCGGTTGAACCGCGTTATTTTTGGATACGACAGATAAAACTCTTCTTAAACGCATTTATACTGAGAGACGATGGAAGTAAAAAAGACAAGCCAAGGGTGCCGTTAAAAGTTCCCCCAGGAGAGAAGAGATCCGAAAGGTCGTCGCTTTGATGGCTTGGGGAACGAGTTATATCTTTGGAGGCGAAAGAGAACGTTCTCGGAGAAGACGGGGATGGAATTCTTGGAAGTTCATTGAATTCTACTTCGGTACTCCTAATTGACGATCGAGTTTCTGCTTGGATTTCTTCCTCTTTGATGGGCGTTTACTAAATTTTCGAAACTTTTGTAGTATAAACCATCTTCTTTCAGAAAAATATTACATAATCTGATGCAGAAAGGGTTATTTAACTTCAATGTGAAATTATCTTTCTGCTTGGATTTATTCCTCTTTGGTGGATTGAACTTAAATTTAACTTATTTTACTTATAATTAACTTGAATTTACTGGATTTTCGAAGCTTTTATAGTATACATTATTTTGATTTATAAATTTATTATTATTATTATATTATATAACTTATTATTATTATTTATAAATTATTAATGTGACGTAGAAATATTGTTATTTAACACAAATGTATAATGATCTCTCGTGTTGGGATTTCCTGTTTGTTGAAGCATTGAGCGTTCACCCGATTTATAACTTGCAAAAGTTTTTGTACTCGAAAATTATCACGTTTCGAAAAAATATTGTTATTTAATACGACGTAGAAATTATGTTGCGAAAAATATTATTTGATTTGATGCACAGATATGTATCTTTATTTAGCCTGATGTAAAATAATTTAACGTTTAGAAGATAATAGGAAACCCGAGAAGCTTCCTTTCATGCTATAAAATCAATTGTATAAATTTGAATCAGCAGTAAACACATTAGTAGCTATAAGTTTCACGAGTTCATTTACTTTTAACATGACTCAATTGGATGAATTAAGTGTAAACCATTTTCATTAATTCCTTTAATTGCTTGTTAATTCAATTTAATTAATTCAATTTCCACTACGTTATTCCACTACTGTTAATCATCAAATCACCCCAACCATCCTTTCTACACCTCTTCGGATATTTCTCCATCGTCATATATTTATTGTAGTATTTTCTTTATTTTTCTTGTCATTTATTCCAATATCAATTAGTTCCATCTGCGGGAATTTTTGGTAAATTTGATAATACTATGTCGTATTACGAAAAGTAACTTGTATTACTGATTCTTTATTGGATTGAAAAAAATGTGAACCTCCATAAAATACAAAGTGAGATATAAAACAGAACAGTAAAGAAAATAGAAACATTTGCGACGAGAGGAACTATCAATTTCAAATAAAATACTCGCAACGTTCGCAAATGTTTTAAAGAATTTAGAGCACTAAATTTTATTTACAGTGCAACTCGACGAAGCACTTATTGTTTCATAGAATTCTTCCGTTCAAAGAGCTCTCGCTGAAAGGTATAAAAGTCGAAACTGGCGCAAAATGAAAGCTTTTTGGACGCCATCAAAAAGCTACGAGATACTGGAACGTGTGCACGAAGCACGCGTGAAAAGTAAACGCCGCGAATATTGGAGAAGCAAGTGTAATTCGCCTGGTGCGAGTTTAAAAAAAGCAGGCATTTGCTTTCGCCTGGTAGCAATTGAGGAAACTGAAAGTCTCGGTCGCGAGTCGAGTGGAGAGTGTTTGGAAAAAAAAGAAAAAGCCAGACACGTTGGAGACGAGGATTCGTTGACGGGTTACCGAGCTATGATAAGTGAAAGAGCTAGTGTAGGATGATTAAAGGGAACGCACGGGCTGTTCGTGGAAGAAGGTACTTTGTACTCAATTTTTCTCTGACTTAATGACAACACTTCTTCAGTGCTCTTTCCAAAGTCTCGAGTTTTTTTGATAAACGAACAAGTCAGAAATCTGAAAAAATTGAAGGCGAGTTAAGATAGAGGTAATTAATTATTGCAGGTTAAAATAAGACTGTTGAGAGCCTATTTTAATATTTTATCCAAACTGGCTCAAACTTGATAAATCATATATATGCATCTATTAAATAAGATTTGAATACGAAAGAATGTATACTTTGTATCCCGTTCGAACTTCATTCAAGCAATCAAAGGATTTATACTTACATGTTACCTTAAATCCTAGAAATTAATCCTTTGCAATTTTATATCGAGTTGGATCTTAATTTATTGTAATTCATTTCGTTCCTCTATTTAATAGATGATAGATATATTTAATAGATGATTTTCAATAATTTATAATAATTAGATTTGTTAAAAGTCAGAAAAATAAAATTAAGTTTAGGACGGCTAATTATTAGGATTTAAAATGGGACCAAAATATAGATCAAACACAGATTGTTTTATCCAAGTTCGAATGAAATACAAATTTATTTAAAATGAACAAGATTTCATAATTGTGCATACAATATAATCATTCGCTGTTGCAAATAGAAAATCTAGCCATGTTATCTCATCGTTATCCATTTGAATCAACGCTGTCGAGAAGTCGATGGCCCGTGGGCCGTGGGTCGTGTCATTTCCAAGAAGGCATTCAGGACTACGAAAGTGGGTTTGAAGGATCCACCGGCGTACATCGTAAGGGGGATCTTCAAGAACGTTACTGCGCGTGAGTGCACGTAAAGTGGCCTTTAAGAACAACGCTCAAAAGCCTAATATCAGTATACTCGTTAGCCATAAATACGATACGAACGAATACATGTTCTCGGTTCTTTAAACGCCCACATTAACCTCCTTCTACGAAACCAAAAAAAGAAACAAGTGCTTTTACATATGTATTTTAGCAATCTGTATGAATTATCGACTAGCTAATTCATTTCGAATTTCATTTCGAATTTTGTTTGAAATTTTGATAAATTTATTTAATTCTTTATGCTCTGACAGGATTTTCAAGTATCATTACCATTAAAACGTCGTTACGAACTAAAGTCGTTCTTATCGAAGGAAGTTCAATAGCAAAGACTATTTCAGATAGCAAGCGTACTTATGAATTAGAATTCAGACGTTTGACGATGAAATATTGATAATGATTCCGTAGTAACACGTTTCTGAGCTCTGAATGCGTTCTGTTCGTGTCAATTAACGCTTGAAGTTCTATATCGTACTCCTGAGCTATGCAGCTCGTACATTGTTGGACTATTGTATGCTGTAGGTTATTGACAAGTAATAGATCATGTAATACGACGTCTTGACAGGTATCTGTGAACGACAGATTACACCGTATTACCGTAGGCGCGCAGTATATCAATTAATTGCCTCGAGTTTCGTCAAATTATGTTTCAAGGATTATGAATTAGACCTACAAGCTACAAGTATAATCCAAACCTAATACGCGATAAATAATATTCAACGTAATATCCCACTTAATCTCGATATCACTCGTGTATCGCTTTATACGTTTAACGGTTAGAAATCTAAGAATCCAGAATTCGCTTGCTTCAACAATTTTGAAATTTCGAAGAACGAAACCACTAACGAAATTCTCCGTTCGAATCCAGTTCGTATTCGAACAACACAGTTCTGGCAAAAATGAAATTAACCCTTCTCCACGCGAGAGCACGGGTGGAAACAAACGGAAGTAGCAGCGATTGAATCTTGGAAATTTCATAATAGACTCGCAGAAACTCGCTCGGGCGTCGTGAATTCGCAATACTGCAGCATTTGCAACTCCTATTTCGAATGTGCGTCTTTCCACCCCGTTAGTAGCACGCGGTCCAAAGTGGCGCTCGAAATTTCAGTGTTATCAAGCCCGCGAATGCCCGTACAAGTAAAACGTAAGAGTTCTTCTCTTGCGAAGTAACGTCAACAACACTCTAAGAGTATCCACTCTTTTCTCTCTTACGTAATCTAAGCGAGTCTTTCTGTCTGTGTCCTCGCGAGGGTGACTTTCTTCTTTTCGCTCTCTCGTTGTCCCTGTTGGAATTTGAGTGCACTCCACACCACGGGATTATCCTCCGTCTCACGCAAGGATTTATATGTATTACATGTGCTATACCTGAAGTCGAGAAACGTGTGTGCGAGATGTTTGTTTAGCTTTTTATCTCGGGGTGAAGGAAGCCAACGTGGGAGATTGTGTTATTTTCGTTGATAGATAGAGAGATAGAAGTTGGAGATAGGAAGATAAGAAAGTAGGTGGCCGAAATTTTTAAAAACTACTTACATAATAAAGTGAAACAAAACGAGGGTAGGTGAAATTTAAAGACTATTTTCGGAGTTTGTCTATTGAATTGTGTAATTTATAAATTGACGTGGAATGTTGAAATAGAAAGACAGTTCCGCTTTCTATTAATTTAGTAAACCGATAAAAAACGACTCAAAATCAATAAAAATTAAATTAGTTTTTCAAGCGTGCTCTAAATACCTTGTTAATTAATATTCGTAGCAATAAATATTTGCACTTTCGAATATTAAACTTATATCTTTCTTCTGCTTCCAATAAGTATTAGATATTGGAAGAACTTTATTGCTGCAAACTCTTCAATTTTTAATAGAAATATGTACTTCTAACTCTTCTAATTAATATGTTAGCGAGTTCAGAGTTAAGATCGTGAAATGTGTAACAGTGATAAAAAGACTTTTAGAAAAATTTTTTATTTTATCGTTCCATCATTATAAAAAATAAAAACCCGTGCAATTTATGAAAATTACTGTTTTTAACAAAAATATTTTAATTGTCTACAAATCCACGTTTGAGTAGAATGGAATAGGATACAAATATATGCAGACATATATAAAGATTTATTTTACACTTTAAATATACTATGACAAGTACATAGTGTACCTTAAATATTTTTTATATATTTTAAGTTTACCATAAATGCATACACATCCGCAATCTAATGATATCGAACGTGTCAATAAAAAAAAAATGAAAAAACCAGAAAACAAATTCACGCACATACATATACCCGTGAAAGCGTTAAGAATCAAAGTTTATAGCTAATATTATCACAATGTTTTACATTATGTTCCATTCCTAATTCCGTGCTTACAGTAAAGTACAATGTTGTATGTACATAAAACTGAGCGAGAAAGGATTAAGAACCTAAGTTTGCAGCTAATATCGCCACGATGCTTTGCATTATATTTCATTGTTAATTCCCTGCTTACAAATATCGGAAAACTATTCAGTATTAAGATCCAACGACAAATATTTCATTCCCTTTGGACGTTATTTTCCAGCCCGTATGTTAATAGGAAAACACCCGTGTCCCGTTTCTCATGCGAACGATTCCCTTGTAATTTTTCCGGGCTTAAAAAGCTTCCAGGAGATCTGCTCCTTCTCCAGTTTTTCAAGGAACGCCATTCTTCCAGGAACGTCCTTTGGAATCTTCCTCTTGGAAGGTCCCCGCGGCTCTTTATCGTACGAAGAAGGAAATATAAGAGAGTAGATGTATCGTCTAATCCTGTTACATTAGATTACTGCCATGTTTTTTTCGAGCTTTTTGTCTCCACGTTACCGTAGTTGTAACGCGGTTCGTCCTTATTTAACGAATAAAATTTTGCAACTGCAGCACAGCGTTGGAGTTTGTTCAGACGCAGGAGTTTAAGCTCCGTGGGTTTTGCCGAAGGGATTATGGCCGGCAGGTTGTTGAAATAATTTTAGCTGCAGTAGATAACGCCTGTTTCCTTGTTGGAGTATTGTAATTGTTTTGCTAGCGTTGCGTGTTTTATGTGGATAGAAATCTGGTGCTACGTTGTGTTGTAAAGTGAATATGGGTTAGAAAGATTAGAAATATCTTCGTTGAAAAGGCACAAATTACACAGTACCTTTCTGTGATTTTTACAACGTACGATGAAGTGAAACTACGTTTTCATGTAATAAATAGATTAGATACGTTTATGCATTTATGGAAACGTTTAATGTAAAGGAGTGAAAAGCCTGTATAATATTCAAAAATATATAGAAAGTATTTAGTACAAGCAAAGTTAAATAACTTTAAAATGAACATGATGAATAGCGCAAAAACTAATTCGAGTCCCATTAAATAATGTCATTACATTCGTGCATGTTTTCAACACATGTTATCAATATATACCATATATCGGTCAAATCTATTGTATATCAGAGACGTAGTCACGATCGCATATCAATAAACGAAAACGCGAAACAAGAACGCAA
This sequence comes from Bombus vosnesenskii, assembly GCF_011952255.1. Classification (NCBI taxonomy): domain Eukaryota; kingdom Metazoa; phylum Arthropoda; class Insecta; order Hymenoptera; family Apidae; genus Bombus; species Bombus vosnesenskii. The sequence continues at coordinate 1,684,290 of NW_022882987.1, forward strand.
CAAAGGCTCTTTCGAAGTTACTTTTCACTCGAATGTCATATCCCCTTCTAAAAAATTAAAAAATAAAAAAACCAGGAACTTCACGCCTCGGTCGATGATTTTCCAGCAGCATTGAGCGTGGTATCGTCGCCAGCTCGTCAATTCGAACGAGTAAAATTTTCATTTGCATCGGTGCACTTCCACCCACCTATCCATTTCCTCCTCCCACATTCCAGCTTTTCCTTTTTCCCTCCTTTTTTTCCTGTTTTATTATTTTTTTTGTTGATCCGTTCCTGTTTCGAGCGAAACGGACGCAACTCGTTTACGGGCGTCATACGAGTCGCTAGTTCCCATTGCAATTGAAGGGCGGTCAAAGCCACGCACACCGCTATTATTCCATCGCGGCGGAAATTCAATTCGAGATCGTTCTTGACCACTATCGCTCGCCTGGCGAGGAATTACGTAAAACTCAATGAACGCAATTCCGCGTGGTTGCGCGTGTACCCCGTAATATCATGCGAATTTATGCAAGAATCTTCGCGCGCGGAAGAGAGAGAGAGGGAGGAGGAGGAGGAGGAGAGAAGATTGACCCCGACTGCGACGACTTATCAGTCCGTCGAAATCGCGGGATTCTACGAGCCAGGATTTCTCTAGTGAATACTATAGTTCAATGGTAGGTTAGCATCTAAATTCACTCGTTGGGAATTTTATTCAACGATCATCGTCGATCGGGGAAATTGTGAAATTTCCGAAGATGCGATTAGAAGATTCTTACTGTACGATAGAGGGTTGTCTCTGAGAATGAAGATTCCTAGGGGACCTGTGATTTTGGATATGTAATGTACTGGTACACGAGAGTGTTTGAACGCTTATTATAGAAAATTTTTATGTATATGTTGCATATATTATACAAAATATTTTTAAATTGGCAGTTTTTGATAAATAGAAAGAATCGTTATCGTGATTTCAAAAACGGTGAATGTATTACGTGATCTACCAAAGTTTGTGGCCTACAACATGTCGAAAGTAGCCAGAACTTACATTCTTGATATCGAATGAGGTTAGATACTATTGGCGGAAATTCCAGCGAGGAAGAAACGAACGAAAAAAGTTATTGATTCATTGTAGAGGTAGTTGTAGTACACGCATTACATTGGAAATAGATGAAAGGTTATTGAACTTATAGTCGATATGTGTTGCAATACAAGATTCGTTTCCACGTAGATGGACGTAAGAAAAATTCGATTTAGGAGAATTTCAGGCAAATCTGCTTGGAATAAATATTCCGTGAAAAATAAATTTATCGGTTCTGCGGCAGCTGGAAAGCCTGGCAGCTGGTGCTGAATATCCAAAACGTAGTGAGAGATATTAATTTCAGCTTTTCATTCTCACACCGATGTAACTGTAGATGTCTCCGAGAAAAATAAGAATGACTATAAGATCTCGTGGAACCTGTTCAGAATGGATTTATACGGGGCCACCCCATAGACCATCTTACAGCCGATGAAACGTTTGACAATAATCGTCACGCAGCATCTTCTGGCGATAATATCTACCGCCCTTCATCATTCTTACCTGTTCCTCAGGCTCAGCTGAGCGGACGTTCCTGATTAAAGCCAACGATACCGTAACTGTTAATTCTCCGCGAGGACCTCTGCCTCTCGTCGCTCGTCGGAAATAAACGGCGAAACCTTGCTTGACGTCTTTATGCGTCCACGATACGGAATTCCAACGTGTAGGCCGAGAAAATGTGGTGAAAAATTCCAAAATTTTTCAACAGGGTAACGTGGAAGAGCTGTAAACTGGATTTTTAATAGAATTAAAGCAGCAAGAATGTTTTAACGCTAGATCAATATTTTTGAACTGTTCACAAGAATGGTAAAGATACATAATAACTCACAAACCAAATAGAAATATGATCCTAATTATATCTCAATTATATATATGATATTATATGGATATGTAATGAATTTTAATATCGAATCTTAAAAATCAAATTTTGACTTACTATCGAAACTCCTATCTAAAATTCAACACTTGGAAATTTCTATTCTATTATATTCGAATTATGTGTATGTACGGTAACATAACAAATTTTAATATCAATTCATGAAAACCAAATTTAGAATTACCATCAAATCAATCACTTATTTATAATCGAACAAGAAATTTTCAACAAGAGTAATCAAACAGCGATCTGACAGGAATGAAGATCCTCTAAACGAACAAGAAACCGCCAATTTCTCATTCCATTTAACACAGAATAGACAATCGATCGAATTCCATAACAAGGATCGTAATTCTCCATGAACCACGCGAAGTTGTAGGAAGTTGCGGGAGGGAGGAGGTGTGGAATAGCTCGTTCGCGTTTCTCAATCGAGCTAAACACGTGGCAATCAGTGTTAATTACATTCACGTGTCAGCAGTCCGACCTCGCGTTGTCAGGCTAATATCGTACGTTCCGGATTACGGCGACATTGTAAGTTACAGGACACGTTTCTGTGGTTACATTTGTGTTCAACGAGGATCCCTTGATGCCGTGAAGAGCGAGCTGAAGTTGCTAAAAGAACAACGATAGAGAGAGGAGGGACGACGATAGAGAGAAAAGGGACAACAATGGCATCTCGAGCGTTCCTGAGGATTATCTCCTCGACGAAGATACCCTCTCGCGTCATAGTTTCTACTCTTGATCTTCAGCTGATTGCCGGACCTCGGAAAAATTAGTCGGATCGCTTGAAACGGTGGCTCTCATCCTCTTACGGAGGATTTGTTCCACTTATTTCGTTCTTAAACCGAGTTTGCTTGTAACGATATACGCCTATTTATGAATCCGACCGGGCAATCTCGTCTTCTTTCGTTTTCCTATTCTATGTTCTCCTTTCTTCAAGGATTATTCAACACCGTTATAGTTTTCCAGCTTCAAAGTCCCAATCTTGCTTATTTGCTTATTTTGAGAAGAATTTTGATATTTTTTATTAAATTTAAGAGATCTTTCAGATAGGGAGTTGGAAACACAATTGGGTTGAAAATGCCCATAAGGACGCTGCAGAGTTAACAACAAAATCTAACGTTATCTTACATCTTATGATTTTATTGTGATCTTCGAATTTTTATGTGTCAACCTTGATCTCGTTACGACATACAAAGAGAACTTTCAATATCTTGGGGATTTATCTTCGATAAAGAAACTATATGAGATTGTTTTGAAAGCTTATTTGTTTGCAAATTTCGATGAATGATCAATGGAGGAACAAGTTTCACGATAGATCAAATTCATGAAAATGTTTGATATCAGACCTGTCAAATATGTTTCCTCGGTAGAAGCTGTAGTTTGAGGAATCTGCTCAAGTTCTTTCTCATATTTTCTCATATCTGTTACAGATAAATGTAACTTTGACGTAAATTCAATGCTCAGAAATATTAGAAGAAACATAAAAGGATACAGATACTATGTTACACAGACTAACAACATTATTTTGGTAACACATTGCATGAGGGATGAAGATGACTCTATTTAATCTAAATATACTTGAACTTTTTAAACATAATCGAATATATTAATGAAATTTCTGTGTTTTCCACTGGTAAATACTTTTATACAAAACAAAGTTGCCTCGCAATCATTCTCTTGCAAGAACAATAAAGAACGTATTTCGATTAATTTAATATTCAGTCAGGTCATTGTGGATTATAATATTTGTTTAAGTTTCATCGCAATATATGAAAGATAAAAAAACAAATAAATGCATAGAACATAATTTGTATTAAAATATAGATATAAACATCCGAAACATGAAATTAAAACTGAAAATTATTGAGTATACAATACAATAATAAATAGATAACGTACGATATTCAGGTTATCCAAAATTCCAGCCTGCAGAAAAGTTCATATTCGCTTATTAAAACGCGGAGACAAGCTCAGTATAAGCGAAACCAGTTGCATGAATAAATCTCATAATTAGAATTTTATTACATAATTTGGTTGTTCTAGGAATTCGTTTTTACGTTCATGATTCATTATTATCTTCTTGACCTGCATTATGGCTGGGAAATTACCCGGATTGTTTCTAATGACATCGTATATATCCTCTTAAAGGATTTTTGTTTCGTTCCTTTCCCCTTCTCGATTCACGGCGTCTGAAAACACGGTGGTGTACGCATGCACGAAGATTACGTTGCATATTCGCGGCGAGGCGAGGGTCAACCTGACTATTTCCTGATTACAGCTTTGTTGAATTTATTATGCGCTCGAATAATGCATCCTATTTGAAGGATCAAGCGTTTATATATCGGATGCGATTGCGACTGCAATGATTCGACGACGAACAATTAAAGATTTTACGGATCGATTGTGATTTGATAGGACACTCGCGAAAATAAAGCAGGATAAGAACATTCGAAACATTCACAATAAAATATTTCTGTTCCAGCCTAGCGAAACAATTTAACTTTGTCATCTATCCCCATCGTAGCGAAGATTCTCAACAGCGTTCACAAAGCAGCGCGAGCTGTATTCAGACTAACAGCTCGATTCCGTTACAAACATTGGAGAGATTCTGTCAAAGAGTCTTCGGACTTTTTGATTATCCCGCCTCGTATCTCTGACGATCGCAGTACAATCCTTTGAGCCCACATTTATCGCGAACAAGAGCTCCATCGAGTGCCGCGATCGAACAAAATTTATACGAAACACGGTTTCTCGTCGGTGTACGGCAATTTGCTGTAATCGCCGTTGCTGTTACACGCTGGGAATCTTACGGCCAACGACAAATGGTAAACATCGTGTTCGCTTTGTATAATCGCACAAAAGGAAGATTAGAAGTAAATGGAGAAACATCGTGAGACGATGGCAATTAGCTACGAGGAAATTCGTGGAAATTTATCCCGTGGAATATTCATCGGATGGAAAATTTAATACTTCGTTTGTCGGATTTATTGGTGAATTTATTGGATTGGTTTAATTTATTCTCTAATAATTAAATTAAATTAGAGTCTAATTTATTTAACCCTGTTATTCTTGTGTTTACCTTTGTATCCTTACAGACATTTTCTTTCCCAATTTTAAGATACTTTATTCACAAAAAGTAGTAGAACTTAAATCTGTATAAATATTCCAAAGCTATCTATTCAAAGAATAGTAAAATATTCGGTTTAGATCACAAAGAGAAGTTAAGGGATTAAAAGCTAGCGGTATACACACATATGTAGAAGTAAATGCTAGAATTAAAGTTTTGTAATTTCAAGGAAAAAGAGATTAGATTGGGCAAAAATGAAAGGAAAGGAGAAAGGATTAAATGATTAACCTTGCTATCAAAGAACTACTTTAGTATCCCGTATCACTTTACTGAAGGATTTAGGAAAATCCCGTGATAGAATTGTAACCATAAACCGAGTAGGAAGAATTTTTCTTAGACAAGTTTGACAAGTTTATAAGAATATACAAAAGTACTAATAAAAAGAAGTATTTATAATAGTCCAAAAACGTACGTGTAATCCAGAAATCCGCCAACCAGAAGTTCATCCACTTATTTGATCGAGTAGTAAATTACTCGAACGAAATTCCCATACGCCAAACACTCCTTTCCGAAAATTCGTAACTGGCTCGTTAAAAATGATAAAAAAACGAAATCTCAAGCAGACGAATGGAATTACCTTCAGCCAAAGTCGCTACGTAAACGGCACGAAAAACGGAGCGCCAAAGGGACAAAAGAGATTCGAGGTACGAAGGAAACAGATACCAAAAGAAGGCCAGAAATCCGGGTTAAAAAAGAGACCAAAATAAACGAGAGCAAGACAAAGAAAGGGGAGAGGAGGCAAAAAGAGCTAGGAAAGACCGGAGAACACAATAGAAAGAGGAAAGAGAAGGACCTCTTTAAAAACCGAGCAGAAATCCGGAGGAGGAAGAGGAAACGCGTTGGACCGCGCGCAAGTTGAAGCGGAGAGGAGAGAGAACGAGAGAGGCCGGTCGTTTGCGCGGAGGATGGGAGATGCAGAGAGCATCAGGAGGAGACAGAAAAATCGAGCAACAAAGAGTAACGCCGGCAGCGCTGAATATTGTATTCGCATTCGCCGGCTGCGTCGTTTTCGTCGTCGCGTCGCCGCCACGTATGAATGCTGCAGCCTCCTCTCTCGTCCGTGAAGTCGGCTAGCGAGTGTGCTCGCAGTCTTATTTGTGCAGCTACACAATATGCAAGTGTGCACACGCGCCTGCAAATACCTATACATTTTTATGGGGGAACGCGGAGATCGGCTTTCGGCGGTGCTATTCGCGTCAGGATTTCGTTGAAACCTTCCAGCTTCTCGCGAAACGATCGCGCTGCTTTCCTATACGATGATCTGGCAACGGTTGGACTTATTTGGCAAAGTAGGATTTGCAAACTACGAGGATCTTACTTTGGATAAGGGGTCTTTAGATCGTGAATTGCCGAGGATATAGCATCTTTTTTGGTGGATGTATCATTTTAGTAAGAGAGATTGAAGAAGATGGAGCTTTGGGAATTGAAACGTTCTTCTCTGATAATAAATGAGAGAGATTTAATAGTTGGTCTTTCGGTGCCAATTTGTCGTAGAGTATAAAAATCTTTTTTGGTATGGAAGTAAAGATGGAGCTTTGAAAATTTGATAACGATTGATAAATAAAATATGGTCGTTGGACTATTCGCTAAAAAATACGATACCTTTCTTCTCAATTGAAGCAATTTTAAGCGAGGAGATTTTAATTTTGAAAGAAGGAATTTGGCAGATCGAAACGTTCCTCCTCGGTAATGATTGATAAAAGATTTAGGATTTTCGTCTCTGGCGATCGTGGAGAAGCGAGCTCCTCACAGAATTCTGTCATAACAAGTTTTCCAAGAGATTTTCCGCTCTGTATGGAGGGCGAGGTGATAAAGGGAAAGTGCCCCCGAAGAGACGGAAAGTGTCGGAAATTGAATGAAACGGGACTCGAAGCGACACGGTAACCCTCATCGACGAAGTCTCTTCAGACGCAATTAGTTCAATCGCGCGTCTCTTCGTAGTTCTATCGATTTTCTCTTTGAGGTTCGGAGTGGCAAAAAGTCGGGAAAATGCCGGGGAAAGGTCAATCGTCGGTCCTCGAAGCTGTAATCTTCCTCTTAGAAAAAGGAGGCATACGCTGGCCGACAGAGAAGCGACGTTTCACCTTTGCGTCGAGGAGCGATTCGAATTAAACGAAAGGAATAAGACGGCATGGCGAACGAACCGAAAGGGGAGCGGAATGGAAGCGAAAAAAGAAGAAAAGACGCGTGGAAGGTCCGAAATGGGGTGGCACAAGGGGATCCCCGGATCAGTAATTAATTGCACCGTTGGTATCAAGATAATAGTTACTAATTAACTCTACCGAGGCCATCGTTGGCTCGATCGATTCGAGCTCTTACCTCGCATCTTCCACCGTAGAAAGGAAAGAGCAGAGCCGTGGTCGCGAAACCGAGATGCTTTTCTGTACGTATCACCATCACTATAGAAATTATGCAGCTGTATGCGCAATCGATAGTAATTTTTCTCCAGGCATTGCCAGATGTCGATACAGATACCCCGGAAGAAATGAATAACTTAGCGTCCTCTCCGGAAACCGAATTTCTCAAACTGCAGCTTCCCTCCTATTTCCATTGTAATTCACTTCTCGAGGCTAAATACCCGAGGATGAATTTAATCAAGACGAATCTTCCTCGTTCTGTCGTAATTGAATCAACGGACACCGCTGAATGAGAAACTTTAGGAATTTATCCTCGACGGTTTAATAAATCAGAACGAACGTTATCTTTATCACTAAGTTCTCCTCGCAGGATAATTTACTAGCTAATAGTATATTAGCAAACCGACGTGTAACTTCCGTCGCAGAGATCGTTTACGATTCTATTATTTCCAGATTTGCTCTGTAATTTGCAAAATTTATTTGTAGAAGTTTATGTATTTCCTCGTATCTACGATAAAACCATGCAACCCCATTGTCAAAGACTCTGAGTTTAAAAGAAGTTTTCTTATATTTATTTCAATCAATAATATGTAGCGTAAAATGCGATAAACACATACGTACTTCAAACTCTTATTTCTCTCTCATTTTCAAAACCTCATAACTTTTTACTTCGAAAGTTCGACAAGCATATTAATCTATAACTAGCTTGCGACTTATCAAGTTTCAAATCTCATTAACAGAATTACTTCAATCCTACAAAAAAGAGATCTGAGCGATTCTATGCGTTAAACACTTGCCAACCAATCTAATGGTCAATCATAATTAATTATTCCCACTGCCGGCAACATCTGTTATCCAAAACGCGAGCGCCAACGAAATAATTATCATGACCAATTAATCTACGCTGAGTTCCATCGGGAATTCCACGCGGTAAAACGCACTCACGCGGTTCGTCCGAGCTTCCTCGAAGCAAGTTCTCTCTCACTACGAAGACGTTGAAATTCCACTGGGAGGCATCACGGTTCTCTTCCTTTAAAATCGACGATAACGGCCACGGGGGGGACGTTTGTTCCCCAGACCTTCTCCCTCACCCCCCTTTTAAGAGTGGCGCGCCTTTAAAGCTTGGAATCGCAGGAAAACGACAGGAACGGGGACTTACCTGAAACAGATAAAAAGGTATACGTTAGAGGGCGACGGTTTTTAATTGGGACGACGTCATTTATTGCAAGCCAGCCGCCGCTGCCGTCACCGACGACGACGACGACGACGACGACGACTACGACGACTACGACGACGACCGGCTCCAGAGATTCCATGGTGGCTCTTTTGTGGACCATTAAAAGGGCTGAGAGAGAGCCTTTTAGAAAGGCCTGGCCGCAATAAATGACGGATGCCCCGATCTCGCACAATGCACCAACCGCACGAATTCAGACGGCACCGCAACACGCCGGAAGTGGACACTTTTTCCCTGCTTCCGACCGCCCCGTTTTGTTCGAACGAGATGGTGATTTTACTCTAGCTCGTGGATTTTTCAACGCGGAAATTGGAGATTGAGGTTATTAACCCGTTCATAATGAAACGAGGAGAAATTAAAAACGGGTGATATAGAGAGTAATTGTTTATTTGGATTACCGATGCGTTCAGTGTAATAAAGTGGCGGAAGATTTGAAACTCGTTATATTAAAAACAAATACATTTAACGTTTAGTTAATTAATAGCTTATAGAATGTACCACGTCAAGCGTGCGAACAGTTAATACTTACTATATATATAATTATTACGCGTATGTATTACGTAAATGTTACATTAGCAATTACGTATAATGACATCGGAAGAATAAAATTTCTAATATTATAATATCTCCGACTACTGAAGTCTCTTTGAGGACATTATAGAGGGATTAGTTCAATCGTAGTGTTGATTCAATATTAAATGTTTGCAAATTTGATGATCAATCACAGTAGCTATATAAAAATAATAACAAACGAAGAGAGCTTGAATAGTTTATTCTGCTAATTATTTCTTTGCATAAATAAACTAAGAAGCTTCAAATAAAAATTATTGTGTTTTGCTGGGTAAATGTTAAAAGAGTTAATAAAAATACACTGTGCTCACGAAGGCGGGTTTCTACTAATAAAACAAGCTCCCTAATCCGCTTGATCGGTCGTACCGATTTAAGCCGACTCTTCGAACCATGGAACGTGATTGAAGCAATATTTTTTCGGTGTGCGATTCGCGACGGCCAGACTGTCATGATACGGTTTTAAAGTCAGCCGGGAAAGAAAATATTGATCATCGTTCCACAAATTAAAGAGGATACAGAGTGTGGAGAAATAATCGGCAGAACGGCAAAAAAATGATCAAGCGAAACGTGCCTCAAAAAGAGTAGCATGATGGTGCGGTTTTTCGAATGGATTTAAATTAATCGAACAAAAAAGAAAGAAGAGAAGGGGAAAGCTCTTTCGAGCATGTAGCGTGTGTTCGTCCAAATTGCCACATAACAGCGCATGGGGAGAGAAAGAATGATAAATCTTGATTGTACAAGCAGTGAAAGAAATCGAGCTACTGTCGTTAATTCAAGCAAAACGGTGAGCGCGTGCCTCACGTTTTCATGAGCGTTTCGTAAGCGAAGAGACCGGTCCTATCGATCGCAGTGATCTACGAGAGTATCTCGATCGTAGTTATAAAATCGTGGTGTTGACAGCGAATTACGTAATTGAGAATGAATGATGAAGATAATGATGGTTCATAAAATAAGATAAAAGACGGTTCAAAAAATTTGGGACAGATCGATGAATCGTTTATTTGATTCTTAAAAAAAATTGGACGAAATTTTATTTTAGTTAGTGGAATGGTTATTTTTATATTGTGGTATGCATTATATGTCGCTGATACTCATTTTCGCAGACAATTTAGCTGATGGCTATTGATAGCAGAGACTGGAAGAATATGTTCTGTGTTCTCCACGTGAAAAACAGAAAGTACGTAAGTTCAACAAAGATTCAAAAAATATAGTGTCTCTTCAAGCCCATTTGTGTATTTTCGCCGAGCATTAGATTCGTGGCGATTCGATGGACAAAAAAAGAGATTCGTACGAATGACAGAAAACGAGTGAAGGCAAATGGTCAGAAACATGTCCGGGGCTAAAACGTAGGATAAAAGATGGAGGGTAAACGTCGACGGCGATGCGCTAAAAGCGGCTGTAAGTGCTCCACGGAAATTCATCGTTCCAGCATAAGGGACCGGTAACTCGATGGTCGTGTCGCTGTGAATGATGTAATGGCGATGATAAAATTCGTTTTCACTCTTCACCGGTGACACTGGTGAGTCGATGGAACCAATGGTCACGAGTCCTGTTTACTTAGTGCTCTCTTGTCACGTTGCCGACGCAAATTTCCAAGAGATAAGGAAACAAATTTCACTGTAATCCTACTTTTAGCATCTCCTAACTTCTCTCATATATTTTCGTTTCTACAGAAATAAATCTATTTTCCGAGAAAATTGGAATGAAATAAGGAATGGGAAGATTAACCTTCTATACTGTTCCCATTAAAAACATTTTCCAAAAACGTTTTTATATTTCCACAGGGGGAAACTTCAATTTCTTAAGGATACAAATAATAATTGTTCTTTAATTTTCGTTATACTTTTCTCTACAAAGATTTATATTTATTATCGGGGAAAATCAATGAAATATCTACGAGATTAAAGATGAAACATCGCTATCTGAATGAAAAATATTTTACGAATATCCTTAAAATTCTGTTTCCATAAATATTTCCAGATTTTCAGTTTGCAGAAAAAATTTCCATTTCTCTAAAAATCAAGCAGGTTAGTTCTTTTCGTGACATCTGAAAACCCATCCGTTAATTTCCTTCATAAATTTTTCGCGTGGAAATAAATTCTACCTTTTGATAAAATTGCTAAAATAAGGAATCGAGAGATCAAGCTTACACTCTATTTTCAAGGAAAACATCCTAGGAATATTCTTACCGTTTTATTTCTTCACATTCAGAAAGAAAAATTCTCACTTCTAAAAATTATACAACTGACCAATTCTAGTTACAACACCTGCATAAAACAAATCTTCTAACTTTTCACATATTTTTCCACAGAAATAACTTTCCTCTGCCGAAACGTAAGACATTCGAATCTCGATTTTAACAATTAAATATTTTCATTATCAATTCATAAAACACTACCCTAAGAACTTTATTTCCAAATAACTTCAAAGAAAACTTCCAATTAGTCAAATACATGCAACCAACTATATTATAACACCTATATTATCTATCAATAACATTTATGTCTCTACAAAAATAACCGTATTACCTTCTTCCAAATAAAACAAAAACTAAATCTCATAGTCCCAAAATTAAATACTTCCATTAGGAACATTCTACGGATGTTTTCCTCACAAACAAAGATCCCGTTCCTCAAAAGCATAAAATCATCCATTCCTCTTTACAAAACTCGCTTAATCCGTATCGAAACGCATTGTACCTTTGAAAAGTCAAATAAAACTGTTCGAATTCACCCTGTCAACGTCTCTCCGCTAATTACTACTGCGTTTCCGGCGTCGTGCAACATTATTCTCTCGTGCAACGGGATGTTCGTCGTGATTCATCTCGCGAAATATCTGTGGAACCGGTGATCCCAGCCGTCGACAGGGAACGGCGATCTCTCTGGCTTGGTTGCCAAAGGGCAGACTCTCCCGACGTAATTCCGCGTTGCGTAACACACGATCGGGGGCACGGCCGTGCGAGAGCGCGCCGCGCTGTCTGCACCGACGAGACTGCAAGGCGGCACCGCGATGCACTTGTTGCAACAATATGCCGAGGCTTATCCACCGCCGGCTAAGTGCATCCAGTGATTCATACTGGCCGCCTATGCAATACCAGCCGTATGTACGCGCCTATCCATGCGACTGCGTGTGTGTATTGTTTGCATGTACATACAGTTACGCGCGTTCGCTTTTTTATGCGTACGAGTTACGCGCGCGAATCAGCATCTGGTTGAGCCGGCGGCAGATCGTGAGGATGTTTTAATGTTTCTTCGAACGGTATACGAGGAATGAGAATAAAAGGCTGTGGATGGAAGACGCAAGAAGAGCTAGGGACAACGAAGTATGTGCGAAGAGGGTGGTTTATAGGTGGAAGATTGATGGAATCGTGAGGCGGTTGTATGACTATTTTGAGGATCGTATGAAGCTTCTTTGGTAATTGGGAAGATCGGTTTGTGGTGTGGTTGGGGAGCTTGAAATAGATTTTGCCTGGAGCGGATGAGAGATCGTTGAAATATATTTGTGGAAATTAACCCGTGTGTGACCAGTCTCTGGTTGTCATGGGGTGACATAATGCACATACTGTACACATATACATTGCACGGTTAACATGATTCACTGGTGTCTAATTTACATCGTAAAATGACAAATGGCAAAAGAATTAGCAAATATGAGATTATAACATTGGATTATGTGTTCATTGTTCGAATGTATATTACAAATGTATAAAATGTGTTTCTGGAGTTACAGTTAATTTCCCTCGAGCTATTTTCTACGATAATTCGCATTATTGTTTGTTCATAGTACAATCACTCATCCAATTGATTTATAAAAGAAAGAAATTAGTATTTGCAAAACGATTTTCAAAGTTTTGTTGATTATGTAAACGGTTAAAAATAGAATGAGATATAAAATGCTCAAATGATTCCTTCCAATTAATTTGTTTTCCTCAAGCAAGAAAGTATACTACAGAATATTTTCCGCTTAAAGACCTACGAATTCTATCATAAATTATATAAATCAATAATATATTCCCATTTGAAAGCAATTCTCGCTAGTTATATACGTTTACAACACGCTATGTAATCTTCTAGACCGGAATTATCGTAATTAACTAGAACTAAAATCCTCTTTTCGTTAACGTTGCTTAGTAGATACATAGTAAATACACACGAAATGCGTGTAACGATTTGCAGACAAACTCGTTGTAAAATCAGATTCCGTAACGACGGCGTCAACGTCGTCTGTCTTACGCACGATCTTCATCTATCATTCATCTTCCCTTCGTTGACGAGATTCCAAATGCAACTCGAAATGTGCGCAAACAGTTGCGACGACGTTGCAGGTTGCCAACGCAGGCTACCGTTGTATCAGCGAATGCAGCGATTATGTGCACTGAGGTGTTTATGGGAGCAGTGAACTCCTCGGGAAATCCCGGTAATCCTTTTCTCTATTCCTTGTCGTCATTCAACGACTACTTACTTACGTTTCCGTTCTTGCTCGCTGTCAGAGACACGCGCGACTATATACGTGAATTGATCTGCCTCTGCATTGTCAACCTGAGCGTAACCTTACGATAGCGCTCTTCCTTGTTCCACGAATTTTTCCATGTTTTTCCTGACGCAGACTGTTTGTCTTTTTCCTCAGAAACTTACTTTTTTCTATATTTTCACGGTATAGTTTCGTTTATTGTTTAATTTCATCGATTATGCTTTTGTACTGTAGAAAGTTGTTCTTGTTATATGGTGTTATTTAGTATTAATAATACTATATATATTATATAGTATTATTGATATAATATTATTATTTATATTACTATAAATTTATAGTGAGAGTGAAATAATTTTATCATTGAAAAATTACTGGATAAATGTTTAAATTACCAAATTATTCAAACTTTTAAACATCCGAACTTAATATTCAAATATGCAAGTTTTCGGAAACTTAAATATTTCCAAGCATTTAAATATATTTCCATATATTGAGATGTTTAAGTACTCAGATTTTTAAATGTTTAAATCCTTATTTTTCGAATTTTCAAATTGCGAAATGTTTGAATCTATGAGTTTCAGAATATTGATTTTCCAATTTTTTTTTATTTGTGTCATCGCCACACTAGCAGTGGAAACACCAATTTAAAATTCTAAAATTTCTAAAATCTTAGAAATAAAATTAATTCTCAGAATTAACAATGATTCATAAACACAGTAAATTCTCTTATCAAACTGAGAAGAATTCAACGTACCATTCGCCATTCACAACGAAGGACCTGTCCATTGATTTCACATTTGACCCTTTTATCCACATTTGCCATAGCTCAAATTTTATCTACATGTGTCTACAGTCCATTCTTTCCACCGATTGATCATTTTACCCAGGCACTTGCATTTCGTGGTTACTTCTTCCCTGGTTCTAGCTGGACTGGTTTCCTTGTTGAATTCTCAGTTCTGATCCGGTAAGTTCTTGCTTCCTACGCGCGACCACATGAAGACGTTCTATTCAGGGAACTCCTGTCGCAGCAAAACTTCCCCTCGTGAATCTAGGTTTATGGGTACAACGCTGCCGCCAGATATTTCCGAAAGAGAATATATCGATCGATGGGAAAAACCGTGTTTTGTACCTCTACGGCCGTGCCACGTTATAAATATTCCCAGCTATCAGCGATTCGGATTCGGTTGACTTTTGTTAACTATCAGCCTGTTTCACTTCGAATAATGTATTTTGATAAGTTTTTCGACAACTTCGTGGAAAGGTAATAAAGTAGTTCGGTCGAAAGATCGATCAATTTTTATTTAAGATAAAATTGGATTGAAGTTTCCGCAGTTTATCCGCTTTAAAGTCGATAGATACACATTGATAACCATTGTTTTACTAAAATCATGAATGATGCACCACGCTGTAGGTTTTGTTTCATGCATATGCCAAAGTATTTGATGACACGATATTGATAGAGTGGTACGTGGCTAATTAATTCAGCACATCTAGACAAATTAATTGTTCGGGTAAAGTTGTATGATTAAAATATCTCAATTTGCATGCTCAATTGGTATTTGCACCGGTTCGTAAAATTTTAGGAGAATTTGAACAAATTAAAAGATTTTTAATATCTTTAGAAAATCATCAGACACAAAATTGAAACAATAAATTCACGTGTCTGAATAACGATCTTATCATATTTTTCTCAAATCTATGACATTATTTAACGATAAAGAAGTAAAAGCGTACAACTGTGTCAAAAATAATAAAAGATGCGATATAGTTAACCAGAAATACTATGTACATATATAGAATGTAGATCCATAGAGTAATTTAGGCAAACGTACCAACCCTTTTCCTGTCTACTTATTTTACTTACTTACATACTTTACTTACATACGCATACACGAATTGTATCTCTTCATCTATGTTATGCTTCCTCTATTCTCTCAACTGTACCTCTTCGTCAACTCACGGGCCGATTTTTTATCATTCTTCTGACAAAGTGTATTTCTTTAGTCCACGATTTTCGCGAATCCGCTCGTGCACGATTATGCTCTTCTATCAGACGACTTCCTTGGTGGGAAAGATGTCAGGCACGCAGGTACGCCAAGGAATTCCATCGAAAGGTATCCTTCGCATTGCAAAATTCCTGCGTGCATCGAAATCTAGACGCGTGCAGCGAAATGTCGATTTATAAGAGGAAAACCCACGGCAGTAAATTTTTCGTAAGAGAAAGAGAGTAAGTTGTTTCTACAACTTTTTTCTTTTTTTTTTTTTTTTTTCTTCTTCACCAGGGAATAAGATATTCGACCGACGTGAAGTCTATTACGAGAGAAACACGTAAGCAAGCACGGCTATATTTTCACGTAGGCTCTGAGACCGAAATACCATCGAGGGATATAAATTATATCTGTTAGAGATACACGCGTTACGCGGTTAAGGAATAGTTGAAATGTGCCGGCGCGGTTTCTTAAGTCGTCGACGTTAATTTACGCGTGCAAGTCGTTGGAACGTGGAAATGTTTCGGTGGAACTTTCACCGACAGTTTAATGTTGTGAAAGAGATATTTACTTTATCTCGTGTATTTGCTTAATTCATAGGCGTACATTTATACTTGTTCTACGTGCATGCATACCGAACTGAGAAGTGAGCTTCAATTAGGTTGCTTTGGCTCTACCATCGTCCTATTGACTTGCCAGTATTTAATCGTTTAATCTAAAACCAAAAGATACATAGACGGAAGTTTGACGAGACTATGGTTCATTCCGATTATTCAATGTTTACGAAGCCTTATTAAATTATATGTAGAATGATTCATATGGCCCATCATATTTCACATTCTAATTTTCGACTTTTCATTTTTCATCGCGGAATATATATACGTCGGAGATGAGGGGACATCGGGGCCTTTCTTTTGGAATTTTTGGGAAGATCCTCAATACTTTAGTCTAGAATATTTATTATAGCTGTACTTAAATGATAAAACTTAGAAATAGTTGTTATGATTCAATCCTATTATGTTTGCCCGAGATTTGTGACGGTGGGCTCGGGCTCGAGGTGACACAACTGGTCGCCGAACGTAGCCACGGTCATGGGATGAACGATTTTACCTAACAGAGAAGTGCCAATATTGTGGAACACACGTTCTATTAACAATCAAACTCCGGGCAGGAGCAATGTCAGCTCTACGCGGGTCTGCATAGCGACGGCGGCTGGAATTTTGTTGATATCCCCGGCCAATATGCAACGAACAAACACGATCGTAAGGAGAGGAAAATTTCCATCAGTCTTTTATTCTTGCGATCACCTTGGAGAGTTTGCACATCGTCTTTACGTGTATTATTATACCGAGCGTCACAGCAAACGTTACTTTGTGCTTTAAAATACATTCTACGTTTAACAAAGAGTTACCCCGTTGACCGTGATTTCGTTATTGAACCTAAGAACATTATCACTAATATCTCGAGTGTTTAATCACCACGGTTATTTGTGGTGATTAAACAACCCATTTCTTAAAGTGTCGCTAAATAATAAAATAATCATATCGCCTATCATATTCACCACTGTTTCTTTTCTAAAATATACAACGAGATGGGAAGCTTATAGAACGATGGCTTGCTGGGATGATTATATAGCACATAAATCTTGTGAAATCATAGAACAACCAAATAATGCATCATATCTTCACTTTCACTTTACCAAAATAAACAAAATGCTTCTGAAAATTATAATTCGCTTAATTTTTCAAAAATCATATAATATTATATACTATTATACATTCATCTTTTCCAAACCTACCTCAACTGCATAAAAATTTATCTTTATTTTGTTAAATCCCTCGCAAAGATTAAAAACTTTCCCGATATTATGATTGGTTTCGAGTTTCCAATTTCTAAACTGTAGCTCATCATATCCACACCTACTTTCCTCCAAAACAAGCGAAACGTTAAAAGAACTTACGAAATACTGGACCAAAATGATCAAATTAGCTGGCGCGTGAATTTCTCGAAAGTTTCACTAATCGGAACCCCGTACGATCGGTGACGCGGCGGGACAGTTTCTCCTGCGGAGAACACGAGGAACTTTCGAACGAAGTCTGGGCACGTCGAAAAGTTGGGTCGATCGACGTATGGCTGGTTGACGATTCGACGTTTAATTGATTGTAATTACCGCATACCGAGATAAATAGTTAGTGTTCACCTTGTGCGCGGCTGGCACGGTGAACGTGGCCGGAGGTCGCCGATATCGATTCGTGGCAATCGGAAAACATAATTCGTCGACTAATGAGGCCGACTTGGCTCGTGTTCCATCGAAGAACGATCAGTGAATAGGAAGAGAAGGGCGCAACCGAGTCGTCGTTGCGGTGGTCCGACACAGATTCAATAAAATCGTAAAAATACGGTACAGCCAGCTGTTCAATAAAGGACAATCGATCGATGGCAACGTCCAGGATGATTATTTCGATGACTATTAGTAGAATCGACTCGGGATCAGTATTCGGGAAAGCGACTACCTTTGCGATTCGTTTTCATGCCAACAGTGAAATTGCGCCGCCTTTTAAGGACAAAAACGGACAGAAGCTTCGAATCTTAATACTCGATCTTGCTATTTATTGCGAGAAATTGAATGCGAAGGTTGTCTTTGGCCGCTGCTTTTATCATGGAGACAGATACGTACAGGATGTTCCTAAAATGGTAATCTTTGAAGGTTTAAAACTGCGTCACTGAAAGTTGTAATGCGTCGAACAAGATTTAATGAACGGGCTCGTAAACTTCTTTCTCTTGCAAGTGTAATGGTTTCTGATATTAATACAAGGACATAATTCGTGGTTTAATAAGAAAATTATATCTTGTATCCATAAAGGTATATAGAATAGGTCGTATTTTATTATGGATAATTGCTAATTACAAGAAACATTAAATATAATTGAAAAGGCATTTTAAGTAACCTTCGTTACTCTACCCGTACACAGAGGAATCATCGCTGAATTAAAATTTCAAATAAAGCAGCGAAGTCCACAAATCTAAATTTTAAATCCGCACATTTCCATCGATCGCAAATTCTGCATGACATTGTTGAATTTTCGGATATCATTTTGAAATCAACCTATATAACACAGTTTTCCAATTATTTTCTAAAGTTATGAATCAGATGTCGATCACGGTTTCCCTATCAGAGTGCCATATATAACGCCAAGATAAATATCCCAAGGGGTAGATTTTTGCCGTGCGTTTTACCTCCGATCATACCTATACGTCTCTAAATCATACCACATCGTTGCCCAGTTCTAAATCATCGTCGATTCGAGCAAACTGAGCAACGCTGTCAGCCAGTTTAATCTGATCTGGTGGCCACCGCGATTTATATTTTAATCAGCGAACTTCGGCCCCGCCCCACACCACACGCCGATTAAATCGCCTGTGCAAATTATTGTCCGACGTATTACCACCTGCTACGTCAACTGACTCCTGGTAAATATTCGATCTGTGCTGCCCATTTGGAGCTCTCTGTTCAGATTCGACGATTTTCATAGACAAATTCGATAGCGACACTTTGGCTGATTTAACGATATAATATGAGATGCGAATGTTTATTGTTGAATTAACAGTCATGAACATGGAATCCACAGTCATCATGTTACTAGAAACTCAGTCTCTTTCTTTTTTTCGTTTCTACTTTCTCATTATCTATTTTTTTAACGAAAACTTCTGGGAGCTTAATTATAGGTACGTGAGTTATAATTGGCAAGCTTGCTTTCTTAGGATAACATCTAGGACCTTAAATAATAAAATACACAAAACGTCTTACGAAATTACGTATATATAAAACGAGTTTATAACAAGAACTATCAAAGATCAGAATATAATTCATGGATATAAAATAGAAAGAAGAAGAAGGTTAGTATAAGTGTATAAATAAAAATCCATACATCACACATGGTTTTTCTTTACTGAAAAATAATTCTCGTACTGGAAAGATTTATTATCCTTGGAATTATTAGAGATATTAAATGTTATAACAATACTTCAGGTATAAACTGGGAAGCATTTTATGACCCAATTAAAACAGGTTACCTCTTATTTAATATTTCGAATTTAATTTCTGTTATTGGAATAACTTTAATAACCATCCAAATATTTCCAATAATTTACACAAGGAGGACGAAATTGTGGCAATAGCAGTAGAAATTGCAACGAAACTTTCTGTCGTAATGTTTTATCGCTGAATGAGAGTGTTTGAATGAAATAGCGAGCGATTATTTAAAAGAATGACGCGATCATCCAGTGCAATGTGATCACAAACGTTAATGGGGCTCTTTTTTCGTGGCTATGAATAAGTATCATGGATTACGTCAAGCGCCATGATATAAATAGTTTCACGGACAAATATAGAATTCTGCATGCCTCGAACGATTCGTACTGAGGTGTGACATCCGTGAAAGCAACGTGAACAGCATCGATGTGAGACTTCGCTTCCTACCGACTTCGTGGTACATCGATAACCAGTAATGAGTTACAGTTAAGTTAACGTAGTTAACTATTTCTCTCTTAGCGCTTAATCGCGATCACTTTCATTTGGATCGCTTGTTACGCTTATATCCTCTCGACACACACGCTGCTTCTCACCAGCTTCGCGAGTGAAACTAGACTCACAAGCAGTTATTAAGAAATGGCCTAATATTTAAGGCTGCACCAAGTAACCAATTCAAAATAATCACCCTATATCGTTCACGATTATCGTTTTACTGAATATTTTATTATTAATTCCAGAAATTTCTCGTTATTTCAACACAATCGAACCTCAATTCTTCTATCGACGACTCTCGCAATGTACACTTCATATTATCAACAAATTAGAATCCTGCAATTTCTCTCACTATCCCTACACAATCATACCAAGCGATCAACTCAAAATAAACTTACATCATACACAACTACTGTTTCCCCGAATCATGAAATTATTGGTTTAATCAACAAATTATCCAGAAATTCTCAATGTGATCTCGATCTTTCACTCGATTGTCTGCTTTTCCAACCTGCAATACGCATTATCAACAAACTAAAACTTACTGATCGTACATTGTTCTTCAAAATAATCACTTCGTATCATTCGAGAATACCGTTTCACCGAATCCTCGAATCATTAATTCCAAAACTCGATTCTTCTATCATCTACGATCCATTTGAAGCTATATACACATTTACACTTTTCGATAGCGCAGAGAGTATTATAAGCTTGATAACGAGCCATACCTACTGATCGCAATTGAGCGTGAAGTCGTGTGGCGGACGGTTTCTCGTCTTATCTCGCGGTTTGCACGGTGTCTCTACGAGCGAAAACGACGCGGCGAGAAAAGAACGGAAAATAATAAGAGGAAGTTTTGCAATAAATCGAACAACGGTTCCGCCTGGACCGGAAGCGGATCGCGCTCGAAGGAACTCGTGAAAATAAATTTCTAGTCCGGCGGCGATCGAGGTGAACATCGAACGGGCAACCGGTGAATTTCAGCGGGAGGCGACGTGTCCGGGCCTAGATTTACTGCTTGCCTTCCAGGAAAATAATCGACATTATCGATGCGCATTGCCCCGGTTCGGCGTGGCTGGCAACGTGTTTCGTGTCATCGTTGGCTCGATGGTGAAAATCCGCGGCTCCCAGTTCCGATGGAGAAATAAACGATTCGTTACTAGATAGCAGAGAACGCGAAGATGCTAAATTTGTCCACGATCTATAAATTCCTCTCTCCGTTCTTGGAGCTGCGAGATACCATCGTCTAGAAGCGATATGTACGATCGTTTTGACCAGCTTAGTTATGTTAGTTGAATACGTATGAAGAGATTTTTGGTGGTGTAAAATCCTAGTAAAGAAATGATACTTTATAATTTAAATATTTTTCTGGTTGAAAGTTTCTATGTGTTCAGTTATATGTATCATATAACCTAGAGTGAGATATTTTTGGTGATTTAGAATTTCAGTTAGAAGAAGATACTTGATATTTGTATTGTATTGTGAAGGAAAATTGAAATATTTTGTTGGGTGACAAGAATGTATCATATCACCGTATTCTATTACATTTAGTATTTACATTAAGGAAGATTAAAATCATCATTTGTCTTTTTATCTTAAATCTGATAATTAAGCCGTACCGTGATTATAAAATCGTGACATCACATTATACCAATATAATCCTTGTGTATGGCGATTTATGTGCGAAACTGAAGATTCGGGGAAAGACGAACAGTTGGAAGTGCAGGATAAGGTTCTTACGCAGACTCAAGTTATACAATGCAACGAGTAAATTTCAATTACGCTAAAACCATCCATTAATCATCTAACTTCCGTTCTACCGCACGAGTGAGTGGTCGTCATGAAATTCGGAGATAGTAATTAAGTCATCCAAAGGGCGCACAGACCAAGAACACTGACGGGCCGGTGTTCGTGGCTTTGTACTTCCGGCCGGCTTCTCCTGGCCAGGTCAGTGATAAATGGATCGTGGGCACATCCTCTTCCTTATGGTATTCGGTGAACAAGGAGCGTCAGCAACAGCGGCTGAGCCAAGATATAAGATCCAGCCAACTAGATATACTCGATTGGTTCTGGCCACGATTGGCCCTCGCGCCTCGTCCCGAAAACGTCCTGTCGAAGACGTCGATTTCAACCAGCGAAGATTTTTAATAAAACATCCCGTGCGTCACCTCCCGCTACTTCAAAACTTTCTTTTCAGTGATATCTTGCCAAGGAAATCGTTCACCTAGGTCGAAACGTGACCATCTCCATTTTTGGAGAAGTTGGAGAAACTTTGTTCGAGGAATTGATTTATGGGAAATTTCTTTAACAAAGGTACTGAATTCTAGGAGTTAATATTAGTACCAAATTATGGATGTTTGATGAACTGAAATCTAAATAAAAATTTATTTTGTGTTCTAAACATTATGAATACGTTACTTCGAATATCTTAGACACATTCACGCATTATGTGCACGGAATGTGCACAAAGGAATAAATACCTATAAGTTATTATAAACAAAGTGGATATTATTGATAAATCTGGATCTATTTGGAGTAATTTCAAAAGACCTAACAAATTCCTGAAGAAGAAGAAACTATACAAATCACCAATACTTTTCACCTAAAAGTCAACATCCAATCGATCGCTGCGCGTTAACTCAATGTAACTCTTAAGCACCGAAGTTTAATAGAGTTTTAGGAAAACAATGGAAGACACAAAACCCCGACACCCTACCAGAAACTCGAATCTCGTTCCATCAACCTCCCGTCTCGGTCCATGCACTTCGCCTGCTTTCCCTGCGAAACTGGTCCGCGGTGTTCGCGGAACATCCTCTCACTGGAACAGTTGGAACACTTTAGCGCCGATTTCCCGCTAGGTGAAAGGTGTCACCTCTTTTCGCGAGTGTTTGACTTTTCCATTAACGTCAGAACAACGAGAGGACTTTGATGTTTCGCGGTGGTTAATTAGCGTAACTCGCGTTAACCCTACTTGTGTGCTTTATGCCCGAAGAATGCGTGCGCCGTGCGAAAATCCAACGGCGGCGTTTCTGCTAATTAACCGGCGCTCGTGTGCTCGATCTGCGTCGTTCCCGCGCTGATTGAAAAATTCGTATCGCGTTACGCGACGCGCGGAATTTCTGCGAAAGTCGTTAACGTAACGAGCCAGCACGAAATAAAATAGGCGAAAAATCTGCTCCTAGTTGTTTGGTATGCGCTTCCAAAGAGTGGATGGAATTTTTCCGAGATTGAGGGAGTGAGCGAAATCCGCGATGGCTATGGAGCGTAAGCAGGATTTTTTGTTTTTGAGAAATTGAAATGGACGGAGGAATTTTTAACGCTTCGTCTACGACTCGCGAAGTATTTCGTATTTTTAGTTTCAGCATTTCTCTGTAAATGTGGTGATTTCTGTTCGCGAGTTATGTCGAGATTATATGAAAAGAAAGTGTAGAAATTAATTAATTTATTAAGAAATAAATGTATAAATTAATGATTCTGAAGGCAGATTTTAAGAAATTAATAACTAATTTCACAAAAGGAACTTTTTCTGAGAATTACTCGTTTTTAAAGATATCAATTTTGACTATATTCTTTAAAAGGCATATAAGAAATTTAAAAATTATATCAGAAATATTTTCTAAATATTTCTGCTAACACTAACAACTAATTTAGGGCTCAAATACATTCGTACTTTGAATAACAGGAATTATTTCAATGAAATAAGACTTGAATTTTGTTCTAACAAATACCTAGCATCTTACTCCTTTCTTTTTCCGCAACCAAAAATCCACCAGCAGCGATCCAATGTTTCACTCACCCAAAAGAACCGATAATTTATTAAAAATGACACCGAAAATCGTAGGCCTTGAGGCGTTCGTGGCATCCAAACGCTCGTAAAAGGAAGCAGAAGAGAATGGCGGAGGCAGAGGTATTCCGAATATCGACATTTTCGCGGAATCAAGGAGGCCTTCGAAAACCCGAAGCGGATATCATGGCGTTGGGCCAAGATGGAAATTATGGCCTACCTAATCTTTGGGATTTTCAAACCGGACTGATGAGAGAGCACCCTTTCAGGAACCGTGGAACGACGCCGCGAGGGACGAGCCACGCTCGAGGTGCCGACTTGTTATTAATGCTAACATAATCGCACGATCGTACCACGCGAAATCATCACGGCACACACCGTGCGGTCGATAAGTCATGCGCCGGATCGCGTCTCCCTGTGAATATTGTAATTATCGGCTTCGCGGCCGTCAAGAGACTGGCCCATGTAATGAATTTAATCCGCTTGCGATTTTCCACCGAGTTCTCGTTACGCGTCCATCACCGGTAATGCTCTCCTCAAATGGACTGCCTTCGATCGTGTCTTGCTTCGCTGCTCGATTTTATTAGCTTCTTTCCTACCTTTCGACGAGATACTTCTTTATGAGTTTTGGATACAAGTGTGGTGGATAAAGTGAGTATAGAATAGGTGCAATACAATCTTCAAGAAGCGTTTTTTGTTTTTCGAGTTATACATTTTCATAATAGCCAAATGACTTCTGTACGTTTGTACCAATACTATGTTTACGACTATAGTATAACCATTGCGCTACTATCATTATGTAGAAAGGCAGGTTTAACAGAGTAAAGTAGATACATGAAAATGGATTTCTCAGACTATAATTTTAATATAATTATATAATTTTATTTAATTAAGAAATTAAATATAATTTCTCTATCTTTACAAGGAGTATAAGCAGCTTCTACTTAATGAAAAACAGTAGAGGTACATTCATCGTTAAAATTATATAAACATGTCTTGACTTGTACCAAAGCATAAACATTGAAATACATAAGTTGTCATAGACGAAAAGACATAAATTAATTATATTTGATAAGTAAATAATTCTATAAAAACAATTCTAGTTAAAAATGACCACGACCCTTCAGAATAAATTTTACGATCCCCTTAAGATTCGCCCCTCAAATTTCACCCCTTAAAGTTTAAGGTAATCCAGGGACTGCTTCTCAAATCTATAGAAATTCATCCTTCTATTTCATATAATACATTCGAGTAATCTTTACCTGTCGAAAGTCTCATCGAAATTCCCATCGAAATTCACCGCTGTCGAACCAGCCATCCATAGACATACTTTATCACCGATACGTAAAGCCGTCACAGAGCGAGTAACGGGCTATCAACTACATTTTCTACGTAGAAAGTTGAACCAGCCTGCCCGATAATTACAGTTGACAGGTAAATAGAGAGGGCGAGTTTTCTTTTTTGGCGCGATTAATTAAGATTAATTAAACGAAACGCAACCGGTGCCCCACGGTATTTGAATCGGTCGTTGGTGGTCGTTAGTCGTCGACGTCGACGTCGACGCCGACGCCGACCTTTCCAGGCAAGAGAGCGTTTGAAAAGGCTTTCGCGGCTCTCTAGCGGTCGCGCGCAACTCCTTTCACCGTAGTCGGTTTAATAAACGCGTAGAAAGTGCCGCGGAAAGGCTGTCATGCACCATCGGCGCGCCAAGTAACACGTTTGGGTTCACGGAAAACGATACGAGCGTAGAGATACAGAGGTGCAACGTTTCGGAACGAGGGGCCTCCATATACATACGCGTCCTTTCTTCCATATTGAATAAATTTCCGACGCGAGGGTAATCGAACAAGTCCATCGGGGCAAACCCGATTTCTCACCGCGTGAGAATAAAGTAGTTGCGCGTCCGGATGGTACCGGGATGATCGTGATAAATGGCAATCTCCGTACAAGGTACATATTTCGTTAAATGACTTTTAGGACCAAGAGCTTACGTATACATATATGTATCGTGGCGAGCCACGATCGAGATAACCGGGCGCAACACGCTTCGAAAGTAGACGATGGGTCAAAGATGGAATATCGATCGTGAGAAATGGAAATTTTGAAAGATCGACGACTTGTGCATGTCGATGAATTTCTGAGATTGGTAGGAGAAAATAAAATTATTACGGCTATATTTCGTATCGAAAGATACGTTTAGTGTCTGATTACTCTATTATACTTATTAATTAAAAATTAATGTATGTCGCAGATAAAAATGGAAGAGAGAAATACATTGATCTATTTCTATTGTGACATTTAGTAGATACTCGTATTTAAGCCGTTAGCAAATAACATTAATTAACTCTATATATATTGTTAACTATGTTAGTACTACTATGTTAATCAATAGTATTACATGCAATTGAATAAAATACAATTTTTGCAACTATTTACTATTTTATTGCATTCAACGGTGTATTGAACCGTAAACGCGCGAGTCTAATTATTCGCTCGCCCTCTATACGCGTGTCCCTATTCTATTGGCCTACTCCGAACATCGAATACCTTCGGTTCCCGGAATACACGGAATACCTGTTATTCGTCGATGATTATCCCGCTCTATGCATCAATGTCATCGCGAGGCCCATTGTCTTGGCGAAGCTGGAATTGCGTTTCTGTAGATATTCATCTTGACCGATCGCAACTCACAATTGCGACGTTATAAACTAATGTCGACTAGGACGTTGGCTACCGGGTTTCAAACGATGTCTGATTGCAAGAAGGATCGAACAGAAAATGAGAATTCATTGCCTGTCGCATCGTCAGAAGAAGAATTCAATTGGAAAGTGGAAGAGTCATTTGTAACAGAGAAAAGGTAATAAACTCTAAGAGAGAATATAATTGAAAGATGTTTGGAAGAAAATCAATTTGTTCGCGTTTAAAGGATTGCATTATATGTAATAAAAAAATATGTTTATTAAAAAAGATTTAAGTATATTAATCCTCGTTATTTTATATTTATGATAAGAATTTATGAATGTTGCGATCTTACCTCATGAATTAAAAAAGGAAAGGAAGATGACACGATTACGAAAAGTAAATGGAAAGGTAAATGACCTAGATCGAATCTCGAAAAGAGTTTAATGCGTTTTAAGAGAAAAGAGTTTAAACTTGGAACGCTGGAATCGCCAGATATCTTCGTGATTCCACGCGAAGCTGTGGATACTATTATCATTGCCTTGTCGGAGTTGCGCCCGCCCTACTCTCATAATATTTAGTTAGACATCGGAGCAGGTTACCCTTTATCGTGTAACCCGCAAACTACCGTCTATGATAACGACGGCGAGATAACAGAAGCCGGATTTTCATGAAACGGTCCGTTCAAGAGACAAAAATGTTATTCATGGGCATTTATCTCGCATGGAATGAAGTGGCATGATCTTTGAAGCACGTACCGACGGATAAAGCTGTCGACAACCGCAAATTTTACTTAAAAAATATCGTTGTTCAACATTAGTTTAAAATTTGTAAAGATATTTTTTTAAGAACGTCCACGTTTCGCTAATTAGGATCAATTTTTTTCTACTTTTTATACTCTACTTTTTACACGTTTCTTTACTCAACAATACTTCAACAGTACTTTCAACAGTACTTTAATATAGCCGTGAGACACCCAGGTGGCGTTTACATTTCATTCTGTTCTCTCACGGTGCAACAGAGCTGTTCGACAAAGAAAAGTCATCAGGCAGTCATCTTATTCACCGAATCTCGCCTCACGCGACTTCCGGTTGTTCTCGACACCAAAGAGCTGGCTTAGAAGGGTCAACGTTTCGCGTCGGTGGAACGAGTCCAAATAAACGAGACGTGTTTTGGGAACGAGCCCACAGAAGGCTTGTTCGACTTTCTACCTACGCTACTATTGTAGACTTTTTGATCTTGTCGCTCGTAGTTCTCGACATTCAAATTTTCTCCAACGTAAATATAATCGAGGCTTTGGAGAACTCGGTCTTTCGATATTTGAAAGTTTAATTTTTTCCAAAATTTCTCTCGCCATGCCTACATTTCCCCGGAAACCTTTACACTTTGCTTCGAAAAAGTAAACCTTAGAAAAATGTCAAAACAATAATATTTCTAACGCTTTGATCAATCGATCAGAATTGATTAATTATAATTACAAAGTAAACCTCTAATGAATAAAATGTAACAGTTTATTCCCCATCTATTTATTAACAATATAAAGAACATTTTTAAAAAATAGAAGCAATGTCTTGTTACGAACATATGGAAAAATGGAAAAATACTGGATTACACAAAAGTTGCCAATTTTTGTGAAATTGTACGAAACGAACTATCTGCGTGCAAAATTTGCTCGAAAATCACCCAGAAACATCATTATGTTCGTCTACTATTTTACGACTTTTCTATCCCCGTATACTGCAACAAAAGAAACGAATCCAGCTCTTCGACACGCCCAATCAAAAATAAAAAAAGCAATTAATGAACAAACTGCTACACCCTGCCATCTCATTTACAGGGGAGCTCTAATTAATATCATCTCGGAACACTTGAAACTTCTCAAGGATGGCTGTGGGAAGGAGCAAGCTTTACGAAACGGATCCCCGTCTTAGGACTGCTAATTGACTTATTCCTGACGAAAATCCAGACGGCGTCTGACAGTCGCTTGATTCTACCTCTTCATTGCGAAACGCGCCTCTCTTCCTCGACACAGGCAAAGAGAAAGAGCAAATTTCGTGCGAGAATCGCGGTAAGAAAGAGAGAACGAAGGGGTGACGTTGGACTCCGCAAAAATCGCTCATTAGCGAACGGACTCGAAATTAACCGCGACCTTTTTACCCTCGTGCATCCACTAGCTGTTACCATAGCGGATTTTTACGCTACGTCGAATCCCGTTTTCTTTTCTTCAACAGCATCTTCTTAGACCGCCATTACGGTGTTTATTAACCTCTATCTCGGAAGCAAAATTGTCGGTTCGAGTACGGTTCCGAGGAAAAAAGACTCTATGGGGGTAACACGGTGTTCGTGAACTTGTGAATAGGACATTATGCGTCTTAATTTCTGATATCGAGCCTAGTTTCTTCGATTTTCATAAGGTTTCGGATATCTATCGAATTTCTAAGAATCTACACCGAATGTTTCGATTTGAGTATACTTTTTTTTTATAAAATTAGTGTTGTACATTGTTCGTCATTAGACTATGGATTTTTATTTAGGAGATGCAAGGACACAGAATACAGAGCATATACAATAATGTATAAAATATCCAAAATAGAGTGCTCGTTATAATTTTTAATAGCTAAAACAGATCCCAATTTTGAGATCTATTTACCTGTGTTCATAAACATATAAATTTACACAAACCGCAGTCGATTTGTCACTGTAAATACGAATAGATTTTATATTCCACAAAATAACATATTTTATTTTATTCAAAGTTTCAATTACAACAAGCTAAAGGTACAAACGTTATCAGCCTTTACTGTATCTCTATCATCCCATGGAACTGTGACAAGATTCGAAAGCTACGTCGAGCGAAATGGTGGTCACCCACATGGTTAGCAATGGTCAGCAATGAACGCATGTCGGAGACACCGATCAGAATATCGAAAACGGCCATCGAACGCCCGTCTGTTCGGCACATTAGACCGTGGCAAAACACTAATTAATGAAGACAGTGCGGCGACAACTCATGCACGAATGTCGAGTGCAGCTGCGCACGCGTGTTTCGCGTATGCCGGCGTGC
This sequence comes from Bombus vosnesenskii, assembly GCF_011952255.1. Taxonomy (NCBI): domain Eukaryota; kingdom Metazoa; phylum Arthropoda; class Insecta; order Hymenoptera; family Apidae; genus Bombus; species Bombus vosnesenskii. Next base: position 1,714,018 of record NW_022882987.1, read on the forward strand.
GGGACAAGAGATGTCACATCAATTAGATTAATCACGTGTGCCATAGCCATTTGGATTCTCCGCTGGCCGAAATGCGGGCTGACGTTTGTCCCAGCCACCGTGTACGTACTTAAACGGCCAATTAATCATACGTGAGCATCGTCGCGCTCATATTTTCTTCAGCCACTGGACCTTGTTGGACGCTGTGATTTGCTGGTCGCAAGGGCTGGTTGCTTATGAAAGTTCCTTTTCTTTATGAGATCTTGTATTACGTACGTATGGTAGAAAACATCGAGTGAGAAACAGATTTATTTTTCATTGCAAACCCGAAATTCATTTTCTGAGTTAGTTTCAGCTCAAAAGTGAAAGCACGTTCTTTTAATCCTTTGCACTTAACTGACATAATATGAAAATTCTTCTCTGTACTAGTTTTACGGATATTAATAATTTGAGAATTGTTCTTTGTATTTCATGCATAAAAAATGAAAAAGAAAGAACATTTCATTGTAAAAATGAAATTATTAAAATTTATTACGAAAATATTAAAGTTAGATTATTAAAATTTATTGAAAGTATCTTTGTATCTGTACAAGGATGTATTTTTTGAATGTGACGTCAGGAGAGCAAGAAATTTTGCGGAAAAAGGTATCATTATTTTCGAAATTGTTCCTTTTGAATTCTTCTTCGTTTTATCACACTGTGAACCGGTTAATAATAATAAGTACATCACTAGAAAATAATTTTATAGATTTTATAATCTAGTTGCAGAACATTAGCGTAGGAGTGAAACTGAATGAGCCATTTAGCTTTGATATTCTTGGAGCAGAGTACAAGGTAAAATCAATGAATAAGAGCGTTTATATTCGTGTGTAAAAATCTATAAGTGTATGGTTTCTTTACGATCTCGAAATCACTGAAAGCTTTCAACAATTAAAAAAAATATCGCGAAAGGTATTGTGTCTTAATCGACATCGCACCAGTCTCCGAAACGACTAAAGAAAGGGAAGAGAGAAGATGTGCACGTTGCGAAATGCAAAACACTAAATATACAGACGTTCATCCTAAGTCAATAGTCATCAGCGGAAGATTTGTTTGCCCACTACTCACTGGTGGAGATCTTTTTCCGCGGTTATTCCAAGGATCGAAAGCGAATAATCATCGGACTATTCGTCTATTGTTCGTGGAATGACATTTGAATTTTAAACCGGGCGATTCATTATTCATGGGACAATGCAAACTTCTCGTGGCGTTAGAATTATTATTATGCTTCTAATTTTATAAGTAGATTGTGGGTGTTTATGGAGAATTGATATTTTTCTGGGAAAATAATTGAAGAAATGGAATATAAACAGAAAATTATTTCATTCATTGAATGTCATAAGAGTAGCTACCCTGCGTATATTTTATGTACTTTTGATTATTTATCATCTTTAGATTTTTCAGAAATATATAAACATCTGCAATCTACTTATACTAAAGTATATCGTTGATCAATGAAATATTTAAAATAAAAGTATTAAGTAGTATCGAATAATACTTATTTTGAAAATGATTACTTAATTCATAAACTTTTAGATTTACATATTTATAAACCAAGAATGATTAATTCATTCGAATATTTCTTTAATTCAGCAGTTCAAGTAATCTATGTAAAAACAAATTACATCTACAAATTTAAGTAATTAGTCCACTGTTTCGGATACGAAAATAGAGAATGAGATAACCTATGGCCTATACAGCTTTCTGACTAGATAATCTCTTGCGCAAAGCTCACTATTCATTCACAAGATCCCTAGGGACTATGGAAACTTTATTTTCAAGCGTATCTAAAGCAAATAATTTCCAGAAAATTATGTTTTCGTTCATCTCTGACGACGTAAAGATTTGTTGTGGCCAGAGGTAACCAAGGGGCCAATTTGTAGACGAGACCTTTCGATGGAGATTGAAGCGGCCGCTGAAAGGGAAAGGGCTCTCGTCTACCTGACGCGACCGCAAAAATGCTCGTTTGAGACGGGAGAAGGATCATCAAGGACACCGCGACAAAATAATCGTGGAACGTGCCGGACGAAATGGACCTCGAAAGAATGCACCTGCTGCCGTGGCGACAGATTGAAAGAACTTCAGGAAACTCGGTCAGCATTGTTCCCTGAGCGGACCAGAAAGACCTCAAAGAAAATTTCCACCGTAAATCTTTTCCCACTGCATGGCGAATAATTAACGACCATCGTGAAATTAATTAAAGACGAATTAATCGCGAATCTTTGAAAACGAAATGCGGTCTAGAATAATTTTTATTCTGCATCTGACATTGAATTTACTTTGACGAAAGACAAACGGGGCTGTAAAGTACAATTGCAAATAACTACAATTATACTTTAATTATACATTAAAATATAATGTATAAAAGTTAAACAGGCTTACATACGGTGTACTTGAGATACTTTCAACGAAACAATTTTCAACTATATTTTTTAATTATTTCCGAATTTGGTATAACTTTCTGTGCCGTTTTACACAATTTTCTTACGTAGAATCACATTATACTCACTAGTACTACGATACATTCTGAAGTACAGTGCATACGATCATTATCGTATCATTATTATTTATCATTATAAAGAGAGAGTCTGCAATTGTAGAACCAGAGACGAAGCGTAATTCACAATTCTTCCTCTCATCGTCTTCTGAACAGCGACAGAGCCGACGTAATGGAAGTGAAATGAATAAAAAAGCACGGCCGGCCGTCAACAGCCAAATTAGCCAAAAGTTCGGTTCTTTTACGGCCCGTCCAAACAGAAAAGCGATTGGTTGGTGAATGAGCAAAAGGAAAGACGCCTGTACGTCGATACACTATCATGGTCTGGAAAAAAACGTGGAAGGGAGGCAGGCATAAATCTCGCGCAAATATTGGCAGAAAAACCAATAATGTCATCGAGACCCGACGAATTGCGCCATTCACGAAGAAGCCGTCTATTGTCTCTGTCGCATAGGGGTGCAACGACCCCACGAGAGTGCCTTGCGCGTTTACGATACAACGCAGGGCGAAGATTTTCATTCACATGGGCAGAGGGATAGGCTCGGCCAAACCCCTAGTGTACGCAAGAGCTTTTGTTTGTTCCAGCCTCGGTATAGATGAAACCCTCGCGAGGCAAATATTTTCTGCCAGTGCATTGTGGAAAGCTTTCTGCCTACAAGGGTGCTTCATTCATACGAACTACATCGTGTCTCGGTATCGAAAAGGAAAGATGAATCGTCGACAATGCGACACGTGCCGCTCGACACTGCGCCGCGACAATCTCGCGCGACTGACGATCTGCAAACGAACAGGTACAACGTGACCGTTCCCTGCAAACAGGGCTCGATTGTATTTTTAATAATAGTTCTCTGCTTGGTAGTCCCAGCCTCTGGCGGATCTAGTACTCTTCCACCGGTCTCGAGGGCTGTTTAGATGAGAGCGTCGTACGGGCGAGAAGATGAAAAAGTAAGTCAGAGATGCAAAGGGCAATTCTCGGTGCTTGCGCTTTTCGGTATTCTTTCACTGCCGTTCTAGGTGAATAGAGAGCACGGAAATGGTTGCATATTCTGGTTGAATGACATTGTTTTCGGTTTAAGAATTTACTCAAATGATAAAACGTGTGATACATGTTGTAAAAGTAGAATTGAAGGTAGAATTATGTATTAACGTGATCGTTTCACAGTGAAGAATCATTTCTTGGACAAGAAGATTTATGAAGATGGATTGATTTAGTCTAATTTTTGCGAATCTTCAGACGATTTTATTATGCTATTGATAAACTTTTAAACAAATAATATAATATGATTACACGAGAAGAATTATAATTTTCACAACATTAATAAAATGCCTGCACCACGTTACTATAGATCGAACACAAAATACTCACGAGCTGTGTATAAAGCTTTATAAAAGACACTTATAAATAAGAACCATCATCCTCCCCGAGCAAAAAATCTCTAAACTTCTGTAATTATTATTCAAATTAGTATAACTCGCGCCTACAAGTAACAGGATAATCCGCAGCTCCGCCGCGGTACCTGAAAACTTTCTAGGATTTTAGAACTGAGAGGATTAATTCCAGCTACCGACATTGGTAACAGCAACTCTGCCAGAAATTTCACTTGACAATGCTTGAATACCACGTAGAAACCACTGCGAATGTTTCAAGAGAAAAGAAAAGAAAAAAGAGAAAAAGGTTTTCGGAAAGAAGAAGACACCAAACAGTCCACAGCCTGAAAGATGCAAACGATGATGCTTATGATTCAAAGAAGAGATCGTGTTGACTTTTGCGTTGCAGGTGCAATGGCGTCGCGGGGAAATAAGCTATCGCTTTGTCCAACGAGATTATGGCGGAAGTGTGCTTCGACGCGTCCTTGCTAATGCACTATGCATACAAGAAACTTGTCTTCAGGCACGGTAGTCGCGGGAAGAAGTAACGAGAGCTCACGCGGCCTTTGCACGAACGTTGCTTAATGTCATGACACACACGACGGAGGCTTATTCATAGGGAATATGGGTCGACGTTGCTCCCACAGGACAATTGAAGATAGGGATAGTATAATTGGCAGTGATGGGATCAATATGAACTTATTGCAATCAAATCCATTATACAGGGTGGTTGGTAAGTGGTGGTACAAGCGGAAAGGGGTTGATTCTACGCGAAAAAAGAAGACGAAAATATAGAATAAAAATTTAAAAATTTTAAAAATTAAAAAATTAAAAAAATAACGTCAATCGAGACAACGATCTACAGTGAGATCCGTTATAACGAGACGTGATAAAGTGCACACGTACCGAGCGAAAATTCAAAGTCGATTTTCTCGAAAACAAAGCCTCAAACGACAAATTTTTATTCTATATTTTCGATTTCTTTTTTCGCGTAGAATCACCCCCTTTCCGCTTGTACCACCAGTTACCAACCACCCTGTATATTCGAACTTTACTCAAAACATAGAATCTAAGGAGCTAAACTAATCAATTCTATTTTTTTACTTCCATAAGTTCGTTCGTAGCAAAAAGATGACATAAATAACATCAAGTTATAGTAATGGTAAATCATCACTTTTCTTCACTTTTCGATTTATGGAGTTGATGAACGTTACTTCTGAACAACTTACGTAATTGTAAATATTCGTGTCAAATATTCAACCTTCACAAGTTAACTTCGAAGCTCAATAACTTTTACTTGGGTATTCGCACTTGTAACTTTATAAATGTCCAAAAATTTCGATCACACGAATCAAAAAATGATTTCAAGTGAATTTTTGGCTATAAAGTTTCGAAATTATTCATCCAATCGCGTGTCTTTTAATCTACAATATCTTTTCTATGTTTCAAAACACTCATAGAAAGTTTGAGTCTGTCCTCGAACTTATCTACAATTTCGAACTTACTTGGAAGTATTTCTTCTTTGTACAAGATAGATACTTATAGAATGTTGAAATCTAATCTGTCAATGTTTTTACCTAGTTACGGCGAATTTGAATCCAAGACTAAATAAAGGGGTGAACTTGCGGTGAAAGGGCGGCGGGACTCTTGGGGTCGTAAAGAAAGACTTTAGGGTGAAAGACTTTGTCGAAACGAAATGAATCGTAAACGTGTCGATAGGGAATGTTTACGAAGTGTGCCTTGCAATTTCGTAATTGATATTGTGGTTGGTACTGGTGATGATGGAGTTCGGGAGGCGTTTGTGCGAAGTGGTAATGAGTTTTCGAGAGTTTAACATTGATGGTATGGCATTGAGTAAGAGTGACAGTTTTATTATGAACCGGAAAGTGCTGTAAGGCAAACTATTGAAATATCCATGGTGCGCCACAAAATTCCTAAAGACGCAGTTACGTAAAATATCGTCGTTCCAAAATTAATGCATAATTGCTGTTTTGATCTATATATATTTTATTAGTTATGTTTACTCGGGCTTAATGGTTTGTGGAGCCTAGTTATAACGCTATTTCTCTTTTATTTACAGTGCTTGGTCAAATTATTATTGTCACTTTGAAATGTGATATGTGAAACTTGTTTGAAGTTTAACATAAAGTAACGTTATGTCTTTTTAAATAAGGATCTTTAATCTTGTTCAAACTATTTGAAATTTCTAACTTTTTCGATTAATAGTCGTATAATCTATATGGTTTATTTATAATTTACTTTCCATACCATAATTTACTTTCTCTACATAATTCTTCATTTCTCATCGACCGCTATGTCAAAAAGCTATAATTTAAACACGCGATCAAATAATTGTTCGTTCGTGCCGACAGCATTCCAATTGTTGGACAATAAAAAAAAAAGATACGCGACGTTTTCCACGAGATCAACGCACTTGTACGAACTATTGAATCGATTGCAACGGGCCAATAACGAGCCGACCGTGATTTCCGGATAGCTCGAGTGAACGCTGGCATGTCAACGATCTCATAAAATTCGGGAATTCGAATTGACGTCACGGTGAAAACCGCGAGCGTTGGTTCTGCCGGATATCGTGCCAATAAACGCTCGATTTCGTGATATTCTCACACCTCGACTGATCCTGTTCCGTTCGATTCTGCTCTATCTATAGTCACGGCCAAAGATTTTCAATGTTCAAGGACAAAATTTCTTCCGTCGTTAGATACAATTAATTATCTCATAAATTTTCCACAAAAGAAAAGTAAAAAATTCCACGTTATTTCAACGAAACACAAAAAATTATCTTGTTAATCGTCATATGGATTTTCTATTTCTAAATGTATTATTTTTTATGTTTCTTTTTAAATACATTATGTCAGTTGTAAAATTGAAATGGATCTTTCTTCGTTTTACCTTTAACCCTACGGTTATAGAAGCTTCTAATTGAGAGATAACTTGCCTAATAGGTTAAAGAGCAACATTTTGAAACAATTTTTAATTACTGGCCTTGAATAAATAGAATCTTTGATTCGAACTACAAGTGGGAGATTGTGTCTCTGGTGTCGTCTTGACTAGTCTCGTTTATATTTGATTCCCGCGCGAATCCCGGCAGATTCTATTACAGATTAGACTGCAATCCGGGCTAGGATCTACGCGCAATCAGTGGGATTCGAGGATCGTTACTCGAAGTTGAATCCCTGGCGCGTACATTCGTTGAATGGCTCGATCAGCTCGATCAGTTACGCGATAGTGAAACTCCCTCGTAACTCTAGGCTTCACGTAATCGGTCTCCTTTCTTCTTTTATCTCCTAACGCGTTCTTTTCTTTTATGAAATTTCACTTCAAAAAATTCTAATCACAAATTCTAATTCTTCCCCCCTAAAAAACGAACATACACTTTTACTTAAAGTTAAAATTACCAAACAAAATTTCTTAAAAATTTAGAATTAATACTAAATTAGAATCTATACTAACAGTGTTGATACTAAAAATATTATCAAATAAAATTATTCAAATTGGCTTATATCTTGATATTGTTATTTTCTATTTGTTTAACGTAACGATGAAACGCAAAGCTGTGTGACAATGAATACATTTGCCGGACGATGAGAGCTCCAGATAGAACCACTTCGAAACGAGTATTCACCGAGATAAAATCTTCGAATAATCATGGTACCGTTTGATATTGTTCGCCGCTCCTATGCGTTTCCATTTCCAACTGATTCAACCCTCTGGAAACGTATCGATCTCCCGCGGGAACGCTATAATCCTTCAGTAGATCCAAACTATATCAACGTGGCACAAACGCGCGTCTACATACCAAAAGGGCTGGTTTCGAGAAACAGGACGCGGCGACGTATTATGCTATGTCATGTCGTGGAATATCGTGAGTAAGAGTCAAGATGACGAAAATGTACGGTGGTCAATGGTCGTTTTCTTTTCTACACACTCTCCTTTCTATACTCGTTGGAAGGCATTGACGATTGATGTTCCGTTTTTGGTACGAGGTTCCAAAATCCTTTTATGGTTTAAACGATCTTCTCAACAGCGATCATTGTGTGTTCGATGGCAAGTCATTTTTCAGGATTACAGCGGATAAATGGTTGTTAGAGATATTAATCTGTAAGATTATGGGTATTAATTTATAATAAATATCATTACGTAATTAGTGGAATTATGAGATAGAAATCTTTGATATACCATAATCGTCTGCGATTTTATTTTTCAGGGTTAATCTGCGAGGTTCCAGGTATTAATTTGTGGTAAATATTATTGCATAATCGGTAAATTTATGAGCTGGAATTACACACATAGGTGGGAATCGTTGATATACTCGTTTAGAATTCTAGCTAATTCTTGTCTGGGTTTACCATTTGCAAACAAACTGTATAGAGAATATAATTTCACTTTTTAATCGTCTTCTATTCGTTTTATATTCAAACATGGATAACCAACGAAAAGTTATTAAACCAACAGTCTCGTGAACGTAAATATACGGCTCGAACCGAGACCTGACTCGTCGGTTTTCACTAAAAACTGTATCGTTCTAAATCTCGAAAACTGAACTAGCGCGAAATTTTATTTCACTCTGCTATAACCATTTTCCATGTCGAACGACCAATCATTTACATCGAAATTTTTATTTGGATAAGATAACGAATAATAGGAAAGCAGTAAAATTTAAAAGTCAGCAATTATCGCACGGCTCTCGTATTATGCAAAAGCATTATTTGCAAGAGACGAAAACTATTTAGTTAACAAAATGCAAATACTAGTAATCACTGAAATTATAGCACTGGTCAGGGCATAACTCAAGCTGTATACGTATTAATGAAATGTTAAAAATCTTCAACCAAAAATAACCGCAACGGTCACCAAAATATACTCCGTCGAAAAATCTCCTTTACGTTAAAAATTTCTTGATACAATCTTAACTAAAATCTCAACTTCTCGTTCACTATCCGCAGTTCTCTCAACTTCGTTATTTTAACGTCTAGAACACGCTTATTCCAATTATCACCCAATTTTACGATCTCCCTATCTATACCATAACGTGTACCACGCTTAAACATAGGAAACTTAATCTATCCGCGAACTTCATCCAACTTGGGTCAGTCGGTAAACCACACTCCGTGTTGTCCATAAAGGAGGTTTACTAACAAACAAAGTAAAGTTTAACGAAACTATAACAGTAACGAACAATCCCTCCAATAAACTCTAATAAATTTTCGACAAACGACCCACGAAATTCGACGTTGTTCGAGTGTCAGGTACTTGGAGTGCACGTGAGACGTGTATCGAGTGACCATGGCAGGAAAGAGGGGCCGGTTGCTGGTAAGATATTCGTGGAATGTCGAAAGGATCTCGGGCTTTGTTCGAAAGGATATAGCCGTGCGAGTGCGTCGCGTTACAGCGCGGGGGTGGTTTAAAGAAGTCGTTGCTCGAGTACTTTGTTGGCATTGATTCATTGTGCGGTTACTCGAATCGTAATTCACAATGAAGGACGTTTTGTACAGAAGATACGCTCGCCTTGGACACGTGCGGGATCATTATAATGGCATGTTTGGGATACCGCGACCTACTGAGATCCAGTTCGTGTTTCGTCGATGGGAACCGGGAAGATGGTCAAGGACGGTTTATGTAAAAACGAACAGCGAACTAGGAGCGAAGGTAGATTTTTATTCCGTTAATGGTAGAATTACGAAATTCTATTACTTTACTAGCTTTGTAATTAATAGACTGCGGATTTTTATGAAAATTCGTATTTTTGAGAATATAATGAAAAAGTAGGATCTCGGTAGAAAGTTATTTTACCTGCCAAATATTATAGAAAGCATTATACTTTGGATATTTTATATATTTTTTCGTATTATGTGCATTCTGTGCAATTTTGCGCTTTTAAATTTCCTATAAATGCATACAAATCCGCAGTCTAGTAATTATAAAAACGTGCTTTTAATAGAATTGATACTGACTATCAAAAAATTGCGAATAACTATACTTATTGAAGAAAGTAATAGCTTTTATCGACTCCTTGACTAAAATAATCCAATTAATCGTTCTAATGTTAATCTCATATAATACTCCCATAAACAAACAGAGAATTATATTTTTATACTAAAAGTATTGATTTTAGAATTCATATGGATTAAACGTTTTTTATGAATGTACCATTTCTTAGTGAATGCTGTATAACACTTTCACTATAATGGTACATGCATTACAGATCTTAACACTAAGTTCTTCGAAGAACTCGCAATATAAGGTAGAGTTTACCTACTATACCTAAATATTACGTAAATGTTACGTGTAGAAAGTAAGAAGGTGAGTAACAAAATCGTCTCATTCGACGTGCAAGAAATATACATGTATCTCTGTGTCAATATTGCTTTAGAAATATTAAATATTTATGCAAATAAGGTTGTAAAGGCAATAGTTCGTTATCGTGATATTTATGTAATACTCCAGGTTAGAAAGTACGAGGACGAGACAGATTGTGTCTGTCCGTACGGGAATCACGAATTAATTTGTCAACTCAAGAAATCCGCGATGTTTACGACCTAACAAATCGATGTCTCCGATAAACGTTCAACACAACTGCACTCCAGCCGTCTAAAATTAGACGTCGCGTAACTCTCTCCTTATTTAAATATAACCGCGCAATTCTATCGGATTATATCATCCATCTTCAGAAAAAATAGATCATTAACTAATCTAATGAAATATATTTTATAAATATTTTTAAAACGTTTGGAATTTCTTGCACATTTTTCTAACGGCATCAGTAATCATATTTTAGTGCTATAGTACAATTTAATTTTTATACTATACATATAATTAATTATTTTAACAGTTTTTGGGATATTACAGTTTTAAAAGAAAACAAAATTCTTTAACTCGTAACCTTTTTTGTATCCTTTATATTACTAGAACGCATACGTATAATATGTATGTATGTGGTTGTAGATCTTCACAACCAGTAAAAGAGAATAAATTTTGACGTCATGCGAATAAATATCGATTAAAGCCAAACGCCGACCGTAGAATAATTATCGTTTCCCTTATGTAATCGTATCTTTCTGTCGAATAAAAAATAAAACAAAAAAAAATACAACTATATAATGTTATGACAATAAAAATGAAAATTTCCTTAAATTTTCTTTCATACATGATATTGCAAAGTTGTGGTTCTTATTACTATGTTGAACGGTGGTATAGTGATAGCTAAAGAAGCTATTATAAAAGTACTACAATTCTTATATGATTATTCAGTAGTCTGAGTAGTAGTTTTGAAAAGGATCAGCAGGCATGAAAGCAACCAGCAGACGATGAAGCGAGCCTCTTGAAGGGGATGTACGAGCACGTGAGGGATTATTGTAATGGGGTCCCAGCTTTAGAATTCTTTCGACAAACAGGTCCTACTGTCCTACATTCAACCGGGTGCCGGAGATACGAAATCGAGGCGTTCTCGAGAGGATCGCCACACCTCGAAAAGACCACCGGCACTCGGAACGGCGCGGCACACGGGCCTCGAGCAGTCTAAATGTTTCCGGGATGGTGATCGGAAACCTATAACTAAGCATGTTAGGAATTTAACTCGGGATCGAGGCCGCAAATCGAACAATCGCGCGGAATATATGAGAATTGTTTGACCTTTTTTCGATTGGTTGAAATGAAATTTGTATTCGTGTGAAAATAAATGAAAAGTTCGGTAGGTATTTGGTAGAAAAATGGAATTTTTAGCTGGGGCAAAATATGGGCGGATCACGGATTGTCATTGAATCTTTTAATAAAAATTAGACTCTGAATTGTTTTGGATCGCGTTTAAATTTTCACGATTGAGAATTGATCTTGATACGAGTTGTGGATCATCTTTGATTCAATCACGTTTTACTATCGATAAAAAAATTTTTGAATTTGTGGAATCTGAACAAAGCATTTTCGTTATGTATGCGTGATTTGTTGTTTCAATGTCATGTTAATCGTTCTCATATTAAAAGTCTTTCGGTTTTTATTAGATTGGAGAAAGATATACTTGTAGATTATTATATCTGAAGGAAAATTCGCTTAGAAAATGTACAACATAATGTCATCTGTTACGTGATATTTGGTGCAATTGAAATTTTGTTGAAATATATAAAATTCCGCGTTTAATAAAAGAACATCGTTACGTCAATGTCACGATACAACGCCATGGACGACGAATTATGGAGGTGTTTTCTTGGTAACATTGTGTTTGGCCAAGCGGAAAAGGAACAATAAATACATATTGCTATTTCAAACACTGGTATCAGGTTAATTGAATTTGAGCAAATGAGCTGAAATGCTTGTGCTTACGAGAGATTCTAATCGATCGTTTGCTAGCTTCCTCTTTCATTCATAATGAATACCAATTATAAAGACTAATTAACCGAGTGGAATGAAATATATACTGTTCGCAAATTTTTCTTCTTTTGTCGTGTACAATATTTTAAGAAATAAAATATTAATTTTAATACACTCCATATACAATAATTTGATAATATCTATGTATAAGTATTTATTATTAAGAAGAATATTAAAGAAAAAAACAAAGAATAAAAATTACAGATTACAGAAAGACTCATACATGTTCCATGCATAGTATCGTTTCGTTTAAAGAAAGGACGGACTTTTATTTAATAAAATAGAGACCAAAGCAAAGAAAAGGATAATTGAACGATGTCCGGCTAAATCGGCACATTGCCCGAGACTCGTCAAGCGAGAACAATTTGATTCGAAGCTCGAGAAGCTGCCGCGCCGTGCACGCGGATGGAAGTTCCAGTCTGCTGCGTTCTCATCTTACAACGTTAGACTGCGCCGCGGCTGCAATTGCGATCTATGCACCGGAAGTTTCGCGTAATGAGCGCTGGCTTTGAGGGAACGACGCGTACCATTAATACAACGTGAACCAAAAGCGTCGTCCATCTTTTTAACTGTCTGGCAAGATGTCTTTACATATGTGCGAGTATTATACTTCGACCTTCTTCACGGCTGGAAGAAAGAATTTTACAGCTGTCTGAATGTAGCTTGTTTATTAATGTATTCAACTAACATTGAATTTAATTTTAAATGTATACTTTTATTTAATTACTTCGTCTTCAATTGCAAAACGATAATCAAAGGTTATATTACATTTCTTTTATATTAAATTTTATTTTATAATTCTGAATGAATTCTATATTTAAAAATTAAGACAAAGAAAAAGTTGTTACTAACAATTGCTTGTAACTTCGATGAAAATATCGATAAATAGAGTTAAAAATATCTTAATGTGGATATATCGTTAATTTCATATTATATAAGTTTCATTAACTTCTGCTGCGGATACGAAAAGTAATTATCAAAGGCGGCCTTATAAAGGCGAAATTTGTTCGAGGATGAACGAATCCACAGCCATTCAGCGGCTTGGGACTCGTCCAGACTTTGGGTGTTCTGCGGTTTTTTGACCGCAGAACGAGAGGTGAAGCGCCGCACCGCAAATCGTCCCAAACTGTCTGCTCTGTTATTAGTCGCCCTCGAAAGCCACCGTGGTCTCGTTTGCAGTGATAAGAAAAAAAAGCGAGGAAAAATGAAAAAAGAACAAGGGTCTGGACGAAGAAAGGCGTACCTCGACACAGACGCCCCTTGATGCTCGAAAACCTTGGCTTCTCTTCTCGTGCAGAGACGATAATAATTTTTAGAAGACAGTTATGGCTGACGAACCACATCGTACGTAGAACAAACTATTGGATACAATGGCACCCCATGGTATTTGCAAATATTTATGATGAGACGTCATTCAACTTCACCATTCTTTTTCTGTCTTTTTTATATACACGCATTCTTTTGTTGTTTCTAGCTCTTTATTTTTTAACATATTTTTAAGTTCGTAATAAATTTGTAAGATTTATACAGTGGTTCAATGCTACTTTTCAAGAAATAGTGTTCTGTATCTATCGCTATAAAAAAATGCATTGTATTGTTTTGATTCACGAAAAAGTTCCGCTTTAAACATAGTTTTAATAAAACTATAAATTAATTAATTGTAAAACTAGAGAAGTGATACTCTAAAGAGTTGAAATACACAACTAAAATCAAATTTTCAAGATGTTAAATTACACCTCTATCTGCTATGTATCTTGAATCGAAATAAGCTTTCAGAAATTTTTTTCAAACCATATATTAATGTGATTTTATTTTCTTATCGCGTGCGAACGGAGTGTGGATGAAATTATATTTTGTCAAACGTTTCTCGGGTAATAATCATTAAATAACATATCGTAATAACGTTATTTAGCAGAACAAGTTTTTATCAAAAGGTGTTGCAACTTGAACCGAGAAAACTGGCCCCGTATGATGTCGTAATGGGTTGCTTGCTTCGACCAATTTATGTGAATCGATTAACTTCCTTCCTCGATAAAAATTCATGAGCTGACACCTCTTATAAATCGTTAGCACAAAGATGTCCGCGTGCTACAACAATTTGTTCGCGTATCTCCTCCTGACGCACGACAATATCCATAAAGATAAAGCTAAACGATATAACTAAACGTTTCGTGTGCGCGTGTTACCTTTCAAGAACCAATTACTTCCATCCTCTCACATTATCAGAACGACTGCAAATCTGTCATACCTATTAACACCATTCCGTGGCAATTGAGCCATTGATGGTCGACGGAAATCGGCACAAATGTAACTTGCATTAGGAACAATCTTCGTATTCATAAAGTTCTTATGATATCTTCAACGCGAATCCCATTTTTATGGAAAACTTAAAACTTTATGCACCTATCTGAAATATTTAGGGAGCAGATCTTGTGGCCATTTAATAATAATTTAAAATAATTAAAACTTTACTGTGTGGATATGTGAACAACCATCCTTCCGTAAGACATTTATTTATTTAGTATTTAATAGACAATAACCGCATTTAATTAATTAATTACTTAAGTTGTAATATATAATTAATTTATAATTAAGTTGTGGCAAAGCATTGCATCACCCGTGTCTATCAACCTAGAGTTCAGATTTAACTTTTAAGAACTGAAACTTTCTCCAAAGCTTTTCGTTACCGAAAGAAAACGTGACAGGGCAACTGATAACATGCCAAAACAGTTCGTCTCAAATTATTGTATAAATTAACGATCAAAACCCTAAGGAGAATGCTTTGAACGATCTAAAGCACCATTACTCCACGTAAATATGTATTATACACATCATTAATTTTTTAATGCCAAATGACTGTATATCTCTTAGGCAGACTTCGCACGTATACCAGTACCGAAGTAGTTAGAAAAAAGATAGGATGCAATGTCGAACGAGACCGCGCTCTTCTACATCGAGAAACATCGGATCAAGGCATCAGTAGTCGGTAGAGGAGGCAGCCGGCGCGAATTCGACCCGGCTAGAAAGCAGCGTGTACCACCGCCGCGACGCTGGAACGTCGTGTACGGCACACGCGATCGCAAGAAGAACGAGGAAAGCGAAGAAGGAAGAGCCGGGACGAGAAAAGCCTAGACGCGTGACAGCTGGGATGTCGGGGGACGAGCGGCGGCAGTGTGAGTCGACGAGAAAGCGGCATAGGCGTCGGCGACGGTGCGACGAGGACGAGGCGACCAGAACGGAGCAACAGAGTGCGACGCGTCCGGCCTCCGCGATACCAGGAGAACATAAACGCGGACGAGTCGCAGACGAAGGGCGTTCTATCGTTCCTGGAAAGAGGGAAAAAGACGAGAGGCAGCGGCGGAGCGCGAAAGAAAGAACCCCGACTACCAGCCAGAAAGAGAACGCACAGGCGTCGACGAGGAACGAGCCGGTGCAAGAGCAAGACGCGACAACTCTGCCGGTCGATCCCGAAAGAGGAACCGAGAAGAACGCCACGACTGGAAGCAACAAGTTGCTGCTGGGGTCGCAGAATGCCACCCCGGCCGGGGATGTGCGACCCCGGAGAAATTCCACGCTGATAGCCGCGATACACGCGTCACGACACGTCCAACGAAATTAGCAAACACACCAGAGGACCCGGGGACGCCACTGCGAATGATCGAACGACGCGTGGTCGCTTCTGCGCGATTACCGCGCCACGTGCTCGCACTACGTATGGGCTTCGTTCCACGGATAGTTGGACGTATGGGGAGTACGATGAGGGTGAAAGGAAACATTTTTGGCAAGGGGATATGGGTATCTGCGTTAATGTATTTTACGAATACAGTCAAAGGACGAAAACTAAATGGAAATTCGTTCCATCCTTTGTACATGCTTTGAACGTTTTGGATAATTCTGCATGTTATATATTTTTATACAAATTTGCACATTTAAAGTTTCCATAGATATATAGTATAGTTATAATGTTTGTCATAATTGTGTAATGACTATGTAGCTATGTGATGTATGTATAATGTTTTTTACAATGTTAGGGAAGTATCAAAGAAAAATACCACTCTAATCTAAACATGATTAGAATGTACGATATTTTTAAAAATAAATTGTATATCGAAAATATTATTACGATCATAAATGTGTCTGAAATTAATATGGTGTATAAAAAACGATTTAAATACGTCAATAAATTCCCAAAGAATTTCACTTAAATTTAAAAATGCTAGTTAAATTTACCGAGCCAAGTTAAACCGAGAAGTTCAAAGATTTTCACTCCAAACTCCCCCTATATCGAAAGTAAATTTTTCCCCATATAATTTAATGAGAAATATCTCCCTAATTCAATATCTACTCCAATATCTTGAATAATTTAGTTACTCCCTGACTGCGATCAGAATTTCAACAACGCAAATAGCCCGAACCCGACAGACAGAATGTCTGGCTCACCAGCACGGATCGTGGCACGTCGCCATGTGAATCATATTTAATGCAACAACGGCGGTGAGCATCAGAAGCGATCGTAAAACATGCTGCACCGCGGTGGCCAGCAACGAATCGCGGACTTTTTGCCTGCCTCCAGTAGAACACGTAGCGAGAGCAATTCTCTATGGGCATCTGGTCGTTCGTTTCTGATCGGTGATCCCTCGATAAACGTCCAACGAAACAGTAAAATTTCGCTCTTAACAACATTCTTCGCGTAGCTTCATCTTCGGCTTAATCTTCCTTTAATCGAAAAAGGATCGTGTTGTGGTCAAGGTAAAACAAGGTTACACAGAACTTTGTCTTTTTTTTTTATAAAATTCTGATTCTATATTTTTTCGTTGCTATATTGAACTCTTGACTATTGACAC
Organism: Bombus vosnesenskii; assembly: GCF_011952255.1. Taxonomy (NCBI): domain Eukaryota; kingdom Metazoa; phylum Arthropoda; class Insecta; order Hymenoptera; family Apidae; genus Bombus; species Bombus vosnesenskii. Next base: position 1,731,130 of record NW_022882987.1, read on the forward strand.
GTAATTAAACAGACTTTAATGTTCAGTAAGTAATTGAAACAAGTCCCATCTTTTTCAGTTTTTATCTCTTATCAAAATTTAGAATACGATCAATACATTCATTATTTCATTTTCGTATAAAGATTACGATACAATGTATAATTTCATAAATATATAATTTATAAGGATTTGATACTTGGAAGACAGTTATCAGTACAGGATTAATCTTAATCGCATTTGATTCTCTCTCCTATAAAATTCCAAAAACCAAGGTTTTCTCTTCACTTGCCCCTTCGAATAATAAATTCTCAAGCTACTCAATTTGCAATCCCATCAAGAGATTTATTCCGGACTAATCCCCTAAGGTTTCCCAAGCGAAAATCTGATCCAAACAAAACCAGCCACTCACTTCCAGGGCGTTCATCGCAGTCTACATTTCCCTTTTCACTCCCATCCTCAATTTCGCATCCACGATTCTCAGTTTCCTCCTCCTGATCCCCTCAAACCATGAGGCTAGAGGGTCGCATCCCTATCATGCCGTATCATCGAAAGATGAACCGTGCACTGTGCCTGTTGTTCTTTTTCCGCGAAGCATTATCATCCTGACCAGGAAAGAATCACGACGCGTGCACACACAGGTGAAGCTTGCCGAGGAACCAGCGACCATTTTCTCATCGCTTTCATGCTCGATCCTTTTGCTTCCTTTGCCAGGCATCTCGCGGCTCTCGTAATTACCATCATCAAACAATGCAACGGAGAATAGTTACGTTGCAACAGGGAATACTCGACGGCGTCGATTCCCTTCGTAGCTTCGCTGGTCCCTTCGTAGTGCTGCTGACATCATGAGATCTCAGCAATGCGGGATCTAAGGAGACATTCCACGATAGACCACCGCAGAGGCCGTGGATTGATTGTGGTTATACAAGATGCTCTTTGATCGGTGCATATGATAATTCTCAAACGGATCTGAAGAGCTATAGTCAAAGAATATCTTATGTAGTCTCATTTGCTCATGACGTTTACACGTAGAAAATTATTATCAAGTGTGATAGGTAAAGCTGTGGAATAAGAGGATTCTGTGTCCTCCATTTCTAAGATAATTTCGTATGAATTTCTTGGGGATCGGATGTCTTCCCGTTTTGATTATTTTGTGAGAAAGACTAATTTTTATTTCTTAGACTTCTTAGGATAAAAGCTTCATGGAACAATTGAATATCTTTTCAACATGGAAAATTATTATCAACTGTAACTAATGAAGCTTCGTATATACGAAGATCCTATGTATACCGTTTCTAAGAGAATTTCATGTAAATTTGTCGAACGGTGGAGAACAGTTCTATTTGATGAAAGTATCATGGAACCATTAAATATGTTTTCGGTACGGAAGATCACTATTAACTGTGATGGAGATACCAAGATTCTACGTAACCCATTTCTAAGAGAATTTTATATGGATCTCCTAAAAGTAAAAGTCGTTGGGTAAGAAAGATTAACTTCAATTTCTTAGACTTCTTAAAACGAATATGTATTACGAAATCGTGTTTTTGACGTGAAATATGGAACTGCGATAACAAATTCGATTACATCGATAGATTAAAGCTTTCTAGAAGATTTAAAAGCTCGAAGTTTACTGCATATCAACCATTCGACTATTTATCTCATCGGGAATCGCGTTAAAATTCCAGAAAAAGACTGTAGGCTGCTCGCCGGGCTAGTATATCCTAATCAGGATATAGAAGTTGAAGGAGGAAGAGCAAACGAGAGAGATGGAATAGCGTAAAGTGTTCTCCAGTCGGGTGGTGAAATATCCTTATCGTATAAACAAGGATGGAAGGTTATGGTGGCGCATGAATCACTTCAACCACGGGAATAATTCATGGAACAGTTAATACTGTTGCGAAACGTCTCGGCGAAAAGTTTGCGCATCTTTCAAAAATATAAAACCGAGAGGCTCGAAGTCTGGTCGAGAACTTGTAACTTCGCGCTACGAGATCGCACAAAGTTTAACCAGCCACGAATCTGGCCAACTCTTTGTAAATATGTATGTATTTTGCAAGACTGTGAGTTTCATTCCAGGCTATTTATGGTTCAAGAATAATACTCTTTAATGAATGAGTTGAAAATAATATAACTTATCTCCTGACTGAATATTTGTAAAGAAATCGTAGACGACTATTTTGAATGTCCTCTTTTAATCCTTTATGACAATTCTAAATGTGATAAAATTGTTTAAAATTGTCAATTTATGTATCACACTCTTATAGGAAAATAACTTTAAAAACCGACCTCACCTTTTTGTATCTTTTAATTTAAGAAAAGAAAAGAAGAATATTTTGTGCTTATCTAGAGGAAAAATCGATGGAAGAATTCGTACTTAACTAAAGCGTAACTCGTAAAAATTATATAATCCGCAAGAACTGAGACAATCCAACAAAAACAAAAAAAAAATTGTTAATGGGAAGTAGTTCTTAAAAATCAATTTTATTGCATAATTAAGCTGTATCGTGTTTTTTGAACGATACCGTAGGTATATACATAATATTGCCAAATAATTACGCTACGCATTAAAGGGCCAAAGATATTCGATCGGCATAACACTGCAAGCAAAGTGCATTGCGGCTATCGCAAGTACATTGACTTCGTAACCCGTAAGAGCACGATTCAATTAGTTTCAACGATCATCCGGTCAAATCTTCCGAGAATTAATTATCGTTCCTATCGAGTTTGACATTGAAAAAATACTCATCTAGAAACTCACCGTCATAAAGTAAATCTTCGTAATTAGATCTTAAAAAAAACACTGTGAATAATTTCTAATTCCAACATAAATATTTTTACGCAAACTACGTCCGATGAAATTTCTAATTTTCCAAGAAGCAAAGCGTTCAACGTTCAAAGCGATTCTCCTGGGAGACTGATATCGATCGCGGGCGTAAATTTCGGATTATCTGAGAACAGCAGCTCGCGAATGGAGAGCTAACGAGACAGAAAGAAGGTTCCACGACACCATCGTATCGCATCAGCACGGTCTTATCGGCTTCACGTCAACTTGTATACAGCGGGCAAAATATTTAAGCCGCGAAGTCAGCCTCGAACTTTTCCAGACGACATCCCTCGAAAGACACGGACCAGTTGCGCCAGTTTTACCACCTATTTTCGAGACGTGGAACGCACGAAATCGAACGGAAGGGTCTTCGCAGGGATTGAAAAAAAGAAGAGGAGAGGAAGGTAAAAAGAGAGGAGCACGCAACCCTCTCGAACCGAGAGGGCAAGAACCAGACGAGCGCAATCGAAAGGGCCATTGTTACCAGGAATCGGGGACAGGATATTACTCGTTAGTTGTGATTCGAACTTTTTATTACGACATTGTTTAACCCCTGCACCGCCCTTCCTCGCGTGTCTTCCTGTTATTCAAGCCTGCAATGGAATATTAAAATGCATCGTGCATTAATAAGTTGCTTCGAAATTCTGTAATTGCGCTCGTTACGATTGTACACTAGCGAAGCTTCATTGGGAAGTAATTAACCAAATTGCTGGAACGTTAGGTAGAATTATGAAACTCTTGTGACGTGTGCGAAAACGTAGTTATGTGTATAATATCGTGTAATCCGTATAATATTTGTCATGTAATTAAGTAGATGCTTGATGAGATATGTACGTATATTGTCGGTCAATGTACAATATTGTCTTTCAGTCCAACACGTTTTATGTAAATTTGAGCCCATTTGACTAACACATTCGCAATTGACAAGTTCATCGAGATATTACGGCAAGATATTATAAGATTATTCGATTAAGACACAAATAAGAATTTGGAGTTTGGTTGCAAATATGTATCACGTTTTGTATCACGTATGAGACTTGCCGATTTTTTATATATTTTGTAAATACAGGCAAAAAAGCTAATTTCAGTATTCATGACGAATACTTTGGATATTTTGTATATTTTTACATATTAGGTATAGCATACTTTTGTACATTTAAATTTCCTATAAATATATACATAAACATCTACAGTCCACTCATTGTATCAATTGAAATCCATATAAGAAAATTTTCTCAGTGTCAACGATAATAATTGTCCCATATTGCTCTAATCATGAAAAAACAAAGTAGTAGCTTGTGGTCGTTAATGGAACGTTAATATTCCGTCGGTCTATCGGGATTCCAGCAATCCAGCTCTCCGTTATTCTGCTAACATCTCGAAAGTAGAAAATTGTGACAGAAAGAGTCGATATTCCTAGCAAATGAATGTTACAAACGTGCATATAGACGTTCAAGGCCACACGAAAATATCAAGTACAATCCCGTTTTTCACAGTCATCGATATCAATCCAATTCTATAAATAATGGAGCTCCGTTCATTGAGTTCATAAATAATGGAATTCTTACTCTCCGGCTATTCTTACGCTGACAAGAATTGACTGGCCGCTACTACGGTTCGTGAATTCGAGGATACAACGTGCCGCTATTATTTCACGTAGAAGAGCAGCACGTGGAGCATATCCCGATGGATCTTCGTCCACCGTATGTATTTTTAATGGCAAAGGGAAGAACAAGGGGCTCTAATTTATTTACGTTAAACCGGAGACGTAAATCTAATTCGTCTTGAAAGAAAAATTGCGCCACGTTTTGGAATTCGAAAAAGGTATCTTTTACCTACGTTAGTACGTTGGTTCTTTTCAATAATTCCCACGCGAATTTCACTAAGAATATACATATACGAAACCATTCGGAGATATCGGCGTTTCGCGGTTCAACAAAGCGTTCCAACTTTGTTCCGCGCGTGATGGTTTAGCAAACAATTTTACCCGACTGAAAAAACATTGAGTATTACGTCTAAAGGTACGTCGATCCTCTGTACCGGAAATTGCGGGCGCAAACGATTATCGAGTCGGCCAACGCTACCCATCGACAATGTATATATAGGATCCAGAGTAACCAGACTAACATTCGAAAGACAAAAATATCTGTTGCAATGGAAATAGAAATCGAACCACTCACTGGAATTTCCTTTCGTACACTTGTATTCATTTGAAAATCTATATTCGATGAATATCAAATCTTTTCTATTTTTAACTAGAAAAAACTAGCTATTTCAAACCATTTACGTCATTTATATGACTCATTGAAGCAACAAAATACTTAATTAGTTATAAAGAAAATACATATAAATTCTAAAAAATTTTAATTTTTACAGAACAAACCCTTATGCTCACGATCGTTAAAATATTAAAGATATCATGCTTATCACAAGAAAATATTTGTACCATCTTTCTTCTAGATAAGAACAGATTCTACGTATCATTTTCTATATTTATCTTACAATTAATTATAGAAAAAAAGTACATTCCTGCTACTTTTCCGCTCAGCTCCTCGATTATTATGTTCCATTTAAATCGAATTATATCGAAAGATACAAAAAAGACTTATTTCGTTTAATATTTTACAAAAGAGAAATATATTAGATTGTATGAAAAACGTTTTTCTATAAAAAAAGTTTACTTCAAATAAACACTATCACTAACGGAATACTATAAAAAAAACACTAAATATTATATAAATACTATTTGCTGCCATAAAACAGTGATCTAAAGTGTGAATACACGTTTAGTATAAACGGCCTAATATATATTATACTAACAAAAAACCCATAATATCCTTAATATCATTAAAAAATGTTTTTTTCTCAATAAAAATGTATTAAAAACTTCACACCAAAAATATTTTAACAAAACGAGTACCTTAAGGCTTTTAAAAGCCTCTTTCGCTATCATATCTATTTAACAGCTAAAACGTTCCTCCGTGGCTCTTCATAGGCGTCACGGTATTCCCAGGCCGGCGTAAATTTAAAGTCGTATGGCGTGGCCGGAAAGGTCGTGGCGGAAAGTCTAGAAGTTAACGCGCGCGTCCTTTTCGGCCGACCTTTCTCCTTCCGCGAAAAAGCCTCGTGTCGGGACATGGATGGGCAACCGGGGAAGAACACATGTGCGCCACAGCGAAAGTTTAGCGTCGACCATTGACCTGGCTTTTCGAATTATTCAGCAAGATCCCGCCGACCCTCTGGCTGAAAACCGACCACCAGAGATATTGGAGTTGTTCCGTGAATGGTGGAAGTTGAGGACCCAGTCTCGAAACGCGTGATACTTAATTCACGAAACTGTGCTTTGTCACTTACACCCCCAGGTTCGGTTACATTCAACTACCGTTCTGTCTGTATCTCGTAGCTTGGTTAGGGTGTTGCCAACTACGTAGTTTTTACGAATGTTTAATAAAAATTTACAGTGGAAATTTGTTTGCTTACAGGATATTTGTATTAAGAAAGATAGGTGACTTGCATGTAAATTCTTACACTTCTATCATTCTTATGACTCAATGACTATTTGCATGTGTATTACTGAAATTAGTAACTCTCATTTACAGAGTTTTCTTCATATGCGTTAGATTTGTAAGGGAAACAGAAAATTTTGCCGCTTATAAGGAAGATGATCGAAACTAATAATATAATATGAAGAGCCTATTATGTTCTATTATATGAAATTCTAATTAGTGTTCGATTATCTAAATTCTCGCTTCTTTCATTCACTAATTGCAGGAATCGTATGTAATGAAGTAAAATCAGTAAACGCCTACACGTATTACGTATGAAATGTATCTTTATTAACTAACTGTTTATCCCTTGACAGGTTCAGATAAATAGAGTTCTACAGTATTGTATTTGTATTACGTAACCGTATTATTGTATCTGTATACCGAAAAATGTACAGTTTGTAATAATGGGATATGGCCGTAAAAAATATTCGTTATAATGTTATATAAGTTTCTTAGTATATATAGTGGTCAGTATAGTAATTGTTAAAGTTTCCGCCAAAGTTTGATGAAAACATAGAGGAGGTGTATATCTTGCGCATAAAATTTGCTATGAAAATGTTGCAGTTAATATTCATAATATTCATATTGTAGCATAATAGGGTAGAGTATTACGATGGCTCTGTAATTCATATATTAGGAAATTCATGGATTGAGAAACCTGTACAAGTACAATAATATATCGTTGCATTGTAACATATGCTTAATTTTTAGTGGTAGAGAGAAGGAGCGTTACAGATAGTAGTTGAGTGATTTTATATATTATTCAACACAAAGGGCCAATTGATAGGGTATTTTTGTGTATTTCGACGTGCTCCTTAAAACCATCCCGTCATTTCAATCACACTTTACTAGGAAAGATGAATTACCTTAATGAGCACTCGACGTTCATTTCGTTTACTGTGCAAGAATATAGGTGGCAATTACAGGCAACGTGCACACATGTGTGACTACTAAAGGGACGTTTGGTCGGCTGCATCAAAGAAACGTGCAGTCCCTCTTATTAATTCATGCTAATCGCCTACCCTCTAAAAGCGGTTCTCAATCATTCAAGGAACTCGGTTGTTCCAAGTATACGCATTAAGCATGGGGACGTTTATCATGAGAACGGAACGAAAAAATTTTATGCTGCATAAGATTAGACACAGAAAAAATTCCATTTATCTAAATAAAAATTACAGCTTCGAGATCATTATCGGGATAAAAGGTTCCAATAAGTAATCACTGGTGTTAAAATGGAAATTTTGAATGAACGTAAGAGACCATTTTAAACGATGCATTTTTATGCAGATTGTGGGACGAATTAGTTGTTTTAGAGATAGGGCTTGGATAAATGTAATATTCATAAAGAAAAATGGTTCTCCGCTAGTTCCCTTCAAAAAAAAAAAAAAAAAAAAACATTGTCGCTTTAAACGAATGATGAAACCAGTGAAATATATAATAGAATTATAGACTAAAACCTTTTGAATAAAACAATATACCAGCGGAAACAATACGAAATAAAAAGAAACCTTTTGAAAAAAACAAACATCAACTATTTCATAACTTTAAACTAATTGAAATGAGTCCGTAAAAGCCAAACATTTATAATGAAACAGTAGAACACCACTCATCTAAGCTTAATTTGTAACCACCACATCCTCATTTTGTAAACCGTCATATTCATCATTTACGTCCCTATCGTTTCGGATCACAAAGCCAAGACCTTCGGAAACAACCGAAATATCATCTTCCATCCACATTCAAAATAATCGAAGCTACTCTGTTCCGAAACGATGCAATGTATTCACTTAGTCTAGCAGAGGTAAACGTACTCTTCTCGACTCGAGAGATCAAAGCTACTATTTCGACAGCACTGTTCCGTGGGTAAAGTGTTCAACGCACGGAAAACAGTAATTTCACTTCGGCAAACAACAAGTTGCCTCGGCTACAATAAATAAACGGCAATACTTTCGAGTTGATCTCGCGAGCGACCGCGAATAAGGAGGCAGAGGAGGTGCATGCGTGTGCAGAACGAGAACCCGGTACCGAGGTTGCCGCCGTGCGTATTAACTTATGGAACAGAAATAACAGCTTTCCCCACGGGAGCCAAAATAACCCGGCGGAACACAGAATTGTCCGTGACTTACAAGTCTTTTTACTCGAGAGACCGCTTCCCAACTTGGGAATTCCGGGTCGATGCATATTCGAGGGCGCCTCCATTTGTTCCTCGTCGTCGTTGCCTGGTTATTTATTTCGACAACCCTTTACGGACACCCTGTCGCGAAGAGACAAAAGTTCGAAAGGCATAAGAGCCACCGATGAGAAAAGAGACCATGACTGGGACAGACACTTGTCCGTCGTTGGAGGCATTAAGATTAACCTTGATAGACATCGTTTTCTACGGGCGGAGGGACACAGTGGAAACGCGGCCTCGGCTAATCGTTTTAAATGGCTCCGAATCGGTTCTCACAGACGCGTTTAGCTTGTTCAATTTGTCGCGTGATTCTCGAGGGCGTGGAAGGACTGAGGCGCGAGTACGTAGTAGTTACGTATACGGTTTTAGAAAATTTTAGGACAATCGTTTGTTTGCGGGAGTATGTTCGCGTGGCTATCGATTAGGATCGAAACCATAGGAAAGGAAAATACGTATAATTCGAATCGTTTCATTCCTGAATTTTCAATGTTTCGATTATTTAAACTTTCATACTTTCAATTTTCCAAATTCTTTCATTCTCAAATTTTCAGATCTTTTCATTTCCAAATGTTCATATATTCAAACTTACACGTTTGAAAGTTTTCTAACTTGGAAATTTTTTAATTTTCAAATCGTTAAACCAGAATTTTTTAAACTTTAAACTTTACTTCCTTCTTTATAGACACCGCTGTATCACAGAGATGCAATTAAACCGGATGTTACTTCTTTTCTAATGTTGCAACCAAAATCGAGATAAGGTAAGAACGAAGGTAAAGATCCAAGTATAGGTATAATAGCTTGTTGAAAGTTTTTACGAGTTCTAGGCTGAGTGTTAATTACAGTTCCTATCGAGATCTAAAGCTTCCAGAGGGTTTCTTCTCGGAACACCAATCTGGATTTTATTTTCTTTCGTTATGACGGTGGTCTTGTACAGTTGTACGCGGAGAACGAGCATCAACCGAACACGGCTCACTGGAATATTACGGAACAAAATGATTTCTCAACGTTGCTAGCGATATATATTCGTGTCATAAAGGGTACAAATGGAACGTGTGCAGGGAGACAGACCGATGATCCGAGTCAGGGCAGACATTTCTTCCGCGGATTCCCGAATGGGCTGATTGATGACGCCGTTAACGTGTATTAACGATATGGTCTATTCGCAAGAAAAATCCTACGTCGAAATTTCAATTCGCGATTAAATAAACGCCGATTCCGATATGGATGAATAATCTGCTTAAATGAAGTGCGGAAATATTTTCACATGACTGCAATACTAGCTCTAATAAAACAGAAAATAAACTGTCGTGGAAATTCGTAAGTTCAACACGTTTGCCACTATTTACAGATTTATCTGTAATCGACGTTAACAATTGTAATAAATTGCAGAAACCAAAAGCCAATAAACATATTCGTTTTAATATAGCAATTTATGTGTGAAATCTACTTATCTCGCAAATAAATTATTCTTAGTCCCATCGAGCGTTAAACGAATACATATATTCGGTAACATGTATAACACGCATTCACGAAATTCACTCTAGATTCAAGTTAAATTTACATTTACACTCTGCCTCTGTCAGAAAATTCGCCGATATTAATAAATATCTAATAAAAACAAGTTTACAAGCAAATTTTGCAAAATTAAAATTTGAATAAAAGCTGATTGGACGGTTTTAAAGGTCAATAATTAAGAATTCACTTGTCAATTCACTAATATAATCAACTAATAAATTGCGAGAGGATCTTACTAGTCAATTATTGCAACTTAACAAAATCACCAGAGAGTATCCCAAAAAAATCAAACGCGAACTGTAGCCAGAGGAAGTCCCACGAATTCACTTTCGAAACCACTCGCGGGATAAGACACGTGGAATTAATCGCATCTCCTGTCGCACTTTCTTCCCTCCGTATTTTCTTTTTTTTTCTCCTCCTCTTTCCTCATATTTCTTTTTTTCTTCTGTATCTTCTTTTCGTTTCGCGTCCGCAAGCTCCGATGGTTAATCTTGTGCTCGCCGCGAGCGTGACCCGAGCTGAATTTTAAATCTGACGTATTACACGCGTAGCTGGTGTACAGGAGTCGGAAGGACATCTACATAGAGGCAGGGAATTAGCATAAGCCATTGTCCTGCCAACGGCTCGACCAAGAGAATGGTACCTGAAAGCTCTACCAGCTACAATAACCCTTTATACAGTGCAGGTGGAGTACTGTTATAACCGTAAATCGTATGAAAACGTATCGTGAGCGCTTTTGCGATTCTATTCGGTTGGCCAGAGGAATTACGACTTGCCAATTAACCGATTAGATTATCGCCAGGGCCAGATATTGTCAACTCTCAATTATATGTGCGAAGGGATGTCTTGATAATACAGGCCAAGTGCGATAATCGTTCCTCCTATTATATGGGACCGAAATTGATTTAAACAATCGCGTAATCGAATGTAAAATATCGATCGTGGTTATTCCCATGTTGTTGAAATAGAAACTTTGCTGATTCTTGAAGGATATTACGAACAAATAAGTAAAGATTTCTAAAAGTTAAAAGAGAGAAGACACTCTCCTAGAAAAACTTATTTTGTATTAGTTATTTGATTCGTGGAATATTTATTTGATAATAAGTTATTGAAAAAATGTTTGGCTTAGAGAATGAACAAAGAAGGAAGACTGTAATTTTGTATCGATTAGTTATTTGATTCGCAGAACTCTTTAAGGGTAACGGAAATGAGTGGTCGAAGAAATCTTTGACTTAGAGAACGAAGCGAAAATAAAAATTGATATTGCGAGTGTTGATCATTTGATTCGTAGAAGAATTCTTGCAGTTTGATGTGAATGGGTGGTTTAAAAAATCCTAAACTAAAAGTATGGCCATACAATAAACAATGATTTTATATTAATTAATTATTTGATCAATAAATAAATTTAAAAAAAACAGAGAAAATGGATGGTTAAACAAATACTTGGCTTAAGGAGTGAAGAGAAGATAGAAATTCGTTTTACCTTTCTTAATTATTGAATTCGTAAAAGAATGCTTGAAAATGAGGAGAATGGATGGTTCACGAAGTACTTGACTTGAAGAATGAAACAAGAAGAAAATTGATTTTATATAGGTTAGTTGGTTTATATGCTGGTTTATAGGTTGGTCTATGGATTGGAAGTAGACTGTAGTCTACTTCGTTATTAATATCGCGTGCAAGAGTACGTGGGAAGCTTCCTGTGATCTTAATTACTCTTTCGATTAAGTAAATACTGTTATATCAATCGTCATTGATTGCATAGACGCGTTCTACTAACATCCGCAGAACCTTCCAGTAAGTTTCAATCGTTCTTTTCGAAATATTAACGCAAATTATCAAGTATACGCAAAACTTGCGGTCTTGAAAGACTCATTGTCAGATAAATCCTGTACACTCCGTTTTAATTGGGAGACCACGTTAGACGTCAGGAATTTGCAATTGACGTAAGATATATTTTCTGTCTATATCGAAAAGAGGAAGCAAACAGTGGTGTACTAAGAAACGTGATTCATTCTATCTCATCCGGGATTTCAACTTTCCCGAACTTTGCTTCCAAGAAAAAGAGAAGAAGAAGCAAACGAAATATACAAAATTTCCTTATATAATGTTAGACCAACTTACTACGACAAAATAGCTTATAGCGACACACGAATGCTCGTAAAAATGCGACGGATGCATTTCCCTTGCTAACACGTGTCTGGACGAGAATAAAACTTTTATTAACGAAACAAAAATATTTTACTGAAATAAAGTAGAAGCAAGGGAAGGAATTTAGTATTTTTTGTTTTTTAATTAACACTAGCACTACGTGAAAAAAAATTACGCAAACAGCCATTGCAGGCTCCTTTCTATATCCACGCCTCGTAATTGCGATATTTATGTAATTACGCTTGTGTAGTACGATCATCCTGAATATTCATTTTTATATATGTACTTCTTAATCCTTTAGTACTACGATCGATCAGTCACGCGATAAAATGTTTAATACATTGGCATGGCAATTAAGTAGTAGTAATAACACATAGTACTTTACTGTATCTAGGTTAAGTAGATTAAATTACTATGTAAGTAGTGGGTAAGTGTCGTATGCAATTATATGACTACAGTGTTGCAACGAAGATGACACACAGACAACAACGAGTGATTTTAAACCAATTTTAAATAGCTGCTCATAGAATCTTAAAGTTAGAACTACCAGAATGGTGATCTGACAAAGTGATCAGTTCGTTATTTTTCATAGAAATTTTATAAATTTACAACAATGCGCTTTCTAGAATTTTCGTAAAAGTATATGAGTAAAAATATGTTTTTCTTCTTGGATTATATATTTTTTCGTACATCTTTCATCTTAATTTCTTTGTTCGTTTAAAAATTTAGTCTAATCAAAGATTTAATTGAAATTTGTAACCGCACATAAAACTAACATTACCAGAAATCGAAGAGAAATTAATTCTTAAGTGTGAAATTTGTCCAACTAACAATACAAGAAAATTCTAATAAGGTTTTCTCATGAGACATGTAATAAGACGCGACAAGCCTCTTTATCTCCCTTGAAGGAAGAGAACTGCTTACAAAGAAACTATGAGGGAAAAAAGAGGAACCGTACGGCACATGACGCAACACACAAGCTTTGCTGGAGTGTTTTGACAAATGACGAACAGAGTTCTCGGGGAGAAGAGTGCACATGTCTTCGGTTCGCATCTCGAGGAACTCGCCAGAGGGTCTACCCTCTCATAGCATATGCGAATTGTGTGTCAGGAGGATCGTAAAAATCCGAGAACAGCCGGGGACCGAGGATTTTTCGATGAATTTTCACACGAAAAGGACCCAGCTATCGACTCGTCCCCCCGTTCAATTAAGTTTCAACGCCGGAAACATGTGAACCTACTTTACGCTTTTAAAGTCATGCCTTATTCGGCTGAAAACCGGCGAGAAAAACCGCTTTGCAGCTTTCGATCGGCGATCCTCGATTAGCTGAAACTCCATCGAGCCGCGTTCTTTCCCCACTTTCGAAAATTGTCCGGTGTATTTTGTTCGAAGCGATTAAAGGATTAAATTTTTTGGGCGAATAGAGCAATCGAGGAAATACTTGAAAATTTCAAACATTTATTTTATGATCATAAAGGACAATTTTCTTGTAGAGCTTTTAGAATATCGATACAATAAGTTTTACTAATAATACATATTTGTAAAAGTAATCTTTTAAAGTAATTTTATTTGGATAATTTAGAGTAATCTGATGGTTAAGAGAAAGAAATTGAGGTTCGTGGAATAAGAGAACTCTATTCAATAGAATAATACCTATACTAAATATTTAACTTGTGGATTGTAATATAGTCTTTAGAGAAATAATTTCTTTCAAGAAAAATACAATTATAATATTTATATAGATAATCCTCTGATTGGAGAATTTCGAATAAAAGAGACTTTCCATACTTTCAAACATCAATTATAGAAACATTTCTAATATCTCCTATGAATCATCAAATGTCTATCTAGTTTGATACTTGAACTATTTCCTAATTTATTCTGATTAGTATGGCGCCGAACAGACAGCTTCTGACGACAATAAATTAACGAGAAATTTATATCGTTCAATCCGGCACAAGCAAATATGCATTGATGCATTATCTTCTTACTTGATGGACCATAACATCACTTACGAAAGCAGAAGCAACTGGGCTCGAAGGAAATGCGAAGGCAAGGTCGAAAAACCTGCGAAAAAAGTGGACAAATGCGACGTGCGGCCTCGTAATTATGTCACAATTGTACGCGGCGCGCGTATGTGGCGTAACACTCGGATAAGCGGAGTAATGAGACCGATAAAAATGTGTAGTCCTTGTATTTTCAAAGTTTTTACGAGTTTCGTCGCTAATACAATACATCGTCAAATAATTGCCTGATGAGAGGATCTACGTCTCGAAGTTATCCCCAAATTCAAAATCGAAATATAAAGTTAATTCACTTACTCACTTACTTCAAGAATGATAATTCATTTGAACCACACTACATAATATTAATTAATATTCGACCAGCATAAACTCTAATGTGTCCTAACTATGAACATTCCATGAAATATTCCAAGGCAAAACGAAGAATATCAATACAATAATATTTACCCACCAATTACGTGAATCTGGTGGACATCATTTCCTATATAATAATATTTAATCATTGTAAACTCTAATCTGTCTTACGTCCTAACAATAAATTTCAAAGTCCTCCGTTTATACTCCAAGGAGAAACGAGGAAATTAAATATAACAATATTTATCCACCAACTATATGCACCTGATGGCCGTCATTTCCAACGATAATAATTAATATCCGATCACTAGAAACTCTAGTGTATCCTAACTATGGATAATAAATTTCAAAGTTCTTCATCTATGCTCCAAGGAAAAATGAAGAAAATAAATATAATAATATTTGTCCACTAACCACGTGCTCCTGATGGCCGTCATTCCCGCTGAAGATCGGCCGGACCCACGGCTTGGATACCGGAAAACCCCTCTCGACACTGGTATGAGAGCCGAAGGAACGACAACGCGCACCACCTCCGCGGACGGGAGTCGGCCACTGACTGAACGTGACTCTGATTCTCTGGAACCGGGAGGAGGCTGCGTCGACCGGTCAGGGACCACGAGCCTGCGGCCTTCTGACACTCAAGTCACCGTCAATTTCTCCCCCTTCGTTCTTTCTCTCGTTCCCTCACTCTTCTTTCTTTTTCTCTTTCACCGAGCTGTTGCGTTTCGTTTACACTTTTCTTTTTTCCTCGATAAACAGACGATCCCTTTTACACTGATCAACGGAATTTGATTCTTTAGAAAACCGTCTGTGTGCTTGGTTACTTTCTTGCATGCTTTCTATTTGTCTCTAGTATCGAGATTCAAAGGTGTAATTCGAAGTAATGGTAGTTTCATTGGTGAAGTTTGGGATCGGCATCTTTTTGGAGATTACGGCGCAATAGATGATCCCAGACGTAATTGAATATACTTTGCACCGGTGTTTCTGTTTGAGGATTTTGTTAGTCCGTTTTTGCTAATCGTTCGCTAAATATGCTCACGAAATGGAGGAGATACGAGAGGTTCTAACAGATGGTTCGAACGCTATTTCATTTGCACGTTGCACTTTGGAAAGTTTCTGTTTCGTATAGACGAAAATTTTACTATTTTTAAATATGCTAACAAGCCAGTCATAGTGTTTAAATCAATTGAAAGGCTCAACAAAAAAGCGTGCAAGCGTATTTTTTCGTTTTTCTCCTAAAAGCATGTTAAATACGAAACGGTATACAATACATAGGTAACACTTATAATAATGTACAGGATTTATTCAGAAGTTTTCAAACGTTTATAAGAACGTATAACGATATGTTTTATATATAACGATATCAACTTTATTTATAATTTTTTCAAATTAAAGATTTTATCGCTTGTACAACATTTGCTTTTGACCTCTGCAATATTAATAGAAAATTTCGATGAACATCAGTCTATTTAGTTAATATATTTCATGCAATTTCTAAGAACCTAGTCCCAACCAACTAGCACGTTCTTCACACGAAACACCATTAATATTCATTCCTCATAGCAAACTATTAGATTGACCACGACAAAATTCGCATACTACGTCGATAGCTATCAACAGTACCAATGATCTATGTTCATATAATATTTTTTGTTTGGTTATATTCATAAAATATACTGATAAAATATAGCTATTACACTTTTGGACACTTTATATATACCATAAATTTTCGATATTTTACGTCAATACTTTCAAATCGTAAAACAAGAATATCGCCAATTTCTATACTGAAAATTCTCGATAATAACCGATAATACCATTGATATCTCTCTATTTCTCCCACATACGTGTTAAATATGACAAGCTGTAGAAAAATGAAGCAACACGGTTGTGACCCAGTGTGGAATGGTTCAAGGGCAAGTGGACAGGAAGAGCAATGGATTCTGGAAATTCATTCAGCCGCTCATTCACTCTACTTGCGGACGTCTTAATGAAAAGTGAACCGGCGATTTACGAGCGATCGTTCGATGCGAATGTAGAAACGACCGATGAATAATGGAACGCGTGCTTCTTGGATAGCCCCCTTAGTAGTAACCAGCGACACGATTCCATCATGATGGGATACTCGAGCGACAGAAGAACAGAGATAGGCAAAGTCGATGACGGGGAGTAGCGAGACAGTTAATTAAATTTAACGGGGAGGTTATCACGTCACCAACGATCGTTTCTATGTAGGTATCATGGACCAGCTTTTCGCGATTCTAGCTGGATTCTATTCTCGATCGTCGAACGAGAGAAGCGTACGACGTGTCTCACGCTTGAAAGAAGCTCGAAACGACAAGAAAGTTTTAACGACAAGATTTAATAGCTATGGGACAGGCGGTAAATCGTTTTAACAACCTATGTGCACAGAACCAATTGTTCTTTCGCCGTTCCTTTCCCAGTTTCTGCCCCGTTTTCTTTTTCCAACCCGGTTATTTCCAGTTTTCCTCGATGCCCGAGATGTTCTACTACTGTGAACGATTCGATTTTGATGCTTGAGAAACAACTACCTTAATCGCGCTGCATTTTATTCCCTCATCATGAAATTTATCCGGTATTTGAAAAGAAATCATGGATCTTTCGTAATGATTTTTCGATTTTTAATAATTCCGGAAATTAGGTTAATGCAATTTTTTTTTTTTAGTCAATTTATAGTATCAAATCCTATTCTCTCAGACTGTTCCTATGGTTATGAAAGACAATTCCAAGGATTTCTTTTTAGACGCTGGTTTTTCTTTCGAATTTAAATATTTAGGTCCTACGATTTTATGAAATTTGTACTAATTAATGTATTTATAACATTGTAATAATCTATTTTTTCAAACCTGTATGGTATACTCCTGTAAACTACCTATTATTCTAATATATTTTTCAATGTGAATTACCATATCCACGTTTTCCAATAATCTTATATATATGTAATTTTTTGTCGCGCTCAATACATAATACCTTAACCATAACATTTACTGGGAACACTAGCGAACGAAACGTCGGATGTAAAACCCTTCTTCACTAAAGTAGTCCCAAAATTACCAAATCGTTCAAATTCAAGTTTCCACTGTAACACAAATACATACACTCTCTCACCACCGATCGATCAATCATGCAAAACACGAAGCAAGATACAAGCCCCTCGACCATCGAACGTTCCGTTCGCCAGAATCTCGAGACGAATATTCACGGAAGAGAAAAACGACGTAAGTCGATCCATTAGGACTAACCGTGTGCTTCGACGGCGCATCGTGGCGGATGACAGTTCCCCGTCCAGCGGGAATCCTTCGACAAGAAGCCTCCTCCTCTCTTATCCGGTTAATTCACGTTAAGACCGGCACCAAGTGAAATCCTTGCGAATGGACGCGCGCGTGGAACTCACGAGAGAAAACTGACCGAAAGAAGCGCGGTACACGAACAGAGTACCGACCCCCGATACCGAGCTGCTCTCTCGGTTCAAGTCGAGAAGGAAAGAGAAAGAGCAGAACGTACGAAGAGAAATAGAGAAAGACTTACGAGAGACGCATGGAGAGAGGAAGGCAGATAGAAGGTTGGCGGCAGAAATGGTCGTAGAAGGGGCGGGAGGGACGAGAAACAGCGACAGGGTGGAGGACCAAAAGAGAAGAGAATAGTTGGAGGGTGGGAGAGAGGGTCTGGTGGGGACTTCTTACTCATTCATACTCAAACGCCCCCGCAAAATTGCAAGTACCGTAAAGACGGTGCTTCTTCTCCACGCTCGAACTGCCAGCTATACGCTGCTTGATTAACGAATTCGATGCACTCGGTTTGATCTTGCTCGAAAGATTGGATGGCGAAAGTTTCGGACGAATGCGGTGATTCATGAATAGAAGATTTTTGTTCGGGTTTCTTGGATGTTTTTCTATGAATTGGATTTTCAACCGGTTTGAAAATGAAAGCCTTGATAAGTAAGGGTGACCGATGTTTGAGAGATTTTTGTTTGTGGTGTGTTTGGGTACGATTTTAATTTCTGGTTGGAACACTTCTGGAGATTTATGAGTATTCTGTATGAATGAGTACATGAATGAACTGATCGGTATAAATGCAACCGAGTTACACGTCGTGTTATAATAACATTGTAATAAAGAGGTTAAATAAACAATATAGAGTTCAGCGATAAGATAGAGCGATTTGTCTTTAGATCGTGCTATCAGTTGCGTTATAGATTAAATATAAAAATTAAATGAAAATGTCGAATAATGTACATAAATAATGTATTGTTCTAGAATTACGTATATTTCGATCTTTGTGTATCTTATTTAATATTTACTTGTTTTGGAAAATCAATAACATAGTGACTTAAAATATTCGATTGTCGCTTCAAGATTTTAATCTTCAATTAATCAAATTACAAACGTTGTCACGAAGCTGACATAATCTGACAACCAGGGAAGATGAATCAACTCTTGGATAATATAATTTTTTTTGTATAAGTGACATATTTGATAACATAATTCCATCTGGAAGAAATAAAATGGATTTATCTAAAATTTATAATTATCGAAATTTCTCGTTAAAATGTGACCTGGATAGAATAAAATTTTACCTGATTCAATATAGATGCAATCAGAAAGTGATCCTAAGTTTTTCACCTGTCCGTTATCCTAACGATATATGGCAATATTACCCCAATCGCCATCTTACGGGCCTCCTGTATATTTTCCGTGGTAACGGGCAACGAGGTCACCCTTAAGCCGCAAATAGTTCACGCAAAGTAATCAAACAAGTTGTTACGATGTTGCAAAAAAAGGAAAACGTTAGCGTAACGTAATTAGAAGCGTGCCTCTTGTCGGTGCTATCGGGCGTGAATCTCATTTCGACTCGGACGCGACGTCGCGCGAAATTCGACGGACGCGATTAGCGGACGAACGTTAACGTCCGTTTGTTAATTAATGCGCGTGGTATGGTCGCACGAACAATACGCTCGTCGAACCCGCCAATTCAATTTCGACAAGCCGGATTAACGCGTCAGGATGAATCGGCGCCGGCGCTCGATCACGGCGTCAACACGTGCCTTTTATTAATCACCCTCCGATTTTGTTAATTATCCCCTATTACCAAATCGCCGCGATCGAAATAATCGGGCCAACATCGATCACACCTACGCCACTCTGCGTGGGCTTAAGACGAAATGGGCTCGCGATTGATATCAATTTTTGTATATTTATGACATAAATTTATAATTAATTCCTCTTTGGAAATTACAAGAAAATTTATTGATATTTTATTCTAGTTTATCACGTGTGTAACCAAGATCACATTATTTCCAAAACCAAAAGCACATTATTTCTGCTGTGTATATCTGATTGTGTATCAGGTTCAAGGATATACATGTCCTTTAAGCCTGAACGTGTATAAGTTTTGAGCTAATGATATCGATATGGACGAGAGTGATTGAAGCGCGAAGTTTAGATTACAGCGCTAATATAATGAGTGAAATTATGTATTTGTTTTTAGTGATAATATCTGTGAATGATTAACATTTATTGACAGTTATCCATATCTCGATGTCGATATTTGTAATAATCATCGATACAGTTTAATCGTCACTGCGAAAGATTTATATTTCGAAACTGTGAAAGAAGGCATGGAGTTATGCGAATGTTGTTGACAATTATATGATAATATTTGCCGTTGGTTATCGACATTAATGAAATTGATTTGGCGTGTATTTTACTTTTTGTATTATTATATTTTTGTCGATATTCCACTCTTTAATTTTGTTTTGTTCTGTACTGTGAATACGTATTATACACGTGTGATATTAAATATATTGTAAATATTGTTACAGATTAGTACTTATTTAAATATTATGCATTTTTACAATCGCATTCTGTACCTCCTCGTTCATTTAAGAGATTAATTCTAACATAAAAAACAAAAGAAATATAAACTTGAAAAGCAAATCTCGTTACTTCTCGGAAGCTATCGCCGCTTATCAATATTTGCCGACAATTATTGACTTTGTTCAATGTCTGTCGACGATTTCAAGATGAATTCAATCTAATATAATTTAAAGTTCCAATATTAAAACACAAAAACATATAAAACATCAATGATACTTTATACATGGGAACACTGATAATTTCCAATAAAAATATGTAATAAAGAAAATACAATAGAAACCTAATTATTTTTTCTACAATTCTTCGAACATTCATTAGCTTTGCACATCCATCGAATGATGCTATCCGATCACTGATCGAAGATCGATAACGTTTACATTTCCGCCGTTGTAAACGCGAATCCCTTTGCCAGACGCCACCTGTTATACCATTCGCGAAATTACGAGATTGAGATTATTAGCGATTCAGCCGTCGAAAATTCGCTATGTGCTGCGGTTTGACCCCTCCCTAACCGATCCCTCATTGACGAATTGACCCCGATGACAAATCGCGTCGCACGTGTGACTAACTGATAGCGGCGCGAGTTTCTGTAATCCCCGCGATCCTAAAGCCACTGGTGGCCGATTAGCGAACGCGATTGCGTTCAGTTAATTAGTGCGTACAGATTGTCAGCCTGCAGTCAGGATTTCCTCTCTCTATTCCAAATCTCCTGGTTCTATTGATTTTCCTGCAACTCTACATATTCGTATTTTTATCAATGACGATGGAAACGAAAATTAAGATTAACGGTTCCGGCTTCAAATCTCTAATTTGCTAGTCGTGATTTTTGATGGAACAACAATGTTTTTTGAATAGCTATTTTCAATTACTGTTTGTATAGAAAATTTGATCACGGAAATATTCAAGCAAAGTAATTATCTAGTTCAATGTGATAAAAATCGTATTATAATGGTTTGTCGCCGTACGCAAACATTCCATATTATGCTTTTAAATATATTATTTGTTATATTGCTTCAGTTTAATTACTTTTCCAATAGTAGTCCACAGTCGAATATATATTAAATTAAAATTGTATTTTGATAAATCGAATTTAGATGCGTTCCCTATTGAAAACACGTTTTAGCCAGTTCTGCGGGTCATTCTATTATAGGAAGGAATCGCGACCTGAAGAAGATTGAGAAATATAGACGAATTTAACCTGACTTGAAAAAAAAGATCGGTTGAAAGTATTGTTAAAATTAGACGGCGATGATGGAAAATTTGTTAATAATATATCGTTGTAACTTTATTGGCATTAGTTATTCATAGTGAAATTATGTATTTTGAAGAAACTAAAAACATTTCCAGTAGAGCAGAATTGTTTTTTCAATAAATAATCTTTTTGTGCAACATGAAACTGTAAACATACAGACTCTTACGCTCTTTGATGGAAAATATGTAGAACAAGAAACATATACTTAATCGGTTTTAAATACGAATTAAATACGAATTTTAAATTCTATTCAATTTATTAAACATATTTCCAGTGATCTTTTCGAAAAATTTCTTGGAAACAGGGTAATGCGTCAAACGTTGCGTCACATTTCATAAATAACATTTGGCAGACGAAGAGTTACAAGACCAATTGCGTTTCGTGTATGTAACGTAATCATGTTTAAAAGTCAAGGTGCTTGGTAAACTATTAACACTACGTTGGATGATCATTTCTCTGCGGCATATCTCCGTCGTGGTTCGAGGAGCGCGTGTTTAGAAACGGCTTGTCGTACGGTATAAATTGTATATACATATTGTAAGAGAAATTGGTCGTGTTCAAATAAATAAACATCCGTCTGAAAATGGGAGCGCTAAACAAACGATGATCTTGATCGTAAAATTCGCGGGGGCGGTGGCAGCATCGCTATTTATTTAAATAGTGGATATTTTTGTAAAAGTTCTCTGCGCGCTACAATTCTCAACTTGCTTGTAATTTCAATTTCTTTTTCTTTCTACTCTGCAGACTAATTTTTCTAACCCTTTCACGAAATTGTATAACTTTTGTTATTTCCACTTCCGCAATGTTATATAATTCTATAATTCGTTGTACGTAAATATGGTAGGTTAATAAATTCTAAAATTTACGTAATTTACGAACGAAATCAATTATTCCTTGCGAAGTTTATCTCTCTATTGGTGTAATCTTAGTTTCAATTCGGATCATAACGATCGGATAATTGGAATATCGGTAAATTCAAATTGTACGGTTACGTATTACCTAAAATATCACGGCGATGATTCCTTCGTTTTCGTTATTTTTATTATTTCCAAAAGGTATTTATCCGAAGATATTCTAAATCGAGCTGTTTCGTCGGTTATCGCTCTGTTAGGTCACTTTTTCCAATGGCAGGACACGTGTCCTGTTACACAGCACTAGGGATGGGCGTCAAAGGAAGCAGCTAGTGACCTCGAGAAGCAACGTTTCTATTTAGGGCAGACGATAGACGATAAACCGTGCTCCAGGATGCAGCCTGATAGAAAGCGGCGCGTGCGATTTAATTTCATTAAGATAGATGGTCATTCATATGCGCGACATAATTCATTCTCGCGTCTCTCACTGTACTGCGCCATTAGCTTGTTCATTGTTGATTGGATTTTGATTATCTCCGATGTTATATACTCACTATTAAATCATTATCGTATAAAATTTATATCGATATAGTAAAACTTCTAATTTGTGATTTACCTGAATTATTACAAAAGTCTTTGTTTTAATTTCATAACGTATATTTAATTTATTACTCGCATTCAGATCGACATCGTATACATAAATCATAAAAAATGCATTGCACTCTACGTCAGAAATATAAAACCATATCTTCTGCGTGTAATTTAAACCGAGTCTATCATCTATTTTCTATCTAAATATATTTCTATCTAAATACATCTATTTTCCACTACTCAGCCATCAGAAATCAGATTGTTTAAATCCCAGCTTAATTTCAGGTTAAATAACTTCAGTCGTATAAACACAAAGTTCAATAATTTAAATCTGACAATACATATATCTAGCCAAAAGGTAACTCATTTTGATACAAATGAATATGTTCACGATGAATCTCCATTGTGAATAACCTCATTATTTCCAGAAACAGGTATCAGCGAAAAATCAGCGGAGTAACATTTATCTGCAGGTTTAATTAATTTCATTCTGATTAACAACGTTTTCGGTTCGTTAATATAATTGGGTCATTAGATAACGCTTTCGAAACTGTAGCCGCGAGTAACCTAAAGCGTCCGTGGAGCGGATGAACGACACTGATTATACGCTGAAAATAAACGAAGGCGACAGAAAAAAAGAGAGAATCGCCATTGTCTGACACCGCGATATACGCGTGTTACAAAACGATGACATCAAATGTATAAAACGGTTACGTTTTAGTGTACGATAAAAATTAGATACATTTCGCGTAGTTTGCATCGAAAACAAGAGTAGAATCGTACAGAAATGCGTTGGCGGAGAAAATAAATCGATGTTTAAGATGGCGTACAGCTATAACATCGAAGAAGTACCGCCCGACGATGTTCCCTGCGTGGAACATGATATACGGCGTGCTAAAAAGTTTCTTCAAAAACACAGTCCGGAGTCAGGTGATAGCTTGTGAGTTCATGAATTTGAAACGCGACTTGCTCCACCGAATTTAATCGGTGGATCGGTGAATCGTTGAACGTAGAAAATTTGAAAAAGAAAGAGGAATTAACTTCTTGTGGGATCAATTGATTAAACTTAAAAGAAAATTGGGATGTGTTTCTAGATATAGAATGACTATGGAATATCGAAATTTCTGAGAAAGAAAAGTTTGAAACTTGTTAGGAATTGTAATTGATTATATTTCAAAGTGACAGTTATGATCACGATGTTCTTATTTCTCGATAGAATGTATGAAAAGGTTAATTTAATGTAAAAGGCTGACAGCGTACCAAACTTTTGAACGTATGTATATCATTGGTCACTATATCATTGTATATTTGGAATTATACTCGTTGTAAACAGAAACGAAATGTACAGACATCTCCTAGCATCCCTTATGAAGTTAGAATTTAATAATAATTACATATCAGCTTCTTAGGAATAGCGAGACGCTTCGAGGAAATCTTATCGAGGTTATCAAATCAAAAATATTATCTTTGACTACTACTCGCTTTTGAATATAATCAACTATTTTAGTGGTCGATTTATTATTAATAAGTTTGCTTTACGATCTTCTGGAAACTACTTAAGGCAACTTCAACTAGTAATTGTTACCATATCATGTTACGATAGTATATGAAAAGATTACACACAGACAATTTTTAATTAGTAATTCCCAATCTGCAAAAATTGCTAATAAGGTTGGAATTTAAATTAACCTTTGTTAGACATATAATCTTCCTTTATTGAATCAATACCAAATCTGTAACATGAATGTGACTCGATATTATAATATAAAAGAAGTGTTTAATAAAATAAAGACTCGACTGTTTCATTGCTCAACCTATAATTAATTAATAGTGACGATCGGAGTCGATCACATTATCTCTACAAATACAAAGTATTGTAATAGTAAAAATTTCCTTAGATATTATTTTCGATTCTGAACGATTCTTAGGTACGATCACTTGACGGAAGTTTTAGCGAAGATACTCGCCGAGAGGCCAAAGAACGCGGTGGATATTTTCGAGGAATTCAGCAGAAAAGTCAAGGAGGAGAGATTCAAGACTCAGTCCAATCATCTACGAGACGTATACGTTGCACCGGCGCAGTATGAGGATGCGAAAGAGATCATCAAGCTGTTCAAGGTACGGACAGTAGGCAATTAACGATTAAACCGGGATCTTTGATTTAACTGTCGTATAAAATAGTAACGTGAATCGCGAGGAAAAGTTGGTCGTTATATAGACGGATACTTTGAGCGTCTTACTGCAATTCTAGAATGTTCAGAGTATCTACGAAGACAAGGGAGAAAAACTCGAGACAGAAGAGGAAGAGGAAGAAGGGGATATAAAGAATAAAATACCCAACATGTTGGATCTTCTATTTTATTTCGAACAGACTGGCGTGGGGTTGCCACGGGGACA
Source organism: Bombus vosnesenskii (assembly GCF_011952255.1). Classification (NCBI taxonomy): domain Eukaryota; kingdom Metazoa; phylum Arthropoda; class Insecta; order Hymenoptera; family Apidae; genus Bombus; species Bombus vosnesenskii. The sequence goes on from NW_022882987.1 coordinate 1,756,683, forward strand.
AATGGTATTGCTTAATTTGTCTATACGAAAACTCATGGCCGAGTCTCCTATAGAAAATGTCAGGTAAATACCGAGAAATTTTATTATCGTAAAAGAAATGTTCGAAAATTAATAAATTCGCGCGATAGATTTCGGATAAAAATCCTTAATAATTTAATTTTATGCGATATATTTTGGACAAAGATTCTGAATAAATTTTTAAACAATATTCTTAAATTAATAATTTCACATGATAGATTTTGGGGAAAGGTACTTGGGAGTCCAAAAAATTATTACGTGGTAGAAGCAGACTTGCAAACAGAGGAATTGAACAGAAGATTAGAGGTAAAAGAATGACTTGGAAACAAAACTTTCATTTTTCACAATGAAATAAATCCAAGTACTGTCTATCTTGATATTATTTGCTTGAATCACGAAACATTGTAAGCCAACACGATAGAGTAAATTCATTTTAGAAAGAGAGAGAGCAAAGCACTTTCTGAATATCGTCCACGCGTCTGCAGAGAATGGCGGAGGAGGAGAAACAGAGGCGTGAAGAGGAGCGAACCAGAGCGGAAGAAATGGCTATAGCAGAGAGAGAAGCTGCTGAAAACATGGAAAGAGAAGCGACGGAGGAAACTGAGGGAGTAGCTGAAGCAACGGAAGAAAAAGAACCGGAAGGTTTGAAGCTCGTCTTTCCGCCTCTACCTACTCATTCGTGGGTACCACCAACGGAAGTACCGTCGGAGAGAATCGGAACTGGTGCGAATACCAAGGTATACTTCACGAATATCTTTAATGTAGGAACAATAAAGACAGCAAAATTTTTTTACCGAAAAAAGAGATAGAAGTTAATTGTTACACGCGAATTAGATTGAGCTTTATGAAACTTATGGAAATTGTAATTCATGTGTTATTTTTTAAAAATAAAACGCTTTTCATGTATTCGTACAATTTTTACGCAAAATTACGACGTATCGTAAAAAGTTAGGAGCACAACTTCCACAGAATTAAAAATGAAATTATCTAATATGAGTCATGGTTTCTGACTAACGATTAAACGTAACGATATCATTACGTAACATTCCATTAATCGAAGTGGAATCACATTGTACGAGTGGAAAACATCAGCAGCATTCAAAGCGCAACGTTCGATCGAATTAATATGCGACGCAAAACACGGGGCGTGTTTTCCTGAGCGTGATCCCGGTGGTCGACTTTGTTCCAGGTGTATTTTGTATGCAACGAGCCCGGTTTGGACAAGTGGATCGAACTGCCACCGGTTACACCGCAGCAGATAGTAATTGCACGACAGATTGTTCGCTACTGTACAGGAAATTTGGAAACGCCGGTACGTGTTCATTTTCCACAGAGACAAAAAAATAAAATAAAAAAGAAAGAGAAAGGTGAAAAATATCAAAAATCGAAGAACCACGATTATATTTCCGATTTATAGTTTCACACTTTCCCACCATTCCCCGGCACCGAAAAGAATTATCTCCGTGCACAAATAGCCAGGATTAGTGCGACCACCCAAGTTTCGCCGATTGGATTTTTCACTTTTGGCGCCGGAGACGAGGAGGAAGAGTTGATGGAGGAAGTAGAGGAAGGTATATAACGTTTCGTGTTTATCTGGAAGAAAATTCGAAGAAGAAAGATCGGTACTATAAATTATTCGCAACGCTCGTTACTGTTTTATATAAGACTCGTTTTATTAATCATAAAAGAGGAATTTTTCTACTTTATTCTAACTTTATTCTACTTTTCTAATATTCTTTAAATACCATTCATTGCATGTATAGGCGGAGAATTGTCAGAGAACGTACATTACGATCCTTTGCCTATTAAGGATTTAATAGACCCTTCCATGTCGAACTGGTGTCATCATGCACCGTATCTTTTGAAACAAGGCCGCGTCGTATGGTGGAATCCAAAGGCAGCACAAGAAGAAGTTAGTCATTCTTATAATAATAAGAACAGAAACACAAGTTTGTAAAGAATAAACGAAACTTCTAAAACGATCAAATATACTTCGTTATGGTCGAAACAAAAGAATCTTACCGAAAAAGTTTAGATAAAATTAATCGAGAACAAAATTTTATTTTTAAAATGAATATTGCACCGATCTAACATTGGAAGCTAAAAGATTAACTTGAAAAAAGGACAATATGTATATAGAGTACTACAGAATGTAATCTACTTAGCATATATCTATGTAGAAAATATCTACATAGAAAATATCTATTATGGACTACTTATCATGAAATTAGGAAATTGGAGAGGAAGAGGAAGTGGGTGAAGAAGAGGAGGAGGAGACAAGAGCTGGACCCGAGGCAGAGGTTGGTCCACCACTTTTGACACCGCTATCGGAAGACGCTATCGTGGATTCGATAATACCGTGGAGAGTCTTGCAATCTTCTCACGTCCAACTTGACCAGGCAGTTGCGTTAATTAGATCAAATATTTGGCCTGGCGCATTCGCGTTCGCCTGTGGAAGGTGCGTGCACTCTAGCCCCTACTCAATAATGATTTTCCATTAAGCAGACGTATCTTTGATATTTATGTCGCCGACGAATATAAATTCCCCTTGGGATATCGAAGAAACAGCACGCCAAGCTTGGCCACGAGGGGTACGGTTTTATCATGGGGCGAATCAACCGGGAAAAGAGGAATTATGGCGCGTTAAAGGAAAATTAATGCGCGAGAAATTACGCTAATGTTACTTTAATGGTATCTCTCCACAGGCGTTTCGCTAACGTGTACATCGGCTGGGGTCACAAATACATCACGTACAATTACAGTCCACCGTCCATGCCACCTGTGCAAGATCAGTACATAATCGGTCCCGAGATTATGGAAATACAAGATCCCACCTTCGAACAAGAAGAAGCTTACAGAATTTCTCAGATGCCACCTCCGCCAGTTATACCGATGGGTAAAATCAATGAAATTAATAGTATAATTGGGTTGAGAAGATTTTATTTTTCTCGCGTTATGCAAAAAAGTAATTGTTCTTGCAGGAGAGGAAGAGGAAGAAGGAGTTGAAGAAGAAGAGGAGGAAGAAGAAGAGGAAGATTAAGAAGATGAGCAATTTGGATAACTACGTTATCAGTAAGGTTTGGATCTAAAGGGATCTAGATTTACTGGTAAAACAGACGAAATCGACTGTTGGTACCCTTATAATTGACTTATCTTGAGAGAGAGAATAAGATTTCTTACTATTTAAATCAGTCTATGTAAGAAAATAATATTCTAATGTTGAACACTTCATGTGAATACTGCATATGAAAAACTATGATACTATATATTATATATATTATAATTAAGTTTAGTATTTAAAAATTAATTGAAAAGATACATGATCTTTAAAAGTTTATATCTATCAAAAAATGTTTGGAAAATGGTTCAATATAAGTATTAAAAATTATAATTATGGTAATTTGTATATTTTAGTGGTGTACAGCATTTTTTAAGAATTAAAGTAAAAAACATTTCTTGTAGATCAGTTTTCAATCGGTAAAATAGGAATTCCTTCCTAGGGAATTTTGTTTCCTAAACGTTTAATTCGAATTACTGTAACACGTGCTATATATATATATATATATTATTCTATATCGTATCATAACCTCTAAACCACGAATTTCCCGCCAAGTATAATTAAACAACATATGCTTTTTAATTGTAAGAAGCGGACATGTCTGAAGAAACGCCGGAAGGTGAATTTAGATTACGACCAATGAATTGTGAATTAAACCAACTTTCAATGCCTGATGGATCGGCAATGCTAATGCAAGGTAGGTTAACCTTAATTATCACTATCATTATTTATTAATAACATTTTATGTATTTTAGGAAATACTGCTGTAGTTGCTGGTATATATGGGCCGATAGAAGCAAAACCACAAAAAATGATTTATGATAAAGCATCGGTCGAAGTATCATACAGTCCTATCAAAGGTCCAGCAAGTAAGTGAAACAAAATTTTTATTTATTGAATTAAAGCTGATTCAATTGCTCAACAACATAATGATATTAATACATTATTAATTTTTCAAGAGGTGGATGACAGAATGACAGAAATGTATATCAAAGAAACTTGTGAAGCTGCAATAATTGTTACTTTTCATCCAGCAACTGCTATATGCATTAATATACAAGAATTAGAAGATTCTGGTGGGGTATGATCTTTACATTCCTAGTATAAAATCACTTATACTATATATTAATAAATATGAATAAATTTTAGATATTAGCCTGTACAATAAATGCAGCATGCTTGGCACTTATTAATGCTGGTATTCCAATGAAATTTACTATTGCAGCAGTGAATTGTATGATACAGGAAGGCACTGAAAATATTGTACTAGATCCTGATACTACTCAATTACAGGTATTTAAAGGAATATTTATATACTTTAAGGGAAAAATTGAGATATTTAACGAATTATCTATCCATTTTAGGAAGCTAGAGCAGAATTTACATTTGCATTTGATAGTATGAATAAAGATGTTATATGTTGTAATACTGTTGGTAGTTTTACGGAGACAGAATTTTTGGAAGCAATGGAAAAATGTAAACAAGTTAGTCAATATGTATTTGATTTTTATAGAAATCTTGTAAAAAAGTATGCAAAAGTGATATAATATATATATATTGTTTGCAAAACATGTTCTAAATACTTCTGTCAGGATCAAGCAATTTGCCATTACCATCTTTTTAGCACATGCGAAGGAATTGATTTAATGATCTATTAAGTCAATTAAAAATGAGTATTTTGATTTTATCTCAATCTTAATCAAAATGATATAAATTTTGTCAAATATTAACTTTAAATATAAGAAAACAGAAAAATTACTTATTTATTTATTATTTATTTAGGGAAAAATTATAAGGAAATAAGTTCTGGCAACTAATAATCAAAAAGTTCTAAAAACAATCGCGATATCTCGTTATTCGTAACACTAAAACAAACACAACTATCATTTCATTGCATTAAATTTGTCGGGTCTCTTCTAAATTTAGTCCCGAAAATCTCTAATTACAAAAAAAAAAAAAAAAGAAAAAAGGAACCATGGTTAACCATTGTCTTACATACGTACGTGCAAACAATTATAATGCCCATACATAATTATAAAATCACAAGTTCGTTTTGAAAGCCATCTTGTGACCACGACCGTAATAATGAATTTAATTAATCGATAAGTAAAACTAGAGACAAGTTGTATTTTCTACTCGTGCCAGTTTTACGGTCGGTTTCTTAAATTTGAATTCCAAAGACAGGTTGGACACGCTATAACGCGCCTACCCGATCGGAGACTGTCTGATTTGTCCTGATCCTACCCATTTATAATTAACACTCACACCAGAAGGTATGCTACCTGTCTACCTAACACTAGATTTGGAAAAATGGCAAGAATCGAGTAAACCAACACAATCATCCTTCAGTTCTCAGACATATCCTCCGGATGCGAAAAGCTTACACTAGGGAGAGGTTCCGAAACGTCTCCAACATTCGAGTCTGACATACAACTTTTACATTCTAATTAACGTAACATTTTCCTGAAATCAACTGACGGTGGCTAGCGACCATTGTTTTATTAGCGATTAACTCTATCCTGAATTGATAAATAAAGCATAAAATATTATTACTCGCAGGTAAAAGATTTACGTTATCTAACCAATCACCCGTGTCGATTCGGACTATTCGCCTTACGACATGATTGGGTGACTGGAAGAATAAAAGTTACATGCAACTCATCATTAGACGCGAAAGATATCGTCATTAATGTTATCTCTGTTCAGAAAAGATCGTCCCTCAAATATCGTATCCTATGGTGGAAGTGAAGGTTATGCAAAATCTATAATAAAAAGTAATTGTACTCCATTAAATGCTCAAATTTACTTGGATGTTATAAATTAATGACTTAACTGTTATAAATTAATACCAAATCTCTGTAAATCGTTGAATACGAGAAAGTACTTTATGTTATATCCACTTCTTCAGTACCTTGACTTTGTTTTAAATTTTACCAATTTTCACGTTCGAATTGAGTATACAGTAGAATTACATTTATTTGAATTTATCGTGGGATAAATACGTAATTCATATAATTGAAGTTCATATGATAAAAGCGTACTTATTCTCCTTGCTATTTATAATTTCTTCTTCATATCATAATAGTTCACGTCCAGAGAAGTAAATTTAATCACCAAATGTTTATTTCATTAAAATTTTGTATAAGTAAACGAAGTGCGTCAAACGAACTAACTACATTCGACATAACGTTATAAACTGTAGAGGGCGTAATAAAACCTCTAAATGGTCGGTGTTACAGAACATGTGGCGGAATTTCTCTGTGGATATAATATCACAGAATAAGAACTTTATTCTGACTAATTTTTAATGCTATATTTTTATAATACTTTTTATAATATTTTTTGTAACATTTTTATAATATTAATTATTAGTGTACATAAAATATTACAAGACTTTAACACCCTATTCCTACAATCTTTTGTTTGAAATTAGCGTTTAGTTAAATACAGTAACTGCAGATGACTCCAATAATTTCTCTGTAAAGTGCTGCACTCTAGTTGTAGCTTTAGTGAAGAATTGTTATTCGCGGTTTGTGGTTTGTCACGTTTAAAGAAAATTTCGTTTTCGTCTTGTTGTCGTGTTATAAATCATAATTCAGTTTTTACTATACAACGAGCACAGTAAACAATCTAGTTAATCACTTTTCTGTTATCATTTTTTGCAATACAATTCCTTATTACGATGTACTTATTTCTATTTTCAGATCAGCGCTAGAATCAATTGGAAAGTACTTCTAACCGTCATACTTCAAATTCAATCAATTTCTGAGGAGATAGGTTCGTCTAATCAGTTTATTATTTAATTACATATAATTACATACCTGCATGATCTTTCTTATATCTCAAACGCATGCAATTGCGTTAATATGTTCAGAGTTATGTTATCGCCTCACCAGACATTCTCGTGCAATATTTCCCTGTAATGCATAAATATCAAGAAGCAAATTCAAATCAACAGGTAGCTTCTCAACTTCCTCCGTCGCCCTAGCAATATAACTTTAAGTTTCGCGGTCATTTATCATCGCAGCCCATTAACTTACGCCATAACAATCGGCGTTTCTTAGATTGCAATTATAGTAAATTTTCGTGCAGCTTTAACGAACCGTGTATATGCTTCTCTAATAACAGCTACGACTTTTCGTTGCCATCTTGTCTACTGGATACAATGAATTATTATACAAGTGTTTCGTTACTTCCCTCTTCCATCGTGATAGCTTGAGTGTCGTGACGAATCGCTGACTCAGCTGTGTCAATCATTTCGGTTGCGTTAATTTCTCTGGTTGCTTTCAGGGGAACCGTGCAGTAGACGATTTAAGAATATAGTATGCATAACCATATAGATACCTATAACCTATGCATATGTATATATACCTATCTGTAAAAAATAATGTATATATGTACCTATTTGTAAAATACCACGTTTGTGGAAATAATTCAAATGTAATATTATCATATTATCGCAGGAGTTTGACTTTTACATAATATTTCAAGTAATCGATCATATTCGCGCGATTTCGAAACAATGTAACAATGCATACAAATAGACTTCTCCGATAATCTTTGCATTACCATGCAAGAGTAGATATGCATCGGTTATGCATGTTGCTTCGTTAAAGGCAGTGTGGCGTGTAGCGAACGTGACATTGTGGAATAAATAAAGTTATATAATATGGTAGAATAAATGTGCATATCGATATCGTGTTCGGCGAATTTGCATCCGCGCACGTGGTACTATATTTCGACCTATCGCCGTAGCGCGGCGCTATTAAAAACGAATGGCAACCAATTACGCGGGAATGCAATTGCGACCATCTCCGTACGAAAATGATCGTTCTCTGCGATATTTCCCAGATCCGTTCTCCGACTTTGATAATTGCCAGTTGGCCAATTATCATTTGTAATTCCGTCAGAGATCGAAGCAAACCTGCTCGAAAGTAACTATGTTACCGTGAGTGAAATTCAGCTGTGCTTGTACGTTCGTTCTCCGTTTCTAAACTGGCAACAAACGGTTCCCTTAACGTACAGGATAATGAGGTCTATCCGCGATTCTGGTTATCGTTGCCGAGTATCTTAGACCTTTTCCAGAGAGGCAAAGAGCAACTAACTGACACGTAAAAAATCCTTACCAACGTCCTTGCTTGACGGTTTTCAACCTTGTCGGGAGTATTCCTACGCGATTATCCGTGTCATCGACGAGCGATTGACTGTGCATGCTAGTCGCGTATGAGTGTATCGTATGTGTACTATGTAGCGTATCGTGCAACGTGGGTGACAGTGGAGAGAGTAATGCCTACGAAGGAGATCTCGAAGAGGAAAGAGACAGCTAGCCTCGACGAAACAAGTAGAGTGAGAGGGGTAACGATGTGAAAGACGAAAGGAGAGGAATAAGGGGAGGAAAAGGGAGAGGAAGGGGGACGGAGAAACGCGTAGCATGAAATAAAAGGGGAGGGAGTGAACAGCTAAGGGGGGAGAGCAAAGTAGGGTGGGCGGCGACCGTTTCAAGCGGAGGAGTGCCGTAGGGGCCGATAGGAACGAAGACCGTTGAGTTTGAGGCGAGGTGAGTGAAGCGCGGGCGTCACGACGACGTCGGTATCGTGGCTGGCCTCCGCCAATCCGTCCCTCAGCGGCCATGTTGCTCGTATACCTGGGGCGGAGCGCCATGGTCTCTGTCTTTTTACGTTCTCCAAGCTTCTCTTCCGCTCTCTCGCTTGCTCTCCTCCTTCTTCGCAACCAACGTCGCGTCCTCGTCTTCTTGTCGTTTCTATTCTTCTCCTTCTTTCTTTCGTTCTTTCTTCATTCGTTTTGTTTCATTTTTCTTCCTTCGCCTCGCTCCCTCTGGTACGCGTACCTTGTTCTTCTCGTTCGCGCTCGCGTTACACTTCTCGCAGTCGCGTTTCTTTGTAGCTCCTCTTTCTGCTCGGCCACCTTCTTCTTCTTCAGGGGTAGCCGATCGCGCACCTGTGTGACCGGTGACGTAATACAGCTGGTATCTTGACCGCCAGCCGACCCTTTTCGCTTCGGTACAAGAACCGATCGTGTCACGGTAGCGTTGATCTTCGTTGAACACTCCTTGGTTCATCAAGTCTTGACGTTCTTTGGTTCATTTAGTTAGATATTCTATACAAACCGTTTAAAAATTGTACGTAGAATTATTATATACAGAATATTCTTAATCCTACGGAAATTTGATGCAATATTGCGGTATGATAGGTTATATAGTATTTCCGGGACAATTACTTATCTCATATTCTTGCCAGAATCGTTCATTTTCTATCATCATTTTTAAATGCCTCTCCTGCGTTCATTTTGTAACAGAATGATTTGGGACGTAATTGGGGCGTAACAGGACCATAGAAAAGATCTTATAGGAGAAAATACAAAATGGAGATATATGTATAAACTTAAGATTGTTTCAATTATTTCTGAATACGAAACGAATAATAATTGCTATTGTGCTATTAGTGTCATTTTCATGTAGATATCATCCCTTTTAATGCGATTTTAGGTATCCATCTTCTAGTACATAAGTATGTCCTACTTAAAGTGGGATGACTTGAATTCAGACAAATTTTAAATCAATTAACGTGTATAAACACAAGCTGGATATCAAGTTGTAAGAATTCATCTAACTCGACTAATCGAAACGAGGCTTAATTGAAGAACTGTATCCCTGAACAAGTGATCGGTTCGCGTGGAATCTTCCATGCGGTGGTTACTTAAACGCATCGACTCAATAGAATCTGTAAGATATACGAGACGGAGAAACGGGATCTGTGAAGTCGAAGTGAATTATTTCCAGCGTGGACACGAGCAATTATTAGGATGCACACGGCCACTCGAGTTTCCCTCCGCGTCGTTCCGTCTAGGCGGCGGCGTAGCAGTTGATTTACGCCGCGTTACTCGGCAACGTTTTCGCCTCGCAACTGGGAAATAACAGTTCCGTACTTAACATTTCGTTTTACGATTACGCGAATCGTATGTAATTGCTGGCTGCGAGCTCTGGCCGCCAGCGCGATTGTATTTCGCCTTCGAGACCGCGTCAACTGTCCTATAGATCTTCGCGCGGCGAAAGAGAGCCGGGATAATTGTACGAACGCGGGTCCCGCCGGGAAACTCTGCAATTATTGGTATAGTATAGCGTTGCTCTCGCGCGGATGGAATTCCTTGGCTCGTTACGATCTTTCTTACAAATCAATTAGCCGAACATGAAGATATCACCGAGGAAATCGAGAACGATCACGTTTCGTTGCACGCTTTTCTTTGAGAATTCATCTTTTTAAGTTGTTTGCTCTGCCGGATATGTGTAGGACAGAAGGTAGCATACCAATTTCTAAATACTTTATATATGTAACACGTAGATATATTAAATGGTTTATTTATTGTTAGTATATTAATTTAAACAGATTACTAAAATGGTTTTATTTCTTTATAGTAATAGATTATAAGTAAATAATATAATTGTTCAAGGTGTATAAACATCATTAAATTTGTGACATATGCTGTGTTTTTATTGCATAGAAAATATACAACGAGTTTACAAATCGCTAGGATTTAAATATTGAAATATTTTGTTGTACCTATGTAACTATCTACTTATATTAAAGACATTTAAATTATTAGAAGTTAAATTTGATATAATTATTAACAATTCATCTTTATTCATTTTTAATTTCGCGATTAAATTCCGATCAAGAAATAATTCAGTAGACGTCTATTCCAGTGAGTATTTTATCAAGATGATTTGAAACGTAATTACGATATCATTTGGCTTAAAATTAACTTTTCTTAACGTTTATCAACTTCTTTCCACAAACAGAGATAGTATAATTAAATATTATTCGGTTGACGACAGCGCGATGCGACATCATTCGGATTCTTTTGGTGCATCAAGGCTTATGCTGGAGCCAAAGATAGTAAATTGACAATACTAAAAAATACGATACACAAACGTAGTGCAATTTGTTCTACATTTTTTATTTATTTGTCTCGAGAGTAAAAACTTGAAAGAATATTTCAAATTCAATAAATATATGAGAGTTACATCGATATGGTAATTTCAAGTTGCTTGAGTTCGGATAATTTGAGTAATCTGAACAAAACTTAGTGATAGGCACTTTTATACAGAACTATAAAATGGGGATAGAATTTTCACGTAGGTATAATCCGTAAATATTTTTTCATCATTTTATTTAAGTACCTATACTTGCTTGCGTTAAAATCGTATTTAATCATTGTGAAGATCGCAGAACAGCATTCGAACGATCGTCCTACAATTCAACCGTCTTTTCCGGTGGAAAACGCGGCGTCCGGCATGCGGATCCCCGGTGTTTGCGTAACCCGACAAAATATACAGATCGAATTCGGAGTGATTTGTTTTCTTTGCCGTTAGAAATTTTGTTCGGCCGTCCTAGATGGCTACCGGGTGAAAATAAACATTTTTCCAGGCTTTTTTGCCGGTGCACACACGCACACGTTATTCGCGTAGCGTCGACGCGCGCGTCAAATAGTTGGAAACGGCCGAGCATTCATCTTCCAACTATTATCTCCAACATAACTCATCTGTTTTCCCCATCAGCCAAATTGCCGTTCTCTCTCGAAATCGACCAATCTCCTCCCTTTCATCCTGTTCTCTCTCTATTCTGTCAAACACTGCCCGCTTTTACATCGGTGACTTACGATTCGCGAAAAAGTATCAACCTGAAATCCCATCCAGTTTTGTGATTTACTGAAAAAGACAAATTTTCACCTAGATGTATGGTACAAAAATTCGAAAGTTGTTGCGGAAATCAAACCTATTCGGAGAAAAGTCTATCGTTATTTTTGACTGGCGATCAATGTAGTTTCAGTCTGAATAATTCTATGATCGTTAGATTTCGGATATTTATGTGGAATCATATTGTTTATCTATTACATATTGTAACTAACATCATACTTTACTTTGGATATTTTATAGATCTGTTTTTAAATTTCCTATAAATGCCTAAGAATGCACAGTGCAATTATCATCCCTCAATTTTGTCAGGCTTCTAGCGTCTGCCCTAGGTATCTGGGACAGCGATTTAACGATATCGCGTTATTTCACGTTACTACTTGACTTTCTTCCATTGGGGCATCGAATTTCAGGGTTCTGGGGGTTCTAGAAGCCAGGACATCCCGCGGACGAGACCTAGCTATCCACGGGGGTCAGAAACGTAGAAAGATAGATAGATAGAGAGAGAAAGAGAGAGAGAGAGAGAGAGAGAGAGAGATCGTGCTCGATCCGTTCTCGGCGGGGATGCTCCGAATTCCGAAAACGAGACCGTGCTCCTCTCGTGGGCGGATCGTGGCCCATAAATACTTGCGGTGTAAACACGAGTCGCCGAATGTTTGGCCAGCCCGAGCTCGGCCAACCGTGCCACGGATTCGATCGTCTGATGTAAACCCTTTGGTTAAATAAACCGGCCGGCAGCGTACGAGCCACGTTTCGTACGCACACATCCAACGATCGTTGTCTGACGGTGTTAGTGAGCAATAACGCGAGTGAATTAATTATTAATTCCACCCCTGGCCTGGCTATCCTTGCCTGGACCGAATGGCCTGGTACTGCGTTGAAACCAGACGAGATTTGCGACGATCTTCGGTTAGAAGAAACGTGTTTACGATACATAGAAAATATCGGTTTTATGGAGTATCGAAATTCGTAACATAAGGGAAGGAAATTTAACCGGTCGAAGTAAGATCCGCGTCTCGAGGAGCGAGGATTTTATCTTCACAATCGCGAGCTCTTATCTGATTCGGCAAAATACCGTCGGAGGAAGCAATAAATCATTTTGCCCCGGGAACAATCGAAATTCAGGTATTGTCACGTGACGGTCATGAGATCCGTCGTTGCGACATAGAGCTCGAACGTTCGATCTACGTTTCATGCACCGATTTCTCGGAAACTTGAAACACTCGTATCGTAATATGATCGTAACTGAGATATTTTTATACTTCTGAATAATTTTGTAACATCATGGCATGCAGCTACGTGATATAAGGCACTATTTACAGAAGTAGCAAATATTGTAGATAACGTATGGTTAATTAATTAAAATATTTAACAAATTGTACATACATATATTTGAGAGTTTATAAGTATTTGGTCATGCACGAAAAAATATACCTGCCATTGCATTGTATCGATATAAAACGAGGATTTTATTAAGAAATACTATATCCTTGTCATCTTATCTATGCAATTATTTAACACAAAGTACGGTTTGCTTCTCTTTTTTAACAAATTTATCGCGTCTTTAAATAAAATAAATGAGATTGATATATATTTCCAATATATCGACGCCGATCTCTATTAGCCACAAGCCTCAACGAAAACCGTGTATTTATAGTAGTAGCACCAAAATTAACCTCATTTGCGTCACCAAAAATTATCTCGCTCTTACTTTAAACACCCATATTTTTGCAAAATCGAAAACCTATAAACTCATCGATGAAAGTAATAAAAACTTCTACCAATACGTTAGCAATAAATATACCTAACCATTATAATGTGAAATAATGTGAAAAAGAAAAAATCTCGACTCGACCCATCAATTAAATCGTCCAACAAAATAAAAAACAGCAATTGATCCTCAACCCACCGGGAGAGCAGGCATTCCACCCGAATACCTCGTTCGTAAACGCGAATATTACAGAACTACCCTCAAACGGACGTGTTGTGTACGCGCCGATATACGAGCGAGTATTAAAACGCGTTATCGCGGCAAATAGCCGTCGTTTTTCGACGTGGGTAACAGGGAAAGAAGGGTCGCGAGTTTCGTCGTCAAGGCTTATTCATAACGCGCGCGAATGGACGCGCGAGTAGTGCACGTGTAGCCGCGAGGCGAGAGGCGCGTTTATCGCGCGATGCAACGTGCAATGTGCGTCGGGTGGGCTGCGCCACGGGGGTCTCTCGTCCTGGACGTGTATTTATGGCCGAAAAAATATTTTATCATAATAATACGGAGATACGTAGCCACGGTAGACTCTACCTTTCTCTCTTTCTCCTTCTGCTTCTCCTTTTCCTTCTCCTTATCCCTCGTTCGTGGGATCGTGGTGCAAATGAGCAGCTCGCGTATCCACCGTATAAAAGAGAACTCGAATCTCCACCGTGTTCTCTCAATGTTGCCTCGTTTCCTCGTAAGGACTCGAAGGTAGTAGATACGTGGTACGTAACCGACGCGATAGGTTCGCGCGATTACCAGAAAAGTTATTAGGATATCGATCGGGATCGAGGATTTTTCGTTGGTTTTTACGCCACTTTGTCCGTGCACGGGGCACGGGGGTGCCACCGTGTGCTGCTGGAACCGGTGTCGGCTTGCATGGCGAAACCGAGCCGCGCTATAATGCACGCTAACGAAGCATAAAATGTGAGAACGAGCGGAACGTATTACACTCCCTAGTACACTGTTCGTTTTGCTTGCTTCGTACGCGCGAGTGCACTCAAGAGTGGTCGAGAGGCTCGTCGTTATTACGCTCGATGGGGGTGGCGGGTGGAAAAAGAGGAGAAAAACGAGCCAGCGCGAACTCCGCGATACGTTACATGCATCGCGACGATCTCGCCGCCGGTGGATCGTCACTGGGGTTCAAAGGGTCGAAGTTTCGCGGGCTCCGACGTTCTCACGACCCTCGATTCACGTCGGGTGCTTCTTAATCGTCTCTAAATCTCGGAGGTGTTTCTCGATGTCCGAGCAAGCTTCATCAGAGTCAACTAAATCGATGATAAAAGCGCACGCTTCCTCTCCCGCTGGCTGGCCTGACTCGCGCGTACAACCACTTAACACATTAGCCGAGGCGTATACGCGGGGTGCAAAGTATCCTCGTTTAAAGAAAGTCCTGGAGAAATCGTGGTATCGTGTTCGGTTGGTTACTCGCTGCGACGTATGTTCAGACGAGTTACGAGGCGGCCGCGCGAGCAGTTGCAGCTGCGACTCTAATTGCACTACCGACTCGTATTTGCATACGCGAAAAATATCCTCTGCTTCGTAGCTATGATTATTATTAACTTCTCGACGGCGGGATACTGGTATTATTGAACCTTCGTTGCACAGCTGAATTTTGTGACGGCCATTTTACCGTCGTTGTTATTATTGTTTTGTGTTTATTGCGCGTCATAATCGACTCATTATGATCGACTCGACGAGGCAAGAGAAAATATGTAGGTAGTTGAATAACATATATTGGGTGCGGGAAAGAATTTTGTATACTTTATAATTTTAGTTTTACAGTCCATAACGTTACTTCAAATTGAGATATCTTGTTGCTTTTTGCCGTGTCTATGGAGGTGATATTGGAGTTTTTAGATAGCGTTTACCATTCTGTTTGGAATATAAATTGAAAAAATAGCCGTAAATGTATGAAAAGTATATTCAATAGATGTTATGTTTTCGTTATGCATTAAGTTAATAAAAATGTTGCTTAAGTTACGGAAATGATTTATTCTGCTTTTGATAAAAATCAACATCAAGATCGTGTAAAAGATTTTAATTTTAAAAGCTCGATGAGACGTACATCGAAATTATATCCATTGTTAAAAACAAAGATACATTTTATTCAGAAGAATACAGAACTCACTTTTAATCTTTGGATTTGTATAAGTCTTAAGATCGTATACGATGTTATTCAATGGTTTTTGTAACTTTTTATCATGATGTTTAAAATACTATGCAATATATTCACGAATCATCGATGTATATATCTCTTCTGTTATATATTTGTATATATATAGATGTAGTAACACTTATCTATATGGGTAAGTAATGCAGACAGTTGGGTAGGTTCGTAATAACAATATACAAGTGGTTAAAATAATGACTAAAAGCAATATTTATCATTTTATAAGATCAACAGATTATAAATTCGTGTAGTTTATTTAAAAACTTACCAACAGTATATTGGAATTAAATAGACAATTCATTGACGTGTTCACAGGCTTGAAACGTCACTGTTTATTAATCAAACATGATAGCATTTCTCTCTTCCTATAGTATACAACGATGTAGTACATCCGATCCGTAATGTAGAAACAAAACAATCCGAGGATAAAGAACTTTTGGAACAACATAATTGTTATATAACGTTTGGTACTTATAGATTTTATTATTGCATATTAGTTTTCGAGAATCAGGTTTATTACGTGGTATAATAGCTGTAATAGTAAAAAAGGATAAAATCGTCACTAGTATATTTACGCGTAGCTTCCTGTAATTACATCTCATCGTGTTAAAAATAAATAACATAATTGCAATGGCAATATAGTAAAAAATAATAGTAATAGTAAAAAAAGATAAAATCATCACTAGTATGTTTACTTGTAGCTTCCTGTAATTAAATCTCATCGTGTTAAAAATAAGTAACAAGTATAACATAACAAAATAAGTAACAGTAATTGCAATGGCAATATATGCTCATGTATGTATGAGGATAACATAATCATAACATAATAATAAGTAACATAATCGCAATGCCAATATATGCGCATGTATGTATGAGGATAATTTATGAACTTAATGCTAGTAGCTTCTGCAACAGTTAACATCAACAACTAAAATTAACGAAGGATATAATAGCCGACGAGTAGAACGCTAGATGCAGTTTTTCTAATCAGTCTTTCATCAAACGAATTATACATGTAACATTTTGTGTTGCGTTCATGTTACATAAATGCATAGAGTTTATCGTTAACGTAGACGCTAGACCTACTAAATTCGTTAAAATGATGTTCCAGGCCTTTGGTCTTTACGATTATTAAAAACATGTATTATACAGTAGTATTTCTAATTTTTAATGTAGAACCATGATTCTATCTATTCATTTTCATTCATAATTTTAGTTATAGTAATTTGTGTGTTACTTATTGTAGTACATTATAAGTCAGAAGTTTTGCGTTAAAGAATACAATTGCTTAATTATTAGTTCTCGCAGTCTATTTCACAAATGTTTCCCATTCATCTTAAGCTCATCACTGGACTCCAAATATTATCGATCGTAATAACACGACGATCGCAGTCGGCAATTTCTAACGACGACTTTTTGACAGGAGTCGCGGGTACATCGTAAGCAGCCCCGCTGGCGATCGTTAAACTTCCATTTATAACCCAGCAAGTAGTTTACAGTTTGGCGAAACGCGATGAATAGAGTTGTTTGGGCTGATCCTCGAGGATCCGATGACACGGCACTGCCCGCTGAATCGTGGGTGTATCATTAATCATCGTTCAGTGAAAAAAACAGATCGCGTCGCTTCGATGACGTCACAAGTTTCGCGGATTGCCAGGTCACGTATCATCATCGCTGAGTTTCTTATTGTTTTTTCTAGATTAAAATAGCTTGAAGAAAGTATTTTTATAGCTGTATTATGATCAGTAGAATGACTACGTTAAATATAATAAGTGGACTGTTAAGAAGAAACGCTCAATTGGTGTCTAGCACGTGGGACTTTAAAATAGGTATCGATGATCTTAAAAATCAATAAAATCTTTCGAATAAGTAATTCAATTATTCTAGTTATGAACTCTGACTATGAGATTAGATGGTAATTGAATTATCCATCCCAGTCAATCTTACTTGGAGAATTTACATTGATATAAATTGACACAACTACTTTATATACTTTTCCTGGTATATATTCTACAAAACAGATACAGTTAGATAATTATTTTTCCTACAACTAATGCCAACAACACCAGCGTGTCTTATACCACAATGATTCTCAGCGTACCAATTCTCTCAAAACCTTTAAATCCATATTACAGATCTAATAGAATCGTTAGCGAGAAAATTCAGTTCTATCCTTCGTGTCTCCACAATATTTTCTTTATCAACTTTACACATTATGCCAGGCTATTGCAAGTAAATACATACTCGTACTTATATTCATTGTCACGAGATCAGCTTAGTAGCTGAGGGAAAATACTACGAGTTTCGAGCTCTTAACCGGTACATCTGACGCAGGCAGCAAATGGAGAGTGAGAAAGAGAATTTCGAAAGAATCGGTGAAACCCAAGGGCTACAGGGGAAATTTCACCCTGACAGCAGGTGAAACGCCCGCCGCGTCCGCCCACATTTGACGGCTGCGGGTTACCTCTGGGCACTTAAACTGAAATCTTGACCGTTCCCCGCCCTTCGCTTCCCCTCTAAACTGGTGGAGATCGGTCGTCCGGGTCGGTCGATCTCGCGCGCTTTTAAAAAGCGTGGCAAGGGGTGGCCCACCGCATTTTGCCGGGCATTATTCGTCCCTGCGGGTGATCCCCACGGCGCGCTGCTTTCTCTTCTCCTGACCCTTCCATCTTTTCTTTCTGGCCCCGCGAAGCTTTTTGTTTCTTTTTCTTTCCCTTTTGTCTCCCCTCCATTCACCCAACTTTTTCCTTCTCGTAGGTCGCATTGTATCCTTTTATGAAGTCGTGCGCCCGTCTCGGATCGGCTGGACGCGATCTTTCGACGTATCGGTGTATCTCTGCCTCTCGTACCTTTCCCTCGTACCTTTCCCTCGTACCTTCTATTTGACGCGACTCTGCTCGAAAATAGTTTCTACTTTAGATGGATTTTTGTAGCTGGAGTAATTGAAACGGCTATTTGTAATCTCTCATAGGAATTTTATGGATTTGTAATGTTCTTTACATCTTTAGTTTCGTGATATGATATTGCACACTTTATATTTAGGTAATAATTTCACGTGTTGTTTAATTAAAAAATATAGTAACCAAACGTGTTATTTACGTTAGATGAAAGATTCTTTAGTACTATGAAATTGCAAATGTTTGTGATCCAAGGCTTAAAAATTTATCTATGGTCATTCTGAACTCTTCTTCGATATAAAACTGCAGAGTTGGAAGAGTTAAAATGGTAAATGATACAGGTGTCGAAAAAGTAAAAAGTTATTTTTTTAATGAAGGGGAATTTAGCGAAAGTAAAAGGTTATAAGTGCTAGAATAATCTGCTTTAACTTTTAAGTCTAAGTATTCCAAGATGGTACGTACTAGAATCGTGCCTGGATTTTGCGTAGATTGTCGTCGAAACAGACAAAAATACATATAATGTATAAATACATAAATTTAACCAAACCGATATTTTCTTTTTTTATCATTTACTCAGAAGAGTTTTAAAAGAATTAAATGGATAAACAAGTAGTAAAAATCCATATCGTTCATGAATGATAGCTATAAATACGATAATTAACAGAATTGCATTTTTCGTTTCCATCAGAAGCCTTAAGTTCGAACACAACCGTTTACCATTCCAATCTGCAATTCAATCCTCTCGATATCGATTCATCGTTTCGAGATACCTACACGAATGAAGCGAGCCGATTCTAAACTTCTGTATGTCGGCTCGGTCTGTGGAATCCGTGAAACGATTGAAAATCTAAAAACGAGTCGTATAATAAGATAAGTCGGAACGATCGGACGACTCCGGGGATCCTCATTTCGAACAGAGTCCGAAGGAAACCTATAATTACCGATTACTTTAACCGAGACTTCATAATTCCACGGCCGACGAACCAGGCACACCTGTTGAAAACACATCGTCGCGGTGTCTAGGAATTCCTCGAGTTTCAACTGGCGGAAACGGGTACCTGGCCGAGAGAGAGAGAGAGAGAGAGAGAGACCAACAAATTATATTCGGCCAGTCACGGCGAAAAATTAATGCAGCAGTCCGATCACGACGCGTAAACAACCGTAGTTCCACGCCAGTTATCGAGGATATCAGCAATTTCCATAAGTAATTTCGAGAACTATTAATTACAATGGATAGAAAATAACGAGGCAGATCAATAATCGACAGAGAAATTTCGTTTGGAGAAACAAAAATCGATTAATCCGGAGGTAACTTCTGCGTTTAACGAAATCTGTGCAAAACTACGATTTATAAACCATATTTATTTCCATAATTCATTCAAAAGCCCGACGAGATCATTTGATAGTTGCTTTCAAATATATTGACGTATCTATTAATAAAAATTCGTTATAAGAAAATGTTTTAATGAATTATCGAATTTATTTTGTTCTGAAATGTTCGTGTCATTGCTGGTCAATATATTGGTGGAAAATATTGCTGGTCATTTTCCTGCTCCTGCATAGTTGAAAACTGTGATATGGTTGCAAAAGTCAAATCTGTACATGCCAGGATACATTAGTATGGGGTAGTAAAACTGGCATATGAAAGGTTATATCCTGGACACTACTGTCTATAAATTATTGTCTAATTTTTTAGCAAATAACAATTATAAAATAATGCATTTATGCAATAAGCATAAAACAAACGAACTGAGAAAAAGTAGATAACAATGAAAATGACGTTTGTTGTATATTTTCACGAACAATATGTTTTGAATTCATTGAATTCAATAAGTGCAAAGTGCAAAATGTGCTAGATAGATATACAAATTTAAATGACACTGTTTTCAGTTCAGATTAAGATCAATGCGGGAAAATTAGAAATACGAAAAATTTTATAATTCGAGTATTATATTTAATCTCTGGAATTTTATTTCCTTCATATCGATTATGAAATCACTTAATATGTAAATATAATCCTAAATGCACAATTTATTTTCTAAATAAAACAGTTATAAGATCCAGAAGCTTAAGTATTCGGTTACATTATAACATTCCATTCTCCCGAAGCGCATTCCTTGTTAGTATTTCTTACATTACGACAGTCCTCCTAGATTCATAGTCTGTCGTGTTCTGAGCGACGGCGCATGTTTCATCGATTGTTGAAATTCGTCAAAGATAGCCAGAGGCAAAGAGAACGATTTGAATTTCGGCATCCTGTGAATTTGAGAATGAAATAGCAGGAGGAGCAGAGGTTAGTATTTGTAAACGGTAGGTAAAACTACATTTTGTCCAAGGTAAATCCTTGTAAATCCTTGATTTTATGTCAGGGATGGTTAGCTTTTCCCTGGACCAGGTAAAAGTGTCGGAAGCGAAAGTTTGCAATAAGAGGAGAATTGCGCGTTTACAATAGCCAGTGATACTGTGAAGAAGGAGTTTAAAGCGATTAATAGTACCATGTAATCAAATTCATAATCCAAATTGCAAACCGCATAATCCTTTTATAAAGCCGCATTTTCGAGGGACCTGGATACGTTTTTTTTTATTTAGTTGTTTACATTCACAATTTGTCCGATTTAGACATTTGGTAGAATTTTGGATACGTGTCACCTGAACATTGAATCCGGGTTACGCTTCGGTATATCGCGGGAATATTGGAATTCCTTTCCATGTATTGTCCCTATGCTTCCCAAGCAATCGATCATTTTCAGCAATTATTACTGTCTTGAAGTGCTTTCCAACCATTTTGTTTCAGAATTTCATTTTTTAAGATTTATATAAATTAAATCATGTGAAATAGTAAGTAAATAATGAGTAATATTTTGTCGAAATTGAATCTTTTAAATTGATCACGATACTAATGCAAAGACAGGGGGACGTATTGAAGATTTTCTTACTATTATTACACTTCTACTTCTATTCATTTTCATTCAAGTTACATGTAGGTATTACTTGAAATATTTATATCTCGTGTTTACACATTGCAATATATATAATATATACTTATATTACAATATAATAATTATCTTATACAAGGTGGCAATTTTGGCGTGTCTTCGTTATTAAAATCTTCGTGAGTAATCAATTGTATACGAATTATTGCATGAAACTATTGAATATTTAATTCAATTCGTATTTCAAGTATTCAATTCAACTGCAGCGACTCATACCTCACTATTCACGAATCTGGTGATTCACTTCGTTGAAATAAAATATTTCGACGAGGGTTGTCGAATGACTTTTTCATTATTGAACGAGCCGATACACAGTGTGTTTAGTTGTGCTCACGTTGCTATATTCGGAGCCCTTGGGTTTCGGGGATCGGAAGAAAAAACGCTTTCGCCATTACTCATTCTTGCTCTTGTTTAAAAATACCATGCGCGTGAAACATGGACCGAATTGAAAGTCTTCCGTAGTGGAGGACAAGGAAAGCAGGCTAGGAGGGGTTCTCGTGTTTAAAAGAGAAAAGAAGGAGAGGGAAAGGAAAAAGGAGAAGAGTAAGCAACCCCTGGCGTACGAGTCATGCCTCGGCTAACAGGGAGAGCTCCTGTAGACGCATGACCCCCAGAATATTTGAAGACAATTAATCATAAGATAGCTGGGAGAAACGCGCGTGAGAAATACGAGACAGGGATATCGCTTCTTGTATCTAGTCTATCAGCTGCGTGCCACGCTTCTCCAAGAGCCGATACGTCGACTAAAAATAGTAATCAAGTTTTGCGACGATTTATAAAAGGATAATTAAAATGTTGCTGATCTAGTCGTCATTACATTATAATTTACCTATCGATTGATAATATCGGTAAATCGAGAAGTTACAATCTGTACGTTATAGAGACATGTTTTTTACAATTGTATAATTTTATATCAAATTTAAAGATTCTGCAATTTATAAAATTTATTTAGAAAGATTCGTTTATTTTTTATCGCGAAATTTGTTACTGTTACATAAGAGAATTTACTACTGGTAACTTGTAACTTGTGATTCGTAAGATTGAATCAATAATAATTCTATTTTTCTGATTCAATTGCGCAAGAGCTTTTTACGGTATTCTTTGGTTTGTTAGCTTTTGACTCGAGAAAAGTTCTATCCTTTTTCAGCTTCAAAGAAAACATACATTTCAACAACTGTACAAAATTCTAGTACGTAAATCTCACATTCGTACTAGTATATTTTCATTCTAAGCACCTGCCATTTAGTCCAAACTAACTATTCCGGGCGTGCTCGATTAAACGCGCGAAATCCACGCGGAGAATTCAGCGGCTGTCAAGAAAAGCGTGGAACGCCATGTATCTCGAGAGCAGGATTTCCTCTCAGAATTGATTAGTCGCACCGTAGTCTCCATCCCCTTTTTTTAACTTGGTAATCTGAGCACCGAGTACCGGAAACGAATCTTATCTGCGGAAGGCGAAAGAGCAAACAACAGAATCGGCGAACGCGTTTCCCTCTACCGTCCAAACAAACCAGGTTTCTCCGTGCTCTAGTGTCATGAATAATCGAGGATCCACAACGTGGTTCTCCTTTTCTCCTTTTCGTTAGCTCCTTCTACCAAGGACCAACTTTAATCCCGTATGAATATGTAGAAGACCCAGACCTCGACCTGGTCTGTCCCTTTTTCCCTCGAATACCTCCCTTGCCTTTTCGTCGTTGCAATGTCGGTGACTCTTTGGCGCCGATCACTAGCCGACACTCCTTTATCTATGATTTGTAATTAACATAACATTTGTAATAAACATTGATTTGTAATTAACCAGACATTCCAGGACAGAGTGCCGGTTATGCGAAAATAAGAAACTCGGTGAAACTTTGTTGAAATTTGGATTTATTGTATGGTTCTAAAAATGTCTTTATATTGTGTCTAGTGGGAATAATTTACAAGCATACGAATGCAAGTGAAAAGGTATTAAGAGCTACTTAGTTTCTTTCGTATTGTAAAAAAATTTGTGTACGAAGTTGAATCGTCCAGCTAAATATCCATTACGGATCATATTTTCTATGATACCTTCGTATAGCATATTTGACTTTCACTGTAAAATATAAGTGTTTCAGATTTGTTCTTCTGTTAATACATCAGTTGTATACTCATTTATTTCGTAACTGAATGTTACAATTGAATTACTTCGTAAAATAAAATATAAATCGATCTTAAAGTATAAGATACATAGTAGCAAATGTTTAACAGATCAATGTCATTATTACTTATTATCGTTAGACCAATGTTTATCCGTTTACGATAAATTAATAAATTATATATATATATATATATATACGAGAATATATATATATATATATATATATATCTATATATATCTCGTATCTATATATATCTCGTATTAATTTATATATATAACAAAATAATGTAATATACAAAAATATTCAAAATATTCAACCTAAAGTACACGTTACACCATCAGAGGGTTAGGCACAATATTCAGGTCCATGAAAAACATAAATCTGCATAAATATCCAGACTCCAAACATCGCTTCTATCATAAAAGTAACTGAATCAACCACAGCGTATAGCTCATTCGTCAAAGCATAGAAAGGCATTTATACTTTTGTTCCTCGAGCAAGTTTTCGAGCAAGCATCAGGTGATGCTCACAGTGTTCCCCGAATCGCAAATCAATTTACCGTTTCCTTGTGAGGAAGCGCGCGTACTCATACGTATCCCCTGTTCCTTCTTCGCGTTCTAATACGAAATGTGTTGCACGCGGCACAAAGAGAGCAAGAGTCGATCCTCGGCTCGGGGGCAAAATTTATGGACGCGTGGTCCCTTAATAGAGACTTTGAAAGTCAGGTCGGTGCTGTGCGGTGGAGCTTTCGTCGTAATGGGTGGTATAAGCAGGCATTATGCACTTAGCGGACCGCTATAGTCACGCGTAAATACACGAACGTGGCGATCTCTACGTGGCACGAACCGGCGTAACGAAAGAGAAGTGACGCGAAACGGTTTCGAACGGTGCGTCGGTTCCTGGCGTTGTGTCATAAAAGGGTTGACGGTTGTATATCACTTCCAGAAGACGGAGAGACAGTATAGACAGATAGAAAGAGAGAAAGAATACGAACCATACGAATACTCGTCGTGTTCGACGAGGATCAGTGGCGCGATTTCTCATGTCTCGAATGCTACAGGTGTACCTGCGGGGACAAGATAATAATTAGTCCCGATGTCGGGACACCGATACTCCTTTCTGCCCTTCTTCTTCCCTCTTTCTTCTTCCTTCTGCCAGTTTTTTCACTCCTACTCTCTGGTCTTTTCCTTCTCCAACCAACGAACGGGGATAATAAAGCGGAACAACTATGCGCAGTCCATAAATAATTCGGACCACGCATTTCAGTGGTTGCCGCGCGCGATAGCCCGCGCTCGATAATTGTTTTTATTCGTTGAACCGGCTAATTTCACGTGGCCCGTTATCGTTTCCATTAGCTGGCCATTTTTTACAGGCTGCGTTTATCCGCGACGAAAATCTGGGATAAATCGTTTAGGTATACTCGAATTGGAGGGGTTTGTTACGTTTTCTGGTTGCGGTTCGTGTGCAACATTCTGTCCTCGTAGAACATAGAGCAGAGGAGAGGGATCGACATCCACTGACCGATGTATCTACTTATTAATCGGACGGAATCGATTGAAAAAGCTCGCTGCATCTGGACAACTGATCTTTCAATTTCCGACTGGAAGCTTGGCTGCTTTATTAACTTTATTGATTCGCGTCTACGTTGCTTCCACTACTATGCTACTCGTCCCAGTGGCAGATTCAACTGTGGTACAAGATAGTTCTTGAATGTAAATAAGTTGGAAGTATACGTGTGCGAAGTTTGAAGTTGTCGGTAATTTCAGTGATTTTATGAACATCGTTTTACATATTATTCGAGAAATGCGTTTTTATGACCCTAAAGAATACAGGATGTAAAATAATTTTTGTCACTTGGTTACAGATGGTTCTACGCCTTGAACTTGTTATAGCGTACTTTTGTAAAAGTTATTATTGTGTATAATAAAACACAGAAACTTACGAATCGAATTTTTCAATTCCACTAGATGCCCTCTTGCAGAAACTTGAAAGCTTTCGAGCATTAAAATATCTCCATAACAGTTGAGTTGCTCAGAAGCCATATATTGATTAACACTGTAAATTGAAAAATAAAAAGAAGTATGCTAACGTTACAGTTTTTTGATATTTAGCTTTACTTGCAGTTTTTCTTGCAGCAAAAAAAAAACATATACAAGGAAATAGTTTATTTCTTCGAGAACATGTCCAGATAATGAAATTAGAAAACTTACAAGAAGTGGAGTTGATCAGTTCGCATTTTTAGAGGCTCGTTCACAAAATTTCGTATTTCCAATATACTTTCACCAAGAAGTACTTTTTTGACGAATGACTCGAACCAAAGGCGAACACCAATTACCTCCAGCTGTATCCAATATTGTCACCAGGTGAAGAAATGCCGCCGTTTACGATCACGGTGACAAAAGTCCAGAATTGCAGACACTTAGAGTTGCATCTTGTCGGCTTTATGTCTGGTCGAAGGCATTCGGCCGGTCGTGTCTTCGCCTGTGTCCGTGACGAGATATTGCACTACCTGAAAGAGTGACAAAAGTGTGTAGTTCGGTTTTATTGCACTAACGACGGACGAAGGTTAAGGAGGAGGTGCCGTTTTTATAGAGGTCTACCTTTTTACAATGTTTGCATACAAGATTTGTCACGGCTATTGCAACATCGTAAATTATCACAGCCAACAATCCGCTGCCAGAATACAGTGGAAAAGCAGCGCAGAAAAGGGGTAATTTTTCTCTTTTGTGACGTACCATTGCATCCTTGTCCCTTCGCAATTCGATTTCTGACCTTTCCGTTCCGTTTCGTTCAACATATCAACGTATTCTGATCTTTTTCACTTTCGAATTTTGTGGTATCTATTATGTATATGCAGATCGAGGCATGGAAAAATCGTTCGAACAAATTAGATTAAAGAGTTGTCTTTCTCTCTTATACAATAATTTATTAATTAATAATGTTAGTAATTAATAAGCGACGGTAGTATAATATGATTGATAATAAATATTCTTTAGATTTCTATTTATTTTAAATAGACTATCCAGTCGATTTAAAAAGTACTCGTAAAATTCTATTAATAAAACTATTAATAAAATTTACATGTAAAACCAGTTTTATTATCAAACTTGTTACTACATGTGATGTAAGCAAAGACTTTAGTAATATGCAACTTGGTAGCATGCAAGTTATAACTCACAGGTTTGGGTAAATTGTAGACTGTGTAACTTGCAAAATTCTATCAATAACATTAGTTCAATGTTGCATGAAGGAACAGTAACTTGATTTTATCTGGTTAATATATCTTGATCAATTTAAATTATCTCGTAACTATCGTTTTAGAAACTAATACTTTGCATACTTGAAAATTATTTGAAGTAACACTATACAGGTAGAATCGCAAACATTTGCAACGTAGTAATACTCCAAAAATCCCATTTTTCCTCTTTCCCTACGTAATGGCCTAAATCACGTGTCTTGTACTCAAACTCTCCGTTGTTTAATCGTTCATCGATATTGCTACGGTTGTCAAGGCAATTAAAATAAAGACATATTTCCTTGAAAATATATATCTATGTAAATCCGTGCAAAATTGTAGTCCGCGGTTGAATTCATTAGAATAAACTCCGCCGTCGCGTTCAGTCCTGCGCAGAGCCTGGTAAAATAGTGTTTCAGATAGGAAAGACCAGAAAGTTTATCTCGACCGTACTCCAGCCTCTATAAATAATATTCTGTTGCAACGAATACGTGCCGGCGAAATAAATCCCTGGAAATATTTGCTACTTACTATTTAAAACTATATTCATGATTCTACTTCACTGCTCGCGAAACCTTGAATCGACGGTTCTCACGTAATCCCGTGAAAAAATTTATTTCATTTGCAACTTTTTTCAGTCAATTTACATTATCGAATTTTGCTTTTTAACATTGCCATTTTTAAAGGAAACTCTCATATTTTGCTGAATATTTCCTCTTTAATCTTCTTACATTCTACATTTTTATGAAATTTGAAGAAACATAGTATCTAATAACGTTATGTTTCGTACCATTTCACTATTCGACTTCTAATGACTCAACTTAACATTCATCACGACGTAATCATCCGAGATCCGTCAGAAAAGAATCGAGAGAGAGAATACGGCGATCGTAACGTTTAACGATTAATAAAGATTGTTTCTGGCTACAAATAAAAAGGATGGAAGAGATCCAAGGGAAAAGGTTCCCCCTTTTAATTCTTCGATCGAAAAGAAAAGGAAAAAAGGTACAGAAAAAGAAGACATTGGCCCGTGTCCCTGCAACAATGGCGTGAAAGATTTGAATATCGAGAGACCGACCGGGTAGCATCAAGTTTCCAACGGCACAACTATTCGAAGAATATGTAAATGCCTTTTTTATCTAGACATCGTCCTTTCGCGATCCGTTCGACGGGTTAAGCCGTTCGTCGCGTCCTACGCATCGCGTCGTTTATCCTGTTCCTGATAAAAAAGAAGGAACAAACAGGAGATCCGTGAGGCGCGTGAAAAAACGATGTCGCGACAATACAGCGGAGTTACCAGAGTCCTCTACCCCCAAACTTTTTCCCCATCGTTTGGTATCCATAGACTCTCGTAACGAAACGAAATTTCAAAAGTAGACTTTCTCGAGAAAGAGAGAAAATTTAAGAGAACAGTGAGACGAATAAGAAGGCAACTCGAACGAACGGCAGAAAGAAAGCCGAAAAGCAAAGGAAATCTAAATGGAAAGGAAATCTAGGGGGAGAGGTACGAGAGGATAGCCTTATGGGCAACTATGGAACGCCATGGGTATGGGATCGCACGCATGCGTCTCGTCCAACCCAGCGGGTGGTGGTGCGTGCTCCTTTTTTTCTTTTCCCTCCTTTCTCTCCTTCTTTCCGCTCTTATCCCTCTTACGGACTAGAACCGATCTCTCCTCTCTTTGGCTTGCTGCTTCCCCTGGTACCTCGCTGCCAGTCAGAAAACTCCTCGTTTTGCCTCCACGAGGCCCTTCTTCCTCCAGTTGGTTCCCCGCTCGCGCACACACGGCTTCGTCCTTCGTTTCGTCTCGTTTCGCCTTTGGATTTCGGCCTCCCCTTTAAATAATTGTCCGCCACGGGGAAGACGAGACGCGCGGCTTCGAACCAGAGGCCATCCTCCACTCCGGGGGGATTCAGAGATGCATCGGGAGATGCATGCGATGTAGTCCTCTTCCACGAACATGTGGATCGCGTTTTGGCCCCCGTGGAACACGCCGATCGCGTAAGTTCCTTGGAATTCCTTCACCGTTGCGATGCATTTCACTAGAAGTCGCCTAACATTTTTACTGTTATCGGAATCTCAGTTTTCTTCCCTAGCAAGGGATGATTTTTCAATCTGAAATTAGTTGTACGAAATATGTCATATACCTGTCCTTGTCAATATAATAATCTTCTATTAAGTAAAAACACGAAAGAAATAAAGTAGCTTGATCGAAGCTTAAAATTAATGATTGCAATGTTTCCATGTTCCAATAATTTCTAAATTCTGTTTCTATCAAACATTCTCTACTGAAGAAAACAAACTTGAAAGTCAATGCTTATACCGAAACAAGGATTATTACCAAAACATCGAAGATGATGGGAAGCGTCGCGCCATCAAGTCGCGGTCGATATTTATCGTTTGAAATACCACGATCATCGCCGTTGCTCCTTCACTGATTTCCAAAAATATTCGACCGTTAACTCGAACGATACCGAAGAAGGAGCATCGAAGATCGACGAGGCGCATTCTTCGGAAACGAATCGAGAACGGACGGATCGAAACATGGAAGACGTAGGAAGAATGGTGACCCGAATGGTCCCGGGTGCGAGGGCTGACAAAGGCGAAAGAGGCTAGCAGCTCGCGCGATTCACTGGAAGCGGCGGAATAGACGAGGACAAACATAATTCAGAATTATCCCGCGAGGCGGTCCCGTCTCACATATTTCATTTCTGGAAAGGGGTTTTGTCGGGGCCAAGGGGTGGAGACGCAGAGATCCCCGAGATCCCGCGGGCCGGCCGCTCTCCCGCGTGTATACTGCTGTACACACACGGCCGTGCGTAATCTCGTGATTGTCGAGCATGCAACGAGCGCGTTACGCGCGTGTACGCGATCAGTTCGAGCCAGAGTAAACTTTCGTTGGAGCAGAAAAGCGCTGGCCAGTGTAAATACGCTGGCGATTCGCTTGCGCGTTCGACCTGTCCGGATCTGGATTTCTCGCCATGAGGCACCGGACCCGCGTAATTTATCGAGCAAACTCGCGGCACGTTGGTAACGCGAGCTGCGGCGTCGTAAAAAGCCTATAAATTTGTGCCACCATCTATGGAAAATATTCGCTTTCGTTCTTTGGTCGTGTTGACCAAGTTCATCGAGGTGTTCACCGTGAAACATGATCAGTTGGAATCATCGTTCGATTCGATCAATCTTACCGAGCAAAATTAATTAAAGGAAACACTTTCGGTAGTAAGGAATGTGTCGCCCCCAGCTAGATTATGATACAGATAGCACACACATAGAATGCAAACACGACTTATCATTGCATGCGACTTCTTTAGGTAGGTCGACGTCGATCGATGGGTGGCGCGTCTTAAATCCTGGCAGGTGTCGCTCGCACCTGTCACCCGGCTACGTTGTCTCTGATGTCCCCTCGCGACAACATCCACTTTGACCTTTTCGCCCATTTTTTTCGCCTCGACGCGCAGCTGACCTTCGTTGACTGACGATCAGATACACGCTCGGTGCAGTAACATTGTGCCGGACGTACGGCCGAGATAAAAGATCCGCTGTATGTCCGACTCCAAAAGGGCATAGGGTTTATACGTTTCCCCTTGCACGAATTCGACTTCGTTCCCAAGGAGTTAACGACGACGATAACGCGATGCATTCGTTTCGCTAGAACGTATTAACCTCGTCTGTGCTCCGATCACGATCATGGAGTTTCACCTGTGAGGATACCGATGTTAAAGAGGCGTGTTGGTTTCGAGTTGAAACAGCTCGTTTTTACAAATGACACATACTCGTCGTGGCCGCGCACCATCTGCATTCGAGGCGTAGGCGGCCACGCCAATGTTTGCCTTCGACAGACGTGTCGACGTGGCTCAACCCTTGCGCCACACGTCTATTTTCTTTGCTTCTTAATTGTGTTTTCTCAGTTGTGGAATAACCTTCTAGCTCTCGTCCACTGATATACTTTTATGCCATGGCTTTAGCGTCGAACCTGCTCGCGAGCTCTGATCGCGAAAAATGAAACCGCTAGTGCGAGGTACGCGACGTTGATATTATCTATTGAGTTTAACATGTTTCATGACCTGTGGAGTTTTGGTACAAAGAGATAAAACGATAGATAGAGACGAAACTCTCGTCGAGGAAATGAAGATACAGAGTTCTTGCCATACTGTTTTGAAGATTGATGTTATTATATCTTAAAATATACACTTCCCTTCGTGAATTTAGATTTGCCCTAAAGTGTTTATACGTTAGGTTGTCTCATGTAAAACAACCGATTTTAGAACCACTTAAAATATTTCCGAATTTATAGTAATTAAACATGCAAACTAACTTAATACAATACGATTTGTATTTCGTGAATTGTTTTATTATAAAATTGCGAGACTGTGTATACATTACTCAAACCGAACCATGCATCAACGTCTAATTTGATTACTTTTCTTATATGAATTTCAACACGAGCATAATGCGAGGAAATCTGTTCGCAATGTTAATACAGCTTTGGAGAATAAATAACCTGTCGTTTGTGTGAAAAATTTCGATCGAAAATTATGAAGATAAAATAATAAACCATGTAGTTAAATAGTACCAATAACGATCAACTAAAAATACTAATCTGAACGACGACTTTGTTTTACAATAGCTAGGGTCTATTGCACCTGACCATGCTTTGATTAATATTATTTCATTGATTGTAATCAGGAACTCGATTATTTCGCCCGTAACAATCTGATATTCTCCTCGATCAATGGACTCGTTAACCGAAGCTTCACACAGTACATTGAAAACAATACTCTAAACTGCATCAGAGAACAGTCGATTAATCTAGGTTGTAGATTCTAGAACGTCGCTGGTTAATTAGATAAAACAGAATTATTGAGCACAGTCGTCCGCGTTAACGACAAACGTTTATACGAATAAAACCGGAGAGCAGCGCGTATAGGTGTCGAGGTTCGTAACTGCTCTCCGTATAAAATCTAGAATCTTAACGGCAGATAAAGGTGCAGTAAAATTTACAGATGGAACAAACAAGGTTTCAAAGGCCGGGCTATCTGTAGGGCAGCTGAGACGGTGTACCTGAAAAGATACTATCCAGGATGTAAACGTTGATTCAGAGCTCGAACGAGCTCGTTCAACGATGTGGCTTAAGCAGGGCGCGAGTTTAAATACGGCAGCGGAGTTCGCGACAGCTTTACCGCTCGCTGTAAAACAAATCCTAATCTCTTGACGTTGCTACCGTGCCACTATCTGCTCCACTTGTTTGCGCTGTGCCGAGGCAGACGATGGCGCGTATAGGCACACGCGTGAACTCACGAGGTTTTCGAGCGACTTTGATAAAAACGATCCGCGCGCTTCGTACCCGTTACAACGGGACGATGTTTAATCTTCGCGGTGGAAGCGAGGTGGGCGGGCGAAACGATGAAAGGAATCGAAAGAAGGCTGGCAAACAGTCTCGAAACAGGTATCAAGTGGGCGAACTCTTTGGAAAAGCTATCTTGAATATATGGAATTCGTCATTCTCTCTTCGTTTACAAGTGGAGTGACTCGGCCTCGATTCTCTCGAACGAATTTGGATTGAAGTTTGAAACTGAAAATAGAATATCGAATTAAGGTTTAATTGGCCAAAACTTTGGTTTTTGATTGATTTGTCCCTTGTTTTGTTGGAATGGAGTTCAATCGCGTTAGACAAGCTATCTCGAATATCTATGATATTCATCACGAGGTATTCAAATATTTGCAAAAATCTTTTATAAATATATAGTGTGTGTTATACGGGACATTTTCAAATTTCATTAACACTATAATGAGATTGATTTATGATTTATGATTCTCGGCTTATCGTATAAATATATATAAGAATCTATTAAACCTATATAGAACTTCCTTATGTTTGCTGAACTGAAGCAATAAAATCGGTCATGGTCCTTTCCTTATGGTATCGAGTCACATTTGTGGTAAATACCGTTGCTCAACAAAGACTCCTAACAAAACTTAATTTCGATTCTAATTTAAATTTCAGTCCTTCGATAGAGATCACCAACTTCAAGTTACATACAATATTTCAATACTGTGTGTCTGATATGACGTTACAGTAGCGAATACATAACGTTCGAGTAATTAGATATTTAAAAAATTATAGAATAAGAGATTGAAGCGTTAAAAATTGAATAAACGTAATAGGAAAATCAATTCGATCCAGCCATATTTCAAAGTCGCTTTCGCAAACTCCTCAGAAGAATCGATCGTTGTGTAGGAGAATATATCGAGGTTTAGACGAGTCGAACCGACAAAGAGCCGGCGTCCGCGCGCAGAAAGCGTCCTCCAGGCTAGTTGCATCGGATGGACTCATGCAGATGAGCATAAGCGATGCCTGAAACAGCGTGCACGAGCTCGAACAGGAGAATGGGAGGGGCCATTCTCTTGTTCCAAGTTCCCTTCCACGTTGCATCGGCTACCAAGATGTTTATGTAGATGAGCGAACCTGGTTGCCGAGCCGTCCTCGTCGTCGACGACGAGACGTGGATTCTGGGCGCGAATCGGCGAACCGATGGAAGAAAAAGAAAAAAAGAAAAAGGAACACACGGTGCCCGTTTCGCATAAATATCGAAAGGGCCGAGAAACGAAACGTTCGCGAACGAGGAAAGAAGATTAAACCCAGGCGGAAATTAACGTTCGATTCCAGCGGATGTCTTTAAACGCGAATAATTTCGTAAATCAACGAAATCGGCCAAGAAATCGAGGTATCGTGGGTTTACAATCGTCCGTGAAATTAGTAGAGCAACGTTATCGTATTTTTTCATCGCGATAACGGCTGCGTTTTCAAGCACACACTTTAGGAATTATATTGTGTTTACGACTTCGGTTTCGTCGTGTTCTTTCGATCGTATAGCCTTTTCGTTTCGTTACGGTCGTTCATGGAAAAGGATGCGAGAACATGGTTGAGAACATTCGTTTTTCGAAAGTAGCCTCTCTATGGCCGCGTTGAGCAGCTATAGTGCAATAATCGTCATGGTAGACATTGTAGAGTTTTTGAGTTATTCGACGAGACTTAATTACCCTTCAGAATCGAATCGTTTGTAAGAAATATAAAATCGAGATTTTTTTAGAAATCGAGTGGTTCGCGTTCCGATGATGCTTAATGTTAACGAGTTAACACTTATCCCATAATATTTATTGTACGCGCAAAATACAAAATCTATTATTTACTGGATTGTGAGTTGTAGTGTAAATTTCGATTTCTAGAGACTCTTCGTCTGTGACGTTCATTTTAAATGGGAACGGTGTATAGTTTAATGTCATCTATCTATTCACTAATTCGGAATATATTTATTCGGAATATTATTTATTAATAATTCATTGAAAGTTTCTATTCCTTTATAAATTGCGTAGTGTGTTTACCAACTGTAAACGACATATCTATTTATTGCAATTACATTCCTCGTTAAAGAGATAGCCCATGTGAGCTATCTTTCATTTCTCAATGACACGTGTAAAGTTTTTCGTCTGCAACGTATAATATCAAAACACTAGCTCAGGATATGCAGTTCGTTGAAAATAATTAAAAATATTATGAGGTTTAGTGTTTAACAAAAAAAATTATTTTATTTTAAGAACGAAATGATAGCACATGTACAATAAGAAAATAATAATCAACATAAATTGTAACTAACAATAATTACTTATCAAACGTATATACTTATTTAATAATGGGTACATCCCCCTTATTTTCTATTACTCCTATTGTACGATTTGGTATCGATTTATATAGTTTCTGGATGTAATTTTGACTTAACGTATCCCATTCGCGTACAATTGCATTTTTTAATTGTTGTACGTATTGATACTGCTTTCCACTCGCGTATACGCCGTGAACAAGTTCTACCCAGCCATTTTCAATAATATTAAGGTCCGGGAAGCGTGCAGGCCACGGCAAAATAGATATATTATTTTCATTAAAGTATGATTGGAGCAATCGTGATATATGTACAAATGCATTATCTTGTTGAAAGATGTAATCAGGTCCAGAAATGCGTTCTGCATGATTATTTATTTGTTCTCTGATTAAATTTATGTATCGGACACTATTCATTCTCCCAACGATGAAATTGATACTTGTGTTGTCGAAATAACCGATGCCGGCCCAAACCATCACGCTGCCTCCTCCCATTTGTCGTCGAGTTGCTGACATTGTCCGTTTTCTTGTGTTATGAAAATAATATTGGAACCCATCAGGACCATCCAAGTTGAATATTTTTCGTCTGAAAATAGTACCCTTCTCCATTTCTTTTCCCAATGCACTCTTTCTTTTGCAAAGCGTTCTTTTGCAAACGTTCCAGTTTGTGCTTCGTTGAATGAAGGTTTCTTTTTCAATTTTAGCCTCTTGATATTTTTGCAAGATAGTAGAACTCGACGAACACTTGAAACACTGACACTAACACTAGATTTTTCCGTTATTTGCTTCGTTAATTGTTTGCGTTAACTGCGAGTTGGATGCTACACGCAAAATCGCTCGCTTATCACGATCGAATAACGATGACAGCCGACCGGTACTTTTCTTTTTGCCATAATTTTCAACATTTTTTAAGAAATTGTGAATTACTTCTTACGACTTCTTATTATTACTTTCGATATTTTTGCTACTGATAACTGTTGCTGTTTTAGTTCTACAATTTGCTTTTTTTCAGACTCGTTTAATCCTTCTCCGCGTCCCATACTTACAAATTTATACAATATATATACTGTAACCTTTTCTCGTGGATAGATCATGAACTATTGAGCAATTTCTAAACATATTAATAGAGTGTGCTATCATTTCGACCTTAGATTGGAATAGTTTTTCTTGGTTGTATAAAAACATCTACG
This sequence comes from Bombus vosnesenskii, assembly GCF_011952255.1. Taxonomy (NCBI): domain Eukaryota; kingdom Metazoa; phylum Arthropoda; class Insecta; order Hymenoptera; family Apidae; genus Bombus; species Bombus vosnesenskii. The sequence goes on from NW_022882987.1 coordinate 1,792,485, forward strand.
ACATTGTGACTTATTTCCAGCAAGCCGCATGTCCTGAGCTCATAATGTTTTGATATTATACGTTACAGACGAAAAACTTTACACGCGTCATTGAGAAATTAAAGATAGTTCGCATGGGCTATCCCTTTGACGAGGAGTGTATATTTAATTATATTAATTTACGTTACAGATCAATAATTCTGATGCTCATTCATAAAGATAATAGCAATCTTTCAGAAATTTCTATTCCCTTATTAAATGCATACACATTCAACGTCACTAGGAGAAATCTTGTAAATTTCATATTTTTCCATCAAAGAAAATATTCTTGATCTTTCTTGATCAATTTACAATATGAAATTTACAAGATTTCTCCTAGTGACGTTGAATGTGTATGCATTTAATAAGGGAATAGAAATTTCTGAAAGATTGTTATTATCTTTATCTACCATCTTCTAAATGATATTTTCACCGGCTACCATTCAATAAAATCAGCAAGTAGATATAGATTCTTACACTTGTCAATGGAAGGGACCACCAGACGATCCGCATGCTCGGCATCGTGCCTTACACCCGTCGACCGACCCCGTTAAGTGATTCAGCTAATTGCGTCGTCCCAGTGACTCGATCCCTCGCCCTTAATCACCCTAATCGCCGTCCGCTAATTATTCGCGGCGCGATTGAAGAAGCCAACGTGGTCTACGGGCTGTGTGTAGGTCGGCCGTCGTGGTGTTTTGCTCGAATTTAAAACACAGGGACATAGGTTTCTTTGTTTTCATCCGATCGCACCTTTTTTCAAAATTTGACTGCTCGTTAAAACACAGTCGCTGTAAGATAGAATAAGATAGGATTATTTGAACCAGCTAAATTCAATCTTGAACTTTGCACAGGATAATAAATTTTATAATATACGTATTATAAAACGTTATTGGTCTAATAAGAGAGGAATGAGAAAATATCGTGTACTTTAGATTCGACGAGATAAAATATTGAAAATGAGAAAATGATTCTACGATAGGATTATTTCAGACCATGAGGAGTTTAGGCGAATGAAGTAAGAATTTCAGGCTTAAATGAAAGACGAATAAACGAAGATAAAAGTATTGACAAAACAATAAAAATAATATGATAATAATATTACGTTAACTCTGCACAACTCGATTCTTTCAAACTTTGTTTCTCCGAACTCTTCCTACAATCGATCTCTATCCCCTTTTTCAAAATAAATCGTTTAATCACGCGAAATAAACAAGCGTTGATGGTTCAAGTTGTTAAATTTAAATCGTGGACCGGGGAGATCTCTCGTAATTTCACCGTAAAGAGATGGATGAACTAATTGCAGGAATTTCGTTCCTACGTCGAGATACACGGGGAAGCAGGCAATTAGGAACAATAACGAGTGCCGTTGTTCCATGCATGAGCGGTACGTAGCCCTATAAATCGTGGTACGAGGCGTGTCTTATTTTTAATCGGCTTTTAATTTGTCCGTGGCGAACCTTTGTGTTCGCCGACACCAAGTGTTATCTTACTGCTAGTTCCTGGTGTCTGAAAATTTTCTATATTAATCGTATCACGTAATTATATTAATTTTAACGAATGCAAATCCGTCGCGCTTTCTAAAATATTTTCTATGGCCGCGATACTTTCAATTCTTTCATGCAACACGACAGCAGAAAGTCAAGAAGGAAGCGATGAACACGGATAAATAACTCCTACGGAGCAATGAAGAGATTGAATTGCAAAGGTTTAATTTATCTTCATGAATTATAGATAGTATAGAATTAAAATAGAATTTTCTTAATTCAATCGTGCGATCGAAAGTTATGAATTTACAATTGCTCCTCAACCGTATAGAATCTCCAATGCACTGACCCCACCGATAGTAAGTATGGTATCGAAGCAATACACGAAATACTATCACGCATTCCTTCGAAGTTTACTTACCTACTTACTTAAAAATCTACCTTAGAGATTTTGCTAATTCGTCTCTTATGCTCACGGGCAGGGGATTAACGCGTTTTTCGTTGCACGTCCAACGATCCAGCTACGATGCGAGGATCCTTGAACGACGAGACTGGATCCTTCGGTGATATCGCAAAATCGCGTGAGAGATCAGCCAAGGGGGATATTTGAAAAACAAAAATCTTGACGGGCGAGTGTCAACGGAACGATAGCCTTCATCGTAGGCGCGAACAGGATACGATTAGCATTTTCCATTTGCATATTGACGGGATTTCGAAAAGTTATGAATATTTTACGACCCTCGTTGCCGCAAAGCGGGCCACGACGTCGACGACAATGTCGACGACGTGTGTACGCTCGTTGGTCCATTGATAACGTTATCGTACGATCGCGTGATGAGTTTAACGAGATGTGGATACGTCAGGATGATCGTGTGATTCACGGAAGTCGAGGAACGTCTAGAGTGAATTATAATCGAGTACCTATCGTTGGATTCGCGTATCGTTGGTGGATGAAGGTTGTAACGAAGAGCAGTCGCCCCGTGATGGACGTACGATAAGGTTGAATTCTAAGCGAGGAACGATGACCTTAGAACAGTTTGAGCTGATAAGGGTACTGGAAGTATCGGCCGAGTGTGAATAGTTACGCTCTTGGTCGAGAGGTGGCAGCGCTTGGCCCTTTGCACTCTTCATCGAACAGAAATTATCTGATTCTTAATACAATATGATTTTGATTGTAGGAGTAAGATAATATTTTGAGGTGTAATCAATACTGAAATGGTTTAATGTCGGAATAGTATTCCTGAATATCCTAAATTATTGAACAAGCGGTAGTTAGAAATTATTTGTCTTCTAATTAAATATCAGTTCCATTATGAAAGTTACTAATAATATATTAATATAGTTAATGAGTTATATAATATAATAAACTTAATAAGTAATAAATAGTAAAGTGATAAGTTAAAGTTAATAAAATATCTCAATGTTAAAATTTTAATATCAATTCGTTAATACTATATGCTGTAGAGGAAGAGAAGGAACTTTTGCTTATGAATTAAATATTCCATTTATTGGAAAATAAATCGTTATATAATAATCGAAAGTATATAACGAATGTATAGAAAATTATTATATAAAAATATGATTTATATGTAAAAATAATAACCAGAGTATCGTACGAAACGATCGGCGATGGGGTATTTTCGATAAATATGACATTAATTCATACAATATTGACCATAATACCTATCGTAATGTAATCGTAATATTTTGCAACGTCGATCTTTCTAGGAAACAGAAGGGTTACAAATCATTTCGATGTCTACAGAACATCTGTTTCATTGCGGAAATTGTGTAATTTTTAAGATACTATCGACGATGCAATATTTTCTTGTCAAAATACTGTTATTTAAATACTATATTCTAGGAATTATTGGATTGGTAATTACGTAATTGTTGAACACTTAGTTTCCAACCCTATAAATTAGCTCAAATTTGTCTAGTTTGTAATTAATCATTGATATTGCTGAAAAAATTATATAATATTTTAGGGTGTAATCAAAGAAAAAGTTGTTTCGTGATTAAATATCGTGATATTATAACTTTTACGTCTAACTATTGCATCATAGAAAATAAAAATTCAAAATGTGAAACTTCAAAAAAAGAAAAAAAAAAAAGAAAGAAAATTTCCAAAAAGGAATCTCTCTGGGAAAACTATGTTTGAATTGAAATTGATAATTATAACGACTCCGAAAGAACATCTCGTCTCCTGTATCTACGGACGAAATAAAAATGTCACAGTAGCTAATTCAATTATTTGAGTAAGAAACACATTCGATACCTCTTTATTTATCCAGGAATGCTGTTTCAATAATCGGCTATCTAAAATATAGTACACATTGTACTATTTAATAGCGGAAATAAATCTTCGAATAAGTTTTATTACTTCAGTTATGTTCATAAATCTATGAATTTGTATAAACATGCGCAGTCTGTTAGAAGACTTTTTAGCTTCCATTTCTTCTAGAACCTCTTTGCTCACAAAAAGAACAGACATTTACAATATCTATTTCTCCAAATCGAACCAACAATATCATATTCGTCGTATCACGTATCTACCCCTAGAATTTGCCATACCATCCGCAATACCCTTGTGACACGGCCGCGCGTATCCGTGGAACCGAACTAGCTCGTTAGTCAGAGAGCAAGTTCAGTCGAACCGTATAAAATTCTGATTTCGTCGCGACGGAATTCGAGCTATTTGAAATTGACATTGAACCGCTTGCAGGTACGCGTTTCGCTTCCGGTACATAAGTTACGTGGCAGCAGTCGTGACTGCCACCAATCAATGTCCCGATTATCGATAGTTTCGGAATTTCATTATCACCGAGCATAAAACGGTCGTTATTTAGAAAACTTTCGAGCGATGTGACAAATAGTGACGCGAGAAGACGTAGAATATTTTTGCGAACCACTGCGCACGGTTGAATCACGAAGAACGATATAATAAGGTAGGATTATCTGAGACAGCTAGGCCTTAACATGTAAAAAGTCGATCTTGAATTTTATACGGAGTAATTAAACTTCCTGTACGCTATGAGCAGACCACTGACTTTTATGTAAATTTACATTTTTATGAATATGCATTAGTATAGTTATAGAGTTTAAAGAGAGAGACCTGTTTCAAATACTAAAAATTATAACAAGTGCTGTACATTGTACACTTGATATTTCACGTACTTTTGCAAATTATATATGTATATGCATTCTATGAGCATTCGCGTTTTTAAATTTTGTATAAATGTATAAAAATCCGCGGCTTAATTACGTGGCATCACTAGTCTTTAAAGTAATAACGGAGGAGTGAAGAAACTTTAGGCGTGCTTTAGGCCTAGCGAAAAGAAAAACTGCAAAACAAAACGAGAAAATGATTCGAAGAACTCTAAGGTAGAGTTATTTATGACAACGATAAGGTATTATGTATATAAGCTCTGATTAAATAAACAATAAAACAACTTGGTCACTAATAACCAGGAACCTACATAGTATATTTTCAAATCTATGCTGCTTAAAAATTATTCATAACCAAATTAGATAAATTACAAGAAAAATTACTTAACTTGGCTTACATATTCCAGTGACTCAACAACCCTATCTTATCTTAATAATTAATGGAAACTTGACCGGTGGTTGATACGTATCTGGCACGTGGTTCTGGCGATAACGATTCATCATTTCGGACACGTCGGGATGAATTTACTCGGTCGATGTATCGGTCCATTGGTTCGAATCCAAGAGGAGAGGAACAACGATTTAATAAGGCGTTATCAACGGAACTCGTTGAAAATAGGCTTTTCAATTGACAGCCGACGGAAATGACCGGGTGATCGATGGCGCTAGCAATGTTTTCGCGCACGGTGAAAAGAAGTCGCAAGACACATCAAAATAATCTCCTCTTCTCTCACTGGCTCTTTCTTGAATTAAAAGATAACCTGAACAAATCCGAATCGCCTAGCCACGACGTCGAAAAGGATGTCGCTCCAAAACAAGCGATTTATCTTTTCCACTGACTCATAGCGAGAAGATATCGCGTTGACTATCGTCGAGAGAAAGGTCCAGAACGTGTGGGAAAAAGTCGTGGAATAGTGGATCACTGACTCCAATCGAAGAAACCAAAGCAGCCACGAATGGACCGTGAGGTGCTGCCTTCTGGTAGGGAGACCCGACGTAGATCCAATCACGACGAGTCCTTGAACTTTGACTTTTTCCAACGAGAGCGAACCGGTACGTGTTATGCAACCCGTCTTGGAAGCTACTGTCCGATCGTTGATGCGACACGAATCGGCTTCAACGAAAAACAGCGCGTAATTGGTAGCTATAGCGCCAGCGATAAATTTTCGTTTCGTGTTACTCTTCCACGAGAGTTCACCATGGGTGCCTCGTCACTTCGTCGATTCCTCGCGTCTTCTGCCTTCGCACAAGGCATCGGCGATAAGATCGTGCCATCCAGATAGAGGGATTTTACTCATTGGAGCGGTGCCGAGCTCGTCATATTCTTCTCGATTAGCCGCGATAATGTCGCCTAACTAAGGAACGCGCGCGACAAATCAGCGCGTAACCAGAAACCCGATGTAAAAGTCAACGACGAGCGCGGTCGGACGAGAGCCTGCAAACCCGTTTCCCCGAAAATAATTCCCAAGACGCGGTGTGTCCCCATGGTGTTCGTAACCCGTCCCGGTCTCGGGACAGTCGGTTGATTCTCATCCAGGAATTCCTCAGGTAGAAGAGAGACAGGTCATGAGAGGAGCACGAGTTGCAGCCAGGCTGCATAGGGCTCCTTTTTTCTCTTCTGGGGCGGAGCACTGTCCATCTACCTGCCCGCGACCGGAGCACAAACGCGCATTCTAATAATAATCTATGGGAACCCTGCTCAAAGGCACGCTCTGAAGGGAGAGAGGCGAGGGCAAGCGCACGGGATGGAAGGAGCAAGAGGAACAGAGATCAGAGGTTAGAGGAGGACCGACGAGGACGATACAACGCGAGGATACGGTCAGGTGAAGGTACGCGGTGGGGCTGGGGGGGGAGGAGAAGCGAGGTATTAGAGGAGCTTAGCTTCGTAGAGCCTATTATGAACGCAGCGGGTGTGGGTGGACACGGATTGCGGTGGATGCGACTGAATCTCGGTCCATGGAGGGGAACCCAGAATGGATTCAGGCATTTTTCTCCTGATTTCGCTGCTCGTCTCTCTGCTGAAAGCCGGCTGTCGATATTTAATGCGATAATGTCCCGTCGCGTGTGACCAAACGTCCCCGTTGACTGACTGTTCGACCGACTGACTGACTGACTGACTGACTGATGTCCCGACTTTCGTGCTCACGGCCGTCGACATGGCCGACTTGTCTTCGAGAAACCCTCCCTTGGGCTTCCGGGACGAGCAGCTTCTCTTTCGCTGTTCAGCGCCCCGTTTTTCTGGACCAACCTCTCCGCTCTTCCGTTCACGGCCCACGTCTTCTCTCTTCCTTCTGCCGCGGTCTATTTCTTTCGTCGTACGTCCGACGGTTTAACGATTTTATTACCGTTGCGATTAGATTTCGTGCCGTTTTTGCGGGGCACGGGGCTCGACGAAAGAGTAACGGGGTCTTATTGTTGCTTTGTTTCGCCGGATTTATGAACCGACGGCTTTTTCGTTGATCCTTCGTTGGCTCGAATTGTTCAATGAACTAGCCACGATCTTTGATCGATGATCACATTATCTGCAATTAATTCTTCATTGGACTACTACATTTTCTATTACACAAGGAATCCAAATCGATCACCCTGCTTCCATTATTCACACTTTCGCTGTCAATGCGCTATTAAGACATAAGGAACCTGTCTAGATCTTTTGATTCACCGAAGTACGTCGTTTCGGTCGAGAGTAAACAAGAACGATACGACTTCGATGGGAGTAAAATAGTTTCGGCCGATATCTCTAACGGAGGGTGGCGTCAGTAGTTCATCTTCCAGGAGTTCGTGGAGGCGTTTTTACTGGCCGAGGTGGGCCGTGGTTGCAACGAAAGGGCTGCACGAGATGTGTGCGGGATTCTAAAGAATGGTTTCCCGCGGCGCATCACTCTTCCCCGCCGGTTAAGGCTCCGGATCTCTCTTCGTCGTTTTATCGGCTGTGTTTACACCGGGACTCGAATGGATCTTTTTCGGGAAGAGAACTTCCGCGACGTGTCCGTGTCCAAGAAGAACGATCGTCCTACAGCGGCAGATAACTCACTTGTCCGACCGCGTCAAAACAAAGGATCGTGTCACAGGATCCACCGAGGCCTGGCAAAAAATTCCGTTTTCAACAGCTCCCTCGGCCTCGTGCGTACGTCACAACGAAGCAGGATTTCGCGCAAATCACCGTGTCCCAAACTCGGTTACCTTCTATCCCCAAGGACGCTTGAAGACACTCCGATGGAGTGGTTCCCTGGCTGTGTCCTAAATTTCAATACGTGAAATTGCTTGCGACTTTTTCTCACACTCACTGATCGATTCAAAATTTATCGCGCGAATGTTCCATACGATTTCTTTTTATATCCATTCATTATACGTACGTGTAACAAAATTTCAGTAGGTACACTTTAAAGGTCACTAAAAGTCACGTCAAATCTATCTGGATGGTATGCATAGTAATTTAAAAAGATTGTCAAATGTCGTTTAAGGTAACTTAAAAAAAATCAAGGTTACACTAAGATCATTTAAAGGTCATTGAGACTATGTCAAGGTAGTTTGAAGATAGATCAAATTTGAGGAAATGCGGTTTATAGGTAATTCAGAAATAAATTGAAGCCTTGCAAGAACTTATCGAGTTATTGAAGAACATTCAAGGATCGATCAAGGACTGAATTATTGAAAGATTATCTGAAGTCGAATAAAGATTATTGAAGGTTTGAGATAAATCGTTTACAATTATCCATCGAAGATCGTGCAATATAAGACCATTTAAAAATCATTGGTTATGTCAAAGTCTTTCATCATCAGGGTTACATTTTGGTTTGTGCATTCTAGTTTTTGCAGAAGTATATTGAATTTTTCTAATAGCAGTGTCGAGAAGAATATCAAATTTTGGTGAACCTAATCTTTCTCGAAATTTAAAATACAGAGGCTTTAAATGCGTTCCAATGTTTATCCTTTCCCTGGTCGATGCGATGTTATCCTCCAGTGTCATCTACTGGAAAGGTATCCTCCGTTCCCCGGGTCGCGAAGTAACCACGGCAGTCTTACCGCCATAACTCACCCTCGCGTAATTACAGGGTGTCTATCGCACTCCTCCCCCTTTTCTCTTCATTCTTTCTCTCTCTCTCTCTCTCTCTCTCCCTCGCTCGTTTTCTTTCTATTTCGCTTCGTTTCACGTTCGGCAGTGGTCAGTGAAGCGTGGCTGCGAGGCCGTTTACCCGGTACAGGTATGGGACGCGTGTCACCTGTTCCGAGACATCTCGTAAATAACTGAAATAACATCTTAAGTCTGCTACGCGATGCCGATCCTTATTGCGAACATCGGTGTTTGTAAACACGCTCGATGTTACTCTGTCTCGATCGACTGTGCAACGGCTACGCCAGCGATCAAACGAGCAACGGCTACGCCAGCGATCAAACGAGCAACGTCGCCACCAGCGATTTACGACGTTAGTATGTATTTTACGTTACCAGAACAAGCACGATACCGCTTCTTAATTTTTGCCTTCGAGGGATACTACCTATCGAGCGAGAAATAAAAGAAAAGCGTTGCGTGAATGCGGCGCTCTATAATCTGATCTGATGATACGTTATCGGTTCGACCAAGTGTTAGGTATTCCGTAACTGATTATCATCTCGTGAAGTGGTAGGTAAGTATAACTTTGTGAAACGATAGCCAGTATACGATCTATGACACGCGTCGTGTATAAGATCATACACATACATACATGCTTTCCATCGTTCAACATCTCCGTTGAAATTACCTATCGCAGATAGTCCCCGATTTCCTTTGCTCGAAGAATTCGATGCAATGCTTCTCTCGTCAATGTCAACGCGAGTCACAAGCGACAGCAGCGCGTGTACTCTTTTCACAGTAATTTACGCGATTAATAACGAGACGTTGTCGTGCGTCGAATGCGTCGAATAAATTTTCGCGACGAGCGCAGTTCGAGCAGAAATGATAAATAGGTCCTGGCGAATACTGTGGCGCGAGTCGTTCGGTGAAACCACTCCTCGAGTACACACAGCGTTGACAAGTCGACTGGAACTGCAGTCGAGAAGGATAGAATTGGTGCGGGGCGACAATTGAGTCGTTATTATTATTGATTTCTCAATGGATAATTAATAACGTCCGTAGAGGCGGAGCGCACGGGTCGATTGAAACATTGTGAAGTCTCACCTACGCGGATCTCTGATCTCTCCGACGTCGAACGACAGTGTCAGATCGATGGATCTGTAAATGCCGCGTCGGATTGTCTAGGAGAGAATCGGACTGGTCTCAATAACCATGGCAGCATACTAGTCAGGATGAGTCCGCGCTTTCGAGACGCTCGAGCGGAGCGTTAAGTGGTTGTCGAATGGGGATCGAACATTTCCAAATAAAAGGGGTACCATGGATCATCCGGAGAGTTCGTTCTCGGTGGATCGTGATCTCGAATCGCAGCCACGCTCTGACATCGCAATTTTTTCGTTGGGGTGCACGCATCGTTCATCTTAATTATTCGTTCCTATATCTCTGTCCGTTCTTCGATCTTATTATTCGTATGGAACCGCTTCTTTTCTTCCTACATTATTCTTTATTCGTTATATTCTATAGAACGTGCAATATGAAATACGAATGTGATATTTATTTTGGATATATCTGTACGATTCGAGATTTTGGAATTGTTTTTTCTATTTAATTAATTAATATCTCGAACATGAGCGAAGACCAGTCGCCTCCTTTACTTTTTGCCCTGATACACGTTGGCTTTGGTTTTCCACGTCGTGGTTGTAGATTCGATGAAACTCCTTTCACGATTTCATTTCATCGGTATTAGGTTAGTCGACGCGAAATAGGAAAAATTGGATCGTGTTATAGAAATTAAAAAAAGAGATACTATTGGTGAAACGTCCTTCTGACCAGTGAAGCTTGAAATATTAAGCAAACTTTGGAAACTTGTTTCTCGGTAGATAGTCGCGTTAACCTGATTGGAGAAAACAGAGAATCATGGAGAAAAAAAAAAGCTTCCGGTCGTAGAAACCGGAGAAGAATCCGTTCATCTTGCGTTTAGTTATTTACGAGGAAAAGTGCACAATTGCGTTTATTATTCTCCGTCACCCCGTCGCACGTAGAATTTCTATGCATTTGCAAGTGACGACAGGGAGATGCAACGGGGGTTGGGATTTCTCGCATGTCATCGCCCGCCTGTGTTATGTATATGTATGGAGATGTGTACGGCGTTCTCCATTGTGAGGCAAACGCCATTCGATTTTCCACTCCGGAAAGAAGCCTGCACGGTTTCCCCGACGAATTCATTTCAAGTTTGTCCGCGCGTTGCCTCGCCAATACGCTTGCCTTTAATTTTCCATTACTTCGATATTTTACATTCACGTGGGATACTCCAGTTTCAAATTAACGCAACGCTTGCAGCCTCGCGTACAATCTTTGACGGCAACTTTGAAAATTCAACTAGGGATATGTCCATCCTCTAACTCAACAAAAAGAAAAAAGAAAGAAATAAAAGAAAGAATCGACATAGGAAAGATGTATGCTTGGATTTCTCCGATTTTTGATTGAATTTTAACAAATATCTGTTCAACAAGGTACAGCTTTATTCTTTCACAATATCTTTCGCAAAAATTAAGAAAACGGACACAGAGATGATTGATATGCGAATTTTTTCGACAAGTGGCACGAAGCTGGATATCGCGACACGGATTCGAAATTTGTTATCAAGTAGTCGGCGATGTGACGGCCGCGGTTAAGATAAACTATACAAATATGCCTATTTCACGGTGGGAAAGACGGTGGCCGGTGGGCGAACAGGCAAGGGGTCAGGTAATTCGGTCATTTTAGAAAATGTATGGGCCGACCTTACACGAAATGCATCTAACCAGTCCGTGCGCTCGACGGCCTCCAGTCGAGATAAGGTAGCCTACGAACGAGCATTACCGTCACCAGAAACGAACAGAATGACCGAAAGTGGCGTGGAAGGACCGACGGGGGATCCTTCTTTTCTCTTTCTGTCCTGCGGCCTCCTTTTCCTTCGACTCCGGGATAGAGAAAGAGCCCGGTACACCGTTGCCCGCTTTGACAGCGGCCCAACAGACGTAATGAGAGTGCCGGCTTGCATACTGAACGATCCTCGAGCGTGCATCGAGATTCTGATCTCGCGGTGTGTACAAACAATAACGTCGCCGCTGGATCGTTCGTCATTTTCTGTCGTAAATCAGGCTGCGCGTGTGCTCCCGTTGTAACGCTGACGAATGTCCCGCCGTCATAGTTGACTGACGTCATTTGCCGAGAGCAAAAGCCAAGGTCTGAAACGTGGAATATCGGAGAAGAGAGTCGACTTTCAAAATTCGAGAGGTATCCTCTAAGAAACCTCTATCCTAGGATGTTGCAATGAAGTGGACCCCAAGTACAACGGCAATACGCATGAGAAACCACGCTTTTGTATCTGTTCGGCTGGAAGAAACGAAGCTTTTTAAATTCTTCCAGACCTGTTAACTTTCTCGCGCATGCATAAACAAGAGATAAATGTTGTGTTTTACAAAAGGAAGATTGGAAATTATGCCAAATTCGTTTGATATGATATACACAATCGGTTGTTCGTTATATTAATAAACCACAATATTTAATGGTACTATCTTTCACATTTATTACATGTTTCGTATATTCTAAGCACTACTTTTATTACCGCATAAATGTCTTATAACTTTTATGTATATACGTTTGTAAATTATTTCAAATTTCACTGCTATAAGCATAACAGTCGTCTCTCGTTACAACGCTGATGAAATTTCAAAATGTTATATCCGCATAAAAGTTTTTTATGGTAAGCGTCTAACTATTTCCTAAGCTACTATGTATGATTCATAAAAATTGACTGTGGTAAACATCCAAGTACTTTCACGAGCCACCAAACTCGCCACTCGCGCGAAATTAATATCTCACGCCGATACTCTCATCCCACGATTCAATGATTCGACGTGGTCAATGGCTATCGTTCGGTAGACAGTTCCTCGAACGATCTTCGTTTCGATGCATCATCTCCCCGCCGCTCTTTTCCTGTTTTCCCCCTTACTCCTCCCTTTGGCTCGACCAAAATCTTTTTAAGTTAGCAGAGAGAGAGAGCGAGAGAGAGAGAGAGAGAGAGAGAGAGAAAGAGAGGCAAAAAGAGAAAGAAGAGATGTTCCGATGGCAATACCCGGGTCGACCCCAACCCCTCCGGCTGCATCCCGTATGCAGCCGGCCTGCCAGTCATCCACGGGGGTTTAGTCACACTGGAATTTCGTTGGAGGATTTCTGCTGGGCTGTCCTTTGCTCGATCGAGCCGCGTCTCCTGCTGCCGTGCGAGCAAGGCGCTTCGGAACGCAGCGAGCGACGAAATTCCTTGTCCATCCGGCGCTCCGTGGAATTCGCTGAGTTCCACACGACGGCCTCTTCCGAGTCGTCGATGCTGGTATTCGGGACTCGTTAGACCAAACTATTCCGTTTTGATGCGCATCGCGGCTGTTACTCGGTCTGGATCGGACCGAGGGAAAATGAAACGAGGGTTGTGCTACGTGTCGCCTCGATATTTGATTTACCTTTCGGTATTCCAAGTTCGGCTCGCAATTGTCTCTCTGTGGCATTCAACGCGTTACCTTCAGCTCGTCTTAGGATATTTCTCGGTTGGATGTGTTTGACTATTCTATTTTATTGTGTTTAGATAAATTATCGGTTTTCGAAAAGACTTTTCATATATCATGGTTACTATGATTAGATCGAGGAGGCGAAGATATCCAAGGATGAAATAAATTCTATTTATGTTCTATTACTTAATTGTGTTCGTAAGGTTATGACTTCAAACAACCATAGTATTATTCAATTGTCGTTATCAATATCATATTCTATATTTACTTGTCATCTTAAAGCGTTTGTGAGCAAGAGGATGGAATATAATTACAAGTTGGAAGAACTCACGGTTGTGTTTATGTGGTGTTCGATGTACAACGTTGGACTAATCCTTAGATATTTCGAAGATGGATCCATCGAATATTCAATTTCAACAAACTACCGGCCTCGGAAAATTTCTCCAGTATACCAAACTTATTGCCATTGCTAATATTACGATACATAATTGGAAATTATACAAAAAAAAAAAAAACAAAAATACGGGTACAAGTAGCAATAATCGACGCAACTTCAACGTCGATTCGCCTCGGCATTGCAACAAAATACCCTAAATTGAAGATCGCTTGACACTAACACGCCTGTCAATCGTGCTAGCAATGAGCAACTTCACCTTTGCTACAATTTTTATCCGAACGTGATCGACGTACCAATTATGTATGCACGATAGAATTTTCCATGGAATGTCATTTAAATCGATACTACCCACGAGTAGGATTTACAGTCTTTATCCCCCTTCGTACGTCATTGGCACAGAAAAAAAAGGAATATAGATATGAATCGTGCACATATGTAGCATCCTATTCGTTTCTTCGCGTTTCTATCATCGTTCCTCACTCATACCGTTCTTTTTTCCAAATATTCAAATTTATCGAATCTGCCTACGAACGTAACAAAAATCGTATGAAGACTACAGCAAAGAAATATGAAATATTATACATCATTGAACTTTCAAACTGCTTTTACAATAAAATATAAATGCATAAACATCGAACATCCACGAATCAGCCACACTCGGAACTAGCCGCGATTAGTTAAAAGGCCACAAGAATAACACGAAATGGAAATTGACGAAGCCGCGTTTTATCCGCGTGTGAGGTTTGGACAGCGTTGATTTAAATTTCAGCTGTCGGAATCGAAGTACATAGATCATGGTAGCCGGTAATCTATAAAAATCGCGAGTGCAACAAGGGAACAATTAGCTGTCCGTTGATAAGAAAACATCGTACACGCGATTATTGGCCGGAGCGCGATGCGGAACGAGAAACGAGACGGTCGCCGTTTTGTACGCTCGTTACCGACAGTCTCGGAGACCCTCCTCGACTGCTCGCGTTTTTACGGGCGGCGCGGTCTCGTTTTAACGCTCGCCGCAATTACGGCCTATCGAGGGAACTTCAGTATCGCGGAGGAGCGTTTAATGACGAGATCAGATTCCCTTTTGCTTCATTCACGATGGTAATTTATGCCTGGGCCCCGGTACTCTCGCGCGCCTTCTCGCTAAGACGCCCACGTTAACTTCGTTGCCTGTCTATCACTATTATCGCTAACGCAACGACCGTAAGAGGTACATTCGGCTAGATTCCGCGGATAGCGGGGAAAAAGACTTGTAATTATTTCACTGTTCAACGTCGAGCTCGTTTGTCCATATACAACGAGCAGATCCCTCGATTTCATGGAGATCATTGCCATTTAAAAACCGTGAAACACGCGATATAAAGCCACCCTCTTTGTAGCGATGCAGCGCGATGCTAAGCAGTTTAGCGGATCGCGATAATTGCTGCTCAAGAAGCGATTATTTTACGATCTTCGTTCTTTTATTGTCCGTTAATTTGCTTATCGATTTCTGGCTCTTTTAATACGATCAAGGTCGTATGTCTAGTGTCCAGAACAAGAATTTCCGTTCTTTCATGATCTTTACTTCAGATGTATCAACATATTTCTCGTCATTCTTCATTTAGGTAGTTGCAATATTTCATTTAACTATCCCTTATATATAAAAAAAAACACTCATGTAATTTAATGATAAACATGCACAAGCTTTAATAATCACACCTACATATCTGTCTCTTCATTCCCCATACTCACTAACACATCATCATCCCCAATAGATGTAATCAAAGACAAGCAATTTAGTGCTCAAATCAAGAACTATTCAGCACCTTTGATCAGCGACTCTCACGTACTTCCCACATGAGCTTCCAAAACATGTTTAAACATACCAGCCCCCTTCATCCCCCCATCACTTGTCACCTAGCCTCCGAACCTAAACCTAACCCATTACTTAATAACGTATCCGACAACAGCGGTCAAACATCAACTAGCATCATCGACTTCGATCGATCGCTGACGAATCGCAGGGGATCACCGGACTAAAATATCGAGCGTGGCCATTTCGTTCAATTATTTAGCTCTCGAGAGGCAAAAGACTGACGATTCCATCGCGCGAATAGAATGGTTTTAGGGCTGGAAGGTTTCGACTCGCGATAGAAGCGCGCGGTTCGCAAGGGCGGGCTTAATGGGGCGCGGATACGCGTTCCTAGGGGTGTCGCATTCACGTCGAGTGATCGATCACTGGGTTATCCGGCCTTAGTCCTGTTATAATACGGCACCCCGTATAACGTGTATACGCTTTCGGGGCTCCAGGACGAGATCACGCGTACGAGATGATAAATTCCTGAAAGGCGTCCGTCACGGTGCATCGGGTCACTGTGTTTACCATGAATAAAATTTGTATCGCGATGCGGAGGGTGGCCTCCGTCGTGACTTGGTTCGAAGCCGCGCATCTGCATAAGAAACGTGCGAAACAATGTAGCCGGAGTGTGTGGCGAATCGTGTGCGCACACCGAAGATTATCAGTTGGTCCTTTAATACGATTGAGAGCAATTGAACGCTTAACCTGCTTCAGAATCGTGTACGTAGGTGTGTCGTGATTGTGGGAAGGAGCTTTAATTGTTTGACGGGAATAATCGGTCATACGACATTAAAAACTACGTTCGACGACTTTAACACGTGAGCTGATGTACGATCGAATTTTCATTACCATACAAATAATCTTTGTAGCATTTTTTTATTGTAGAGGTCTAGCTACGGTATACGTAGAGTAGCTTACGGAAGTATTCAAACACATACGGAATTTCGTAAGCTCTATAATTAGACTGTTGTCGTAATTACGTCAGTAAGGTTTGAAACCAGTCGGAAAATTTATACAGAAGCAACAAGATATTTATTGCGAATATATCATTTTTTTGTAGAAAGTGTAAATACAAATACTTTCGCAAACTACTGCACATATCTGGTTTACGCGAATTATTGTAGGTATGCATATGGAGCAAAGTGTTTGAATATGGTAATTTATGAATATATTAAGCTTAGAGTTGTGAATATTAATGAAGAAACGGACGTGAAAGAATAAAAAAGAAGGAAGGCTGGGATTAGATATCCTCTCTTACATGTTAATTTAATTACTCCAAATAAATTTCTGCTATATATGTCTCAATTATAGATGCGAAAAGATTTTTAATCGATTAGTGAGAGTAATTAGCGATACAGTATTGAATTTGATTTATGACTGTAAAATAACGAAGTTTAAATTCGATGATACTTTTTCATCTTAATTCTCTTGCTTTGACCAAGTTTTGGACAAACGATTACGTGCAACGCAAAGTTATATATTCAGTTGTTGATAACCAAGTCACGTGACTCGATGAACACAGTTAAGTCACCTTGGTTAGCATACTTATCAGTCTGAATTATGCGCATGAATGCGCCACCGTATCGCGACTAAGTGGTACAGTGCGTTAGAAAAAAGCAACGCTTTGAAATATCCTTGCAAAGAACAAAATCACAAGCCCACGTAAGAACAATTCCACGATAACGATAAAAGGAAATCCTAGCGAAATGGAGCAAATATAAATAAGTATACTACACCATACCATACATAGTACAAACAGCAATTCATAAACTCGCAAGTCGTTACCAGCACACGTTGAGTCTCGTCACGTAAGTGGAAACCCGATCCACTATTACAACGACCATTTACGCGATCATTACCCCAACGAGAGGAAAAAAAGAATAACGTCGAACTTCTAGTCGAACAGCGTATCGACAAAAAACCAGTGGTTTCTTCGTGTCTCGCGAATACTTCCCAGAATGGTCTCGACCGAACGACTGGTAAAAAAGGGGCGAGGAAAAGAAGAAGAAAAAAAAATGGGACAAAACAGGGAATCTGCAAGATGTTCACGAGTCAGGAGGAAAAAGCTTGGTTGTTCGAAATATACGCACAAATGGTCAATGAATACAGGAAGATCGGCGGGAGGGAAAGAGAGGCAAAGCAAGCGACACGGTTTGCTCTGGTTCTTGTGCTCGAGGCTGGTTACGCCGAACCGTGTGGTCCGTGTTTACTAACAGACCTTTTTTCTCACGGACTTCAGCGTGTCTCCCGGATGGTGAGACGCTCGCAAACCCACAAATTCTCGCCGTGCGCACTCGTTGAAAAACCATAAACACGATTACAAGCGAGTCGAGTGTGCCTCGAGTGCGACTACTCTCACGAAAGAAAGAGAAGGGGTGGCTGTAGTGTCGCGTTTAGGAAACAGAGAAAGCCTCGGGAATTCGGTAATTTGAGAAACATAATCGGATCGGTGTCGCGTTTCGCGAGCCTGACGAACCACGCTGGTTCGAATCCTCCTGGCCTCGTTGCAATCGGGGATCAGCTGTTTTTATCCATCCTCCTCTCGCCCGTTTTTTCGATGGTCCCTAGAGGGGGTTGGAAAATTGGCGCGACGACGACTCGCGTCGTTACCGTTCCCATCGGACAGCTGCTAATTAGGCATCTATGTAATTGGCGAAACGAGACGGGAAATCGGTACGATCGTGGTTCGTTGATCGAGTTGAAAGATCATCACGATCATTAATCATATTAAACCGAATAATGGTTAGAGAAAATTTATTTAAATTTTGAAGAGAGGTACGTTTGATACTTTGGATAGATTACTTATTTTTAGTACTAGCTTGCGGATTTTTATACATTTATCGGAAATTTAAAGGCGCGAAAGTGTACACATCGCAAGCATATAAAAATATCCAATGTAATGTCGTAATAATATTTAATAAGTGAAATAAATTTCTATTTAGATTTAATTTATTTAATTGTCTTCATAAAAATATGAAATTGTATAAATATACAACTATCAAATGAATCATCATGAATATTGATAAAAAAATATTTTCAATTTTCGGAAACGAATATTTAATATTCCGAGAAGATTACTTATTGTACTCTTAGTTATCGATGATCAGATAAAATATCTTTAATTCTTACAGATAAAAAGGCATATATTATACTTCGAGTATAGAAATTATTTTATCTATTTATAGATATGCAGTGCCTACTTCTCATTGTAGTGTATTTCAATTTTAATTGCTTCAATGTTGTAACTTGTACTTGCTATTCAACGATTTAATGTATTCTATTATGTCTTCTTTTTTTATTCTTACAAGAGACACGCCTTACTTCAGGTAATTGTTGCTTGTTACTAGTGTACGTATGAATAATTTATTCTTATTGTGCAATTTATCAATGGCACTAATTGTTGTTACCGTACTAGTTTCCTCCGTATAATTATTCATGCGATTTAATTCAATACAATGCGATATTTATTACTAATTCAGTTCATAAAATTTATTCATAATTCAATAATTCGATTCGATGGAATATTTATAACATAGATCTGTGTATAAATGGTTCTTACAAGATAAATGAGTCTACACACGTCGAAATAAATAAATAAGATCTTTGACTTGTTTCCTCATCGGTTCGAAAGTAATCGAATCGTATTTTAATTTAATTTCTTCTTTGAGTGGAAAGTTTAAGCGCTGTAAATACGAAGCACGAGTTTATCCTTTCGTCAGTAAGATGAATTATAGGAAACGTTGGGATGATTCCAATTTTCTTGAATCAAATATTGGACGCTTGCATTGAGTGCCAACATCAGAAATCACTATCAGATGGTCGCGTAAATATATTAAGACTGTCAGAATGGAGAAGATAATTTTAGTTGCACGACTTGGTACATTAAATGGGTAGATATAAAAAAGAAAATTTCCAGAAAATTGTAGTGCCTTTCCGATAACGCTATTCGTCGATGTTGTAAAATTTTTCGTATCGTAAAAGGAAACACCTACACATACATTCGATATAACAACTGAATAATAGAATAGGAAGCCAAGATGCAAGATGAACTTAATTCAAAGGTCAGCTGTCTGGTGCTAAAAGTCATAATTCGTTTTCTTGCACAAAACTCGAAATATCAAGAGGCGAAGTTTCGATTCACAATGGTTTTCTTCCAGTCGTTCAAAGTTCGTCTTATTCTTGCTCAACCAATTTGGCTGCGTTCCTCGTCCGTCGCAAATACGTTGAAGAAACCAAAAGAAAGCCCTGGAAGAGGCTAGCTTTTCCCCGTGGAGTCGAGTTTTGGCTCGTTGCCGGCGGATCGGGCGAGAATCGCCTTGGATCCGCGGTTTAACACCGCCCGTACGTATCCTCGGGCACGTGAAAAACCGGCTGATAGTTTACAAGGGCTACCAGTCCCGATAATCCACGCTGGACGCGACGAACCCATTTATTTCGATCGAGCTGAAAAATCATTTCATACTTGACTATAAAGTTTCATATACTACCAAAATCTTTGACTTAATTTATGTAGTATATATGTTCGAACCTGCAAATTGTAAAATATAAAATTTCTATACATTCAGGTGACACATTGAATTTTCATTGGTCGTATCGTTGTAATTCTAGTTTTTCTGGCTTTTTTTACGTCTATTTCAAGTATAGCTTACGTTCCTCTAAATAACTGGTTTGCAGCAACAAGAAGGTAGCTCCGATATTTAAATTGTACTTATTGGGAGAGAAAGACAAGCATATGTTTCGTATTCAAAAGCGTAGAAGTTTATTATCACGAATATTAATTAACTGCAAATTCATATCACGTTCGAAAGAGTCGTTTGATTTTGATTGATCTTTTACGTTGGTCGTTATTGGTTTACTCAAATTACTGGAAAGCGTTCGAACTTAGATCTCTTTCTCTCGAGAGCCTACTCACGAGAAATTCAAAATCTTCCAGTCAGATTCCACCAATATTTGTAATATACTGTATCCCATCCGAAGAAAAAAATGCAGAAGCTGTATAATTGATGAGGTTGAGCGATACGATACATCGTTGTGGAACCCATTACGAATCCTTAATTTCAACAGACATAGTCTGGATTACTCGTTATTCGGTTACGAACTTTCTCGAGGAACGGCTCGTACCTGGATCGATCGATCGTTATGTAACCTCGAACGAAGCGAGCAACGCGCGCTTCATGGAAATAGAGTTATATTAAGATGGAAGGCATTTCCGAACGATACACCGGGTATAATACAGCAACGTAGCGTTCATACAATGGGTCTACGCGACCTAACTCGTCCACTGTCCCTGCGTAATTCTGCGAAACACCCCTACTGTCTCCTCTATTGTGCCTCCGGGCATAACAATGTCAATGTCTATACCGTTAAGCCGTCGACGAAACGTGTACTATGCGATGTACCCCAATTATTCCACTTCCGCAAAACATTTTCCTAACCCCGACTGTCGGCGATCCTCGCCTCCTTCTTCGCCTCCTGTAATTCCTTAATCCCTTAAACTGACCCTTTATCGACAAACTAAAATCCAACGTACCTCAAGGACAAGGTTTCGAAATGTGTATAGAAATGGCGAATCATATTTTCTTTCCGAATGAATTTTCTGTTCTGTGTATGTATGTATTTTTTACATTTATTTAAAGGTAATGAGGCGTATTGAATTATAAGCGACTATCGAAACTGTTATTTAATCGGTTCCAAGATTAAATTGCAGGTGTTTGATTGAACGTTGAAACTATATAAACAGTTATATAGGTGTGTAGTCAATTAGAGTTAAAGCGATATCACGAGAATAAATAAATATACCTACGTAATTATGTTTTCATTTTAATACAACATTAATATTGGCAATAGCGTACTAATTTCTAATAATCGCGCGAATAAAAAGCCTGATAACATCGACTTCGTGTTTCGTTTCAACGATTAAGGTTTGGTTTAAGTTTTATGAAAAATTATTTTACGTAACTTTCATCCGTTCCTCGTCTAAATTTCTTTGTGTATTTTATCCTAGCAACGTTATAACGTTATAACGTACAATAAAATTGCATATTTTATTATGGAAATTTTTATGAATAATTTGATGGACTAACGGACATGTCGAAGGTCGATTTTGGTAGTTTCCCAAAGAATATAAGCCTGGGCTTTCATGTTACGTAAGAATCGATCATCTTCGGGTATTACGCGCAGTTTAATGGCTCGTGGCTGTTTACTCCGCGAGGGGCCAAATCGCACGGGGGAGAATCCCTCGTTACTATCGACAAGCTCGGTTCCATCTCGCAGTGTGATTTATTGCGAAATAACAGGCTCGAAGTGTCCCGTGCCAGGTAAACCCCCGACAATGTCCGGAACACCTACGAATTAACCGGATAAATGGAGTTTCGACCGGCGAGAGATCCGCTCTCACAGTGATCGTGCGATTTTCATCGTCGCTGCGTGTGGCGTCGAAGGTCCGTGCTAGTTTCCTGCGCTTTCAGCTTTCATAACTGCTGAAAATATCGCGCGCCCCGAACATGCAGAATATTTTACAAATTCGATAGAACTCCAATTTCTAAAGCTCGACGCTTCAATTCAGAAAATAGAAAGATAACAAAAAAGACGATGAAATTTGCAAGCGCGTCACCGAATAACTTGGAGAAGCGTGTAACGATATCAATCGCAGAGTAGAATCAAAAGCAGATCCCCGTAGAATAATCGACTGCTGCGGGTAAACTTGCGATTTCGTTCAGATGCGATTTGAAATATGAAATGCCTGCGTCGCTTCGTGGCTCGTAAATATTTTTACTGCAACTGGAGGAAACCGGCGTTACACATGAAGTAACGCGATGTTGGCGAGCGAAATTTAATAGCTGAAAATTTACAATACAAATGTTTAGTCGTGGCAAATAGGTTTATTATACCGATGACTTTATAATAATTAGCGTTTGCGAGTGTTTTCATAAAAAGTATTACTTATTTATGCTCACGAAGGAATTAAGATTACTTAACGCTGTCTTTGAAGGCGGGCTTATAAATCGCGAGAACCGCTGCCCGCTCGTTGCCTCGCACCCTGGCTAAATGAATAGTCGTTCTCACTCCCGTGCATAAAACGTGTAATTATCCTATTTTCATCGAGACGCGTACTCGTTTAGATAATGAAGAATGCACGGTCTGATATTTCAGAATCAATTTAGTCATTTGATATTTATGGCACTTTCTTCTGGCCACTTCGTTTCGTTCGTTTTGCATAAATTCACGCCAGCTTAAAAGGCGTAACCACGCACAGTCGTTTAATTCATTGCGTTCGCTCGAGACGCAGAAACATATCGCGTATATATTACACGCGGTAATTAATCGATCGCGAAACGTTGAATAACGGATGGAGAAAAATAGTAGAGAGGAACCGAAAAGTGGTGAACAGCTTTCGGTTAAAACGATAGACCAGTTTTTGCTCGCGAGCGTTGGTTTATTAATGCAACGGATGATCGTTCTTCGCTTCGTTAAAACGTAATCACGTTCAATTATCCGAACAAAGTGTCCGCCATTTCGGTCGGATAATCGAGGTCGCGCTGTAATTTGAATAAACCACCGCGCGAAAAATCCGCAGATGCGTATCGCTAGTAAAAACGAAACGTTAAACGAGCGGGTGCATTCATCGACGACGAAAAATATTTCAATCTAACGAACGTTGCATATACGCTAGTATACGACTTTCTTTGTACGAGGAAGCTTCAAAGCGCGACGCTTTAAATTTTTAACGGGACGATTTAGTGTTCGTGCGATCGGGCATCGTCTTCTTAAAAAATCTCATGAATAATCACTTAAAAAAAGAAGGAAGAAGAAAAAAAAGGAAAAACGAAAGAAAGAATATAAGACGAAAGAAATCGAAGGAATAAGATAAAAAACAGAAATCCACGAGCATAGTCAAAGACGAAAAAAAGCCAACGGAAGAGGAGAAGCGCGCCCGATGTTCGGGGTCGAGGATTAAGCGCGAAAGCAACGACGTCTGGCCCATCCTTTAATCCGGCCGAATATTAACCAGATTCGCGGCTCTGGTCCTTTCATATTTCGCCGGTGACGGCATTCTTCGACCGACTGTTGAACGACTGTCTCCGATCGAACCAAGAAGAACGACTGACTGGACGAGGCAGACGAAGAGAAACCGAACGAACAGAAACGAAGAAAAAAGAAGCTACTTACTCGAAACGTAGAAAATAAATGGTGGAAAAAAAGTCTGACCAAAAACGAGAGACAGACCGAGAGGAGAGATACAAAGGAGAAGATGGAAGGAAACGGATACACGTCGATTCGCGATATTATGCAAACGCGAGGGGACACGCGTGTACGCGGCACTGTTGCGAACGCAACGGGGGCAGAACCGTAGGGGTCTGGGGGGTGGAAGTATACGCGCGGGATGAGAGAGAGTCATAAAATCGAGCGAAGTGAACGCCAGGAGGGAGACACTGAGTGATGTCGGTGACAGCCGCCTCTCTGCCCTCCGCCGCCTCCGCCGCCTCCTGTCGCTATTACTCACCCAACGCCGAATACCATTCAAAGTTCGAAACCGCACGTTCGCGACCCAATTCCTGCGTGGAGTCAGCTGTTCGTTCGGTTCATTCAAAGCTCGATCGACCGCCGCCGCCGGCTGGCCGTCCCGCGACCAGACGCGTTGAATTAATAACCAGGGAATAATAAAAAGGAAAAAAACAGAGAAGAAAAGAGAAAAAAAGTAGCGAGAGAGAAAAAAAAGGAAAAGAAAAGAGAAAAAAGAAGAACGATAAAACGAAACGATGTTTAACGCGCGAAAGTCGAGGGCTTTCCAACCTCTCGCCCTACTGCGGCTCTAACACCCCTTCTGCCCGAGCAATGAAATATGGCATCGAGCCGAGAATGACAGCGTCGATACGCGCTGGTCGATTCTGTAAATTCGTCGAGTCTTCGAACGCGTTCCAACGGGTCCGTCCGACGGCCGGCATTTAGCCGAGCCTCGTTATTTGTCAGGATCATCGGCTGCGTTATTTAAGACGTCGAGCTAGCGCGACGAATTCCTTGCCAAGAGACGCGCTCCTATCTCCGCGGCTATTCTACTATTTCTGGCGCGATATACGCGCACCGGCTTCCTCGCCTTGGCAGAGTCGAACGAGAAATGTCGAGTGTTCCTCGACTGTCCGTTAGAACAATACGAAGAGCGCGCGGAAGTTGAGCGATGGCGTTAAGATTCGTAGGACTCTCCGGCAAGCGATTAGAAGAAACTGCCTAGCTCGCCTCGACACTCTCGTTTACTGGTGGTAACCATAGGTTAGTCGTGGAATATATTCTTTATCACACACGGTTGGATTCGTTCAACGTCAATGATACAGTCGCGATTCCTACAAACGAATGCAGGAACATACATAGAAGGCTATCACTTGTTCGTCGTTTCACGGACACGGGTAGAACGGTACGCTTGTTCCGTTGGCTTCGTACAATCTTCGTGCATCACATCGAACGCGTAACAAGATTCTACCGTGAACGGTAGAAACCTGGATACAGAGCGGAGAGCGTGATAGAAGCGTCTAGTTTAACCGATACGGGCTTTCCTCTGTGCGAGAAGGTAAAAGCGGAACAACGCATTCTCGTGTACGACAGCGTCGTCCTCGTCCTCGTGTTCGTCGGCCTCTCGTCTCGTTCGTCGTCGTCGTCGTCCGTCGGCGGTCTCGTTGGTAGTGGTGTAGCGATGGCGGAGAATCCCGTGGTTCACGGTTTCGCCGGCGCGGCGCTACTTTCGTGGGCCGGTGGTAGGGAGATGGGCGGGACCAGAGGACGCATTGGCCGCGTTCGATGGGCGTGACTGCGCGCCTCCCACTCCTTCGTGTAGCACGGCGCTGATTGACAGTTAGCGAACGACTGCGGACGGCGCAGGATCTAAAACCGCGCTAGGCGCTGCTCTCCACGCTCGCTCGCTCGCTCTGCTCTTCTCTTACCCGTGGATCTACCCGGTGCTTTTTCGTGGGGGAAGAACTCGAAACACGCATATTCCCGTGGTTGCCTTTGCCTGCCGGCCCGCGCGCAACATATACACCAACCTTCCACCTTCTGTCCGCCGGAGTTACGAGTGGCACACGCAGTAGTAGTTACGGTAAGGGAGGTGGGTCGGACGCCGTCTCGCGGACAGCTCTCTCGCGCGTCACCTCTTCTCTCACTCCTCTGCGTGACCGGTTCGTTCGTTCAGTAATCGCCGCGAGGAGGAACGCGCTTCTTCTTCCGCCGCGAACTCTCCGTCGACAACGCGTATTCCGCACCGTTTCTCCACCTTGTCGCGTGGAGGATATTGCCGCTGGTACGAACCGCGAATCGCTCGGTGTGTCTATTCGTTTATCATCGTAAAACAACGGGCAACCACAGATATGTAATTTGGCGCGCGGTATCGCAATATTCGCAAACAAAGAGAGAGAGAGATACATCGTTACAACGCCGATACCGCCGCACCACCGACGCTCGACTTTTCGTTCGTGTCGCGCGAATACGCGACGACGAACGAACTCGGCTACCACGAATCATCCGATTTAACCACAGTGGACTGTTGTTTGTCGCGCTTGTGCGATCTATGCACGGGAACCTTTCTGCTTGACCAATTCAACGACAGCCCGTCGTCATCGTCCGACAGAATTATCGCGAAAGTAATATTATCCGCATATCGGGCAGATATCTTGATTTCTTTGTTTCGTGCACAAGTTTTGAAGCAACAGTGTGACGCGCGCGCGATCAACGGCCACGCGAGTTAAGCCGTCCGCTCGTGTGCTCCGCTCGATTTCCCTATCTCCTTTCGTTGGAATGAAACTCCAACGACAGCCTTGATTTCGCGCCAATACTCCAACGACTACATCGTAACGAAGGATGTAAACGTGTTCCGGCAGTGACGTATGCAAATCTTTCCGGTGTTTACCCGTGTCGTTTTATCTGTGAAAACAATAATAATCAGTGCAGCCGAGAATTGCTCTCCGACGGCCGACGTGATAAACCGTGTGTCGATTCTGAGCAGACAGCAGCGACGCAGCAGCAACAGCGATAATATCCGTGACAACTAGAGATCAAGTGATACGTCGTGGTGATACAAATCAGTTTTCAGTAGAAACGTGATCGTGAATCTTGTCCGTCGGGAAACAGAAATAATCTGTTGTTTCGTGTCGTATATCGGTGAAGTTTCATTTATCCGTCTTTGATATCGTCGATCAAGAGAAACTTATTCCACACTATCGTCGAATATCCGCAAACTTAACATAGATAATAGCGTCGAACAGAGAATCTATGAAAGACCACGTGTTGGAAAAAGCGGACTAACTCGAGCGTATAATGTGGCGAAACTGACGCTACGAAGAGACACGCTCCGTGGGTGCTTGTTTTGGTTTGTGAGTATCAACGGAACATCCGGCGGTGTGACCACGACGATGAGGAAGCACGTGTGTCCGGCCGTAGCCGTAGTCCTGCTGCAGCGTTCAATCGCGCGTGCTGAGCTCTGCTGACGCTCGCCCCGATTTCTCGCCATCATACAGTTTCTCGTGTCGCCGGTCGACTCGGATCCGGGGATCGTCGAGGACCGACGGAGCCAACAGCACACGTTAATAGTGGTTAAAGTGCAGTAGAACAATCGCCAAGTGCTGTGGGCCCGTTTTATTGCAAACCGTCGGCCGCGTTTCATCGTTGGACAATACTGCGATCCATTATCGTGACGTGACGAAGCACGAGGAAGAAACAGAAATTTGGAAGCCGATAGCGAATTACTCGAGAACGGACGTTTGCTGGCGACGGTCTAGCGTCGTTCTCTCTTGGTCGTTTTGTGCATTCGACGAAGGCAATAATCCGCGAGTCCTCTGAGTGTGACGAACGGGAAACGGGCAAACCGATCGCCCCGATAAGGCGAATCGAAAAGTGGGGAAACCAGTGTGTGTGAAGTGTTCGAGGTTACTTGCTTATACTGTGGGAAAATACAGCCGCTACGGTGGCTCAGCACGCAGAGTTCCCCGGCGCGGCCAGGGCGTTCATGGCGCAGCCAAGGGTACGTCGATTTATCGATGATTTTACTATGTTCAGATCATGCGTATTTACCTACTCGATCAGAACTCGATGAAAAACTTAGGTGCGTGGTTAGGAATAAAAAGAGCTCGCGAGTGAACCGCGGTACGCGATTCGTGGATAATTGTTGCCTTGCGTAATGTGATTTATAGTTCCGTACGATTCTAGGTGTTCGCTATGTAGGTATCTAAATAATAGCCGCAATACGCATGAACTTGAAAATCGTTGGCCGCCAATAGGTGCGCGGCTACGACCTTACCCTAGCGATCGACCGGAGATTTCGACGCTCAAGGGACTATAAATCTTTCGTATAGCGTAGCGTCCAGATAGATTTACCTTGTGACGTAACCGTTTGGGCATAGGATATTCGTTTGTAAGAGACGTGACAGTGTAGGTTTCGAGGTGCACTCGCAGAATCCCGTGAAAGTGGTCCATAGATCGGGTTAAAACGAGTTCGTAACCGGCAACAGGACGCTTGCTGTTTTGGACGCGTCGTATCGTACGCGTCGATACTCTGGCCAGACGATTCCTGCGCTACTCGAACTGGTCTCGATAGGACTTTGTTGTTTAACTGGGGCTTCGATGTAATCGAGCAACTTCGAAGCTCGAGGCTCAGTAGGTTCACGTAGGCAAAATCGTGGTAGGTAGCAGCACTCGAAGGGCGTCTCGAGGGATCGATTCATAAGCGTGTAATTTTATTCCCGACTCTTTCCACGTATATCTCCGTTGTAGCAGTGAAATCGACAAAATTTCTTGAATATCGCTGACGGAGTAGAAAATCGTAATTGCTTAGAAATTGGTAATACTCGCGAGACAAACAGTATATTTAGGAGAAACTAGGAAAATCTGTCGTTTGTCGAGCAAAACGGGTCGCGTGCAAGTGTAGTGTCGTCGATCCGGAATCCGTGTTCAAGTGGTCCGTTCCAGAGAAACTCTCTCGAGGTAGACAACCCGAAATTATCATTTTACGTGAATATCGTGCACGGCTGGATTGACATGCCATCGAGATGCACGAATCGATATGTGAGAGCGTCTGTTGGACGCCCGCGGATAGCCGCCGTTCGAGGAATTGATTACGATTCTTGTCGTCGACTGGAATTTTGTTCACGCGACGATCATTCCGACCCATTGCTCGCTGTGGATAGTATTCCCCTTGATTTTCACTTGGCGGCAGTCTCGAAACTCTGGCTGGCGCTGGTCTTCACTGTCCGTCGGACGTGAAACTGCGTCCACTTTGCCAGATGTCCTCTCCTTTTATACCTCGACTTTTATGTCTCCCTATGGGAAACCTCTCGAACCTTTTCAAGGAACGTAGGAATTTCCTTCGCTATAGAACCGTATTTTTAGGGAAAATCAGTGAAAACCATAGGATTTTTGGAGTAAAATTTCCACCGTGATTTACGAGAAGCTTCTTCTATCGTGAGATCTTATTTTTAGTGAAAATTAGTGGAAATAATTAGTGGAATTTTCGTGAGAAAATTTTAACCAATCTGATAGAACCTTCCATCGTTGTGACATTTTATTTTCAAGGAAAATTAGTGGAGATAATCGGTAAAATTTTTCCTGCGAGATTTAAACCTATATGATAGAACTTTGTTTGATAGCGAAATTTTATTTTGAGTGAAAATTAGAGAAAATAACGTGGAGAATTTTTGAGCTAAAGTTTAAAGTATCGTTCCGTGGCCTATAATTGGTAGAAATTTCTTTCATCATGAAATATTACTTTTAGTGAGAATACCGGAAAATAACCAGTAGGATACCTGGAGCAAAATCTGAACCGTGGTTTAATCTATTCCATAAATTCCCATTTGTTGAAATGAATATTCCGAGATAATAGTACAATTTGAAGAACTCTTTGGAAGAAAGACATCCAAGTTCGTCTGCGAGTATTTCATTAACGTTCCATTCATGCAGCGTTTAACGCACGAAAATGGCTATCGTTAAGAAATAAAAGGTTTCCCTTAGAACGATAGCACCAGATGTCGAGATAAAATTTATCAGCGGGTACGTCTAGTCGATCATCGTGTCATGATTTCGTCTAGCATAATGTTACTACTCTTGTAAAGGGTTAATCGGTCAGATTTTCTCTGACGTTTCTCAAATTCCAGCGACGATTACGGTTTTATCGGACACGGCCAAGTGAAAACGGTATCGGTGTCGATAAAGAGCTTTACGAGATCGTCGATAAGCGACGATTGCTCGCGTGCCGGTCGATTTTCAAGTGACGGAACTTACCTCTCGTTCAGATTCTACCGTCGGTCTCCTCTTCCCTGTCAGTATCGTATCTCGACAAAGTGCTTCTGTCGATTTTCCATGTGTCCAATCAGTAGACGTTGCTTATCGAGCTAAATATTTCCTTTTTAACGCTATCGCTCCATAATTTCCCCCTTTTATCCAGCGTTTTTGCGCAAAATTGCTTTGTACGAAATATCGTCTTACGTAAAAGTGGTTCAGAAATCGGACGTCTTCGAGAAATTCGACACGTTTCGAATATTTGAAACGGCGATCGATATTTATTGTGTAATATTTGTGTGGCTCGCTTTGTGAATGCCAGGGTTCTTCGAAAAGTGAATATTAATCAAAAATTTGTGCCACGTTTCGATAATAGATCATAGTTTGAACAGTGGCGCTTGGAAAAAGCGGCAGTGAGTCGTCTCGAATGCATAATTCGAAATTCGACATCGGACACAGCCGGTTTTGTCTGAGCAATTTCGTGGACGAGGAGACGAATGAATTCTCATGTATACGCGAGCAAGGTGAGGTTAGTTTCCGTAAAGTACGAGCGAACGATTTGTTAATATTGCAAATGTTACCTTGAGGCGTTTCGATTAGTCGTACATTATTCAGAAATATTATTTGAGCAAAAGTATGTTTGATGTGTTCCGGTCTGAATTATGTATCCAGCATTCTAATATATTAATTCGATAGAAAACTTCACCTAGAAGGCGCACCGATATTCCAAGTACGAGTAGAAGGAACGTTCTTTATTAATCTCTCTGACGCATTCGTGCTTCATAAACCTTTCATAACCCGTAATATGATCACAGCTTGGAACATTTAGTAAAAATTCAAGTCGGTTCGAGTCAAAATTCAATTCGACATTTGTATTACTGTATTCGTCTTTCGTTTCAAACACTGTTAAAATATATATATATTTTCGACTTGTCCGCCGCCATCTTGGTCATCACTGACCGCCTCCACTAACTTTAATTAAGCCGTACACACCACGTTGCCACTTATATCCGTCAAACCGCGACCCTGATCGATACCAGAAAAAAACTACCCTAGCATCGAGTGTACACGAGAGAGTACACTCTAGCTCAAACATCATTGCAACTCTGTTACGCAATCTGTTTGTCTTTCGAATCGCGAAAAATGATCCACTTCGAACTAGCGATCGAAACATTCGATGAAATCTCTTCTTCCATCAGCCATCGACTTTTGCTACACAACCGACGACCCAAATATCTTTGAAATTCAAAAAAATGTCGACAAAAAATGCTAAAAGATGCATCGAATTCACGGTATCCGAATGTCTAATCAGATGTTTTACGTATTGTTAAAGTACGATTGTAACGGTTAAACTAACTTTGCCATCGAGAAGAACGCAAGAAACGATAAAAATCGCGATGGTGATGTCGACACGGAGGACGGAAGCAGAAGGGGAGGCTTCTGTGCGTTTAATTGCGAGTCGGGCGAGCGTGGAAATAATGAGAGCCGCGGATTGGCTGGTTGTACGAAATAACACGGTGCATCGACGTGGCGTCTCAATCGCTTATCTTATGGCTGTGCACGTTTTACCGCTCAATTTTCCTTCATTGCTCCTTGCTCGAAATTGCCAAGATACCAAGATGCGTGCATGCACAGGTTTCGCGTGCGAATCGCTCTTTTCGTTCCATCGCCGAGCTCCGAATACCGCGTAAACGCAATTCGTGCGTTGCATCCGGGTCTATCGAGCTTATCCTGTCATATTAAACCAGTTCGTCGGTAATTTTATTGCGTATGCTTCCTCAAGTCGTGGCAGCGACGCTGTTGCCGTGATTAATGCGCACGAGACTTACGACGTTCCGACGAAATGAATTCTCTTTTTTTTCCCCTTTCTTTCTTTTTCCCCTTTTGGTTGTTTCTGGAAAAAATCGCCAGCCAGAGGGGAATTTCGAAAGTGTTTCGTCAATATGTTCGTGAATTTCGTGTTTTGGCGAATCGGTGCGCGCCGGTGTGCCGAGCGTTTTCGGGATTAAAAATTCCAAGGTTCGGTGAATAGCTGCGACGAGCGCGGATTTTTGTCCACGCGGTGGCGAACGAACCGTGATTATGTATTTATGGGTATCCATCAATCACTTTCGCTATCCCGATCGCCGCGGATATCGGCCTTTAGCCTGTGGATTAAAGTCGTATCGATTTCTCGCGCGTTCCATTCGCTGCCCTCGACCAGGCGATATTTTTTTGTCCTCCTTTTTTCTTTTTTCGCCAGGTTTCTGTAGGTTTTTCGACGGACCCCCTTCTGGTAACGGTATACGGGTCGGAGGAAAACGTTCGGCTGTTGAAAAAGAAAGTTATCGAGGGATTTCTGTCGCCTGACTGGTTATTTCGGAGTGAAATTTAGTGGGGGTCTCTAAATATCGTCTGCTTCCATGTGTCTTGCTTGGATGCCAGAAAATATTCCAGCAGATGTATACACCGTCCTGTCGTTTGTTTTCACCGTCGAAAAAATATTCAGGTCGCGGGAAAATTAAGAATATTGCGTTCTGTAGCATGTTCGGTTCTAAACATCAACGGGCGTCAGCTTGAATAATGCCCCTTCCTTGGAATTGTACCTGTACGTACTTGTAATTCTAATCCAGTTCTTGCTTCATTCTCAATTTCAGTTCTGTACTGATATATGTCAAAATTTCTTAATCGTAGGTACTGATTACTTTCGAGTAATCAGCCATGTTTTTTCATTATGCCACAATCTTCGTTGCGAGATAGACATGCTTCATTGCTATCTCAAAGCGAGACGAAATTGCTCCACTTTTATTCTGCAATCTTTTCATTACAGACGGTATTTTTGAAATTGGAAGCGTTCATAATTTATAGAATATTTAGGCCAGTCTTTATTGCCATGAAATACGCATATAAAAATTTAGATATTTTGCTTAATTGTCTAAACGGTATCGTCGGAGAAAGTCCATCCTACACTTTTTTACATATAATTATTCAATTCTTAAGAACGTATCTGTACGTATTCCGCAGAGAAAAAAACCAATGTCTCGCGATAGTCGTCTCTATGACAAAGACAAAAAGCTCGATTAATCGATTTCCAATTTACCGCACTCTTTCGCGCTTCCAATTATTTCGAGCATCTTCGTAAGACGTTTTAATCTAAGCCCAGTTTCGTCCAGCAGGGTCGTAGTGGTGGTATCGCCGAATCTTGGAGCGATTCGAGGGCTAAAATCGACGAGCTCGTTGAAAAAGAGCGCGCGATAAAGCGGACGATGCACGATGCGCCCTTAAGATAGGCGAGGCACATGGCGTTGTCCCGATGCGTGCTTGTACGTCGCAATGTTTTCCAAATGTCGACATCAATCAGAAAGTAACGAACAGTCGCCGGGCCCTTTCTCTCTCTTTCTTTCTCCTCGCCTCCCTCCTCTCCTCACGACTTCTTTCTCCGTCCTGGAATCTCAGCCATGTTTCTGCGAGCCAAACGTACTCGATAACCGCGTCCTTTAGGCTCTATTCACAACTGGTTTCTGGCCCCGTATAAATTTCTCCGAGAGCGTGGCGCGATTAATAATCGATTTACTTGTGGAACGTGGCCCGAGCCGCTATCGATTTGAGCAAATTGCCCGAACGATCGCGCTCTGAAATCTGTCGTTTCGCCACGCGTTGCAAAGTTAGGCTACGTCGCGAATATCCGCAACTTGCAAACCTCTCGATTTTTAAGATTTCTTAGAATAATCCTGTTGTGCGTGAAAGTATTAGATTTAACTATCAAGAGTTTTGAAAATCGTACGTTTAGTGGTTGTGTTTATTTCGTTTCTTTCTGTCGTGTGGATTTTTTTTATATTTCTTCGTGCGATTAGAAGACGAATGAAATTTAAATTGGATTGGTGGAAGTAAAAGTGTTGGAAAACCTCACTCATCGGCCATGATTCGATTAATCCACCGCGCCATCATCGTCGCGAACTACAACCACTTCTCCGAGGCGTTCGAATATCTATTTTACATTACGTTTCATCGCATTAGCGTCGGCCAGAAGTTTATACAAGCATTGCAACTAAGCCTGTAAGCTCATGTCATGTCGACGACCCGCAGGGTAGCCTGCACGTTAATATAGGACACCAGCACACCGTACGACCACCTTTCGAAATATTTCCGTCCAACGGAACCCGTTTTTATCTTTTTTCAATTCTGACTAAACTTCAGCAACGTGCAAACATTTTCAGTCGGACAAACTTTTCTTTCTTGCATTTTCATATTATCAACAATTTCATAGCGCATACATAATGGTTACTGATAATGATTATTGATATCGTAACAGTGTGTATAATACTCTAATTCACTATTTATACGAAAACGTATTTATGGGAACAGTAACTTTCTTCTACGAATACATCCTCATTTCTAACGTAACTAAAAATACACTTTTTATCCGTCATTAAAATTTTAAGTTCAAAGTTTAACGTTTATTTCCACGTACTGTTCATTTAAACAAATTATTGTTTCTTCTTATTATTAAGCCTTTTTATCGCACACAAACTCGAAAGCATAACATTTGCGTGAACAGAAATATTTAAATAATTGAATGAACTTAACAGCGAGTACACTGAAAAAAGCTTGGAGCGTTACGTTATTATCCAGAGTTCTCAAAATCCCTCCGCTTACTGGCGATGAAAATTTTTTTCACGGCCATACGAGATTAATAGCCAAATGGGAATGGCTTCGATGTTTCTTGCCGGCGCGTTTATACCATTTTGAAATTGATTTCGACGTGAAGGGTATGAAACCATACAGAGAGAAGGGCGAGGGAAGTAAGAGGGGGAGAAGGACCGCGATCGAGTTATTGGTGTTTACCTCGTCGGTTCGAAAAATTCGCCGGCGGCTGCTCGTCGATCACCGGCTAATTTTCTGGGTCCTCTGGCTGGGTGATCCGCCATTCCCGATGGATTTTCGTCGATTTATATTTCCGGTCGTGTCTATAATCGCGAGCAGCCGCGCGCGCGCGTTCACCGTATTGATCGTGAAAGAGAGGGTGCACACGCGTCTTCCGCGTCGTGCCCCTGCTCGCCCCCTTACTTCGTCCCCGGTGATTTATACCGTGGCGTTTAAGCACACTCGCCTTGACCTATCCGCTTGCAAATGAGCCACGTTTCTCGGACCACGGTGAATCCTCGAACCGGTCGATCCGATCGATCGGTTCCGTATGCCTCGTATCGACCATTCTAATGTGAATTCCATACTCGATGTGTTTGCGAGTCGAAACCAGTCGATTTTCGCAATTCCTTATGTATCCGCTTATGTATCTGCTCCCATTCTATAAAATAAACAAATGTATTTCAGTATCTACTTTCTAACGTATCATCTATTTTCTTACATGTCAATATTTGTCGGTTTCTCGTATTTATAAATTTCGATCAAATTTAATAACATTACACGTACGATATAGCGGTGTATGATGTTTTTAGGTGTACACGACGTTTCCTTCCTAAATTCCAACGGTGAAATCCTGTCTGATGATTCTTGCATGTAAGAGCGATCGTTTCTTCCGAATTTCTTAGGAATTTCAAGTACCTACAAAGGAGAAAATTTTTGCGTTTTGTTATCTTTGTCGAATTTCTAACGACACGTAGGCTATATTAACGTTATTCATTGGTGTACGTGATATTCTTTTGATAGATTCTTGCGGTGAAATCGTCTCTACGTTTCCGATCCAAGGATTCTTATTTTTTAGAATTTC
The DNA here is from genome assembly GCF_011952255.1 of Bombus vosnesenskii. Classification (NCBI taxonomy): domain Eukaryota; kingdom Metazoa; phylum Arthropoda; class Insecta; order Hymenoptera; family Apidae; genus Bombus; species Bombus vosnesenskii. The sequence continues at coordinate 1,827,944 of NW_022882987.1, forward strand.
TCGGAAATCTAACATATTCGAGAATCTCTTCGTGCTTCTAAATGTTTCATCGAGTTTCCTAATATGTAATGCGTATGATATGTTAGTGTACGCTGTTTCGCGTTCCCAGTGTTCTTCTGTCTATCAAGAACTAATGATGATTTGATGTATTTCTTCGATCATAGTTTTAGATATTTTAGTAATATCTACTTACTATAACACGTGTTTATAGAGATTCTACCGTTTAGTATAGGTACGCGATAGTCATCTATGTACTAAGAAAATTACGTCACCCTCGAAAGACGTTTTGATCCGGGAAACAAAGAAATATGCAAATGCCTATCCTCAATCAACGCTGTCGCAACGCAAACGTAGTGCACTAATAACGAGCATCGGGCAGCCTTTACCCATTTGCAATAACTCGTCTTATTTTCTTATTTTTCTACCTCTCTTATCGAGTATCGTTAAAATTTCCCGCTATGCGCATTTGTCGAATCGAGCGCGGCTCAGAAAAGTAAGCTCTTCAATCGCGTTATGAATATTTCATCGCGGCTGCAGCTGCGCACCGTGGAAATTCATGCCAAATAATTCGCCTCCAGGCATTCAGCGTCGTTTTACATCGGCGGAATTACCGCGTGAAAACATTTCTACGTTAACGCCAGATAAACTTCTGCATCTCGAGTCGCGAATCGACTCGCAGCGTTTTTTTCTTTCACGCTAACAATCGCCAACCAAGAAATTATCGTTTCAATTTTATTACGAAAAAATAAAGGAACAAGCGTTGATCATAACAGCGGGTAATTTAGCTAAAAAGTTGTGCTATCTTTCAAGTTCTTCGTAGGAAATAAAATCGTGGAACCCGGTATTGCTCCATTGCGATCAAGGCTTGAAGTTACCGCGTCCTCCGTTGCTCTCTCTCCCGTTTAAGATATTCTATACGATCGACTAGTGATATCTTCATAGCTTTGCTCTCCATGCTGTATTATTAGACGTTAGTCGTTTTTTCTTTATCCTTTTCTGACGATCGAATTCATTTTCCTTTGCAGCTTGCCGTATTTCATGAATTTCGGCGACAATGGAAAGCTACGTATAGATCGATTCAGATTCGTTTTCCTCATATTTTATGTAGTTTCTTTTATGAAACGGGATTCTTGATGCTGCTAACAGAGTCCTCGTAACATTTTACGATCAACGACGTAGTAATTATGCATATCTTTAACTTCGATTAAAAAATCCAACTTCGAAGATGGATAAATCATGCATCTATGACGTAGTATGCGTAGGAATTCTTCTTACGAATGGAAATATCAAAATATATTATACGTATCACTCTGTTTCTCTTATATCAAAAATGCACTTAAGGAAACGGTCAAGGAACTAAGGAAATATCGTTTCGAGTTTGCTCCACTCGATCGCAAACCGGACGACTGGCGTTGTTTTTACGATAATGCGGTGAAATCAGATGGCTCGTTCCGTCCTGCACGAAATATTTTGTACTCCGGTCTGTAACACATTCGATCGATAGTACTAGTCAAATTGAAAGCGCACGAAATAGAACTTTTTCAACGTTTCCATGTCATTTTTGCTAACGCTTGCGATCAAAGATTCGCGATTTACCGTGTAAACCATATTCCTTTCGAAATCACGATAGCCGAAGAACAACCGTCGTTCATCCCCTCTTTCATTTTCTCTTTAACCTTCCTTCTTTCTTCTTTTCCATCTTCTTCTTCTTTCCTTTCTTCCTTTATTTCGTCGTTTTTCTTTCCGTCGCGAAATTACCAGCTCTCAAACTTGACGGTCGAGCCACGTAATTAGCAATAATAATCGCCTTGCTTTCGTTTCCGCGATATCGTGACAAGGTACATGCCACGACGAGTCAAGAAAAATCATTGGCTTCCTTGTTCCTGATCGTTCCACGATCGAGATATCTTCGATACAAACTCGAGGAAACTTGCTGGCCGACGTTTCGCTGTCTCGTCCGTTTCACGTTCGTTTCTCGCACAAGCTCGTTTGCCGATATTCAGAAACTTCCTCGATTTTTTGCGCTCGAATAGCACGTCATTTACTGGCAAGTTAAGTAATTCCCTCGCACGATTCTCCGTTTAACGTTCAACGCTGATCTTCCCCGTAATCGACTCCGACTTCTGGAAGCTCCATTATGTTTCAGCGGCCAGGTTTCTAAATTCCCTTTGATTTATTTGATCGTTAATTTATTTTAGCGAACGGAATCTTTAATTCATGCTAACGTCCCGATCTCGCCATGTCTTAATTTTCTCCGCGAATTCCTCTCAAAATACGATTCCAGCGAAGCGCCTTCCACTCGATCAAATTTCAACGATTCCGCACACGCCACGTACCACGCACGCTTACGAAATTCATATTTCACGCGCGTCGCTATCGTCTAAAGGTTCGCTCCACTCATTCCACTTGCACCTCGAATTGCTTGATCGTGCGTTGCTTTCGCTTTCTAGCCATCTTGTACTATCCCCTACTCTATCACCTCTCTTCTTGGTCCATCAATATTGATTACTCATTCTACTTACGTATATTCTACTTACGTCCAGTCCAATGATAAGCTAAAAGAGAAAGAAAAAAAGGTGATAAAATAGATAGATGTAAGGAGAATAAAAAGAAGAGTAAAAAAAGACGCAGACAGAAACGCAGAAGAGGTTTCGCAATAAATTCCCAAGTGTCCCCCTCGGTATTTCTGTAACCCGGTGTATTTTCGATTGCGCGTACACCTCCCCGTTTGACGACGGTTGTCTCGCGGAGAGCGGAAATAAATTCCGCCTATTTTTGCGCGGAACAACCAGCATTCCATGGCTATGGCACTCGGAACAAGGACGGTCGAGTCTTCTATATTTAATGCATTAATAGCGCGAAATCGATGGATCCGGTTCGTTAAAGTTTACGACCGCCTTAACCTGTGACATTCGACTTTATCCTTCAATTATTTGTCACTGACACTCGTCGAATCGTAAGTTTCATAAAACTGTATCAAAGTCGAGCGTTGCTTAGATAAGCCAGAGATAAAGGTGCCTCGCTGTTGCTGTTCATTCGTGCCTTTGCTAATTAAAAACGTATTAACAAACAATGTTGCTCGTTTTTCGTTAGAAGGTTCACTTACGTTCATCTCGATATCTTAATCTACGCGAACTTATCGCGATTATCGCGAGCCGCTAAGGCGGGATAATAATGATGGCTGATAATGGAGGAGTAGCCGCTTCCGCGAAGTGGTATTTCAAAGCTCGCGTACGCGCTTCCGACGAAACAGAAACAGTCCATGAGTATATTAAACGATCTGCACACGATGATACGTACTGCAGCACTATCATCGATTTCTATCGATCCTGCGATAGTTGGATGATTATGTTTGGGTGTAATGGTATCGATGTATCGGTAGTAAAAATGACTTACATCGATAGAGGAATGAGTATGTAGTACATCTTTAATTGACTATCAGAGGAGACTTTATCGGGTCAGTTATCGCAGGTGACACGGAAATCTCGAGTATAGTAAACTTCTACTTATTTTTAGTTATCATCAAAATAAATAGTTTATATAGTAGAAATTTATTGGTCCTCTCTATTGTTTAGAATTTGTCGTTCACATACAGTCGATACGCTAAAATATCCATGCGTGCTTGATGTTTCATATTTGCTTGAAATATAATTTTCCAATGTATAATTTTCCAATCTGTGGTCACAGTCATCTAACGGGTGATAATAAGGAATATTTATCAAAAATAAATTTTGGCTTATTCTTTCTTTCCTATTTGTATATTATAGCGTCACATGAAATCTACAGATCGCGAATATATAACGTAGCCTGGGTACATTTATGATTAATTAACAGAAGTTCACGTTCGGATACATGAATTCAATCGGCAGAAATTCATTGAATTGGACACGAATAGTTAATTGCGCTGTGTCTCTGTTTTCTATTAAATGGAAATAAAATATATACGAGTCTCGTTGCACGAAATCAATTCTAAGAATCGATTGGGATAGAAACGGTCAGTTATCGAAGTACTGCTATATCTAGCTAACGAACGACATCTAATTCCGATATAGTTTCAGGAAACCTCGTAAAACTAGAGAGAAGTCAATAAGAACAATATGTATCAGCGTGCGAAGGCTGCTTTAAACTGCGCGAGCACGTGATACCAACTAGTCTCGTAATTACGTTCGATTAACAACTTTTTCGAGCTGAATGAAACCGAGCGTCGCCTGTTTTAACCTCGTAACGCGTAAAACGATTCACTCGAGTTAAGAACAATGGTAAATTTCCTTCTGGTCGATACTGTTTGGCCGATGTAATTTTTTCGGTCGCCTCGAACATCTGCCAGCAGTCAAGGTGTGGGTCTCGCGCTAATTACGAGCACTGCGTTACGCGTTTACATATATACATATACGGATATTCACACATATATACGTGTGCATACGCGAATACATACGATCGATAATTCGTACTAATTTTTTTTTCTCGCTTTCTGGTGGTTTCAGTATGACGACGGCGGGCTGCACGGGAGTTACCTCGAGGGCGGAGGTGGCGGAGGTGGCGCAGGGCTGTACGATCCACACGGGAGCGCCCGAGGTGTACCAGGTCTCCATCACAGTCCACACCTCGGAAGTATGGGACCTGCACATCCCCAGTATCCACCGCCCCCGCCGCAACCACCCCAACACGTTCTCGCGGCGGCAGCCGCGGCTGCAGCATCTGCGGTACCCGATGTCCACAAACGCGACAAGGACGCGATTTATGGGTGAGTTTGCCTCTTTACTCTCTGTTTTCTTTCTCTCGTCTCCACATCTTTCTATCTCTTTTCCCGGCTTGAAGATTTTTATTCTCATTATCCTTCTTTTCGTTGGTATTATGGAGTAGCGAAATACAATTGGAAAATACAGACAGGAAGCGACGAATATTTTTATCATTATTATTGTCCACTTTCTGTACCTGTCATAAGATCCAGAATAGTAAAATATAAAGAGCATGGCAGGGTAATTCCATGTGACGAGTAGACGAAACTTCTTATTCTTTTATGTATATCATCGGTGTTTTCATTTTTCACTGAAATAAAATGGAATACGGAGAGCAAACAACAAATAAGTATTGATTTTTTATTTACTTTTATCGAGGCATAGGGCAGGTAGTAATAAAATGAAGTAAAAAGAGTGTAAAGTGTAAATGATTTTTCTCAGTCTCGAATATTTATACTTCTTTATTTTTTAATTTTTCGCGAGATATAGAATTGTAAAACGAACTGTAAGAATAAATGACAAGGTGTATTGCGGTCGCAATGATGAAATCTAACCATATAGTATAGAGTATAATAACAGGCGAGTTAACGAATTACGTATAACGTTCAAGGATAATACACGTGACGGTGTGTTTGAATGATACGTATAGTTCTGTTACACGTATGGCTAGATGCAATAATATGCGTAAGTAATATGAGAAAGATGCTTACATGATATAATAATCTTCGTTACTTGGACAAGTATAAGATACATAAGTATAAGTGTAATGAAAGAAGAACGGTGAACATGTAGAAACCAAACAATTATGCTGTAACATGTACAAATCGTTAAGTTAAGTACTAACGTTAAGTACTAACACATAGACGCGTTTATAAGTATTTAAAAAGGAAGAAATTTGTCGACAATAGTTAAATTAATCAAATTAATTTCCATTTAGAGTAATCATTTGATTTCCGAGAAGTTACACATATATCGTACATATTGCTATTAAAATTAAGAACTTCTCGGACAGTATGATCTACTAGCAGACTGTGAATTTTTACGCAAATTGATATTTTTATAGACACAAATAGAAAAGTAGGATCTAAGTAGGAATTCGTTTCGTTTACTTTACTTCGGATATTTTACACTTTATTTTTATCTTCGTCTATTATTTGCGATCTATGTACTGTCTATGTACATTTTCTACATCTTTAAATTTCTTATAAACATAAAAATTTGCAATCTATCGATCATTTTGCAAGCCCATTCATTGGTACTCGCCCCCAAAAGTCTCATGTTCTCAAAAAATAAAGAAGATTTTGTAATCCCCCCCCCCCCACCTAAAAGTATATAAATACCTAAATACTTGAATTATCGTTCGATAAGGATTTTCGTTATCAACCGGTAGAATTACAGGCAATTTGAAAACGTCTAGCAGGGAAGAGTGGTATTGCGTACGATTGCAACGATAAGAGTTCGAAGTCCATCGACGTGCACGAACCTTGGAGCGTCGCGCAATTAAAACGCGCGTTTAAAATCGGTCGAATTAAAATCCATTATCAGAAGGGGGTCGGTTAATACTTAGAGGCGACCGTTTAACGCCGACACTCGTGTTAATACGCCCCTATCGGCATTAATCTGCTCGTAATTTCGCTATACATCGGCTGACATGGAGGAATGCAGCGTTACAATGGGGTTTGATAAATCGTAATGGACACGTGATTTACATGAAAATTCATGACGCGTTACGTGTTTATTTCTTTATTGCAACACCTTCTTCCCCTTCCTCTCTTTCTCTTTGCATATTCCTTGTCGTGTGTGCTTCTCACCGTGTTACTATCAAGAAACAAAACCTTCGTGCCGGTGTCAACTTTTAATATTCAACGCGTTCGGGTTTCTTGTCGCGTCGTGGAAGGTTCTTCTTCCATTGAACTTTCCTCCCCTCCTTCGACTACACGAATAAAATAAATTTCGAATGTGCACACGTACACGAGTCCCCGACCGATGATTCATGATCCAGCCAGCCAAATTCAGAGGATCCAGCGCCAGCGTCGTTCTTTTTCGTTCGCGAAACGAGGTCCAACTTTCGATCTTTCGCCATGCTGTTCGCTTTTCTCTCTTCGATATTACTTCTTACCGTGAGCGAAATTATCTTACGATCCTGCATTTCTTTCGCATTATACGCGTTTAATAGTTCGCGTGGCAAAGCGACGTGGCCTAAAATTCTAGTCGCGTGTTTTCAATACGCACCAGCCCATTTTCCAGTAATAACATAATTCAGCATATAGTAATCGACATTCCTACTAAGGTATGCGCGTACGTGAATTTCTATACTCTCGGTAAAATTCCAAGCTGCTCTGAATCTCAAAGTTCAAGATTTCCCTCGATCTAAAATCTTGCAGATAAAAAACGTCGAAGCGAGTACGTTGATAAATGAAAGTAACGGAACGCGTAACGACAGAATACGATTTATGAAAGGTACTCGATATCAACTTTGGGAAGCGAGTGTAAAATAACTTTAGCTTTAGCTCGTATCGAGAGACGCTTTCTACGACTCTCCCACCGAATGATTTCCCGTTTTTTCGTATCAACCGCGTTGGATTCGCAGCTCAGAAAAATAATAGCTAACCTTAATGGATTGCGCTTCGACTCTGGCAATATATCGACGTATTTCAACAAAAAATAAATGAGAAGATTAATAAAAAGAGAAAAACATAGATCTACGCGTGAAAGGTGATTGAGGGAAACGATGGCGGAAGGTGGATATGGTGAGCAAACGCGTTTCGAGACTGTGCCTCGTGCCACGCTCCCAGCAGGCTCTGAAACTCGTCAATTGGCCGTTTTACGAAGCGGCTCGGTCGTGTTCCGTGTGATTTATAGCCGCGAGATGGCCCGATTTCTGGTATACATCCTAGAACGGGAGCCTCATTATTTCGTGTACCCTGTAATTTGTCCACTCGTCGTGTGCCCTGGCCGCCGATCCCGAATGGATTCCAGCGCTTTCTCGCAACCGTCTCGGAGGGCCGTTACGAGACGGCGTTTAGCCCCTTCTAAGCCGTTCATTTCCTTGCTCGTTGATAAACTCGTGTTTACAAACTGATCGTGTACGCTCGTCCAAGCCGATTGAGTCGTTCAGGTGAAATCGACCTGCTGCTGTTGTCTATACCGCTCTCATTCGCTACCGCGACTCGTCTCTGTCTTCGTTTAGACGTGGAAATTGTGGACGATTTATTTGGACATTGCGAAGACAGCGACCGGATCGTTGCCTTATTTGATAGTCTGTCTATTTTGGATGGACAGCGCGAGATTACAGAGGATAGTGGTGATTTAGGATGTAAAGTCGCGGAAAGCAATTGGTTAACCCTTTCGAGATTAACGCGAGAATACGTCACGCAAATTACCGGGCATGGTTAACGATAAAACATCTAATCCACGGCGCGTTAACGTACGTTCTCTGACAGGATATTAGAAATCTAATACGTTACAGTAGATAGTAAATCTAACACCTTGTCTCCACTTATTAAAATAAATTATTAATGCCCAATTAAATGCACTTTGCCGATCGAATCTACTTATCCGAACTTGAACGCCAATCATGTAATTTCCAACTATATACATGAATTGTTTTTTACTATTTGCACTCAAACAAGCGATCACCTGATAGTGCCAAATTAACAAACTACTCTCCCTTTGTTAATCTCTGATCGACGAAATTTCTATCAAATTTCTATCAAAAATTCTATTCGTTGAAGATGTTATCATGAACGGATCAACAGCGAATAAGAAGGGGGAAATGCAAAAAATTTATTCGAAACGAGCGTTGATTTTTGCTATGGTTTTACGGCTGCACGGCGATCGCACGAAAGAGTTTTACGTAAGTCTGGCAGGCAGACGTAACGCACAAGCGAATCTGCCAATCACGGCTGGGCTCGGATCCTTATGCAAGGAGCATGATTGGCCGAGTCATTTATGGATTAGACGTCTTACGCAAATCTCTCGTTCTCTCTCTTCGGCAGCACACCGCGGAACACACGTTTGGCGTTTGTCCGTCCCATGTTCGCTCAAAGTGCTTCGTGATTTCGTACGCTGAAGCACGGGACTGTGGTCCTGTTTAATATTCCATTTTTCTGATTGACGATAATTAGTGCATTAGAGTGACGTTTCAGCAGATGAGCGGCTAATGAATATTAATGCACTGTTTAATGGAATTGATCGGTGCGCGTCGGCTCTATGATTACATCACACGCGTTGCAGTTAGACAGCCACCCGGTAAAACAGGATCCCGAGGTTTTATTTCGGTGTCTAGCGTACGTGTCTGGCTTTTTTCCCTTGGCAAACGGTTAAAACACTTTTCGTGTTCGGAAAAAATGCAGGTTTATTTATTTATCTGATTATTAGCAATTATTACATTTATTTGGTTACATAGAAGTCCGTCAGTTTGATATCAGATACCAGTAGTGAAAAGTAGTGAACGGAGAGGCACAGGAGAGTTAAGAGGAATAGAAAAGACAAAAATGTGGACCATTAGTTTCTCGCTACATTAAAATCGATTTTAATATCGACAAGCGATAGTGTTTCATTAGAAAATGTTCGACGCTTGATAGCAGTTTCTTTTGAGGGAGCAAGGAAACAGCTGCAAAAACCACCTGTGGACATTTCGATGAACCACATTGAATAAGATCGCGGTTTTCGGGAAATATAATATCGCGATTGATTTTCAACCCGCCACCTTTATCTCTTATTATCGGCAACGCGCATTCCCGTTGTTTTTATTTAAGCTGCGATAAAATCAGCGTACAAGAGCAGATATGCGAAGCAGAGTTCACTTTCACCGGCGACGGTTTGCCGCCGCTTCGCTTTGTCGTGTTGCGAGGGTTGCATTTCGATATTTCAATTCGCCGTTGATGTTGATTAATACGTGTTGATAAACTTTCCTCGACGCGTAGGAATGCTAAACCATTAGGATACGTATATTCCTATTCAGTTTTCTCACGCGTTGCACGCGTCTAAAACTTTAAGGCCAGCTAGTGTTTGGAATATCGGAATGATAGAATTCTCAACCCTCTCTAATTACAAATTAATACGTTTACATGTAATCTTCTTCTAAAAAAATTTTTTCTGTACTCGGATATTTTCAATCCGCCATTCTATTGTCCAGTTTTATATACTGGAAAACACCGAATAACCAAATAACAATTCTTTTCCAAGTTTAATTCCTTCGTAGCGAGATAAAACTATCATCCAATTATCCAATATCATTCGCTGAAACCATACGAACTGAAAATAATTCGAAATGAATGTAACATCAAACGAAGAAACTTTTAATTTGCCACAGAAAATCTCCGTGATCCTCTCCATGGATCCACCTTTTACGCCCAATTAATACCGCGATTCGCCACGCTTAATAATAATCATGCTGCCTTAACCACTGTTACAGACGTTCCACAGAAAAACATGGGCGTAAAAAGCACGATGTTGACGAATCCCGGAATCACTGTACCACCGAATAGTGTGTATCGTAACTGGCCGAATCACAGCGTGAAATTGCCGATGGCCGCATATAAAAAAGGGCTGGGTCGGCAAGGGCAAAAGGGGGTTCGGCGGGGACTAGGAATCGAGGGCGGAAACCACAAAACCGCAAATATCCTCCGCGTTCAACGGACAATCATATCATTACGTTCTGCGGTTCCGTCATTCTGACACCTCGTTCCGACCCGTCATTTGTCATCGACGTTGCACTTTGCTGCACCGCGACCGTTTAAGAAGCGTGCACCTCCATTCATAGCGGCGGTTTTCCTGATTGCACGAAAGACAAACCGCACGCCCCTTTTTAGAACCTGCTGAAACCGCTTTTAATTTTCCCCCGTACAAAAAAGAGGACGCTACTTTTATAATTCCTCTTTTTCACGTTACAGTGGTTAGTACCTTTACTTTGTTATCTTTATGCTTTGGAGTATAAGCGTAATTGTTCGCGGATGTTCCAAGGTTGTTGTCCGTTAAACGGCTCGTTGTTCGATCGGATAAAAGTAGGAGTAGGTTTTATTGTTAGGTATTTGTGGTTGATCGGTGCGGCGAGATTGAACCTGTGACGATCAGGCCATATATGTGGTGAAAGTGATCGTTTATGTTGGTCCTTTTTGCGCTGCTTCGGTGTTTGTTAGGTTGTACGTTTATAACAGGTGGAACCCGATATTTTTTTCCCAATACGCATTCAGAAGTAGACGTTTATTGAGCAATTACGTACAGTGCAGGCACGGTCTTGTATTAAGAATTACGCTTTTAATTAGCACGTTGTAAGTAGACCTGCTTCACGGTTCATTAAAATTCATAATACCCACCCTTCTGCGATCGTACAACGATCAAACTTCCAATTACGGAAACGACTGGTCCTAGGAAGTTCGACAGCCACGTATTTATGCATATACTTATGCATGTACGATATCATAAATCGCGAATACCATGATAATGGTTCTATCCATAATATCGCAAACCGAGTGAGCTTCTTCAACCACACGGCACTAATTAAATCGATACAATCTTCCAGAGACGAAAAGAACGCCACTCTTTTCCCTCGGCGTCAATAAACACGCACATAGTTTAATTTCACTGTTTCACGAGTGACGGTAATGGTTCGTTGATACATGTTACGCAATAATTAAGCACGGCCGAGACAAGCCAACTTTTAACTTTGCTTTTCCTTCTGCGATTTACCAGTGTTCGTTCGGCCGTTTTGTTGGTATCCGTTGCGGTTAGGCTAATAGGTGAAAATAGAAATCCCTTTCGGGATACGACAGAAAACGCAGAACGAGTCAACAAATGGAGAGAAAATGGAGGAGTTTTTCTCTGTTTTTTCTCCGGCTTGGAATTAAAAACAGGATGGGACCGGGGTTTGAAAATACACGGAGGGCTTCGTGGTGGACGGAAGAAAAGAGAACGAAAGAGGGCACGAGGGAAGCTCGTTTTTTTTTGTCGGCTAGACGGTTCAGCTCGGCTCTGCTCGGCTCGCAGAGTCGTTGCTCGCGGCGGCTCCGCGTCAATTTGTCGAAATTCGTTCCGATTCGTTTTATGTCTGCCACGCCGCGAGACGCGACCCGCTACCATGCGTACACAATGCCTCTGCCCATAGTGCTACCACGTATCTTGGTTCCACCGTGTAGCCGTTTCGTCGACGATTCGTCTCGAGACCTCCCGAGGCCGCGTAAAAATTCGTTCATCTCTCTTTCGTTGGTAAGAAAGGTGGTAAGAAAGAGAAGAAGGTCGTTTTCGTGCTTTTCCCTTTTCTCTTCCTCTTTTTTCTTTTCTCTTCGCTATCCTTTGCCTGTGACCGCACCACCGAGAAATTGTTCGTTTCCCGCTGGGAATTGTTTGGCGATTAGAGCACGATAATTGAGCGATTAAGGCTGCTGCACGTTGTCAGGGTTTTCGGAAGAAATGCGGGCCCGTATCGTGCCTTCTGTGAAATTCTACTTGCTGGTAGGATATCGAACAATAACCATTCATATAATCTAGAAAATAATATCGTATATACTTGTATAGTTTTTGATAGCTATATACCTGATTAAGAAAGATATATACACGACGCGAGGAAACTCGCCGTCTTTTTAAATCAGAAAGAATTGTAGTAATTAAAGAAGAACAGAAAATAATAAAAAAATAAATAATTTACGAGCGCACACATCAATAACTTAGCAAACGAGGTAGCATTATCCTTAGACTAACTCAGCGGTCATTTCCTTTTCCTCCGCTTTATTCATTTATTACGCACTACGTTTAAAAATACTAATAAGCCTTTCTTGCCTTAAGCTCGATCTTGCAATCAACTATTTACATATACGTTGTAAATCATAAGCCGAAAGGCTGTAAATCGTCACGGGTATATCTGTTTCTATTTTTTTCCTTCTCTTTTTTTTTATACAGATACACTCGTGTTGCGCGCACTTTAAATCAAGAGCTCGGTCCCTTCCCGGTTGCAACGTGTGGTTGCACCAGCATCGACTAATCTTATCTTATCCGGTGATCCTCCTAATGCCGCGGTTAACCGCGCTCGGTACGCAACACGCTTGAGAACACCATGGAAATATTCTTTTCGCCCCTTGGTTCGAAATAAAAGCGTTTAGTGCAAGTACAACTTGCGGCGGATGTTCACGATCGCGTCGATACAAGAAACGGGATAATTAAGGCGCGAAATAGAAAACCTAAGGCGAGACTTTATGGCAACACGTCGATCGAACACCTTCGTTAATTGACGCGTTCTTCCATTCTCTTTTCTTCGGTTTCTTTGAACGAGCGCGACGACGACATTCGTTTGCTCGCGGAGCAATCACTCAATTAGAAAAGCGTCGCCGGGAGAAGAAAAATATCGTCGCCCCTGGCGAAAAACCACGTGAATCGGCCACGAGCTACGTGTAAACGTCGATGGACTTATCGGACAACGCTCGTAAGAACGCTGGCCGTCGGACAGCGAAAGGATTCACCTTACGACTTTAACACGAACGAACGATTGTTATTTTTTGGTGAACGTTGATTGGCCTGCGAATCGAATCGTTCTATAATCGGGAACTTCTATGTAATGGAATTAAAAATATTGATACAGGGCGATCAATTTTAGTCGTTTGTAGTTTCTGCAAATGTAAATATTGCCACCTAATGACAAAATCCGGAATCACTTAGTTGCCAACTCAATATGAGACAACTTATTAAAAAAAAAAAAAAAAAAAAAGAAAAGAGAAAGAAGAAATGATATATCTGTGGCAGGTAAAATGTTTCTCTTTATTATTATATTACTTATATTATGATCGATTTGTAATTTTTGTATACAAATTTTAAGATTTGAAATTCTTCGTGCATATTCGCGATGTTTTTATAAAGTATGTAAATAAAGTATTTTTTTCATATACTTTTACTTCCTTTGTTACAAATTTTTCACCTTAGTCGTCGATAGTTATACCCGCGTAGTGTTAATCGCTAGTGTATTACGCTTACGTACAGTTTATTACGCTGATATCGCAAGTAAATAATTTAGATAAACAGAAAAAACACTCTAATCTCTATTATTTTATTACACAACGAAATACTTGTATTCCAGAAGTTATAGCTATTTTTGCCACCGAGGACAACACATTTTTTGTTTTTATCTAGTGACGCATTCAATAAGCGCCGCTTTCACCATTTCGTCGTTGTTTTCGCGGCTCTTATCTGCATCTTCGATAGTATTTAATCGCGTTTTAATCAAAGATATCGTTTTCCGTTCTACGGATAAATTTATTAGACGTTAAATACATGTCCATCTCCGTGCTCCTTCCTTTTAGCAAAAGAAAGTCGACCAAATGAAAAGTCAAGCAGGAGTATTTAAAAGAAAAAAAAAGTCGCTCGAGAAATGAAACGAGTTTGTCGACAGTCATGGAGTTAATTAATACTTCGAAATCCTCTCATGAAATACATTTGCTTGAGTTCTGGTTGAATTGGTAGGTTGCAGGCATTTATCTCACCGTGGCTTTCTCTTGCTGTGTTACAGACACCCCTTGTTCCCGCTTCTTGCGTTGATTTTCGAGAAGTGCGAGCTGGCGACGTGTACGCCGCGTGAACCCGGCGTCGCGGGCGGTGACGTATGCTCGTCAGAAAGCTTCAACGAGGACATCGCTGTCTTCTCTAAACAGGTAAGTGTCTCCAATTTATATTTTGAATATCCGACCGACATCGTATTGATAGCGTGGGGAAGTATATTTCTATTTTAAAGGTTCTATCCTTCTATCTATCTCTATTTTATTTATTTTATTTTAAATTTCTATTTTATTTCAAATTTCTATTTTATATAACAGAATTACGATATTGAAGTTCGTTCGGTTTTGGAAAATTTAATATTAATTACAAATCTCGATCTTATAATAGGTAACTTTATAAAACGTAATATAAATCAGTTTGGTTCCGAGTACAAAAACAGTAGAAAATCGAATAATCGTTTTCCTTTAAATTAAAGCTTCTCAAGAATAGTTGGGCTTAGTTAGACAACATAAAGAATTAAAGTCAGTATAGACGAATTTCACGGGACTCCGAAATACTCTCGCCCTTCGTAATTCGAAAACTAGAAACAGCGGTCCACTCCCCTGGTTTCCTCAATCCTACCCAACAACATCGTCGTCGCTTAGATGCTTCGTGAGAGAATGTTCAAATGTAACCTCTCCTAGGTCTCTGAAAAGAGAAAGAAAAAGAAAGGGAGGAAGATTTGAAGCCGCTCTAAATGAGTCACGACTCTCTCGACACGTCCTTTCCTCTCCGACAACGAAATAGCGTTGCGCGGCCATGGATGTAACCCGTGGGATGTTTCGGGTCCAAAACAGCGCTGGCTCTCATCGTTGGGACTTATTTTTAGGAATTCCAGCGAGCTAGTCGACGACGAGCATCGAGCGAAGGATCGTTCAGAACCGCGTTCTTCGTGGTTTGCCGCGGCCAACCAACCGGAAGAAGACTCGTATTCACGTTGTTGTTCGCGCGGCATGCTCCTTTCCTCCTGCTTTCTCACTCTTCGTTCCTAGTTTTTCTCCCTTGGGTATTTCTGTCTTCGTCGACGTTTCTCACTCTGGTAACTCACCTGAGGCGAGTCCTGTCAAGGACACACGCGTAGGTAACCGGAGAACCTATACGCGAAATCATTTCGGCCTTTTAAAAACACACCGTTTCGCCATCTACGTTCCTTAGCCCAGGCCGACGAGAAAGGTGTTCGTAGATCGGTCTTCAAGCACGTTCAGCCGTATACATCCGTAATTGTATCTGGATGGTATACGTTCTGGGATGTCGATGGATTTGTCGTCCCGAATAAATTATCGATTTTCCGTGCTTAGAAAAACGAAGATTCGTAGCAAAGAAACGGAAAAGATAGTGTTTCTCATAGGTAATGATAGAACGGTTTCGCAAAGACACGGAATAGTCATGGATAGTTCGCTGGTGCAAAACAAAGCGGAGGCGATTAAGTCGAGCCGACAGTACGAACGATAAAAATGTTGCCTTGGTGGTTCTTTGCGCGTTTAGTCGATGCAAACGAATGCAGCACATTTAGATTGAGGGATATCGACGCCTATGTATATCGTAGAGCTAGATAGCCACGTTGTTCGTGGGTTATCTTTGCATAAAATTGCACTTCTGCCTTCGACGAGACGTTCCTCGGTTTCTCTTGCCTGGCACGGTTGGCTAATTATTCTAGACGAGCGCCGTGCGAGCGCGGTTCTCGATGGCTTTAAACGTTCGAGAGCGTACGAAGGGTTACGTGCGATTTCATTGAGCGTGTCACAGATGGAAAAATCAGCTGATAGGTCGTAACGTTCAAATATAGAGCGTCGGTAACACGGTAGCAACGGACTCGAGCTACGGATACGCACAGATAACGATAAGAGTTAAACCTGGCCGCAAGGTAGGATAAGGAGTGAGCCTGGTTCTTCGCGTTAATTCCATGCTGCGTCATTGTTTCGGCGTCGTGTATGTAATTTGAAAACAAACTACGCGCTTTTTTTTTTTGAAGACCGAGTTTATGAATGCCTGCGATTCTTCTTTATCCTCGATCGTCTAGTATTCTCGTTAAATCGTTCACCCGTTCTATTATTTATCCGCGGCATGTCGACATTATACCGAGCGACACAACAGCGCGTACTATTCTCGAAGAAGTCCGTTAGGATTGCGAAATTGACATGACATTTGCATCTTAATAAGGTGCATAGTATTACGCGGTTGGACGAGGGACGGAGCGGGAGCGGAACAGAGAAAAGGAAAAAAATGTTGAAAGAAGGATAGCCGAAGGCTCCGTCGCGTTTCTCTCAACGCGGTCGCGTATTGCGAATCGTCGTTGTGCCGCGTGTAGTAAATTGCGCGCCGCCTTTTGCTCGTTTGCCTTCCTATCCGCGGCGATCCACGCCGTGCAAACGTATCTCTTTTTCTCGTTGACGCTCTTTCACGCAGGGACCTCGTATTTCAACCGTGCTATCGACGCAATTAATTTCCCTTTCTGTCCGTTGGAAGCGCGCAACGTCGCGAAGAGACGTCGTTATACCTCGCGCGCCTCTGTCACTATCTTCTCGAGAAGATGAAGAAGATTGCGCGACGCCGTGAAAAACTTTCGAAACGAGGAAGTGGTGTCACAGTGTATGCCCTCGCCCATGGGACGTGTCTCGCTAATTCAGAGATTACGCCGCGGTCCCCACAGAGCGGATAAACAAATTGTCGAGGGGGACAGCCGGTTACCCTGTTGTCGCGATCGTGTTCCCCCATTTCTTCCCAGTACAGATAATGAATTTTGATATCGAGTCAACACGGTCGTTATGAAAGTTTTTGTACATTCATCTTCTCGTTTCTTCTTGGTTGCTCGTAAGCACGATACTGAGAGTTAAATTCATTTCGCTAGTCTATGGTCGTCGACGGGAAGATTACACCGGCGATTATAGCGAAATCCGCGCCGCCTCGCCCATTCGTTCTTTGCTTGCCATCGATCTGTCGTCGCCGATGTCTAGGCAGGTCGTTTTATAATGTCAGAGGTGGAGGGGTCAGGGAGGTGAGATTATGTACACGCACATCGGCGGTACACGTGAAAAGATAAGCAGGTGACAATCCTCTTGCGGTGGTTTTCGAGGCGTGTCGTTCGAGCCCTTTTACACTCCGTCGATACTTGGACGGAGAGAGATATAGTAGGGCCGGTGCGCGTGACAAAAGGGCCGCGCGCGCCTCGCGTACACGGGATTATTCGTCCGCGTTTCGTTTTCGTTGCGTGCGCGGCACAGGAGCGGGCGCATGCGTCGTAGCTCGGCGGTGGCGGTCGGCGCATGCGCAGTCTCAGTTGTGGCACGACCACCGCCGCCGCCAAGTCGTGAGAAGCGACGAACCGTGGCGAGAGCACAGCACGTTGGAGGGGGCAGAGAGAAGGGGTGCTCCGCAGCCGCTGGAGAGAGCGCTGCTCATTTTCTGCCATTGTAAATTGATCTATTCAATGGGGCCTGGCATTATCCCGTGCGGTCCACGCATCGTGCGTGCCCTATGGGGCCCCGATACATTCCACACGCAACCCAGTTCCCCGTGGTCCGCGCGCTCCCTTTTTGCGCTCGCGTTGCCTCCGAGCTATTCGGTTTTGGCCTCTCCGCGTTCAGCCCAGGCTGGTAGCTGCCTGCGACGTAGCAGCGCGCACCGCAGGAGCGTCCCGCTGCGCCACGTTACGCGCATTGTTGTGCCCTTTTTTACCAGATGGATCGGCTGTCCCAGTTTTCGTGCCCACCGTGGGCGCTCCGCTGTGAAAATTTCGCTTTCGTCGGCGTCCCGTTGCGACGTGTTGCGCTTCGCCGCGCCCAAATTAATCGCGCGTCCAAGGGAGCATCGACGCTCTTTTATTGCGCGACCGAAAAACTCGTTCGACGAAATTCTTCGCCTTAGCACCCAAAAGGGGATTTATTCGCGTGGCCTGCGGCAACAACTTAAAGTTTAAACCACGTCACGAGGTAGTCACACTACCTGGAACGCATACGTCATTACTCTTTCAGACACTCGAACTGTGGTGATCTGCAACGTCAGTACAACGTCACTGCATTGACCCAATTCGTAAAGGCAGTAACGGTATAGAAAGGAGACGTACGGAAAAGTGCCGCATAAGGATCCGTTGTGATTTATCGTTGCAATTAGATTTCACCTCCGGGGACATTAAACCCTTGTAAAACGTTAGCCCCCGCATTTAGACGGCTTGACTAATGCGACCACAAAACAGGCACGTCCGCCGCGCACGCTACTTGCTTTACCGTCCCGAAGGTGCGGACACCGTTCCCCAGGAATGTATGTATTTGCCTCTTTTCTTTTCCTCTGGTGGAAGCATTTATAGGCATTTACATAGAATCATGCAATCTGTATGATTAAAGAATTTTCGAAGGGTTTACCAGACTTAAGTCAATTAGGAACGAATCAACGAATTGTTTACGCGTATAATTTTTAACGATCGGCATCTCGATAACCGCATCGATGACGTGTAGCATTCGAGGACGCTTCATTCCCTCTGCCCCGAGCACGAGGGGTAGTGTAAACAAGCGCAAAGCCGGATTATCATAATCGCGATAACGGCATCCGCGACATCTCTTTTGTCGCGCAGCCAGAGGCGTGATCGTCGCTTCCAAAGATCGATGATGCATCATCGAGTTATCTACGCTACCGGTCTTTCCATGCGAAGGTCGGTTCGTTTGTTCAACAGTAATCGTACGATTTTACGAATCCTTCTGTCTCTCTCTCATTTTGTGGAATGGAAAAATTTAATAGACTCGCACTTTATTGCTCGCTTTATTGGCCGCTTATAAAACGATGCAATTAAACGCGATTACACAGAATTCCAGAGCGTTGAACGATCGCAGGTTCCATTCCTGGCTTATCGATGCTTTGTGAACGGCGCGGCGTGCTGATCGATTCGAAGGTAATTAACCAAACGCACCTCACCTGCGAAAGCTGAGTAAGATTTTTCAAGCTCATTGCTTAGTACAATACTTCTCATTGGCTTTCGTATTATTCTTCCATTTTATCGTGGAAGAATTATTTTCTTCGTTATTCAACCATAAACGGTATTTAAGGCTGTTACACATTACTACATATGTTTTGCACTCACCTGGCTCCCCTCTGTTATCTTTACTAATCGCTCAATTGTTATCTTTTCGTTCGAAGACCAATCGATTATCCTATGGTCTATTTTAAATACACACATAATTTTATAACTACTTCGATCAAGGTAAGTGGAATTTTACAATGATCAATTTAAATAGTGTAATATCATAAAGTAATTTAAAGTAGAAGTCGGTTGAAATTAAAAAAAAAAATCGTGTACGTCGTCCTTCTGTGGTTCGTTTACATTTAAGAGCGCCTATGTGACTAAAGTCACCTAGTTCTTACATAGGTATGAGAAAAACAATAGACAACGTTAGATCAGAAGGACGGTTTCGTGTTTCAAGGTGGGACAATCGAAAGATCAGAGTGTGCGAGTCGAAAAGTGTGTGTGTTGCGAGAGTCAGAGCTAATCGAGTCGTCGAAGAGTAGAGTCGTTAGAATTAATCGAGACACCGAAGAGTAGAGTCGAGAGAATTGATCGAGTTGCTAGAGAGAGAGATAACTGTAAAGCTATTTGATATAGATCCGAGTATTGCATTTAGTTTCCGTTAAACAAACATCGTTTCTGTCCAATTTATATTTGTATATTCAATTTAATATTAATAAATTGTAAGCAATCGAAGAAAAAATTTATACCTTTATTTTCCGATTTTACAATAGTAGATAATTCTATAGGACACTTTAATAAATTTAGAAGAGTATTTTATCTTCTATAATGGCAATTAAATAATCATAATTTCCTAAATATAAAATAATTTCCTTTTACAGTCTCCTGTGTCGTGTTCGTCAGGGTAACTCCAATTCCATTTCGAATCGGCACTCGTTCAAATAATAAGTTGGACAATTATTTTAAATTTCTTTACGATCGCCAAGTAAAACTAGAAAGGATGACCATCAGAATCAAGGCCTCCGGGAGAAGTTAACAAGCATTGAAGTTTAGGTTTACGTTACGTGAAAAGGGACGAATATATATCTTCTCGTCCAGTCAGGTTCGACAGGCTTTTGTCTATTGCTTTATTGCGGCAACGTGCCTTTTGCCTAGCCACTTTGGAACGTGCTACGCTTGCTATTTCCACCAGACATTTCAGGCAAGGTACAAAGGTCTCGTGAAATTTACCTAGAGTGCAACTTGTTTTATCGTGCTAAGACAGTTAAAGTCTACCGGTCTCGGAGCACAAACACTATTTTTCCGAAACAGCCCTTTTATTTTAATTTCTCGTCGATTTTAGTAGAATACCGACAAATTCATACAAATGACTTGACAAATCGTCCCAAATTCCTGTCATTTGCGTTTCATGGTCGAAGATGGAAATTTAGGATACAAGGAAGGTACGTTTTTGGTGGCTCTAAAGCGATGGCCAAGGAAACAGAAGTAACAGCCAGACGGATGAGCAGCTGCTTCGTATATCTCTCGACGGGATCGTCGTACACCACGAATGGCTACGTGCATACCAGCTAGTCCTAAATAGACGTGTCGGAGCGAGAACATTTTCTAAATATTATCGCGCAATACATATTTTTATCTCGTGGTCGATGGAGATGTTGTATAGGTCCCGCGGAATTTCTCTGACGTACTCTATATTTATTATTTTTCACTAGCAGGCTGTCCGTCTTTTCCCCTGTTGTCTACAGCGAAGAAAAGAAAAACGAAGGTGTTCAGATATACTTCGTTCATGTTTTTAACGGTAATATTTTGCTTCGCCGTCGAAATTTCCACGTGGTTAGAGAAAGTTTACCTCAACGCTGCCTTCGTCGAAGTCGGATGTGTCTTCGTTTCATTCACGAGTTGGCGTGCGATAAATATGAACGATCTCAGATATTTAACGGCAAACAACGTCACATTAATAGCTTTCGTATTGCTTTATACATATGTATGCATGGGCTCAATTAGCTGTCACTCGCAGCCCCTCTACCTCTAATCGCCGTGATACAGTCGTCTCAATCATTCACGATAGAAGGCGCAAACTTTCATGTAGATTTTACTTTATCTTTATATCGAAACGATTAACCTCAATACTATCTCTATTTCTTACATGTTCCACGTAAAATTCTACGGTAGAACGATAAATTATACGTTTATTCGTGACCAGTGGTCGAATAGTTGATGATAAGGAACGAAATTCGAAAGGATGGGAGAGAGAAAGAGAGACAAGAGACGAAACTGCTTACAATTTGTAATCGTCGTGGCTACCTGAACGGGCGTTTAGTTTGCCGCTTGGGGATCGCCGAAAAACTACAGTGACAGGACCTTGCAAGAACTAGTTTCCCCACTACGAACAGTTGACAGTATTTTTGTGAAGCGTACGAGACGCCTTCATTATCCATACACCCAATGCGAGAGGAACTCCCATTCAGAATTCAGACTCATGAATACGCTTCTCGAACCCGTTCCCAGAATTCTCGCGATTGCGTTTCGTACGTCGATCTCCGTCGTCGACCGGTAATTCGATTTTAACGTTCGACCCGTTTTTTCATCTGGATTCCCCTTTTCGGTCTCTCGACTCTGTATATCTGAATTATTCGGGGGAAATTTTTTATTCGCCGAAGACACGATTTTATAAATCGTTATGCAATAGGAAATACAGAGAGATGAATTTCGATGGGGAATTTAAGAATTATGTGTGGCGCTTTGGGAAACTATAACCTGTTCATTACGCTTTAATGCGATTACTAAAATTCTTCAAGCATTTCTAATAGCCGCTTTCTTCATCCATCATGTATAGTTCCAAATTGATTTGCCCTTCGATGTCAAATTGGCGACGAGAAAAAGTCGATATGACGAAAATCCAATCAAATTTTGTTATTAAATTTATACATTCGAGCAATAAGTTCGTCCGCATCACGCGTCATTAACGAAGCAACGTTAAATTGAAACAAGAAATGGACGAAGGTTAAACGTCGAACCTATATCAAAGAAAATTGAGAAAACTTAATGTTCTTCCACGTCATGGAGCAATTTTCGACCCTCTTAATTCCTTTCTCCCATAGAAAACCGCGGGAACTGATTACGAAACTTCATTGGGTATCCTATTTCGATATACCGATCAGAGAAACAATATCGAGGACCGTGGCGGCGCGGGAAGAATGTTAACGATATTCATCCGAGAGTCGGGGACGAGCGATCTAATCAGATGGCGCGGTTCGGTGTCGAGAGAGCATAATCTGCTGCGGTCCGTCGGTGGATTCCACGAGATTAACCGGTACTTCCATCAAGATTTGTCGTTCGTCTTGTTCCTTCTTTTTTCCCTTGGATCCCGGCTCGCTTCCTTTCAGTAAGAACACCGTGGGTCCAATTAAGAGCGGGCCCCGAGCATCGAGCGCTCTCGGGCATCGAGCTCTCTCCCCCGTGCATTCTGTTTCCATTCTGATCGGCACTATGCGGCGCCATGAAAATGCTTGAGAATCTCCTCGTCTCGTTCCTCTCTCGTTTTTCACCGTTTCCCCTCTTTTACGCATCCCCAATGGTTGGAACTGTTCTCTTGCGCGCTTCAGAGAATTCCATCGCGTTCACCGACGCGTTTCCGTTTCTATACGTACGAATTGAACCGTAGGGGTCCAATTAAGAGAAAGCACGCGGAGGAAATCACTTGGAGAGAGACACTAGGCTGGAACAGCGAATCCCATGGCCAGTCACGAGGTGCACGGGAATAGAATAAAATGATGGTAAAAAGGGGATATGGAACGAAGGATCGATCTAAGAGAAGGAGAACCAGGACGTACAAGATAAAGGAACGCGCGTGTGCGCATATATAACTGGGCGAGATACGATCGTCTCTATAGTTTTAATACAGCAATTACCACCGAACCTAATTGTTAAAGATTCTTACGTGTCTGTTTGTGTGTTACAGATCAGACAAGAAAAACCTTACTACATCGCAGATCCGGAGGTCGATTCGCTGGTGAGTACATTGGTGTTATATATATATTGTTCACAGCGATATAGATTTTTCCACTAGCCACGAATGACAATTTCCTTACCGATAGACGTTTTCTTTCTTTATCGTTGGTGTTTCTTTGTTTCGTTTCGTACGCTCGACTCATTCAAAGGCTAATCGTTCTGTTTTATCTGACGATCGCTACTGGCCACCCGGCGCGTTCCTTTTGAAGAATGACGATGGAAAAGATCGTCGTCTTATATACGGGAAACGTTTAATCATCGGTGGAAATTAAGGGAGGGGAAAACAAACTGCTGGAAAAATCAAACCGGACGTTGCTACGAAGCTTCCGTAAACTCAGCTTGTAACTGGATTGTAACTTGCATATCTGATAATTGAAAAAAAGTTTGAAAATTACTTCCCCTTCTACGAACTGAGAGTAAATTAGTTTTTTTACATCGCTGTAGAAAGAAACATCCTGGCTGCGCAGAGTTATTGTTATTACTCCCTACGAAATTCATAACTTACGAGACTTATGGAAAATTCAGTATGAACAGCTCGTAAAGCAAAACGCGTGTGAAGCCAGGGAAGGGTGATAATTAAAAAAGAAACGAGACACGAGGACACGTTGCTGGTGCGCCTTTGTTTTCTCGTGCGCTGACCGGCAGCCATTCGAATGGCAGACCTTCGAAACACCGGAGGAAGAAATATTTCAAACGACCCTTCGCGTTCTCCGATCGAGATAACGGATAGTGGCCTTTTTAAATATCTCGGATGTATTCCTTGCTAGTCGAGGACGTGTATGAGGCCCATCGATGCTCGGACCAGCTCAACGTCGACCTGCCATTATGGATTCCTTCTTCTAGACAGCGCTGTCCCTGTTCTGGTCATTTAGTTTCGATTTTCTTTTCTTTCGATTTTCGCGTATATACGGTCGCACATGAATTCTTATTAATACAACAGAATGTTGTTCGATAATAAAATTTACACACACGCTTACGTTCGATGTTTTCAAAATGCTTATGTCTTTTGACGCTGCATACGAAAACAAACATAGATATTTCGATTACTTCGCTCTAATGCTTCGATAAAACCATATAAAATGCATTGTCGAGAACGTAAAAATGTTGAGGTGCGAAGAAAAGTAGTGTATTAGACATTTATGGCTATATTCGTTTCCAGATCTGATTTCTAACCATCCTTGAAAGAGCGACACCGAACCGCCACTACGATATTTCATCATAAAGTTCATTCAACGAAGTGAAGGCCTTATAGAGGCGCGTCGTCTGCTCGGAAAAAGGTGTCGCGCGTTTTCGAATATTCGCTCGTAATTCAAAATTGGATATATCGAGCGTGTTAATGGTGAACCGGTGTACGTTGTTTCACGTTGGCTCTCTTTTTTTGTTGTTCTGTTTTGTTGCATTTTTTCCTGCTTTTTTCGCGGAGCCAACGCTCGTGGTGGTGCAGCGGTGGAAAAAAAGGGGGAGAAGGAAAACGGACGACGAGGATGCATTTCGTTGACGTTGTTCGCATCGTTGGCCTCAATTTTTCAAAATGTCACGCCCGTTATCTGAGCTGTCAGGACGGCATCGGTCCGCGCGCAAACATCCACGCAAGGTGTACCGACTCGCATCTCGCGCCGCTGTTGTCACAACTGTCGCTCGGTCTCGATCTGCTGAAACAGAAAACGAACGAAATCAAAAAAAAATACGAAAAAAAATCGAAACAGAATGGAACAAAAATAAAAAATAGAAGGGAAAACGCAGAACCGCGTGAAAAAGGACGGGAAAAGCACGCGAGAGGAAAAAAACGAGCAAGATATATTTTACTATAGTTACCGATGGTGTTGTGTGCCTCTGTAGCTTCGTATCATCGAAAGGGCCGCGTCGAATTATGCATCCGTGATATTAAATAAATGTAAGCATGAAACGGCCAGACACGCGTTTCATCTAAATTTTAAAAGGAAATGAGACTGGACGCTTCGATGATTTCGCAGTGACGCGTTGGAATTAACTGTTACTACGTGCTTTCGAATGTTTTTTACCTCTATATTTGGTAGCTCGAGTATATATTATTGCATTCAACGAACGTATAAAGTCTCTTTTAGGCTTTATGCAGTTCTGTCTTCTTTTCACGTAGATTCTTTGATATGTTCATTGAACATATGGTTTGGTGAAGTTTATTATTTATTAAAGAAATATTAGGAAGAAGATATGTAGTTTGAAATTGAATTAAAATTTCAAATTTGTAATTTCCAGCCAAATTTAATCAAAGAATGAAGCGATAGTTAACGCGGTTCTTTGAGATCACTTTTCTATTCTTTTTTGGGCGCTCAAGTTTCTCTCCACGGACATTATTGCTCCAGTTACGCCATTATTACATCTGTTATTACAAATGCAATAATTCAAAGCGTTTCGTACAAGAAACCCCAATCATAACAAACCAGTTTAATCATCAATTACTAAATCGTCGCCCAAATCATTTTCATATCTCGTATATCTTTCATCACCATGCACACCGTTTCTCTATCTTCCCGGTCGTGGAATTTTCCCCCCAAAAATGACCATTGCCTCTCTGATTTCTTCGAAAGTAACGCTATTACAGACCCACGGATCGAATTCAATAAAAAATTCGAGAAGTGCAGGAAGGTCGAAGAGAATCAAAAAATCGTAGTCGTGGATCGGCGTAGCTCGTTCGCCGGCAAACGCCAGTAGCGTGGCTTCATTAAGTCCGTGGCAAATCGCAATCTACGAGCAATGAGCTTCTATCGTAAAGAACAGGCACGTAACGTCCGCGGTTTTTGCTGTCCGCGCCCTTTGCCCGCCTCCTCTCGTTCCCCTTCTTTTCATCCTTTCTCGGGGTCCTTTTTTCTTCCCTCCCCTTTCTCGCCGACACACGGGTCCTCTCTTCTCTCTGCTCTGTCTCGCGAGAGATGGCCGTCGATCGACAGAAGCCCGGTTTTTGCCGCGATTATTTCGCCGAACGGAAAGTGCTTCGCCACGAGTACTCCGTTACAGAGGTCCGGATCTACACACGCGAGAGACGACGACCTGTGTCTGTTGATTGGAAAGGTCGCCTGGAAACGACGTGGTGACACGGTCGAGGGAACAGCCACGAAAGGGCTCGAGATGGCAGAAAATGCGACACAGCTGTGGTGGTCCCCAGGAAAGCCCCGGGAAAGCGTAGAAAAGGAGCCTCGCTTCAGCTGGGCTCAGCTCGGTGCAACACAAAGGAAATTGTTGCGCTGTTCCTGAGTGTTTCCGAGCTTCAGAATCGTTCTGTCGTGTAGTGCGATTTGTGGTTGAATCGATCGTTTCGGATTATTCTTTATTTCGAAAGACTCGTTGGACCGCACAGTGAAGAAATTGGAGGAGATTTCTGAAAAAAATGGACTTATTAATCTGTGAGAAGTGATAGAATTATCGAGCGTATTTCCTAGTCAAATAGTTGGACTACTTTATAAAGTATTTTTACTCATTTCGTAAATCGAAGAAAACGAAATTCTGTTTCAATCTTATTATTAATTTTCCAAACGAGAAGAGCTTAAGGTGTTTTAAAAAGATGTTTAACATAAAATTGAAATGTCAAACCTGTCGCGCCAATAAAAATTTTTTCATATTCTGTTCAAATTCAAAACGCTTTTCTAAAAAAGACGTTTCATTAGAAAAATATCAGTGAATCGAAAATGATCGAAAGAACCTAACGGTATTAAGTCCTTACGAAAAATAAAAATTAAAACCCCATACATAGTTTGTTCGATTATCATTTTTTCTTCCTCCCCTCTCTTCCTCCCCGAAGTTCCTCGATATCAAAACGAAATAATTCTCGTTCAGTCAGCTGTCTTGGCAGTATGGTTGTTTCTTCGTCTTTAGGACGCGAATGACGCCCCAGAACAGGACAAACGATACTTGTATCGCGAGTACGTCGAATGTCGAGCAGTCCTCTTCTTTCATTCCTTCTACCTTTAACCTTCGACAACGGCATGCAAAACGGAGTCGGGGAGTTGTTCCACGCCGGAAGAGGCACGTACATACAATGGCGGACAAGGTAAGGCGTGTAGCGAGCTCGTTCTCTCAATTCAACGAAGGTCAAGGGTTTCCTTCGGGGTTAAAAACGAGAATCCACGTTCGCCCTCTGCGAATTCTTTGACCGCGAAGAAAGCGTGCTCTCCATTCGTCCCGCTGGAATCCATGTTTTCCAGCTGGCATGCGGATCTTATCTGAGGCGTTCCGATGGCACGAAAATATCCAGCGTAGCCTTCGAAAACTCTCTTTTTAAGTCGCCCCTCCTGTTCCTCTAATTCCATCGAACCTTATCTTTCTTGTACTTTCTCTCTCCCTTGTTTCGTGTTATCTGGATGGGTGTTAGTAGGCTTATTTTCGCCAATCTTGATGGAGATCGGAAGCTTTTCGATGGTTAGAGACCCCTCAGTTTATAATGATTTTTGACAAATACCTCTCGTGTTGAGGGGAATTTTAACTTACCAAGGCTTAACGTTGTGCCAATGTAATACTTGCAAGTTTTTCTCCAGTCAATTTATAGCTTTAAATTTTGCTCTTTTGTTTTTAACAAAGTGATTATGAACAGAAATTCCAAAGACTTGCTTATTTTAACAATGTTATGAAATTCGAGGCAAATTTTTAACTTGCTTTTCTCATAATAATATTACGTTTACGCAACTTCTCCGCTCAGCTCTTAAAGAATCAGCTAATTTCTGCTCTTTACAAAAATATTTCTCACGTGTTGTCCTCTCGTAACTGATAAAAATTAATTCTCCACACCTCGATATAACTTTTAAAAAATCTTTCAAAATCATTGCTATCCATCGCTCGAATGTTCAAATTCGTGGCTAATTTTTCCCGCTGTTTCCATGATCTTCACGAAGAAGCAACGCGGTGGAATCGCGCTAGTGGTCGAAATTTCGTCTCGTGGGCGGAGGAAACGGTGGTCAAAACATCTTCCACGGCGTCGTAAATGAAACGAGGAATGGTCTTATGCTGTTTCGACCGCGGAAGAGAGCAAAGCAAGCATACGAGAGTTTGAGCAACGTTTGTGAGAGGACCTCTGTGAAGGGATCTGCCCTCGCACGCGCGCTTTAAATAATACTCCCATTAGCATAAGCGAGAAATGAGCCAATGAGATGCTAATTGCCGCTCTCGCGTTTCGAGAATAATTATTACCACGAGGATACTTAACTCGCTCGGACGTTAGCCACCGGTTGACGACGTTCTCCATGTTGCTTCTTCGGAGGGGGAACCGATTCGTGTGGAGCCACTTTTTACACGCGCCAATACTTGCACGATTTTGGATTTGCTTCGTTTCCGTCCGGATTGAACCGTGGAACAACTACAATTTGGAGGTTTCTGGATTTTTAGAAGCAGAAAATAAGAAATATGCTGAGAATGATTTATTATTATTACGTTTTTACGTTATTACGTCTCACAAAGAAAAACACGACGCCAATGACGTACACATATCTTTTTACGGTAGTAAAGATAGTGCCATTTATTTATAGCGCTATCATCTATCTATATTTTTTTAATAGTATTACTCAGTAGCATTATTTTCCGTAGATTTCTAATGGCAATTTATGATATTCATTAGTTGTTGATTCTTTCATTGACATGAAAAATTATCACTGATCATAATATGAGAAATCCGGTTACGGGAAGTTAATGGCTGTTCTACCCTCTAATCCAAATATAATTCCAAATAGACCGGAGACATTAAAATGATCCAGTCGAGCTTGGTAGCTTCTCGCCTGTGTTTTGACTTATCGAATACAATCGACGATACATTGCACCATAGTTTGAGAAGAATCTTAAATATTGGATTCCTATCGCTTTGGAACGACTACAGAATTTTAAACAATTTTCTTGCATCATTGAGACATCGCTACAAGAATATAAAATTCTGGTATAAACGAAGCTTTTCTTTAATTTACTTTTCTTAAATTATCTTAAATACTTGTCTTAAATTTCAGCGTATTGTAGTTCGCGTTACTATATCATTGAATTCATCGTAAAAAACGAATTCACCTCGGAAGGGGTAAAAAACAAGAGCGAAATTATTGGAGAAGCTGTATAAAATTCGTAATTGACGTTCGTTAAAAAGTGAAAGTCAAAGAACGAGTAATCCACGAACGAAGTCATTGGAACCTGAAAGTATATTGGCCGAGGATCGTCTTGTAATGAGAGGGCGACCTCGAATGGGTTAAAGTCGTTCGTTTCCGCGTGGAATTGGTGTCCTTCTAGTCCGCTCCAGACAGTTATCGACAACGAACTCGAAGAGGAAGAAGCTATAAATTCTCGGCGAGTCGTTATTTTCTTCCCATAGGAGGCATCAGAAATTGTACAGCGGTCGCAGGGCTGTTTTTACCGACGCGTTGCAAAATGGAGAAGTATCGTGGTATCTATAGGTCGGCCAACGTCTATCACGGACAAGGTACACAAAGAAGCTAATTACGTGGCGGGAAAAACGCGTATCGTTTGAATGGATGTTAGACGAAAAAATGAGACGAAGTGCAGCGTCAATGATTAATGGATAAATCGAGAGGATGCACGAGTGTAATAACACGTAGACAGAGGAAAACAAGAAGATTGACTAATCCTCACGACGCATATTTACTATGATAGTACAAAGAAAATATCGCGTGTTAATGAGAATCGAGGATCTAAGTTATATAAATATAAACATCTATTTTCTTCGTTGTATCTCATCTGTCATATCAGAAATTACATTTTCCGTTTCTTTCTTGATGATTTTCATATCCGACACTAAATTTCTTCGCAAGTTTTGGACCGTTTCCAATTCCACCATCTGTTCTATGAAACATTTCTCATTAGCTGGCTCAGTCTTTGTAATTGATATATCGAAAAACTGAAGTTTCGTTTTTTCATCGAGATAAACCATTTAATAAAATAACAGAAAGTGGAATTATTGCGTGAAATTGCAGAGATTGAGGAAACGAAAGTCGATTAACGAGGTGATCTCAAGCATGTAATAATCTGTGATGTTCGATTAATAAGAGGATGCGAAAGGTTCGTCCGAGTACTTACACGTCGTGGAATCGATGTGTGAAAAGTGGGCGCGTAATGGCGCGAAAAAGAAGGCGGCAGATTTTCAATTGGAATGCATTTAATATGTCTGGAATTATTCCTTGACACGTTGAACGAGAACCGATGATTTCCAGCAGGGATATTTTATTCGTGCGTGCCCTGGTATACCGTCTATCAATTTGTTACACACCAATTTGTGCCGATCAAATATTTATTAATTGACCCTCGTTCGCCAAACCACTGTTAATATTACACGCGAAATACGAGATTTTTTCTCACGAAATATTTTCTTACCTGCACGTTGTCAAGATTCAATTCGATGCTGTATTTCTGGACGTTTACTTAGGAACGTTTGGCCTTACAAAATAAGAGAACTTTGTGAAGTACGCACAGAGAAAAAGGTCTCTTGAAAAAACGAGAGTATCGAAGTTAGTGACTAGACGAAGTTTCTTCAAATGTATTACCCATTCCTATGTTAATCAGTGGAAATTGTTGGTAATAGATTCGAATAACTTACACGTCCGTAAGAATTCTTTCTTGCTTCGGAAACACGTACGAGGAATGATCAGTTCGACGTTGATTATTTATAAACTGTCTCGGAATCTGTCTGCAGTCTGAGCTCAATCTCTCGATATTTTCTTTATTACTTTTTTCACAAAGTTGTAAATCAAATTAATCCTACATTTACAACTTTGACAATATTTCTTACATTTTTACGTTTCTAGAACTGCACCAAATCGTGCTCTATAAATCTTTCTCAAAGGAGAGTATCAAAAAAGGGAGGATAAAACGATTAATTTGTTTATTTACCTCCCATTATCTACTTCTTGGGGTGTCGGAAGAAAGGAACACAGAAGAGAAGAAAGTTCAGGCGAGGAAACATTAGAAGCCTCTTTTTCATCGGCTAGTAAAACTATACCCTCTCGTTTTGTTGCGTATCTGCTCCATTTCCATGAATAAACTGCGCGCGCTGGACACATCGGCGACGATGCGACGCTACGGTCGCAGGCGGTTGCAACCTTGCGTCGAAGCGAGCCCAATAAAAGCGACAAAACGCGCTCCTGCTCTCTGAGAGCCGGTACAAGAAGAGAAGAGGCATGGTAACGGTACCCGGGAAGCCAAGGATACCCGAAGCTGTGCCGCAAGGATCAGGAGAACGAAATCTTTCCGTCTTTTTTTCATCGGTCTCTCGATCGCAAAGCGCGCGTGTCTCCTTCAAAATGGAATCATCGCGAGTTTCTTCGCTTTTCATTCTCTCGATATCATTCACTTTGCACTTTATCCAACATTTAATGAATTTTATTGTAATTTGCGAATCGTGGATCAGGAGAAATTATATAATAGGAAAATCGTTGCATCGGTCGCTCGATCATCATGCGTGACACGTTTGTCGCATTCATTGTGTAGTCATCGCGAAGTTTCTCGTTCGTTACTCTCTTACCATCCGCTTTTCTTATTATTCAAGGATCTATTTCTATAAATTTCTGTGAATATAAATATCAAATGTAAATGATTCTAAACGTAAACCTTTATAAAATGTCCCTAAATTTCATCAATCGAAGCTAACACTAAAAGTTGGGTGAATCGCCTAAACTCTAACACACGTGTGTCGTGTTCGCCGTGGAATCGCCGCAAATTTCTTCATTCTTCACTCCCTCGTTCCATCACACTTTTCACACTACCCAAAAATCAAGGAAAAAATTTCATCATAAATTTCCCATAAATTTCACCAATGGAAATTAGGAAATGTTTCTTGCTTTTTATGTTATCGTATTTCTTCTCATGCTAGGTAAAGGGTTGATCGTTTCGAACGAACGATGATTTACATGGTTGATCGCGTGCCCGGATGCTCCTCAGATCTAATGAGCGACGCTGGTAACGAGCTACGTGACAGAACGGTAGTTACGCGGATCTCGAAGGTACGCGATGCGCAGCTTGTTATTCGAACCAGGTTCTGCGCGAATAATTGCCCGTCTTGGAGACAACGATGTTGGCCCTGGTTGCGTGTTTGATTATATGTATGATTGGAAAATCGAAATCGTTGGGTGGCTAACTCGTAGCACGTACACGGAATTTTCGTATCTAAAGGCGATTTTATCCTGAACGATGTAGAGTGTTGTTTATTGACTTTCTTATATATCCATGTGACAAACATAATTGAGTAATTGAATGACTCGTTTCTTGCTTTACCAGTATCATTTTCTCAGATATCTATATTTACTCACTTTCTTTTTGTAGAAAATTCCAAGAACTGGCTGGAAATCTTAACAAATGACTGAATACTTGAATAAATCATCTTACTTTATTTATTGACGTTATTTACTTAGAAAATTTTTCTCGTTTTTGTACACAGAAGTATCAAGCATGTACCGGCGAAATGTTTTCGTTACTGAAATAGAAATATATGAAATAGAAATTTTATTCAAAGTAAACGATAAATTGCTTTCTAAGGTTTACACTCCAAATGTCAGTTAATTATCGCGATGATTTTTAGATTAAGCTTCGAATCTGCTGTAAATACTGTGAGTAAAGAACGAATGATTTCTGCGAAAGACTCCACGTTGTTTCGAAGAGTTTCACGTTGATTTCGAGTAACTTTCGGAGCAGCTGGCTACGCCGAAACTCTTTACGCCCACGCCACTGTCGTTCTGCCAGCGATGCACCGCTTCGCTCGTGCGTCGTCTGGTTTCTTTTGGAGGCCGGTTCGCGAATTAGAAATAAAAAGCTGTCCGCGAGCTCGTAGGAGGTGTGCCTCGTGGAGATTCTGTTGGACGAGTCGGGAGTTAAAGAAGCGTTCTCCAAGGGGTGGGGAGCAGAGAAGCATGTGTAAAGTATAACGTAACAGAGGAACTGGCGAACGCGCTGCCACGCTGGTGGTCCATTATACCGGTCTTCCTGGCGACGAGGACAGGGCACTTTCTCGCAACTTTGTGTGACGCAAGATGTGTCCCCGTCTAAATTATCGAAATATTTGCTCTCCGATGGCTGGCAATTTTTGCCTGCAAGCTTTGCACCATGTATCCGACGGCGTGACTTTTCATCTGTCCCGTTATATTTTATTTATGCACATCGTTGGATACAAATCGGTGTAACGTATATATAACGAATAGTGGAAAGCAGTCTAAAATGTACACGGTCATTTGTAGGTTTACGAATATGGCATGATAGTGGACGGAAGTTACTTTATAAAGCTGCAAGATTTATTGGTTCATTCGTTCGCTCATTAATGGAGTGGCGCGCTAAACATGCAAACGCGAGAGGGAAAATAAAGTCGTAGAAAATTACAAACTCCCGATGGTATCGCGGAAACGCGGGTATTATTATGGAGAAGAGAAGCGTCGAGAAGCAACGGACAATTGAGACAACAGAGCGAACTGGCAAGATAAAGCGTAATAGCAGCTATTAGAGGACTTCCTATAAAACAATCTGATAGGTGGCTTAAAAAAAAAAAAAGAAAAAGAGGAAGAAAAAATACGAATAGAGAAACTACGAAGCAAACAGTACAGATGACAGAAGCACTTTGCAAAGCCGTTTTAGCCATGCTTGCACTTATCACGAGTAACTTCAAACATGCTTTACATGTTATTAAACGAAACTGCGTGTTTTAATGATTTTTAAACGGTTAAGTAGCAATGAAACGGGAATGGCAACGATATCGAGGGAAATATCTGAATACAAAATTATTTCGCGCGGTTATATCGATTAAACTGCGGTTGATCGTGCACGAGACGGTTCGATAATGACCGATAAGCGGGAGCTGGCTGATTCTCCGTGTTTCTGCGTGAGTTGTTTACCTTGGCGCAGGTGACGTTGAAAAATAGGTTCACGAGGTACGATCGACGCCTGTTGCGAATCGCTGTGAAAAATGCGCCAGGAATTCCACGGCCTCGATCGCATGCAAATGGATGCGCTGACGCGTTTTTCTTTCGAGAACGACGCCAGGCACCGCTGCTCGTCGGGAGAGCTATACGTTCTCCGCAAATTTTATAAAGAATCTTGCGTAACCTCATTTCCCTATGCAGAATTGTGCAAATGAGAAATTAATATGTTAGAGTTATAGAATTCTGATCTACATAAAATTGTACGATTCTACTCTATCATGATGTTGCTTAATTCTATTATTCTATATTTCAATGAGTATAATTATTATACAATGTAATAATGTAGCGCTTCAGAGTAATAAGAAGTAATAATACATTGAAATTTTATATGTTCGCACTCGATATCGAATCAGATTCTTCTTTTTCAAAGGAATTTCTTTTCAGGGTACAGGATTTTTCACAAAATTTGACCCTGTTGAGGTCAAGTGACGAGACCTTGTTAGAACGTTAATAGCCTCGAAAATGTTTCGTAAAACGCAGGTGGCGGTGGCACGGGAAGCCACGCGTGCTCGTTACATGTATTCTCGGTCGGTTATCGTAAATCAAACGCCGATTAACGTAATTGCCGGCTCGGATCGGCGCTCGTTCCTCCCGCCCGTATCTCTATGGTCTAATCTGTACGAATGTAAAATTGAAAATTTGCGGAATCGACGAAAAAACGTCGCCTAACGATGTTGTTTCCTGTTCGGCCGCCGAATAAATTTCTATGCCGGCCCTCTCGATTCTCTGTTTTTGTTCGTTTCGCCAAATATGGCGATACGTCGCGAAAGCAAGTGTCGTTCTGCTATCGCTTAAAGCGGAAAGAAACGACAAACAGATGCTATATAAAACACGCTAAGTTAATAATCACCGGGAGTTTCGACGATGTTCTAATAGCGTTACGTTTAAAAGATTTATCGTGGAAATGTTAACAATCGGGCTTTGAAAAGATATAAATTACTGATCTACTGGTAGAAAGATTTATATGCAGGGATATTTATCATTTCTATGAGCTATTCGTCTAACGTCAGTTAAATATTCAGCATTCGTATTCACGACGATTAAACGATCGCTTATTTCATTAGAATGAGAAATCCCGTAAATGATGTTCGTGATGCAATGATCTTAATACAATACACGACGGTACATATCGCGTTACATATTGTACCATGAAAGGTCGTTGGATATTATCTATATGTTTCCTCTTTTTAAACGTATCAATCAAGAACAATTATAATTCAAGAATTAGTAACAATTGAAACATATGTGATGAAAAAAACGTAACTGACTGGTGACATTGTTGGCAACATGTTCGTCTTGATTCTGCTATGATTCTCGAGTCCTTGTAATAATTAACAACCGTTTCTTTAATCGTAATCGTTTTAAGCCCTTCCATTAAACTTAAGAAATTGTCTTTAGAGGTATCTCACGTGGATACTTTTCACGACACACAGACCTGTTTCTAAAATCAACATCTATAAATGTCTGAGAAATTCGTTTGAAAACAACGAACAACGATTCCATTCCATCAAAAATTATTATTCGCCTGGAAAAGCGGCAAACCGAGTAAGTTTGAACAGGGAACTGAATGCGTGCAACCCTTGGCACAGTGTTGGCGGGTATAACGAAGAATACATATTAAGATGACAGTGCGTCCTGGCACGGGCCATCAAAACGGCGGACTACCGTCTTAATAGCCGGAGATTTATAGTCCCGACGAGTCGACGTGAACGTCACAGCCGAAGCAGTAAGAGAGGCAGGCCCAGCCTCGTCGTAACCTAATCCAGTCCATAGTCTCGAGCGCAGAAAGAACGACCGCGAGGTGTAGGTATATATAGGGACACGGCCAGGAAGAAACACGAGGAGATCCGTGGAGGACGGGGAAAGGTCTCTCTTGCCACCGCGAGAGAGCTGCAGCCAAAAGAGAAGAGAGCAGAAGAGACGGGGGAAAGAGGAAAAAAATGAAGGAAAGGGAAGAAAGAAGTTATCGCCTAGCCTGGGTGGTCCGCGAGGGAAGAAAGAAAGAGAAAAGGCCAAAGGACGATTCTTTGGGAAAAGGGAAGCGACCTATTCAAAAATACTAACCTCGAACGTCGAACTTTCGGGTAATTGGAAGATTTTTGTTTCTGGAACGTATCTAGGATCGAATTCCTTCGCAAGCAATTCCCCAAATTTTATTTCCATCGAATCGAGGACGAATGAATCGACACATTGTCGACAGACTGGTTCAGAATGGAATCGACAGGGTGTATTTTCATCGCGGTATGTTTATCGATGGTAAGTATCACGCTGCTTAGCAATATTTAAATATTGTCACGTCGAGTATGTTGGCCCGTCGAACGTGCCGGAGGGTCATATATAAACCGTCCTTTGCTTGCACAACGTTCTTGACTACCGTGTACCGCAGCTTCCTCGACAGTTTCCTCCTGTATACACAGCCAGGGAAACGAAGTCCATCGTTTTAGTCGAAAGTGCCTCGTCGGCCTCGAGGCGATCGTTTCCTCCATCGCTCCTGTTTCACGCCTCCTCTTACGTTTCTCTGAAAGATTTCCTCAAACCCCGAAAACACAGTCCTTCAAATTCCTTCTTAATTAAGTGTCAACGCTTCCGAAAGGAAATATGGAATAGAAAAACACTTTAAACGAAAATCGTCGAATATCGATAGATATTACATGATTCTTTCTATTTCGAAGATCTTCCTATTCCAATTTCCAGGTTCTTTCTGCGAAGCGTTAAATGTCAATAAATATCGACAAATATTAAACATATCTATAGATATTCGACGAATATCCATTAAAAAGTTTTCTAATATTTGTAAATATACATTCACTGACGGATGAATGTCATAATCTTTTGCAAAATAGGGCATTCCAACTCTCGTGTTGTCGTAAACTCTCTTTTTCATTGATACCTTGCGGTATTCGTCGCGCAACGGAATAAACTCCTCACAATGAGGAAACATTCTCAAAAACAGAAACTATAAACAGAAAGGTAGAAGGAAGAAATGAGAAAATCGCGCAGGCAGAGAAGTAAACGGAGTAGACGAGGACAACGAGAAAGCGGTTGGAGCAAATGGTCAATGAATAAGTCACACGCGATCGTGACAGTGGCCGGGATCGGTGGTTGGAAATTAATTACCAGGAAATAAGGGTGCGGCAGGGGGCGACGTCGGCGGTGGCAGGGCGTCGCGCAGTATTTTCGACGTCGGGCACACGAGGCACGACCGATAATGAAGCGGTCGCGAATCGGCCAAGTGTTGAGTCGAATCAAGGTTTACATGTCGGAAGAAGACGAACGTATACGCGATAGAGACGAATAGAAGGAGAGAGGAGAAGCAGAACGAAGTGAAGAGAAGGAGGCTCGGCTCGTAAATCACTGGACATCGATAAGAGTCGTCGCGGCGTTCGCGCGATGTCCCTCGTTAATAATTGATACAATTAACGACCATTCATTAGAGACGCCGCTCGTGCACGTATATAGATAGACGAAAGACGAAAGCAAAGGATTCGACAGCGAGGTGCGCCGTCACGTGATTCGCTTTGTTGTTAGCGCGTCTCGTGGTTGCGCTTCGAGATAACTGACTATCGGTTCTTCCTTATATTGAATGCTTAACAATGTTATCGGAATTGTTTGGTCTATGGATATTCTTGGACAGAATCGTTGTCGTCTATTTTTCTACGATAAACCGCACGATAGTGTGTCAAGTTGCTGTATATGTTCTCCCCCTACGTTTCGTAAGGTACATCACCTTGTAAACTTTACAAGAATGGTATATTAAAATTATTCTTTTTTAGCTAATATTATTACAATATATTATCATTATATTATAGATAATATAATCTTAGGTATGTTAAAATATTAATTCTTTATTAGATAATTATCAGATCGCGAATGTTTATGCAAATTTACAGTTATGAATACAACGGAAGAAACAAATCGTTCGTAGAAATATGTATTTATTGCTCTATTTGGTAAGATATGAAAAGTTTGTTAGAAGATAGTATTTTATTATTTAAAATTACACCGTCGTACCTGTTAAGATCTTGTCGGTTGCGCTACGCTACGAAAAATAATTTCTCTACTCGCTCGAACAAGAATAACATTGTGTAATCGCTTGTAATAGTTTTTAGATAAAGGTAGTATAACCGTATGGATCATTTAATTACTGATAGTAATACTCATTATCTTCTGATGAGATTGATATTCGTATTATGGATTTAGCGCACACGTTATAGGACGGTATGTGAAATCTATTCGTTTATACATGTAGTCGTTTTAAATTAACGGCGGTGGTCTTTCTATCAGTTTCAAAGAATCTTTTTTTATCAGTCCTGTAACTCAGAAATTAAGCAGCTCCCAGATAAAGAACTTTTATAATAACTAAGTAGTTTCGTCTGGTTTAAAAAGCTAATACACAAATTAAACAAAATTAATCTTATCACGATATAATATTTTACGATCGTTGTACTAATAATATAAAACAAATCTACTGTAACTCGTTCTGTCTATAACTTTCCAGTTAAATTACATGTTATCATCTTTATCTTGGGATTCTTTAATTATGGTCAATACCATCTAATGACAAAACCCGCAGTCACTTAGTTGCCAACCCAATAGTAAATTACAGGTTAGATTAGGAAGGTACTTGCAAACTGATACAAACACTCTCGACATTAATGCATGCAGTTTGCATAGTATTCTAATCAGTAATTAGACACTTTCAATTTGTACTCCTTGTTAATAGAAATTGATCAAAATGCTCGAATACTTATAAACTATAGTAGTATTATAAGTTGTAGTAATAGTCATCGATATTGACGGTTTTCTTTCTCAATACATCACGATCGATTGATACGTTGAAAAGAATCAGACGAATAGGGATCGAGGAACTCTTCATCGATTCGCTGACGTAGAATCGCGGCGCAATTCAATTAGCAACGGCCGGTGATTCGTTTATCGGTTACAATTATTAAATCATCGAGGCTCGTTCCGGTGGTCGCGCGGCGACGACGCGACAGGAGGAGGCCGCGCGGCGAGCGTAATTTATTTCGTTTCTTTCGCCTCGCGCGCCGCTTATCCATATTTCTATTTAGTATCACAACGGACCGCGCCGCGTCAACCGCGAGATTTACGACGTCGTAGATCCTCTCGACCAGTTGGAAATTCCGTTGAATATCGGCCGTTGAAGCACAGAGACTGACCTTCCCTTTTCCACCTTTCGTCGTCGTACAAAGTTCTTGGCTCTTCTTCCGCTTCCGTCAGTCAACTCCTTACATGTTGTTAGAATTCATTGGTTTTTTTTTCTATTAACAAGCAGAATTACTAGCTTCTAATTTTCTATTAGAAATTTCCTAAATTTTGTGATTTGAAGGAAATATAGGTTCGATATACTTTGACGGGAGTTTTATTGCTTTACTGATTTTATAATTGTTTTATAGACTTATTATAAAGTTATCTTTGGAAGATATGTTATAGATTTGTTTTTAGGGATTGCAACGATTTTTTGCAAAGAATATGAACGAAGATTTGTTTCTTGCTTTGCGTCGCGTATTTGTTTATATAGGTACCATCCATTTTGATCTTTTTGGTTGCAAGTTCCATAGTTTAATTGTCGATAGTTCTAGTGTTAATGTTGCAATAGTGAAATGCGTAATATAGAAATATTCAATGTCTTAAGTCATATTAGTGGTATATATAATTCCATTATAGTTATAATACTAAATCCGCAAAAATATATCAACCTTCATTTCAGTTCCATTTCGTGAGATTTGGAATGATTAAGTAGAAACTGCAATTAATATTTTGTATCATCGATGTTACAACAATGTATTGCGAGTACTTATACTTCTGAATGATATCCTAACACGTACCATTAATTAGCTACTTCAACTCGATAACGAGCTATCTCATCGCTTCTCACAGCTACTCCATGAATCGACTTTATTCATATGCAACGCAACTTTATAAATTCTTTTGGTGTCTCTTTCTTTTATAATTGGCGTTGGTGTCGTCCGTCTGGCTCGTTTCTGACTTTTTCTCTTCCTAAACGAGGATCAATTAATACGAGGACGACTTGGCGAGCGACTTGGTATGATCGAAACTGAGCAGGCAGACGAGAAATCGCGCGGTTTATAGGTGTCGAGGATGACGGGGTTCATTGGCGCAGATTAATGGGCGTCATTGTCGCGTTAGCTAATTTGCGGCTTGGTCTCAAGATGGCTTTTAATTAGATTGCTACATAGTGCCAGTAATTCGAAGCTTTCTTGTCTGGCTGTTTTCCTTTTCTTATTTCCTTATAATCAGAAATAATCAATTATTACGTTCTTGATATATTACGTGAAATATTATGCATATTTTATGTGGAACGAAAAGTTTGGATGTATTAGTTTGGAGAAGTAGAATTCTAACAAATGTAGTATTACAGCCAATCCTCAATTATTTCAAGCGGCGTGTCTAATTCTGAAGTCTCGCGATCCGTCTCGTTCTCTTTAATTCGGGCAAATTAGTTGGCATTGAAGGAGTACACTGGCCGCCAAAAGTTGCCGAACACGACGCAATCGACGCGGAAACGAGCTCTCCGCTTACCAAAAACATATTCCTATCTATTTTCACGTATTAAATCAATCGGCAGTGTATGGTAATTATCAAAGGTAAAATCTTCGTCAGACGCAGAAACGTGTCTTATAAATCATCAGCAGATACGACTTACATCAAAGGAAGCATGAAAATTCTCAGAACATTGAATACCACGTTTATTCTCCTACATTTTATACAACTGTACTTATATCATATTACAGAGTTGTATATTCTAACTATAAAAATAATTCAAATGGAATTTAAATGTTCGATGCACTAGATCAAAAGTGTATAGATCTATTGGCTACTGAATAGTCTCCGTCTTTCAATTGTCAGAGATCTCATACACAATAGGACTAATACTACTACTGAAATTCCACGAGTTATTAGTATCAATACAACGTCTTGCATAACGATAACAAGTTTAGTAACAAAGCGAATGAAACTCCAGAAATAAATTTTACGAGCTACAAGTCAGCAGATAATCCTATTTCGCCCAAATTCGTAAAGTTCTAATAGTGAAACGTGAAACACACGATATACACATAACTTTTCACTTCACCAATACATACTATTTAAGTAAATTACTATGCAAGAGGATTCAGAAAATGTGAACAACGAAAAATTAGTACCTTTCAAAAGCAATCGAAATGAAAACGAGTGACGACTGCACCAACCCATTATAGTACACTCGCGAATAAAATTTCTTCGAAAACCTGACATTCATTTGTCATGTATATCTCGCATCGCAGATTTTCCACAACATGATCGCGTCATAAATTTCCCACCAATGTTTAAAACATATAAAAAATGCAACACATACATTACGTTTCTTCGCGAAGGCTTCGTTAAAGCGGAATCAAGCCGGACAAGGATGTAAAAAACAGTGGAAATCAGCGTGCATGAATCGCTGGGCCCCGACACGGCGCTCATTTACGCGCGTACGCGTTTCGTATCTTGGGCATCCATCAAATACGCTTGCGTATACACGGCAGCGTGCGCGTCGAACGCCGCCGGAAAACGTGCAAGAGCGAAGAGGATCGACAGGCGTTTCGAGCAGGCAGCGAGCGTAGGGCGGAGGCCGCATCATCGGGCGTCGCTTCCGACTGCGTCGTCCCTGTCTGCTTATAAATAACACCATCTCCTCGTTTCTTCGCGCATTTCGCAGTTTTTCTCGTCCTCCTCTTCCGATTCTCCTCGAGGCCCTCTTCATCCTTACAGCATGCTGCTGCAAGGCTAATTAATATCACGTGATGAGCGATCGTGGCAAAACCTCGCCGCCGAGATCGCGAAGAAAGAATGCACATCGAGAATGGCATAACGGGACGGAGGCGGTTAACACTCGTGAATTACGATGACTCGATCATTTGCGATCTATGCTTCTTACGTATTGCGTGTCCGTTGTCTTGCTCGGTTGCATCTTTGTGATTTTGTTCTTTGAAGTAGAAATGGAGAAATGATAAATCGACGAAATGGAAATAGAGAAACGAGAAATTCTAATTATGTTATATTATGCAATTGTATAATATAATGTAACTGTAATTGATACATAAAATAATATAATTGTAGTTAATTACAATTGGTATTAAAAAGGATGGATTCACTTGTTTTTATTGCTGTTCGTTTACTGGAAGCTTATGGGAGATTTGAACTATGGAATTGATAGAAAGTATGAAAATTTCACTATGTAATGAGAAGTATAGAATCCTAAACACAAGAAGAAATAATATAAGTTAGGTATATTTTGCAGAGTAAAAGTTAAGTTATTATAAACGCTTTTTCTCGAAATATTAGAATATACTGCATAGAATATTAATCGTTTCAAGATCGAATGTCTCTTAAGTTGTGGCTAGAAATTTATTGTTATTAATTGCTGGTGATAGAAACATATTTTTCTCTTTTTTATCTTCTCGCGAGGATGACACAGTACACTAAAACTGTTTTATCAAACACAAACTCAATTATCAACTAATTAATTATTGACAATTTAAAACGTAATATTGTTTATACTCAACGTGTCAAACGTGAAATTGTTAGAAAACGTATTCTCTTATTCCATTTAGAGCTCAAATCATAAACGATCGAATCACAGTGAGCCAAAAGTGATATGTAGTCTATAAGAGCATAGAGATGATATTGTGCTTTCAGAGGAAGTTCAAGAAAACTTCGATGCATCTGGCATTCGTTTCGATAATTCTCGAATTCATACACAGGATCATCGTACATATATACGCTACACATATTTGCGATGGCGTTCGATCGAGGCGAGAGAAACGCGCGAGAACATCGAGCTGGCCGGAGCAGATAACGAAACGTGCGGCGAGGAACGAGGCAGCGGGTGCTGCTTTCGCTGGTCGAGAAGCAACAAAACCGCAGCTCGGATATAGAGGACACATTGTGCGCGCGCGGACAGAGAGCGGAGGAACGCGTCGCAGCGAATCGACTGCTCGCCTCGCACCATCTCGTCAACTCGAGCACTCGCAGCCCCTGCGAGTGTTGCGCGTCCGTTCGTTACCACCGCGATACCATCTTCTCTTTTTCTCTTGAAGCGCATTCTGTTTGCTGCGGCGTGCCTGCGCGTCTTTTTTCACCTCGCCTTCTTCGACGCCCTTCGCTTGTTCCTCGTCGACGAACGTCCAGTCGTTGCAAACCGTTTGAGATTCGATTCTCGATCACAGATTTTCCTTCCTCTCGCGATTTTCTTCTTCATTCAACTAGTGGTGGGAAATTAAGGAATTACGTTGATTTAAAAATTCTGTTGCGTGTCGGTAATAATGCGAGGTTGATAGAAGGGATGAGATATGCGATGTGAGTTTACTGGGCAGAATATGAAGTGCGCTAGTTTAGTAGAGAATGTAGAGATATATGGAGCTGAAATATTGCGACTTCCTTGATTGTATTAATCAGATATGTGGCTAGAAATTATCGTGTTTATTGAAATCCATAATGTTTGTTGCATAGTAGGACGAAATTTGTACCTACGAAATAATTATTCTTTCTGTTTGTCTCCTGTTTAAGCTGCTTAGAAGCGATAACCTGCAATTAATTACATAAGTTAAAAAGTGGAAGAATGATGGTTTTTAATCATTTTCTCCAATTCAATTTTTAATCATTATTTCATCAAAAAAGTAATAACTCATACGCTTGTAAAAAAGAGACAGCGTGAATTTTACCTCATACCTATGAATACACGATAGATTTTAGCGCATGCTAAACATTTGACAGATGCTACGAAAATTATTAAACCTTCATAGATAAAATACGTCAAAAAAGATTTTAAACGATAAAAAAACTCCTCATCGTTTATTATCATGTACAATCTGCTTGCATCTTGATAAGCAAAAGCTTAGGGCGCGACAAAATCCAGTCGCGACGATATTCTAATAACGGTTTACTACGTTCGAACATGCATCAATTAACCCTTCATTTCCAATTACGTGGCTCGGTAATTGCGAATAACGAGCGCCTCGATGATCATCGGTTTTCCCTCGCTTGGTTTACTCTCCTTCGACGGGGAAGAAAACAAGAGATAGTAAACGCGAACAAGACACTAAGATCATGCATTTAATTATGTCGATCCGATCTGCTGTGATTCTCGCTTTAACGCGCCGTTTTAGCGAACTGGACCTCGATTTTATAACCCAATGCGCTGGTTCGGTGTGATATTTACGGGACTCGTAACCGTGGCCACTTTTCACTTCGTTATCCGACTGTCGGCATCCAATCGGAGGTTCTTTATTATTCGACGAATCGGTGTTATCGCATCGAGAGACGCGTTGACGACGTCCTTTCATTGTGGCCTCTTCTTCTTTATTATCTCGCAGAAAGCTCCGATACGAGGCTCTCGTCACGGAAGTTAGTAAAGTGTGCTACCTCCATTATAAAAATTCCTTCGTGTACCGCGCCAAATTTTTGTCTTACTTACGCTCGGGAATCTCATGGGGAAAGCTTTCATTTCTAAAACGCTTAAACAAATTTCCATTAGGATTTATTCTCGTTATATAAAGATAAAACTTGTATTAGGGTGGTTATCTGCCTTCAAGCTCCTCGAGGATATCCACA
The DNA here is from genome assembly GCF_011952255.1 of Bombus vosnesenskii. Taxonomy (NCBI): domain Eukaryota; kingdom Metazoa; phylum Arthropoda; class Insecta; order Hymenoptera; family Apidae; genus Bombus; species Bombus vosnesenskii. The sequence goes on from NW_022882987.1 coordinate 1,872,703, forward strand.
AATAAATTAGATAACCAGATTAGTAAGAAATAGTAGATTATATAAATAAATGTAAGGTATTATTTTATATCGTATCTACACTTTTCTGTGAAATTTCGAAAAAAATTAATTATTTCATTATATGAGTCAATATTACTAACCGGCTGAATCCTTTCTATTATATTGAATGAGGCCAACTTCTGCATAAAAGTACGTGTGTATATTGCTCAAAATAATTAGCGGATTATTTAGACATTCGTTACATCCGAACATTTTTTTTCTCTTTTACAACTGTTTTAAATACCGTCTTTAACGCAATGTCATTCGAATAGCGTATTACTCAAGTCTATAGAGTTTCTTCTTTCCCTCTGTTCATTTAGTTGATACGATAAAATCATCCATGCTAACAATTCTCTAATTATATTGACTAGTATATAATTTCTCCATACTAATTTCTTTTTCTAAACTCTATATCGTCCCACAAAACAACATCTATTACCAATCTTCTGCTGTAAAATCCGTACTTTCATCGGAAGATTCGTATCAAAGCGAGCTCTCTCCGATACAATAATTTCTCCAAACCGCCTTCCTTACGGCACCTCTTTCAAAAACCTTCACCTACGATTGCAAAGACTCTCCTCGAGGTTGACCACCTCCACTCCATTAAAAGCTAATTGCGGATTGTCGGTATCGCGAGGACTCGCATCGAGAGGCACACGTGCGTCCTGTGGATCTCGTTGATCGGTGGCGGTACCGAAAGGGCCGGTAGGAAGAAGGTGGAGACGACGAAGGTGCGTCGAGAAGGATGGCGAAGAAGAAAGAGGTAAGGTAGCTCTCGAAGCAGTCACTATCTGAGGGAGCACTCATCGCGGCCGCTTCGTTATCGGCCGCGCGGAATCATAATGGGCCATAATTGCATAAATATAATGTTAATTAACAATTAAGATTGCCGCTTTGCCTAATTGAATCGCCGCTCCTGAGCTGAGCGGAGAAGAGGGAGGACACCCCGTTTCCTCGTTCGATCGGTCGCCAAGTGGTCGGTAAAAGAGGGACAGGAGGGGACGTGGATCCGGAGAGGGCTTCGAGGTGGCTTTAAACGTAACGCCGTATCGGAAAATTATGCCGATGGTCGTACCTCGAGTATGCACAATGCACACGTTCGATACGAAACGCCCTCGGAGAAGCGTGACCGTGTGTCGCTTTAGAAAAACGCGTATTTATATATACACGGCCGATGCCGATTCGAAGAAATAAAGAAGGAAGAGTGGAAGGTTAGTCGGAGAAGAAACTGCCCGCGATGAGCACAGTCCATTCGCGCGGACCTGATAGCGAAGGCACGACGACGATCGAGCAACGTGAAATCGTGCCGAGAGAAAATTACGAGATATCGTTATTTTTAGCAATTATCCAGAGGAAGAGGGTGGAAAAGGAGAAAAAGGAGAAGAGGGAAGAAGTAAGCTGGTCAGTATTAAGGCGTCTAAATATATATATATATATACATATATATATAATATATAATATATAATAAATATATATATATATATAGGTAATAAATATATATATATATATATTTATTACCTTTTATTGATAAGCTGCGACAAGTTCTAAGAGTTAAACACGTATTTAACTAGTTACGCGTAAATATTTAAATATCGTAAATATTTATTAACGGAGAACATGCTAAATACATATTTTGGCACATTTAATACAAACAAGACGTGACGAACGAAACAGATGGAAGACAAAGGCAAAAAGATAAGATAAAGAATAATAATTGATAAACTAGTTATTACAAGTAATAACTGTTGGCGATGACTCACTCGGTTCAAGGCTGTTATAGAATCATGAAAAATATCGATTTCGTCATCGAGCTTGTTGACCGATATACACATTCGGTTAATAGAATTAAATTTATCGAAAGGGATACGGTGTTATTATATAAAAAGAGTAAATAGGAATTAAGAGATGCGGATGCGATGCGGATAAAGTAACAGATTTATCGCAAAATAGATAGAAAATAAAACCAATGGGAAAAATTGAATTCGTACTAAATATCAGCAAGTATCTTAATACTTATATACGTAGGCGAAGCAAGAAATCGTGTACGAAGATCTTCTAATGGTCTCTCTTCGCTGTGTTTCTTCTTACTCGAGAGGTCTGCACGTCGTTACATACACGATATCGACATACACGGTCGTTGAACCGGTACCATCTATGCCCGATGCGTATCGATCGCTCGATGGAGCACACGGAATTTCGGGGACGCAATTAGCGGCGTGCAGATGCAATAATAATTAATTCCCGTTAATCCTCGCGGAGTGAATCGACCGATAGTCCGCGGAGCTTTCCATGTACGAGGGAAATAAATGGAATCGCTCGCGATACGCCAGTCTCGAAATCTTTGATTGTGGATTCTGTGAGATCGTCGAAGCTTCGTATTCCACCTTCCCTTTGGTTCGATTCCCTTTTACTCCTTTGTGTCGATCCGGTGCACAGCCTCTGGCGAACAAATTTTATTCGGTTCCTTTTATTTTCTTGTTTCAGATGGTACAGGCGATCCAGGTCCTCCGGTTTCACCTCCTCGAGCTCGAAAAGGTGAGCACTTTTCAGATTCCACGTTTTCTTCCCATTTCCAAGGCTATATAAAATGTTGGAAAGAATTATGATTTTTTGTCTGATGTAGTTATATTTCTTACAACATTTTATATAGCTTCATAAATTAGTTAAGATCGATTAAAAAATAATATACTTAGTAATATACCTAGTAGTGTAATAATAGATATAATAATATCGTAACGTATGAAATTTCCTACTTTGTGCTATCAAGTTTCTAAATCTTAATTAGTTTTACCTTTTTCATAGATTACTTTATTATCGTTTTATCATTCCCGTATGTTTCTAATCCTTTAATTGTTAGATACATTAACAATAGTTGATGGACATTTCTTGAAACAAAACGGTATTCATTCTCGATAAAGAACCGCATAAAAACACCTTCCACGTCCACGTTTCTCAATTCTCTAAATTTTATATTACTTATCGTTTGAAAGGAAGTATTTTACAACTACTACATGTAGAAGCTCCTCAGGTTTCAGAAAAGAGGAGGATGCGAAAGACAATTCATTTCGAAATTGTGTGAAAGTATATACTTATAAATTTTATAAAAATATGATTTATCATGTTGTCTTCATACTCTACGGCCTACAATATAAGTGTAACGATGACTAGCATAAACCAAAGGGTATAGTTCCATTAACAACTGAACAAGTAGGTAAAACTGTAGAGTAAGCGCGAGGTTGACGCGTTTAGGTGAACTTTCAAGCGTACTAGCGAACGTCAGCGAGCGGCGTGTTCTCTCGTCCGCTCCAATTGTCGGGGATTACCGGGTGTCGCGGTAGATAAGCCGTTCGTAACGCTTGAAAAACAACTGTTACGGGCGGAGCGCAATTTTCCGTAATTGTAGTGAAAGCTCGGCACCACCCGTCCTCGGTCGTCGGTCAGCTATGGTGCACACCTTGGCGGTTTGCTCGGCTCGGGCCGAGTTCCAGCCGTAAGTGGCGTCATTTAGCTGTCCAATGGCCGCTAGACGTACGAACACGGTGCACGCTCCAAGTTGTTTGCATTGGAACGGCCATCTTTCTCCACCGAGATCGTGATTTTTTCCCTTGCCCCTCTCGTAAACCGGAAACCTGTAAATCGGAGTACATGTCTCGTATTAGATCGTATAAAATGGTACGAACTGTGTTATACCGAGAAGCCGAACATAGAGGACATGTATTAGCATATTCATTCTTAATACGAAAGGTAGTTAGTAAAATATAAATATAAATATTAATTACTAAGATCGAGTGATTAAATTATTCATCGAGCTTTGCATTAATCAGAACCTCTTTTAGTCATGGTGTTGAAAACGAATGTAGACGAGACAATTTTTATTACGTCAGTTTTAAATCCTGCAATCGTACAAAGGATTATTGGATAATTAAATTAGTTGAAATAGTTTATAAATATTATAGACGCATAAAATATCGACGGTCCATAACGAGTGACATAATTAAACGAAACTCATTCACAAGTCTTCGATAATCCACAACGACATTGCTTTGTAAAGCTAGTACAGGTATTACGATTAAAGATTCTATCGGCAGCAACTTTCGATTTTCCCCGAATTCTAATTAAGACAGGGTCGGAAGATACCGCGGCCGCGATCGGTCCCAGCGGACGTCGAAAAAGTTGCAGGTTGGTTCGTGTCACGGTTCAATCGACGACACGAGAGGAACAGCGTTGGGATTAATTGAACCGGGCAGCCGGTTAATATTCCGCGTGCGTTCTCGCGTTGTTACTTCGGGACCAGGGTAAATAAATATTGCATTAGAAGGCCGGCATGTTTCGGCCCGTTTTTCCCCCGCTAACGATTGATAACCGTTCGACCGGTAAAGCCGGTGTACGCAACAGAAAAGAGAAAGGGAGAAGGAAAGAGAGTGCAAGTTTTCAGGAGGAGCTGTTTGCGTGGCCGCAGAATACCGGGGCGGGCCCCGTTCGGCCTGGCTACGCCGTTTTTGCGCCGATATTTTATCATACGAAATAGCGGACATCCATCGCATTTCCATCGAAATGGCAGCTGACGTGGCGGCAGCCATTGGCCAAGGGAGACCAGGCCGTCTCGATGCGCCCCTCGTGTATGTTGCTCCCTCTCGACAGGCCCGCCTGGATCGACCGGTCGATCCTGCAATTTTATACCAATTTTCCTCATTTGCCGCGATTACATTATTATAAAGGCCGGGGCTACCTACCGGCGAATCCACGTTGGCCTGGAGTACACGCGGGCCAACCCTTCTTCCTCTCTTTCTTCTTTAAGCATCCTGAGTAGGTACTTTTTCTTATGCACGTCGATTACTCGTGCAAAGAAATTCTGATGGTCGTGCCTGGTCCGTTACATGCAAAATCGTAATCACTATCGTCGTTCGTTTATTTAAGAAGTCTTGGCAAAAAGGATGATAAGAAAGATGCGTTAAGAAGACTGGAAATATAGCCAACTGGACGATAGGCGAGATTAAAACTAAAAGAAATAAATATGTATATACGAATTGTAACATAAACGTTCAGGTTCTGTTGCGTTCTATCCGCTCAAACGTAAATAACTTCCGCATCTTCCCACTGTATTAACAAGACGACTAGAAAACTGGACTCTAGAAATTGGAAGAACAGTAACATTTCTCTAGTTTCGTCAATTTTTATACATCGAAAGAATTACACGTACACTCCCACGAAAGATATCAATCGATATCGATACTGGAACGTCGAAAGTACAGATCGGAGTTGCAAGAAATCGGCGTACAGTCATCCTCCAATGGAAGACCGCTAAGAGATAAGAAACCGTCTCACCAGGATCAAGACGCCAAACCGATATTCGATCCCGATCGTAGCTTTTTCCTCCCACAAGTCCAGGCTCCTACGATTCCAATACGCCAACCGGTGGATTTATTTCAGCGAGATTGTCGGTCGCGATATCGGGGCGGGTCTCGAAAAGCCGCGACAAAACCTGGCCGCAATTTGGCACGGTGTGCGCCGCACTGGCATCGACGGTAATGAAGATTGAAACGTTCTTGGTCCCCGGAGTCCTCCGGGGACGAGCCGAGCCGGGACATGGAGGACGCGGAGCGAGCGAGCAAAGCGGAATGCAGCGAACGCGCGATCAAGAAGATTCCATAAATATCTGGAGCTCCGAGCAGCGAACGACAGACAGAGGACGAGAAAGTGATAGATGAAGAGAGAAACGAGACGAGAGAGGAAGAGGTGTATCGAGAGGGACGAGGATGTTTGACCAATAGGGAGAAGCATGGTAGCCCGCGGTGCTGCGCTTCGTGCATTTAACATTTTCGAGCCAATCGCGTATTAGCATAATTACGTTTTGCAGGGGCCCGGTGCGTGGAAGGAAGGTTTCTTCTTCTTTATTGCTCTTTCTTTCGTTTCGTTCAACTTTCTTGTTCGCTCTATACAATCTCTCTGCCTCCCTCCATCGCGAGTCGACCTCTCTTTCCACATCGATCTTTCCTTGAGTTGCAGCCTAGTTCGTCGTCTTCGTTCAGCTACCATATTTTCCTCCGTTCGTCTTCGTCGTTCGTTCTTCTCCCTTGGACCTGTATACTCGTGGCACACACCACCGTATATACACGCTATCACCGGTTAGAGAGCGGTAAATTTCTTATGGGGTATTATGGCGCACCGTGCATACCAACCGGGATTCATACCGGCGCAACACGCGGACACAACCCTCTCCTCCAGCTGCCCTACCTTAGAAACTGGTTCTAAGTTATACCTAGTCCTGTAGGGACATCCGCGTGCCTCCTTTCTCTGTTGTTCGGGTTATGTGTTTTCGTGGACATCTCGACGGCCAGGACATCCGGGTTGCTCCGTAGGCTGTTACCCTCTGCCTCCATTTCAGCGCCTTTTCGATCGTGAAGAATAGCGTAGCCGTGGCCCTTAAAAAGGATTCACCTATCTGGATCTCAATTGTTTATTTCGAAATTAATAGAGTCGGTTGTAAAATTAAAATTGGGGCAAAAAACTGTGAAAATTGAAAATAACTTTTTAAAAGCGCAGACTATAAGTATTCAATCTTCTTTAACATGGACTGCAAGGTTTTGACTACAAAAAGAGAGGTTAAATAATAATATCTATGATATATCTGTTCCACAAGACGGTCCCTGATATGAGATGCGTCTCCATTAGCGAATGTGTTGGCGAACACTGTTCGCGAATTAAACGTTCGAAAACCAGAATGACTCCCCACTCCTTCCGTTCGCCAGGACCAAGATGTCATCTATAGCCGAATGGAACGCATAGTACGAGTCGTTCGTAGGCGTACACCCGGTATATAGGTATCGTGCGTGCCGTAAGGGGTGGTCAGGTTGTGAATCGGGGCACGGTAGAGGAACTGAGACAGACACCCCGAAACCTTCATTACCTTCGGCTTCAAAGGAACCCATTGTGCCGTAAATGGGGTTCGCTCTGCGCTCCTCTTTCCTTCTTTCTTTCTTTTTTTCCTCCTCTTCTTTCTTTCTTTCCCTCCTTTCCTCGCTGTGTTCCTGCGCGTACCCCGGATCCGTTCCATTCTTCGAGCCGTTTGCCTTTCCGAGAGGCCGTCGACAGAAAGGGATGAGGTACAAGGAGAGAGAGTACAAAGAGGGAGAGACACTTGCTCGTTCGTTTCTTCGTTTACGTAAATTCTCGAGTAATTTCGGGGGTCGAATGAAAGGAGGAACGAGGGGGAGGCTGGGGGTACGCGAAGTTCTTGGGGGCGGAGAGGGCACGTCGCGATGGTATAATGTCGCCTCGTGCGGAACCTCCCCTCGCACGATTCAAGGGGAGGAGAAAGGAGGCAGAGAAAGGAAGAAGGGACAACGGGCCGTTTAAGAAGTCTTTGAATCGAGAACTCGTTTCGAATGGAGGGCCCGCTGCTCTCCGTTCGTCGGCGACACGCTTCTTCTCGCTGTCGCTGTCCCTTTTCAGCCGGAACATCGACGGTCACCGCGGACTGGTTGAACTCTCTCAAACGGAAACTCACGGGGATCTATCTGAGCGTGAACACCCGTAAGCAAGGGAATTTTCTTCTTTCCCTAGATAATCTAACAAATGCAATTTTAGTTCTTAGAAGTATTACTTAGTCGATCGTAATATAATTTTGAAAATATCACGTGGGTTTACGGAATAGCGCGTTTACTCCAAGCTTCTTTCTGTTTATTTACTGTTTATATCCTTGGACGTAGGTACGTGTTACGATCTTTATTTTTATGTATTTATGTAACGATAACGAGGAAGATAGAATGTTGACGGAAAAATCTCTGACGCGCAATAGGGACGAAATCCGGCGGTTTGGACAACTGGCGAGCCATCGAATCGACACCCCTATCCGCTCGCAACTTGTTAAATCGGCCATAAAATGGGAATAATCTCGAGTTACAGGCGACGTTGTCGCTGTAGCTGGTATCGTGCTCGGTCATCGCGAACCAGCCTCGATTTTTCGTCTCCTTCTGTGGCGTTTCTTCTACACGCGCAGAGGAGAGCCACCTTCCGGTAATGGCGTTGCCTCCGGTGTCGCATGTACCTTACGGAGGAACACGAGAAGCGTTCGCGGGGACGCGATGAAAGCGATACCCCTCGCTGTTTGCAAGTGTATACGCTCTCTCTTTTTATTCCTATTCTTGGCTTTTATTTCGGCCTCGGAGTGGCACGTGAAAGTTTACGCCCGCGGTTCATCGCAGAAATTAAATACCACCGCGCTTCGCCGGATAATTCCATCGATAGGACGAAGAGGAGAAGAGCTTTCACCTTCTTCGATGGAACCAGAAAGTTGACGAGGAGAGAAGGAAATGGCGATCCTTTGAGACACTCGATATTTTCCGTGCCATGTTCTTCTACCACCGCGAACCGTTCGCCGTATCAGAAAATCCGAGAAGCTAGTACCCGCTTGGATGAATTAGATACCAAAGAAGTGCTGCGCTTCCTAGCATATCCTTGGCTTTAGGACAGGGGGATACTGTGTCAACCATGCGGCAGTGCGAGCGGTGAAAGGATATGATATTGTAAGTGGAACGGCAGAAGAATCGTCCGAAGCCTCAAATTTGAATATTTATCATTATGTCATGGTAGTTCTCGAATCTTCTAGTTAAATTTGAACATTTTTTTAAGGGGGTTTCTATTTGGTTTTCTTCTTTACGTACATCTTTGTTCACTAGCATCGAAACACTTGCTGGTCTTGTATAAAACACGAAATTGGATGCGGTCTATCACAGAAACGATTGAACCTTGTACCTGAGCAAAATATGGTTCCGAAATGTACTATAGCGACACATGGTCATAAGACGATTCGAATCGAGGATGACTCATGTTGTTGTTTTGCCTCGGAGTCTTAACACCGTTTTGATATACGAAATGTAATAATAAACAAACTCCGGGCAAGACAATATGGCCGCTACACGCAACCGTCAACCGAAGTCGAATTTAAACTTTCTGGTACTCCCCCCACTAATATAAATAAACGAACACGATCAAGTGAGTTAGTATCACAATCAGTGAGTTAGTATCGAGCAATCTTATAGCGATTAATATCGAGCTAACGTACTGATTACCGTGTATAACACTGAGCGAACGACGACTAACTCTGCACTACAAATAATTTTAAATACATTGACTACACTAAGCATTAACCCGTCTCGTCACTACATACACCAACACGTACAATCGTACACCACAGTACGATGAAAATTGGCAGAAACCGTTTGCTAGAGAAGTAGAGGAATAATAAATTAACAATTATATGTTATCCTCACAATCTCCGAGGTAAAATTCATTAAAGAAATTTGCAGTGAAATTAAATGGGGAACTCGTGGAACGTATAATTTATCTGAGATAGCAATCTTTAATGATTTTAATAATTTCTTGTAAGTAATCTAGTATTCATGAGTGGGGATGTAAATTTCTCGACATATCACCTGTTATACCTGTGATAGATATTTAAAAAAACCCGCAGGCAGATCACCAGGCCCTTTTACTCGTGACAAGAAATCGGAGCAGAAAATGGTCACGCCGTTTCTAATAAAAGTCGAGAGCGGTCAATGTCGTAGAGGATCCGTTGGATCCTGTGTCAGTGCCGGTTGGACCGATCGTCTGCGGTATAGGGTGACGCGATTCAGAGGACCGATAGATGGCAAAAATTCGTGTCCGCGATGCATCGTATCATGTTCTAGATCATGAGCCGAATACTGGAGAGGTTTTTGGTGAACGCGGAGTACGGTATCAACTTCGAGCATCCACTCACGCGAGCCGATACAAACTATCCGCGGCACGGTCTCTTTTGGGCCGGAAGTTAGAGCGGTTAAAAGCGATTATAGAGACGGGAGATTCGAGTTTCACGCGATGCCAAGTTCGAAAAACGATTTTTGCTCAGTGATGGGGTCGGGGTGTGTTCCGAGCTCGTGTACGAGCGGTAAAAAATGGCTCGATAACCGTGTTCTGTGCTCGCCACGTACACAGAGAAAGGCGTACGGTGTAGGTGAACGCTTCTCAGCGTTCAGGCCGTGGCTCCTTTCGGCGATCCGTCCCGGGGAGGAGAGAAAGAGAGAAAAAGAGAGAAGGAAAGACGGAACCCCGTTTCTTTTCTTCGGTGAGCATTGTCGGCCGGTTCGACTCGACTCCCGGCGGATCAAATTCTAACCAGTCCAGCATTATAGCTGCTGTCCTTCGAGCTCTCTCTCCACCGCCCCCCTCGCCGCCCTTTTGGTCCCGCGTTAAAGAGAGTCTAGTCATCTCGAGGAGGCATTGTGTTACCGTGCTCCGTAGCATAGTTGGTACTTGGAAGAAAATTCTGGAGAACCTCGTGCGCGCCACCATGAGAACCACGATCTCGCTGACCCAGTGTATATACGTATAGCCAACGCGGCCGTCTTTGTCGATCTTCGATGTTCTTCATGAAGAAGCATTACAGAATGGAGGAAAAAAGAGGAAAAGAATCTCGGAGCAAGAAGTATAAAATACCGTACTATGTAACGTACTAAACGTGACAACATACGGTATGGTACGATCTATGAAAAGAGGATCGACTGCGGATCGGTTTCGCGTCCGATCAAGCGTTCTCTCGCATACGTTTAACGCATGATAAACGCGTGCATTGTCTACGGTGGTCGGTGTCGGCCACGGCCTTCCACCATTGGACGGTGCCGCCTACGGCAAAGATGGCCGTCTTCTCTATTACATATAAATGCCTAATAAGAAGAACGTCGTATAAGTATCTACTAGGTGGATAGGTTGCCGAGAGGCAGCCAGGCAGAGCCTGTTGGAGAAGTCCGTCGAGAAGGGAAAAGAAGAGAAGAGAAGAGAAGAGAGAAGAGAGAGGCCAGGAAGAAAGCGCGTGTACGCGCTTGCAACGAGAGAAGACACGCCGCCTCGTAATGCGCCTGGCTTCTCTCCGTTCCTCCTCCCTGTCGATTTACATATAACAAGATAAGCGTTTTTATTTGCTTTTGCTTATATAATACATTTTTTCTAAACCGAATCGAGCGACCAGGCAGAGGCGAAGTCGGTCCAAGGACCGGGGGGTAGGGAAAGGGGAGCGGGAGGAGGATGAACCGTGAGGAGGACGCTGGAGGACCGGGTATCCTATAGGCCTGTCAGACCTCATTTGCATACATAACATTCTGGTCGACTGGACACCGGTCAGACCTCCTCGCTCCCTCTCGCTTCGACTCGCTATCGACGATACAACGGGTCTCGTTGCTCGCTGCCGGACCGCTTCCACGGCCTCGAGATGCAACGAGCTCTTCGCCGGCCTCCTCCATCTTTGTGTATCGATACCAGCGTTCGTATCGGCCTCGCCATCCCGCGCGCGGCCCTTTCGGAACCGTGGCTTCGATGGTGAAAATACCGGGTGAACGTTTTACCCGAAGCCCATATGATCGTGGGTCCATTCCGATTCGACCAAACGAAATCATTGCCAATTTAGCCGATGTTTATAGCGGTTATAAGAATATTGAAATTACGGAATTAATCGAAGAGACGAGAGAGAGAGAGAGAGAGAGAAAGTGAAAGTCTCGGTTTAAATAACTCGTCTCGACGGTTCCTAGAATAGGTCAAGACTCGTTTGTACCATTTCGAATATCTATATTACGTGACATTCAAACGTCCATCAAAGATGTCCAATGTTTAATTCAATTCGTTCTTTCTTTATGCAATCGTAGGTCCATGAACTATGCGACAATTTCTGCCACCGGTACATCAGCTGCTTAAAAGGAAAGATGCCGATCGACCTAGTGATCGACGATAGGGAGAGCTCGAAACCGCCGGAGATCGGGAACGGTCTGGACGGTGGCGGACCAAGGAGCACCGCTGACAGCACCAGTCACACAGACGGAGCGAGCACGCCGGACGTCGTGAGTACCTCACCATCGTCAACGTCTTATTATCCGCACGACGCGATCACCCCCCACCATCACCACCACCACCATCACCACCACCACCACCAGAGCCAGAATAATAATAACAATAATAATAATCACGCCGGTATCGGCAGTACCGCCACTACCACCCCCTTGCAACTGAGCCAAAACCAAAGCCAAAACCACCACCCTGCGCCGCAGTCGAACACCACCACTACTACTGCTATTACCCCAAGTAGCGCCGCCACAACTCCCAACTCCCTAAAGCGTACGCACCAACAGATGATGATGGCAGCCGCGGCGGCATCCGCGATGGCCACCTCGCCGCACGCAGCCGCATCCGCGCCCCCTGCGCACGCGCACGCCGCCCTCGCCGCCTACCACAGCATCAGCTCGGCCGTTTATCCGTGCTCGTAATAGACGACGCGACTTCCGTGTCGATACCGCGAGACCTTTTCTCTTTCTATCCCTCTGTTACCCTCTTCTATTAAGTCTTTTTCCAATTCTATCGTCATTGCGCGTTATTCTGTTTCAACCTCTACTACTATTACTACTTCTTTTTTTTCTTCTCCATCTTCTTCTTTTTCTTCTTCTTACGATCCTTTATCCAATTTATACGCTGTCTGGCTATTCTTCGTCATCTAGACGTTTCGGTCATTCGTACTCCCCTCTGGTGACAATCTTTCTTCGAGATTTACTTCCTCTTTGTCAGCTGTGAAAATTAAAGGAGTTCGAACGTTCTTTCTATCTTGCGATCAGCTTCGTGGTTATATCCCGTCGCGTCTTAGTCTTTTGAAATGAGAAATTTGATGAGATCGCTGGTAACCCATGCCTCAGGATGGTTCGATCGCGACTGACCGTAGCGGGAACCACCGCGAACGCGCACGGCGCCCTCTTGATTCGTCCTCGTGGCTCGAGGTCACGTGTGTACACGTCTGGGCAGAAGTGCCATCCGAATGAACCACGCGAGCCGCTCGAAGAAAGATGTGTACCTAGACACGTTCTGCTCGTAACGCTTTCTCTTTCCTCTTCTTTTTCTTCTTCTTCCAGTTCTTCTTTTTCTTCTTCTTCGACTTTCCTCTTGTACTTCGTTTCTTCGTCCAAATCTTACGAACCAAGTTTCGACGATGAAAAAAATCGAGGGTTGCAGGGGTGTCACGTACGGGTCGTTAGGTTACGGTAACGCACACGATAGGTCGCGAATTGTTGGACTGGCGCTACTTGTCGGAATTTCCAGTACGTTGCTAGCGAGTGTCTCGTACTGCTCCAAGCAAAGGACGAGTGTTATTCTGTTTGGCACTTGGCTGGCTTTTGAGTTCATTCACGTTCCGTTTTTTTTCTCTCTTTTACTTCCGTTCTCTTCCACTCTGTCACTACCTTTCTGTCTTTCTCTCTGTTAAACGTTGCTCAATCCGTAGAGAAAAACCGTTCAGTTCACATCGTATGTACATAATTTTACACACGGTCTCAAAACATTCTCCGAATTCTTCCTTCGAGGGCTTCCTCGCGTTGATTCAGGTCGCTAAAGGAAACCACTGGATCTCAAAGATTCCACTCTACCTCCTTCGTCTAGAAGCTACAGACGGTGCAATGAAATTTATCGCAGGAATTTCTCCACAAATGGTTCTATACGGAAATACCATGTGTCAGCCAAAGTTCGGGCAAGTTCGCTCTTACGGTCGATTACGTAAGATCGCGACGTGCTAAGCGAGGAAGAACGCTTCTAAATTCGTCCCGAGTCAGAGACACCAGCCGTCCGATGACATCGATTTTCGGCTAGTGTTCCGCTTTCAAAACACGTCCGGAGATGTCCTCGTCTCTCCGAGACCGCCGTTTCGAGGTCCAACCAGTCACGATGAGCTATTATAGCCGAACGGGACCTCATGCAATCAATTCTACGTTTCGAACCTGTTGTTCTCAGGCGCTTATGCTTCTTCTTCTTCGTCTTCTTCTTCTTCTTCTTCTTCTTCTTCTTCTTCTTCTTCTTCCTTCCTTGGTTTCGGTCTTGAGCATCGTCGTGGTAGCACGTGGTACACGCGCCACGTGCTCCGCCGAAGAAACGACTGACGCGTCCACCCTTTCTCTTTTTGTCTTTCTCTACCCCCTTTTTCCTTCTGTTCTCCAAAAACGAAAGGTCTGTAGCGGTGCGGCACAGTGCACGGAATTTCGTGAACAAACACGGGCATTATAGTGAAGAAACGGCCGCGTACGGCGACTCGATGTGCTAGAGAAGGTCGTTAGGCGAGGATCAGGCATTCGAGGGGCACACGAACGAGAGCGATAGTCGTTTAGGTAGGTCGTTTCTTAGGTTTCGCGCGATTCGTTGCCACCTATAGCGTTTCTTTTAGTCACTCGAACTAATAATATTTACGATAGTTGACTTGCAACTTTTTACACTTTCGATATGGAAGATTATTTTAATTCGTTTTTCTTATTTTAGGACATAACTCGATTCGAACATCGATATATTGAATTTATTTTAAACGACTGACAATATCTCCCGTTCTCTGAACGCGGTGAACGAGAGCAGCAGATCGCGCGTGTCTGTCGAAACCGGGGAACCCTAAATCGTTCTTCTTGCTCTAGTTTTGTCTTCTTTCGTTTGTCCCCCTCGATTGTTCCCCGTTTGGATACTCCAGAGCCGGGGAAACGCGCTCAGCGTCGCGGATCGCGCGATCGATAGTATCGCGAGCGGTAGGCGTGTTTATGACAGGCGTTATATCGTCTACGCGGCGTCTGCTTTCTGAATGGTCCTGGCTCGTGGGCATGTGGAAGGTCGCGCGTGTCGTGGACCATAGTATCGTGTTTGGGTAGAAGAAAAAAGAAAACGAGCGAGAAAAGAAGAAAATAGATCAGAAACAAGCGCGAAAGAGAGGAGAATATGAAAGAGAGGACGAGTGAAAACGACGAGACGGTCGTTCGTGGACATCGCGTCGGGGCGTGAGCGATGCGAATTCATTGCTGAACCGAACTATTAATCGTGATCAGAATATACGTAATAGGATGTAAGGCTTATAACGCGTAACAAAATGAATTTTGTGTCTATTTTTAAACGGGAAAACTTGTTCAAGTTATTTCTAATTTAAGAATGAAGTACGTGTGCAACGGAGAGTGGAAACGATGAGAGTGCGAATGAGAGCGAGTGCTAGAGAAAAAGGTGAGAATGGGAACGCTCGTTCAGCGGTGGTAGACGTAAAATAGTTTTTAACTTATTAGTAGCTTTCGATTAATGGTTACCGGGCGGAACAAGCGTAACTGACGTTGATCTGATTGAAAAAAGGACACGAAGGAATAGCGTTGTTAATTGTACAGCGATAGAGCGGTCTCGACGATTTCACCCTGCTTAAAGTACATCGATAGATCTTCAGCAAGCATATTCCTATATCTCTGAACACTGAATGGATACGAAACTCGATCATTTTAAATTATAAATTTAACAATGTGGTAGTCTAGGAATCTATCAAGGGTATATTAAGCAGGGTGTCGTAACGATCTACGGAAAAATCGAGACTCGATCTCGGAGGTGCACGCGATCGAAAGAGAACAAAAACGGAGACACCCACGGTAAAGCGCGTGCAAAACAGCGACGAGAGCAGAGAACTGAGCGAGATGTCCAGAAGTCGTACGCGATCGAACTATCATCACCAGAACACTAGGTCTCGGTACTCGTAACTAGGGAGTTGTGTGAGGTACAAGTCCTGGCCGGCAGGGCGCGCGAGGTCCACCCCCAATCCCCGTACTTAATAACCCTTGATTTATGCTGCAGTAAAAATAAAACAAAAAAGAGAAATAATAATAAAGAACAATAAAAAAAAAACAACAAAACGATGAAACTTTCTGCATATACACTGATAGGAAGGGGTATCGAGAGAAGCAAGAGGCAGAAGGAGCCGAAGGAGCCCTTCAGCTGGTGCCCGTCGTAGAAAACGAGCCTCGAGAGCTCCTTGACCCTGGAAATTAGCATTTTCTACACGCGAACCGATACATATGCGATTCGCTGACACTCACTTATACGAATACATACATACACACATCTATAGACTAATACACAGAACACGATCGTTATGAATCACAGGAGCACACGAGAGACTTATACAAGCGGACACACGCGAACATTTGAACCAAATCGTCTCGCGGGTGTACGCTGCCAGGTACATGATCTACTGGTATACGCGACGATACACATTTACTATCAGAGGGAAATATATACACAATTACCATGCAAGTATATAGTGTATATACATATAGAGTAGAGTCTATGGGGAACAAACGTTGATCACTGACGGTAGGTACGTAACGCGGAAATAGGGTACAGGGCGCAGGGCACCAGACGAGGGAGGAACGTTCTCCAAGGCTCCTCGTGTTTCAATGTTCTCCCTTTGCTCCTTTTACATGACCAACCCCAAATTAGGATCTGAAATGAATGACGAAATGCAAGAACCAAAAGACGAAAAAATATGACGAAACAAAAATATAATGACGAAAGATTTCAATAATAAACATATATTATGCAACGATTAAAAAAAAGAAAGACAAATGCAAGGGTGTGTACGGAGGTTGGAAGGTGGGCTCCGGCACCAGTCGGTCGGAACCCTAGTTACGAGTGCCGAACCTAGGGTCGAGAGACCTCGAACACGGGTCTCTCGGCTTTTCTTTCTTTCTCCCCCTGAAAGAAAATAACGCTATGGATCCTGGGAAACGACACACGGTGGAGTGTCGAACGGAACACAGACAGCGCGATGGAAGTTGCCATGTTTGAAAAGACCGGGCTGAAGAAATGGAGAACCGCGCTACCGGTGTTCTCCGACGTGTTTTCTATTCGATCATTACATTGTATGTATCCATAACGACGCTCAATTTTTACATATTTCGCTCTGGAGGATAAGCTGCGTTTTCCTATTATAAGTCTCGTTTGTTCATTTTTTTTTTTTTTTTTGTTCAGCGCGCGGATTTGTACATTTTTTTACGCCTATTTTTGTGATTATTCAATTCTCGTTTGTTGCGTCTTCCAGTTGAGAATCGTTGGAATTTGTATATTTTTTGATTACCGCAACTTTATAGTAGAAGATAGAGAATATATAATTGATCGTTGCATCGCGATATTTACGTGATATTCTTCCTTTGTCTTCTTTAATAATTTCTTTTCGTACTATTGTTCTCGACACATAGAACTTGATCGAAAAGTTCTGTACTTACTACGATTATTAGAAGTTTACGCAAAAACAGATTTGCTCCAATTTACGCTTATCGAACGAACGACCGGATCCACGTCACACGCGGAGCGTCTTCTCGAGCGCGTTCACGAGATGAACCACGCATAGGTGATGATAAAACTGATGTGAATACATAGTGCCATAGGTGCAGGGCAGGCGCTCACGCGTGCGCTCAGACTGTGTACTTAATTATCATTAATCAAAATCTTACTAACTAATGGCTTCGACGCGAATGAAGCATGTGTCGATTGACCACGATCGCTTGACAGTCGATGCTGTGACACGAGGGACAAATCGGGACGAATCTACTTGTTTTTATTTGTACACGATTCATTTCCTGATTGAAGATCGCGAGCCACGTTTGTTGTTTTTCCTTCGATTTTAATATGATTTCGGTGGAAAAGTTCATTTTATTCGAATAAATTGTTGATAAATTGTCACATTTGTTATTCATTGCGACAGTTTCCTACTTAAGGTATAACGAGAGACTGACAGTTAGGGATCAGTTGTTACGAAGATGTATCGTATTACAATCTAACGCGTATATCAGTTTAGTGCATCGATAGAACGAGCTCTTCCACCGATCTAATGTTTTCAATTTCGCGATAATGCATGGATCTCTCTGCGATCGTGGTCGAATCGTTTCACGGAGATGTTCGGTCGGTATGGCTTGCGTCTCACGTGCTCTGTACACTTATTATTTTTGGGCGGGCGAGGCTGGCCTCGACGAACATTGAGGAAGCTCTCGTAAAGGCGAGAGGAGGCGAGCAATCGCTGTTCGATCGATTCCTCCTTCTATCAAGTGAAAAACTATCGTTTGTCGAGGATGTCGCCTTTTATATATTTCTTCTTTTATTCTTATTCTTTTCTTTCGTCGAATAACATTGTACGTACTTCGTTCTTCGTTTTTAGATTTTGTTCGTTTCGTATCTTGTTTCGTGCGATTGTTAACGTTTAGTCGAGACGAGACTTTACTCTTTCACCGTGCAAAGTCACATATGTATACGCGCGTGAGTAGTTGAATGAGTTTACGAAATGCATACGGACACTTAGAGGGTCACACGACACGCACGCGCGCGCACACACGGACACACAAGCAGTCACAACTATAGGGAGAGACATACGCGGCACACTTGCACACGTAGATCATACACGTATACTCAGCGGCAAAGAGAAGACACACGTGTACACGCTGTTTCGATTAACCGACGGTACATAATTATTGACGCGCGTCGGGAGAGACGCTCTCTTTCTCTCTCTTGTACACATCGACGGACATTGTGCATGTATGTGTGTTTACGATTACATCTTTTACCTAAACGTAGGCTTAAGGAACGATTGGATGAGATTTGGTACGGAGAGGGATCGGGCGTAGTATCGAAAAGAAAAGAGATGAAGGAAAAAGAAGAAGCGACGAGAAAATAAAAAGAAGGCGGACTCACCCGAACAATTGTATACGACTAGCATTACATAGCGATAATATATTACCGATAATGATAAACTTGTTTAAACTATTGTCTCAATCAACGTATTTTCATTATAAATAAATGTTAGCCTTTTGTTGAGTTAAAAAAAGAAAAAGAATATGAATGAATTACGAGAGATGAACAATACATTCACTTGCCTGGTAATTTCCATTAAGAAAAAAAACACCGATACCAATGAGATCTTCGCTCGAGATAAAAAAAACGAAGCCTCCAGCTCCTATCCCTGTGCATGCAGAACACCTTCGTGTCTTTTTTAATTAAAGCGTCAACGCACGGCTGTGCGTCGTCATCGTACTATGTTGAATAACGCGCTCCGATCGTCGCTGTTCCTCGTCGTCTATGTCGTCGTCATCGTCGTCGTCTTCGTCATGCTCATAGTCGTCGTTGGTTGTGTAATTGCGATCGGCTTAATTAAATTCCCTCGACTCATCGTCGAACGCTTGAGCGTAAGGGAAGACGTCTTCGTCCTCTCGACGTGTGACAATAATGGCGAATACACGACGAATCGCGAGGATAGAGACGATTCCTGGAACGATTCCTGAAACGATAAACTCGTCCATCGGGATCGTGGGAATTAATTAAGACATGAGTCAGGGAAACGCGTTCGGCGTGGTAAAGATTTCGCTGGATTCGCCTCGATTTTGGCTCAAGGACGATGTGGATCGTTTTCGAGAGAGCGGGAGAATATCGATCATCAAATTGCGAAGACGAGGCTGCAGAGAGGAACAACGTGGACGATATTCCCTGGAGGAACGACACACACCGGACGCGACGAGGGAATATTAGCAGAAGCTTGGCCATAAATCTCGGTTAACCCTCCGCTAATAAATATTTAACCCTTTAAATTTGCAACAACCCTCGGCGCGTGTAGCGATTTGCATAAGACTTCTATTTCATTTACACATCGCATAATTGAATATTTAAATTCAATTGCCTGCCGTTACGCGCTCGCTGTTCCGAGCCGCAAAACTGCAGTAAAACTTGTAACAGGGCCACTTTCCATCCCCCGAAAACCCACCCCCGTTTCGAGGCTGGCCTCTTCCGTGGCGAGAGGAACGGCCTCCTAACCTACCCTTCGCGATCCACGCTGCGATCAACCCTTGGAAACTGCTTCGAGAATATTTCGCCGCCCCCGGGGAACCAAGAGGGACGGACAGATTCTTACCTCGGCGAACGTAACGCGTAAGAAGTCTTCTTCGCTCCCTTGATCGTACCTTTATATCCCCGATAGTCACTCGCCCCCAAAGAATACCTCTCTTACGACGAATTGCGATAATTCGTCTCTTGTGGTGGTAAAATAATATTTAGAATTGTTTTCAGGATGATTATCGCGGGGTTTAACGCGTTAATATTTATGGCATCAGTTGTCATAGTTGATAGATTAAATTAGATCGAAACAAATGACAAAGCGTACAATTAATTTTGTGTCTATAGAAAATGTTTTAACTCATTCGCTCACAAATTATTCAGGAGCTACAAACATATAATTTTTCTGCCTGTTATATGTCAAAAAAGTAATTTAAACGAGCACTTTGACATTTCGAAAATCGAATGATTTACGATACCATTCGCGAAGAACGAAAGATTTAACAAAGCCTTTTTTAATATTAGACCAAAGATTATGACATCATCTAAGACACGTTTGATCTTTCCGGAAGGGATGCAGAATGGCAATCACGTGGACGATACTCGCGTCGCGTCGCGAAACTTTGCGTTCCACTAGCCAAATTAAAACCGAACCCTCCGGTCCTCTTGTTTTCCTCATTTTTTCTCGGTGCTCGTCCCGCCGCTAAATATTTTTAGAAGCGTTTCATCGAGTGACGAACGCGTATATACGCGCCACGTGTCGAGGCCCGTTCGTGCTTCGTGGTGAATGTCCTCGCGCCTTCTCCTCCTCTTCTCCTCCTCCATATTCTTCTTCTTCTTCTTCTTCTTCGTCGGGGTTCGCAACAACGATCTCTTCTACATTCTCATAGCGACATCTGGTGTCGCGGCACGTATATGGCCGTTAGCACTTTCACGAAAGGGATTACCATTGTCACGTTATTCATGCTAACGATGATCGGCTGAGATCGGTTGCGACGATAATCGCCATGTCACTAAAATCGAGGAGGCGGTCATTGTGAGCGACATACTGACAGCATAATAAATTATCCTTTCCTTCTCCCTCCCCTCGCCTTTCGTCTGTCCTCGCTCTTTCTTGCTCGCTCTTCGACATCCTCGCGTTCTCCAGACTTTTGCCCGGTTGTCGTACGGATCTTCTTCTTTCCCTTTTGCGAGATGATGCGCGTACCGGTACGTGTAGCGTTGTAACGCGATACAAGACGGTCCGGCACACCCGTCCCCCGACAATAATCGCGAGGACAGCCAGCGATTATATCGCGAGAACAGTGCCATTCTTTGGTCGCTGTTTATCGGACCCGTTTGACCAGTCGCCATCGTTCCAATTGCGACCGTGGAGAAATTAGCGCCGCTATGAGGCTCTCGGAAGAGTTCAGATTAAATTTTATCGTGTACCTACCATATTGCCTGAATCTCTTTCGATGTAACTGCTCGATTTGGACAGTCGGTAATTAAGCATTTTTCTTTTTAACGCGATTATTCATCTTTTTCCTTAAGAAAAGTATTAAAGATAATTATATAATTTCTACCATGGGAAAATTTTGTTCTTGGATACACACTGATACTCGTAATTATTCGAGCAATTTCACTAGTCGATTGACTGTTTTAATGGTTTAGATTGAAGTCACGTACAATCTTTAATTGACGATACAATCAAAGCAGCGTTCATTCTTCCAAAAGAAGATCGAGTGCGTTAATAATGGGGAGAAACACTTAATTGACTTTTATAGTAGAAGTGAAGTATACAAGTACGTATGAACGAAGAAAAATCGAAATAATGTCTTTGTCAATGGGTCAGTTGATAATATTCTCATTATGAGTAGAATGAGGGATGAATCTAAAATGTATAATACATATATTCCCGTTTGCATATTAATTAAGTTACAACGTTGCGTCGTCCTGGGTATGAAAGCCATGATGCTCATTTCTCATCCGTGATACGCAACACTACACGTATACACATCACTTGGCACCTACCACTTAAGCAATTTTTCACAACGATATATGTGCCGAGACCGACGATTATTCAAAATATTCCCGAAGCAGCTATGGTGCATGCCACATAACTCCGTTTCTTAGACCTCGTTTCTTTTTTTTTCATGCCGAACTATTTCTTAAACTTTAAGGTTGATTCCTGAATTACACTTTAATAAAATACTTTAAATATACTGTTGGAATATTTACTTCTATTGGAATATTTAATTAAAAACGATTAATTAAGAACACTAGATTGCTATTTACTTTTTTATTCTACTTTACAATTTTTCACCACGTGTCTTATCCACGAGAATATATCGAAAATTTTTCATCACCATTGAAGGGACAGAAATAGTTTCCGAAAGTTGATGCTGTATCTTCTATAATATCATGGAAACTAGACGTTCTGTAGTTTGTTTTCTGCAATTACGTATTACTGAATTTTGGAAATTTACAAAAAATTTATGAAGAAGATAATACTATCTACCCTCGAATTTCAAATTCTATTAATAGAACATTCATAGTTTCACTTAGATATACTTTCATAAGTAACTTTTGAAAATTACATGCTCATTTGATAGAAAAATACAAAAATTGAATAATACAACAGAGAACACCCCAATTTCGTTAACAAAAATTTTATCCCGCCATCAATGTCTACCTGTCTGTTCAACCCAAGTACGTAATAAGGAACGTGCTCACGAGGTAATATTCATAAATCCTGAACGAAAGCGAGGCTGCTGATGGCCGCGTCGTCGTTTTTTCCTCGCATCCCGACCGCACCAGCCACAAAGGAAAATCCGCTTGGATCGCCGCAAAACCGCGCGATACAAACGTCCGGAGAGCCGCGTTCCCACACCCACGCGACCATAGAAACCTTCCTAAAGATGTGTAATCATCACACGCTTATTTCAGACCCATGCTCGCGATAAGTATAACGAGTAAACGGATCAATTGCGTTACGTGACATTAGAACCGACTGTCTATACTAGTAAACATGCCAAACTATACGTATAGTAAACATACGTTTTGATGTCATCATGTAACATCGTCTTCTTCGTCAACGACACGCGTGTACGAATAGGTAAAGACGTCATGTGATGTCACTCGTAAATCTTCTCATCTCGTGGAAAATTCCCTATCGAGACGTTAAGCAATTTCTGTGTACACGTGCCTCTTACCTAAGATAGATAAATCCGCGGTAATTTGCTCGTGACGGTAGTTTCAACTCAATTTTGTCTGTGAGTTTACGTTATGTTATTCGTCTGTGACTCGAGTTTATACACGAATCGTGTGTAGACGATTTTTGGTGACGAATGTTTTGGCTCCTTCCTCGATAATTTTTGTATATATAAAGATTTCGTAAAGAACACCATTACATTGGTGTTTTAGGCTTTCGAGACTGGTTTTCGAGATTCTAATAGTTATCCGGATTACATGATTATTATGAAATGGTGTTTCTAATTGATTCTATACAACGAATCGATAATCGTAGTCATAGATAGTGACGTAATATATTCCGTCGAATATCGAAACTGTCCCCAATTAAACGTCTCTATAATTAACGAACAAATGTCCATCGTAATATATGCACTATCAACCATAAACATTTAAAAACATAGAAAAGCAGTTATAAAATTCAATTCATTGTCGATTGGTTTCGTATCACTGAAATCTTTTCATTTATTTTTTTGAAGCTAAGCGTGTGTTCTTTTATCCTTTTTCAAATCTTCCAACTATCGAAGATATTAAAATTCGCAACTTGTCAGCGACTTTTTAAACATTTACATCTTCAGATCTAATAAATCGTTTACATTTTCATTTACGCCATATTAAAATTCTCCTTTTTTATTGTAAAGCGACATTAATATCAGGTAAGGCTCCAACAACAGAGAAACGTAACTCCCAACGTAACTTTAAAAATATTACGAAAATCTAACGTAATATATAACAATAATAATACAATATATAACTCATAATACAATATAATTTTGATTGAATTGCATCAGGTGTTCAAACAGCTTATCCACAGTACTGTATATACAATTATATCGCACCAGTAACATCAACCACTCGCACCAGTTTCCACTTAAACTTCCCTAACGCGGAAGAACAGAGGACCTCGTCTTTCCAACCTTGTCTTTCTAACCTTGTCTTTCCAAAACTCGTGGTCGTGGTGCAAAACTGCGAGGCAGCCGATAATAACATCGTCGGGGCGACTAGCTACGTCAGCTGGGGATGTATATTTTCATAATGTAATATCGTTGCGCCACTTAGGGGTGGACTTTCTTTTCTGGAGGGTGGTTTCGTGGAGCGGATGCCACGCACAGCGGGCGTCAACGCTTCAGGGAGAACAGAGAGAGAGAGAGGGGGGGGGGAGGGGGGAAGTAGATGGGGGTGGAAAGTGCGCGGAGGGTGTTTTGCTGGTAATTGGTGCCAATTTAAACCTGCCCTTCGCTCGACGTAGCCTGTATTAACGGTAAGGGAGGCACACGGGAGTCTCGTCGTCGACGACGAGGGAGACCAAGCACGGGAGTTCGTGCACACCCTTCCCACGCAGTTCGTAGGGGCCACCCCACGTTCCATAGCGAAAACACGCACGCACACGAGCGCCACGCCACGTGCTCGCAGACGAGGACGAGGGATGAGTAGCGGGTACGCGCAAACACAGGCCTGCGTGCTGGTGAGAGGCCAGGAAAATATAATTAACGGTAATCGCTCGCGTATATGGCTCGGATTAACTCCGAAGGGGAAGCTCCGTGGAGCGGGAGACCCGCGTCAAATTCTTCGGGGTTACCGGATCGAATGAGTTTTCCTACGGGATTACGGCTCGCCGACTTTTGTTCGCTGTGGTCGCCAGCCACTTCCGGGAAATTGGACCGACTCTACATATTGTTGACGAATGGACCAAGACATATAAAATGACATTCGAATTTGAAATGTTTCGTCGTTGACTGATAGGCGAAATTTTGACTAATGTACGAATCTGTCACTTAGATATGCGTCTTGGCTTCATTTATGTGTCATGTTCCTAGCTCGTGATTCGTGGCAAGTCAGGCTTAGAAGGTGGTGAATGAACAAGTACAAATTGTCACACTTCGGGTTCTCCGTGTAAAACACGTCTGATAGAAATTATACATACTTCGTAGTTACGCTTCGTAAATGTTGCTGCTAGCTTCTTTAAGGATCAAGTGATTTAGTAATTAATTTCATCTTCCACAACTTGATAGACGCGCTTGACATATTTTCTACGTTTAAAATCACTGTACGGTATCTTCCGAATACGCGTGAAAAATTTCCAAATTTCATCAACCACGCGTCTTAAGATTTAAACTCTTCTAAATTCTTTAGTCCCCAAGGTCGTCGCTTACCTTGAATTCGAATGGACGGTCTCGCCCATTGTTCCCTACTGAATCCCTTTTCGACCGCGAGGTTCTGCCCTCACAGAAAGCGGCGTATATACAAAGTTACCCGCGAGTCGCATTCGAAGGGACGAGTTTCTCGATCGAGAGGATGAAAAGGAGAGGTGAAACCGAAAGAGCCGAAGCGGGAATAGCGGGAAGCGGGTCGCGACAGCGACGGCGACGACGAAAAGGATACTGCATCTTCTACCCTTGGAGCAAAGAGGACGGAGTAGAGACTGTTCAGAAGAGAAGACTCGGTAGAAGGAGGAGAAGGGGAAGATGCCAGAAGATCTTGTATGCAAATTCTCTCGGTGCATCTCCGTGGGATCCTGGCGGGATCCGTGGAGGATTAACGGGCCGGCTCGCATGAAAGGAAAAGGACGACCAAAGGGAGGAAGTGGGGGAGGATCGGCACTCTCTGTCTCATCCCCCTCACCTTTGTGTATCTCTGCTCGGCCAACTCTCTCGGTGTACATCTCTCGTTTCTCTTTCTCTACCCCGAAAGAGGATCGTCGATGCTGCCGGTTGCTCGTGTTCTTCGTCCTTCCATCCGCTCGGTTCGGCCAAGGACCGCCAAATAAGAGAAGCGTTTGCTCGCGCGCCGCTCGGCTAGAGTGGACCTCGAAAAAAAGAAGAGATCACGGCGTCCCGTCGCTTTCAGCCAGCGAGTCGAAGCCCAGTGGACACGCATTCCGTCGTCGTAGCTGCGATTCAGCCTGTCTCTCGGTCGCCTTCCGATCGTACTCGCGCAGGAACTCAGAAAGCAGAAACCGAAAGGAGCGGGTGTAACGCGAGCCAGCAGGAGAAGCTTCTTTTGACTATTCTTCCTTCTTCCACGTCTTCCACTTTCTTTCGCTTCTTGTCTCGTCGTTATCTTTAACATCGCATGGTTCAGTTGAGAGTTTGTTCAGAAAAATCACACACGAGGCTTTAGGCACGAGGATTCTTGGTATCTGGACTGGTCTTTCCGATAAACCCTTAGGGGAGGTAACGAAGAGAGGAGGATACGTTGAAAGAGGTGCGAAGAAAACTATTTGACGAAGATTTTTGCTCGGAACGAGCCGTTAGATATACGATCGCGAAAGAACCGCGACGCTACGTGAGTCGCCTACGTGAACGGAAATCTCCCCCTCGTTTCGCGTCACCGCGCGTTGGCTTTATCGTTATTGCGGCAGTTGTGGTGGAAGATGAAGAGGAAGATGGAGAGAGGGCACGTGTTTCGCGCGATTTTCTTCCAAAAGAATAGTGTTTGGTGTTCCACGAACGCGTTAGTTTTTTGCTTGCGAGTAGATTCCGCTGCGACCAGATTCTCTTTCGGATTTTTCTCATGAGCACTCCCACAGCTACGAAAGATTTCTCGCGCTTGTGGCACGCATTCCGTTCCTCTGCTCGTTCTCTTGTCCTTCGTGCCGCGCGATTTTTGCGTCCCTTCAAATCGAAACTCGCCACCTCTTTGCGTTTTCGGTTGTGTCCGATCGTGCTCGTCTGCGAGCTGCTTTTTCCCAGCTGATTAACCGATCGTGCGGTGAAATTAACGCGGTCAACACGCTTACGTCGTACTTCGAGCCCGGTGTTATCCTCTCGAGCGAGGGTAATCGAGCCCGAACGCATAAATCCTATTAGAGGATCAGAGGGACGAGCCCGCCGCACTGTACGTGCGAACACGCGCGTTACCGCTCCACTTCCGTCCTCGTCTGCGAAACTGTGCCCGTAAGGACGTCTCAACGACGATCCACACCGGATGCATTCGGGTAAATCGAGCGCGAGAACGACCCTCCGACTCGGGATCCTACGACTTCCCGACTGGAGCCCGAGCAATGGGACAGATACTCGATTCGTCGACTATAAAGTGGCTGTTTCGAGATTTCACCGATATCCTGGGGTGAATTTCGGTTCTTTACAAAGTTTTTTCTTCTGCCTTTTTCTTTCTTTATGGTACTTTTAGTACTCATTTTGCTTTCTTGGGAAACGTTTAATTCTGGGCACAGTTTTCTTGTGATATGTGACTATTTCGAGATTTCATTAATATCCTCGAATAGATTTTGGTTCTTCAGGTCTATCGTTTTATATAATATTTATAAAATTTCTATTGCTATTTTGGAATAGAACATTCATACATTTTTCATAACCTGCTTATTATTGGCAATTTCATTGTTCTATCAATATCTCCGAATATATTTCGGTTCTTTTTTTGCGGTATTTTCCATTGATATTTTCCTTGTCTTCCTTTTTATAAAGTGTTTAAGTACGAATGTGACTTTATAATGTTATAGATAGCAATTTCGTAGTATCATTCAACATCCTGGGGTGGTTTTCGGTTCATTCATATCTTCTCATATCTTGCCATTTTATAATATTTATATTTATCTGCTATTTGACATATATACATATGTTGTTACAAGTCTCTGGTTTTAAAGTTAGTAAAACGAGTATTCCAGATCTGTTCCAAAAAACGTTCCGTAGAACTTCTTAACTGATACTGCAGAACATGCCAGAGAAGTTTCATCTTCCAATTAAATCACTTGTCTATCACGAGCTATCATCTTTAAGCATGAAATTACACGAAGAATTCTCTTGTTTTTCACATAGTGTCATTTCTCAGTAATCAGATCAAATATCTTCAGCTTCACAGTCGAAAAATGAGTAGTATTAAACTTCGTAAATATTTCGCAACGTCATTTTCAATATTGCCTCCGTATCTTGGTCCGTATATCGTCGTCGAATAAGTCGTTCTCCCAAGATTTACATTCCAATCTCAATTAGTTTATACGCGTTGATCCTCTAACACATTGATTATTTATAAAAAATTGTGCGAGACATTCCACGTATGCAAATGATATTTCGATAATCTAGCGAGCCGTGAATTACTTTCGATAGCCCACCTCGGTTTTTCTTCTCGGTCGAGCGATAACCGTGTTCCCCTAGCCAGCTAACGCGAGTGGCTTCGAGAGTCACGATGAGTTCGTTTTTCGACCTCAGCCGGCTAAATTTAACCCAGTCGCCGCTTCAGAATTCGTTCGGCCTGAAAAAGGGAACGCACGCCGCGAGAATCTCGAAAAATCGACGTGCCTCCGATATTCTGTCCAAAAATTCACCATTCCCTCTCTTATACGATATAATTTCGCCTTAATAACGGAAATCATGTCGAATTTCCTTCTTTTTTCGACGTCGTCGAATTTCGTACTTGAATTCGTCTCGTTTCATCGCGACTGTTTAATCGATCGGATTCCAAGCGAGTCGATCGTCGAGATAATCGGCGTGACTCGAGAGCCCGACGACGGGCTGGTGTTAAGTGCTACGTTTGCCCTCTGCGTGCGGCTGTCTTGTAACACGTCAGCGCAGCCTGATTTCACGGGTGGAGTTCAGGCCGAGTCGCGACGCCCGTGTGTCACTCGGGGACGTTCGACAGCGGCGCTCGTCCATTTGCATTACGAACCACCACGGCCAACCAAAACGAAATGATCGAACGATCGAACCGCGCGGCGATCGCGACCTTAGCCTTGTGCTCGCTTTCGCGAATAGATACGCTGCAATTAACCCTGTTGCTGTCGCCTTACCACCTTTTTAGTTTCTTATTTAGAATCGAGAGACTTATCGGTTGTTTTGAATAGTACCGTGGCCAATTGGATAT
The DNA here is from genome assembly GCF_011952255.1 of Bombus vosnesenskii. Taxonomy (NCBI): domain Eukaryota; kingdom Metazoa; phylum Arthropoda; class Insecta; order Hymenoptera; family Apidae; genus Bombus; species Bombus vosnesenskii. The sequence continues at coordinate 1,901,449 of NW_022882987.1, forward strand.
TACTTTTGAAATTTGATTGCATAAGTTCGAGCGTCTTTAACCCTGCGTAAATTGGGTCGTAAGGAACGAAAAATCTTCTTAGCTTCAGGGTCTTTTTAGCTTTTCATCTTTAACCTTCAATTTCTCTATCTCGAATTTTCATTTTTATCGGGTATATTTTGAAACATTTAATTTAACCGACAATCGTGCGATTTAATAGAGAAGTGTATGAATATCCCAGAATTTTTTTACATCTCCGAAAATACCGAAACATTAAACAAGAATTCACGTCGTGCACAAGGGAACAAATTGCCTAAGTAAATGAAATAAAATTAAGTTAAATTAAATTTAATATAATCAAACAAAATGTTAAGCGTTCTAATAAATTTCAAGTATACGAATGTTATTGTAAGTACGTTACAAGGCTATATTAAATTAATTTCTATTTAAGTCATTCCAATTTCGGAACTATACTTTCAAATATTAATTTCCATTCTGGAAATGATCGAAACTTCCTCCACGTCGAAATTCTCATTTACCAATTTTGCTCAAAATACGTTCGAATGCGTTTGTTGCTACCAATTGTTATTTGATTCACATTTTTCCCCGATACTCGTGATTCCCTCGTCGTTGTCAAAGGAAGAGAAAGTTATTGCGTGAATTGACAGTGAAGTAATCGCGCGGTAGTCGCCGCGGGAGTCACGCGTAAACGTAGTTCTGGCGATTTGGCAACAAAAGGCGCAGACGAAACGCGTCGCAGTGAACGACGGCAATCAGCGTTGGTCCGCGGCCACGCGCGTATTGAAAGACGCGCCGCTGAGAGGATCAGTCAGTCGGTCTGGTGCGAACCACGTCCACATCGCGACACGATCTTTTTCTTTCTGTCAACGTCGCGTGTGGGCGTGGGCCTTCTCTCTTTCCTCTTCTGCCTTTCTCTGGAATCCCTCCCTTTGTCGAGATCACGGAAAAAGGACCTCTTTCTCTTCCTATCCGGCTTATCTCACTCGTCTTATCTACGCCTCTCTCCTTCTCTATGCTATCTATGCGAGTTTCATCATTCAACCAGATAGGACAAAGTGCTTTCCTCGGTGGATGATTTCTTGTCAGTGTTCAGAGATGAAGCACCGTGAAGTTCGATGTTGCAGACATGAAATATTTGAAATTTTTAGTTGACGCAACTTTTTACCTTGACGTAATATGTATCGTAGTTTTTATTCTTTCGGTTATTTATAGATTTCGCATGTTCGTGAATTTATGGAAAATTGCAAAAATCCGCAGAGTGCGCGTAACAGACAAAGATATACAAGATATCTGATAATTTCATTTCTCGAAATATCAATTTATATAAACCATATCCAGGGTTTTGTTTTATCTTTATCTATTTGTTTCAATCTGCTCCATTATTGATATTACTTATTTACCATACATTTAGAGGATCACTACCAACTGAACTGAACCAAAAAACACAGTAGAGTTAGATTCATTTAAAAATTTCGTTTCTATAGGTATATATATATTGATATAAAATTGCTCCTTAGATTAGACATAATATTTTATCTTTTGTGGCCAATCACGATTATATTTGTAAGGATTAAACCTTCTTTTCCCTTTCGTGGTGTCACTCGTTTCTCGTATTGGAATCCTATAGAACTATGGACGATAGTATATCTCGGGCGTTATCTTCTGGCAAGTTGTTCCCACAGCGGCCCGGATGTATCGCGAGGACGCATTTGTCATTCACGAATAGGCGCTAGATCTTGGGTGGTCATCGAGTTGAGGGACAGACAGGCGTCGAAACCTTTTGCCTTCGCTTATCTTCTTCGACAATGGTCTCAGCATCTTCGATTAGCCCGATAACTTCGGCCTGTCGAGTGCTCGTGACTCGTGACTCGTCGCGTCTCTGCACGAAGGGAAATTGAGGAATTCGTTCCTGACCCGTTTATCAACGATAATAATACAACGTTACTAAGGATATTGTAATGCTTAACCATTTTACACTCTAATATATACAATATTATACTTCAACAAGTAAACTGTGGTATAGTATGTCTTTTTTATCAACTTGTGAGAAATTTGGAAATTGGTGTTTCTATTGTTAGTAATTGATAAAAGAATATCTTGTCCCATAGCCTCAAAAAAAAGCTTAATTTTACAAGCGTTAATATAATTATAGAAGAATCTTTAGTACAATTCTTGTTATGCTTATAGTAGTGGCAAGAATATTACACTCGAATATTACACTCGAATATTTGCATATATATCTGTTATTACACCTAAAAATCTATCTCTATGGCCTTGCTGTAGATTTTTAACAATTCTAAATGTCATCGAACTTTGCAAACAGAGAAAGAAACTTCGCGTGACGAAAAGCTAACAATCAATATCTTCCACGTCCACCCGTGTACGGTTGCGTGTACTAAACATCCTATTATGAAATCTCTGTCTACCCGGCGAAGATAACGAGATAACGTCGAGCCGTGACAATAACCCGGTGAGACCTACGAGTTTGTTATACGTGCTCCAAATATCGACTCAAGAATCTCTAACAGGTAATCTTCTAATCAAAATAAAAAAAGAGTTTCTAATCGGCTACAAAATACCTGGATCGCTATCCAAACAAAGAATCCTCGCTTTTAACAAACCGCTTAAATCCAATTATTACGTCGAGTAACCGAATGACGTACCTTTTAGGCGACAAAAGACGAAACGCGAATAATAAAAATGACTTTATATCTCTAACTTAAAAAATCTCTATGACTTTTTTTCAAGAACTCGACCAAAAGCTCATAGTAAAAGTTTTCTTATTTGAATATCAGAAACCATTTTTCTTCTTACATTTAGCTTCTGTACGAATCGAGTTAATATCTTCAATGCAACTGTTTTTCCTTCAGGAAATTTATAAAACATATAATGTCGAAAATTCTCCTAATCTAGGCTTTCGATCGCCATTCACTTATCATTTCGTCGATCGTTTTGAAATGTATACTTAGTGTATAGATTAAATAATACTATCTAATTGGGAAAATACGGAAATAGTTAAGAATTAAAATACAGTGTAATCTTGATATGTACGGTACAATGTTTCATTGATAACATATACGAAATGACACATACTGGATAAACTTTCAAACTCGACTTTTTCGAAGAAGGAGGTTCAAATGAAAAAATTGTTCTTTAAAGTGTCTATATATTTTTGCATGAAGAACAACCTTCTATTTACATGTATTACAGGTCCTGTCACATTTTCTACATATACATAGATATTTACATAGGACGAGCGTTATTTTTTAATCTTTCACCAAGGTATGCAGTTCTCAATTTGGTAAAACGCTCGAGAAAAAATCGCTAGCCTGCATCGAGCTTAATGTTCGTCCAGGGCCAGATAATCGGTCTTGGGGCGGCAGGTGCTTGTCCAACATGCACGTCTTTCATCATTGGTTCGGGAACGAGGCGACGTATTGCTAAGTGCTCGTTCGCGTGACACCGAGCTTAGGATAAACTTAGTAACGCGAAACTTAGAATGCCCGGCCGTCTTGCCGACCCTTGTAGAGGAGGCGCACGTGCATGCACGCGGACCTCTGATGCTACTTTTCGCAGCTCCTCTGCTTCTCTTCGTCCCTTTCGGCCTGTGTTCGATGCTGAATCCGCCGTGTCGGTTGCAGATCACGCGTGCGATTTCCCTTTTTCCGCGCCGCTTTCGCGCTACGCCCGCTGCCTACGAAGTTGCCGGCTCGTTTCATCGTCTCGTCACATCCCGTGAATCATAAGTTCTTGTTAATTGAGGATTTATAAGCGTAAGTCACCAGAAGCGTTGACCTGTGATCTAATGATCGTTCGCAGAGGCTGCTGCGTTCTCAGAGCGAGTTCCTTGTCCTTTTTTTTGAAATTCCGCGATTTCTTTGGAGTGTGGGAATGTTTCCAAGATCTATAATCGTCGTGTAATCGTCGAATGAAAATTAGAGCAATCTCTTTGCTTGCCATTGTAAAGAAAGCATTACCGATCTCATATTATTTAGAGCAACACCAATGTTTTGAAATAAAAACTTTCTAATTATTTGAATGTATCTTTCTCTATCTTTCCTAATTCTGATGACACCGAAAAGAGATTGACCCTTAACTTTAAACAATCACTCATTTTCCACCTAAGTGCTGAATATATATAGTTGGCACTACACAATTGTCGCGAAAGAGATTTATACCACGAACGTTTAGTATCCGTCGTCTTCAAAGATCTTCGTCGTCCATTTGCTGACACGTTTAATGAAAATTTAAATGCACGATTAACGCCAATTGTTATACGTTCAACTGCTTTCTGTTCGGGCCATTAAATGGGCCGACTCGTAGATCGAGAAATTGCAAAGGAGGAACCCGAAGGTGTTACTTTTTTCATTCGCGAACCTTCGACTCCGAAAAGTCTGGATCGTACAATGGATGCGGGGAAAATATGAATCGTTGCTAAGATAAACACAACCGAGAACGTCGGTGTAGATTCATAAATCCCGGATTCATTCAGTGCTTCACGCAGTTCCATTCATCTTGGCCGCGTTGTTCAGCTACTCCCTGTGATCGATCGTTAAAGCTTGGATCCCCTATGTTAGAATCCCGAAAGTGATAAGGGTCGCTAATCTTTGTCGTCTTTTGGGATTATTCGACTTGCTCTCGTCCCGTCCAAATCTAGGTATCTAGTCTACCTTTAAATTTCTTTCCGACCTTTTGATACATTATATAGGACACCTTCAACAACGCTTTAACAAATGTCTCGTGTTACAAATCAATCAAGATCTTTCCAATATTACTTGTTATAAATTCCTATGAAAAATTGTTTATCGTTTTGAAATTTTATATCAAATTTTGACCTATGTTTGTTGGGATTTTCTTCCTGCATTTGGAGTGTACTATTCATTCTTTATCTACGAAGCTTTGAAGCATTTTCTACTTACTAGCCTGTACGCTTTTATAATACATAGATACATAATTTTTACCAATAATTCTTATTAATATACATATTATATATAATATAAATAATTACAAATAAATAAAAATATAATTAAAATAAAAAAGTAAATATATATATAACATATGTACATAATTTTGATCAATAATTCGTATCAACAACTGCACTTCCATTCTTAACTTAACGTCCCATATCTGCAACCCCATTTTTACCAATATCATGCTATACATCTACAATTCCATTTTTAGCAGTAATTACAAATGTGTATACGCCCCATTTTCATTAATAATCGTGAATAATCTTCCGTTTTCAAATTTTCATCCACGATTGCTAACCTATTCACCAACCTCATGCCGACATTAGTGAACGCAAAACTTTTCCATGAAACGAGACGAGATACAAAATCAGGATCGTGTAGGAAGAGAACAAGAGAACGAAACAGCGAACGAGATCATCGAGCGAAACCGCTCGGCGTCGATGTCTATATGGAAGTGTGACATCCCGATGGTTATTCCTGGCCGCTTCGGCGTCTGCCCTCTATTAACGTGTGCGCGTTCTCTTGCGCGACTTTCCCCTTTCTCCCCTTTGGTTCGCTAAGGGGACATCGTCGTGGCTGGGAGGCGGCGGACCAGGGTCCGTGACGTGGGACAGGCCGAGAGGAGGCAAGAAGAAGCTTCTTGTCAGAAATAGTGGCAGTTCCCTGTCTCCGCGCCAGCCACCACCGATATCTATTCCGGCGCTGCAAAACAACATCTCTAGCCCTGTCCGACTAGCCTGCCCGCTATCTCTTGGCTGCTTGCGCCTCGCGAGACCGGCCACGTGGAAAAATATCGCGAATCCTTCCTTCGGATGGCCATTGAAAGTGGTAGAAAGTTCATTGTTAATTTGTGTTTCGTAGCGGAAGCGTCATCGTCTGTAAAATATTCGCTGTAGAATGCAGATCTGGAAGTCATGAAACTTTGAAGAAAGCTTCCAGAATAATTTAATAATATAACGTTATAATTTAACCGTATCTAAATTAGTCGTTTTATTAATCACAGAACTTAGATAAAATAAAACAGTAGAATGATACAAAATAATACATTAAGATATTTTCTGAGAACAAAATTAAGAAAGCTGATTGTTTTATCCTCTAAGTGACTCCATATAAATTTTTACGTCGAAACTGGTTCGGTAGGTTATTTTTGAGATACGAAACAGACGAAGAATTTCCAGTTACCTGATCCCGCGATTAATTAAAAACCATTGACAGGAAGAATTCCTGTATCATCGAGAAGAATATAAGCTCCATATACTTTATGTCGCGATATCCTCGGGATAAAAATCGTCCGGAAATTGGTAATAATCCGGGAATCAATTAAACAACGATACGGTGGTTAACAAAGTACCCAGATTGGTTAATTCTTTGAAAATTTGTCGGGCGATCGAGATAAAACGGCTTCAATCAACAAGCCATTCGATTCCTCTTAATTACGGTTAATGCACGTACGTACAACGCGCGAGAGCTCGTGCAATTAAGTTGTTATCCAGGGGTACAGGCGACGCAACTGTTTTACGACGACCACGCTCGTAATTCAGCCGTTTCGTAGCATCTGATTTGCCAAGGTATTTCCTCTTTTACGCGTGCGCCACTCTGACGCCGCAGCTGGCCTCTGCGTCCTCTAAAAAAGTGAACGCTGAAAGCCCGAGAAATTCAACCATACCGAGGGTTACGCTCTCTCTCTCTCTCTCTCTCTCTCTTTCTCTCTTTTCTGCCTTTCTAGCAAACGCTGATGCACCTTTCGGTTTCCGTGTGCGGGCGCGCAGCTGTACTTCGTTGGAAGGAAAGGTTCCATTTCCAAGAGAAAAATAACAGCAAGCAACACTCGGTTCAACGCAGAAAATGAAACTCGTCAAACATGTTTGATGCAAATTGTAATTTTGTGATAGGGGTTGGCATTTTTTCACGAGGTTTAATTCGTCGGAAAATGGTATCTCTATGGAAATCTTGAAAGGAGTTTGACGTTTCGTTTTGAACGCGTTGTGGTTCTGTCTGTTCCATGGGAATATTAGAGTTCATTAAATATGTAGCTAGAATTTATCTTTTTCTAAGAATTGAATGAGGGTTGAAGAAACATTCAATGAGATATATATTTTGATCTTTCGTATTTCCCATTTTCCTTGCCTCTTTTCATACTTTGTCATTGATACCACTTACGATTTACGCTTACAATAGAACTGTATCATGTCTGTATAAGATACAATAATTAAAAAATTAACAAATCTTGTGTAGATATTCAAACAAAAATATTCGTTTATTATTCTCAGCATTCGTAGCCTACGAAAGGTAGACTTTATTTATATATCTCCTTTCTATATCTAAGAGAAACCTCGAAGAAAGCTTCCAATACTTCAAATTTGTTGAATGCCACTCATTTAAAGTACTCCGTAAGATCACAAAAAAAAATTCACCGTCTACAACCAAACTAAAGCGACCATCTATAATCAACCCAAGATTACTCGAATCTTGCCACAACCCACCGTTTGGGTGAGTTTTGCACAAAATTTGTTGCTCCGTGAGCGTGCACCATGCTAATGGTTCGATCGGTTGGAAGACAACAGTGCACGCCATTAGGCTTTGTGAGGTCGAGGTCGGCCTCGGGTTGCTCTCCGCTCGGTGGAGGCACGAGCAGCGCGTGTAAAGAGAAACCAGCGCGGGGGAAACAATGTAGGTAACGCGGCGAAGGTTAGGGGCGTCGTAAATCAAGAGAACGAGCATCGACGCCCGTAAAGTCATCGGCCACGATCACTTCTATCGACACTGGTGGGAGAAACGATTAGGCCGTGTGCGGCCACGAGGCAAGAGAGGAAGAGACTCAGAGGCCGAGCCTTCGTGTTCAAACATCCTCCTTTATTGCACCTCTAAACCCGCCACGACGATCCGTCGATTGGAGTCGAATGTAAATCTGATCGCTTCCTCTTCGCCTGTTATGCCTTTTCATTTGCTATATTACTCTGTGGAACTTTCTAATCGTGCAGCTTGACCCGAAACGAATGATAGCGTTTGGTAATATGCATTTATTAAATGGAAGCATTAATTAGCATGTTTAATAGAGATGATTTAATAGAGTTTACTCGAGAGATAGTTTACCGTGTAGTTATAGTGGCGAAGATACACATTGGAATTCTGGCTTCTAAAATAACTCCTTTGAGGTTCATGATGAATGATATTAATCATTTTTGCTTCAGTGTTACATTATTATATAATTGGCCATCGTGGAAGATTTAATGCCGCTAAAAGTGAAGATTACGAGCATCCATGTTGTTGATAGTTCAATTCGTCGCTATGTTTAATGGTTATAAAGAGTCATTTAAATGTTTGAAAACTAGAAAAATTTCAACCGAAACGAATGTGAAGACCTCAATTAGGAAAACGTTCGAGTGGAAAAATAATTTGAAAGATTAAATAATATTGCTTTTGAAGGGAAGGTATTTCGATAGGATAAATGTTAATGCTAAAATTTGAGAATATTCATTCAAAACTTCTGACCCTTCTGCTTAAACAGATTCTCTTACTGCAGCCTAAGAAACTTCTAAGAACATATTATCAATAATATGAATAATTTTCATTGAAAATTCTCTTTTAGCCTAAATAAAGTACATTCGTTTCAACTTAAAAAGGACTAAAGAAAGATTCTAGCAAATATCGTATCACTATATATATGCCTATCACTATATATGCCAGCTATATAGCAGTCGTGTCACCGTTCAAATGTTAACTCCAGCCGGATGGCTGTCATCGTTCGCTACTTTACGCATAAAGCGTAAACAGCGTCGAATTAATCGAGAACTCGCGCGGTTGTGCGTGCTCGCGAGGGTAAGAGGAGGCACGCGGCGAACCGACAGATACAAACGGGAACCTTGGTGCGCCAGAAATCGGCTCGTTTAATTTTATCGCCGGAAAAAGGGAGTTCCGCGGCTCCCGCGGCGAGATCTCTTGGAAACATCGTACGCCACCACGGGCACGGTAGTAAGTATGTTAATGACTCGTAGGCGACAGCCTTTAGATCTAGACGTCTCTCTGTGCCGTGCCTTTAAGCTCCCGCTACGCTGCCAGCGAATAGTTCAGCATCAATCCCGACGTCTTATTATAACGTTATTAAAATAACCGGCCCTCGCCAACTTAGTTCACGATTCCTCCGCCCCCCTGTCCCTCGCTTCTTCGACTTGGGCGTCTCTTGGCTTCTATGACGCGCTCATCCCCATTTCGAAAACGCTCCCATTCCCTTTGAATGATTTTCCTCGTCATCAATAGCGTAATCCCTTATGATTTCTCTTCTTTCTCTTTTTTTTTTTTTTTTTTTTTTGAAATCTCGATTGAATGGGATTCCTTTGAATTGGTGTCATATGATGTTATATTTGAATCTTACGATTGGTATTTGATATCGTTGGAGTGATTTGTAAGATGGTTAGATTGACGATATAAACGGTAAGTGCAAATTACGTAGATATTGTTATAACTGATGCTTAAAGCTAAAATTTTTGATGAATATTAAATGACTTCCTCCTCTGTGTTGATATGTACGTGTATGTACGGAATTTCCATCGAGTTCTTTGAATTGATACTGTCAAAAATATCTTGAATTAGTGGCTAGTAGGAATATTAATACAATATAATATGATGTATGTACAAATATGAATTGATTTTTTAGATATGGTCAATATTATCACAGCAGATGCTAGAACAGACTGATTATTACTTAAATTAGTGGAAATTATTAGCGGCATTACAATCTTTATCCTTAATATTATTGCAACAAAAAACGTTCTAAGTCAAAATGTCCTTATTTTCATATAAAATATTTATAATCCTTTTTTACAAAATATCCAAATCGATTAGCCATTCGAGATTCCATCGTATCTATGAAAGGACCTATTTCCAGGTTAAATCAAGATTTTGCAAGGAAAGTGGCGTTAAAACGGAGTAAATGAGCCACCCTCGGCCACCCTCGAAAAAATCGCTCTTTTTCATTCACAGCCCCGTTCCCCGTTTCGCTTTTTCTCCATTGAAAAATATTGCAAATTTCCTGCCCTTTCGCGCGACACCCCGGTCGTGCAATCAGCCGCGAAAAGATAACTTCCCCTCGAAATCGCCAGGAGCGCATTTTTATCGTGTTTACGAGTTCATCGACGTGTCGCGTGTCATTGATATATCGTCATTATTTGCCTATTATCGAATCAACAATTATGCTGGTTAAAAACATCTGGTAGTTGTTTTTATCTTGTTGCTAATTATCGAATATTACGTGGTTGCTTTATCTGCCTTTCAGCGGGAGAATTCTGAAAGTCTTCTGAAAAGAGCCCTTTGTATCCACGATGGTGTTACGAGATCTTGTTCTATCTATTTGGCAAGCTGTATTTAGTTTACGTTTGAATGTGAATAAATTGAATCATTCGGAAATGAAAAAGAAATTCAAATACTATAAAAATAAAAATATAATATATAAATAAATATACATACATATATATAATTTATATTATATATATAAATTCATATATATATAAATAAAATATAAAAAATATGAAATTAATATAAGGTATGAAATATGAATTTACAGCTTCCATTTTATGAAAACTTCACACATTTTAATTTATGTATCATTACTAAAATAGGACACCAGACTTAATTAATACTTCAATTCTACAGACGTTCATATTTCAGTTTCATATTTTTATGAATAAGGTTGGAGAAATGTAACTTAAGTAGAGACTTTTTTGATTGCCTCACTGCTCTACATTCGTGTTAAATGTAACAAATACTCTATTTGGATATTTTACATATTTCTGCTTTCTATTTTCGCACTTTTGAACCTCCAAATTTCTTATAAATGCGTAAGATCCTGATCGTCATCGATTAATTGTTAATACTCACCCCTTAGATTTTTTAGGAAGTCAATGTTCTCCCTTGTCAAATCAGAACACTGTATAATATACTAAAAGTCAACACGCGATCAAGGAATTAATCGAAGGATCAAACGAACGTTTGCTGTTTTACGTGACTCGTGTTTTCGTAAACGGCGGCAGTAAAGTGGCGTTTTTTCAACGGGCGGTTTCGTGCGTCCCACCCCCGCTCGCAAATCGTTTATCCCTCTCGTAGCGGGCCTTCTACACGCTGGATATTGTATTACAGGCTTGAATATTTAACAAGTCCGGGCGACACTTGGCACCAGAGGGGCAGAAGAAGTTCTCGAACTCTTATACGTCTCCCACCCCCGTGGGAGGTGTACAGCCGCTGCCCCTAATTCTTTTCGCCTCGATTTTCCCGATAGTCGAGGGGCGAAAATTTTTCTCCTCTGCTTTCCTTTTTTTTTTCACGGAAACCACAGCGATAGCGACCCTCTTATCTGCTTGCTACATGTCACCAGCTTTATATGCTTAGGCGAGACTGTAACACGACACTGAAAGTCGTCGATATCGGTGAATTATTCAGCCAAAGGCGTTTCTTTTAATGGGACCGCGTGTTTTGCGCCTGTTACCGTGGCGTTCGCCTCTTTAAAGTTTCACTCGACATGTGTCCCGCAGCGTTAAATTTTTGTCGTGCAAGTAGCTGTTACAGTTACGACGTCTCTACCTTTAATAGGCTGTTTTGACGACACCTGTCTTAGGGTAGATCCTACATCCTTCATAGGCGAAATGATTTATCGAATGAGACATCAGTCGGACAATCGTGAGACGATTCACACATTCGCTTGGAGGTCTCCTATAATTGAAGTAATTCTAATTCCAGAAGTGGAAAAAGACAAGAGTTATTGGAAGAGGGACAGTCAAAGTTGATATGCGGTGATAGGAATTTGGTCGCAGTCATTATCGTAAATTATTCATTCTACAGAAGTTATACAGATTTCAATGTATGTATCATCGCTAAGTTACAACACAGAGATTTAATTAAAACTTCAATTTTATTCTTTGCCATCACCGATTAACTTCTAGAACTTCCTCCGACTAATTTTTATTAATAACAAAGATTTGTACCCTATTCCAATGATTGCGTGAAAAGTTGATATAATATATTAACATATTTAAATACATATTATAATTTGGTAATTGCAATATATCTTTTCCCTTGGTCCTTTTCTTTCGTTAGTAGTTTCTTCAAATAAGGAGATAAATCTTGCTCGTAATTTCGATGTATTTTTCTTAGTCGTTCAAGGGGGAAAAAGAGAGAATAGGGGGTAGCCGAAGCTGTCGTGTAACTCCAGGAACCGAGGCGTATCAAACCCCCGTCTCCGCCTCCTGGTTCCCTGCATCACCGAGCCCTTCGTGCAACGCCATAAATCACCTCGACAAATTTAATTATCCTGCTGTCTGCGATAAAGCCTGGCGCGCATCCTCCTTGTTGTCTAACTTCACCTATCTTGCAAGCCCTTTAAGCTTTCGGCCGCCTCCATCGACCCCTTTCCTCCACGTTCTTTGCGGAAAATCCGCGAAAAGATGGTTCCTACATTTTCCTCCTTCTAAATTGTGAGACGCCTTTCGTAAATTGGAAACCCGGCCTCTGCTGTTTTTCCGTTTCGTTTATGTGTCTATAAGACTGGCAAGGAGAGGTTCTTTGTAATTTGTGGTGCTTATTTCGTCTCAGATGAACACGAATTAGATTATTTCTTGTTACCAGAGGTTCCGTGCATTTAGATGTTTGGCCGATAATTTACTGTAAATAGGTGAACCTTGGGTAAACGTAGAAATTTCTAATTTTATTTGTAGGATTTTATTTTAGAAATATTCTATTAGTGAAAGATTACTGGAATTTTTATCCGTAATGCAAAGATATTAAAAATTTAGATAACGTGTAGAAGATATAATTCGTGAACTTGTTGATCAGATAGGAGAAGTTAATTTGTTACTTGATTGGCTATCTTCTTGGATAATTTCTCTATTAGAGGATTTTCACATCTATTATGTGGCATTTCGTTGCTTTCAAAGATAAATTACATCACGTTTATATCCGCACGAACTAAAACCAATTTAATGCAAATTTATTTGTTTCTATTAATTTTGAATTCCAAGCTTATAGAAGTTTGTACTTAAGGGATGACCGAGCTTAAGCGATTAAAATATTCTAATTTCTGGCGTAAAATTAGAGAATTGCGTGACAAATTGTTAGGTAAATTCCCCTATAATACGCGTTCTGATTCTGCCGGTTAAATGCACGAACGCCCAACAGTTTAACCCGCTACCATTATTACCATTATTGTTTATAAGTTTTCCGGCTAATGAAACGTACAGGGTAGAACGTGATTTCCGGTTCCAACCCCCAGATTACTCGGGACCTCTCGTTTATTCAGGTATACTCCGAGATTATAACAACTTGTTGTCCCATCGATTAATCGAAATTCACGTTTATCCCTTTCTTGTAGTACCCGCTCTATCTTTGCTTCTTATGGTGGGCTTATCCAGATCGTAGATATCAGGCCCGGAATTTACCTTGGTTTACCACGATTGTCTTCTTTCTCTCAAAAATTGAACCACCACCTACCTTCTGATCGTTGGAAACACTTCCTACGCGATTGTACCCACCACTGTGATCAAAATTTCATCGAAAAGGGATAGATGAAAAATTCAATTTATCTCTTATCGCTCTTTATCTCTAGTTATACAAAAAACAAGTTCCTCGAAAGGAAACAAAAAATTCTATTCCGTGTTCTAAGCCGATGAACACAAGTTTGATGATAAAACGTATCGATTCTGGAAATTCCGTAAAAACTCAGTCGCACTTTCTGGAAATATTTTCAAGAACTTGTCGACGAACCTATGGAAAGATTTGTGCAAATCATCTTTTTCTATAATTCCTGTCCTGTGACAAAATTTGATCCACTGACACACTCTTATTCAAACTACTTATTCAAAAGCAATTTTATTCACAGTCACGAGTAAACGAACTCAAAAAGAGCTCTTCTGCTTGAAAAGTACCTTGGAAAGCCTCCTGAATGGACTGCTATGAAAAAGTACTCACAAACCCACGATCATCTTTTTCGACAATTCCAATACCTCATTCAAAAGAAATTTTACTCATTGTCGGAATATATAGCAAACGTAAACCGACTTCGGAAAAAATTCTTAGCTGTTCACGGTTGGCCCACGAGCGGACGTAGGATTACGAGCGTCCGTGGTTTGCCCGATTAATCGAAATTCACGTTTATCCGCGTGGTCGAGCATCCGCGAGCTCGCCTAACCTACCTTTCGTTGGAGAGCTTACCGAGATCACTATTAACTGGGCCGGGATAAAGCAGGGCCGAGCAGGTTCTTATCTGTCCCCGCCGCCAGATAAATTTCGCAGGACCCGCGGATTAGGTTCGTGCGGATAGTGCATTCCGTTATCGGCATCGTTGCAGCGTCCTGCCACGCGCGTCTCGTTTCCGCGTTCCTGCTGCTGGATACGCGATTAGACGACACTTCGTGTGGGTGCGTGACTTCTACCCTTTGTGTTCCATTGTTTCCACTTCTGCTAGATATCTAGCTTTGTTGCTAGGAAAAATTTGAGAATTTTAGTATTAAAAGTGTAGTTACATACCAACATAGGATACTTGCAAAAGAGAAATTTAATCGTTTTAATTTTTATCGTAACATTATCTTTGAAGCAGAATCGCTACGACAGGATTTTAGTTGTCTTTTTTTATCATTCGTATCATTTCTTAAATCTTGTCAATACGTCATGCAATCATAGAAAATCAAGCCGGCTATGGTTCTTGAATTTTTACATCCCAATCTTGTTTCTGTTTCAACAAGTAAAAATATCTTCAACGTTCTAAGAAATTCTGTAGCATACCTAGCATACAACATCAATTCTTTCATACTTCCCTTATACTTAAGAAATTTATTAGAAATAAAAAGAAAAACGATTGAACCTAAAATGATTTAGAAAACACAGCAGGATTAACTAACATGCGTTAAAACATGTTTCAACACAATTTACCAATGACTTCCCTAAACAAGTAATTCGTCCATATCAAAGCACCTTCGTTACCATACTGTGTGATACGTCCACCGAACGTTACAAATCGTCGGTCCAAGACACCCAACAATGTTAGCTGCAACAAATAATAGTCCTGGTTTCTTTAGAATAACGTTACATGTTACAAGTATATTCTACGAATCCAAAAAGTTCCAAGAAATTTCACCGTATACACGAGATTCAAACAATCGCAGCTAACGAACCTTATCGCCGAGGAAGGAAAAGAAGGAACTGTTTCGAGGAGGGATGTCTATACGTAGAACTCTTTCGCGCAGTTTTCCCCGTAGCCCGCTCGGTTCCTCTTCATTGAAATCGTAACCGCCTCCGCCGCGAGATTGGCATAAGGCAACTTGACCGAGCCGCTCCCTCATTGTCCTGGCTGCATTATAATACAATTTTCAGTAGCTGAAGCAGAGGTTGTGGTCCTCGTGGGGCGAAGGTGGAAAGGGAAGAAAGACACGGGGAAGAGAGAGCGAGAGGGCCACCGTGTGCGAGCACAAGAAGAATATTGGCGTACGCACGCCGATTACTCGTGTGTATGCCTGTGTGCTTGCAGAGGTATAAAGTGAACCGGTGGCAGCGAGCACAATGCGCCATATCAAACAAAGCTGCTGCGCGCACGGGACTTCCATAGAAGTGTGGGTGGGTTCGCGAGGTATAGTATTACTCATTCAAATGATCCTTTCCAGAACTAGCTCGTTCTCCTTCTCTCCTCGTTGTCTTTCTCTCGTTCTCTCCCTCGCTCTCTTTCTAACTTGTTACCATCTCCTATCTCTCTTTCTCTGACCAATGTTGCGGCGCTCTCTTTCCCTGACAACCCTCTCACTCTCCAACCACCGCTCGTCACGATGCTTTTAATCCACCAGGCCAGGCATTCACATCTTTCTGTGCTCCAGTTAAATAAAGAGTCCTGCGCTCCGGGCCTGTTGCATGCGCAAACGCGCGCCACCGGGACCAAAGATCGGATATATGCAATAGGTATATATGCACGCACGCGTGTAAGAGACACAGATATCTAGGTGGTTCTAGGGAGAGAGAAAGAGAGAATGGCTAACAACCCCTTTTGCCTAGATCCCGTTTCGGAGCTCGAGAGCTTCCTCCCGCGTCCATTGTGCCGACAACTTTTACCCCCTCCCTCAGAGACTATTATTCGAGTCACATATCGAGGACGCCGCGGCACCGCTGATTTTCGAGGCTACCATTTTTGTTCGCCAGACACGCGGCTGACGGGCATTCATCGAATCGCGTTGTTCTACGATCTTGCGTGTTGTTCGATTTTTTCACGTTTGTTCGATTCATCTTGATTGATGGTGCTGGGTTTAGGGAGTCTGAGAGTTTTCAAATGGCTTATTAATTAGATGTATAATTTGTTGATTAACAGCATATCCATTATTAAAAATTCAGCTACTGCAATTTTGAGTTACATATTGTTATAAGAAATGTTTCTATTTTAAGTATTAATATTCGTTTCAATATATGGTTTATTGTATTTCTAATTTAGACTATTATAGATGCTAACGATTTCATTGTAGATCTGAGATATATAATTATGTTTTATAGTTTATGATACTAGAGCCATCAAATTCGTGAAAATAATAGATTCCTGTTCCCTTTATTCGAGATAGTAAACATTTGGAAAAATAAACGAAATATAATTAGATATATCTTTGAAAGTTCATATTAGGCGTTGTTTACTCTTTATACCATGCAGATCCGTTTCCTCATTCTCGATTATTTTCCATGGACTTCTGTCGCATACAGCGTGGTTCCGTCGACATCGGACTTTCTCCGATCACAACATCAACCTCGACGAAAATCTACCGTGTCCTGCCTTTCACGCACATTTTCCATCAACAGTGTTGTGCATTCAACCCATCCGGTCGGGAGGAGCCACTCTAAACGGATTTCCCTGTGCACCGTTCTAATGCCATTGTGCAAAATTGTCGTTCGCTTTGCCTGCGTCCGGCAGTAAAGTGTTTCTCAATTCTGCGCCCTTCTTTTCCCGCCCTTTTTCTAGGGGATTGTCAACAGTTATCCTGGGTCTCGGAGAAACGGACCAGGTTCTATGCCATGGAACTTCTTCCTTCAGCCTTTGTTGAGCGGAAAATTCTCAGAAGGATTCAAAAGGAAAATAGATGGACGAAGAACGGGCCTTGGAACACCCCCGCTGAGTGGAACCATTGTTCGAACCCACGTCAGGCCCAACCGACCTGTTTTCAACGATACCTAAGCTGCCCTGCTAGCTTGTGGATTAACGAATTCGGGGCTTTCGAAAGGATTTTCCAGCGGCGATCTTCCAGGGCCCTCCCTCTTCTTTGGTGTTCGGTGTCTTTCGTCCAAAAGCAGAAGAATTAGGACGATCTTCTTTGTAATTTTCCTAACTTTGAGTGGAAATTCGTTCTTCTTCCTCGTTCTTGAACAGGAAATACTAGGTTGTTCTAGAGTTCTCATCAAGTTTTAAGGGATACGTATTTTTGTAGAAGTAAATTTTAGATAATATATGTATATGTGTGTCTTCTTTGAGAGAATTTTTGTAATTTGTTGGATTGCATCGTGACCGTTTCTTTCTTTTTTTTATTTTTTTGAACGGTTCTTTTCCACCATGAATTTTTGAAGTTCCTTTCCACAAATTTCTAGAGTATCGAGTTTCTTTTATTCCAGAAAAGCTTCGTAAAAACCAAAATAAATGATCGTTTAATCACGCTATGTCTGATGGTTGGAACAAATCGAAATCAGTATTCCAATTATCATTCAATCGCGTAATACGCAAGATCATAAAGAGTAGAAGAAATGTACTGTTATTAATGTCTTTTTCTACTAAATGAACTTATCAAAATATGCAATTTGTTTTCTGAAAATTAAATATTGATCGCGTACATATGTAATGAAATCGAGAAATCAATAAAAGGTGCAGTTGATCGGTTTGATTCGTGAAAAACTCGACACATAAGACAAAAAGAGTGAGAGAAAAGGAGAAAAATAACCGTGTGAAAAGTGGACGATTCTTTTCACGACAGAACGATCAATGTAAACGTCAGGATGTGTGCAGGAGATAGACCGCGGACCCTGATTTCATCTTACGCCGGATTATCCAGCGCTCGCGATTATATACAGGGTGGTCCATTGTCAGGCGGAAATTACGGAAACGCAAATTGGCCGGTGTGACTGTGACGGGCGCAGACGTGGGCCACGTGCTGCCACGTCGCCGCCGTTGCGGTTCTGTAATCAGTAATACCGGCGTTCGAAGGGGGTTGAACAGGGGATGGCGAGATCGGGGCGGATTTCTAAGCCGTAAGCCCCGCTATTGAAACGATCAGTCCCGAAGGCTGTGTTCCGATCGTGCATTTCGGCAATTACGCGTTAACGATGCGCGCCCCGATACCAAATTGCCTTTCTCTTCTCTAAGCGCGATCCATTCACGATAGTTTTCCTTTGGAGGTGAAACACGTGCCCGTTGACTCTGACATGTTTTCTTGTTATTCGTTTAATTTCTTGAGAAGTGAATTTCCTACTTTTTATATGTTATTATACGGTACGTTGGTCTTCCATTTTTAATGGAAATATATTTTTCTGATATTAAAAAGTATCTCGAGTTTCGAACAAAATATAAGATAATTATCATTGATACGCATAATTTTTCATTTCAATTCTCTACAGTATACTTTTTTTTTAATATCGAGGAGCTGTTTTGCTTGCCAAAACTAGAGTAAGATTGAAATATAGTAAATTCGAGTATTGCAATAGGAATAACGAAGCTTGCGTATTTGATAACTTAAAAATTCTAAGAATTCTTCGAATAAAATTATTGAGATAAAATATTACATTTAAATATCTTTCAGAGATTATTTAATTTCTTTCTAGTTGCAGAACACATATAATGTCTGTCTCAAGACTTTTGAGCAGTGAATTCAGAGATTTTTTGCTTTCCTAGGAAAAATAATGTATACAGATTGCTTCTTGGAACCAATAGTGAGATAACCCAGAAGATTAATATTTACAAGATAAATTTGCATGTTTAAAGACGCGCGAATAAATATGTCTTGAGTTAAATCAATTATTCCCGCATGTTACATATGTAGAATGAATACTAACTCTGGTTTTGCAAGACTTTGACATTTGATATTCTTATTGGACTGAATAACTTTATAATTATTTAACTTTTTATTTATTTCTTTGAAACACCTCACACATAACTAATAGAAGTAACATTCATTTATATGATAAGGAAACTCTACATATCTAGTTCACTTGTACAAGAAGAACAGAATTGATTTTTATTTACACAGTTATTAATGCTAAAAACCGATACTGACCATTGCAGTGAAACTTGATTATTCGTGAAATCATTGATCGTGTACTCGACGATATTTATTCACAACGATAATCACTGCGTTGTTTGAAATTTACAAAGAAAAAGCTGAAACGACACCTGTATTTATTAAAAAGTTAATAAAAACGATAAAGATTCTGTTGATAGGAAAATTACCAAGTACTTTGTAAAATATTCAACTACATCGTTTTAAGATCAATTTAAAGTCTAGAGGATGAGTACTTAATCAAGCACTAATCGTGAAATGTTAATCGTTTCTGGATAGATCATCTTACCAGAGACATCAATTATTTCGTTTCATAGGGGATTAGAAGCAGATCGTTCCCACCAGTTAGATAGCTATCTCCTTAATGGAATATTTCTGCCTTACCTGTGTATCGCTGCAAGGTGCAGTCTTAAATTAACAAATGATATCTCTAGACGTTCTTATCGTCCAAACGTCCCTATCACAAATGCATCTTGATCTTCGGTATATCCTATCCCCTCAATACTTCATCGCTATTTTCACTCTCTTAAAACCAGTTATCGTATTGTTGTTTTCAGCCAAGTCTCTAGAGAACGTGTTATTAACAATAATTAATAGGTCTTATGCATAGATTATCTAATTATCAGATTACAGATCTTTGTGCAATTTCATATTTTTATATACAAATAGAGATAGATTTATTTCATTTAATAAATATTACAGCTTGATTATATTATCAATATTACTGACCGACAGAAACTACTTGTAAGTTTCCTCGACTTCTTTTCAACTGGGAATACTATTTCCAGCACCTGGACTCTCTTGTAAAATAATTTATCAACCAGTAATATTTCATGATGCCAAGTTACAAGTTGTAGGTTATAGATTTCGATTTTGCAATTTTGCGTTTAATAGGTTAATCAGATAACTTGCAATTTGAAAAATTACAAATGCTTCCGAAGTTTCATTTGTTTTATTAACTAGTTACGCTGGCGAGAAAATTTATGAACACTGATAATTTCAAACGTGCAATTTGTAAAGTGTTATTAGTAATATCAATCAATTAATATTGAATAATGTCAGTTCAATTACAAAAGAGAGCGGTATACGACATCTACTCAATGTCCATAAGAATGTCAATGTCGTATAAACCATGCAGAATATCGGGCTCTCAAAATATCCAAATATCCAAGGTATACGCATAAATTCGAGAAGATAGCAGCAGGGTGTTCTCACCGATGTTCCCAAATGTCCATTACAGGGGTACTCGGTGGCACTGTTTGCAAAAGTCACTGGCAGACAAGCGGGGCGGCGCGTAGTACAACATTGCGAGCGTTTCTCTCACACGGGGTGGCTCCATTGTCGTCGCCCTTCGGCTTTTCCGCAATTTTTTCAGCGTATCCAGCCCCTTCGTTCGTCATTCGAGGTTTACCCCGGAGTGAAGCCACCCCTGGTGTTTGCGGAGCCACCCGTTACGCGTATCGTCGATCGCATTAGCCGGTGCGACTATGAATTTCAGAATGCCTCGTAATTGTTATTGCGCCGTTACGAAGATTCAAACCCGCAATCGCGCGTTCTCGTATTCGCTGACAGCGTCTCATGGTCGGATCTATCCTGTCAAGTGGACAAATGAATAGATTTTCTATTTTAGAGTTTTTCGTTTACGATTGTTCAAGCTTCGAATAATTTTTACTTTCTACAATTCGTTTTAATATTTTTTTCTTAGAGGAATACGCAGTAGTATTTCAAGCTGTTTTACTCAAGGAATATTTTATTTATTTATTTATTTAACGATGGCACGTAGTAAGTACATTTACTTCAGTCAATAAATGCAATGAGTATTTCGTATGCTAAAATATTTATATATCTTATAGAAAAGTATTTTCTAACCATTTAAGCCGTAAGTTGTTCTTTTTATAATAACTTGATGATATTCGCTAATAAACTGCGCGCAAGTTTATAGGGCAAGCGGATAATTCTTATTTTCTGTAATAATTTCCAATAATAATATTTATTCAGAAATACTTTATGTTTCTACGTTATTACTGCAAGAAATGGAATGAAACATAATTTAAGAGGTTGATGATATCTATTACTTATAACCTCGAAGTTTCAAAGTTGATTAAATCCGCAATTACATCGAATAGTCGAGTTTTGTTATTACTGTATCACTTCACCATCACAGATCTTGGTATTTACGCTTGCAAAATATCGTCGTGATTCATCGTAACGTTTTAACAATGTTTCGACGATTACTCAAAAAGTTTCTCGGATCACCAGCAAAGTTCATCGACCACGTGACGCCTGAAATCGATCGATTTCCCGTATCGTGGCGGGGCATCTGCTGACACTGCATCGCGTCGCGTGATTCTCGGCGAGATTTTCGCAAACTTAGTCGTGACCGATAAGCGTAGAAAGTCAGAGATATCGGAACCCAGCCTATCGTTATCGTTCGGTTATCTAATCGTCGTTCGATAATCCACCAACATTGTAACGAATAAGCCGAATGGACCGATCAAGGTCGCCAGTGAAAGATGAAATTAGGCGAAGCGACGAAGAACGCACGAGTCGTGGGTGAACGTCACTCGTGGTTCGCAGCAACGCATAAATACGATTTCGCGTAACAACCGTTCGATCGATGACTCGACTGTGTCGACAACGTTCGGACCAGAGAGTGGCTATCACGGCCGGTTGATTAATTTCGCAGATAATCGATCGAAATGAACGCAGATTCGAATCGAATCCCGTCGATCCGTGGCCGATTGTTTCCACGCTGACGCGTAGCTTGCACGCCGTTATCTTCGAAACTTTTCCTGGTTCGATTGCGACAGATAGGCTCGAGTTTCGATCAAACGAAATTTTTCTAGATTGTACTGTTATATTTTTTTATTTCTATTTTTGGCCGGGATTTTTTCTGCACGGTTGATGTTTGGACGCTTCAGACGGTTGTAACTTTATTTTGTAAAAATTTCAACAGCAATATTTCTCACCTTTTCTGTATTTGCCTTTAGTGATAATGGTATAAAATTTAGAATAGTTTTGATCAGGAAAAATAATTTAATGGAAATGAAGCAAGAAATTGCACGTTGAAGGAGCTATGTGGAACACATGCTGACAGAAACGGAATTTAAATGATTGGAAGGATAATACGATACAGTTGATCAATTAAGAGCTCAGCAACTTTCCAATCTATGTAGTTCCGAGATATTATCTTCTCGAACGATTCTCGGCCGAGTATGGAGTTGAAAAAAATTCGTTCGAATTATAACCCGTCACAGTGGCCGCGGAACGAGTTAGCGGGTTGTAACTGTATCAAGTTGGCCGTGACACGGCCGTGCATAAATCACTTCTGCGGCGTAAGAAGCGTCGCCGACAGAACGCATTCTCATGCGTATTAAGAAAGGAGCGCACGCGTAACCGTATATTCGTAAATTATGTGTTCTCGCGTACCATTCATGAATCTCTGAAACAACGTCAGATTTTTATTCGGCGATCATCTATATTCTTTCGAAAAAGATAGTTCCTCCCATATTTACAAAATAAATATAAACTTAATAAAATAATTCAATAAATACTAAACTAAAGAGCATACTCTCCGTCTATGTATATATTAGCATAAATTTTTGTTACAAGACCTCTTTTCAGCAAGTTTCTCGATAATTACGAAATATCGTGCTGCTCCCTCTTAAACATGGCCTTCTTTTATTTTCTTCTGTCGCAAACTTGAACAACCGCGAGGCGGCTTAAAATTACTTCAGAATATTCGTCTGCTCAAACACACTCACGCGAAGTTTCAAGACACGATCACAATTTCCATATCGAGTAATATTTTGGTAAATGAAATTCCAACAGAAACGCGGACAGGTTGGGGGTTGCACGATATGCTGCGACGGCGTGCACGCGAAGTGTAACGAACGTCTGTCTTTTGGTCTTTTACATTCACGGAAAATTTCAAGGCTGAATTTACGGGCGCGGACAGAGAGAGAAAGGGGGTGAGAGAGAGTGAGGAGGTTGAAGTGGTTGTACGTGGGTGGAAGGGGTAGAATCCAGGTCCGTGTAGCGAAGTGGCGGACGGAGAGGAGCGAGTAGAAGCTGATTCAATCATGATAATTCCTCGAATGAAATTTACCGCCGACCATCACGCACGTAGCCAGTAACGTAGTGGCGGCCGAGCACCGAGGGTGCTTGGTAATCGGGGGATGCTCGCCACCCCCCTAGACTGCCAATCTAATAATACCAATTGACTCGAGCGGCCGGCGAATGCTCGATTTGCGGTCGTCCCTCGTTTTCTTCGCGGTCTACGCTCTTATCCTGTTAGTCGGTGGCAACGCCGTTCGAAAAGTGGACTGGGTTTTGCTCGGGAGTCGAGTGCCACTTCCGCGAAAAGGGGTTTCTATTCGATTTGAATGCGTTCTTCGGGAAAATTCGATTTACCGGATGCGAACGGGGTACCGCGGCTTCCGGCTATGGGAGATGCTTTGTTAAACGGCAGTTTAGAATTTAGAACGTCACGTTGAGGGAGTTGATGTTTGAAATATGAAATTCGTCGAGGGTGGTTTTCGACTGCGTGATCAAATGAAACAATGGTGAGAAATGGGATAGCGGTATGTTATGATTATTTATTGATATTTATGAGTTTTTTTAGGACATAGAACGATACTTTTATTATCGATACTTTTATTAACGATACTAGTACAGTTCTAATTGAATTAAATTAAATCAGCGTTGGAAGTTCTAGAAGTTCGCAAATGAGGGATGTGAAAGAAATATTCTCGACTTAAAAATACATCTTAAAAATAGTTTATCACAGCGTTATAAATTTTTCAATGTCTTCAAACTTCATAGCATTATAAGATATATATATATATATATAATAGAAAAAGTAACGATGAGAAATTTATTAGACACATCCTTGGAATTTCTTTTTACAATCGCGATATTAAAAAACAAAATTCAACAAACAAATGTTTGTTAAATTAACAAGAAAGACTAAAGTTACAAATAAGATATTAACGTAACATTATCGCTCAATGGATCACCCTATCAAGGGGATAAAAAAATACATAGTCGTGAGATTCCATTTTCTCTGCAAGTTAAATCGTTCGGCGATTGCCTCACCGATAGAGAAGCTTTCAATTTAGTTACTAGAGAGACTGCTCCGGTTCTTGATTTGATCTGCTCATGGAAACCACGTTCGCTGCCCCTTTCCCTTGAACCTTCTCGTTTATGCACCCTCAGTACGTTCTCGACATGTTGCGCGCATTGTCGATAGTCAAATGCATAACAGGGTACGGTGTAAAGGCGGCACGCATGGATGGTCCAGATCCCAGGCAATGCCAGATGGGTGACTGATGCGACCAGTAACCCCGCGTCAACGTGAAACGACGAGTCGAGTGACAGGGCAGACCGCCCGGGACCGAGTCGAGGGTCAAGTCGACACGATATTACATTTCCTGCCGATTTATTCGAAACTAACGAAGTGCAGCCCCTTGCCAAGAAGCGATAAGGTGTCACCGTTTGCTTTTGCCGCATCGTTCATTGGCAAGCTTTACCGATCACTTCCGGGATGGATTTTAGGGGTTTCTAATGACGAAAGGATTGCTTTTATGCGATATAATTATTTCATTATTTATTTCGTAGCGTGTTCACGATTACTTCGTGTTATATAGATTTATCGGAAATTAGAAAAATAATTTTCTTAAAGAGACGAATAAGATGTTTTAAATATATTAGTAGCTGGAATCGCGTTTCAAATTCAGATAGATAGATTCAATTAGAAGAGACAAATTTATCATTAGAATTTGTTGTCTTAAATATGTTATACATTTTTAACATCAGTGGTATGATGGAACTAACATCGACGCTTATTTCAGTCTGAATAAAAAGCAACATTAACTTGCCATTAATTTTCTATGAAACAAAATTGTAATACAATAGTTCTAGTAGCCAGATGAAATAAAATTTCTTTTAAATCATTCGTGTTCGTATACAAAAATTTCTACTGAAGTTTAGTAGAAACGAATTAGAAAATTCGTATTCCTCTGTATTCTACATTTTATATCTCTCCTCATAAATCTCCAGACATGAAACTGTATCTTTACGATATCTTCATTCTTCACGCACCGATATTGTTCGACATTGTCAATAAAGGTATACGGTACGACACAATTCGAGTGGTTACGTTCGATCAACGAATACACTTCGTGTATATATGCGTTACAGTGTCAGTTCTCGGAGGGCCACGGAAGGCAACGCGTTACACACTCGCTTCCGCGGTTCGTTTCACATTCCCTTCGAGTGTCCGCAGCTGTCACGGAAAAGTCGGTTGCGCCGGCAAACATTCCTTTTTTCCGGGGGTTCCTTTCATTGTTCGTGACAGTGGATCGCGAGCCGCCAGAAGAAACGATTCCATTCTGGTCCACGTACGATCATCCCCATCGCCGCTAAACAGACAGAGAGCGAGAGAAAAAAGTAGGAAAGAAAAAGAAAAATAAGAACCAGTCCTCCCTGTCTACCGTCCCTGACGTTATGTTCGACGAGGTAACACCTTCGATGTACATACGTACGTAATACAGAGGGTTAGAAACGAACTAGAAAAGGAGAAGGATGCAGAAGAGCTCGTCCTCCTTTTCTAACTCGAAAGAAGGGCAGGTTTGTTCGATTCAACGGTAGAGATCCTGCTATAGTTACCCGTCGTTTCTGCGGTGCCCCTAGCGCAGGACGCGAATAATGACGTAACAATGGCTGCCGTGAGCACACTACAAAAACAGCGGCCATTGTGTGCCGACGAGAGGAGCGCAGAACCGAAGCGGGCCGCTCCTCTCACCGGGTAATGTGATTACACGAGCGTGCAGGCCGCGCGTCGCTCGGTGCTTCAGGCGATTGACAGTCATCCTCGTTAATGGTGTTTTTAAAAACAATATCCACGTGCTCCGACACACCGGCCGGAGTCAAGGGTGCTTCTGGATAACTTATTCGCGCCTCCCTCCGCGAGCCGGCGCCTACGGATTTTTCGCTGCTAAGGGGATTACGCCGGTTTTATGGGGGTTTTAGATTTGTTTGTTGGTCCAACCTGGAGTTTGTTTTTTCATTTCCTTCGTTTCGTTTAAACACAGTGATCGGAGGCTTTCGGTCTAATATGTAAAATTAGTTCGATTAATTTACTTTATCGGATTTTAAATATATCGCTAAAGTAATTACTGTTCTTCGGCCTGTGTGCTATAACAGAAAGGTTTGAGAAATAAAAAACTCGTTATTTAATATTTAGATCTACGAACATAATGAAACGAAATATATGCGACGAGTATATTTTAAAAGCAATGAGTGCGTCAGAAATGCAGCTAAAGCTATTTTCTAAAAATCGTTTCGCACGAATGGTGAAATTCCCACTCTATTCGACGAGTAACAGTTAATTCCGAAAACATTGACACAGAACGAGAATAACTGACGAGCGCAGTAAATTTTATTGCAAATATCCATTAACCAAATAACGCAAAAATGCAGAGGACGAATAACTCAAATCTCGTTTCAAATTCGCTCTCCATTTATAACCTCCGATTACAAGTTCTGTTTTCATATTTTCCCTTGTCAACTCAATAAAAAATAAAAAATTTAGTAGTAGACTCGAGATCGTATAAACACCATCTAATAGTTCATAAAAAGAAAAATCTTGTACGATCCATCCCATAAACGTTGACGTATCCCTTTTTGCGCGGGAATCGAGTCTCGAGTGTTATCGTTCCCATATGATATTCCGGCTGTTCCCATTTTTCACCTGTCTCATGGAAAGGAAAGTCGTCCCGGCGATGATGCCGTGATCGACGTCTGCGATGGTGGTTGTGTTCGGTTTCCAAGATAATCGAACCGGGTTCTGAGAGCGGAACACGATGCATCGCGATTAATTACCTAACCAAAGCGGCGCGCCCCTTACATCTTCATTATGTAGGCCAGCTCGTTGTAGGTGCCTTTCATGGCGCTCACTCTCTTTCCGCGAATGGAGATCGGCTGCGTTACGAGCAATTTCGCTGTATTCCGATCACGTACAACGCGTGGCGGCTTGGCAGTGAGTTGGCCAACTTGGAAAATTGCTAACGTCGATAAGCCACGACTCTCGGAGATCCACCCGGTCTTGGCCAGGGACGTGTTCTAATTAACCGCCGGGCTACTGGTTTAATTAACGCCTGTTTTTCTTCCTTTACCTCGCGTGGTGAAATCGACGATGAGAATACTGCCGGTTTTTTAAGTATTCGCTCGATCGGTTTTGTCTTCGGGAAGTAATTTTGTATTCCTCGGTGGTATCTTCACGCGTCTTTCTTCGACTGAATTTATGGGGTGTTGATTGCTCTAAATGTTAATTACCGTATGGAATGCGCTATACTTACGATTATTCGAATGATTGTTTTTAGTTTTATATCGTTGAACAGACAACTATAACTTTCTCTGTTAATTATTATAAATGTACAAGTAGTCGGACTTGGTTCGCATTTATTAATTTAAGATTAATCGAAGGTCATAGAGAATCGTCAATTCTGTATTTCCATATTTCTATATCTCATCGAGACTGAAGATCGTGTGAAGGTGATAAAGGATCATCTATGTCGTGTTACACAATTCACATGAATTGTACTATTAGAGTTTCCAGTTATCTAGAGGTGATTTAAATGTTTATGATATAAATACGAATTCTCGACACGTATGCCCGTTATTATGCATGCATGCTGAGAACTCAATGAGTTCATGATTCTAAAACTGTTCCCATTTAATAGCAACGAAACGTAAAACTTTACTGAATTTCTTTCAACGTAAAAGATTCGAAACTATGGTTACTTTCAAGCCGTTCCGATACAAATTTATGCAGTTTCACCGAACTGTTAACTTGACCGCACCTATTAACTTGATCCACAGACACGCCTTCTATCTTCTCAATTCTCTCGGAATTATTAACAAATCGAGGTATCTCCAATTAACGCAAATCGATCGACATATACGTATGTATTTTTATGTTCCGGATCACGTTGCTTTCCTTATGACTCACAAGAACGCGAGATTCCTTCCGCAAATCATCTTCAATGAACCATAGAAAATCCCATTGCACGCGATCGTTACTTCGCCGATCCAGTTTTATCTTCGGAGTAAACAGCCTCGATCAACGAAGTGATTTTCTCGGGATTTTCTTCGAAGCGTTCACGCTCGAGGAAACGTAGCTGTCGCGCCGGGGCAATTTCCCATGCGCCAGTACCATAATCTTCGTTCTGGTCGGCGCTCCTTTCCACCGAGATTCGCGTGGCTTGCGCGTCGTACTCGCGTGTACGATCGGTCGGCTGCTGAACTCAGCCGTGTCCTGCTTCTGCGCCGCTTTCTGCCCGCCAGCCGGTAATCTCGTGTCCGTTCCCGTGATTCCAAGCCTGGCAACGCGTAATTTCGACCTCGATGTCGCGAGTTCCGCGACCGAGCCCCGTTCTACCAACAGGTAGAACGGTGTCTCGCGCGAGCTGCTTCTCGATGAGCTTGTCGCGCTCCGTCGTTCGATTCGCTTTAGTTCGCTTTAATTTCTTTATCGGGGCTATTAGCCGAATTGTTGAAATTTTTCTTCATGACAGGACCAGTGTTTCGTTCTTTGAAACCTTAATCGTGACAGGATTGGAACTTTCAAGGGACAAGTGTCTTTTAATAGTCGTCTTTTATAAAAATATTTTCTCTAATAAATCAGTTAATAAGTTATTCAAGTACTGTGAAATGGTGAACCCAAAATATTTGTTATACTTCAGTTAAATTGAATTCTTCATGTGAAAGCATAATTTCTTCTATTGTTTTGGGCTTCCAAAAAACCTGGAAAGGTTCTGACATACTCGTCCTTATCTCCGTTACCAACCAAGTTAACCAAATTAAGTCAAAGATCAGAAACATTTTTTGAATACTAGTTAAACGTTGCAAGGTGAGAAAACCACAGAATTTTGTGGCTTTAATTTTAATGAATTAAATAAATTCATCCTGTTTTTAAATTTACTCCCAAACGGGACAAATATATGTTATAACGTAATATTTAGTTAAAACGTAATTTGATAAAAATTTGAATGTATAAGATCATTATATCTCGAGGGAAAGGCAATGAATCCGCGATGCACCGAAGCATGCAGACGTGTGACTAAATTCAGTCACGTATTTACACGCACTGTAAACTTCGGTGACGAACGGGGAAAGCTTTATTAAGACGAGACTCCCCTCTTCGTTGCGAGGTATAAATCTCTTGGTAACGTCGCGCTTTCTGTTGCTTGATTTGTGACCGTGGTTAGGTCATGATCGTTGTCTCCGGCTACTTTTTAGCAGCTCAAAGCTGAACGTAGAATATCTATAGAAAAAAAACCTAATGGACGTTTCCAATTATTCAAACTTTTTATAAACATCATTCTCTGTTTCGCTATTTCCATAATAAGAATATTAAATCACTTCGTCTCATGCATTTTTTGTATCACTGTAAAATCTTCGATTAGTTTCATATGTCACGGAAAACGATTTCTACATTATTCTCGACAGTTTAAACTAGCATTTAACAGCAAGAAGATAATTGAGAAAAATTGCGAGAAAATGTAATCTCGATAATTATGGCTTTACGAACAAATATATTAGGATCTAATAATAGTACCGTAAAATCGAGATTCCTAATAAGTTTCCAAATTACTGTCGCATGAATTTAATTTCAATTATGTTTCTCTCAAACCATGAACTAAACCAGATGATTGGTATACATTTAAAAGCCTACGTCGTGAAAAATTTAATTTCAATAATTTCTTTTATTCTACTTCACAGTAACATATTTTATAGTTACAGCAAGATCAAATACTTCATAAGAAATTTCGAAGCTCTCATTGGACAAAGATTCAGTTTCAAGAACTTTACCTTTATTTCGCAATAAAATATACTCGATCAAAAAATGAAATCATCACGGGATGAAAGTCTGTGTAAAAAAATTCGAATTTCTATTCTCCGATACGTGTGTCATGCTCGTCAGATGAAACCGAGACCGCGGTTTTCTCTCGAACGGCGATTACAGTGGTCGGATGATATATTTTTCTTCGTGGCACCGTATTGCCGTGTAAACCCAATAAAGAGGCACGAACGAGCGGCCACACACGACGAACGACCAAGGAGAGGAACGCGCGAGGACGAGTGGAGAACGCGGGTTCCTCGCGCGCGCGAAAGGCGAGCCGAAACGAGATCGTTCCGGGCCGCGCGTTTCATTTCGAACACGGACAATAAAAGGATTCCGGTGATCGGACGTGGAAGAACGTTTCCACGAGGCAGACCGGCCCGCAAACAAACGAGGCCGGAATTTTCTCTTTTATAACCGGGCCAGAGCGGTTCACTTCGCGGAAGCCGCTGCTTATCGGTCGCTCCCGCTTCTTCTTCTTCCTTCTGGATCAACAAACGAGTAGCGTGTCGCCGCTTTTGCAGGCCCCCTGCTGTTCCTCGATTTCTTTTTCGGTTGCGCTAAAAGCACGTGTTATCCCGATATCTTCGCTCTATTTTCCAGCAATATGCGACTATTGAAATATACCTAAGCGAAGTATATTAAGCAATATGTATATAAACGGTCTTTTTTAATGAAATATGATATTGTGACGTATAGTAATGAATTGTTCGAAAAAGACAAGATATGGATTAGAAGTAAAATATATAGGTCTTTGACAAGGATAGTTAATGCCTCTGTGCTAAAAAACATTTAAATTGTTACATTAAGTGAAGTGTGCAAGAAGATAAATGAATACAGGTGACTAAAGTTTTGTTCTAAAACTTGTACCAGAGAAATTAGCATAATATATACATACATGAAAAAGCAATCGGAGCACTATCTTACACATATCTTAGAAGAAATCACTTAAACTTAAAAAATGAACTTACTCGCGAATCTTCTCTGACGAAGAAAGCTAACATTTTTTCCATCTTTCCTTGCCTGATAAGACCCGATTTGTTATTAAAACAAAATTATAGGAAACTACGAACTATGAAAAAAATGAACAAATATAGATAATACATAGATAACAATTTAACCAGAAACTCTCGAAAGCATCGGTTCACAATTTTCCAGAATTGCATCGATAGATCCTGTCACGTACTCCCGAACCGCGTTCTCCCGGCGAACGAATATCGTCCGCGGAAATTAAACCTAGATATCCATCTGGCGCGTTTAATATCGCGAAGCGTGCTGGAGCAGGAAGTGCGAGACAGCGCGTTTCTGCCATGCTCTATCGTTACGTCGAGATTAACGAAAGCGTGTAACGAGCGGCGGATTTCACGCGCGTGCACCCCTGTCAGATGAAACGTGTTCCCGTTTCGGATATGGGCTAACCCAACGCGGTCTACCAGTCGGTAGTAATAATAATACGATAGAAACCCGAAGAGCAAGCCCGTGGCGGGTGGTCAGTCACGCGGCCAAAGATTCCTCACAATGGCCCCCGGCTGGAGTCCGCCTGTAAAAAGCACAATATCGTCAAATTTCATTATCGATTCAATAATGCGGCCTTAATTCGCCTTAGACCGGGGCCCGTTGCTCTCTTACCTCGTGTCGCGGTTCGCTGCTTCCGTTTCGCGTTCAATGGCACCCTGGAACGTGGGTCCCTAGGGACCGTGGTTCACGCGTCGACCCGCTCAAAGAGCACCTCGACTCGAAAACGTCCCCTTCCCCAGCGATCTTCTTTCAGTTTTTGTCCTTTTACAGTGCCTGTTTTTCAAACGTAGATTGTCGGTGTATGGGGTTACGAAAGGAAATTTGATTAATGCAGGAGATGCAGTTGAGTAGCTAGATCAGGGTAGCTGGTGTTGTATTTAAGTTGGATAAAATGTTATTAAATTACGAAAGGTGAAAGTTAATAAGTTGCGATAGTTCGAACTGATTATATATAGAAAATCTGTGGAAGACTTTTTTAACGAAGAATTTTTTGTGTATAACATAGGTAATAATTTAATTAGAAACTTTCGAGAGGATGAATCCACATTTTTAATCTAACAGAAAGTTATTACATTATGATAGATGAAAGTGCAGGGTTATATAGAAGCTACCGCAGTTATTCGGCTTTTGAAAGTTTGCTAATGAAGAATTTTTTCTGTGGACTCTTGTATATTAAACGAAATACTTTTATCCGCTTTTAAGAATTCACCAGTTTGCTTTTAAAATACTGTCGCCACTTTTATGTTCCTTCACTTAGGTACCTATTAATTCAAGCTTGTCAGTTGAATGGTGTGAATTTATTAGCCTGTTACGTACGATCTTGCACTTCAAAATCTGGCTAATGGACGTCAATTACGACCGGATTATCGTCATTTCGGGAATCGGGCGTCGGCTATCTGTCGGAAATAACGCGGTCGATTTGTATGCACGCTGGCTCGTTAGACGTTTCACGGAATCATTTAGTCGGCCGTGTATGTATGTAGGTTAGAGACGTCGAAGATGGAGTCCCGGTCGGTCCATTGGCCGACCGGGTTAATTTCGCCCGTTGATTTCTCAGAATCGTTACCCAGAACAAGAGCCAACATGAGGAAGCATTTGCATCCTTCGTCTTCCCTCTACGGAAAATCCCACTGAATTTCTATCATAGTTTCATTAGTCAAACATTTTTTTCATAATTTATCGGTAAGCCGAGTCACTTTTTCCTAATTTGAATTTCTGCTAGAGTTTTAAAAAAATTCTAGCGTACTTATCAATGTCAGATAACCGATAATAAACAATAAAAATTAGAAGGAAGAAATACTTTAAAAGCGAACTTTCGTTTCAGTAGTAACCGATCCTCTTAGTCTATGAAAAGTTTCTCTGTGCGAATCCTAATTACATACAGATGTATGTATGGCTTTTTAACTTGAAAGATTTGTATATCGATCTCACTACTTAGAAAAGGAAATCTGTAATGAAGTGTGAATAATTAAATTCAGAATTTTAGAGTTCTTAAGAATTTTTCAAAATTTATAATTCCCTTTAAAAGGAGCGAATAAAAAATTATGATAGACACAGTTTCACTTCTACCACTGTGCTCGCAGAACAGACAGAGAAACTAACAAAAGATCGAGAATGCTCCGAGATTCCGACCTAGGGAAAAGAAGCATAGTCTCCAGTCAGCTGCTTTCTTTGCAAATCCAGCCCCAGAGAATCTGCCCCAAATGGGGGAGGGGGTCGTTTCACCGTTTTAAATAGATTTAAGCGAGTTTTTCCAGGCCAGGTAAAGCTTCTGCGCGGTCGTTTGACTATGCTTGTCGCGTTTATCTTGCCACTAGGAGAAGCGGCTGAAAGCAGCAACCACCAAGAGACGAGGGAAAGAGACTCCGCTGACCCCGTGTACTTCTGTACACAAACACGCTGTCCCGCGCTATCGCCGCAGAGATGTTTAATGTTTCGGACTGTTTGAGAATAATATTTACACGCAGCGCGCGCCCAGGACCTTGGATAGCTGCTTCCGGTTTATGCTCGTGTGCGCTCGCCGTCGTTCTTATCGCGTCCAGCAGATTCACCATACAGTCATTGGTCATGCACGCACGTGCCTTGTCAAGAACATCGTGGCTTTTGGTGTTAATCGTAAAGTAGCTTGCGTGGTTTCAAATTTGACCGCGATCAAATTTGGTTTCGATTCTTATTGATGCTCGTGCGTGTTCATTTCGAAGTAAGGGGAAGATCGAATTTCTGCCACCGCATTCTCCAATTTTTGTCTTTGAAAAATAGAAGATAATTGCAATAAGTGAGATTTAAAGATACATTTTATCGTTGAAATTTTCTTAGCATCATAAGTACTGATCTTTAACCTGCAATTAAGTATATAGTATACATGACTCATAATTTAGATTAATGTGATATGATGATTAATAGATGTGATGTAGTCCAGCATGCGTTTATTAACGAGGCAAAAGATATGTCTATTCACGAGGGAATACGGTGGTCTGTGGTTCAATAAAAGTCAACATTAATTTTGTCAAACATACGTATCCTCTTTAATAATCGTAAAACTAAAACGATCTGAAAAATTTCGTTGAAGTTTTATCAAACTTTGTAGTTCCCATATTAATCACAGTCCAACGATTCAAATGCATGAAATATCATTTTCAACGAAACTTTGTCGGCCTTCGGAAGCACTGGAATCTTCACAAAAATTCCAAACTCGCCGAGAACTCGTTTACTCGCGAACGTTACTATACCAAGACAGTGGCAAATCGAGCAATTTCCCCTTCCAAGTTCTTAACGCTCGTTCACAATTAAATGTCAAACGTGTTCGAGGGAAATGGAGTCCATCGATTCCGTGAAAGTCTTGTCAATCGAAACGTACGCGAACGGAATGGCAAGCAACGTTTCCAACGACGCGTCACCGCGGCGTCGGTTCGAAGGTACACCACCTACGAGCAACCTTCACCTACGAAGCAAGCCGCACGCGAGGTAATGATCGCGCGGTGCAATTACCCGACGTGACTTGCATTCTGCACCCTCCGCGTCACGATGACCCGTTCTCTCTTTGCCCACCGACGCGACGTTACGACGACGGCTCTCCGACCATCATGAATTTTCACAGCCGACCGGCGACACCGATTTCCTCCTTGTCGATCGATCGACACATTCTATTCTCGATCGACGGGCAAATTTGTATCGCGCGTGTCATCCACCTTCTATGCTATTCGCACGATTTTATTGTTAATTCTCGGATGAAAGGGTCGTGGTGTCTGGTGAACGATTATGCGATAGATGATTTATGCCTTATTTTATTTCTTCTTTTCGTTTACTACGGATGTTAGTATGCAGATTGCAATGGAAAAGTTTTGCAGATGTACTTTGTAAAAAAAAGCAGATAAGCATGGGAAATGATGCATAAATAATATTTACATTTATTTACATAAAGGATTTTGTTATGAATGTTCAGACTTTTTAGTGTTTAAAAGTATATAGATTTCTTAGAATTCCCATCAGAATTCTTTATTAAAGTTCTGGATGAGGAACGTTCGCCGCTATTTTCTCACGTTATAGATATCACTTTTCCTTTAAACTCTTCGATTAATCATACATTCCAATTTTATTTGGCTTCCAGAATTCCTCTATTCACGAATAAAATTTATCTACCAACTGTTATTGATAGGAAGGTGTCAACTATGTCTTCCCTTTTCAAATTTACGCTTCAATGACGCTTCAGAACGACCTTTAAGTCATCGCAGGTGCATTTCTAGCGTTTGACGTGCATCTCGTTCGAATTAGACGGGGTGATGACCGTAGATCGGAAACAGCCGTCGTGTGACACCGCAACGGGCAGACGAACGATCGAGAAAAAGAGAAAAACGGAGACGCGCTTAAGAGGCGACATTGGGTGCTTACACCCGAGAAACGAGCCCTCATAAAGTTTATCGTCGTGGCAGAAGTGAGAACACCTTACGAACCACTGAAAGAGAAAAAGAGTGGGGACTGCCTTTCTACGGAGGATTGTCAAAATAGCCGATCTTTATGTCGCTTTTATAGCCGCTCGACTCGTGGTCGTTACGAGCGTGAAATCCAAGCTTCTTCCGGGGACGACGCGGAGTCTGCACGCTTCTTCGACGCAGACTTTTACGAAAAACTTGCGGCCAGCCCACCGTAACCGGCTTGAAGCGTCGCGAAGGCCTGTCTGTCAGTTTGGAGACCACACCAAACCTTAGACGAGCAGGGATGTCCTTTGAAACACATGGCGAGCAAACCATCATCCGAGAGAAAGACTTTTACCCCAGGGGGCGGCCCACGTGGCTTTTCAAAGTCTTGTGTATTCGTCTTTTCTAACCGGAGTATTCGGTTACTCGGGTCCTCGGCGGTCGGAGAGCTGGAAAATATTCAGAAGTCCTTTTCGAACAACATACAGAATTTTCGGGGGGCGGCTTGCTACTAATTAAGAGGATTCCCGGTAAAACTTTTGCTTAGGACGCCGTAATTTAGTTTTTCCGACGAAATGGGATGGTTGGGAGAAAAGAGGTTGCTTGGATATTTGTTATCGTGGTGTCGATCGATTTGTCTTGACAGACGGCGAGTGGGCTTGGAATGCATTGCTTTTTTTTTCGTTGCATATCGGTCGTGATCTATGAGGGTCTGGTGTTTTTTTGGTGCTGAAATGTATGCTGTTTGGTACCGTTGAAGGGTGGGTTTGCGTGAATTGAAATTAAAATTAGGGGTGAAAATATTTGTTATGTTTTTCTACATTTCCTTTTTTTATAGATTGGTTGCATGTTAGAATCGGAGGATAGGAATTTTTCATATATTTTTATCTCCTTTTAGACGTCTTCTGTGTACAGCTATTATGTTAAATTTATTGTATTTCTAATTGTAACAAGAACAGAAACTATCTGCTACTGTGCATTATCGCAATAATTAGATTGTAAATATTCATGTTTGTCCAGATTCATATTTTTACAAACACAACTAAATAGAACCTGGAAAAAGATATATTTTATCCTTTTAAATATTAGAATGAATATTTCGTACATACTAAATCCATGTTAAGTATTTAAAAAGAGGAAAAATATCTTTCCGTCAGCCGCATTTATCGTTTACTAAAACTTTAAAACTTCCAATGACATCACGAAATATCATTGGTCTCGCATATTATTAGAGCTCCACCGGTGCCTTTTCTACCTTTTCTCAAACAAATGCCGAGGTTTAACCGGGGAGGCGCGTGGCCAACCTGCAATTATTACGCGCGGCTCCTTTCAAGCGCCCAGAGAACCGGACCATAAAAAATTCTGTCTGCGGTGAGCGCTATCGGACGGTGGCCGGAAACGTTCTAATTTCCGACAAACAGAGCGCCACTTTTTCCCGCGGCCCTTCCGCGCCCCCGGTATCGCCTCGTTGTGCCGGTTTTTGTCGTTCGGTGGACGACCTACTACCTGTTATTATCGCGTGTCGGTCCACCGGTGAGAACATAAAGCTGTCGACCAACACGGACGCCTCTCTGCTCTTTGCCACCCCAAAAAATATGAGCACAGATGCTTTCCGTTTAAAAGTTCTTCCTGTGCCGGTATCAGAGTTATTCGAAGGGACTTCAAACTGTGGCTTCGATCGAACGTGTTTCTTGTTTTTCTCGTTCAGGGGATATATACCGCAGTGTCAGATTTAAGAATCGAAAGAACTGCTGTGGCGGAAACAGAACGAAATCAATCAAAATCAAATCATTTTTTCAGACGTGTTATAAAT
The DNA here is from genome assembly GCF_011952255.1 of Bombus vosnesenskii. Lineage (NCBI taxonomy): Eukaryota > Metazoa > Arthropoda > Insecta > Hymenoptera > Apidae > Bombus > Bombus vosnesenskii. The sequence continues at coordinate 1,938,837 of NW_022882987.1, forward strand.
TCGTGTGTACCTAACACTTAGCCAACCGAATAGGGACCTCTTCCCATTTTAAAGTATATCGTTGCATGATCTTAGCAACGCGTTTTATTTTTTCTTTTTTTTTTGTTATTATCAGTTATTGTTTATCTGAAATTGTTCCCATCTAATTGCGTCACTTTTTCTGCTTTTATAAAGTATAGTATATAATAAAATACACCAATTTAGTGATGTTAAAATTAATAAAAGTTACACTATCAGTTATGACTAAATAAAGTTATAATAGTATAAGGTGTAAAAACTAAATATTAAGAAATAAAGTATAAGATATTATGTCCTGTGACCCAAATATATTTAAATCCAACCTTCGGCCAAGACGGACAACAGCTATACAGATTGCTCGGACCTGCAATAATCCTATGAATAATCCGTTAAACAAAACCATTACTACAAAATATAATTGACCACTTAGATAATTTTTAGACTTCTTTGTTTTTCAAGTAGTGAATATTAGTCTGCGTTACTTGGAAAAATGCGCGATGGGCAACGTATAGGTTGGCTTGTTCGAGCGCGGTGAGAAACGTATAGTTCGCGGTTGGTTAGATGTTAAGTAATGTTCGTGGTGATAAGCTTTTGCAATTTTGGATATGGGATCTGTATTATTCTTTTTTTGCCTGTAAATACAGTTTAGACATTAGAGCTGTCTCCTTGCTGGTACAAACCCTTCAATTAACAACATTAGAATTACTTACTAGTGGAATTAATATTCAAGGTAAAATTAAACACTTACCATAATAGATATTTTAAGTAGAACAGTAGATAATTTATATTTGATCTCTCTAATTATCATCATGAAGCAGAAATTCCACAAATATTCTATCTATCACGTATCCAAATAATAAAAATATTATATTCTTTTACACTCCAAGCCTCCATAATTTAATATAACTGTGGCGGTGAACATCGAGCTTGGAATCGGTACTTTCGCGACACTTTCTCCATATGTTATCGAGTAAATTTTGCGCGTCATCGACTGAGAAAAGATTCCTCGAGTTCGCATTCCACGACTAATAATGATTATTCGTTTTATCGCGGTTTCTCCTCGTAAAAGGCAGTACGCAAATTCGTCGAGCGACGCGTTTATCGACGCCTGGAAGCGGTTGATAACGGAAACGCGACGGAATGACCGTTCGCGAATGATCAGGACAGGGTGGTCCGTCGTCTTACTCGACGACCAAAGAAACCGTAGATACGGCAGGCGAATAAGATCCGGAGTAGCTAGCGAGGAAAGGCAGGTGTTGGCGACATTCATTAGACTCTCCTCGTTGCATTGCTTCGGTATGAAAGCATATCGCCGAGTACGATGCGAGTTCTCATCATCGACATGGGACAGCGTTTCCGCTGGCCTTCTTTTTTCGTCGTGAGCTTCCGTCTTTCGATCCTTCCCACGTGATACGCGCATGGTGGAGTGTTTGTGTAATACCTATTTACATTGGAGCTTAAAAGCCTTCGATAAATATATGTTTGTACCTTTTATACCTGCTTCTGAACACGTTAATCCAGAAGTTATTTTGCAAATAAGCACGACTCAGTGTTTTTAAATTTATGAATATTTTACGAGATATCTATTTTAGGCTTTTAAGTTTTTTTCATTTTACGATGAAGTAACTGTATCTTCGCATTAGTTTCTTGAATTACAGACGTTATTCTAAAAGACGTTTGACTAGCAGCTTAGAGTAAACATTATTGTTACGTCGCTTTTATGTAGTTAGAAACAATAAAAAAGCATCTCTAGTGATAAAGGAAAAATTGAATTGAATATTTATATAAGAGGAACAATAACAAGCAACGCATTTTCTTTTATACAACATATTCTTACAATATACGATTTAAGGAAATTAGCTAATTTTCTGTTTCGAAAGAAAGCATGCAAAATCTGTGTGAAAATTTTCAAATATCTTAGAATTCATTCTACGTTCAATGCTCATCTCCATTACGTAAACAGTTTCCCTGTGAAAGCATCAGAACTTCGCCAATGTCTTCGAGACTCTCTTAAAATTAATTACAAGTAGCTACCAGGACTCAAAGTACGACTAAAAACGTCGTTTCAGCTACCTTTTAAAGACACGGGGGAGCATCTTAGGAGGGGGATGATACCCAACCACCCTTAACCATCCAAAATGGTATCCTTACAGGCTCCACGGCAGTATCTCGTTGTAAAGGCCGGACTCAATTGCTTTGATGAATCTTCAATTAGAGGGTCTACGGTAGTTTTAGGTTTAGAGTCGAGGGTGGGTTAACGCAATGCGGTGATAATATAAGATTGCGATAGGGCAGCGAGTAATCGAAACACGATGGCTTGCTTGATAACGTAAAAATTTGTCGACGGGCCAACGAGAAGACTTGCTAACGCGTTTCTATTCCTACGCGCGTATTTTGGCTAACGAAATCTCGATCGAGGAATTATCTCCTCTCTCTTTTTATGCTTATCCCTTTCCTCTTGTAGATTTCGCCTCAATGACTAGCGAGTATGTCGTACCTTAACGATGTAATTATACATTCCTCGTACGATGGCCGTCCGTGGCTCGATCGTTTTCAGCTTAATTGTCGCGCGCATTAAAGCCATCACAGTTTTTTTGTAAGTTCCTCTAATTTACGCCACCTTCCCCCCCTGTGTTTGTTCTCTCGTCTCTCTCTCTCTCTGTCTCTCACTCTCTCTCTCTCTCTCTCTGTCTCTCACTCTCTCTCTCTCTCTGTCTCTCACTCTCTCTCTCTCTGTCTCTCTCTCTCTCTCTCTCTCTCTCTGTTTCATTCGTTCCTTTTCATCTGAGAAAGAAAAAGAGAGAGAGAAAGAACTTACAATCAAGAAATTCCTCGTCCATATTTGTGTACGCCGTGGCTCGTTAACACGTGAACGTGACGAAGGGGGGACGTCGGACGTGAAAGAGGAAAAAGGACCGGGAGTCTTGGACCTACGCTACGTGGTAATCGGGAATTAATTAAAGTTTATGTTGCCGCTGTAAACGTTTATAACTGTCGGGGGAGGGGACAGGTGTTTTATTCCCGGAGACAGGCACGTGCCGTCCAAGAAGCTTCTCAGAGAAGACTCGTTTATTTGCTCTCTCGTCCCGCAGAAGCGCTTTCCTTTCTGGCCTACCGTGAAATATTTAGAAAAATCGAGCGGCCGTTGTATTCCGTCGCGAGCAACAGGTTGGCGGCGATATCGCGGCCTGGCCAAGCGCGACGCGGTTTAATTTATAAAGGGAAACCGCTTCGTCGATTTGGAAGCCGCGAGGACCTCGTTCGTCGATTCGATCCAGTCTCCAGTCGGAAGTGTAGCTCCTCCGGCGGCGTCCCGTTGTAATTTGTCGAAAAACTCGAATTCTTGCCAGTTTATGATTTTTTATCGTTTATGAGAAATACAAGAGCAAGATTTTCGTCTATTCGGGGGACTCTTTGGATAGTAATACTTTTCACGGAGTGCAATGAGAAGTATTTTAATAATAGACATTTCGATGTTACTTCGAGGTTTTGACATTTTTTGGATAATCCATTCTCCAATATTGTTCGACATTTGACACGCGTGACATTTACTGATTTTTATTACTAGCACGTACATCGCTGCAAATGTTATTTAATTTTAAAAGTTAAGTTAGATTTTGTTTAAAAGTAATTTAGATTTTGCTAAAAAAAAGAACGTTTATTACATCGTAGCATTTTCAACAATTACATTATTTGAACACTGTACAAGAGCGAAAGTCGAAATAGAAAATTCAGAATTGAATAAAACTTCTCCGTTGAAAAAAACCAGTTAAAATGCCACACCTAGTGACAGACAAGCAAGAGTACCGTGTAAATTTCCGGATAACACGCAGCATCCGGGTTATCGTGCGCGACTAATTCCCCCGCTAGAAACGCGGTAGCGCGACACGATGCGAGGCGCCTCGAGACCATGTTACGACGCGACCATAAACGTTCCCCGGCTAATATTGAATTATGATACCGGCGGCGTAGGTACACTCAATAAAATATTAAATTCCGCCAGATAAGCGGGACTCGTTTATTTAACCTCTCCTATTAAAATCTAGTTCCCGAACTCTCTGGCGATACCCGATAAGAATATTTCATTGCGCCGCGTGGTTTCCCCGAAAAACTCGATGGTGATTGGAGAAGAACGGTGTGTCGTCGAAGCCACGTGGCTCGTTTACATACACACTGAATCAGCAGAGGGCCCGCTATTGCTCGCTAAGCTTGCGCAATCTCTTATCAGATCGCTATCCTTCTTGTGAATACCGGTTGCAACAGCTTATAAGCCGAAAATACATAGTCGCGAGCAAATCGAGTTCCTTTCCTCTTTAGTTAACTGATCAACGCATGTCTGACGTGTAGTTGGTTACAAGGAAACGACATCGACGATATTGTTTCTATTCTGGAAATCCCTGGAAATCGACGTTGCCTAGGCATATCTCGAATATCACTCAAGATCTTGTGGGCAAATATGCTCTGTAGATCGTGTCAATTCTTTGAAAATAGAATTATTCGATAGTTGAAGTTCTAGTGAAAAGCGACGTGAAACGTGACATTATAGAACAAGTTTTAGGAAAGCAAAAAAGATACGAAATTCGGATCGTTTTAGAAGATGGTTACATTAGATGATAAAGGACAACTGCTATCAAATTTTGGCTACAATGATCATTATTTTGAATCACTTTAGAATATTTTTCAGTGTTAACAAACAAACGTATGAACGACACAAGTGACTCTCCATCAACATGCTCACGTACTTGTCTTTCTGCATATTCATCACAAATGAAGAATTGATATATGATCAATGTAACATTTGTTACCTATCTTCAAGAAGACATTCAAAGGGCATTGAACTCCACAATTATCAATTCGACAATGACCAGCCTATCTACAAAGTTCCTCTGACTTTATAGTTCGTCTACAAATTCCATATATCAAACCTAAAAAAATAAACCAAGAAGTACTTCACATTGCCAAAAATGTGGTAAAAAAAAGTTCACGAAGAAGGAAGAAGAGGACAAATGGAAATGACAGAAGAGGGATAAGGAGGAAACGGGTTGGCGAGTCGCGAGAGCGTAACTGGTATTCTCGGTTAAGTGGGAATGGTCGATGGTTCGTTAGGCAGAGCAGTTTTTCAGGGCTGACTTCAAGGAGTTTTTCGAGGCAGCTGCAGGGCGAGAAGGAAGACGACGCGAAAGGGGCACCTCCTGCACGTCGATCCTCTTCCTCTCGCCCTCTCTTTTCATTCCTTTTCCCTTTTTCTCTTCTTCGTCCAGAGGGTCGACATATGGACGCACACGAAGGACGCCTCCTTCGGTGCACGCGAAAAAGATCTTCGAGTATTCGTCGTCTTCGAGGTTCGCTAAAGCCTCGTTAAAGCGGCCAGAAACTTTGCATACCGCACACACCACCGTGCCTCTCCTACATTCCTCTTCTTTCGCGACATCTTTGCCGCGAGCTGCTTTTCTTTCTTCTCTAACGCGGTTCTGGGTTACGTTTCTTCTGTTTCTTCTGCCGTTAAGAATTTCTATGGTCAATGGAAATCGAATGGCAAACGGTTCGGTTCGAATCGTTTGGTTACGGTTTCTTTACCAATTTTCCAAGGTACAGACGGCGAGTATTGGGGACAACTTATGTCTATCGCAAGTGAAATTGACTGAAATATTGGAGCAGCCGATAGGAGTATCTAATCGAGATCTCCTTTTTCCTACGTATATGTAAATCAAAGTAACTGATCCAGCCGACAGGTATCAGAGACTACTAACTGGTTATTTAATAATTAGAGCAATTTTCATAAATTGACGTTAATGAGCTGCCTGTCGATAGATTGTAATTCATGTGTCAACCGGCAAACATATTGGAAAAATATTCATATACGCTGTCCCATCTATTCACGATGAATCTCTCTTTCTTCTACTCTGTTATTATATCGTATAGAACTTGATTTTAATCATATCTGTGCACATATATAACACAGAGAAAGAGAGAGAAATATAATAGAAAATTCACAAAAAGAGAGTCTATGATGGTCAACCTCTGGTGTCAAATGTTCGGTTTCTATCTACAATTCAATTTATTAACTCACACAATCTAAAATATTTTTCAACATTATTTTATCTATATATTGTATATATCTATATCTATCACTTAATATGTTTAATTTCTTTTTAATGCAGCCTTTGAACTAAAGTATTTTATATATAAGTAGAAAATAAAAAATTATTTCTTTGAGGACATAAAATATTTGTACTTGCAGAGATCAAACTGCTGACCAGTCACAGTTCCAATCGCAACGCCCAATCTTCCTCCTGCTCAAAAATTTTTCATCGTTCCACATCTTCTGTACTATTTCCTCTAGAAATCTCTCAGAAATCGTTTAGAAATCCAGGAAGTGGCAATCGAAGGCACCTGCGAGAAACGAAAGTGCCCTCGCGGCAAACGCGCCTTTCCAAACGATTCGATGGCGGAAAACTGCAAGAAAAGGCGGAGAGGCGCGCAATTTGGTCGCGTAGGATCGTCTATTTGCATAAGCTAATGAATATGTTAAATCAATTTCACAAAACAAGCAGAGTCGAAGCTGAAGCGGGCACCGGTTACTCGCTCGCACAACTGACCGCGGAGGCCTGTTATTATTGTAATTGCCGCGCGTGCAAAACCGTCTGTGGAAAATGAGCCTAATGTGACGTGTGCGGGCGGCACGTAAGCGGTGGTTGCTTTGACGCGCGTAAGCACGCGTGTCATTTACACGCTTCCCCGTTTCTATATTTTCGAAAGTTCAAACTCGATCGTTTTGCCAGCTAGAGAATAGTTTCAATGTTGCTCGATACGTTGCGTTGGTAATTTTGTGGCCAAACGTTAAATTGTCAGAGTCGAAAGGTAGATAATGTTGACGAAGACTGAAAGCAAAAATTGTCTTGAGTCTTAAAGTATTCGATGCTAGATACTAAAATGTGGCTATGCCATGTGTGGAGTTACAAGTGTCTTTATTTTAACAATGACTGTTTCAATAGATTGTTCACTGCTCGGTTGAATTTTCTGAATTATTTCATCGGAAGAAAAATAAAAATACAGCGGTTGTGTCGATCTTCGTACGATGGTTGCCAAGTACTAAGCACAGGGATTGCTTGGAAGTCACAAAAGTCTGAGAGTTGGCACAGAAATTATTCAAAAGATATCGAGATAGCAAAGTAGTTGTGATCTAACTCCTTTTTGAGAGCTATTATAATTAATACTCTCTCAACATGCTACAAAGACGCGCTACCTGTGCCCAATTAGAGTTGTGCCCAGTACAAATTTATTAAATTCCCTTTATATCATAGATAACTCTGCTAATAAATCTAAACAAACGATGATGATCTCCCGTTCAATTAGTACCTAATATACATATCTTTCCTTTATTTCGCCGATTTTTTCTTTTTTTTTTTTTTTTTGTTTTTTAGACCTCCGATTTCTTCGATTCGAAATATAAAATTATTTTTTAATCATGAATTCTTATGGATAGATGAAAAGTGTATATGCTGTTGGCTCATTTGAGTAGTTCGATTAGAAGACTGAACCGAGAGACGAAACAGTAGGAGAGCGGGGCGCGTTTTCAAAGCCGGTTGCGTGATTCAGTCGGATCGATGGAACGCAGCCTGATCCAACGATGGCTAGCTCGTTTGCTCTCGAGCATTTATTAAATCGCGCTGTTGGGAAAGGGAATCGTAAACGATTCTTCGCGGCGGTTTACGAGACTTTCTAAGAAAAGGTACGGGGCATTAGAAACCGTCTGGCTGAGTTTACGAGCCCTTTACGAACGATCCGCGTTGCGAAATAAGAGATCGTACGCTCTCGCGCTGGTCCGATTCACGACGACGGGGAACAAATGGTTAACAGTATACAATTCGCGATTCTATTGTGGTCACTGATTCCACTATCGATGAGAACTTTCTGGTCGTCAGATTTCTTTTTGCCATCAAACTGGAATTCCAATGTTGCCTTGTCTCGTAGGTATAGAACAGTAGAGTTTTGCTAATCTTCAACTAACTTAGAATCATTTAGTTCAGTTGGCTACTAATTTTTCTAATTATTAGTAAAGATGTAAAAATTCTGTAGGTAAAAATTAGGGAAATCTAAATATTTTAAGTCCGTAAAATTTTAATCTAAAAATTCCTAGAATTCTAAATCTAAGACTATTAATCTAAAAATTCTATAAAAATATAAATATACATTTTTATAGAATTCTAGACCTAAAACTGGACGTTACAAATGTCAATATTTCAAATAATGGTTTCTTCTGACAATTACCATTAATCACGCTTCACAAGGAGCAAGAAATTTTCTTTAAATGGAGAAGATTCATTAAGTGGAGAAAAAGTTTTTCACGGGGTTGAGAATCAGTTCATCATTGCTCTATTCTAGAGCCTAGCGAATCACGGAGGTGCTGCACGTGTCGAGAACATTACGCAGACCGAGCGTGCCATTATATCGTCATTAAATCGGTGTGCAGTTCTGATGCGTCTTTTCGGTAACGACCTGGCTCGATCCTAGCCGAAGGGAAAACCGCTGTTACGGAAGTAGTGCGCGAATCGCTTCGAGTCGATTGAGGTTAATGCAAGAATTAAGGAAAATGCTCTTGGTCTCGGGTTAGCTCGCCTGGGTGGCATGGTTAAAGTAAAGCGCGCCTCCTTTAACGAAATAACAACGCATTCGACTCGGTCTGGTCGCGCGAGAAATTTTACGTGACACTTTCTTTTTATGACGTTTTAATGGCTGCTAACTTCCACCACGCCGTTACGTTTCGCCTGTTTGTTTTCTACTTATACCGAGCGCCCGTAATTCTCCTCCTAGTCGACCGCTTTCGGTCCTTTATTACTCTGTGTAAGAAAATATTCTTCCGCGGTAAGTCAGGGTAACTGAATCTTGTATCTGTTATGAACGTCTATCGAGCGACAAAAAAGATCATCAGCGTCTATGAGATACAGATATCTTCTTCTGTATTTTCTTTTTGTAACTTTATCTTGCAACGTATGTTATGAAGCCTCAATTTTCATATAGAAAATTATTTACCACAATTTTACATCTGAAAATTAACAATTAATTTCAATTCTGTTACACCTGTTACCGACAAAGAAACATCAAATGAAAGAAAATCAGGATAGTTTTGTATGACAGTGAAGATGAATATTAGCAAACTTCGAATTAAAACATTAAATAAAAATCATACGAAATTTTAGAGTCACTCAAAATCTTTAAAACACGAATCCTTTTGCTTATTTCTCGATACAGGACGTCAAATTTCGTATGTATACGTGCATTATTTTGTGGTATTCATTCAACAAGAACACCCATTCTACTATTCTCGCATAACATATAGCTCTCGATACAATGCGGTACGTATCTACGTATTCTAATAATGTTACATGTACCTGAAATATATATGCAAAATCAAAACAAAACTAAATGAATGAAACCAATAGTACCCAAAGAACCAGAAGCTAAAAAGAATGTATTACATGTATATACTTGCATTATTGCAAACGATACGAATCTCTCGATGAAACTTTGTGGTCGTAGACGCTTAACGACGAAACAAGACGAAGAACGAATTTGCAGGGGAACAAGCTAGAAGGAACCACGTTAAAGATAAAAATGTCGTCGGCCGCACGATTTCCAACGGTGCCCGCCAGTTTCCCTCGCTTCGGGAGCGGCGTTCGCGCTTTGATTCTTTTTAATTGCGCGCGTCGCTTGATCGAGAGCGGCGAAATAACGTTCTTGGGGCACCTTAATGAGAGGGAATGTTAAAACGGCCGCGGACCCGGAGCCATTTAGCGGCCAAAAATTGCGGAATACCCCAGTGAGAAACAGCGGTTGGGGGACCTCCTCTCGCGCGAATCGCGCTCGGAAGATACGTTCGAACGACGTTAATGTTTTGCCCGTATCCCATCTTCTTCCCTCCGTTTGCTTCTTTCATCTGTGTCTCCTTCGTTTACCTTCACCACGTAGCGGCGTTTAAAGGTTGGAGCCAGGGGATGAGGTTCTGAGAGTACCGGTGATAAGCGTTTAAAGAAGTTCCAGAACCGGCGTATCTTACGAAGGATATTAACGCTCTCCTGACCGCCCACGTATATACCTTGGCCATGAATCTGAATATTCTTATCGTTGTTCTTCCTTTTGCATTTTAGTTAGAGGGAGATCAAAGATAGATACTCGATCAGCGTAATATGTGAAATGGTATAAAATACATAAGATTATCGGTTCTTCGGTATCAGAAAGATGTCGGAGATTCTTGGATTGATTCTTAGTGGATAGTAAATACGGATGGATTGAGAGTCGCGGCAGCAATGGAATTAGAAATTGAGAACAGATTTCAGATTAGAAAACTAGTCTAACGTTATAACCTGTTAGTTAGCCGGATCTTAATCAGAATCTTTCATAAACATGGAACTATATAGATGACGATAAAGATAAATCAATTTCAATAGGCTTGGTCTTAATCCCTGCACGTGTAGATATGATACAATTTTTTAATTTGATAGAAATCAAGCATAAAGATATGATTATGTCTAAGAGATTAATAATTCGAGCGTCTAATTAATCGATCCCTTTCAGATCCAAAAAAATTATATCTTAGACACGAAAACATTTCCGTAATGTGAATCTTTTTAGGAAACTTTTGGAAATCCCCATGGAAAAATGAAACAAGTTAAACAAATTCTAAAGGATTAAAAGATTCTTTCAAAGAGAAGCCATTTCATATAGCTTTGTCTTTCACCTATAGGAGAAATTCTCCTAGAAAAAAGAAATTGTTCCTCCTAATTTCCATATTGTCGTACAGTCTACCGCCCGAGCGTCAATAAAATCATCGGGCGTTCGCTGCGCGCGTCTAACCCAGTGACCGACAGAGGCAACAGCTCTGACAGTGAGCTTAGAGCGTGAGAGGCGGAGGGAGAGAGTGTTCGTGGCAGCAACGAGAGTCGAGACGGAATTGGGGGACATGTAGACGGTTGGGCGGATGCGTCGAGTAATGTGCTTCCGGTTATCGAACGCCGTCTGAAGGTTGACGGGAATTTCGGAGTTCCGCTGCGCTCTGAGCCGCGTTGCAGACTCCTCTGCCTGGCACCTGGATCCTTCTCGGACCTTTCCACGTAGAGAAACGCGTTACCCGAGTCCTGTACTCAGTCCTGATTAAACAGAACCATCACGGAAACATCTGTCCATGGGTTTGCTTGATTTTTTAACCGTTTATCAGAGGGATGAACGAAAAACGAAGGGATTCTTATTCATTGCTGGTGAGGTGGAGGACGTGTAGGATTGACTGATAGAGGAACGAGTAGATGAATTTGTAATAGAAAAGTATATTGAAATAAGTACAAGTACAGATATAGCGTATGCCGATCCAAATCCCCACTCTCGCAGTACTACAATACCAAAAAATCTGAACACGTTCATACATTTATAGCAAAGGGCATTACCACAAAAAGTTAACCTTAGTGTGAAACTCTAGCTGAAGGCTACAAGAAACAGCAATAACAATCTACTTGTAGTTCTTCTGTTTCTAGACCTTGTAACCCAAAACAACATTTATATCGAAGGACACAACAATGTGGGTCTCTCCCTGTTTTGAATTTTGTGCTTCACTTTTGGAACTTTCCCTACGGCCTTGGGCCGCTATACCGGAAATATTGAATCTTCGTTGAAGAAATATTTGATTTAGTTGTAAGTTTCGGAGTAACCAAAGTTGTCGAGGTGGTAGTAATAGTAAGGAAATTTATTTACAGTTTGCTACTCCAGGAAATGATCAAACTATTTATTAGAACTATTTATTAGGAAAAAGGGACGAGGTAAATCTTATTCATCGTTGCGAATGTCGGTTTATACTACGATTTAAATTTGGAGTATCGAGTTTGCTGAGAGTTTAGGAGGAACTGTGGTTAGTGAAGAGAAATAGACAAAGTGATACCGGAGAAATTGGAACTTTGATTTAGAAGGATATATTTGCCGAAAGTCTATTGAAGTCTATAGAAGTTAATAGAGGAAAAAATGGAGTGATAAAGTAGTGGTGAGGAAAAGGTTCTGTAAAAGGAATGCGAATATTGGAGCGGCGAGACGGTAATAAACGCATAGTTTATCAAAGTGTTTGCTCAATAATAAAAGCCACCAACCGCGGTGTTGTAACGCGGCGAGCCAAATTATCGGCGTGTCGTAACAATTGCTGCGGGCTGAACCCGTGGAATTTTCCCTCGGTGCATCTCTATCGCTTGCTCGCGACCAAGGCGGCATCGTATTAAGAAGGATTCGCAAAGTCGAGACTCGTTAAAACAATTTACAAACAGAAATAAAGAAACTTGTAGCGAGAAATTTTCAACAAAAGAAATTCGGCTTTTCCTTGAGAGAGATGAACACTTCTTTCTTGAAGAAAGAGAAGAGTCATCTTTTCAAGCAGAAGTGCTTTGTTCATCAACAATATTGGTTTATGCATTCGACATAACATCATGAAATACGGTTTCCGTCTACACGTGGACACCGGATATACAATTAACAATTACAAGTGAAAATACTCAGATTATTACAAATACAATTTTTTATTAAGTTCGAACTTTTTGTTGCTTCAAGTTTTAATCTTTCTTAAAATGAGAGCGCGATTTAAAACATATTTAATTGGAAATTCAAAATTATAAGAGTTCCAATCACAGATAGCAAAAAGCGAGCTAAATAAATTTGTCGAACGAAAGTGGTATTTCATGCAACGCGTTACGAATCCATTTCCGGTTGGCGTTCGCGTGAAACGATCGGATGAGAAATCAACGCGAGGCATCGTCGCCTAATAAAAGCCACGGCGGACCGTTGGTAATCCATAAAATCGACGTTACATCGTTCCTAAGGCGAGGTTAGTTCACCGATGGAGAACCCCTTGTTCCGCGGCTTTACGTCGTTGTAAACACGAGAGGCGGCTTGCCTCTGTTGCTTTCCTCTCTCTCTCTTTCTCCATTTATCTATCTATCTATCTCTCTCCTCGGCCGAATACACATTTAATTAGAGCCGCGTCCGACCGTAGACATAATCGTAATATGATAATTATACGGTGGATCCGTGTCGCTACCGTAAACTATGAAGCGAGTATAAAACACGATGATCCCTGACGATGGAGCCCCCGCGAAACACCTCGCCTTCGCTCGATGAATTCGCTCAATCAACTAGACGAGAATTCGCGATTATTTCTTCGCGTTGTATCTTTCCACGTGATCAATTATTCCTCGATCTCGTTTTTGTTATATTTGCCGTACGATCGAGTGCGTCCGTTTCTTCGCTTAGAATTCTTAAGTTAAACGGTTTCATCGATGATTGAGAGGGAAAGGTTGTCGAAACTTTATTTTGAAATAAGTGAAATATTTTTGTAGTTCAAAAGGAATAATTGATTCTGCGTAAATTTCGAACAAATTATTTATTGTTTGATATTTTTTGTTCCAGTCATACTCGATATCAACAAGTTACTTACCAGATCCGTTCGTAATTTATATTTCCATGTTGTATTTTGTAACAGACCTTAAATAAAATAGTAAGTTAATTTTTATTATTATATCGTAATAGAAATAAATAAGTTCATATTCTGCCTGTGAAATGGAAGAAAATAAAATATCGAGTTGAGTTCAGCATGGAATCGCAAAGAGAAACACTCTCGAAATAACTTCTCAAAATAATCGTCTTCTTTAAGCAACATACAACCGAGAAACATTCTAGAAAAGAAACCTGGTTACAAGTATCAAACGTAAACGAATAAAAACACTTCTTGTCTCCATAGTCTTTCCTCGTTTGTCAGACAGACACTCTACCGATTCACACGTAACTACGTTCTTCTTGCTGCGATCTCTAGATCAACCTTTACATTCGCGCTGATGTACGGTCACTTTCCACGAACTGTCAGTTACGGCAGTCGGTACAGCGGTCAGAGAGCTCTCTTTCTCCTCGTTTACGCTTTTTCCAACAGCGAACGTGCAGCTTGGATCAAAATGTAACTGGAAGAACTATTGGCCGGTAGATCAGATTGTTTCGATCCAAAATCGGACAGTTGCACTCTTGGAGGAATAAATGCAAGCTAATTCAATTCCAGGAGTGCCTTGTTATAGTCACAGAGTCACACCGATTCCTCGTGACAACGGCGATGGAAAACGCGTCTCCGATCGAGGGTCAAGTGAAACCCAGCAATCTGTCGCTGCCTTTTCTTTCTATAAAGGGAGAGGAGTTAGAAAGCGTGATAGACTGTTTCGACCTCCGTGAATTTCGTATCGGAACAGCAACATTAGTTCGCGACATTCGATCGATCTCATGATCGCATTTTGTTCGAATGCGGAAAGAAACGAGAAATTGAATATTAGCTGATGACTACGGTAGACTGAGAGTCAAGTCGGGTCGTTCGGACGTGAAATCGAATTACCGTTCGCGACTATGCACCTGTTAGCGATGTTTACCTGGTCTGCGGTTTTCCTGCCACCGCGAAAGAGTGGCCCTGCACGAAAAATATGCGAACACGCGCGGTGGTCAGCGTAATAATAGCTTGGCATGCGAGAGAACGCGTTGCGTGCGCTTTGTGACAGACGTAAGCGAAGGAGGCGCGCGAGAAAGTGACCAACCCTGGCACTCTCTCCTTCGCTGATGTTTCTTGATTTGAAAAAAAGACATTCTTCCTCACGAAGACTTTTCACTAACCACTTTTTACTCATCGTTGTGTCTCTGTTTGCGACAGAAATGTTCAAATATTCGGAATTTAGAAATAGATCGAGCTATTACAAATGGAAATGAAATATTGAGACTACATATGAATTATATATATAACGGTCTACTCGTGCAACTATTTTAAAACGTACAAATATTCTAAAAATATTTCTTCTATATTAGGACAATTGTAGTGGGAACATTAACTTATCATTAAATCTGTAATTGATTCCTTAGGAGAATAAATGATTATTTTCATATGGATGATATGCTGCTAATGCTAATAAGGAACGATATGTTACGCTGATATGTTACGAGGAATTGTAAATTCCAAGATAATCTAAAAAAAAAAACAATAATTTTTGACATAATGTAATTTCCACATAAAAATGTAAAAAAATAATACTATCGCAGAGTTTTCAACAAAAATAATCTGATTGCTTTTCTCAATCTTCTCTCATAAAGCAGTGAAAGTACTCTCTGTATAACTCTTAATTTCATTTATAATCTTCGCTATACTCTTTCATATTAATTGTAACAAATTCAACATCCACTTCAATTTGCGAACCAATTTACCTAAAATAGCCTGGATGACTATATATACAATGAAGTCAGGATAAAAAAGATCATTCTGATCCGTTCAATGCACCGTTTCTGGACAGAGATCGTACTGGCTGGAATCGATTGGAACAGAAGTCAGGCCGCGTGTCGAGATAAACGGTCATTATTGGCTGACCGTGCGTTTCGTTATCACAGTAGAGCGGCGCATAATGAGCGACGACTGGAGTAGCACGCTAATAATAAAGGCCGTAATTGAACGGTCGAGTTCTGGAGGCGAGCAGCGTTATATGAAGAACAAGCGGCCGAGGGTTTCGCGTTCGTGTCGCAACGGGACGAATGAATGGACCGTCGCCGTATAACAGGCCCGCCGCTGCTTCCGGTTTCGCCTCCGGTAATTGAGACCGTGCTGCTCTCCGGCCTTCGTGAGAATATCGCGAAGATTTCCTCGTTTGCTCGCGCATAGAAAGCCAAACAGAACTATCAGTTAACTTTATTACCGTACTCTGTGTAGACTTTCTTTCGTGAGTATTATATTTCACCTCAGAATTAAATTCTCCATGTGCCACGTGAGACATGAAATATCGAACGGACACTCCAGTGCTATTGTAAATCAAAATTATTTTCGTCTGCTCGAGGAATGGAATATTTAAGGAAGATTCAACTCTCGAAAATATTTCTCATCGAAAAATTTTTTTTATGCTACGCGTTGAACTTATTTGGGAGAAATATTGCTCGACTTAAATATCGATCTTTGTTTCGGAAAAAGATAGATTAGAAACTCGTGTATTCATTTATTTCGTTAGTCAACAGCATTCACGAGAACTGGGCGAACGATTGACGATCTTCCTTCTTTCAGAATCTCACAAATTTTTCATTCTACTTTCGATACCTAATTATACGCATATCGCAAGAAGTTAAATATTCGAGGAATTTCTTCTCAGAATACAAACGACGCCAAAACACATATGCCCACATCAAAAACCACATCATCTTCACTACATATGGCATCGCCAAAAGGTAAAACCATCCTCCAGTCACGAAAAACCTTAGTTCCTCAAAAAGCGTTCACGCACTCGATGCAAATCTATATTTGATCACTCATGGGAGATAGATACGGCGAGCTCTCGACTGAGAATTGAGGAGACGTTCTTCCATTTGCCTCGAAGACGTTGGGGCAGGCTTTCATAGAAATTTGCATCGCGAACCTTGTTCGTTCTCTCTTATTCCCGTTAAATATGGATGCATTTTACGTGCACGGATCCATATTCCGCGAAAAAGGGGACTGTATGGTGTGTATCTATGTACGTATGTGTGATCCCTTGGTGATGCGCGATCAAGGGAGAGCACGTGACACGGGTGTGGCAACCGGTGAATATATCCCGGATGCGGACGAAACCGACTGACAGACGGCGAACCGCATGTCATGGCCTCTCCGGTTCGCCTTATCGCGCCTCTGTATCAGATCCACCCTCGCCTAGGGGTTGCGGCTCCGGTAATGTCGCTGCCGAGCCCGTGGTTTCTGGAAATATTCGCGTTCGATCGCTCCATCGATCTGCTAACCGCTTCAGAAGGTTCTTTTGTGGTTTAAATACTGATTTTTCGCGGGAAACGGAAAATAAGGAATTATTAAATTAAGAAATACCATGTGAATGTACTAGAATATATTAACACTAGAATTATCAAAATGAACAAAATTAATTGGTAATTTTTCGCGGAAATTTTATACATTTGCAACGGTAGATCCTAGTCCTAAGGAACTTTCGAATGACCTGATGTTCTTCTTACATTATGTGTATATAGAATTACACATACAATTTTTCGAATATTTTCTATTGCGATTTCTTGGGCTTTTTTTATACGTTTTAATCGCACAATAGTGGCTGAGATGATCACAGACAACGTTTGAAAAATCATTCAATTTGCTAGGATAGAAACAGAAAAATTAATAAGAATTATACATATACTGCGATGAGTTCTCAGAAAGCATTATCCTTGCTAAAGGAATTTCTATTAGGGAGTATTATTAGATATTACTGGGAAGTATAATGACAGCAAGGATAAGTAACAATCTGATTGAGATTCACTGTGTCGATTATTTTATTCCCTTGCTCTTTAATTGGAAGTCCTTCTGGCAATTTGATTTAGCGTTTTCCCAGGGACAATTTCCCGTCTGGAAAAGTGGCATTTTCATGGTCTGCCGGATTTTGGGGCACTTTTGCTGTTACCCTCGTTCGATCATGTGTCTACCGTATGTGTACGTTAGTATATGTCACACGGTGCCTATGTGAATACGTTAACATATGTGAACAGAGTGGTCGCTATCAAGGCTTCGTCCGTCCGGTTTGTCTCTCTCTGACTCCCTCCGCTCTCTGTCGATCAGTGGTTCTCACAAATTTTACTCTGTCCGTCCAACTAATCTCTAAATCTTGAAAATAAAGTCGAAACTCGATGAATACTTCGAAAATACTCTTTTTTACCAATCTACAATTTCTAACAAAAAGTTACTTCTTCATTAGCTATAGATTATTATATATCAGAGCGAAGCTGTAAACAAGTTTATCTGACTCTGCTGCGGTAGTCGAACCTTGTACTTCTTTTAACAAAAAATGAAGTTTTTTAACATTTTAATAAAGTCTCTAGCAAAGTCGGAATCGGGAGAATCATACGTATCAGTAATAATTATTTCGTACTTTCCTCAGACGTTCGAAATTTGTTAACGCAGAAAGAATTTAATCGTGTCAAAGGTGACTCAAAGAATTGGACAGGATCTAATGTAATACTCAAATTCTCATATTATATTTTAGTGAAACGATAAGAATATAAATAGTGTAAAAAAGTTTGAGCTAACAATTAGTTATGAATACAATAATCTGAAATTTAAAACAATCTCTATAATTCCTAGCTCACCACTTCGGAACAATTCACGCCGTCAAAATTTCATTAGCCTTGTAAATAAGCTTCAGTCTTAGAAACCAGAAAGCATTAACATTCTTAAACGAAACCATCGCTGAAAAACATTATTTCCAGATTTCACACAAATGCAAGTAGCGCATTACCGAGTCAGCAGGTGCAATTCGTCATTCGGCCCCTCGAGATACGCTCCGTGCCAGCCAGCTCGTTCCGTCGGTGCGTTTTCCTCGTTACACAGCGCCAAATAAAGCGTCGACGGGCGTCCGGCATAATTTTCAATAACAGATAGACGATCGGAGGAACGTTGCTCGCGTTGTTATCCACCGGAAAGACAAAGCCTACTGGTGCAACGCGCGCGTCTTTAACGACTCGAGACGGGGCCGCGCGAGCACCGCTCGCTGAACCCTCGATTATTTTTCGCTAATGAACGTATATAATAGCGGCGGAGCCTGGGTGTCACTGTCCACGCTTAATGCGATCGCAACTCACGATAAGATGCTCGCTTCTTGGCAATCGTTAGCGGACAGCGCTCGTCCCGTACGCACGCGCCCCTTCCGTACGATTCGCGCGCGCGGGCGTGCGATAAAAATTCGCGCACCCTCTCGTTAGAGCCGCCACGTCGCGATCCACCGATCCTGATTGGTCGCTGGCACTTGAATATCCGATTTGCATTGTAAATCCGTCTACTGGTATCGATCTTCCTTTCGAACTGTCGAGCAGGAAACCGGACGAGCAACCTGGAATCAAGGAGTTAGCGCGAGTGTTGAAAGATTGGATAATATAAAGGTTTGAAGTTGTTCAGAGAGGTGGGATTAGTGTGTTGTTGGAATAATATTGTTGGTGATGATATCAAGGTTTTGTTACGCGGATAGCTTTATTGTGGGAATAATGGGAATATCGTTGATCTTCGAGTGGATTATTAAGACGGAGAAATGGTAGGGCAGGAAAATAAAGGAAATTAGCATTCCTTTTTGTGGCGTTAATTAAGAGCAAAAATAAAGATTCTGAAGACTCCGAATTTTTAACCAAAGACACCAAAGCACGTTTGCAAATATCAAATTTTCATTCCATAAATTCGAAGAATGTTTAAAATTAACAAGTCCTCATCGATAATTCTCGCTGACCAATCACAGGAAATTAACAATAACGCCCTCGTTATCCATAGCTTTTTGTCGATGAAGAGATTAAAAAGGAAGGAAACCGCGAAGGACGTAAGGAAGGTTGTTCACGATGGAAAAAAGGTGAACGATATGAGAGAGAAGAGAAAGGTGACCGCCTTATCCCGAGGGAGGCGAACGCAACACGGGAAACCAATTAGCCGAAGAACGCTGCGCCACCGTGCTACTAGATATGAGTCGGAGAGCTGTTCGTAGTGTATTCGCTCGAGCTGCCGGCTCGACCGCGTTGTTATACCAGCGATCTGGTTCCTGTTATCGTTACCTGCGAGCCTCGTAGACGAGGCGTCGATCGACGTCGCTTAAAATCCCCTGTCTCTTGCAGCCGGAGAACCATCCTCAGTTTGCCGGCTGTCGAGATACCGAGCTCATGCGGGTCGATCAGTTACGTTTCCTTCTTTGCTGCCCCTTCCTCGCTTTCTTCATCTCTGTTCGCGATATAGATGTCCCGCAACATCGTAGCTGTAGAGTAATAGCGAAGGTTTTATCGTTGAAGAAACTTTTTCTGCTGGACGATGTGGGCTGCGCTCTATGGAGGAAACTTTGTAGGATTTTATGCCTGACAATTGGTCTTGTCCGTGTTAATCCTACGTCGGCATGATGGTTTTAACAACGATGGATATCGTGAATCACGATGTTTTAGTCATTTTTGCATAGAAATGTTTGCGTTGCACGACCAGTTTGGATCGTCGCGTCGTCGGTCGACAGCAACAAAGGCAGGATATCGTAAGTCGTGAAACTCGATTTCGAAAGAAACGTAGGAGCCCCGAGGATCACCGAGCGACGTAGGTTTTTCGCCGGTCGCCGCGGTTTTTTGAAGGAGCACGATCATTTGGGAGTCTAATTTATACGGCGGCTAAATTAAAACGAATGCGTCGGCCGGACGCATCTGCAAATCTCTGCGGGTCCCGGGCTCTCGGCGAGAAGAAGCGTCTCGCATACGAGGAAAAAGAGGAAGAGGCTTGGTGGCGATCCCCGGGGAAAAGAGAGAGGCGACTATATTGTGATTAGGGAGGAATGTTGATTAGATCCATCAGCTGGTCGAGTGTCGGCCCTCCTTCCTCTGCTCAACCTTCTTGAAACTCTCTCGTCCGACTCGGACGAGAGTCTGTGGCCTCTGTTCAGTGGGACTCGTGTGAACATACTTGCTCCAACAATTTTTCTCGTTGCGTTATCTCGCTTGAAGTTTCTTTATACTCGAGATAAAGCAGCAAAGAGAATTTATATTTAGCGAGTTTCACTTGATTTATTTGGCTATCAGTCTGTTAACACTAGAAGTACTGATCTATAGTGTGTGTGTACTGGAACATATTATAGACACATTATAGATGGTTACAATTAGAGTAGTGTGATGAGAATAAATACGTGAAGAAGTCGTACAAGAACGATATCTGGTCAATTTCATAAATTAAAATATAAAAGAAACTGAAGATTAGAAAATTAAAAACATTATACCTTGGTATTCATAATTATTCGTATTGTCTCCTTGTAGTACATAAATTTATGAAAATATTTCATCTGTTTTTTGGAACACCGGATATTAAAAAGGGAATTGACCAATTTTAATTGATCGGCGTAATTGATTTATTAGTCCTAGTGTTAAATATAAAATAGTACATGTTTAAATTAACATAATTCTGAGTTAAATTCATGGAATCGGAATTTTATGTCTTTTTTATAGCTTGTGTTTCTTTCTACCTGTTTAATCGGTCGATATCTGCGATCTTCGCATCGATCTCGTATTCAATGGCGGTAGGTAGTCGGAACACGACGCAACTACGTTCCTTGACGAACAAAAGCGAAACACGCGGGTATTATGCAACGCACCTGAACGTAAAACATGGTATGGATGCGTGCAAGCATGATGGAGACTGTCAATACATAATTGCTCTGTCATTTATCACACTTGTCCCTACGTTCCTTCGGTCTTCGTCTACGATCTACAACGATCGCGCAACGTACCGGTAAAAAATATAAAACCGACAGAAACGTAAAATTCATGAAAAATTCTGCCACCCCTCGGATTCCCTCTTTCTTTTCCATTACAAGAGTCAGCATTTCGGTGAGCGTCGAACGAAGAGCACGATCGCGTAGGTTTTCAAGCGATAGGTGTGAAATTAACTCGATGCAATAAACGTCATCGACAAGCTGCTCGTTTTGAAATAATTGAACCCAGGATCGACGTGCACGTGCCCGTTTTATTATTTATAATCGCGCTTACGATCGCGCCGATAAAATGGCGTTGATGGATCGTAATGGCGAGAACTGGTGAAACGGTCTCTGCTATATTGTTCACGAAGAAAATTAATGTTCCACGCAATTTTTTCCCCCGATTCGCCGAGTACACATCATTGAAACTGAAATTCATCGAAATAGAATTTGAAGAAATTGCTCATCGCTTTAACCACGTCACACAATATTTATCTACCTCTCTGTTATATATGGAATATTATGAATAACAATTCTAGAAAATAAAAATATATGATTCATCGCAAACTATAAAATAACATCTTCAGCGAATACCTATACAAAGCTCGCGAAAATATTCGAACACTTGCAGATACTCTTTATAAATATATTACGCGTATTATACGAAACATTTAAGAATCTCATTAAATAATTTCATTAAGTATCTTACAATTTCTACGTATATTTTCAGATTTAATTCAAACTTAATCAATACGATGACAGTCGTGTCTCCTTACAGAGCTAATGAAAATTCAAGAAGTTTTATATAATACGTACAATATAGACGTAAAAATTTTCTCTGATAAATGTCCAAATACTTTCGTGAACCAATGTAGTTACCGTTTCTATGTCGTTCTTGTTCCACCGGAAGCAAGGGTGACGAGGCACCCGTTGAAGATTTCCCGCGGCGCGGTGTCAGGCGCGAAACCAACAACCCAGAAAATCCGCTGTTCCGGCTACGATCGCTGGGACTTCCGTGGCAAAGCCGGCCGGAATTCCATTACCGAGGAAAATGTAAATATAATTGTGGCGTGCTGACATAACGGCAAGATAATCCGTCGAGCGGAGGCGCTGGCTCCGCAATAAATCGTAATTTATGATCGCCGCGGACAGCCACCCGGTATCGTCGAGAAATTCAAGACCGCGAGACCGAACCGAGAAAGCTCGACTCTTTCTCTTTCTCTCTTCTCTTCTGGTAACTCGTCTTCGTCACTCGCGACCGACGATCATTCCGCGTCGCGCCCTCGACACTCGCTATCGTGGACGGCCTCTGCGCCTGTTTTCTCCGCCTCCTCTTCGTCCAGCCGAGAAACGACCTAGACAGGCTCGAGCCTCGATGAATCTTGGCCTCGCTCGATGGCCACGCTCTCGAACCTTTCGCGCTTTCTCGCTTCTACGATCCAGACTCGAGACTCTCATCTTCTTTCTCTTTAGAAACTTCGTCTTCCTTGCTCCTCACGGATCATCCATCTCTTTTAGAGACTCATCTATAGCTCTCTTCGTCGCTCCTACACATCTTATGGCGTGCTTGTCCTTTTCTATCGTTGGGACTCGCGCGACGTCTGGTCGTTTTCCTCCCGAGCACCAATAAATTAATTGCAGAGATTTACGTATCTCGCCCGTAAAACAGTCAGCGAGAGTAATGCTCGGCCGCTAATTACATAATTATACGGCATTATGTTACAACGACCAATTAATACGTGGGTACAATGACTCGGAGGCGCGCGAGAAGTACGAGCGCGTAAGTCATCGGCTTGCGATCACCACGCCGATAACGGCGCATCTCGCGTCGCCACTTCGACCATCGGCCTTATAATTTATCGTCCGCGTGCGTTTACGCTGTGAACTACGATCCCCTATTTACTATTGTTCTCTCTCTTCTGAACCTGACGTTTCCGACTTTCACATTTTGAACTATGCTCAAATTTGGCTTGTTGCTTTGCAGAGTCGTGCGTTAGAAAATTATTCATGACTAAAGATAGTTTACAATAATTACTAAATTCTTATATCTTTCTTAATCCTTTAGAAACATTTGCAAAAATTTATAAACGTTGATTGGTTGAATCAGTGCGTGTCATTCAAACAGTCAAATAATATTTAAGTTTAGATGCTAAATGCGCATCATTTAAAAAGTTAGTGGATCTTAGAATATCTAATCTATTATAGCAGTTAGTAATTCTGTTGCGTGTAACTGTTCAATGAAACATACAATTGTAGAAAAACGTTTAATTCCTTGTTTAATGCAGTGTGCGACATATCCAAATTAAAATTCAGTACGTGATCACAAATTATCGAAGAATGCCATTCACTAATCATTCGAACCGACACAGCTGTTGACAGATCATCGATCAATTATCGACTGTCTCCGCGTATCTGTTACAGTTCTCATCTGCGCAGTAAATCTTTATTTATGCTTCGTGATAGAATCTTTTGCCAACCTTGCATTCGCATATCGTCGACAACATTTTTAACATCCTTTTTACCTTCTGGCACACATCGATCTTATGTAATAAAAGATAGAATCTGATAAAAAACACGTTTCATTGAAAAATAAGTATTTTTCGTAAATACTGTACACAAGCTGCCTCACGAAATACTTGTACTAATTATTTAGTAATTTACATCGCTTACATTTACTCGTACATATATATATTTTTTCAGATCTGTTGAAAATTTTACCAATATAATCACGATAGTCAAGTCTCATAAAAATGCTAATGAAATTTCAGAATGCCTCTCATAATGCTCGTAATATATTCATAAAAGATGTTTACGAGTATTTGAATACGTAGTGAACTTATGCCCATGAATTCCTCCATTTTGCTCGCGTTGAGAGCAACAGTATATTTCCAGAAGTCGCTGGATGAAATCGAAAAGAAGGAATCACGCGTTGCTCATTTCACCGAAACTCGTGATCGCCACCCAATCGTCAGTCTTGTTTCGTCACCGATCACGCGTCCCGCCAGCATCTTGTTAGCTCATCGCTTTTCTTCCGTTCGGGGACGCCTTTTGACCCGGTGTTTTCCATCGTCGAAAAGGGGGCGGAGAGGGAAACGCTCGGTTACCAGAGCGGGGGTGGAATATGAGATGCGGGCAAACTGATTTATTTAAGGGGCAGACCAGACATCCGGTTTGTCGAATTACGCTTTAAGAGCGCCTGTAGACGGAGTGGCAGATAAAAACAGAGAGATGAACAGATTGGAGAGAAAGAGAGAGAGCGGGCAACGAGGTGGAACGAGACCGCGTAGCCCGTCGACCCGTTAACCGTTTATCATTGCATCGACACAAGTCACGCAGCCGGACCCTTGCCTGTCCATTTAAAAAACGAAAAAGACCGACGGGACTTTAGTAGGAAGTGACGTCACCAGGCAAGATCCACCTTCAAACCGTGTCGTTCGTCCATGCGAAATTCAATGGCAGATAAAAAATAGTTTAGAGAAGGTAAATGGTACGAAGAAATAGCTCTGTAATATAATACGAAATTATACTTGATAACAGTAACTAGGTGAAGTCATCGATTTTAAAATGGTCGGAGGTGAATGAAAACTTTATTAGAGGTAATTAAATGGTTGGACTGATGTATATAACTGCTTCGAAAGTGATGTGCTCCGTTACGAAGGTTTTATCATCTGTATTTGAAGAGTATTAAAATATGTTTGTGTCTTAAAACAAATAATTTTAAATAGATACTTTAACTTTAATTTTGTGAAACTTATCCTACGGAAAACAGGGAAAATGTAGTCTTGTATTTACGTTTACATTTTCGTGCATGCGTCAGGATAACTTTTTGTTATTTACCAATATGGTAAAAAGTGTGTAGTACAAAGATTTACATAGATATCAACTTCACTTGTCACTTTTTTACTATAGAGTTCTTAATACATATATGTATTTTATCTTCTCTTTCTTCTTGTATTCAGAAATAAAAAGTCTAGAGAACAAGAAAATGTTTATTCAATGGAACTTGATGTTGATGGAAAACTGCAGGAACCTAGTTACCTTTGACTTAGAGCGATCTTTAATATGTATACTTCGTTTTGTACGAAGTTATATATAGTAGAAGGGAATAAGGTTGATTTAATCGATTCGTCAACACGTTCGGATTAGACTCACCCATCGGAACGATCGTGGCCGACAAGATCATCTTCGCCTCGTAGGTGACAATGACAAGCATCGCCCTTTGTTTCGTACTTGCTGCTAGTAGGAAGCAATCCAGCGACAACCGATGCATTATTAATGTCCCCCTTTCGCTTGTTACCGCTCTTGTACTCGCTCGCGCGACGTATATATCCTCCGTGTGTCCGGGACGAACGATCGCGGGCCCCTTCTAATGAAAATTAAGACGTCCCGGACGAGAATTATGTGAAATTAATTGGAACGTGTACAACCGTGTCTATTCAATTTTCTTTGCTATTAAATCTAGATTAATGACCATGGGGACACGTAAATGCAGATAATGTAAATATAATACAATACACATCCGTATACAATAGAGATATGACCTATTGTCTTTATTCTTAATTCTTATAAATTGTCTTTACTCTTCATCTAATAAGGATTGTGGATGTTTATGTAAGTTTATAATTTGAAAGTAGTAGAACCTAGAATTGGAATTTATTTCACTTTCTATTTATTGTTAGAAGTACTTTGTTAGAAGTAGAAGTTTGTTTATTTGGATGAAACTTTAATTGCTCTTCGAGCAAATCAATTCTTGCTATCTGAATCTACTTATTTGCATGCGAATTTTTATTATATGCAACAAGGAAGAATCACAGATAGTGGGAAGAATTTATGTTGCTGTATTTTGTTATACTGTATTGAGTATCACGTGTGACGTACATATATGGAAGCGGGACATCGTAATCCTGTTAAGAAAAGCAATAAAGACACATGCATATATAGTGGGAAGAATTGATTAATTCCACATAAACTCCAATAATTATTTATACATTTTACTACTGTATTTTATATATTTTCCCATATTATGTACATTCTGTATAATTTTTTTACATTCAAACATCCCATGAACACATAAATATCTACAATCTACTTAACGCTTTCAATCAAATTCATGTTTGCAATATTTTCTATCGTTACAAGCTTACCACCCACGTGAAGTCGTAGCCATTACAATTCTATACAAAGCACGCGAATCGAACGCCATGGCGCCTCTACTTACGTATCATAAATTGCAACTAAAGTACAAAAGCTAGAATATGCGATTATTCCGTTGCCAAAGTAAAGTAGTTTATATCTGAGAATTCCGTTAGGTTGGTTCGCATGGAATTTCAATGATTCGTCGTATCTCCAAGGTGAATCGCAGTGACGACGATCTTTTCCTCGGTCGTGCTTTCATCAGCTTCATCGTCGTCGTCGTCGTCGATGCGTGCACACGTGAACACGTCCTCGGGACGCAGGAAGGTCCTATAGATTTGACCGTGTAACGATTTTAACCAGATACGAGAGCGACCAATCGAGAGAGGGAGACCGAGTCGGTACATTATCGCGAAGATGATGCCTATGACAGCATGTGGGAGTCAGCTGTCACTCATTGTTGCCCTGGTAGACGTGATATATCCAGACATTTCGCTTCGTGATACCGACCTGCCTGGAATTCTTATCCTACGACCTCGAGCCACGATCGATACTGTTGCTTTTCGCGTAAACAAATCTGCCAGGGTAGAACGATCCTGCGTGATCCCATGATTTCTTTTCTGCTTAAAATTCACTGATAAATAATATACACACGTATACGACTTTAATAAAGAAAGGGTTAATAATGCGATACAAATGAATGAAAATGGTATTTACTTACGAGGGTTGAATATATTCTATGTGTATACTTCGAAATAATTTAATGGTTAGCATTCGTAAAGTGAATTTATTCGTTTATTAAAATAAATATGAGTAGTCGATCAAATAACAAGAGGTTCAACGAGAACGACTACTCGAGTCGAGTGTTTCGTTTCCCAGTCGTGTAGCAAAACTTTCTTTCGATCAACGACACCGTGAACGCTAACAAAATAATAATTCCATTCTTACATTACTCATGCTGTTTCGATTCTCCAACCACTATCTATAATACGTATACAACGCCCTGTCTTCAACATGAATTCAATACCTCATTACTATACCAGTCCTTCCTCTTCTTACAATCTCACACCAGTAAGTAAAAAAAAAAAAAAGAATATAATACGTCAAATGAAAAGAAGAACACTAGAAATTTCCATGTACATATGTACATACAATGGCTGCGAAAGTATTAGCGCATTCCCTTATTTTCCAATGAGTTAACTTTTTCTTATCACGTTTCGTTTCTTTATTTTCATACTATCAAATTTTTGCAATTACATGAAAGGATTACTAAATAAAGCGAACTTCGTTATATTTGTGTTATGTAAATGCTACAACAAATGCAACGATGTGTTGATATTGTTTGTAGCCATTGAATGTACCATACGCGTCCACGAACGAATACTCAAAATACATAGTCGTCAATCCGGAACAGCCTGAACGAAGCCCGAGATCGAACGAGACATCGAAACGATCCGAAATGGAACAATTAGGCTCCGGTTCAAAGAAACGTGGGCCTCGTGGTCGCGTATTCCTCGCACGAGGGGCCGGCAGGCAATTTGCCGCGCGTATTTTCCCGAATGGGCAGGTTCGCGGCTTCGTGATTATCACACAGCTACACCCGCGGAATAAGCGAGCGTACGCTCGAGAATATTCAGCGGTTGGCGCGAGGCCGATTCGTAGGACGCGCGCGTCGTCAAATCGTTTATGCGATGGGCATTTTCGAGGAGTGGTACGTGTGCTCCGCCTTTAATCGAGATCGAAATCGGCCGCCGCGGCCTCGTCAATGGTATTCCCCGTGGATGGGCAACGGTATTGCGCGCGTACGCCTCGAAACAACCCTTCGGACGTGACGTTTGTTTCGAGTAACACCGAAGAAAGGGACCTTTTCGAACTCGATGACCGTGTCGTTCGATGCTTCGTGGCCGTTTCGTGTGTTGTTTTAATGTAGTGTAAGAGAACTGTGTATCTGAGCGTATCATCTGATCGTTTTTTGTTCTGTCCATTACAGAGGCCACCCTCCTCGTCACTTTCGTACCCCGGTGCGGGTGGTAATGACGACGCACGCAGCCCCGGAAGCGGGGGCACACCCGGACCTCTCAGTCAACAAGCGCCCGCAAGTTTGGACTCTTCGGATCCCGGTAAGCACATTGATGACTCTTTTTTTTGTTTGTTAATTGTACGAGAGAACGTAGCTATTTATGTGGCAAATAATTTTGTGAAAAGCTGCCTTTTTTCTATGATCGATTGGTCATCCAAGATTGTTGAGGATAGAAATACCGGAGTGTCTTTTGGTATAAAAGTGTAGAAATTAATCATGTAGATGGTAATGTTTAATAAATACTTGGATATAATAATTGCTAGATAATTGAAAAAGTGGCCTTTAGTTAAAAATATAGTTTGAACGTAGTTTGGGGTTAAGTTCGGAATGAATAGTACTTTCTCTTGTATCGTGTTAAGTGTGTAATATTAGCATTTTAAGCCGGAGCAATCTTCGATATAAATTGCTGGTTGGTAAACATTGTCAATAGTAATTATGGTACAAAAATCGTCGTATATTTAGTATGCCATTTCTACTAATTCGATAAAAATCGATAAGAATCCTAACTCAATTCTGTCCTTAATTCAATTACGGTATCTCCATTTTTTTCTAAATTTTTCTTTAAATCTTTTCCCTAAATCCAATGCGTGACCTTTCTTTGCTGTTCGATTTTGAAGCTTAAGCCGAATTTATGTACGCGGATAAAAGACGGGGATAAAAACAGCGTTCGCCCGTCGTGTTCTTCCAAAGTGGAACAGTGCAAGTTCAGCTTTACGACTCCTTCAGTCAACGATTTTCCACACGTTTGACGATAAAAACAAACATTTTATGATGTCTATCGATAAAATCGTACAAATTATTAATAAAACGGAAAGTTGATAAAACTCGAATTCACTTTAAATTCAATTCTTCACTCTACTTTCACGACATATAAATTATGTAAAGAAGGAAAGCGAGAGAAATAAAAGACAAATGGCTCTTGTATGTAAATAAAAGATGACGGAATTATTCGCCTAATCGTCGACCATCGACAGGTTTGCAATCGACGTTTACCGAATGTTTATCGATCGTATGAAGATTCACTCTGTAGAAGTCGACGGATCGTGAGAAGCATTCGAACGAATCGATCAACGTGGATCGATCAACGAAACGCGAAGTGGGTCTCTGCGTGGACGAGAGTGTCAGCGTTCTTCGGGGTTCGGCGCGCTAATGACAATATCACGCGACAAGCAACGGCTTGATGACAATCAAGATGCGACTCGTCGAGACCCCACGGACCTTCTGCACGCCCTTCAAATTTTACGAACACCGACTCGCGCGTCAACACTATCAAAGCCGCGGCAACGCCAGCGTCGGGTCTAATGAGCAACCCGTCGCATTGGCGTAATGTTTCCCCTCGTTTTTTTTTTTTTTTTGCTCTCTATGAATTATCTTCAAATGAAAAATTTTCTATCGAAAATGGACAAGGTTTACAGAATTTTTTAATCGAAAGTTTAATCAAAGAAGTTTAATTATAGGAACTATCTGATTTTGTACAATGGATATAATATATCTATGCATCTTAAAGGTGGGAAGTTAGATCCTATCGATCCAGTAAGGACTAGAGTTTTGTTAATGGAACATTTGTAACTTTTTTCCCAATCAATTTACGTCGTCGAATAGTGTTTTTTTAATATGAAAGGAAATTTCAAGGATTCGCTTCAATTACTGAGTCGCTATTTCTCACACCTACGTATTTTACAATTTTATGGAACTAAATATTTATAACATTATAATAAATTATTAATGGATTAATCCGTGAGTCATCGAGAATACTCCTGTCATTTGAGTTTCTTAAGTTACGTCCCAGTTAACGTTTCTAATTCGTTCTTCTAAAATCGCGAGCTTCCAGTATATTCCATTCATTCTAATACAAAATTTCATTTCCTATGTCGACAATCTCGTCATCAGGATTGCAAACAGTTATCACAAATTTCACGAACGAACAAAACGTTCCGCTTTATACATACCTTGCTAAACATCCAAACCACCTGCTGACGAACTACCCCGTTCTTACCCTTTAAAATTTCCGGGTACATTGGTAGTTTGAAGCAAATTTGCCTCGATCTTCACGCTGGTTGAACACAAAAAAGAGCGGAGGACAAACCAGAATAGAAGCATTCCGCGGTGATGAGGCGCGCCAATGGTTAGCGCGGCCGGGTTCAGTCAGTCACCGGAGGGTACACAAGTTCACGACACCATCCCATAAAGATTCATTAAGGTCCGCCCGTCTCTCTATATTCGCTGTGTCGTGGCAGCGTTATAGAGCCGCGTGGCGTGCCAGTTCGCTCTTGTTGCGTGTGTATCGTATAGGTGTACTCTACTCGTGCTCGTCCTCTCACTTTTCTGCGTGCTCGTGTAAGTACACGTCACAGTCAAAACGGTTGATCAATAATAATCAAAAGCGTGCGTTGCGCTGTGTCGATCGTAGGAACAACTTGGGAAAACGGTGTCGCGAGTTCCTTAAGCCGTTTCATCGTCCTCGATTAGACTCGTAATAACGCGTCGATAAGGTGGTCCATAGATTGCAATAATGTCTTTGTTAAGAGGTTTCTTTTTCAAATGCTGTATCTTAATTGGAATCTCACGCGATTGTGATTTCTTGATGAGAATTCTTCGAAATCTGTCTGTAATTAAGATCGAATTATCGCGCCTCGCGAGCATTGTTCAATATATGATTAATTAAGATTGTGTCGAAACGTGTATTTCAAAATCCCGGAATTTGATCGAATTAGTCAACAATACATTTATTAACGATCTTCTGTGAATTAATCGATTCTAGAAATAGTACGTAATTATTATGCAGATCCATACATTTATATTATTCTTATGTGTTACGATGAACGCTATGATATTTCGAAGATTGATTCATTGAGTGTTGCTCCATTTACATTCGGGGTGTATATAACGTATTAGCTTTAATTGATGAAAACTAGTATTGATGAAAGAAATTTGTCAAAATTAGATTTGTTGAAATTCGCGTTAACCAGGGAAAATAGACCTTGATGAAATTCGAATTTTATTTATTACAGTAAGAATCGATCCTGCTGAATTTTATAAAGGACAAGTGCGGAAATGAAATGGTCGATGATATAAATTGCGATAGCATACATTTTTTAGTTGAAATGTAACCTAAGAATAGTTACTTGTTCTACGAATATTTCATTAACGATGTGTCTGTCTTTGTCCACTTATAAATAAACTTACTAACTAAACAGAACGCTTGATTTAAAAACATTGATGTCCACTGTAAAGATGTGATAGAACTGACTGTACCGTAAGAATTTTTGGAGTGCAAATGCTTGATTATTCTTTACTGCCATTTAAAAAGAGCGAACTGCGAAGAACTTGTATTTTTCCAGGAAGAAACTTTTACACGCGTTTGTGGCCAGTGAATGTTCTGAGAAAATTGAGAAACGATTTGCAAACAAAACTTACATCTAATCAATATTACTATATTATGAAAATACAGTAAACTCTGAATATTAATTTCAACTACATCGCATAATGTTCATCGAATAATTCTAGCCAGAAGTAAACGAAGCACGTAGTATCTTTACGTTCACCGATGATGTCACGAATTCTTCTCGCTAAGCGTCGACGATTGCCGGTCGCATATTTGTCATCGGCCTTTAAAATTCATCGCATGAGAAACATCGGCCGTTTCGTGACGAGATTTCGATCAGGCACATTCTCGTTCGCGACTTGCGCTCGCACGTTTGGTATTAATTAAATGACGCTAAACGGTAACGCAACACCCCGTGGATCAAACGTCGTCGCGTTTCACCACGATCAGCACGGAAGCGCTTTTTATCCGCGAACGTATCGCCGCGCGAGTTACCTTGTTGAATATCACGATCTTTATCCCAATGTGACGCGGTCAACAATGAAATCACCACGATCGTAAAATATTATCCAACGTAATACATATTGAATCTTTTGCTCGATCCGAGTGAATCGAGGATATTCAACCGGATATCGATTTTAAAGGAAAGATTCTTCGCGAGGAGAATTCTAAGACGATGAATTGCGAGAAGGATGTCGTAGCCGCGACCTCGAGGAATTTTCGCGCGTAACGTAAAAGTGGAAACGGCCTCTGCTCGCTGAAACGCGGCAATCAGCAAGACTTTCTCCTCGATTCGCCTCGATCGCGTGCTAGAGCGAAGAAATTGTTTCCTCGTCGATAGATTTAACATCGACGTCTTGACTTTTCCAAGATTAAAATGGATTTGGATATATAGATTTATAGTATAAACGCCTACATACAAGATTTTGATTGTATAGATCTATAACTATTTTATTGAAAAATTTCTTTAAAATATTCATCCTGAACATGCATTTTCTTTTAGTAAATATTAAAAACGTTTCTAGTTCTATTGAGAACCTCTGTTAAACGTTGTTCAGCGAATCGATTCCCCTCGGTAAACGAGGTAGCGGGCCGCATGCTATTCTCTCGTTAATCCTCAATTACAATATTGTTTATACCTCAAACGAGCTGGAGAATCGCATTTCTGGAAAAGCACGCCGCCTTAAATTGTCCGTGCACGCCAGTGACCGTTGCGCACGGTTTGTTTGTCGGAACGAGCCATTCTATATCTTCCGATCTCACGTTTCCATCTCCGTTTTCTCTTTTCTTTTCTTCTTTTTTTTTCATTTTCAAACGATGTCACACGGTTACGAGCTTTTTTCACGATGGTATAAACACCTCCGACCTCGCCCACGCATTTCTACAGATCGTATGGAAACTATACGATTCGAACAGTTCGCGTTTGGGACACGAGTTCGTCAGGTTACCTAATGTCCAGATAGCATCAGTCTCATCGAAGTTGTCACCGACGGACAAGGCATTTGCTCGGCGCCCATCGAGGCTTTTCTTCGTCGTTTCAGCCCTGTCTATCGGCCCTTTTCGTCGTTTCCCTCTGGTCCCGTGGGCTCGTTAACGTGCCGGCTTGTTTGCCGATAGATATCATCTTCGACGAGGTCTCTCTGTTGCGTTCGTCTTGTCCGCGACCGTGGAACCTCTCTGGTTGGACCTAATTTCTGTCGAATGGAGGCTTAGATCGTAGTATCTATCCCATAAACGTATTCCACGACTATTCGTCTAGGTATAGAAATGCGAACCATTTGGAAATAATTATTCGCTTTGAGATTACGAAGCAGCCGGTTCAATTTCATGCCTCGTACTCCGTTTCTTTTTCCCATTTCTTCATTATCTAAATGAAACAGACGTTCGTGAGTCACAGTTAATTTTGGCGTGCCAGTTCTTATCGACAGATATGGATATTTCTCGAATGGGATAAGATACGGCGCCGATGGTCAGAGATTGTATTTATTCGTTGGTCGACGAAGATGAGTTGTCGATCTCTTTGACAAAGTAATTTCTTTATCTGGACATTATTTATCGTTTTACGTACCACTTCGATTCTTTTACAAATAAATCGTATCGTATAATAGTTAACGAAAATTGATTTGTTATTATTAATTGTTAGTTTCGTGATTATAGAAGTTCCTAGTTTAGGAGACGACCCGATTAATATATTTGAAGGAATCTTGATTTAGATTCGTAATTTTGTAAATTAAAATTGACTTCGTTGTTTGTGATGATTTTGTTTTAATAGTAAATGATTTCTTCGGCTTGACGAAATTATATTCGCTCACGGGTATATCGATACACGTCATTGGGGCGGAATATTTTTCCAGGACACGATGGAAACGCATGTCAGCGTCACGTGGGAAGAGCGCAGCCCGGGCATTAACATATCGTGTCGCAATCGCTCGCGGATAAACACGTTCGTTCTCTCGTCGAGGCTAGAGGAGATTCTATCTCGTCTAGCTGGTCGATCGCGATACGTCCTCGATGAACAAAGCGTTCCTTTCAGTCGAGGAACTGTTCGATTCTTGCTTTGTTGCACCTCGTGAGAAATCGTCAATGTTCGCAATAAAGTTTACAACGTTTCGAACAGTTTATATTTCATCAATATATAAACTTCTTAAACGATCAACTACATTTTTTGTAAGTTTCTTCGTTTTGTTTCCCTCATTTCTCTTCAATTGTTAAGAAATGATTTGTTTCTATAAGTTAAATATCCTAGGGCAACTCAAGATAAGTTCATTTATTATAAGAAGGAGACGTAAATAAGAGTAAATTCTACGCTTGTATCATCGTGTTCCTCCAAATTCTAAGTTTACAAAGTTGATCAGTATGGTTCATATAAATCACACCTACTAATATGGACACTCGGATAACTTTGTACGAAATATATTCATTGTGGCTCAAACGCGATTAACAAAGATTCCAAAAAACCAAACGATTTAGTTCAACGTCCACTTCTAACCATGCGCTTAAATACAAACTCCAATACAACTATCGTCAAACGGTCCGAAACTTCGATTCGATTCTCCGTTTTCTTGACCGGAGACCGATTGTTAGAAGGGGTTCGTTAGCTTAACAAGACGTCGATCTACGATCTAAAGCAGCGAACCGACGCAGACCTCGAAACAATCTCCGTGAGTCTCTATCGATCCCTCTATCTGCTATGTGCGCGGCGACCCATCTGGGGCCCCAATGTGAAAGGGGACCCATTCCACCTCCGCGCCCGATCGTTTTTTCCTACTATCCTCGGACTTTAAACAGTTAGATCGACCCTCTCGATTCGGCAGGAACGAGTCCTGTCAACGGAGGGCCCGTCCTCGTCGTCCTCCACTCTCTTCCTCCTTCTCTCCTCTGTTGCTGTGTAGAGTCTTCCTCCGGTAACAACCTTCCTCAAGCTTGCTGGGACTTTTCGTGCTTCTCGTGGAGATCCTTAATCGACGGTTCGTCGACTCTGTGGTCTCTGTCCCCTCTGGCCTGGCCCCCTTTCTTCCTCCCTCGTGTCGAAAGAGGGAAAAAGCCTGGGGACCAGATATCCTCCGGTTTCTGACAACTATCTGGCCGAAGACGGTTGAAGAGGCACGGGGAGGTTGGGTGAAAGAAATAAATGAAGAGAGAATCGAGGAAGAGAGGCGAGAGATACAACGAGGGACGAAGAGGGAGGGGTGGGAGCGTGTTAAAGCGTGTACGGGGACCAAAGATCACGGAGAATTCCTGGAAATCGGCGCATGTAGGAGAGGGAGGCAGAGAGAAGGAGGAAGATAGAAGTAATGAGGCTGATTCTCTGTTTTCTGTGTTTTCAGCGAGCGGCGGTATCGGCTGGTTATCGGGGGCCTTCTTTTTTTCCTTCTCCTTCTTTTCTTTTTTGTTCTTTCGGCCTTCGTCTTTCTTTGTCCCTCTTGGAGTTCTGTTTCACCGCCATCTTCCGCCCCCGTATTCCCCGAACGGTTCGCCACGTCGTGCCGCGCCGCTATCGGGGTCCCTCTTTCTGCCTTTCGAGTTTCCCTCGCGCGGCATAATGAGGCCTTCATGTCGTGAACTTCTGCGCCTTGTAACCCCTTTTTCATGCTGCTCCAGAGATCTCGGTGTCCTGCGTAAAACCTCGTCCCCGGATACCGACTACCTTTCCGCGTGTCTCTGTTAGCTGCCGTTTAGAAATCCGCTTTTAAAGCGAGAACTCTGTACTCCCTTCTGCTCGAACGACAAGAAAGTGCTAGTGGAATACATTAATATCATAAGTCTCATCAAACGCATATGACAATTTTCTTATTACATATTGCTTGCATATTGTTATCGGTTTCTGATATTCTGCTGTATGAGATATAGCCAGAATGACTAGTTACGGTGATCATGCAGATTGCTTATTCGTAATTTTATATTAATAGTATAACATTTTTTTATCTGGTATATTTTATTTTTTAGCATAGTCGAGTAATTTTAAGCTACATTCTGGCAACGATAAGTAAAAATTAATTCGTTTCGCAGTTTATGCGTCCAGCAAAGTATGGCCAAAATTCAACATTAAAATGCTTGCAGCGAAAACAAACGTTTCATCTATTACATTATTTTATTGGATGAAACAAGAAGTGAAATCAATAGGTTAAAAATTCCTATAAATTCTAATTATTCTTACGTGTACTATACTTATATTCAAACTGTCAAGCATTTTAATGTTGATCACAAGCAATTTATACTTCGTTCATTCTAAACATTCATCGTATGTTTCATTTATAGTAAATGTTCATATCCGGAATAATCAGTGCTCAGAGGGTTAAGAATATTCTCAAGATACACTTCGTATAAATACACATCTATCTACAGCTTCTCTTTGCCATTCTTCTAAACAAAACTTATTTCGATATTATCTTTATCTTAATTGCAAGTTTCTCCATATGCAAGTACTTTCCTGGTTCATATCCCATTCGAAATGAAAAACCGAATCGATAAGCGAATCTTACGGCACGTGGTGAACGCAGATGTGTTTTATGAAGTGACGCGAGAACGCGTACAAAGTTTACGAGGCTAGCTGCAACAAAGCGGCGCGGTTCAGGCATCACGACGACATTGGAGTTAATCGACACGTTAATGAATAATAAAGTCGCGCGTCAGCGTGGTCAGCTATCGATGGCTCGCGGGACAGTTCGATAGCCGAACATGACAGCCGGTGGAACTCTCATTAATATTACTGTTTACTATGCCTCTAATCGCAGATTTTTTCTCCGTTTCATACCCTCCCATTCCTCACGCTGTACTGTCAGAGTTCATTGATTTGAATAATTCTCGTCTATCGCGCTTCCTCGCTGATTTCTCGGTAAAACGTTAGTGCACGGTGCAGCAAAAATTCTCTTATCGAACGAGCGAATCGCTGACCGCGAATTCCTCGATAAATCCTCTCACTCGAGATTCCGACCCGAGTGCAGAATTAGTCTGCTTACTCGTTACGTACCTTCTTTTCCCCTGCAATTACGTAATATAACGTGCGTATTTAATTATGTAATATAATTACGTAATATTCAACCTTGGTTAGACGTCGTTCGGAATAAACGCGATTATCGTTGCTCTGCAAAAGTTCTTGCCGATAATGTAATATCTAACGATAGAACACGAAAGTGATCGTGCGATGCTTGTGCAACGATAAATCTCGCGAGGCTGAGCGTTCCACGGATCCGGATTGTCCGGATGGATGCGTGCGATAGCGCGATCCCCGCGGTTCGGTTCGACTAATAAAAACACAGCGACGGATGAAAAAGTGACGGGGCGCGAGAGGATCGCAGGTGAAATCGGCGATGGTCGAGCTCCCGGCCGCTCGATAATACGGCCATCGATAGCCCGGCTAGATTTGGCAATCGCGCGTAATTGCATCGATATTTCACATAAGCGGCTTAATTGATTTTTCTCTCGCTGGTTGGCCGGTTGGTTAGCTCGGGTGTGAGAGAAAGAGGGAGAGGGAGAGAGAGAGGAGGATGAGGATCGAGCAGGGAGAACGAGAGAGCCGTATTTACGACTATTTTTAAATCAGCCGGAATATACGGACGTTTATTAGGATGCCGATGAAACGGGCCGCGTGAAGGTAAATATTCTGAAATTTGCTGCTCGCGAACGCGGCAGATAAATAATGCAGCCCACGTGTATTTAGTTTTGTTAATTATTGCCACTGTTACCAGCACGCTCTCGATATCGAGAGAGATGCTCCAGCGTTTGTGATACGGATACATTTGGGGCTGCATCGATACGAATAACCACGCTGTTTGATTAGTTCACTGGGTTTATTGAAAGAATTTATCAAGTGGTAGCAGAGAATAGGACTCGCTTGTATGAAATTCTATTCTATACTGGAGGCATATAAGGAGTATACTTGAGACGAAGGTTTATGAACACACATTTTTTGAGATTCCATCTTACGTGTACGTGTCTAGTTGAAAAGAAAACTAATGGTGATGTAAGGGAGATTAGATGAAGATGATTACACGTGGAAAATTTCTTCCCGCTGCTTGCAACGTTCACCTATTCTGCAAGATTTTAAAGATTTACTAGTTCTTGCTGATTCGAGAATCAATAAAAAAAAAAAAAGAATTAAAAATTGAAAATTCAGTGTCTCTTCTGATATATAATTATAACAAGTTATCTGAGAAATTTCTTCAGGGGGAAATTCAACCCTCGAATATTTTATAATTTGATTTGTCTTACTTCGTTAAATAATGAATTCAATTCAATGTTCGTTTGAGGCAATATATTATTATATTATCCATGTCTATTATCAAAGTCATTTTTTTAATTGATTTATAGCTACTAGTTACGTATTAACAAATTACAGTGGCTGCTAAAGGACCTAGCAGTTAAAGTAGAAACCAACTGGGGAAACGTAATATTTATTGTACCTTATACAATATCTCGTCAGGAAATAGAAAAAGAAAACTAGGTACAGAAGATTCCATTAATTTAAGCTTCAAATAACCTTTTAAGAGACAGGTGGCCTAAAAACTTTTGACAACCACTGTACATTATCATCGATCGACGAGTAGATGGTCGAAACCGGAGCAGAAAGTCGAGAAGGACGCGAAGATCGGGCTAAAATGTCGAGCAAGGTCGCGTGCTCGTTCGCGGAACCTCGTCCAATTTCGTGTTGCCGATTTTTGCCCGCTTTGTTGCGGATCCTTGCTTCCGAGAAAGGAAGTCCACGGTGTCCCTTGGCGCGTGTAGCGTTGATTAACACACAATGTGACAGCCCCCCGGGAAAAAGAACGTGAATCGCGCATGTGTTATCGATTCATTGGCGAACATCCCCGACGACACATGCACCTGTACATCCCGCGACATCAGTGTCGGCAGCTTTGATCACGATCCACGTCTGTTCGCGATCGCGACGCTTTACTCGCCGCTCGTCGTTAGAAAGTATAATACTCGAGCAAAACGCAGCAAATAATGAGGCCTGGTTTTTCTTCGCGCCGGGACGCTCTTCACGCTGGAAGTTTCCACTTCGATGCAGGTTTTTTCCCGCGATTTTTTCATTTCTCATAGGGATACTCGTGTTACGGTAGTTTTCAACCGGGCAGCTTTCTTTCGTATCCCCGCGGAGAATGCGAATTGGCTGGAACTTGGAAACTACGAGGACTCTTCGTGATCTTTGAAGGGACGTGCATAAAATACGGTATAATCTGTAAGCGTAATTTACTAATGTTTTTAATTTTTATATCTGTGCTTTGATGAAAATATCTGTGCTTTAATATCAATCTTTAGTATTAAATCGCTTACTGTGTAGTGACGTCCGAGACCGTGGTGGTTTAAAGGTGAAAAATACAAGTCACGCTCGCGATACGCGTTACAGGGCAAACTTAACACAAATCAGACTTATGGCCTGCATATAAATCCAGCAGCGTGTAACTGAACAGTTTCTATTTCAACGCGTAAGAAACTTTCTCATGTACCGTACCACGTACGATTACAAATTAAGCCTACTGCAGTTTTCGAATTTTTGTAAGTCAATTTCGTGCTCGCATCGAAAATCAAATCATTCATTCTGTTCACGATAAAAAACATGAAAAGCTATTTGAAAGTTACATATTCTACTCATCACGAATTATTCGAACAATTTCAAGCATTAATATATGTTTCAACATGCTACTTATTTGTAAAAACACGCGAAGGAAAGGAATGTACATCAGCAGAATTATTAACGGATAAATGAACGGACGTAATGTATACATTAGCAGCACAGAACATATTAAGAAAAGAATTTCCTCCATTACATAGAGAATTCTGGTCCAAAACACGATCTCGATGGATTCTCCGTGCTATCACGGCGCAAGCAGGATTCGCGGTTGAATCGAGCCATGGATCAAGGCCTGGGGCCATTTTTCACCGCGACAAAGCGTTTTCTAATGACGCCGGATTAGCCTTGGCGACGGCGA
The DNA here is from genome assembly GCF_011952255.1 of Bombus vosnesenskii. Classification (NCBI taxonomy): domain Eukaryota; kingdom Metazoa; phylum Arthropoda; class Insecta; order Hymenoptera; family Apidae; genus Bombus; species Bombus vosnesenskii. The sequence goes on from NW_022882987.1 coordinate 1,979,076, forward strand.
TCAGGCAGGATCACGCGATCCTCACGACGGAAAGCCAACGACGAGTGATCTGTCTCCATAATTTATTCCGTCGCGGTTGAGCACCTCTGACCGACAGCTGTTCCGACCACGTAAGATAACCTAACTCGCCTTTCTGCTCGCGTGCGTGCGTATTGACGTAGCAGTTTGGATTTTTTTAAGTCGTCAATGCCCAAATGGCTGCCGCCGTCGCGCCGTCGCGGCCTAGCTCCCTTTGATTGTCTTCTCGGAAGCACCGAGATTCTTTCTTCCTGTCAGCCGGTTAGCAGATCGGTCACGAATTACCGTGAAACTCTGTTCGCTCCTTGGACCACGGGTTCTTCGAATCGTTAAGTTTCAGAATAGAGAAAACGTATGGTCGAATCGATCCCTCAATGAATGGAGAAACGACAAAGTGACGAACAGTTGTCTGAAACAGGAGAAAATCTTTGGTAAGAGAGTATTATTTGAGAATTTGACGAGAAGATTTTTACAAAATGTTCTGTCGATTCGTCAGTGAACGAAAAAACTAAAAAGTGACAAATCTTGAGGACGAAACAGAAGGAAATTTTTCGTGAGAAGATTTCCATTAAAATATTTTAGGGGTTGCTTTTCCTAATTTACTAGTAAGAAAAACAGACAGGAATTTATTTTTCACTCGTTCTCGATGTTGTTAAGAGAAGTTCTCATGAATTTCAAATATCCTAGGAAATGTTAGTCGTCGTTGTTGATTTGCTTAATGAGGCAAATGATAGAACGATGTCTGTTCGAGCGTTTAGTCTTGCGGTGCATTTCGTCTCGCCGATTTCCAATTCCGAGCATAGGTTCTCTGTACAAATTACCTTGAAACAATCTTTGGATATAATTAAACGAATACTTCGAATAAAGTCCCCCTAAATTCGAGTATGTACTTATTAAATCAAGCAACGTTCAATAAATAAGAGAATTCTAAACGGTTTTGTTGGTTTCTAGGTACTGTACTTAAATCGAGAAAAAAACATTAATCTTTTCTGATATGAACGATGTTTGTAATAATTTGTAGATTCTGACTACTCGAATGTATAATTATCTAAAATGTCGAAGAATTTGATATCATATTTTGTATTATGAACTAAAACAATTCTAGAAGATTTCGATTCTATACAACCTCTAATAAAAATAAGTAAAAGAAGGAATACGTGTGTTTCATCTAGTCTATTTACCCGCGTGAAAATCGCGTTTCCTACGAGCTCGATCAACGTCGAAGATGTGTTTTGCCCGTTTTATCGTATGCTAATGAACGGAGCGCACAGTGACGCAGATGCGGTCGCTATTAATATAATTAGCATAGCCAGCTCTCGCGACTGGGGTTATGCAATATTTTTTTCCCTCGAACACGACGCGGAGGAAACGCGAACTCGCTGTCTCGCGTGCACGCGAGTTTTATATGGTAATTAGGGAATCGATTGCGAACGCTCGAGCGTGATTGCGATCGCGGCGCGGCGGCGGTCTCGAATCGGCCGCCTTACGCTCGGCCGGCTGGTTCGAACGCTAATTAGAGTCGAAATCGGAAAATTGACCGTCAGCGGTATCGGCTCGCTTCGCTGAAACGATCCGCGTTTCCCAACCTCTCTCCTTCTACTCGTTCCCTTCGCTTTGAATAAAGGGAAAATGTTCCGTTACAGAGGGTGGGGGATGCTTGGTAATTAATCGCGCGCGTCGAATATAATGTAGAAACTAGCAACGAAATGCAGAAACGCAACGGTTACGGAGGTGATGTCGAAACATCAATGAGCTTTTTCATTAAACATTGAGGATCGTAAATCGTGATAGATCTTATTTTAGAGCAAGGGCGACTGATACTTATCAAATATAAATATAAGTATGTTTCCTGAAAACCGTCACTGATATAAATTTAAGTAGTGTCCTGTTTTGAAGCATTCCGAATTTTTCATGTAATTAGCATATAACCGACTTGCTGTCCAGCACAGAACTGCACATACTTATATCATTATATGTTTATTAAAATAAACGTACTTACTGATTATGGAAAGCTGACGGTGCATATTCTTCGTATACGATAAGACTTTCGTTTTCAGTTGTTTTTTTAATCATACTGCGAAAGAGCCGAATATCGAGCTTCAAATATCGCATATGAAAGAAAATATCGCGTCATCTTGTTTCTTTACCAACAAAATATTCATACGCAGATCGAGAAGAAGATCAACAGCTTCCTCTATTTTCGACAAAGTTCCAGAATCAAGATCATGCTCGAGGTCTTCGCCAAAGTTTAAGCGAGCCACCTTTGAACTTCTCGCACGTTGCTCTTTATCTCGGCTAAATAAACAAGTTATTCCGTCCGATCTGGCTGGTCCCCTCTCGCCTGTCTCTTTTTCACACGCCTCGAGCCGATATTCTTGCGGGCAAACATGCAGGCGTGGCGCGAAACGCGATGAAACGCGAGCGACAATGGAGGCTGTTGCAATTGCCGCGACGATAACGCGCCGGCTGGACCGTGTCAACGCTCTCTCGTCTCGTTATACAAGAGAGAACAGGCCGGCTGGGACTTTGATTTAACGATTTCTTGCGGTATGCTGCTTCCACGCGCCCCGTTCCACCGCTACGAATCGTCACGGATACTTAAGACGCCGCTCATAAATCGCGCCGGTCCTCGAGGGAGTCCTCGCGACACCTCGTCGAAACGTATTCTTCTGGAGTTTATGTCCGTGCTGGCAGTAAAATCTTATCCTCGAGAGATAGCGGCGTGCTCGCGACCAGTGCCGTTCGATATCCACCGATTTCTTCTTTCCTTCCGGAGAAATACGCCGATCCTCTTCGACAACTGCCAGTTTCGTTTGTCAAACATGTTCGTAAATGTAAATGATGGTTTTCCGTCTTCGACATTGTGCAAGCGTTGGAAAAAGTATACATTAGCTGTTTCTTTTCTTGTAGTTTTTGCAAAAGTTACATCGTTTTTCTATGTACAATAAATTGGGAATTGCATTTCTGTATTCTAACATACAGTGACTACAAAATATTTTACAAAGTGTTTATCAGCTTCTTAAATATATATACCTTTTTCACAATATCAGTTATTTCATCCAGCAAAATCAATTTTAGGAGCGTACATAACCCATCCTCGTAAGGCAACATCCACTATCACCGTATCCCGAAACGCATCTCGCTAGAACCTCTCTGAAACTTCAAACTTAATCTTTTTTCACTCAATTTCATCAACTCTATCCGACTCGCCGTATCAATAAAAGGAACCAAGAAACGGAAAACAAATTATAAAAAGTCGATTTAGAGAAACGAGGACCAAAGATCCACCCCGAAGAAATACGTTGACTGAGGCAGCCTCGTGGCCGATTTCTGGCAAACCCCGGGAGGAGTCGGCTCTCGAGGCGCAAACAGCATTTCGTTCTAAGAGAGTCTGAGTCGCTCTAAGCTTTTCCGCAAGGATTCACCGGGTGGGCAAGCTTGAGTGGCCACCCCTTTTACCGTCGTTCTTTCTCCACCGGTCTCGCGTGTTTTCCTTCCCCTTCTTCCCCCGTCCTCTTTCTCTTGCTCCAACGACGTTCCCCCAACGTGGAAAGAGCCCTATCTATGCTTCTATCTTGTCTGCATTCCTTGGGGTATTACTCGGACGGGCGTAGCACGATTTTCCTCCAAGCTTCTTCGCGAAGTCGACGCTTGTTCCCGCACCTCTCCACCTTCGTTTCTCTTCGCGTAGCGAACATGGCTGGCCCGCAAACTCGTTCAAATCCCGATGCGGCCCCGGGAACAGCGCAAACCCATTACGGATTCATCGTGCGCCATTAGCTAATTCTTCCCTGCTCCTAACGTCTTCCTTTCCGCGCTCCCTTTTACCGTTCCCGCTGCGGTTTCCCTAGGCGTCTTACTCTGTGTGTTTTCCTCGCCTACGTCTTCCTCTCTCTCTCTCTCTTTCTCTCTCTTACTCTCTCTCTCTCTCTTACTCCTTCGCTCGTCTCGGTCTCTTATTCCTGACTCGGCTTCTCTCCCGAAGGAGCTCTTCGTCAGCTCTTCTAGGACCCCCTTTCAGCGAGTCCTTCGCAGGCTTCCCGAAACGCGAGAATGATTCGACGGTTTGGAAGCTAGCTCTTTGTTTCCACGAAAATTCGTGGGATTGGAAGGGTTTAGTTCAGTGGAATTTAAAAATGGAATTTCTTCTCTTGTTGGTTCTCGGAATCCTTCGATTTTGAAATTTAGATGGCACAGGTACATAGAAAATGGACTTGTGAGAATGGATTTGTGGATGGAAAATAATGGAAGAATTAGTAAATTCTACGAAAGTATTATTTCACTTTCGTTACATTGAAAAGAGTCGGATAGAATATTCGGAAATAAACTACGTGTAATAATATAATATCCATTTATTTTCTCCATTTATAAAAATTCGAATAATCTCAACGCAGCCACCTGTGCACTCAATTCGGTTCCGCCAGCTCAAAACCGAGCGAAGCATATATCGCGATGTCCATAATCAGACCATAGATAGAAAATCAGCATGGAAAACGAGAAAATAAGGGAACGAACGAAAGGGAATAAAGAGCGACGACTCGTAAAGATGCGCGACGCGGCGCGAGTAAACTCGACTCGTCTCCTGTGCGAGACGCATGCTTTAGCATTCGCCGGAACGAGCGAGGACGTGCCAGATTTTCCATCGTGTGTACGACCATCGAACAAAATTGCTTCGCCGTGGAGGAAAGATCGGCAACGGTCGGAGTGTAGAGAGGGAAGAAACAGGAACGCACAGGGGGTGAGTAGAAAGGGTGGCCCCGCGCGCGATGGAACGAAAGTGCAGTCACCCGGAATAAACGAGGAGGAGACCCGAAGTTGTTGGTCGAAGTTCAGCGAGTAAGAGAGAAAGAGAGACAGAGAGGGGTTGGGAATGAGTTTGCGTCGCGGCGGTGATGAAACTTTGCCGTGACGAGAAAGAGGGGTTGTCACGCCGTTCGCCTCTAAAACCCACCCTTTCGACCGATTCGCCGCCATTCCTGCCTTCGCGAGGCGTTTCTGCTTTTAAACGAACGACCAGCACCGTTGCTCTCGATTTTTCCTCGGATCGGTCGAGATACTTGCTGTTTGCTTTCTCATTGGCGGATCGATGTCATTCGAGTGCGTTCTTCGTTCGCTTTCCAGGGCAAAATTGGTAATCGAGAGCTGCATCTGTTGGTTTTTTTCTACTCTTCTCCTTTGTGCGTTGAAAATTTGAACGTTTTACATCCTGACCTCCGTGGTTTATTTATGAATTTTTAATTTTTTATCTAATTTTATTACCATGGTATATTACATTTATATACAGTCGATCAAACAACTATTCGTCCACGTTAATCAACACCTTATGATATTTCATTTAATTCTTTGTGGCTTCTATATCCGCAGAGAATAATTTCTGTGTACTTTGATTTCGTGTATTCATTGATTTATCTGTACGCAAACCGAGTACGGTACGCGGACGATTACTTATACAGTCGACTATATGTCAAACTCCTGTGACGTATCTGAAACTTCAAACTTTCAAGTTGTTATCGTGGTCTTTATAATTTGAAATTACATCTTTCAAAACTCCCCGGTTGGAAGTTTCGTTCGAGAATTAATCTTTCCGGATGAAAGAACACTATCGCGACGCTTTATTTGAAATCATCCTTAATTTCACACCCTTAATTTTCTGAAGAAAGATCCCCAGTTTTTTGGCCAACTAAAATCCGAACTTTCTCCAATATGAAATATATATTAGATACCAGTTGGACAGAGTATTAGGATCGCGATTAGGTGATCTTCAACAAAGTTCTCAACATCGCTGACGTTCCCAAGGGTTTTACGATGGACCACACATTACGACTGAAGGGCGAAGATACCTCGTGGTCGTGATGCATGGATATAAAGAGAAGTATGACATATTTTTGCGAAGATCGTGCGTGTGAGCACAGTCGAGCGCGAGTACGCGTCTACGAGTGTCTAAATATAGAGCGTGAGTCACGGTAACGCGCGGCTCCGAGAGGAGAGGAGAGGAAAGGAGTCGTGCAAAAATACAGAGGCCAGAGTGTCGTCCTCTTCGCCTTGTCACGAGGAACTCGTGCACGTAACCTCGAAGTGTCCCCGCATTTTCTGCGTTCACCTTCTCCACGCTTTCCGCGTACTTACGCGCTTTCCGCTTGCGATATGTCTTCGGATCTTCTCTTTGGATTTACACTTGAAATCTGTTCAAGGGGAAATAGTATGATATTTGGAAACGTTTGCATAACGTTGTTGATAATTTAATATTCCTTCTTGGTTTCCTGTAATTCGAAGAAGTTTTACAGTCGATCTTCAATCCTTTCATGTAGCATTGAATAAATTGATAAAGTATAGAACATAAATTTCGCTGTGTATAATGTGATTATTAAAAGTCATACGAGGTATGTGAAATAGTATATTTAACTATATATATATGTATATTTTTAACTGGTTTCGCAAGTAGTAATATAGATTATGCAAGAAGTACACGTGTCAATAAAGTGATCGAGACAAAAATTATGAAACCATGATGAGAGTCACAGCCGTTGCGTACTTCACCATACATTTTTTTATTATGTTTTCATATTTTAATTACATCGTTCTGTAAATTCTACCATTCTACTCAAAGACAAAAAAATCCTTTTCAAACTACTGCGCTTTTCGATATTCTGCAAATAAGAAATTTCTTCTTCGTGAACTATTTAAAATTTAAACTGTTCCGTTTCTGAATAATACTTCCTTGCCACAGAAACAAGGTGCAAAGACATCTTCCACGAGAGATAGCTTCCCTTGTAGTAACCCCAATCACGAAGGAGTCTCCAGTTGCACCCTCAAGTGTACTCGATGAGTCGAAACGATGCTCGAGGCGAACTCGAGGCGGTATCGTTCGTCAGGCCGGAATTCGTAACCCAATTCCCAAAGGCAAGAGAGCTCTCTGGTCTCCTCTTGGATGGTTCGACTCCTCTCGAAGCCGAGAACGACACGGCGAAACGAGATCCACCGATAGACCGGTGTATCGTATGGCAGCGTATCGCGATGCGCAACGGGGGACAAAACGAGGATGCGATCGTCGTCGCGAGGGACGCGCTTCGACACTCGAAACGTCGCGTCGTGGCGGAGGAACGGGTTCCGCGCGACCACGAGAAGGTCGCGGAGATGACGGCGGAAACCGCAGAACGATTGAATTCTTCGGGATAAAACACGACGCAGACGTATAAGGTGAAAAATAAAGGAACGTTGTCGGTGGTAAACGGCGCCAGGGGCAGCGAGGGGTGAAACCCGCTCTTTTTTCCCGCTCGCTGCGTCGAACAGACTTCATTCTTGGTTTACAAGCGTGCGGTCTACAAAGAGGTTGCAACGTTGTTAAAATAACCGCAGAGCTCGCCGCTCGCAGCCGTGCGTTTCAAACGTTCGCGCGTATGTGTGCCTGTGTATGTACGTGAGTGCATGTGAACACGCGCGTGATCACTCTTCGCTCGGTACGCGCAAATAGAAGCGTGCCCGCGTACGAGCACGAAGAGGGTGGTGACGAGAATCAACCCATTCAATGGGTCGAAGGCTTGCGGTTTTCTTCCGTGATTCGAAAGAAGGGAATTCTGCGGTAATTTGAGTTGTAATTGCTTGAGAATTGGGAAAGAAGTCAGGTAGAATTTTTTTGCATTGAAGTATTTGAATATTCAGTACAGTTCGAAAGTCTGATTCATGTTAAAAATGTTGTAGCAATTTAAACTGCAATTGCCTGAGAATCGTGGAAGATAGAAGTCGCACAGGAGATTTAATTATATACCTTCAAAATCTCTATTAGGATTTCTAATTTGTTCAAGAATTAAGTACACAAGTAAAACAATCATTTAGAATTATTTGATCGTAGTAAACCCACAGCAACACTTTCAGTCACATTATTTATCGTAAGCTACTTCGTTGCAACTTATAATTTGTATTGCACACCGTAAAGACAATTAATGCCATTTATTCTGTGAAATATGGGATATAAATTAAAATAAACCAACTTAACTCGGTTCAACCGAAATTGGAACAGTCACCTGTGACTTAACCGTACCAGCTGTAGAGTTAATGAAGCTTGGCGAAACATTTAAGCGCTTCTAACCTTAAGACAATTGCCCGATCTCCATATTAATATTCATTTGCATATGGTCAATCGTCTGAATATCCGCAACGAGGTTGCGTTCCGATTGATAAACCTCATTAGCTCGAACGAATAGAATTCCAAATAGAATGCGTTCGAAGTAGAACGGTTTGATAAACGTTTGTAATTTCCTGGTAATCTGTGAGGTGCGTTACAGCTAACGCGTAATGGCCGCGCGCGGCAATGGAAAGTGCAGCGATCAAAGTTTCGAAATACCTCTCCGGGTAACGCATCGGGTGCCAACGTACCAGACGCGAATAGATAAGCGTGAAAGGGTCATTTCCCCGAGGAGCGTGCTCATCACAGGTCCGCGAAAACAAATTGCTCGCGTTTCGAAATACGGAAGGCGAAACGATAACCGAAAGACAAAGTTCACCCGCGCCTCCACCCGAGATAACATCCGGCATCGACCCAAGATAAGTCGTCGAACTCTCGTACGAGCCTCGACGCTCGTTCCAAAGAAAGAGAGAGAGAGAGAGAGAGATAAAGAAAGAGCAAGAGCAGCCACTTCGCCCTTTCTCATGGTGTTTCTTATAAACCATCGATTTTACGAGAGAGCAATTTGCACTAGGGAAAAAGCTGTAAGCGCTTTGTTCATTCCTTGTACGTTTGGAAAAAAACGATCGTCGAAATTGCAAAGAGATACAACGAAAACCGCTTTCGAGGAAGCGTTATCGAGAAACGAGATAAAAGATTCAATTACTCGAGAAAGTGGACATGTACTGGCGAGATTGCTGCCTATCTGCGGATTTGTAAAATATGCTTTATAACTGTAAACACATGTCCGAGTTATGACCAGGCTACTATCAACTGGCTATAAATGTTCTACCCAATTCCAGGTTTCGTAATTTCGTTTGTAATGAAGTGCGAGACTTGACAAAGCTTCTTCTGATTCACGGTTAGCCAAATTAAAATTAGGATAATATCTAGTAATGTCTAATATCGGAGAACTTGGGCTTGGATCATCATTGTGAAATATTTTATTTTACAATAATAAAACGAAGAGCCGTCTGAAAATGATTTTCTCTTGACGTAATAACTATATTTACATAACAAATAAGATCGCTTGCATTTGAGTAGAGTAATAATACAGATAAACGTGCCGCGGATATTTCTGCAAATTCAAATTTTATTAATTGTAATTGAAAAAATGGACTTGAATATTCTAACGAGTTTTGGACATTTCATATATTTTCCTATTATTATGTGCATTCTGTGTGTTTTTGCATTTTCAAGTATCCGACAAGTGCATAAAAGACCGCGATTTATATCTGAGTTAAAATTATCCAGCCTCCGTCATGCGACGGTCATCCAACTCGCATAAAAGCAGGTAACAAAAAGTTACCATTTTACTTAAATATTCACATCCTCCTCCGCGTAACATCGATTCCCCGAACGACAAGTTCCAGCAGAGTCAGTTTTCCGGCGGATGATGTGTTCAAGCGTGTGGCTCGGTCGCAACGCAAGAAACTCTGGAAACCGCAAAGTACGGTCGTAAATGGGTGGGCCTCGTGCGCGTTTTCAGCAAGGGGCGCGAGAGACGAGGATCACATGTCGAAAGAGACGAGAGCAAGCGCGAAGAACGACGAAGACAGAGGAGCGAGCCAGGGTGTTCTTCGTGGGTTGATATTTTTTGCCTGGCGTCCCTCGTCGACGTCGTGACTTTTATTGCGTGTACGGCGTAAACGCGACGTCAAGAGGCGAGCGTGGCTTTATCTCGTTAGAACCGCACGGTTAAACTCGAACGGCAGAAGCTAACGAGTCGATACACCATCTGGACGTTGCGCGTTTGCAAAGAGAAACAGGTCTGAAGGAGCCCTATTGTCCGCGAACACCTTCCGCTAACGGCCGCCATTTTTACTCGGGCCTTCTCGTTGCGGTTTTAAAACGCAACGTCGACCGGCGAATGATGACGCGCCCACAATAATCGGTAAATGATACTGGCCGCGATGAATTGTGTATTAGTTCATTGTTGCCGTTAGATGGAAATTACAGCTGCGTTCGTAGTGTTTGAAGAAACCGCGATGGTTCGACGAGATTCCCTCTTTTGCTTGCGGTACCGAGGGTGTGCTTTGTGGTCACAGGAAAAGAACATCACCGTCTGAACGAGGTATTCCTTGGAATTGTAGCCTGGCTTGTTTCTGGAACAGATGTTACGGGTGTGTGGCTGCTTCCATAAACACGCTCTTTCGGAAGAAACTTGCCTTTTTTCCAACTGCTTGCCGCTTAACTTCACACTTTATGGTTTCTTTTTTTAATGAGAAGCATGCAAGGCTTCTCATCGATACATTGAATACTAGACCTTTTATAAATTTCTATTTCAATTATATATGTGGGCAATTATAAGATCTTAATTTTCCTTATATTTACGATTACAATTTTTTTCATTATGTTAAAGTCACCGTTTTAACTGTACTTTAACACAGTTTCAATGCCATTATATATTTTTGTAAGTAGGATTATATGGAATTTATCAGTGTTCGAAGCCTTAATGAAACCGTCGATCTGCACCCTTCTCATAAGTCGACCAAGTTTCAATGAAAATACGTTACTATAGAAGAAATATAAATATTTGTAGCGAATCTACCTTATTATATATCGTGAAACTTCCAATCGATTGTAAACGTTCATTTTAAATCTGACGGACAAGGGTGTAAAATATAGAAACGTAATTTTCCCCTATCAGAATAATAATTTACCATGGCGTTGTACGTGTACATGCGAGATAGGAAAAGGAGAATGAGAGACGTTTATCGATTACTCGGGGACTTATTGCCCCCGGAGGAGGTCTGGTCCCGAAAAAGGAGAATGCGAAGAATGCCTTCAAACTCGGTAATAATGAAACTCACTGATGTGTATGATTGAAAACGCCGGGGACCCGGTGAAATGGCTCAGCGAGGAGGGTCGATGTCGAGGAAGGGACGTGGCGCGCCATTACCGTCCCGTAATGCCGTTACGTAATTGCGTTTTTCTCCTCGCTTATCGCGCCATTTTTCGCGAGTTCGCCGAATGCTTTCTATTTGAATAAATGGCGTGCTGTGTTGTGGGGGCATAACAAAATTTCTCGACAAGTTGAATCAATATTCAAAACCTGCATTTCTTTGACTTCTAGTATCTGAAATAATAATTAGAGTTAGGTTACTTGAGGTTATTTAACTTTAACTCCCAGCTATTTAATTTAAATTGTTAAATTTCTATTCGCGATTAGTAGTTCTTGCAGTAGATAAAATATAAAATATGCAAGAAAATTAAACACTCTAAAATCAATCCCTGATATAGACAAATATATTTTTTCATCCCTGTTCGTTTGAATATTGTAGTCGATGTATGAATCTAATTTTTGTTCTGTTTTATACCAACAAAAATCTGAAAAGTTTCCATGATACTTTATATAATTATTCTCGAAGCCTTACATTTGACGTTTTTTTCCAATAAAAATGAAATATTTTTTCAAAAAATTTAAAGATGCAGCAATCTAATCTAAATCATTATGATTCCACTCAAGTTAGTAATACCATTAAAATAACGATAATAATATTCAAATGATTTAAAAGATGAAAGTCTTTTGTATTGTTGTGAATCTTCGTATGAATGGTGTCATATAAGGATCATCGAATCGGCGCGTCATCCGCTTTTTATTCGAGCGCAATTTTTTCTCCGACTCGCGTAAAGAAGAAACGGCGAGCGAGTTTCGCGTAGTGTGTTCTCTGGCCGATAGGAAAAAGAAGTCGGACGAAAGTGTTGCCGTGCGAAAGGGAATTTCATTAGTCACCGGGCTTTTTCGTCAGGCTTGTTTCGTCGAGCGATTTAACGCGCAACGAGGAAAAAAGCAGAGACGTCGGCGGTGGTCACGGCTCGTTTCCCTCGATTGATTCGTGACAAGGCGCGAACGAACGGACCGCTAAACGCCTTCGCGCGATTCGCGCGAGTAAACGCCGTTTTACCTCATTTCGTCTCGGAATATCAAACCTTTCGCGCTTTTACGCGCCGTTTAATATTTCGCCGCTTTTTCGCCGCAACTCAAATGCCACTTTGCAATCGTTTTCTTTTCCACTGCTACTACTTTTGCCCCATAGCAAATACGATTATCCGATGTTAGAAAATTCAATAATACGCTACCCTTCTCTCTGTCGAAATTCGAAATTCCAGTTCTGTTAAATATTTAAAATTACCACTTGTCCAAAGTTCGTTCTATACATACAGCGGGATTAAAAATTCAAAATGCTAGAAAATCCCGATATAACTATTCGGAAGTATCAAAAATTAGAAATGCCCAAACGTTGCTATATAAATCACGATTAGATAAGCTTTCGAGTAGAAATTTCGATCGAAAAATCGCACTCCTTTTCGAGAACCAGTAGCACCAAGTGCCCGTGGGTGGTCGCCGTGGAAAATGGCCAGATTCCCTGTGATTCGTGACGGATTCCAGCGTCTGTGATCCGTCACATGCAGATACTATTCTACGCTAGCTGCGATCGCCTCTTACACAACGTCGATATCGATACAATGGAAGGGGGAACTCGGTCGGTTTTTTGGCCACGCATCAATGCTCTTTAAAGCGACCTGCTTCTTCACTACGCTCTTCTGTTTGGCCTTTTTTGGCCGTTCTTCCTCCCCCTTTGCTACGTTCGTGGTGAATAGTTCCGTGTCGAGGGTCCACACAGAGGGGCAAGAGGGAGTAGATAGAGCAACGAAACGGGGTTGGGCAATACCGAGAACGCTAGGCTCTCTGTCTGGCTGCAAACGTTGCATTGTGTCACTTCTTCATTCATTTCTGATTTTGCGGTCGGCTTGCGTGGCGAATCTGCAAAAACTCTCTCTCTGACCCTCTCGCTCCCTCTTGTTCCCGTCTGTCTCCGAAATTTAGCTTCCCGTCTGCCTCGACGAGTCTCTTGTCGTGAATCGTGTTTCTCTTATTTCGACGCTCCTCCTTCGAGATCCGCGGGAACGATTCTCGTTTCGCTGTGAGAACGTCGAATATACGACAAACGTTGTTTGGAGAGTACGCTGAAGTACTTACACTTAGATCATCGATAGTCAAATGATTTACGATGATGAAATCCTCTTAGAATTGTTATTTTAAAGTCATTCCTATATAAATAAATTGGATCGTTGACGACGGACGCGAAATTTTTATTTTTATTGATATCAATAAAAAATTATATAGTAAGTACATCGATACATATCCCAGAATTTTTTCTATAATTTGATGTTTGCATATCTAGAATAGCAGAAATATTAGATTGGACATTAATTCAGTTTGTCCATAAAGTATAAAAATATATGTGTGTTTTTGAAGGGTTAATTAGATAAGGTAAATGATTGGTAATTACCAATTTAAACGGTGATTGAATCGAAATGAATCATTAAATAACAGTGGTTTGTTCAGATATGTTTTCCTCTTCCCCGTCTCTTATAAAACACTCGTGCAAACGGCTCAAACAATGAATCATTCAATTACTCATTCATTGGAAACTCGAGACTGGATTTATCGATTACGTAATTATCACCTGAATTCTTGAGAATTCCATAAGATCGCGTGGCAATCAGCTCTCCATCACCCTCTGTCGTCAATGCGACGATCTTACACCTGGATATACTCCTTGTATGTCGAAATGAAGAGAAAGAGAGAAAACGAGGGATACTTGGAAGCAGACAACGATGTTTGTTGTGTCGAGTAATCGAGCGTTACTCGAGTGGATCTCGCCAGGTTTGCCTTCGCTGAGAAAACAAACTGTGAATCTGGTCCGTGTTTCTCTTTCTCTGGATTGGGGGAGAGGCCCCCTCGACCCCAAAGGGGACAACAGGCTCGTGATTGGGTCCATTGAGGGTTTTCAGATGCACAAGCGATCCCTGTCCCTCTTCCGATCGTGGGAGACAACCTTCACGCTGTCACGAAATTCCTTCGTTCCCCTGCTGGGAACTATTCCTCGCGCTGAAAATTTTTCGACCACGAGTAACTCTGAATCTCTAAATCAGAAAGCAGTTTTGGTTTTCATACTGATTTATATTACCTTAATCCTTTGTCTTGTAATAATATGTATGTCAGGCTTGTAGTATGGTTCATGGTTACGATCCAACATAGGTTTTAGTTGTAACAAGGCTTAGCTTCATTTCTTTAGGCTGAAGATTTCTAAATTTAAGCAATTTTATGTTATCATGTTTTAATATTTTGTGTCAGACATAGTGTTACAGCAATGAATAGCTAAGTTATATAGCTAGCAGAAAGAGTTTAAGGCAATGAGTTAAAAATATTTTAAAAAAGGAAAAATATATGAGAAAATACGTGTAACTTCGACTCAATCGTAATGACAAATATAAAAACTATGAAACAAGTATGTTTTTACCTAAAACATGTTTCACTCGGTAATCATATTATTGAATAAACGTAGGGCTCATGAATATTCATCTGAATATTTGCTAAAATAACACTGTCGTGTTGGTCGGTGTAAAATGATCGAAGACTAAAAAAGGTAGAGTGCGTTCTAATCGCGATTATGTTTATTACCAACTGTAATCTTATTTTTTCTTCCCCCGTAATTCATAATGGATTTCTCTGAAATTATTGTTGATGGACGGGTTTGTCACGGCTGCCATTACGCGCCTCCTCTTCTTGTCGTTTCACACCTCGCGAGATAATCTCCGAATAAATTTGCCAGACGTATATCGTATCGTCGCGGCGTTTCTCGGTAGCCCGTGCGAAACTGGTCTGCAATCCGCTGGTGTGGCGCCTCGATGCGGAAGATCGTCGATCGGAATTCAAATTTCTTAAAAGGTTCAAGATCACTGGCGATTAATTTCTGGTTTAACTTGTTCTTATCTGAGTGAAGGTTTAATAAAGATGAGTAAAAAGTTTGATTTAATACTCGGGACATAAAGTAGTAACGTGTTCATTAACGTGAAAATATGGATCTCTTATTTAGATAGTAGATTTACATATGCATCCACCTGTCCACGATCTATCGTTCGCGTACGATTGATAATTTGCATTGACCATTCCAGTGTATAAAGTATGATATTCGTACAAACATATACAAGCTTCAAGTCTTTAAAATAAATTAGATATCTTCTAATTAATAGATATTTTAAATAGATATCTTCAAATCTTTTCAATTTCCCTTAACTTCTTCCTTTCTCTTGCGATATTAGATCGTAATATCTGTAACTGGAAAAAGAATGATCTATAATGTGCCCATGTCTCACATCAACACGATAACTGAGATTAATTAAAATTGACTTAAATAGTTAATAAAATTCATCCATTCTTCTCTGCACTTTCACTGACGACAAGTCTTCTCCGCTACATTGTCTCACACCACAACCACTTAACATGCCTTTAAAACACATCTACCGAAAGATGAGCGAGATTTCACGCACCAGACTTTCTCGAGCTTACCGTACAAGAGGAGAAAATCCTCCTCGCGTCACCGGAGCCTCTTGTGGAGGCTGCGGCATTCACGGAAGCGTGGCCCGGCCTGGCAACCCTCTCTCACCCTGAAACGACGCGATAAGAATGAAACGGCGCGGCTCACAATGAAGGTGTCGTTGCAGGAAATTATACAGCAGTTAGACGAACGGGCCTTTCCCTCCCTCTCCTCGTCCCTGGTCGCGAGCAATTGTCTCTTAGGCTGGTATTGTCTCGAACGGAACTCAGCCTCCACTCTCTCTACCTCCGTCTCTCTCCCGCTCCTTCTCTCCGCTTCACTCTCCCCGGGGGCCTAACGAACCGCTTGTCTGACACCGCGCAGCACAATGAGAGATCTAATCGCGGGTAAAGTACTTAATATCTTAAGGTCGGACGAGAGGCCCCCGGGGGTGGCCGAGCGAAGACGATGTGGATGGGGGTGGGGGCGTGTTCTTGTGCCGCGCGAAGATTCGCCTCGGTTACAGCGCGGCGTATCTGATGAAGAGGACACCTTCGAGTGACAGCTCGTGAACTCCGACGAAGTCACAGGTGTCTACGACTCAGAGAGTAGATAACCGTGTACCGTGACCTTGATCTGCTAGGGTGAGTGTGGTGCGGCGGAATGAATTTTTGCATGGGTGCTTTTAGAGAGATAATCGGGGAAATGAGAAATGAAAGGATTCTTGGGAATGATTGCGATAAGTTTTTGAATAGAATGTGTCTGGTTCTTATAAGTTACTTTCTTATTGTTTTCTTTCATCTTTTTCATCAGCTTCTTGGTGCAATAATAGTCATTAATAGTAATTCAGCTACTTGATAATGTTAACTATAATCTTGATCAAAGCTAAGGAATACACATATTCAAAAGAATCTGAACAATAGTTGTTTGTTTTTGACAACAATTAAAGTAAAAACTGGTTCTAATGAGGTATCGATCATTAATTTGTAAATTTCGATCAAATTTAAATACTATAATGGTGTACGTAGCTGAAGATTGATTAAACAATCGAGGAGTTACACCCACATATCCCATCAAAACCAGGAAGAAACCTTAAAATCAAGCATCATTCACAAACGCACCGCGGTAATTAAGCGATGCACGAGCATAAAGGAGGAAGACAGCGAGGAGTCTCGAAGCTGCGAGTCATCGACCACGACCTGGCGCAAGAAGCGGAACCGTTTCGTAAAAAAGCGCCTGGGTGATCCCTCTGATTACGCGTAGATTGCAATCACGGGGCCCGCGAATTCATCGACAAAGAGCGCTTAATGATCGCGCAGTAAAGGACCTTTTTTCACGCAGTTAATTACTCGCTCCGTCCTTTTTCGTCGTTGCACTTTCACGAGCGCCGCTTTCTGGAAAGCAGATGCGTTGCGTTACGAACGCGGCCCAGTCCGCGCAGGAAAACGGTGACTTGTAATATCGGGAACTAACGTAGGAGCCACGAAGGAGGATGAAAAAGGAGAGGCGGGGAGAAAGAGGAGAAGGAAAGTTGTTTCGTCGAGTCCTTCGGCAGTGTACACCTGCCACCTGGCAAATGAACCCTTTGTCTCTACTCGCCAAGTCATTAGGTGTACGCTGGAGGCAGTCGCGGCTTTAACTAGTTGACTAACCGAGAGTAATAAAAAGCGAAATAGCGGGAGTGAAACAAATCGCGAACGTTGCGTCGTGGTAACGATGATCTCGTCGCTGACACACGGACTTAATCGAAATATTCAATCTCGGGGGTGGTATATTACTCTTAAGCTCGACCGGTTACTGTACACGTTCGTTTCGAATCGATCATGCATGATTTACCTTTTATTTTTAGAATATCCTTAGTCGACGGCTGTTGCGAAATTTAGGGATGTTTATTCGATGGTGAAATCGATCACTCGTTTGAGCATACGATCTTAAAGTCGAATATTGGATCAAAGTTGCGTGGCGTTTGATCGATAGATCGTGACTGTTTGAAGCGAACTCTTTTTGTACGATGGTTTGATGTTGCCTAGATTTTTAATCGATTGGCTGATATTGGCGATATTAGCGACGGTAATTGACGGAGCGTGACTATGAATTTACTACATGAATTAATTAGTGAATATGAAGAAAGCGTAATGAAATAGGTTTCTTATGGAACACCTGAATATTCAATTCTCTAGTTGATAAAAGGAGAACATTCATTCATGAAAGTTTCATAGAGGGTTTTACTGCATATACATATATGTCCCGTTCCATGCAATAAAAACATTTACAGTGTGTCTGTTTGAAACTAGTTCTAAAAAGATTTCATATATGCGTATCTATCGCATCAACCTTCTGTTTACAAGAACATCTTCAAACAACAGGAACAGATATTCTGCAACGCGGCCAAACGTATCCCATTCCGGAGACGAAAAATTCTCTCCCCATTTCTTATCGTCGCAAGCAGAAGCACGAGGGAAGAAAGCGTTTCCCGTAAGAGCCGGGTACGAGGTCGTTTCGATGGAATAACCGCTTGTAGTTTGCCTCGTATGCCTAATATCGTAACCATAATGATACGGCGGCATGAGAGAGCTACGGATTCTCTGTAGGAAAGAGAAGGCGGAGGAAACGGCGCGTTTGAAAAGAAGGGGGAAGGAATATGGCGCGGAGAAGAGGCGTGTGCACGTCGACGTATGCAAAAGCGTGTCGAAAAAATGGAGGGGTATCTGGCTGGTCGGACGCGTATATGCAAAACTTCTGGTCGGTTTTCGGCTGCTCTTTCGTCCGGCCTTGCACTCGTTCCTCTTTTTACCGCGTCCTAGAGTCAGACAGCCCACCGAATCTCTCATTGTTCTTTTTTTTTCCCCGCCCAACATTTGCAATTCAACGAATACGCCGCGACTCGCACGCGTACGGGCCGATTCTCTAGCGATCTCATCGCCTGTGCGCGCGATACACGCGCGAGAAGAGACGTTGCATAATGAATAATAATCGCACATAACGTGGCAGTTGGAAAGTGGCACGCCACGGGGGATGCACCGTGTTCCCATTGTGCTCTTCCTCGACGCCTATCGGCGACCTCGACTCGTAATTTCTTTCGGTTTCCGCGTGACGATCTTATATGCTCGTCCTCTCTTTTCCTCTTCTTAGTTTCTCACCGGCGACCTTGTAGGCCCCGGTTTTATTGCTTTCTTTTTTAATATGCCACGAACCGAGACACCCACCGCGATGGTATGAAATTGAACCTTTAATATTCTATGGAGTGGCAACGCCGTGAGAACGGGGGTCGCCGCCTCTCTCTTTGATACAGTTATATAAAGCATCATTACGGGGACGAACGACGACTTTATATTGCTATCTTCGCGGCGAGTCATCCACCCCACTGAGAATCCTAACTTTATTAACGTTAACCATACCCCCATCCAGCTTGGGGCAAGGTGGTTTCTTGGTCGGTTACTTCTCGACAGGGGATGATCTTTTTTTAAACTTCGACTTTAAATCTCTTTGTTTTCCTATGATGTCGTACTACGAGTGAAGCTTGCTTCTATTAATAAGCATACAATGTTTTCCTGAAAAGGCATAAATCTGTAGGTTTCATTTTCTTAATTACATTAGTAGAAATATAAAATTGCATACGAACCCGCTTTTTTTAACGGCTGGGAATTAGTTACGACCAAATGTGATCTGCAATTCTGGCGCAGACTTCCTTCCCAGCTCGGCATACTATATACGTTATATTACAGAACTTGGCAAATCAAACGCGATATTCCATTACGTAAATTACCATTGAAGCATCCGATGAAGGAAAATTTTGAATCGGTTGACAAAGTCGATTAACGCGACACGTTCCAAAGAAGCCAGCCCATTAGGGGGTGGTTCGTGCGAACCTCAATTTCGCGCGGTGCGATTAAAGTCGGACACCGGGATGAGGGAAAGAAATTCCCCCACAGGGCTCCTCTGCCATTCATCGGGTCTGTTTACACGGGGGCGCGGCACCGAGTAATTTCTTTATTTCTTTCTCCGGCAGGAGTGCAAGGGCGTGGAACCCTCTTCGTTCCGTCTTGCCTTCGCGCCACCATTTGTTTTTATCAGAGGCTCCCGGGGGACGTTAACAGCCACCTGCCGGTACGTCGGCCTCCTCTCCGTCTTCTTACCACCCGACATCCCTGGTTTCGTTTTCGGAGGGTCCACAGTGAAGTACACGCGGTCTACTCCGCTCCTTAAGGGACCCGTTGCGAAAAGCTCCGGGAAAAGCCTTTCGTTCAGACACGAAGGGAAAAATGGCACGCGTGTCACACGTCGCGCTTCCCATGATTACGTTATTTCTTCGCGACTTACATTTATTATTCAAGTCCGCGACACCCTCGCGTCCTCGACAGGTTCTTTTCCTTATTTCCCCCTTTTTAAAACTTAGTTGACGCGAGTTTGAGGTTGTCAAGTTGAAGCGTGTAGCTTCTTGCTTACGTACTATGCGCTATCACTGTGTTCCTTAAAGCTAGCAGAGGAAGGAAATGATTAATGAAAATACAGAGTATCTTGGTTTCGCAACTTCGTTCAGTGACCTAGCGTTTGTTATGAGTAAAATCGTAGAAACAGTCTTCGTAATCGTCTATCTGCAAACATTTCAAGCGAGATGATCGAGAGCAAAGCTGAACGCATTTGGCCCGTGCCCAGGAACAACTAACGTAGCTGCCGATCGCCATTCGCGAGTGAAAAACGCGTGAAGTTTCGATCGGTGAATTTCTTTGCTGGAGCGTTGCCGGACGCCTGGGACGAATGATCGGGTAGAAGGCGGCCTGTTTAAAGCGACAGATTAGAATCTGCCTTGAAGCGTCGTCGATGCGTTATAGAGAGATTTCGGTGCAGCAACGATACGAGGGGGTGGTACGGGCGTAGTCAAGGTCCATTAGGAAACCCCCAGGCTAAGGAAGAGGAGAACGGCTGTTGAGCTTTCTCTTTTTTTCATATAGAAGAAAGGCTCCCTCTATCTCGAGAAGTGTCACCCATGATGAATAGTTGGCATGAACAAAAAGAATGCTAACCGCGTCCCTCCGGCCGCGCCCCGTCGACGAACCACCCTCGTGAACCCCCTCGGTTCGTTTCGAGAGCGAACTCTCGTTCCGGCTCTCTCTCTGTTGATTTCCCGGAAAGGAGAACGCGCCACTCGAGAGCGGGATGAAGCGAGAACGATACCATCTTAATTAAAAGTTGCCAATTCATTTCGACCACCCTCTTTCACCCCCGTCGCCAGTTCCACGCCGGCCAACGCAAGACATCCTTGCCGAAGGCTGCTTTTGTCTCGCTTTGCAAGGGGAGCAGAAAAAAGCACGTCGAGAGATGATAATAAGAAGTTTTCGTCCGTGAAGGAAATTAAGTAAAAGCAGCCACCCTCTTTTTCAACGCGGTCCACCGGGAAGACTCTGCGGACCACCCTCTTTTGTCTTTTCTCAGCTCGCTCTCGGCTCGTTTAAAAACGTGTACGTGGAAGGACTGAAACGGTGGCAAGGGTTTCTTAATCGCGGCAACTCGCCTGCATTGAGAAACGATAAAGAAGTACGCACGACCTTAATGGCCGTCCGACTCTTCTGTTCTCGTGTTATCGTTTGGGGTTACGCTATGGAAACAGTTAGGCGGGTTGGTTGCGATTGTTCGTTCATTGGAAGGACGAGTTTGTACAAGCTGGTCTTAGGGGAACCAATTATTCGGAGATTTGTATGTTTCTGGTTTAAATAATGCTTGTAAAAGGGATGGTTAGACGTCAGTAAAAATTTTAATTTCTATTTATAATACAAAATTCTTTATTCTCAGCAGAAGTAGTCAGAATTTTATATATAACCTAAAAGGGGGTCTCCAGTTTTATATATTTCCTATCACATCCAATAATTTCTCGATCTTAGCTCGAATATTTTAATCGTTTCTAATGATATTTTTACGGAATTGGAATGGGTTGATAGAGCTTCAATGAAGATCTTTATTGAATTCATTCCTAATGCACGATTAAATTCACTCCTATTTACAAACTTCCCAACTCAGCAAAAACATTCGCAGCCGTGCCAATCGTCCAAATAAAATCCAGATCCTGCACACCACTGAAGCATCGATTTCTCTATCTCGGCTCCGCAATCGTAAAAGTTCCTCTCTGTTAGTACGGTGCACAATATTACGGTGAAATCGCGGCGGAGAAACGATCAGGATCGTCATGACGAATCGTAGGTTTTCGTTGATGGCCCGTTATGCCACCGAATGCTAATTAGTTCATTCATGGGGCCGGAACCGATGAACCGAGGATGGAGCGAGTCGCAAAAGGACAGCCGCACGATTCGGCGCGGTTTACGCGCGAGGATCGAGAACAACTTTGTACAATGGCGTGTAAATAATTAAGAAATAACTCAGGTTCAGCCTCACTCCGCGTCTCTTCGTCTCTTTCGTTCTTGCATTCGCGCCTTTTCTAATTTCAGCCGCGCTCTCTCTCTCTCTCTCTCTCTCCCTCCCCCCCGTTTGTCCCCGCGTGCTTTACTTGCTCTAATTACGAATTTTTCGCCGATGTCCGCCGCTAGGTAATTTAGCCTTCCAATTTATATAAAATATCGCGCGGCTAATGAAGCAATTTGAGGCTGTCTGGCCGCCTAACGTATGGAGTCCGGCTCGCTTCGTTGTAATGGAGAGAAAACGGGGGTGGCTGGTAGAAGAAGGGCTTTACTTACAGAGATACCCCATTACCGGGCCAGGCATTAACTTTCCCGCTACGTTTCCCTGTTCCGATGAAAATCTCCAGTCGACACTCGCCGCAATGCGATACTTTCCCTTTCGCGATATCGCGTCTCTGGCTTCGACTTTGCTTCCATTATAGAAATAAATTGGTCTTTATGAGGTTTGTAAGTTGTGTGCTTAATTGTCTATTAATATTAGATTTATATCCTGGCTGCTGGGTATCGAATTTGCAATGATATAATACTTGCGTTAGATGACGTAAAAAAATTCTTTCGCCTTGAAGATACTTTCTTTTCGATGATAGAACTACTTCAGTGTTTTAAGTAGTCAAGGATGCATCTTTAGGATTAATATAATTTTTGATAAGATATCCTCATTTTTCAATGATTCATACCTCCTCTCAGAAAGAATGCGTTTATTTAATACACATGTAAATAGTAAAACATTAAAATCGTACATGAAAGTTAAAACATCTATCTACAAAAAAATGACTTAGGAAATCAGGCATTTTATATATCGCAATCTAATATCCATAAAAAATACTCAAAGGCTTGTATTTACTTACAATGTATTTTTTTCCATAAATGTTCACTTTAATATCTTCCTTCAATTTTCCAAGTCATGTATTATTCTTTCATTTACTCTTTGGTAGCTCTGGCGTTAAAATTTGATAAAGAAATCGCGGCTGTGATCTTTGTTGTATGTTTCGTTGCCGCGGTTTTTCCAAACACAGCATCTCGCCGGATTTCGTCAGCTCGTCTAGACGGCGCGGGTCACTTAATTGAGAGCGACCCACGGCTGCTATTCGTGCGCGTGACAGCGTGAATTATTTATGCACGCGAGAACCACGTGCCGTCATTGACGCGGCCGTCACGCCGACAGGCCGCGAAGAAGCCGTTCAAAACGACGAGAGGTGCTCGGCGCCTCCTGCTCGTGACGTTTTCATACCTTCGAGTGCGGTGAATAAAAAATAGTCTTATCGCGAAAATTCTCCTCGTTCCTCGTTATCGCAGCTCTATTACGACGCAACTGGACACCACTGAACTCTATTGTTCTTTTGTGACTTACGTGATCACTAGTGACAGAAAATTATTCTTCAAATGCTTTTTGTACTCTCATTAACAAATTATTGGGGAAGGTCATAAAATCTTTAGATAAAACTCGAATCATAGCGTAGATTAGTGGAAAGTCTATACTAGTAAATTCCAAATTTTATAGAATTTTAACGGAAAGTATTTCTGAACTATGAAGTATGTAGTATTATTGGGTCATAGGTGATCCACATCTAATTTTAATTAGAATTATAGTAATTTTATAGTATTTCTATAAGCTTATATTCTATATTCTTCGTTAGACCTGTAGATTTTTACATAAGTTCATATTTTTGCACAAATACATAAAAAGATAAAACTTAAATATAAAGATTCATTTCGTTGTCCAAATATCGCAATGAGTGCTTTATATTCGACATTTTAGAAATTTTTCCATATTATATACATATACCGTGGCACATTAAAATTTCCCATGAAAGCATAAATATTCACGGTCTAGCCATCGTCTATAATCCAACGGTACCAGCCAAGGATCAAGTATCTTCGTTCCATCTTCTCGAACTCCACCGATTTTTATTCAAACAGCATGTATATCTTGCATATTTCGTTTGAAATCACCTCGGACCTTACCTGTCGTTTAATTTCCTCGCAACGCGAAGGTTGATCCACGTGATAGTTCGTTAGAGCATCGTCGCGACGGAACACGGCTCCGGTGGCCGACTGCTTACGCGGCCGGCCATCAAATCGAGCTTAACGTTCCGGCGACTTCGGTTATTTGTATACACTCGCTGGCTAATGGAGCAGTTACAGCGTGGTCGCGACAACGCGCGAATAAATCGACAATAATGCCAGCGAGAGCGTCTAACGAGAGCCACGTTCCCTGCGAGAAAGCACGTCGTTTACGACGCTGCATAATTCCTTATTTATAATCCCACGCGTACGATGGGACATGTACGCGTGGAACGAGCAATTATCGCGTATGGATCATCGAACCGGCGGTTCGGCTTTTTCCGTAAATCTGCTGTCTGGTCGTTAATCGTGCCCACGGTTTATTCGTAATTTCAGGCATTAATCCTTATGTATTCATTGGGCAAAGTAGTCGTTAGGGATTTTTTTTCGAATTGTCCGGTTACTGGTTTGGTCATGTTTTGCTAGACATGACTTGAAAGTGGAGTCGAGAAGACGTCAAGTACATTTCGTATGAAATAAGCTAGTTTGCGTATTGCAAATTCTTCGAAACGTAAAGAATATTATCGTCGACGTTGCTGTAAAACAGATACCCTTGATCTTCGCTTTGAAGAAGATTGGAGAGTGTTCACTATAGCTATGCAATTCTCTTTTTATAAGATACATTTATCGATGTTATTGAATATGTGTTTAAACATACAACTCTCTAGTGGGAGAACCTTTTTCCAGTTACAAATTTCTTCCATAAGGAACAATGACGCTATCTGACGCACATTAGATACAAAAGCATGGAATATGAGTTAAATCATCACTGTGATTCCTAATTTCTTGAATATAATAATTTCTTTTTAAATATTCTACTAAAGTCAGTTACACATATCATTTTTTACACTTAAGGACACAGAACATGTTTCTGTATAGATCTCCTACCTTTTAATACGTCATGTCACTTCCCTTAAAAATCTAAGAACTACAATCAACCTAATTGGAATTATCTTTATAGTCATTTAACTCTGCAATTACAAAAATTTCTGATTAAGAAACGACCCGATTAACAAAATTAAAGGTACTTTCTTATTTAAGATAATTCCATTGCTCAAAGACCACTGACTGAACGTTCCACTGACCCAGTGCAACCCTTAAAATACAGCGAGACACAGTGGCACGCGAGAGAATCCGCACACGGTTCATAAAGCAACGAATGGATGATCGGTTCTGTAGGATATCGCACGCGTAGCAGGTTGCTCGTCGGCGAAAGCGGGCTAAAGCGTCTGCTCGTAAACTTGATCCCTGTATAATTTTCAATCGGGCCACGGATTTGACGACCTCGTCACGGTGCTACGTCTACTCCCTTCGGCCGACTTCTAGCCCCGCTCACTCGAGATCCATCGTCTTCTTCTTCTTCTTTCTCTTCTTCTTCTACGTCCTCTTACTCGGTATTCGTGGGGGGTCCCCGAGATAAGGGAGGAATGACGAGGTCGCAACGACCGGTAAAAAGGTGATCTCGGGCGGATAGTACCGGCAGCCGGAGGTGGAGGAGCTCGAGGAAACTGGAACTGGAGACGGTTCCCTGACTCCCTCGGGCGTTGGGAAACGCCGCTGCCTGCGAAGGCCGTAAAAAGACAATACCGTTCTCGCGCCACAAAAGAGTCTTGCCACCAAGTACCATTACCAGCGAGGGTTGCGCCGGTTCCGCGTGTACGGACATCGACGACAGACTGATCCCAACTCCGTGCGTGAGTTCGTATGTTTCTCTTGTTTCTACTTTTCCTTCGTTTCATTCTTCTTCTTTGTCTTTTTCCTCTTCGTGATGATTACAGAAGTTGGTGGATCATAGTATCGTCTTCGATTCTTTGAAATCATCCTTCGGATGTAAAAAGATCTTGGCTATATGTGGACGTGCGTATTTTCTCTTTTTCTTCCTTTTTCTATCTCTTTTCTTTCTTCTTTTCTGATTTATTCTTTTTCTCCGACTTTTTCGTCCTTGTGATAATTAGAGAAGTTGGTGGATCGTGTTATCACATGTGACTTTCTGAAATTATTTCTTAAACATAGGAGCCTTGACTATGCATGAGCTCGTAAATCTTTTTCCGTTTTTTTCTCCTCTTTTTCTCCTGTTCTATTCTTCCTCTACATGTCTCCCTGTGACGATTAAACTGAATTGATAGATCGTCCTTTCTATGCTTCCTTTTCCTCTTCTACTCCCTTTCCTTCTTCATTTTTTTTCTCGTTTAAAAGGAGTGGAGAAGTCGATGAATTCTACTACCACCTTCAGTTCCTCGAAATCAACCCTTGACGAGACGCAGCAGCGGACTGTCATGAACTCGAAGAAGCCTATAACGCGAGTTATATATCAAGAAAGTTATGCTCAAGAAAGAACTGTATTCTATACCAGAACGATTTATTTATCGATGCTGTTCACTCTGATCTAATCTTCTTTCTTCTCGAATTCGAAAGTTTTTGAAGATCGAACGAAGGATAGATTGTTTGTGGGAATGTTTAAATTCCTAGTAACGTTCTAACGAGGAGGAAGAAAGATATTTAGGATTTCGTAAGTAAACGATTACCTCCGACAGTTTATGTTTCTGTCTGAATGCAACAATGGAAAAAAATGTAAATGTCGAGATGGTCGATATGAAAATTTTTTTTTTTTTTTGCCAGACGAAGTTGCACCGGCTAATTAAATAAAGCTACGTATGTCCTGTTTGAGCCGATTAAAATCTCTATCCGGAGTTTCGCGCCGGATTTATCTTCGATCGCGTAACTAACCGAGTAATTCTCTTTTGTTTCAGGTAAGTGTGAATGACTTCGTTTCTGAGCGTGGCGGGTCGTGACTCGTGTGGATCGTGAGTACCTGGCGTTATTACAATTGAGCGTAACACGCTGATCGCCGCGCCCATTTCCCCCGCGATTACCTCGCCAATCATATCGTTGCTCGAACTTTATGCGGTTCCATGGAATCGAGTTATACCACTACACTTTGTTACACGTCGAATGTTCTGACATTAAGGCCGCACAAGATCGTAGGATACATAGATCGACGCTACAAGAACTGTTTGATACCTGAAACACTGTTCCATGGTTTAATTTAAGCAGTTTTATGGAGATTTTGTACATCGTGTACATTCAGATGACTATCAATATGTTAAGTAGACTGTCTCGTCGTGATATAATCGTTTACGATTTTTTTTTTATTTTCATCTTTCCTTCCATTTCATTGTTATATTTTATAAATACTACAACATATTTTCACTGGATCATCTTCAAAGGTGTTATCATCTTAAATCATTTATTTTTTCTCCCGAAAAGAGCTAGTTTTTTCATTATTATTCAATTCTAGACAAAATACAAAGAACAGTAATAATCTTTTAAAACACGTACAGTGGCGAGGACTATAAACAGGGAATTAAATTAAATTATATGTTATATAAATACAAAAGACGGAAACTAAATTACATTTTCGATTCATATAAAATTTTAAATATATTTCTCGTACTTTGAAGCACTATAAATATAGACTACAAATTTTTACTTCTAGTGCCAATTACAAACAAAATTAAGTTGAGAAAACTAGCTGTAAGAACTTCCCCTATTTATATGCTCGCCACTGAATAACAGACTATTGGCAATCGCTGAAAGTGCCCCCAGAATACGAAATCTTTATCCTCGGCTCGTAATTCTCTCGGTGGTAATGGCTCAAAGAAACGTCGACGCGATCGACTTCCCATCGAACCCTTAATGGCAGTCGGAAATTAAAATGCGATTCGAGGAGCTCTCTCGCGTTTCCCTTCTCGCGAGACGGCACCCTCGCCACCGTGTAGGGGGTGTCGGGGTTCGGCGGTGGCTTGATCGCATTTAACTTGGACGCTCATCCGTTGATTTCATTAAACGATAACCGGCGCGCAACTTTAAACCAGCCTGAGAGTACCGACGCATACGAAATCACGATGCCTCGTTTGGAGACAAGAAGCGGGGGTTGGTTTCGAAGGCGCGAAACGAGGGCGGTTCCAAATTCCAGAGGCGATACATTAACGACCCGTAATGACATCGGCGCGAGGGGAGGCTAGATAAAAATAACATTAGTCATTTGGTGTCGGTGTAATTGCATCTAGACTCGACTGGTTGCGATTTCGATTCGTGCCTACGTATACTTCAACGAAGAATAGGGTTGCCTTCTCAGTTTCGTTTCACTAGGAATCGAAACTTATTGTTACGAATAATTGTTTATTATTCATAGATGAGTGAAAGTTTATTCATATCTGAGAAATTTGATAAAGATTTAAATTTGGAGTTTATTCGTTGTTTGCTATAAATTGTATAAAACGCAGTACTTTAAAGGTTTAACTTCGTGGTATTCACACAATCATTTTTAAATCATACATATGATGGATAAACCTTCAACTTTATTTTTATTACAATATATTTTGATCAATTTATTCGAAAATGGAGTTAACACTAAACCTACCGGTGCGGTCAAATTGACCGCTCTCTCGACTTCTACACAAATTTAACCATATTTAAACTTTATGATATCGCTTCATAATTTCTGACTTTTCCTAAAACATGCATACAGTATATTTTTCGGTAATTAATTTTAGTTTGCTCTTTTATTTTCTGAGAAAAATTTGTACACTGTCTTGCCTACCATGAGCGGTCATTTTGACCGCCCGACAAAATATATTAGTTATTCTTAAAATAAATGCAATCAGTATAAAGAAAAGGTTATTTCAAGGTCAGATGACACACAAAATCAGTAATAACAAATAATAACAGCTGTTACATTCGCTGTTAGTCAAGATAGCCACCAGCAGTCAAGACATATCAACTCAGGTCCATAATAATCCTAAGGAACCGCCACAAAATTTAGCATTTTTTACAGTCTATTGTTACAAACCTTTTAAAAGTCGAGAAGTTTCTTAGGGTTATTGCTCATTGCTATAAAAGCTTTCCCAACTCCACCCTCGAGTAACCGTTGGTGGAGAACGGTCAATACTCACCAATATTTTCGTATAAATATCGCTGTCATAGATCATATTTTTACTTGCTATTGTCTTTTCGACTAGAATACATCTCGGTTTCTAAGTCGATTAGTCGACATCTAAATTTGTTATCTCTAAAACGCAGACAGAAAGCATCTCAGAGTGTTTTGTGTAAAATTGTTATAAAAGGAAAAATAAAACATATCAAATTTGACAATAACTTTTGTATTCCGTACATGGTACTATTCTGTGATAAATATTTACCCTAGAAGTGTCAAGATTTTTCAAAAAAAAAAAAAATTATAAAAAAAATGACGAACATAAAAGAAAACTGTTCAGTGTTATCGTTGACAGCAGAGAGTGAAACTGTTGAGTGTGAAAAATCGCGGGGAAAAAAGCCATGCAATAAAACTATCAACAAGTTCAGATTCATTACTACAAAAAACGTATCAAGTAAAAAATTGTAAAAGTTACAAAATTAGGAAAATTTGTTTAAAATGCGGAAAATATTTATGCGGCAAATGTACATTTGATAATAAGATAATTTGTAAAGAAATGCAACAAAGTTGAATAAGATATATCTTTATATAAATAAAAGTGTAATTCTATTTAAGTCTATAATTGAAATTAAACAAAAGTAAATTTGGACGAAATTTTATGAAGGTTCATCATTTTATATACATTTAGTTATAAAGTAAGCATTATCTAAGTTAAATCATAAAAACTATTACTTCTTTAATCACCGGTCATTTTGACCGCACACGGTAGAATAGGTATACACAAAGTGTCGGTAACTTTAGTGTTAAGCAATAATTATGTACCTGATAGATCAATATACAAATTATTCGAGTCTATTTGATCCGCAATAGGATATCTTTACATTATATCCGGATTTAGTTGCCTAACTCGATAAGAATTCCAGGTAATCGATTTCAAATCACACCTCTTATTCTCACTATCTAATCGTACAAGTATATTACATTAAATACGACTAAACATACAACTAACCAGACCAGAAAAAGACACGTGTCTTAATTATCATTGGCAAGAGTATCCATAGAAATATTCACGGTTCTATCGATCATGTAATCAGATTCATCGATCAAAGAAAAGGAATGGCGCAGATTTCAGCGTGTTCTCCGCGTTCTCCAACTAACGACGTTGTTAGCGGTCCTGTTACCATTATTCCGTCACAATTCCGCGGAGATTTATCGAATTCGGCGGGTGCCGTGGGTGTACGCGTATAAATGTTAACGACGTCGACGGTGCGTCCAGGTGTCGCGGTCACGAGTAATTGATTCTACCCACATGAGGATTCTCTCCGAGTAAGAAGCGTTCTGCTGCTAAGAAGCTACTGCCGCGTGTCGCGTTCAGGTGTAGCATAACCGTCGAGCAAATCGCCGATCTGTTCCCACGTTTTCTTGCGATCCGAGTAGTCCACCTTGTTCGAGACACGTGTGGGACGGAAGCCACAAGCCCTGGCTACATTTAAGTTCTGCTTAAGTACTTCTATTCGGCGTGACGATCGTGTCATTTGACGTTGGATGAATGATTTTTAGGCACTCAGTGAATGTCCACGTGTACGCGAAAGAGATTCTATCATTTTAAAAGTTCTACCTTCTACATGAGTGACAGGATTAATGACAATGTTTTGCAGTAAGTTCTGCATAGTACACTGTGCTTGATTTTCTTTCGTAAGGGACCGTCGAGAAAATGAATTTGATGCATCGAATTTTGCGACTGCTGGAATGTTTTGTAATAATTGTCCAGAATGGCAATTGTACGTGAAGATTTACGAGTATTGTGATAGAATTAATACGAAAAACATATTTTCTCGATGTCTTTATCACGATCTGTAATGTCGATTTATTCACGAATACTGTTCATTGCTTTTTAAATCTTTAGCAGATTATACGAATATAAATAGCACGATCAATTAATGTTTGGACGAGTATAAAAGATTAACTAATTATTATTTGTTTAATCTTTTATTGCACGTGTATATCACTTGAAGAGAATAACGAATGACGATGAATCAGAAACAAGAATATCTCCTTCATGCGATTCACCTTACTTAGACTCGCAACAATATCTTCTTCGCATAATGAAACTCCATTTATCGAGATGTAATATTGATTAGTATCTTAACATGAACTTCTACTATTTGTATGAGAAATCATGGATATACTTCTATTATATGAATTATCTGTCCTGCAACGAGATCAATGAAAATAAATAAAGTACCGTTCCATTGTTGGAATTGTACTTACGAATGAACAAAGAAACAGTATGTGAACAGTACGAAGCACGATACACTGTTACCACATGTAACAGATAAAAACCGACTTATCCAAACTTGCTAAAGCTTGGCTCAAACAATCAAGCAAAGTAACTTCCCATAAAAAGTAGAGCACTGTATGACAAGTAATTCACTTCATTTACTCATAAGTTACACTCCCTGGTGGAATTGTATTACCAGGCAATCTCGTCTTCCCGCGTCGAACAATCGTCGAAGCGCGACCAAACCATTAAATCCTCCCTCGTTTACAGACGTACAAGCAGCAACCAGCGGAACACGGTCTCGTTACGAGGTCTCTACGCGAGACAAGTTGACAAGACTCTCTTGTATTGGAGCAAAGTCTAATTAAATCGAGCAGAATCGTGGACCCATGCCTTGTGTCCACATTCGATTCTTGCCTCCCGGTTTTCTGCGTGGAATCGCCACAAGCCGTTTTCGTCTCGAGCCGGAAAACCAGCTAATAAATTATCGTACAGTCTCAAACGCGCTGCTGGGCGGAGAGGATCAGAATGGCGCGATCGCCCGAAGCTTCTCCGCTCGAAACGTGACTATCGCGGCGCCGTTCACGGTGTACAACGGCGGTCGATGTTAATTTAATTGGACGTTCGATTCGCGTAAATAGTCATCGATTTACAGCTTTCATCCTAGCCCATCCAGTCTTGACTATTTACGTACCGACTGATCATTTCCTCGCCTTTTTTGATCCTCTGTCGCTGGTTTTCATGATTTATCGTCTATTGCCACTCGCCAGATGCAATTCTGTTGGGAATCAGTCCGTTTATCCGGACGATTGCGATCGGTGATAAAGTGAGCCTCGTTGAGGAGCTAGCTTTTTGCTGGCTCGTGGTTTTTCACGATCCTTCTCAGATTAACATGTCGAGTAGTTGACTCTTCTTACAGGTTTTGTACAATCTGTAGTATTATTGATCGTAGTAGTTCACGATATACTGTGAGGTTACGAATAACTTTGCGAGTGAAAAGAGATTTGATTTGCATAGACATTTCTCAAAACTGAGTTTATAAGGATTTTTATTGCGGTGAGAGTTTCATCGAAGAAGATTAAAAAAGAAATGAAGAGAACAATTGGAAATTATTTTGCAGCACGGGAAAGTAAATTCCAGATGAGAAAATAAAATGTGGATCAGATTCAGATTAAATTCTCAACAGCTGTAATGAAATGGAAATATATTAACTGCGTGATAAGATTCAGAGAAGGGACTCTACAAAAATTGTAAATATGGATTGCAGAATCCATTTAATGGAAGATTGTACTGATTCAAAATCTTACAAAATACCTTATATGAAATTGATATAATCAAATAATTCCAACAGCAAAATATCACTAACAAGGCTTGTTTTCCTAGAACGTCCAAAATCTTACAAAATACATTTCTATACACATCGCCAAGAATCATATCGAGCACGACATGTTACTCTCGACATTCGTAGGATTAGCCCTCGCGTAATTACTCCGAGGGACTTGTATATCGGTTGCGTGCTTGGCGCCGTGAAAAGAAGTATTACGACGATGGACGGTGCTTAGGAGTTACTCAGAGCCAGATCGATCTTAATCCAGGAACAGAGGTGTAGCACTCTGGTATCGGGGTATTAGCTTCCATCATTCGTGGGATAGATCGCGTACGAGGCAGAGCAGAAACAGACGATAAAAAAAAGATAGAGAGAGAAAGAGAGAGAGAGAAAGAGTTCTAGAGAAGATGTGGTGCGAGTTCGGCACGGTGCGTTACCAGGCGAAAGCACATACATCAGGCTCGTCGGCTAATCTGATTCCCCTAACAATGTGCACGCGTCGGAATCTTCTTACATTCCCCTTCTTGCTTGGCTACCGCGTTCCATGTCCTTATTTCTCTTCCAGTCGTTGCTAGAGGATGTGTAAGAGAGAAACGAAGAGAGAATTCTACGTCCAGACGTTGCGTTAGAATCATAGTACCTCCCCGGATGTATAGATTTTTGGATTTGGTCCCTGTTCCAATCTGAGCGCAAACCCACGTAATCTCGCGCTAATAACCGCGATTTATCCTTCCGACTCTCGGTCTGTGCCGTCCCGATGATCAGAGCGTCGATTAGAGAAATCTTAGGGTTCAAATGATTTCCGTCGATGAGGGAGAGAAAGATTTTTCCGAACGTTTGTAATGCGACAACGTTCGTATCGTAAGGGAATACCCGCGCTTCCAACTTCTATCGAAATTTAAACTAGTCGCGTGCACATCAGTGCCTCGTATGGATGTTATGTTTGTTTAATCCACTTTTAAACAATTAGTATAAGACCTACGAAGGAGAATATCACCGATATCATTTATATCAATCAAAGTTAAAAAATATTGTTTGTAACATTGTCATCTTTACGCGTTTTTCAATTTATAGTATCTGTCAGTGTGACTTCTAAACGCAACATAGATTTAATCTAGACTACAATTAGTTGGAATAAATAGTTCGTTAGAACACTCATCCATTGTAAGCGTAGTCTAATGTTTTGCTATTTATAATATACGGAGTGTTACACGAGTCGTTTGAAAGCCAAATCGATTAACACCACTTTCCGTAATTTCCTCCTTCTTCTATTACTCCTAGTGAATTCCTAGTTATTTTTCTGAGATAGCTGCAAAATTTAAGACAATTTTTTGCAACACAAAGATTGCGAGACAAATTTATTCAGTTTGCCTGATCGACAACGGAAGTTTAAGCTTTCGATATCGCTCTTCCGGCGAGGATCTCTAAACTGGTTTGCCGGAGCAAGACGATTCTCACGGAAATCGCGCTGAGATTACGTCCATCCGTGGCGATTCGGGCGAAAACAACGGCACCTTTCATCGACGGTGTGATCTTGTGTGCTCGTCGCGAGACAGGTACAGGTTGAACGCCTCCTGTCGTAAACGTAGATTAGATTATCACGCGTAGGAAACCGGAAATTGTTGCTTCCACGAGGAAAAACGGAGCTCCAGAAACAGTCACGCTTTTATTGTCTCCGGTTTCTTGGCCGTGAAAAGGGCCCTTTCGTTAATAGGGCCGAATCGACCCACCTTTCTGGCTATCCCTCGAACTCTTTCTCTTTCCCTCGATCTTGGACGAGTTGTAGAAGCCGGCGGTGTTCGAGATAACGGCCAGGGGATCCGGCCAGGTACAAATATTTGACCGGTTAACTGGCTCCGTGTTTACCCTGTTAGCCGCGCTCATGGTCGTCGCGGTGCTTGTTGGCCCGTTCGTTGTCGCCGACGACTTCCTCGTGTGTATATTTCTGCGACGCCCCGGCTGGTACACACGTCGCCTCGGTGATAGTCCGCCCTCAAGCCGAGCCGGCGCGTTACACGCTCGTGGAACCAAAGCGTGGGATGTGTACCGTCTGGATAACGCGCGATGAACGCCTTGTTTCTTTCTCAGCCTGTTAAGAGGCAAACTTGGGGACCTGTTTATCGATCCTGCTCTTCGTAATGGTTCCTCCTCAGTGTTTCACTCGACTAGCGTTTTAGATTTGGTTCCAAGGAGATCTCTGCTTTTTCGTGTTGTTTCAATCGTTTTAGATTAACACAATGTTTCGAAAGTTTCTGAAAATTCCTCGGGAGGTTTCATAGTGTAGGATATTGGGTGGTTAAGAGAATTTATAACGCAGTAAAGAAATAATTCCAAAAAGATATTATAACGTAGATGTGGTCAAAATGTGTGTATCTCGGGGTGAATCAATAGTGGTTGGCTCGTCCATTGCTAGAAAGGATTGTACTAACGATAATGACAAGCCTACGAGTCCCGTTGCCTCGAGTAGCGGACAAATATGTTCAAACATGGTCGAG
Source organism: Bombus vosnesenskii (assembly GCF_011952255.1). Lineage (NCBI taxonomy): Eukaryota > Metazoa > Arthropoda > Insecta > Hymenoptera > Apidae > Bombus > Bombus vosnesenskii. The sequence goes on from NW_022882987.1 coordinate 2,014,096, forward strand.
CAACAAACCGAGCAACACTTGGACGAACGACGACCCGTCTGCCTCGCGTTATCCTAAGCCTAAGCCAACAGGCTCCGATGCCAAGTGCTCTTCATACACGGTCTCGTGCCTCCATCTCATAACGAATGAGGAACGTGACTTCTTCCGTTTGTCACGCGCGGATTTTACCTTGTGTACGTTACCGAAGTGTCCCTCCGTGATAGCATTGAAATCTTTTTTGTTAAAGTGTAATATATTTCATACGTTAACTCATTTACGTAACTATGAAAATCTCTATTTTAGAGAATTATAAATTGCAACTCTCCACGGGTTAAAATATTCTGCTAAAAAATCTACGAAGAATAATTTTTGGCAATGATTTACTTATGAATGACAGCTCAAAATTAGAGCGTGAAGAAAGGTTGCGTGACTATCTGAGACATAGAGTGGACATTAATAAGGTGTTGAAAATGTCTGCGTAGTGTGATTAGAGTGAACGAAAGTAAATTGTTTTAATTACTTGCTATGTATCAAACTCCTATCTGTCCCTTAACTCTATCCAAGATATTACCTAAAGTGGTAATACAAATTTTTGTAATAATACGACGAGAGAGGTTGAGAAACATTGTTCTCTACTATTTCTCTCGCTCTTCGTTTAGTAGTACCAGAAATAATCGAACACATTCTCATGATGTCGATGTTTTCCATGTTTCAATTCAGCGACGCCGACGACGCGAATTTCTACGATTCCTGGCATAATCAAACAGCGTTTTCACACGCGCGCCAGGCCTCCGGGCGAGGGGTCGCGTCTCGCGGAAGTGGCACGCGGAGCTGGTTCGCCGGCGTGTACGGTGAGAAAAAATCCGGAACTCTGCCGTGCCTTAGCGAAGGACCGTGTCGGTGGCGCGCACGGTTCTTAACATGGAAACGTACTTACACACGCGCACAAGATTTAATCAAAACGCAAATGCCGCGTCGCCAGCCGAGGTACGCCGCTTAAGAGAGCGTCATCGAGCCGCATGCCTCGCCATCTCGTACCTGTCTTCGAGCTACTCTCCATGAGGAAGCCTCATAAAGAGTCTCGGCGGGTCTCCAGGCGTCTCTGGTTATCGCGCGTGGTACATTCTCGCCGCTTCTCGTCGCGAAACGACGATAATAATTAAGGATTCCCGGTGAACCGAGACGTGTGCATACGTACCAAGCTTACCGAGGCGAGAACAATTTTCGTCGTGCTCGTCGACAACAGGATTGCGCACATTCTCTTTCTCTCTCTCTGTCTTTTTCTCAGTTTGTTTTCAGTAGCGTACAGGCCAATAAGGAAACTCAAGTTCCCTACTCGTTTTGTTTTTAAACGATTGGTTTAGAATCTTCGCGCGTGAAAGGAGAATTATGGTACTTGGTTTGGAAAAGTTCGCACGAAGTTGCGGTGAGACTGATAAGAAATGTCAGACGTTTGATGTTCGTGGAACTTTATGATCACGGTGACCGATTTACGAGGAAAGAATTGAACGTTCTACTTTGTTTGCAATAGGACAGAATGGCTGCCAGTATTACAGAATTACAAGCGTCTTGGGGATGTAAGACGGTCCTTGTAAGGTAGTTCATATATGCTCTAAGAACTACTAAGAAGGAACAAGTGTTCAGCATATTGTTTACTTTGAAAACTTTGCCTAGGCCATAGCTCGGTAAACTCGCTTCGCGGGGGCCATTTTACCCGAAATTTACATAACTTCCGTCCCTCGGCCAACAGAATGACATTTGTAAAACGCAAACGTGAAATCTCGCGTTCCTTCAACATAATCATCGAAGTACAATTACCTCCAAAATTTCTATAAAATATATTTACAAATCCTCTGTTCGAAAAACAAAGGATTTAAATTAGAAATGAAAAATTCTATCGTTCTATTTGATCCAATTAACCCCAAACCAAATATCTTATCTATCCTATACAAGTGCACACAATTTATTTACCGCCTTATTTACACGAGAATTATTCAAAAGAAAAAATTAAGAATAAAAGCTCCTCCATTCTATTCGGTCTGAATTTACTCGAAGCCGAATATCTTATCCTCTCAGCGATTAGGTACCCCATTTTATGAAACGCCACGAAGAAAGTAATCGTACGGACAGATCGAGACGCGAAAGGTGTTCAGCTACGCCAGTGTTAAGAGTGTACGCATCGTGTTCTTACCGTTACGTTCACCTGGCCTTTTAGCGAGCGAGAGAAGGTGAGGAAGAGATCTCATCCGTGCTCCTGACGCTCGTTATCGTTCGCAGGTTCATGCCAGCGGACAGTTAAGGTCCCTGGTCCGCTGAATGTTCGACGTTATAAATTCGACCGATATAAACAGAGACAGACTATTGAGGTGGAGGAACCGAGGGATGGGGGATGCAAAATGATTCGAGATGGTTAAGCGGAGGTGTGCCTGAACCGGCCTACCTTTTAACACTCTCTTCTCGCATCCACCCCTCTGATGAAACACGCACGCGGCCCATTACGGACAACACCTTGGTTCCACGTCTACGTCGAGTCGTTCCTATCGCTCCACAAATTATGGTTAATTGTTACTTTCGTAAATCGTAATACACTATGATTTCATAGACCATGGATAGGTTACATAGATCGTAACATGAGTTGATTGTAGGATTGATTAAGAATCCTCTTTCTTTAATGTCGTTCTTAACTCTTGAAGATTTCCTTACTTTAACATTGTTTAATTGGTGGAAGGATATATTTATATATTTTCTACACATTTAATAAGATGATGGTGTTATGTTCTATTTGTATCTCGTTCGATAAAGTTGGGCGTAGTAAATAGATTCTCCAGGGAGACAGGATTTTCCCACGTTTTAGTGGTCATTACTCATTGCCACGCGAATCGACATACATGTCTCCCGTTGTCTTGATTTCCAATCTCGTGATATCTTGGTCTTCCCACGCAAACTAGGTCGAGCTCCAATTCGAAGACGGTAGCTGGGTATCTTTCATCTCGTCAAAGGTGCCCCCTTTGCCTATCTTTCTTGTTCGGTCAACTTTTCCCCCTCTCTTCCACGAATATCCATTTGTCGAAACTGTTTCTGAAACACAGAAAATTGCAGAAAAAGAAAATACAGAAAATTACAGAAAAATGAAATACAGAAAATTACAGAAAAATAAAATACAGAAAATTACAGAAAAATAAAATACAGAAAGTTACAGAAAATTCTCGTTTATCACTAACCATTTTTCGACCATCAAAGTTTATCATTCAGAGAAATGATTCTTATTTTTAACTATAATTATTTCTATGTTGTGAAACTCTTCATATATAATTGCCGTAAGTTATTTTAACAGTTTCCGTCGATTTTTAGTTTATATTTATTGAGATTGGTACTATATCCACAAAATAGAAATACTTATTTCCTCATTATATATAACGAACGTGTTAAATATTTCATCAAATCGTCCTAGCTTTATCCCTATTAACTAAAAGTCGTCTATCCTTCGCGAGAAATTAGAATAAGCTCGCAAACGAAGTGTTCGCGTGAAATGGTGGGCAAAGTCTTCGCGGGAACGAAGGGCGCGAAATACAAAGTCTTCGAAGGTGTAACCGCAGCCACGCCCCAATTAGGTTCAGCGGACGGTTTACGGGTGTAGCTGGGCCGATATTTATGATGAGAATGTCCGCACCTGTGGTGACACTCGCCACCGAACGGCTAGCAACCCCTCCTGGAGCAAAGCGCGAGTGTTTTATGGCGCGAAGATAGCCTCACGCACACCTTCCTTCTACGGCAACATTAGCTATAGCCAGGTGATATATGACGCGTATATTGCTCTTGGTGAACGGCGAACAGCCGCGAGCCACTCTATCCCCGTACGATCCTATATCCACGTCATCGCTTATTTCTAGGATACCCTCGCCACCGCGCTGCAAAGTTTTCGTGATGGAAGCGAGGCCAGACGATAGACGAAGGGTGGAAAGAGGGTGGAGAGTCTGGCTTTTTGGAAAATTCTCCGATTTTTCTCCGATTATTCTATCATCGTGTCACCTACGCCATTATTGAGAAATATGATAGTTCCACCCATCATCCACTGCAGTTATTGGAGTATTGGAGGATATACAGCTGTTTATTCGATTAGTTTCTCGTTCTCATTGTCGAATGGATAGTTAATTGTGAATAACTTTCTGATAGCCAGTGTGTAGTAACCTTTCAAGAGAAAGTTTAAGCTCACACGACCGACTGAGACAGCGTGTGACTAATGGTCAAAGGTCAAGGGTTAAGGTCAACTAAAAACAAAATCAAAGTATGAAAGAACGCTTCTACACTCTGGGTAGTTCTCTAGATATATTTTCGCTTTAGCTAAATCTTCAGAAGATATGTACATCATAGAGGTAGGTAGGTGAAGTTGTTTCGAAAGGAGGATAAGGGTTGGTCGCGCCTCCGCCTGGAGACCTCTGACATCAGAGGTATCCACGAGGAAGCGTTCGTGACGTCAGCCGAGAATATCCGTCCATCACTGTCGGCCAAGAAAACTCTCCGGCAACATTCTTCTCCGAGTAGAAAATTGACGGCTTCATATACCTAGCTTGTTTTTGGTCTAACGAAAACCAGGAATCTTCCACCGGGACTAACTTCCTCTTTCCTAATCAAATTATTTTTACTCGATATAAAACAAGGTAATCAAAACTATACTTCCTAACAGAATAACAAAGATAACTTTTAGAATACCTTCTGATTCTCTCGACATTCTCTGAGACTCTCAAGTAATTCTCTCAGATCTCACGCGCACTATAATTCTTGTCACGTGCAACCAAAGTTCCACGTGGTGCTATGCATCCCAGTATACTAATACATTCTTCGAATCCTCGTGGTATAAACGTGTGCTTTATCGCTGGTCGTTTACACGAACTCTTCCACACCTTCGACAAACAAATTTTGCTTAAAATAATTTAATTTTTTAGAAAGAAAAAAAAGGGGGAGGGAAAGGTCAAACTTTCTACTCAACGAATTCATCGTAACTTAAACCCTCTTGCGAAAGACACTCGAATCGATAGCAGAAACTAATCAGCTTGGTGTTCCGCGTCGCTCGCCGGTGAATCACGCGTGTCCCCGGCTGCGTAAGGCTCCGCTACAAGTTGCAATTCGATTTCGTGTGCCTGACAACGGAGGATCTCGACGAGGAGAGGGCGGTGTACGGAAGAGAGAAATACAGGAGTGTGGAATGGGAGAGGATGAGGCTGTTTTCCATCCGTTTCCATGAAGTATCAGCTCGCTATACGCGCTTTAATCGCATTCGAACGCAATGTCGTGGAAAATTTCATTGGGACGGAGGCGGAGGCGGCACGGCGGCGGAAGAGCCGAGAATCGAAACTGAATGGATCCCGCTGTGACTTTGTCTCGACGTTGCGGGACCCCCAGCCGTGTTCCATCGGAGAGATATTTGCATATCCACCAGTTCAGAACAGCGTCCGCGAGCTGCAATCGCGCCGAGCCGCGGCTCGAACCTTTTTACGAGGCCGCGAATTATGGCGTTACGATATCGTGCGCGCGTACATGTCGCTGATAAATGTGTATCACGACGCGTTGCTCCTTGCTTGGGATATCTCCTCGTCCTCGTTTCGGACGATCGCAGACTCTATTTTTGCCGGGAAGGATCGACGATTTTGCAACCGCTACGTTATCGCGACGCAAACCAACCGTTTCTTTTATACCGACTCTGGATCACGCGTGCTGACTCGTTTAGCTGTTGGAAATATCGTAGATTATTCTTTGTAAAGATCGTGTAGGGATTATTAATGATTGGGATTTGGAATTTTATATTAATGTCCGTTCTTATCGATTGCTTGTAAGGACAACTTTCTGAGTATTTTTCATGCAACAAATACTTCTGTATACTTATATCGTATATTTATAGATCCGCTTATAAAGGTGGACAGTTTAGAGCTAGAAACATCGAATAGATACTTCTATGTTGTTCGAAACTGTGATATACGGGACTTGAAATGATAAAACTGTCATGGTTACGGTATACAAAATACACTTACATTTTGAAGGAATAATTGTCGTCGTTCGATACTTAACTGATTGTGTGCTACCTGCTAGAAACGTCAATATATTTAAGAATTGTGCAGAAGAAATCTTTATAAAAATCATACAATTGAAATACCCCGTGTTATATAAATATTGCTCCAATTTCCTACTATGTTACAGGAATAATTAAATTATTCAAAGATCGCGAGCCATCTCAGTCTATTTCTTGTATACATCTTGTATCTTATTCTATTTTTTTCGCCTTAAAATACCTCACGCGCGATTGAAACCTACAATGCAACGCATATAACTGTGAAAACGATTCGAGTTTGAAGCTGTTGGTTAAACTATGACCTCCGTTATCCATGGCAATCTCATCTGGCGAAAATCTCGGTCCCGAGGGCGTAACACGGGTCGTCTACAAAAATGCGCGAAACTGGTAATTCCAGACGCGCCGCAACCATCGAGAGAAAGAGAAAGAGAGAGAGAGAGAAAGAGAGAGGGAGAAGTTCGTCTTGCAAGGACTTTCGTCATTATTCGTGCCGCGTACCATTTGATGCCGTCGTTACACGTCGGAGCAATGAGTCGCAAAGGTGTGGCTAACCGGCACTGGTGCGTGAACCATTCGTTTGTACACGTGCCGATTCGTTTGGAGTTCGACATGCGCGGCCGGTGGTACAACGCGTTAACAAGTTCTACAAAGATTTCATAGCTTCTGTCTTTGAACCGCGTTCCTTTCCCGAAACGTGTCGTCAATGATCTCGTGTATCGGTTCAGAGACAGGCAAACGAGTGGAGTAGCTTTGTCAAAATGGAAAACTAGGCTCGACACGCGAATATTAATTTTACTTGATAAACGTGTACGTGAGAGGCAAGGCCGTTTAAAGCCACTCGAATATCTTTGGATTTTGAGTACAGTGCAGTCAGTATGCTAAGAGGAATGTACGCGGATTCTGGAATTTTGTTTGCTATAGCCGTTGTTCTTTCTAATATGCATTGTTTTTTTTTTTGCAAATAATATATTCCAGAATATGAAACAAATTTCCTATGTAATATAAAAGTAATAAGGATAATATCAAATTCATTTATTCGACCTTTATACTGCACGATAGCTGCAAACAAATTTTTCTTAAAAAAAGGAATGAAGAATTTAACACAAATGAAGGAAATAAATCGCGTTCGTTATAGGATCCACCTTTTTGTTGTAGTATCCTGACTTTATTGATAAGTAACTGATTGTAATAGCATTCATTTGTCGTAGCATGTTCCATTCAAAAATACTCTGGTACATTTATAAAAGAAAGTACGTAATGTACCCCTTAAAGTGATTTTTGGAGTTGTAGATAGGTCATGCGTTTTTATACTGATCATTTTTCAAACTTCCGTTTGAGATATAGGAGGGAATTTGTATGGCAACGGTAAATATCTTTCTCGATAAGGAGCAATAATTAATTGGGTTGTTATAGCGAAGAAAGTATAAGACCTTCGTTGAAATCGCGCGGTTTCCGTTACACAGCGAATTTTAATAGCAACAGGAAACGCGTAATACGATGTGCAGGATGTGTCGTGTAGCTTCCCTCGTGTCTTGGAGCAAATAAACCAACGCGGCGAAGTCTGAAAGAAGTAGACAAGGGGGATGTCCTGATCGACTGGGACCGAGCCGGTGCATTTACATTTACAACGGGACTGATTGAATCTTGATTGAAAATCCACTTAATTAACGATCCGCGCCATTATGTTTATTGCAGACAAAACTGACCACGCATGGACACCCCTGTATTCCTTTTCTTCGCTCTGCGATATATTACTGTAGAAAAAATCGATGAAATGCCTGACAAATATTTGATCGTAATCACAATCCTTCGTTGCAGCATCAAGAATCTATGGAAACTGTCTTTGAAATTAATAGATGACAGAATATTCCGAAGAAACTGCAATAGCTACGAAAGTATTGATACATATCTTTGTGTACTCCAATAAAGCGTTTTGTGTCAGGTTCTACATTATTCTCGTAGTATTAATTTTTGTAGGCATATGAAAAATCATTAAATGATACGAAATTTAATATGCTTGGACCTCATAAGTATCAGTGAATATTAAATAAATACAGTTACAATAAATACAATGGTGTGCCAATACCTTCTGCAGCCACCGTAATTGATCCTTTTGCAAGAACAAAAGGAATTCCATTTACACTTGTTCTTTACTTACTAAAAAAACCAGATTTTCTTATGCCCTTGAAAAATTCTCGAAATCGCAAGAAAAAATCGCGACCAAAGGAGGAAGTCACCCCCTTGGGATAGGTCGAAGCACAAGAAATACCGCGATGATCGCGGGGCAAACGGCCGAGTAGACGCGTGTCGCTTCGCGGCGAGATAAATCTGGTCACGAGACGAACGTCCCGCTATGGGAGCGCATTCTTTCAAGGTGCACCAGCCGCGCAAATATCGATCCATCAATACCACCCAATGCGGTGAACGAAGACTGGCGTGGTCCGCGATCCGCGATTCCATCCGAGATCGATCCGTCGATCGACCGATCCATCCGTTCGAAGGGAGGAGAGGAAAGAGCCGTGTGCCGACGGTCACACAATTTGCAGGATCGACTTGGTGCCGCGTGCTCTCGCCCCACCACGTGACTGCCACGAGAGGACTGGCCAGGAGCGCGCAAAAAATCGCTCGTTAATTGGGATCAAGACGTAACCCCTCGAGCATGCGGACGTATAGGGACATGGCGCGGTAGTTACACGTATCCCACAGGTACCGGGACGGTTGCCTTCTGTGGATCACGCACACATCGGTCCGCGGCCTGTACGTAAGCGCCGCTGCCACGGGAAATAACAAACGACGTGCGATCCTAATTAATTACTTGTCCGCTAATTACTGTAATTATATGTTGCCACACCCGCCCGACCGCCTGTTCCTCCCCCACCCCTCTAATCCTCTCTCTCTCTCTCTTTCTCTCTCTTTCACTGGCTGGTTTCATCGGACGGGAGGAGAGAGGAGGAGAGGATTTGTAGCGGCGCGATGTTTATTTTCAGCCGGCCACTCGCGGTAAATCTGCTCGTAATTTCTCTCGCGTGTCTTCGCGCGCCACCGACCCGCCAGCCATTTCATCGTTTCACCTTTTCTCCCTCGATAGCGATATCACGATCCCTGTAATGCCTGTACACGTTGATGCGTCGCGTTGGCGTATCGTGGCTAACTCGACTTTCACGCGTTTAATTTTTAATGGAATGAAGAATGGAAAATTCATTCGAATTTAGTTTATCATTATATGTTGATGAAAGTGGCGTTATTTGGAAGATTTACCAGAGAATTCCGTGGAAGGCCGGTTTAATTATGAGAAGCTGGTTTAACGAGAAGATGGAGTTAGACTTAGCTTTTAAGTAGGTTTACGATTATTCGGGAAAAGGATTGAGAAAGTTAGCACGCTTTCCTACACATATATGGATTCTTCATTTGCATTCATGCATGTGATGGCATTCACCACAGATTGGAAAACAATGAAAACTATTTAGTTTATACTATGCTTTTGCTATAAATGGAATTGTCATTTATGAAAAATTAATAGTGTACCTGCCTGAAATTAATTCGAAAATAACACAATGAAAATGCCCGAAAGAAGTCGACCGTGCATTTTCTTCATAAGAAGGTATTAAAAAGGTGGCCAGACTCGAGGGTCTGGAAAAATTTCGGATCGCGACCGCTAAATTGGCCCGTCGAGCAGGGCGCGCGGCAAGAAATATGACAGCGGATCGAGGCCGATGATCGGAATAAAGGATCGAGGGCGGTTGCCCGAGCGACAGGTGACACTGGCAAAAAGCCACCGTCTCCAGGATTACGAAAGAGCCGATGCGTTTCATACTTGGCCTGACGAGAGGGCATCCGATCTTGGAAGAGTAGGTACGATCGGAGCTCTCTCTTTGCGTTGAAAACAAGTAGACCGAGAGCGTCGAAGAAAACGTGGGACGCGGTGTGCAACCGGGGATAGGGGAAGAAAAAAGGAAGAGGAATCGTCCGTGTCTTTGTCTCCAATTAACCGACCTCCAGCGACAAATTAGGTCGCGTCTGCTACGTGGCTATAACGATCGTATACACGTTCGCCACGGATAGACCTCTATCGGACCATCCTTGGATTTCTAAGAGAGAAACGCGTCCTTGAGAGGATCGAGGGAATTTCTGTATGATCTAGTCGTCGAAGAATCCTCCAGTTATCTCGCAGTTATCATTCAGTTCATAGAAATCGACGGTCGCCTGCGAAAGATACAAGTATCTTTATAGATTCCACTAGAACTTTGTCTATATACGCTGTATTCATTTAAACGAAATTTAGTTAGTGTTCGGTTCGATAAAATCATGGTGCTTGAAGAAACTTATCTCTGAATGTGAATTCTTATTGTATGAATGAAAAATCATAGATAGTAGGGAGAATCAGCGGCCTCCTATCGTATAAATTCCAATTACATATGTGTATAGGTTATTTCTTCTCCAACAAATTTATGTAAACGGAGTTCTACTCTACTAGTTCTACTGATTCTGTTTCATCGATTAAGTAGGAAAATTTTCTACATTATTAAATGGCTAAGAGAAAAACGTGTCCTTGAAAGAATCGAGGCACTGGTCTGTATGGCCGAATGGTCGAAGAATCCTCCAATTATCTTCCAGTTATCACTCAGCGTCTAGAAACCAACTATCGCCTTCGAAAAGTGAAAGATACAAGGATCCTTATAGAATACTGCGGTTCGCCGACTAAATGCGAAATTCTTGGAACGTAAGAAGAGAGGACGATAATCTCCGGACCGAGGAGTCTGCGCATCGTTAACTCGAAAATAACGCCGGCAATTTCAATAATCCGAAAAATACAATATATTAACGTTCCTGACAGAGAACAAAAAGCTGGCGCACATGGTACTCGAAGAGAAAAGACGATGCCCGCAGACGATGGAAGCGCGAGCGAGAGAGTCCGAAGACCAGTCCGGGCAGACAGTGTGGCACGCAGAGTGGTATAGTTGCGGCATTAACCTCTCGGTGGTGTGTATGATTGGGCCGGCAGATGTCACTCGTTATGTAAATGCCCGAGTGTTTACGAGGAGACACCTCCGGTAACTAGCACTCTGCACTCGCGGCTTCGTCGTAATGATGCGCTAGAAATGACTTTTCGTCTTTTTGCCCGTCCTCCCGTTCTTCGTATTGCCTGTTCTCCTGCTCGTTCTTCCCTCGGCCTCGCTGTACGGTCGTTCCCTCGTTCGTCAATATCCTTCGCCTCTGATTGCTTTCGCTGGTTAGTTCGCCGGACAAAATAATCGGCAATGCATTTGACGGAGACTCGATTCTATTGGCACTCGTAAGAGGTTCATTAAGTTTCCATTTTTTTTTTGTCTTTCTCGAGACACGTATCAAAGTTCAAAGTCGAAGTACAAGAAAGGTTCGTGAAATCTCGCTCGAGATACAGAGAGTTCGTCTACACTTGCTTGCATCGAATAGATAGAATTGAAAGATGTTTTTAGTGACGAATAGGCTGCAGATTTTTATGCAGTTTTATATCTTTACAAACATAACTAAAGAAATGGAATCTCCATAGAAGTTTGTTTCATTGCTGCATCTCAAAATGCATAAAAATCCGCAGTCTGGCGATAAATATTGGAAAAATCGAGACATTTTTTAGGGATGAAAGACAAGGGTTTAGATTATGTGGATATGAACAGTTACTGGTAAAGATGCTAATTACTTCAATTACGTTGCTCGACTAAAACTCGGAAAAGTTGAACGAAAAGTTGAAGTTACGAAGAATTGAAATTAATCATGGAAATGAATCTTCCGTTTTATCCGATTCCGCTATTAATGGAATTATCAACGCCGGTTCTCAATTTCTTCTCTAGTCAATGGACTCGATTAGCTACGATTGATGAATTCCGTTTTCCATCCTCCTTGACAATATAGAACGTAATTCATTCGACACAAGGTTGAAATTAAAAATTTTTTGAATGTGTTAAAATTACTCATTAATTTATTATGTTCGACTTTCACTGGAGGAAAGAATTTCGTTATGAATTTCTCCGCCAATACTCGATTTTCGTTCAATCATTTATTTCCTACATTATAAATTATCAAAGCTTCACGAAATTCATTCAATGAATAATTTGCGTCGATGCCTTAGAATCCTAAATAAATGATGAAGTAGCGCGCTAAATAATAAATGTTTTTTATATCAGCGATGTTCAATCCTCTATTGATGTTACTTTTGCAGACATCTTATGTTAATTATTTTAATTATTTTCAAGTCCAGATGATTTGATCATTCTTGGAGCCAGCCAGTGCAGTGCAATGACAAGGTCGTACGCGAATGGCTCCTCGCTGTCGCGAGATCGATATCTGCGCGTCGTTCGATGACGAGGACACCGATGATCATTCCGACTATGCTGTATCTTGATCTGCGCTAGAGACTAGGCTCCGGTTATTTCGAACTTTTCTGTCTCCGTTCGATCAGGGTGAACCTCGTATCCTTTGATTTGTCCGCTTAATGTCCTGCAATAAAGCTGTTTCGATATCTAGAAAATCAGTCGACCTTGTTAGAGCCATTATTAAACTGCAGATGTTTATGCAAATTCGTATTTTTATTAGGTAATTAAAGAAACGGAAGCTAAGTAGAAATACGTTTTAATATTTAAATATTGTAACGAGTAAGTACTTTGAATATTATCTGGAGTTTGTATATTTTTGTACATTTCAGTTTCTCATAAATGCATAAAGATCGCGGTTCGATTGTTACATTCTAAATGAAATTACATCTCGTGCTCCAAAAAACAAATCCACAATCAATCGCGACAATCTTCCTACGCCCTATAAAAGTACTACTTTAATCAGAATGAAGTGCTAGAAAATTTCACTGCAAAGTTAGTGCTCCAAATGTTATGTATGTGGACGTATCACGCGTTACTTCAAATAAAATTGTCCCTTTAACAACGTGTACGAATACTTTCGTGAATAACTGTCTATTCAAGAGGGCCGCGGTAACATCAATTTGTACAAACGTTAAAATCGAAATAAAAATCAAGATCCACAGAACGGTTACGGTTTAATCACCGTCACAGCAGCCCGTACAAATCAAAGTGAATTAGCCGGACAGGAAGGTCCGTGTTAGCGAACAGCCAATAAACCACGAATTTTCAGATAAACGCGGAATAGAAAGGCTTTTATTGGCGGTCGTACAACCAGGACCATAAATAAGGCCTCGTTCTGTGTAAATAGCATCTCATCTCAAAGAAGTGAGAGAGGAAAAGAGAAGCGAAACGCTGTTCGCTTTCGCGATATCTTCTCGCGCGAGCAGTTGGTCGAGAGTGTGCCACGCAACAAGGGGCCAGGACTTGGCGTCTAATTGCGTTAGATAGCGACGGCCTTATTAATAACCTCCGTGACGGAGGGATTATCCCGCTAGGAAGATATCCAAGAACGAAGGAAACGAGCCCTGGTTGAGGCGAAGAGCCGCGTGAGAGCCGGGAGATAGTGGACACGGCATTTCACTTAATGATAACCCGTCTCCTTTTGCTCCTCCTTCGCCCCCACCCTCGACTCCCGCGCCTTTCTCAACCTGGACGATCCAGAGGACCGCGAGAAGACCGGACTCCCTGACTCTTCTTCTTCTTGTTCGCCGTTCATCTGTCCTTGCTTCTATCGTCAGCCCGATCTCACCGACGCAGAAATGCCACATCGGACTCCTTTTTGCCCTTTCTATGAATATTGCTTTATGATGGATATTCTTCTCGGTTTCTATACCTGGATCGTGAGAATATAACGTGCTACAGCTTTAGACAGTTTTCTTTTTTTATTCCGACAACTTTTTATTTCTCGAGTGATTCCGTTCGGTTGCTGCCGACTCACGACAGACTGGTACAATTTCATTATTCCAGACTAATTTAACTTATTCCCGATACTCGTTATGTCGATATATTAACTGATATGTGTTACTTAATTTTGAAGCAGTAAATTTTAATTTGCATTTTATATTTTACGCAACGAAGATCATCCGTGGTATTTATCACGTACATGAGATATAGAATATAAATTAAAAATAAATACTGTGAAATTAAATAAATCGAATAAATCAAATCTAACTCGGATAATTGTGATCATCCATGATCCACTTAAGGATTACAAATAAAATTGAACATTGAACATGTACGATATAAAAATTGGTCGCTCTGAAGCTGCAGAAACTGAACAAGTCTCATAAAATACGTCAATGTAACAAAGAAAAGCGAACGTTTCCCACGATCAGACCGGATAATACGTACCCGAACAAAAAGTGGGGCGTGTCAACGGATCGGTTCTTTATTTTTTTCCTCCATCCTCGGGCTATCTCTTTCCACAAAAGTTGAGGATCCTTTCGCGGCAGGAGAGCCGACATAACTTTATACTGGAAGGGATTTGCATGCGCGTGTGAAATCGGCTTGGTATCTCGTTACACAGTCGGAATCATCGTCGTTGCTACTTTCGCCCTGACGATGCTACGGGCGACGAATCGAAATGTTCTCCTGTGTACCAGCCCTTAAACATCGTCAATGCAACATTGACAAACTAGGTATGCAAATACCTACTGCAAATACCCGGGGTAACGGCCGGCGATCAAAAGTCATGTAATGGTATGACCACCATCAAGGCAAATGGCCGTGGCGTGGGTGTAGCGGAACGTTGGCGTGGATGAGAGGAGGATAACCGCGAACAGTGCGAGCAAGAAATCGCGACGGTCCCGCGGCACGAACAACGCTATTCCGGCTGGGCATCGTTTCACAGCCACGTCAACGCGCGCGAGCTCGATATCTCAGCTCCGAAAGAATTTATCAAGTACAATCCGGTGATCGATCGAGGGGACTCTGAGTACGGTGTCGTTACCGGTCAGAAGGGAATAATCGTTCGTTTGAGACCGAATGTTTCGAAGGAACGCTCGATTGATGCCATTACTTTCATCGGGACACTCGAAGAAGCTTGACTTTCTTCGGAGAATTCATGAAACGAGGCTCAAACATGTGAGACCTAGAAGTCCAGAAGAAAGATAGCATCGAATAGAATCCTCGTTGCGTCTTCTAATTCTTGCTTCACGTTTAACTTAGTCGTTTCCCGAGTTCCAGAAGATCCTCTGGTACGTAGGATCGTCGCCACAGAAGATTTGAGCAGAGAGTAGCCAGGTCGTAAAATTTCAGAATCGCGGAAAAGATTCATCGAGATCGTTACCGATGCTGCCGGTCTCGTAGCTAATTGCCTCTTCAATCGTGCACCGGGCCGGTTCGATGTGCCCGTTTCGAAGGAATCCTCGCGAAACGGACAGCGATCTCTTACGGCGAAGGAGAAAGAGAATTCCGGTGCGTGGATCGTTCTGTTCGTTACAAGCCAGCAGCATGGGAGAAAAAACGGTCGATCGTAAAACTACCAAATCGTAAAGAACGTCTCCGGGAATCATTAGTATACAACGTACAAGTATCTTCGCATAACTAAGCGGGCGAGTTTGGTCCCTGCGTCGCGTCTCTGACCACTCTAGCCGCGCCACTTACCTTCCTCGCGCACGGTCGACAGATAATAACGCGAAGAAGAAACTAGTTGCCTCCGTACGATCCTCCCTCGTTTCTCTTTCCTTCTAGGAGTTGGCTGTGGTACGTGGCGGGCACGGATTCCTCGCGCTAAGAGCGGTTAGCGCAAGCAAACGCGCGTGGAATGCCGGCAAAACCGTCGCGTGCGATGCGATCGCCTTGGTCTAGCCGAGCATTCGCCGCGAGGAATCGGCCACGGATGGCGGTGCCGCGACAGCATGAATCCCCGCGTGTAAATTCGGAGTATGCGGTGATACTAGCGATCAGCTTGGTATTTTCGCGCGAACGCCGCGCTATAATTGATTTCTTATTTACCGGCGGTAAGAGTTCCCGGAAGCGGCGCCGTTTCGCCAGATCGCGAACGTCTGCGTGTCGTTCCTTCGTGAACGAATCGAGGAGAAAGAGGATTCGTAAAGCGATCCTCGCTTCGATGGAAGAATTCGCGGTAATTTGCGACTTTTTGCCGAGGTACGGGTATCGCCGCTGCGTGATGCTGCACACGGGGTGTCTGATGTAACTGGTACCGTGAAACTTTAAGTCATTGTTCTAGCTGTTTTTCAGCAGCACGTGTGCATTAGGTGTTTTCTGTTTTAATATCGTGTCAGATGGGAAATTTAGTTTTTTCGGCAGTTGTTTTGAAGTAATGCAGCAACATACGTTTTATGTGTTATATTTGCACTTTATCTAACTTTTACTGACTGCCTTTCGATGTGTGATCTCTTTGCTCCTTACGAGAATACTCTCGTATTCTTATAAAATAAGCCATTTATATCAAACAACCTACATTGTTCATTAACGCAATGACAACTTCCACGTTTAGCCAATGTATTAAACACAACGTGTATTAAATCTTCAAAGAATCATTGGCACAATACATTTCAAACTTTGTCACAAGTATGATTCATCTATTGCGAATCTAATCTCCATATCACAAGAGAAGAGATTCAAATGTCAAATTCTCAGCCATAAATCAGCCTTTTGCCTTCTAAAAATCCCACTTAACTCGAATACTTTCTAAACTATCAACATAAAATCCTCACGTCGGACGCGTATCGCAGCCGGAGGCTTCCGTGCGTACGCGAAAGAAGAGAGAGAGTGAGAGAGAGAGAGAAAGAGAAAGAGAGACAGAGGCGGAGGCGGCGAGAGCAACCATCGTGTTGCATATTTTACATTCTGCTGACGTTCGTGCCGGACACAGTTCGTTCTCGTACACGCGGAGTGTCGGCAAAAAGTATGGTGGTTCCGAGGCGAACGGCAGGACCAGGGGCCCCCGCAGCCGGGTCACCAGTTTTGTACTTTTTGTCCGGTGGCTGAGGCGGTTGTGGTTGCGGCCGCGGCTGCGGCGGCACCGTCCGCTCGGTATGCGTACCAGGACATCTTTTGACCCGCGAGGACCTCGTCCCTAATTTGTGATTCCGTTCGTCTCCGAACGCACCATGACTGCGTTCTTTTGCTTTCCATCAACTTGCTTCTAGTTCGCCAGAAGTCTTTCGCTAACCGCTGTTTCCGGAAACTTTTTCAAATTAGAAGCCCACTGCTTTTACCCCGTCCTATTACTTTTAATAAGACATTACAGAGAGGAATTTCGGAAAGAGTGAGTTTGATGAATTTTTTTTTTTTTTTTTTAGAAAACCGAAAAACGAATCACATGTAAAAATTGCACATTTCTTATTAGAATATTATGTTATATGAATAGCAAATTCATTTAGGTTACCTAAGTTATTACTGAATATATAAACAATTATATACATAGTATACTGAATATATAAACATATTATATACAAAGATAAGAATTAAGTAATTTATTCAATATAGGTATACTTAGTAACCTGTGGAGTTATATCACAGAAGATCTTAGTACTTCCATGGACATGCAAGTCATTGGATTAGGATTCCCATCGAAAGTATCTGGAATTTGTTAAAATTATATGTTTCAAGATATTTGGCAGTAATGGAAAGGTAAATTACACGACACGGTAATGCATACAAATGGGGAAACACAGATTATTAACATACGTGTGTATAACACCTCGGTACTTGATAAACTTCGCTACTATAGAGTTCCATGCTTTTTAACTTTCCTAAAAAACTGAAAAATGTTGAAAGGTTTGAGTGGCCCTAATTCGATAGCCGGAGGCGGTACGTGAAAATTAATATAAAATACTTGGTAGCTTCTGTACAGAGTTAACGACAACTCGAGCCAAGGTAATTGGTCAAAGTGAAAGAGCTTAAGCCTGATTGTTATAGCGATCGTGCAGACGGTTGCTAGCAGCGAGCATAAAACAGTGTGCTTCCAGTTAATTTATGAAATTAATAATGAGAATGCTGAACAGGCTGGCGTTGCGTAACGCGAATGGATACGTGGTTCGGCTTAATTAGTAGTTACAGTCGATTACAACGCCTTGACGACCGTGCACTCGGCATCTTCCTCGGTAATTCCTCAGAGAACGTTTCACCGTCGCAAGAACTGTCGGCGTTAAATTGGAAAAGATAATAAAACGGGTTTACGCAGACTCTTCTATAATCACGATTTTTCCGACGTTTTGTCCGATAAAATTGACGATAGTGTTAGAATCAAAACGATTCCGCTATTCGCAACAACGTAACCGTCTCCATCGCGAGAACTTCAATTTATTTTCCTCACTTCGTGTCATTAACGATTTATGTAATTTTCATATTCTACATCGTAACTATTCCACTTCAATATACCGATAAGAAAATTCTTGATTCATACTTGTAGTTTTAAGAAAAATAACGTTTTTGCTATTCAATTACCTCGAAGGAGGATCGGGGTCGTATCAAGACATATCCATCGCGGTGATCGCGTTCCTCGATCGTTGGATCATCAACGTTGGGGCAGACGCACGTTCGCCAAATGTCGGTGGTCAGGCCGGCCCGAAAATTTTATTTAATATGAAATAAAACGCATTCCCGCGTGCTGTGCGTGCCAACGACGACGAGGAGGGCATCGACGCGGCCGCATCCTCTCGCGGCCATTGTGTTTCTCCTGTTTGCCGGTTCACTCGGACGTAGGTATCCACGGATCGTCGCGGGTTCTCAACCTCCCGGTTGTTCTACGTTTTCCCGCGACAGAAACAAACGAGTCCGCTTCCGCCACGCGAAAAGGGGCGCGAGCTACTGTGTATGTGAACCATGCGCTCCTGTCCTGCTTACCCGGCCACGGAATTACGTGCACGCAAGTCCCGTGCACCTGTCGTGCGGAAATTTCTCGACGTGCGGACTTTCAAGATCTCGAATGTCGCATTTTCGAACCGTTATATCGGCGATGATAAATATTCAATCGTGTATGGATGGAAGAGATGTTTGTCAATTGTAATACGAAGTGTAGAAGCTGCGGAAAGCAGATCATATTAGACGTAGGTCTGATATCTACGTGATATCTGATGGTTTAATTGAAATCACACGAGATAGCTACACGTGTAGACACAGATTACAGATATACACTTGATTTCCTTAATCTTAAACAAAATAATATCAAATACATAGTACTGTAAAACCACCAACTAATTATTCTTATTCAAACGATTACCATCACGTTTCGTTCATTTTTTATGGACCATTGTTCAATAAATCAAACAACATCATGTACGGGGTAAAGAATATTTCCTGTTCGTTAATTCCAGCCCAAGAAATCGAATGTCCTCCTGTCTCGATTAATAAACATACGATGAGAGAACCCCTGACTGGTTGACGTTTCTTCGTGAGACCCGTGCACCGGCATAAAACGTATACATGTTGCGTAGCTCGGAGAGAAGGACACTGTCGCCACTAGCAAAAACACTATTGAGTTAATCAACTAATTTATAATTAAAATTCCACGCTGCGAGCCGGCGGGAGTCTCCGGTCGCCACTGTCTCGCTGCGAGTTGCGCAAGAAGCGAGTCTACTGGGTCCAGTGGCCGTGGTTTCGCGGTAATCGCCATCAAATTCATAGAACACCAATTAGCCCCTCATCGACGCTCACGAGCCATCCTCTTGTTTGGTTCGTTGCCTCTTCCCGTCTACCTCGGACAGCTGGAAAAAGTCGACCTAGTTCCGGTGCTCGAGTTTAGACTCGTTCCGACTAGCGGTTCCTCTATTTCCTTTTCATCGCGTTTCGTGCTCGATGCTTCTTGTCGGTGGTTGGTTATAGAAACTGCAGAATGGCAGACGTTTTTCGTGGTAAAGAATTAAAGCTCGAGTCTCAGAGTATTCCTTTGAATGTCTCTCGAGGATTTCTCTAAAGGATAATCTTTGACATTTTTTCTTTTTTTACGATCCTCTGTTACTCGGAGAAAGCGGTATCTTCGGCTGACTACATCGTCGATTTATGTTAGCGACGATATGAAAAATACGCTATGGAGCTGTTGGAGCATTCAGGAAGAGCTTGGAGAAACCAACGAAGCGGCGATACGAGGCACGCCGCTTCTGGAGTCCTTGTCACTTGTCATGGTCCGACGAACACGTTGCTGAGATCGCATTAATTACACGTATTAGAGCCTCCCGTTTTCCTCCCGCCTATCTCGCGCCACCCACATAGACGCAGGATTCTTGTTGCTCCGTTGTATGGCAGGCTCTTCGTTCGTCGAGGTCCTTAACCTTTCAAGCACATTTCAAGATTTCGCGGAAATTTATCGTCACGATTTATTTCAACAAAACATGAATTAAATATTAGTTCCATTAAATTTCATCCATAATGGCGAACAGAGAGAGAGAGAGAAAGAGAGGGAGAGAGGGGGGGGGGAGAGAGAGAGAAACGGTGAGAGTACGGAAAAGCAGAATGAAATTTCGGAGCGGAAGAGGCAGAAGGTTCCCGCGGCGGTTTCTCTCGTCGAGAAAGGGTGGAAGGGGAGGAAAGAGAGGAACGGTCGAGTCCGCTTGGACGGGGAGGCGTCGGGCCCCGAACGGGCATAACGAGTTTTTGCCGTTGGAAATTTGTTAAGGGGAATGTAAAGAGAATAAGTGGCGATTCCCTTTCTCCCGTCCCTTCGTGTCTGACCGGCTGGTTCCCGTGGCGTATATAGGAGTCGCAGCCAGCCGGTCGCGGCCTGACTCGGTTGATTGACTCCCGGGAATTGGAGGCACGGGATACCAGAAACGAGCGGCGCTAGCTTAGCGAGACTTAAAAAGGAACTGGAGCCCGAGCATCGCGTATGTCTTTTTGCGATCGCGGCAACCCCCTTTAAGCGCGCGCGGATCGACGTGCTCGCGTTTCACGGTGTCTTTCGGCCCTCAGAAACGATCCGACCGACGACGATCGGCCGCCACTCCAACCACGCCGTTGCTTTTCCTCTCTGCCGACCACTGCGCAGGATATCTGGCTTCGTGTCTGTCTAGCCGCTTGTTCACCGGTCCCTGCTAGCCTCGTTTCGATTCATCCATGGGAATCGATCTTTCGTGCCACGGTGCCGCGACCAGCTCTTTTATTCTAACCAGAACACACGAGACGAGAAACATTCAAATTCTTTCGTGTCGTAGTAAAACGTTCCAAAATTATCCATCGATCTATCCCCAAATCGTGTAAATTCCTCGGAAGTTCGGACTAGCTGGAGAACTCGCGTTAATTAGACCAATTAATTGATGCCTTGATCAGGGCCCGGAATAAGGAGAAGTTGCGGACTAGCAAAGTGTCGCCGGAGTTTGGCGGCCTCTTATACGCTATGTCGAAGTGAGACGTTAAGTGCGGCTCGTACGTTTCGCTGGTCTCACAAATTCCCATTAGGCGCGACTCCCGATTCCTCGGACGGTGTTAAACGGCCGGCCGGGTTTTTCGTTGGATCGGCCGGCACGGCGTGTTGAATTCGGCGGATTCCAGGCGTCCGAAGGCACTGGCTCCCGGTCATTGTCACCGTTCTCGTCCGTATTAGTAGCGGCTGGCTTCACGGTCCGGGAGGGGCTTCGTGGAGATTAATTAGGGACGATGTTTTAGCAGCAAAAATGAGCCGGGGCAAGAAGCCGGCACCATCACCAGCCGCCTCGGATTCGCGCTAACTAACCGGCCAACGCCGCTGATCGGCAGAGCGCCTGCTCGTCACTACTGACCGCAAGAACGTGCTACAAATTAAGCCCAGATCGGCAGAAACCATCTCGAAAATTCGGCCTCCTTCCTCTCTTCCTCCTATGCTTCCCTTTCCGCTGGACCGTTGTAAAGAGTCACTGCGCACGTCTAAGGAATTCCGCGGACCAGATCGAATCACGCGATTCGATCCTTTAATTACACCTCATCGATCGTTTATACGTTGGGAAAAATGTCCTCGTCAGCCTCATGGTTGTTTCGATGCATGGACAAGTATGGAGTTGGAAATTTCTGTTCATTTCTGTTAAGACGATGGTTAGAGTGATCTGAGTGAAGCCGAATCCTTTCTGGAGAATACGACTGGCTCGGGCCTGATGTTGATGACGTTTACTACTTTGTTTAATAGCGTCGCTCGAGCTATCGAATACTATTTTTACATCGTATCATTCTATGTAATTATTAATATTTATTTCCTATGAAAAGTTGGAGGTACGTATTCTTCGTCTTTGCTACCAGAAACGCAGAAAAATTTCAGGGTAATTATCTTCTAAATCAACAATTTCGAATTCTTCGTCATTTTATTACACTATCAAAGAGTTAACAGAATCTATCCGACTATAAAACTATCGATTACAAATATTTTACGGCAAGAACAATTTCCTAGCTTCGAAGACCAAAGAAAAATATTATATCTAAATACTAGAGACTCCTAGACACTTGCTGCAAAATTGCTTGCTACGATTTTATGAGCGCGAGTACTTCCCACATGGAAGCTTTAAAAATCTTCGTAAATTTGAAAATCTCGATTCGTGGTGGAAAATATAGTCGACGAGGACGTTCGTGGGTGCCAGAAGCGACTCGATACTCGAGGAAGACGGGAGAAGGCGAATTTCAGGGATCGACCTCGTTCAACGATTTCAACGACGATTTCGAAACGGTCGGTCGAAGAAGACCCGTGAATATGTCGGCGACCATCGCGGCGCTCAGGCGGGGTCTGTCTTTTGGCAACGTTGGAACGATTATCGTCGAATTTATCGCGCTCGTTCCGTGTCATCGTGTCATTCATCGCGGAGACTATTCGGATCCGCGCGCCGTTTTATAGACGCGCTGCCAATTTTCACCCCCGACTTGTCACCATAATTTTTCCCTATATTTAAGACGTTGATCTCTCTCCGTGTTGTACACCTTTTACACTCCAGCTCGTTCGGTCGTTTCTAGACAACACGAATTATCGCGCCAATTTATTCTAGCGATAACGTGCTATCTTAACGTTTTTGTTCTTTTACTGGCTTTAATTAACCGTTGGTTCGTGGCGTGGTATAATTAACGCTGGAAACAGTCGATATTTTTGTTAAATTACTTCTGCGAATTTTACTTTCGCGCTTATCACGTATAGGTAGATTAAATTTAACATAAATTTACCATTAGTGTATTGATACAAGATAAATAAATATACGAGTTAAATGTTTCGAAGGACACAAATAACATAACATACATCATAACGTACATTTCTATTCAGCTAAAATTTATTCACGAAAACAGACCACAATGAAATTAAATTTTGTTTAAACTAACGCTGCTTGCATGTAAGGAATTGTAGTTAATAGTAGGTTTTTAGTAATCGAGATTACTTTTATACTGCAGTATCACTCGCAACTCTGTCACAATCTTTGTCTTACTTTAACACATTTCCAATACGCTCAAATTCAATTCAAACCGTAACACATCTGTCCCGCTCCGTTCACGATCACCTAATAATTCAATGCTACATCCTCCGACTTCATCAGTTTAAAATTTTAATCAGAATTTTCTCTATTATGATCACTCCGGAAAATCTATAAAATATTTCTTCTGATAAATTGAAATCTAGCAAATCGTCGTACAACATTGAGGACATATGTTACGCGTTGTACAAACTACATCTTTATACCAGC
This sequence comes from Bombus vosnesenskii, assembly GCF_011952255.1. Lineage (NCBI taxonomy): Eukaryota > Metazoa > Arthropoda > Insecta > Hymenoptera > Apidae > Bombus > Bombus vosnesenskii. Next base: position 2,037,618 of record NW_022882987.1, read on the forward strand.
CATACCAGTATAACTATAAATCATTAGATCTAATTACCTGGTGAGTGTAACGAGTAAAATATTGTTTTGAATTTACTTGACACCTCGCACACGGTTAGCAATCGTATTTCACGAACATTGTCGCGATTTTTTCGTCGCGTTATGCGAATCCGTGTTACAAAGAGCTATACACGAATCCATTCTACAATACCTATCGTGGTTGATCGTGGTTATCCCTTGAGTAGCTTCGTGGCATCAGCAGGAAGCGGTTGCCGGCGCCTTTATCGATCGATTCGCCGTGTCGATCGGCAGCCGAGGTGCTAATGGGTTAGTCAGCTCGAACACGACTCGAGGTACGGCTACGGTCGCGAAAAATTCGCCGCTCTTTCTCTCGCTCCTCCGAACGCGGCTGCAACATATGTAAATGGCGCGCGGGAGAGCAGCGCAACGACGGCGGCAGAACGCACACTCGCCGCTCTCTCGCGTGTTCCCGGACCCGTTTCTCCAGCGTGCTATCTCTCGCTGACTTGCGCGGAGACGCCAAGTCGCGCCTGCCGCCTAAGAATAATAAATAGAGATAGAGGAGCGTAGATAGCTGGCATGGGCCAGGGGGAGGTCGCGTATCCTGCCCACGCAGAGATTATCTCGAGGAATTATGAGTGACCGCTCCGGCTTCTAGGTTATGTAAACCAGACATGACTATCGACGCTGTTCGTCCGTGAAATGGGCGATGGTTCTGGGTACAAGTTGTATAGACGCTTGATCGGTTGTCAAGGGTAGAGGGTTGAATCTTCCAGTCGATGTGGGAAGGGTTGGAGTTGTTGCGGAAAGAGGGAAGAATTCATTTTGTGAAATTGTTTTAGCTTCAACTGGCATCTTTGGGTTGTAAATAATTACATTAGATTTCATTAAGGGATTATTTAATTTTCAAATATTCATTTTTAATGGTATTCTATATACCGCTAATCACCACTGATAGCCGACTAAAATACAAAATGTGAATTAAAATACGGTAGTTTAAAATTGTAAAGATCCAAGTTGTGGGTTGTCTGTGATTCAAAGATATTGAGAACTAAATGAAAGAATGTAAATTAGTCGTGTCAAACAATGCCACGAATATCAAAGACCATTTCAACAATTACCTCTTCAGTGTTTCCAGACAAGGCGAATAATTAATTCTTGTACTTCATCCTTATTCAACGATATTGCTCAACGTCTCTTTCCTTCGTCAATCATCTGTCAACAACCAGAGACATTTCATAGCTTATGTATTTCTTTCAATCGGCGTAATTTATAGGGTTATTTCGCGCGAACGCAGTCATCGTAACAATAGGAAAGAAGCGGAGCACGACGTCAGCCGTCCGTGAAACTTGCACGCTTGTAATTTGTCGCTCTTTATATTATTGTGTTGTACGATCGAGCACGGTCGCGCTCATTTTGTAATCGTTCAGTATCACGATGACGATCGGCAACGATCATCAGATCGAATTATCGTGTTGGCTAATCGCTGGAGACCTCGATTATCTTCGCGATTAAAAGCTGCGAGCTTCCATTCCAATGGCATCTCGGCTCGATTGCAATTCCTTTCCCTCCGTCTTGCTCTATCTGCCTTCTTCCTCGCTTCTATCCCTCCGCTCTATTGCTTTCTTGTCGCTGGAAAAACAGGCGAATCGACGGCTCGCCTTCCGTCGTACGTTTCAATTAAACGCAACAAAAGGCGAAGGAACGGATTTTCGCATTTTTACAAGAACCGAGGTCGGGAACGACGGCACACCGGGTAATTGCGACTTTTATCCTCGCGGCCGTATGGCGCGGCACACCGTGAAGAGAAGAATGCCATTCGCGCTCTTAATCCCCTTTTCCACGGAGCCACGGAAAGTCAGTTTTTCGTCGTGAAACGCTCTTTAGCGCCAAGAAGGCAATTAGCTCGGAATTAGCTGTGCATTCTGTTAGTTTTCCCATTTACGCATCGCTCTATCTTCCTTCCCTTCTTCGCGCGTAACGTCGTTCAACGGGTGACTTTTCACCCCTTGACAGTGATCGAGAAAGAGAGAAGCGGCGAGAGTTATTTAAAATTGCTAAAACAGCGAACGTTGGTACATTATTATGAGAAATATATAATTGGCATTTTGGTGTAGAAAAAAAGGGCACGATGAGTGAATGTAATTTTTATATATAATCATCGTGGAAAATGAAAATTCGACTAAAGCTTCTCCCTTTCTTTTGTTTCAGACGTCACGGGTAAGTGGACAAGCGAATTCTTTCTTCTTTCTATTCATTTCTATTCTACTCCTTCGTCATCCCGGTTTCTTCTTTGTTCTTCGCTCTGTTTCTCGTAATCAAGGATCGTCCGTAAACTCGACATGACCGGATCGATCCTTGCGGAAATCCATCCGTGCAATTGCCGCTCACGCACTTTAATGATCTTAATTAACGAAGTTATTCTTTACACTTGTAACTCTTGCGACTCGGCCGGCTACGCAGGTTTTCATGCCGCGTGCTCGATGAAATACCTCGTTTGACGAAACTAGTCGCTCGAACGATTTAATCGCGGCCACCGCTATCTTACCGATACTTCGACGTCGGTGTCGTGAATTTTTCACGTATTGTTATTCTGAAATGTATACGAGTATTTTTATTGATAATTATGCTCTTAAAAACTTTACGATATCTTTAACTATTGCTGCCCGAGTCAAATTCAACATTTTCTCGCGACTGGTTTATACTAATTGGTAAAATTCGAGGCTGTTTATAATTGCTCTAATCATATCTACATAATATGATAATATACGTACGTCTTGATATATGAGTCAGTTAAAATCTAGAAATAGCACGCACCAGGGAATTAGCTTCAATATGTCCAACTTGAATTTCTATTGAACTTCGATTAAATTGAATTTTAATATCAAAGAATCTATCTCATATGTCAAAAGTACAAGAAATGGGGGAAAATATAATGATGAGTCTAGTGGTGTGCCACAAGTAACGAGACTAAAAATATGCAATAGAATTTTAGAAATGAATTTGTTGACTAGGTATTTATCATTCATTACTAACGGTAACCATATGCTTGTTACATGTTAAATGAATATAGCAAGAAGTAAAAGCGATAGACTACAATAAATACCATTATCAAATCTGCAAGTAGCATTGGAAACAGATCATTTGCAATTTCATAATCTACAAAATATTTTCATTGCCAACAGGTTTCCATTAGTAGTATCTTCAAACGCGAACATGGCTAGTTCGATAGCAGTGATATAATTAGTACCAAATAACAAAGTTTCAAGTATTTCAAAGGAATGACAGTGGCTATACTAGAACGATCGTGAAGCGATCCATGTCTCGTACCGATGGTCTTTCGCGGAGCGTTTCTTCAACTCGGTTTTGTGTTGGCGCGTACGGCGCGCGCCGCGGTAACGAGCCGCTCCGGCGGCTTAATTAGATTAATTAGATTGCAGCCGAGGCGGATCGCGCGTTCCGAGATCTGTCGTGATCCGCGATCGCCTCCGCCAACGTTACGTTTTCATTTCTACGCGATTCGAACCGTGACCGAGCTCGTTTCCACACCATTTTTTTTTCATAATAATTCTCGACTGTAATTTCGTGTGCGTCTCGGTCTGTAAGCTTGGGGTTTTGTATTTTGTTATACCGATGGATTCATATGCCTTTAACTTCCCAATTTTATTTCATATCATCTTAATAAAGTATATATTGTTCCGATTTCAATTTCATTTCAGATGGTGTGGATAATTTACTTCTAATTTCTGTTATGTTGCAGAATTAGATGATTCCTACAGATTCCTTTGATTTGTGAAGAATTAAACATAAATCACCATTTTAAACATCCGACACCGAAATAAAGTCGATCGATTTGATTCCAAATATTTGAAATCCCTGGCAGAATTTCGTATTTATGCTGAATATTTCAATCGCCGCCACACGCAACTTCTCGATTTCGATCATTCCATCGACTTTGGTTACACGATTTTTGTCGCCTGGCCCGTTTCCCGGCCGGTTTCGCCGCATTTATAAATAGGTTTTTCAGACGCGTGTGGTATCGGTCGCGCTCGTCAGCATCGCGGCTGAATGCTAATTTTACTAAATCGTATATCAAAAGCGTAATCTACCGTGCGTCGCGCTGCACCGTGGAATCCTTAACGACGTAATTAATATGTAAACTGTAAAATGTGTACGGGCCCGAATCGATTCCTATAAATATGTATGCGACAGATCGGCCGGCGCATTCTTCGTATAGTAACGTGTAGTTTTGCCGTCATATTTTTTTAACCATCGACCCGTGTGCGTCGATCACAAAGTATATTCGCCGAGTATACCAAGTTTCCATTCGTGGCGTCTTTCGACGCTTCGGTAAAAAAGAGCAGTTCCGTTGATCCCTTTAATAACGATATGTCGAATCTTTGACGTCGATGAATTTTTATCCATGAATATTTATGCTTTGAACGTTCCTACGAGCACAATGTGGCATGTTCGACGCGTCGTCTACGCGACTTTCGCGCTTCTTCGGGGAAGAAACGCCCTCGAGTCACGAATTATCGCGGATTATTCATTCGGTCGTATATCAGACTCATTGCGCGGTTGCGTGAAGTAATTAATATATAAATGGCTAAAGGTGGTGGTGCCCAGGAACGTGGTCGCCTATAAATATTTATGTATTGTATTATTCAGTCGGTGAAACGAGCCGGATAACGACGACGCGATGCCGCGGGTAATCTCGAAGAATAGAAATGGCGGATTGCGTGGGTAATAATTTTGCGACGGCAAGTGTGCGGAAAAAGGACGAGTCCTGGCACAATCTGCGAGTTATGAATCTCTTGACCTTACTTTAGTCCTTACTTTATAAGGAATTATCATCGTTCTATGATGATAAATTTTCTAATCGTTGAATATTTCGATTATTTTCGCTTGTCATTGAAACGAGTAAAATCGCGAACGAACGAATGACTGAGAACTTGAAAATTTCACACCTGTTTCGCACGAATATCGAACTACAAATCGATAACGAAGAAAGGTCATCGATCGAATCTGATCAGCGTACACGTCGAAAGATGGTGTACAAGCGGCTGAAAGGAGGAGAGATCCAGAGAAGGTTCGAAGCATTGACTTCAGTCTCTCTTGCTTCTTGAACCGCGCAAAAAACATCCGCGCTGGACCGACTTTTTGGTCGTTAATTAGTTGCATTTTTTTTACGATCCCTGGCTGCGTTGCACGCACGTGCAGCGTAACAGCTCGTCGGAAGGATGAGATACGAGACGAAAAGAAAAGGATAGAGGAAAAGATAGAACGAAAGAAACCAGAAGATGAGTAATGAAGAAAGGAAAAGAGAACGGAGATCAGGCAGAACGACGTTAGTAGCGACGAGACTTAATTTTTAAAGCACGCTGCCCCGCGTCTGAATCACATAATGTCCAGCATTGTGCGTTCCACGATCTTCTCACCGTTCTGATCGAGTCCCTTTGACAGACATATGCGGCAATCAGCGCGAAATACGCTCGCCATGTGGCGCGTTTAAGTGTAATTACCGGCCATGCTTCTGAGTATTCATTAACGGGTCCCGCGTGTCCCTTGTGGGAGCGACAGGTTAGATCGATGCCAACGCGAGCTCGTCTGCATTGTGTCGAATCGCTCGCGACTCGATCATCCCGTCACTCCAAGGATAATTAAAAGACCATCTCAGGTGTTGATGTTAATGATCCTGGGAAAGCTGTACGAGAGTTTTGCCCTCTGAGAATCTCGTGGAAATTACGCTCCGTTCCATAGAATTAATTCGAGGAAAGTATTTTTCATTATTGCTTCTTTTTATAGTTTGTATTCAACCTTTTTGTATTCAGATGTAACTTCAACCGAAAGTTTCTTCCTTATGCAAACATAAACGATACAAGCACCCTCGTTTTCATTCATGCTAATAGCAATATCGTGTACCAAGCGTTAAAACACCGAGCGCTATAAAACAAGGGTGAAAGAAATTGATTCTGTATGTATGGACAGCTTATCAGTAAGCCAACGAATCGAAGCGTTTAGCGACGCATAATTCGCATTGGAATGAGCAATCTGAACCGATAAGCGGAACACTTGAGGCCATCTGAAGCAGAGGGCAATTTGAAAAATGCTGACATTATGTACACGGGATAACAACCTGAATCGACGTTAAAACTCCACTCAGGCGCGTTCACGGTCAACATGATATAACCATGTTCATAAGTACTTTCCTCCCCGGGATCGTCGTTTTCGAAGACACCTGCGTAACCGGCGAATCTCCACTTTACGTCTACCGTATTACCACTTTCTTCAAAAGATACAAACCGATACATAGTATTACTTTAACGTGCAATAAAATCTGCATAAGAGTAGCCGGGTAGCTAAGGAAATGGCCCAGGATCCAGGATGGGATAGTGGGGTTAATTAAAAAATTCAGTAGCCAGGGTAAATGAGGAAAATTAAATTTTATGGGCACGCGGTTAATCCCGTGGTGCGGGCACGTATTTATTGGCTACCGGGCTTCGATCGAGCCTGACGTAATGGGAATGATTTTTGGGAAGGACCATCGGCCCACCGATAAGATAAGCATCCTATACTCGCTAGAGAGAGCGAGAGAGAGAGAGAGAGTGTGTGTGTGTGTGCTTGCCTCCTTTACCTCGAATACGAGCTCGCATACACCCGTCAGCGTTCTTCGACACCTCAGTCTATCCTCATCTTCTCCGTTCGTCCCTCGTGCTTTCTTCTCCTTTCACGATACCTCGAGCCGGGTCGGATTATAGCCGCCTGTTTGTCAGATCATGCAATAATTAGAATGCAAATCTACTAGGTGCTCGACATGTGTAAAACTTTATTCAGTACTAGCTAGCCGATCCTCCGCTTCTCTTCTCTTTACTCTTCCACCTAGAAATCCGTAAAATTCCCTGCTTCCGTATAAATCTACGCGTCGGAGATTAACCAACAATCCGGTTTAATCCGATTATTATATTTGGTAATTAATTACCGATTGTTTGGTAATTCGGATAATAAGAAATGGTGTTTCTCAAAATTATTCACAGTTGATGTTGATAATAAGAAGTACGAAAGGGGCAAACGTGGATTACTTAAAACATCGTTTTGACATCATGTTTTTTGCGGTGCCTTGCGATTGAAAATAATTAACTCCTTATTAACGCCGTACTATAATTCTTGGATGAAGACTTTGAAAATCACGAAAACGTCTTTGGGTTTACGGCTTTAAAAAGTGACCATAAATACGCACGACAATAAGGTCCTTCGAAAGGTATTCGAACGGATGGACGCCTCTTCTGAGACGTTCGGATCTGATGGAACGGCAGACCGCAACAGCTCGGTGAACGGCACCGAGATACAGAGATTCTTACGAGCGGAAATACGACAGTATTAAAGTCGGTTTTACATCGGCCAGGAATGGATACGAGCCGGTTAACGTCGTTCGTAGCGGGGATTTTCCTTCGCGTTCCTATCGCTCGGTCCCCGCCGGATTTGTCCCTAATAGTGATTCTTACGAGTTTCGAGACATCGCGGAGTTTCCCGATGCCCCGAACGGTTCCTTAAACGACTGTTTGCTTCGCTTATGCTCGAAACGATCGCAAGAACTCTCCTTCGCCCGCATTGTAATATTTAGTAGGCGGTAAAGGTATCGAGAAATTTGGTTGAATCGAAGGGAAGTTTCTGAGATGCTTTTGACACGAACATGGTTGTTTAAAGCGAGTAATTAACAACTTCTATAGTTGGAATATATGTATGTAATATACCCAGGGGACTTTAGACAAATGAAATCTCAAAATGAGAAATTTTAAATCGGACAAAATAGCACTGTGGCGCTCGAAATAAAAAATAGGGAAGTTTATTTCAATAGACAATAGACAATGCTATAGCCATTAAAAAATATAATATTAAAATACATATGTAATATAAGATAATATCAAATGAAAGTAATATACTTTCAAAAACATCTAGATTTCAAAAGAACTAAAAGATAAGTAAAAAATCTGATAGTTTCTAATCCTTCAGCTACCAATCAGCTCCATAGAAGATTAAGATACCTTCTCAAAGCGTAAATAGAAATTCGAAGCATTTTGCAAGAACAAAAGATCTTCGATAAAATAAAATCTATTACTTTTCTATAAGAAATATGAAACAGCATTTTTGAACGTCGAAAAAGGAGCGAAATGGTTCCAATTTTCGCGTCTGTCTTCCACTGGCGTCCCCGCTGGGACGTACGCATCTTTCCCGGGCGAACGAAGTTGCGGTCGCTCAACAAATAGATTACGTGCTCGTCGAGGGTTTTCCAGGGGGTTGTCTCGCGTCGACACTCTTCACACATGCTACTCACGTAGTCATCCCTCCCGTGTTGCTCTCTCCTCTCCAAAAATTACAACGCGTTAGCTCGAGATCCGCTAAGCATTCCATTATTAAATCTACGCCCGTATTACCGTATGCCGTGCGAAAGGGGCCCGGCACTCGAAGGGGGCCGACATTACGATTCAACTGGCGTCGAAGCCATCGAAACGGTGGAGACCGACGAACCACGCCGATTCGTCGTCGAGAGAGGTTGGCATAGATTAACCGTAATAACTTGCCTCGATTTGCGCGTATAGCACGCGCGATCGCGTTTAATCGCGCGACGATAACGTGACTCAATTCGAATACTTCGTTTACATCATTTGCCTTTGCTATTCGATATGGCGGAAGATGGTGACTCTACTTTGAAGGAAATACGATTCTTTTTATCAATTGTGGATCAGTTTGCGATATGCAGCATTTGAGAAATTAATTTTCGATTGAAACTGGATTGATTCTGATTCATGCAGATATTACTTTACCATACCGATTTCGTTCCTAATGAAAAGCACAAATTCATCTGTTAAAAAAAAAAAATTAAAAAGAAAATACTTGCCACCGTTTATTTTAGTGGCTTCATTCCTAATTAATACGCCATCCAATGAATTCGATAAGATGTATTATTGTGCATTAATGCGCGATACATGTAAGATACGGAGTTTATTCTTGTAAAAGAATAAAAGGACAGGGGTGTACATATTTTTGTTCCGTGACAGGAATCCATTAAATTTGAGAGTTCCAAATTACATTAAACACCCGTCGAAAAGCAACGCGGTCGAAAGATTAGTGTCGAACAATATGTTCTTTGAATAAATTACCATTGATCAAGGCTCGTGATGCGCGAGTCGCGAAATTAATCACGAGCCTCTTCCAGAGCCTCGTACCAACGATTCGCGGATTTAATTTCCCATTAGCGTGGTCACACGTTGTTCGTCATTAAGGTTGTTTATTTGCCGGGGCTGGGGAGCGATCGGCGCTTAAGTTGAGCAACCAGAAACGATAGAAGCATTTCATTAGAAGAACACGTTTGCATACGAATCAACCGCGCACGATCCTCGAACGATAGTATACGATTCTTTTTTTCGCGCACACCTAGTCGACAACTTATGAAAATCAAACAAGTGCGGACATTCGATAGCCGGAGGCTGTTAAAAACGTTAATTATCGGTTGAGGAACGCAATCACTGATCTCTCTCATGGACGTTCACGTAAGAATAACCGGCTCGTTTTCAACAGATTTTACTTTCAAATCGTCCAAGACATTCTCTTTAAATGTTATTTCTACATACGAGAGGATAACCCTAGCGCTTCGTTGCGTTCTAGGGTTTAGTTTAACAATTCTTCCGAAGATGACGTCGTTCATCGAAGGACAGTCCTCTAGCGATATTGTAGGAATAGTAATAATATTGCAGTCTTTATAATGTATTCAACTACCACGCAGTGCAACGCTGACGTCAAAGCTATGACTCTCAGACTATACCTACGTATGCCGGTGTTCTTTTATACATTTCCGGGTACCAACATAGAACAAAAGTAAAGTGTTTTAACAGCGCAATAAAGAGTTAAGGATGTACGATTTAGAAGTCAAAGGAAACCAAGATTTAAGATTTTTTACGCTTCTAACATAGGATACAAACAATATATATTACTTTCGACCTTTTATACGAAATTAATTCTACTTTGCTAATTTTTCAACGTTTTATCTTCGCTCGTATCAGGCCCATCTTTTGTCGATCGCAAAGCGCGGACAAATCTCGCGATCAGAGCGGGAAAAAGAGAAACGCGAAACCCGTTCCCGAGCGCGATAATCACCGGTCCGATCGGACTTCAAATTTGACAGGGCACCGGTGGCGGCTGCCCTGTTCCCCGATAAATCTCCGACCCCCTCTAGGCCCTCCGTGTCGACCGTCCGATCGGCATGCCCGGCCCAGGAGAAGAACAGTTTCAGCGGCACGATTTACCGGCAAAACGAGTGGAACCGCCGCGAAAAACCGGAACGTTCTTGACGGACGGGTGACTAAATCGACCCTAAAGTAGTACCGTCGCCCTGGCACAAAGAGACACGAGGCGACCCAACCAACCAGCTGAACACTGCAACCAAACAAAGAAAGAACAGGGATCTCTACCTTGAGAGAAATAGAGAAACGAGAACGAGAGAGTAGAGAAAGCACCTTGTGGTCTGTTCTTGTCACGGAGACCGGATACCCTCAGAAAAACTTCGCGCCTGTGATCTCACCGCGCGAGAGGATTTAGAGTTGTTTATCTACTTATTATGTCAGCCCGGGCTAATTGGGCATATTTGAGGATCAGTTCTCTGGGTGGATGCTCGCACGTATATCTACAGTGTATAAAAGAGATCGACGGAGTTCTCATCGTCCGGTCCCCTCGTCCGCGGCACGATTGCTCCGCGTTCGTGGCATTTCGCGGGGGCCGCGATTACAAGAGGATAATATCTGGCTACGAAAGAGACGGAAGCCGTGTCCGTGCCGGTTGCTCCGCTCTGGTCCGAGCTGAGGCAAGAACGTACGCATAACTTTCAACGATCATGACTCGGCTACCATCCGTCTTTAGGGAACTATCGCGCCATCAAGCATCCCACCGTTGGCCCCGGTGATCCTCTCCCCTGTCTTTCTCTCTGTTCCCTCTCTTTTGCCCTCTTTGCTTCTGTATTCTCGTCTTTGTTCCTCTCTACTCCCGTGACCACTCTCTTTTTCATGCTAGTACCGTCTCCGTGCTCCGGCTTTTTCTGCGTCTTCCCTGGATTTCGTGCGGCATCGGCCGTCTCGCTCGAAAGATGCATCGCTTCATTCCGCGCCAACGGACGCAGATTTTCGAGGCCGCTACCGAGCGGAATGTCCCGAGCTCGGCTTTATCGGTGATCGATCTTGAATGGTGCACGGCTCGTCCGAGATCGCCGGTGATCCTGGAATCGCCGCAGCTGATACCGTTCCCGCTGGAATTCCTGACAGCCGTTCACGCGCGACTCCGCCACGCCAGATAGCGCTTTTTCCAGCGACCGTTCTCGCGTAAAAGGGCTTCGATGGTCAAGGAAACTTGAGATCCGTGAGACGATTCGGGGGGTTAGAATCGGAGGCCTTTGAACCGAATCATTTCTAATATGGTTGCGTTCAAATTTTTAAGCGGCAGGTTGAAATTTTTGCAGTTTCTTAAGTTGACTTTCTTTGGTCCCTGAAAACATAGTTTCAAATACACGTTACAGCTGTTGCAATTAAGGAGATCGACAGGCAGGTGGTACAAGTGCAAAAACGAAGTACATGTTTTTCAAAAATGAATGAAGCGCACAGATACGTAACTTTCATATTTATTTAGAACATGTTACATTTAAGATTGAATCGTACATCGTAGCGTCGGTTTGGAAGAGGAAAAAAGAGAAAATAAAATATATTCAGAAAATGTCTGTTCAAAGAGATGGAAGGTAGACTATCCGCCGCTGAATAGAACGTGTGTAGCAAGCCAGTGAGGTTTATTAATATGATTTATGGGGGAGGGGGCGAACACCATCCGTCGTTTTGGCCATGGTTACTCGAGGTTCCTCTGACCGTCTTCCGTCTTGTGTCGAATCGATCGATTCTTGTTTTGCCTAACCACGAAAGCGTTCATTCGGAGGGTGTGGGTTGAAACAACGCGGGTTACCTCGTCGATTCGGTACCCTTTGTAACGGGACTCGAGCTGGATCGTGTCGGAAACTTGGTCCTTTCTAAAGACCATGTCAAATCGTGTCGCGAAATTTTATGTTGCCTAACGATCGCAATTACAGTTGATTGATGTGTCGTGGCTGAGTGAATGCAAGTGCAACTCGATTCGTAAATGTCAGACAGGTGTGCAATACGATCGTCTATCGATGTATGATTGGAAGGGAAGGTTGGAGACAGGCGAAGTTCATATTTATGCAAATTCGCAGTCTTCCGGGTAATATGGTCTTGATGAGAATTTCTTTCAGCTCTTAGGTAACTCATTTTCTCGCAATTTTGAATCCTCGATTGGAGTCAATAGGTTATAGATGATCACAACAATTTAAGATAAATTTGAATCAAGTAATTTAATTTTAGAATTGTTAATTTGCATTCAGTATATATTTTACGCTATAAATGCCACAAAACATAAGGTACGAATAATAGCTTATAATATCTAAGATCTTGTAAGTTTTTTCCACGATTCCACTGTTGCGGTTAAAGAGAAAAGGAAATTGTAGAAGCTTCTGACTCCGTAACCTGTGCCACGGTTCAGTCGATTTCTAAATTATAAACATTAGAAGCATACGATCAATATTTCTATAAAAACATTGTATAAATCTTTCTCATTTTAAGAACTCTTCTTTGCCTCTTTACAACCCTTCCATTCTCTCATGGAGGTCTCGATCCGCCTCGTTCTTGCAGCTCGACCGACCACGTCCTCCAATCGCGCATCTCCACGATTGCTCTAAAATGGTGCACAGTGCTTGCAACGCACTATCGGTTCCATTATCCATAAAGGAATTAACGACTTTCTTATCGCGAGTACCCAACCTGGTCCTCCTTACCCATGTAGCATCCACACGTGGAAGGGGTGGGAAAGGGCTACTCAGCGGACGATTTATCGTACAATTAGCACCGTTTATCCGGCCACGCGGCGGAACATAAACCCGAAAAGGCAGCGTATAGCCGGACGACCGGTTTAACGACATCCGTCGCGGTGTTCGCGTAGTAGATCGCGGACCGCCGGTATCGCGGTTCGAACGCGTCTTGCAACTTAATAAGCTGTTGGCCCCCGATCAACTGCTTCGTGTCCTCGCAAAGCCACAGAATCTGGTCCAAGAGTACGCAACCAAGCGGCCCGGTGCACGTCGGCCGAGGCGTGTAAACGCGCCGGAGATTCGTGAGCCTGTGTTATTGGCCGACGTCACGCGATTTATCGTGTTCCCGCCGGTTATTGTAAATTGCCCGATGAAAGAGCGAACGGGACGGAGAATTTAGTGGCGCGATTATCATATTCCTATGACGTTCTAGTTGGAATCGCAGCCGCTCTTTGCTGTGGATAAATTTACGCTTATCGGCAACGCATAACGTTGCCGTGGAGGGTGAGTTGTGATATCATCGTGGCTAGGTTCGTTTTTCCGTCGGTTTTGTTTGAACGGGAGTTTGATAGACCGAGTTGATTAACTTGTTTTTTTTTTTAATAATCTTTGTTTGAACATTTAAATATTTGGTGGAACAATGGATGAAGAATACTAATTAGAAATTGAATGTCTCCAATGGTTTGTCTTAATATCTTTGCTATGGATATTTGCTTTGGTTCTATACAGATCAGAGCAATTTTTTTTTGATAGAAAAAGCATATGCATGTGGATATCTTGTCACACGTTCTCCGCTTGAAGATTTGAATATTTCGTACAATAAAGAGCAGACTTTTGGTTATAAATTGAATATCTGTGATAATTATTATATCTAATATTCTTGCAACTGTAGATACTTACTTTCCGTTTCATAAAAATTCAAGCAGTTTTTGTTAATACGAAAAAGATATTTGTGCGAACATTTCAATACTTTTTCATAATTAATTGTACATATAATGGAAATATGTTTAATACAGAGATGAACATTTGTTTGGTTGCAGTTAAAAACGATTAAAAATGTGTTTCGATTTCTATGTCGGAAAAAAAGCGCGAAAATTACTCTAATGAGTCTGCTAATTTCCAGCTCGCGATCGGATGCTTAAATAAACAAGCGATCGGATGGCGGGAAAAATTTATAGCTACGCAGAGCGACTAGGAATCGGACGGGGCGGTCATAAACGTTTGAGTTACGATCGATTCGATCGACCCGTTCAAATTCCTATAAATTATATTTATAGGTGCACAGCAGATTCGATTCAGAAACGATAATTGTAATTTTGCACGGCGTTACTTATGTATCTAAATACTTGAGTTCCTCATATTGTCCCCTAAACGCTACCTTAAAAATGTCAAAGAGTCAGATCCCAATATTTACTCTGAATTCCAATCTTCGACAATAATCAAATACTGTTCTATAAGTATCGATTCATTGGACAACTCGACTTTAATCCATGTCCTCCTAAAACAAGGATAAAAACTATATGTATGCTGATCGAAGAAAAGAATGCAAAAAATATAGAAAAATAAACTTCCATGATTATAGTAAAGAAAATAAAACTCGGCTAACGAAATTCCAAAGTACCTTAAGAGAAGATTTAAACTTAAGCCTATAAACTGTAACTGTAAAATGGACATTAGAAGATTACCAAATCTCTTGAAGTTACTTGAAAGTGAAATTATGAAGTTGTTTATGTCCAAAGCGTCCTCTGGATGCGATTAAGAGTTCAAGAATTCTCTTTTTCGTTAAAGATAAATACTTCTGGAGAACGTGTGAAGAAATCGTAATAATTGCAATTAGTCAAAGCCTGGGACAAAGCTACGTCGATAATTACGCGACTAACCCACCTCGGTGTCCAAGTAAATGTATATACTCCCTCGGTCCAAGGTTCTCAGCGGGCTTGTAAAAACGTTTTCCTCGGTGCACGGCACGTACGTAGATCCCAGCCGGTCGGATCGAGGCGAGAGGCGAATTCTCTCGTAGCCGTGGACCACGGTACGACGGGCACGTATATATACGGAGTGGTTGGGATGAGGGAGGCGCGCAGATCCACACGAAAGTAGCGAGTGGTCAGCGCGTCGAATACCAAACGAACGAGTGTCCGCCCTGCGGATGACGGTGGCGTGCTGTACATAAGGTATGATCGTGTCCACGGACACGGATGCGGGAGAGAAAGAGAGACAGAGAGGAAGGGAGAGAGAGAGAGAGAGAGAAAAGAGAAAGTAGTAACGCAAAAGGATGAGAGCGAGATAAAAGGCGTGTATTGTGGAAGAAGCGCGAAAATCGCATAAAACGAACGAGGATGGGAGAAAAGGGAGCACGCGACGGTGATGGAATAAAAAAGGAGAGAAGAGAGTAAACGAATCGATACAGACGACGACGATGTTGTTGCATCGTGTGGCTCGGGATCCACGTTCCCCTCGGGACCGGAACGGACGATTTCCTCGGGTTCTGATCAAAGGGAAGGCCGCTGGTACGCGTAAATTCTCACCGTGTAATATTTCATGAGACGTTTCGCTTTGTCGATGGCCGTCCGCGCGAGGAATAGGGAATGCCGTGTGGCTGTTCGACGAGCTGTGCACACTATGCTCGCCACCGGCTCGCTGTCTTCCGATAGGCGAGCACACTCGGCTCGCGTTCACCTCTCTGCAAAGACCTGGTCGAACGAACGAACGAACTGACCAGGGAACGGAACGGCCCCGCCGGCCTGAAGGGGGATAATTGCACCGGACACGATCCGCTGTCTCGAGGTCTCTCACGCGAGACAGGAAGGCGAAGGAGGAGACGAAGGATGGAAAAAACAGGGAACGTCGGCCATTCGCGGACGTTCTGTCGCCGCTTAATCGGCCTCGATTCGTGTAATTCTACCCTCTCCTATCTTCTTTCGGAATTATCGCGTTGAAGCTTGCCGCATGTACTCGTTAGGCGCCGATAACGGTATGGAATAATAGAAAATTATGAAACGGTTGGCCGATGGATCGCCGAGAATTCAGTCGAGGTGAAGCGGGGAACTTCAACCACGTAGGATCTCAACGCGTGAACAAACGACGTGTCTGCAGCGACTACAATGGCGTCGAGAGATATGCTGGTAGCAATGCATATATTAGGCACAGCGATAAACCGTAAATAATATAAGTCTGAAGATTGGTGGAAAGTGTCGCTTTGAACGGAGTCCCGTGACCCGTTCGGCATAATGATTCATGCACGTGCAACACACGTCGTCCAGGTGACACGACGTTGCCGTGGCAAGATAATCGCAGTGAGTCTTTAAGGTCAGTCACGGATAATGAGCGTCGTCCCTTCTCGCGATACGCTAACGAAGTGCGGCGATTTGCGTTTAAAACTTCCAGCTTTGTAGCAGATCGTTAAATGACAGAAGATCACGTTATTCTTCGTTGCATTTCGCGTTTTATTGGAGTTAAATGGTTCTTCTTGTTTCTCTCTCTCTCTCTCTTTCTCTCTGAAATAACTACTAAATTATCTGATAATAGTGACAAGATTGAGGTTTCTATTAAGTAAGGTGAAGTCGAAGCAAGCAACTTATTGACCCAGTATTTCTCACCAGTAAACTCTTCCAAAGAAACGTGCAGAGGACCAATGGAATCGATATTCTCCATCAGCTCCACGATTTCCCACTAACTTTCCAACTAGCAGAGATAATGTGTGCGAAATTAAGATTGAAAGATAGCCGTGGAAATTCTGCAATTTCTCAAGACTTCTTGCACCTGTTTAAACAATAAGAATGGTGGTCCTGTGGCTTCACCGAACCGCCATCGTGAAATTTAAAATGCAATCCTGGTCGTCATACTTCGTACGCTGCATTCGGAATCGGCGACGATTTAAGGAAATTCAAACCGCGAATTTTACCCATAATTGGATACCAACGGCCAAGGTCACCGGTCGTTTCAATTCGGATTCTGTCCGCTATCGAAATTTCATTCGAAATTCCCGTCGGCGAGATCCTCGGGCATTTGGACATCTGGCGAGTTTCGTGCGTCTCGCGGTCGGTGCATTTAGAAAACTATCTCGGGGTGGAAAGAGGGAGGTCCTGGGGCGGGGAAGACGGAGACGACGTTTTAGAATTCACGTGATGGCGCGCACGGCTCCGCCACCGACGACCGCTCTTCCTCCCGGACATTTTAGCGACTCCCGTGCTTCGCATCCACGAGCGATTTCGTTTCTTTGCCCTAAATCTAAAGGCTCTCCGGATTCCGTGTCTGCCGGCGTCTTAAATTCGCTTTTCACACTGCTAGTACCGCGTAAGCTGCAAAACCTGGAAAACCTTTGAAGCCATTTTACACGAGAAAATTTGAATCTCAGCGGACAAAGAATCGACTTTTAGAATGAAAATTCAAATGTGCTACGATGATGTATGTATTTATACTCATATAGATAATGGCGATGGTAATAATAACCATGGTAATATAACAATGATACGATATAATGAGGTGATCCGAAAACGCAATATGATATGTATACTACTATTTCGCTCGACGACTCGTACTTAACCGTGTTAACCGTCAGCGTTCGGCGCTGTGGACCAATTATTAAAACCCACGAACAAACGTAATTGTAAGAAACGTAAATTTGAACGAAATATTTTCCTGTATAAATCCGAATTAAATAATACGAAGAAGCCGTTGGTATTCGGAGTAAATCGAAATCGATTTCGAACGCTGACGCGCCGTACCCGTTTGGTCATCAAGAAGCAATCACGAGGCGGTTGAACCGGAACCGACGAGAGACGTAGGTACGTCGGTTCGTTCGTGGCTCGTCGGGAACGTCACCGGTTCTCCGGTCGTCAAGGTTCCCCCGTGCAACACGCATTTTTGCTCGCCGCGGACCGATAGATCGACCAGTTGACGTAACGCTCGATGCAAATCACCGAGTGACAGGTGAACGTGCACACCGTTTGCGGTGGATGGAGTTCCGCGGGAGCGCAGCGTGACGCGGCTTGATCTCTTCGTTACCGGATCGGGACCGCGAAAGGGAACGAGAGGCACGAGATGATGCACGGGCATCGGAAGCACGCGGCTTGGGACGAAGACGAGAAACGAGGGAGAAGGAAGCAGACACGTTTCTGTGGGAGCACGTTGCGCAATTCGAAGTACACGACGAAGGCAGAAGGAAGCGCAGAGACAACGACGCATTCACGAACGTCTCTAGGCTGCACGTCGTGCATCCATCGAAGAGGATCGCGGCGGTTATCGGAGATAAATCATTCGCGGCGAGTAAACGAAGTAGTGTACTCGTGGATCTGCTTGTTGCGAACAGGAAGTGACCACTGGCGATCTTAGGTAGCGAACATGGAGAAAAAGAGAGACGAAGATAGACAGGAAAAGAGAGAGAGAGTCAGAAAGAGAGAGAGAGAGAGAGAGAGAGAAGAGGGCTCATAATCGATTCTTATCGTTGCGAACTCGCAGATACGCAAGTAATGAGGATTTATATTAATTCCGTTATTCCATCTCAGTTCCAGATTTGTTGGTCGATTGAACTTGCTTTTATGGCAGAGGAATTATCGCGAGTTAGGTACATTCAATGAATCGATTTGCATCCGTTGGAAACGTTAATTGCTGTGTTAAAAGTTAACGATGACACGGTATGTTGTTATATTCCGTTTCAATAACGGGTCGTATTAATTCCCATGGAAATTAAAATTAATTCCTATCGATAATCGTGGCCGCTCCTGATAACTGAGCCTGTTTTGCGAATGATCTATCTTGATATTGTGCCGAGTTTATTTAAACTTTGATAACAATAAGAATACACGCTGCTGCCACGACGAGTGTTCGTCTTTCGTTCGTCGTTCGTATGTCAAACCTGTCGACTGTCGTATCTTCCGTATCGTTTTAGAATCGAATCTCCTCAGCCTATCACAACCTTAACGATTCTGTCCTTTCGTGAATGGGCGCTAAGGGATGCACCCATCGAGATGCGAAAGTATCTATCCACGTTGGATCCCCACTTCAATCAGGCTCAAGTTTACAGACCGCGCGGTGGCTGTGGCAAGCGCGTCAACGCGCCGTTCGTAAATTCTCGGCGGACAAACTGGCAAGAATAGTTCGCATAATTCTTCAAGGCCTACCAGTTTTGACGGCGGCAGGCGGCCTATCTTGGCACAATCTCTTTCTCTCCATCCCCCGCCCCCCTTCCCCATCACCCTTCTTCTTTCTTTTTCCTCCTCTCAGCCTCTCTCTGCTCTTCCCTCTCCTTTTTTCATTTTTTTTTCTTACCTCGTTCTCTTCGAGCCGGTACGTCAGCATCGGCTTTGGCTCGCGCGAGCGATGGAACCTCTCGAGACCAGATCCTCGTGGAACAGGGAAGGAGAGGCTGGAAGAATGCGGCACCCGATGGCTGGAATAACGTTGCACGCGGATATGAGATACGGTGAAAGTGGATCGTTAGCGCGACGCGTTATCGCGACTCCGCGATAAATCGACGTCTATAGAGAATGTCTGTGTCGTTTAGCGGAATAGGCAAATGAAGAAGTTATTAGTACGGGCGTGTGCGGTTGCATTGGTCGTTAGAAGCTAATTAAATTGTCCTAGAAATTAAAGTGGACTCCGCTGGTCGCTGGTGAACGCACACTTACGCTAGTCGATTAACGAGTTCCTCGAAACTCTTATTAACAAGCCTGCTATCGGTCCCGATCTCCGATAGTTCCAGGAATCGCTAGGAATGATACGTGGCGCGTTACGCCGTGATACGATCTGCGGACGTGTGTACACGTGGGTCGAGTTGATTTCTGATTAGTTCGCGTTGCACAATGAGGAATTGGAATCATCGTTGCTTGTTGTAGGTGAACGGTTCGCGGATGATCGCTCAGCGCTTTCAGAGTCCTGCGTTTATTCAAACTAATGGCAATTCAAGGTTAGCTGACTGAGCTGTATAGTAGATCGGCGATCGATTGTTCGCGGGAGATGCCTCGACTCGCTTCATCGAAGATCTATCTTTAAGCCGAGCTAAAAGATTTTCTTTGATGTAAATTGACTTGGAAATTGCAAATCCCCGCGTGGAATTCCATGTGGATAGCCAACTGGCTATCTTTTAATTTTTCTCTTATGTAAAAAGTCCGTGATAAATGTTATCTTTACGGTTATTTTGCTGTCCGGCTTCCTTCAAATTTATAAGGTTATATCATTCATTTTGTGCAATAGTAACATTCTTCTTTGTATGCGAAAAAATAAAAATTAAAGATTAAGTTTCGCTTGTATGTCGACTATGTTCTACAGAGATTTTAGTTTCATTTGTTAAATTTTTATTTCACACAAACTGGACAGGGAGTTGTTCGTTGAACAAACGTACAACGAAAGCGGCACATGCTATGGGAATATAGCGCAGCCATCTCGAATCTAGTCCATTCTTTTTTTCACGGTCGCGCGACTCGAAGGCCGTCAGAACGTAACAAGCCGAATTTGCGGCCCGTGACAGAAGCTAGTGGAAAAAAACCGTGTTGCTTATCCGTCCTTGATACGAGGCTGCCCAATTCTCAGAATGATGTCACCGCGTTCAAGAATGGAGCATCTAAAAAAGAACAATCAAAATAAATTGAATTCTCTCCGCGTCATACAATTGTGAGATTCTGCTGATTCTAACTATTACCTATGCATCGATTGAACTGTATTATATCGTTCCTGGTATTCGTCAATTGCGTTAATCTATTCGGCGATCAACACTTCGTTAACCATTATATCGGTTTTGCCGATCTGGTCGCGGGAAATTCAACCATTAGGAAAGAACTGATGACGAATTCAATAGTGCAATTTAGTTTTCATTAAAATCCGGAATTCTGTTTAAACGCTTACTCTTCTTCGACTAAGGAAATTGCGTTAATATACACATGGTATACAGAAAATGTATCGTTTTAAAATTATTTTATCGATTTATTATTAATCGTTTAATTATCGTTTAATTATTGTATCCAAATATGGAAGAAACACATCGTACATTCTTGTTCACGAAGATGGAGGAAACGGAAAAAGTTTGATCATCGCGTCTCACCTGGACGTCGTTGAGTTATCGAGTCCGTTCGATGTTCTCCATGGAATCGGATTAAACGCGTCACGCGCAGAAGCCCGTGAAGGGAAACGAGCAGCTGGACTGATTTTAATTCCGCCACTGGCTCACTGCCCGCTTCGATTTTCGCGTATTGTCGTTCTCTTCGTTCAAACTATGGCTATAGAAGTCTAAACCTCGTGACTATCTTCTAAATTTAATATTGATCTGTTAATAATCTTCTTCGTTGCATCTTCAAGCTATCGAAGTTCACTTTTTGAAACAGTTTATCCAGCATTTCATACAAATGATTTCATACGAATGGGAAATAATAAATTTCTTTATTCTCCAGATCGTTTGGATTTTTGATATCAGATGCAGAAGGTGTCTACTTTCAACTATTTTCAGGCAAATAAATAACGACAAATATGTTACATGCGATGACATTTTTAAATGTAAAATTTATACACTGCATCGCTCTTGTAGAAAATTATATTGGAATCGACGAGCGTGTAAATATTAGATTAATGCCTTCTGCACGGAACAAATATACATTATACAAGCGCGATTCCAAGAATGTGGAAATTAAACGCTGCGCCATTTTCCAGTGGTTGCAGAACGCGTGCACCTTGAAATCTTGGCGTACTGTTTAATTCAATGGGAAAGGATGTCTGAGATCTCCCACAAAGAAGATAATTTCATTGGGTCACGGTTTTCTTCATGGCTTTTCGCATTGTATACATAAAAATTCGTCGTGCAAGGTTCAAGGATGAGGCTCGTCTCGCTCAGGCCACTTCCGACGCATAATTTCGTTATTGTCGGGATAAGAGAGACGGGGCGACATAAACGAACGTCGATGTGTAGTTCCAGCCTCGTTTGACCCTGCACGGTTGAACTCTCGTCGCGTGACACGTTGTAAATCACCGGGGCCCGACGTAGTAGCGATACGTGCCTGACCAGTTTGATGGCCGCGGCTCATTGACGCGATTCCTCGGTGCCCCGCCATTCACAGGATTCGTGGGTGCGTTGCATATTCGACTGCATCTGCTCGCATCGGCTGCTATTCGGGCTCCCTCGATGGTATTCCACGTGAAATTTCCTCAAATATCATTGCAGAATATTTTCGAAACTCTGAGAAAATTTGTTTCATTTTATTCTAATTCTATGAGGATTTGCGTTTTGAACATCATGATTAGTTGTGTTACAGATTAGATAGCTTTTTTGGAGATTGCAGTACAAATTCAGTTTTGGTAATTTTCTAATTTTTATTTTACGTGACTGTTAAAATGGAGTACTTTTTGCGTGTTTACAGAGTTAAAAAGAGAAGCAAGTTGTTAGATTTAAATTCATGATGTTTTGTGGAAAACCAAGGGTAGAATTGCTATTACAATGATCAATATCTTTGGGATATTCAAGAAATTGAAGATACGTATTTAATCTGAAAACCAAGTAAAAAGACGGTCTTATCGTTTTTACCAGCTGTACATTTATCACACTTTTGTAATCTTCGGATAAAATTTGTACAGCTTTCGTGAGAAAAAGCATCGAATAGAAAATCACGGTTTTTCATAATCTTTCTTTAACTGAAAGAAGGATACGTCGATAAAGAGACGGGATCATGAGCGCGAGACGACGCGACGGCATCTGAACTGGTCTGCTTTAATGATATCGTGGTGGCGAAGGTAAGCGCGCACAACGCGACATATACACACACTCGTACACACATGTACACACCACGTCTATAATGTATTCTGACCACGTGGCTTATCAACCGTTCGACCGAATGAACTTATCGAGGAACTGGCTCGCCTCTCGGTGTGCGTACCCGTGGCCGCTCTCGGTACCGCGAATAATCCCGACCGGCCGTGAAATATGGCGTTAATTCCGATCTCGGCTACTGATTTAGACGGCACCGATTTGCACCGCTAATTCGTTCCACGGTGTGCATTAACCTTACACGATGGTTAGAGAGTCACGCGTTTAACTTTTAGCGATCCTCTTCTGTCCACGTTGTCCATTTTTATTCTCATCTTATAGCATTTTGGATTTCCCTCAATCCTGTATCTGACGATTAAGTTATTAAATATGTAAGGATTTCGACGATAGGTTGAAGGATTTGTAAGAAAATCTGTTCGATTGTGATCGTTATGAGCCTTAGACAGAGAAAGCGAGATTACTTGAGAGTGTTACGAATTAAGTTCTTCTCAGTGACTGTGTATGTAACTTCAGAGAGCATAGAATAATTCTTAATAACTTTATTGTACGCTTACAACAACTGAAGTATAATACCCTAAATAATCAGGGTTCAACGTTTGACCATTTAGCTTCGTGTTTCGGTAATGACCCGGTAAGAGAGTATGTTGCCGAGGTGGCGCGACAACGAGCTGCTGAATCGCGCGCGACTCTTCTTTTTAACTCGTCGTCAGAACCATTACCTACCGTGGTCCGCCTACTAGAGTAGCGACTTCTACTCTCGACGCTCAGCCTCGATACTCCCGCTGGCCGACCGAGATCGTGGATAACAGTTATTAGGGGCTTTTTATAATGCGCGCGTACCCCGCTCTCTTTCTCTTTCTCTTGGTACCACGCCGGTTTTGCTCCTCGTTGCTCTCGCAGTTCGCGGCAACCACCTACCAGAAGGCCGGCTAACCATCGAGAGAGCCCTTCGAGAGAGTAAGAACGAGAAACGAGGAACGAAAGGAGACGGAAGCAAGACGGGCAAGGGAACGAGAAGAAAAAAAGAAGCTCCTGTAACGTTTACCCGTGCAACCGCGGTAAACGTATGCGTAGGACACTCCCAGCCACTTAATTATATATAATTATCGGCATTTTAATAACTAATCATTTTCCCTGGCTTCTTCTTCTTCCTCCGCAATTCTGTGGAGAAAGGAGCAGCTTCCGACGACGAACTCCGCTACCGTATCTCCGGCTCCTTTTGCTCCTCCTCCCTCGGCAAGCGTATACGCATCGTAATCACACCGGTGTCTTTACTCGAACAAACGAACCGAGATCCTATCGATAAAAGGGAATCGATGGCAGCCGGTATAAGGATAGATGAATTTGTGGATCAGACGTAATTACCGAGTCATCTAATCGTGAGTGTAACTAGTGTTGACAAACGAGAGTTATCGTGGGCTGTAGAAGATAGGTTACCAGATGTTTAAAAACAGCGATAAAACGAGAGAAACAGGCTAAAGTGATGTTAAGTTTTGAAGAATAAAAGGGATATCAGAGAGAGAGAGAGAGAGAGAGAAAGAGAGAGAGAGAAGGAGAGAGAGATGTTTAGATAAGATAAATAGGTTAGAGATTTAACAGAAAAAAGAGGAGTCTATATGTTGTAAAAAGCACCTGCTGTATGCCAGTGGTATGAGTCTGTCTGAGTAAGGCACGCAACGTTAGCGAAATCAGATAAGCAAATTATTAATAGCCAGACACGAAGTGGCTTATAACGAGCGACTAGAATGGGAAGAAGGTTTCGAAAACATCGTAGCTTGTTGATCGCTTCCTCCTCTTCTCATCAGCGTCATTAACCCTGTGAAAGTCGCGGTTGATCTGACAGATAGAGCAAAATCTTGTTGTAAATGTTTTTAATTTGTCCTGAAATGTGCATCAGTAAATACGCCGCACATTGATAATCATCGTTCAATTACTTTACTCACAAGGGAATAATTGTATATTTATTTAATAATCATAAATTGCCTTCGCATTAATAAAATTGAACATTTTTATCGCGCGTATATAATTTACTATATCTTTTAGATACACCGCAAACCAGTACTAAAATTTTTAGGGCTGCGATCTCCACAAAGCTAAAGACAACCCCTAAATCGTTTCGCGAATCCTATTTCCTATCCCTCGTCGAATCTTCCGATTGCGTGCCAACGGTGATCGATTGTCGAAGGAAGAGGCAGGAAGAAAGCAGGGAAAAATCGCAAATTCTGCGTGCGCGACTTGGGCTATCGGTCGCCAGGGTACGCAAGGAGATTCGCAGGGGTGCGCTCCGGCCGAGCGCCGCTCGTAAATATCCCCCGGAACGTAATTAAAAGCTATCGATTTGTCGTAAGCCGCGTAATTGCACGAGTTACTACGCGCTTCGAATAATCGCCGCTCCCGACTGAGAAACTTCGTAGGGCCGCGCCGACGGAGATAACGGAATATTTACATATTATCGCGAAGCCTGCACGATCCACCTACGCCAGTCGCATGATGAACCCGTCAGCCTCCGCGCCCAAAAAGGGGCTTGTGTTCGTGTCATGGATTTCGAATCCGCTTCCATCTTCAGTGATCAAAGAAATTGATGGTTCCATTGGAATTTGCTTATAATATATGAAATACTGAATTTCATTGACTAAATCTTAGAATGATACAGCCTTCCGCTTTCTTAGTATTTAGAAGATATTTTGACCTGTTTATGTGATATTCAGGTAATGGCGATTTCTTTCTGGGATTTCCTGTGACTAAAGTTCCCCTCGAGTCTAGTCTATTGGCCGTGGTCGCGGGTCGTAAAACAGCGAGATCCCTCTTCGTGATTAAAAGACCGTCGACACTGTCGTTCGTTATGTAGACTGTTCCATGATTCTTCCATTTCCTGTGACACTTTCTACGTTTCAGTTTCGACGAGTTGAGTATTTCAAAGAATACGTAAATAGAATAGTACGACGTTGACCGGCTGCATTTTTCTTCATTAACTGGCTGCCGCTGATTCTTGGAACTAACATTCTTAAAATAAACATCTTGCGCAATAATTTGTCAATAATATTAATGAGTTGGCAAATTACAAATTAGAGCTTGTAGACTTCTCTTTTACAATTTCAAAGTGAATAGGATAATCGCATTCACTTCTTATGTTTTAATTATTTGGTTTACTACCCAACTGGTAGTATTGGTAATTTGTAATTTGCCAAATTTCATTAATAATGTTAATTCTGATGTGC
Organism: Bombus vosnesenskii; assembly: GCF_011952255.1. Classification (NCBI taxonomy): domain Eukaryota; kingdom Metazoa; phylum Arthropoda; class Insecta; order Hymenoptera; family Apidae; genus Bombus; species Bombus vosnesenskii. Next base: position 2,063,497 of record NW_022882987.1, read on the forward strand.
AAGGCGATCCTGATGTTACATATGTAAAATAATCAAATGCTTCGAGTATCCATATATACTGTATACACTTAGCAAAAAATGGGTATACTATGATTTACCTAAAAATGCGCATCTCCGTTGCCAACTAGCGAAACTGCTACATAAACTAAAAATCGTAATGGATTTCGAGACGTTCGGTTCGAGTGAAAAAATGCAACCAGCACGAGCGTGCCGTGAGTCGAGAACACGCGAAACGCGATACGAGTAAAATGAGTGTAGGGGTGGGTTGACGAAGGTCATATAGATTTCAGGACACCCGACACCTTCGAATCGGCTGGGGGTGGAGCCGGATCGCTCGGCTTGTTTCTCGACTTTCACGAGCACTAGGAACACGTGTCCGTCGCGATGCTTAATTTCACCGACCGGTGAATATTAATCTCGATCTTCCTGTCGCACAGAGTCAATCGACGCCTCGTGCAGGACCAGTCTCGTTCCCTCAAAAAAGCCAAGGCGGCCATTTGCTGAGCTTGTGGTTCTGGCTCGCGTGGTTCCATATTTTTCTATACTTAGCCTGCAACGATGAAATACGAAAACGGCCACTGATCGCATCCACCCATGAGGATCAACTGTTTTCTCCCTTTTTCTCCTCCAAACGAGTACATCGCTGTGGCGAGTAGCGTCGCGTGATACCGGTCAATCATCACCGTGGAGAGCTAGTCGTTGAAAAACTACATGGTTGCCAGCTTCCTGACTTTGTATATGCAATAATATACGTGTTTTTATATACACCGTATTGAAAACGAACGTTTTAATTCCCTTAGCCTTTCCTACATTTGAATCGGTCATTTTATCTTTTCTCTTTTTGTCTTTTTCTCGTATTTCCTCTGTTATTCGCGAGAAACTAAGGCTAATTGTTAAAATATTAGTAAACCACATTTGCCTAGAAACAGCGAACAAAGTGCTCGTTCATCTGCGAGATTTTTCTTTCTTGCTTCTCGATCCTGTCGTTGCAGCTAGATAGCATTTACATTCATTCATCGTACACGTGTATATTTACTGAGAAATATTCTTATGCATGTGATCTCACGAATAAGAGATTTAATCGCGGCTATTCATAAGGCTTTCGTTCTCGGTAAAATCTCATTTGTGTTTTAATATCCTTGTAATTTCTGTCGGCCAGATTCGCGGCCACTTCCGAAGATGTCAGGCGTCCCGATTCTTCAGGCGAGTCACGTTGAATTATCGCGAACGCATCGTCGGCGAATTAATTTTCTCGCTCGATTGTGCATGCGAATTTGCTTGTGGGAGATGGTTCGAGCGAAATTTTCATGGAAAGGAGGCGGTAGGAAAGTTTAAGGGGTGCGACACTCCACTCGAGCGGCGAAGTGGCCGAGCTTTATGAAGCACACACAGTAATGGTTACCTCTCTTAGAAGTCGGGAGAAGGGGGCGATCCAAAACGCTCTGTGTGTGTAGTCCCGCGAGCATTTTGCGGATCCATGGATTCGTGGACGCCCGTAAGTGGACTGCCTTCTGGTAAGGTAACGGTGAAGTTAACTCGAGTGAAGTTAAGGAGGGGTTTGGATGGCTCTTCCCACGGGAATAGGAAGTCCAATCCACCCCGTGGTTCCGTCTTCCCTTTCCTTAAACCCTGGAATGCATAAATCACTCCTCTTGCCCTCTGTCGCGGCTGCTCCTTGCTAACGTTTCGCTTCCTGCCGATGCTACATAGTTTCACTACAGCTTCCTTCGAATTACCCTCCTCTGACCAAAATGCGAATATTTGCTGGCTACTGATGATAACAATTCAATTACATCTTGATCCATCAACACGTTTATCGCTAATCGAATAAATAGTTCTCGCAAATAAATCTATTTCCATCCTCCTAGTAATATGTACGTTACATGGATTATTGTAAAAGATTTTTTGACGCAAGCAACGAATACGTTAACTTACACGTCAGTTTACAGCTTTGGCTACATGCTTTGGACCATTTTCCAATATCACTTCTTGTTCAGTATTATGCTAAAGTTTGCTTACGACACCCTAAATCTGTTTGTTCGAAACGAGAAAGAGATTAGGATATAGAAATTCAACGACCATAGTTTAAACTCCTCTATCTTTAAATGAATCGTTACTTCATTATCAAATGATCTAATATGCAAAATAGTGAGTCTATTATAAATTCTTCTTGCACCGGTTTCCATAACAAATGACAAGATAGACAGAGAAAAGTAACACGTGACACGTAGATAGCCGAGCAGAGAGACGATTTGCGTACGCGTGCAACGTACACACGTAGGGGTGACAGAGGGGTTGAGGGCGGTTGGTAAATGTAAGCAGTAAGCCATTTTCCAGACGATGAGGCGCGAAGCCCTGTTCAGCCTCTTAGCACGGGTAATCCCTGCTTTACCAACCGAACCAGCCGGAGAAAGAAGCCACCCGCAGGTGCGAGCCCGGGGCTTCTTCCCCCGTGGCGCAGTCCATATTTAATGTCGTTCGTCCTCGTTACATTCCAACCATCGACAACCTCGACCGGAACTCGTTTCTTTGCTTCGTACTCGCGTGGCAACCGGCATATATTACGTCGTCGACCTATTTTTTACGCGTGCTGCGGTGTCCGTCGCGGTTTAATATCTTAAATTTAGACGATACACATACGACCGATAATTATTCGATCGTCGTTAATTACCCTTCTTAGTAAGTCATGATAAGCGAGTAACATCAATTAAAATTAGCGCCACGATAAACACAGCGCGAGACCGAGGCAGAAAGGCACCGCTGCGGATTATGAGCCGCGCGTACGTAATCAAATTAATATAGACAATTATGGTTTAGCGTTAGTCTTAATTATTTACGCTTCTCCTGGTTGTTCGATTGTTACTCTAGTTCTTCCTGGATCATCGATGACGTGGCAAAAATATTCTAATAAATAATGTTTATGTTAGGACATCGCGGTGATCGCTCAACACAGATCAACTTTCACGCATTGCGCGACCTCGAGGACTGTTCCTTGACTGCGACCAGGCACAGACCGAGTCACGTCCTTGACACGAATCCACACTTGGTTTCCTGTTTCCAAACCAAGTTCAGTTGTTCCCGTGACGATTCCCGATCGGTTGAGTTCGTATTGGAATAATCGGGGAGGCGGAGTCCGCAGACCAAAGGGGGTGAACGTCGCGCTTCCACTTGGTTCTCGTTGTTCGTCGCCGCTCCCGATCGTCATTTGTCCGTGGGAAGTTGATCGATGGCGATCTGAAATGGCGCCGCCTTTTTTACGTCCGACCGGATGTCGTGATTGCCTCGCGTCAAATTGGAATTTCGTTCGATCGTTGGTACCATTTTATTAAAGACTAATCGTCGATCAGAGGCAAAGTTACGAGTTGAGCCAAGGGACAAATGGCAACATACAATTTTCTCTAGAGCAACGTAGGTGATTCGACTTCGGTATAGTTACACGGTTCGCCTCGTTCGTCGAACAGCGGTGCATTCCACTCGCGTCTCGGGCGTAATTAACAGCGTGACGCAGGTGGAGACAAACGCGCGACCTCGTTAGCAATATCGTCGCTGCACGAGGAGCTGTACAAAGGAAACAGCGGAAGAAGTTTTGCCGCCCAATTGCCCACGACGCGCGCGATAAGAACTCAATTACCGTTTTATCCAATTGCGCGCGCCTCTTCCTGGCGCCGTCCTTTTCCCTCGCGCGAGCGCAATTTTTTCCCCCGCGTACCTACGATGGGAACGGAAAACGCATTCCTTTTCTTTGCTTCGCTTGCGGCTCGAGTTCCACGCTTTTTGTTCGACGATATTTTTTTCCTGTTCGACCAACGGGTTTAACATCTTCATACGCCATTGGGGAAGACCGGCGTTTCGCAAGTTGGTCGACGGTGTGTCAGTTGTAATCCTGACGTCGAATCCGTTTCCCGGTCCCCGAGCGAATCAGTTGGAAATGTTAATTAAAAGTTCGGGACTGGCTCGTTTGAAAATGTAAATTACGCTCTAGTTATTTATTATTTGAGCGGTCACTAATTTATGCGCTGCAGCTGTGTAATTCAAGTCCAATTACTTCGGGATCGGGAAATTTTGCGGTAATGAATATTTATCGAGCGGAACCTTCGAATAACCTGCACGCTTACGGACCAATAAAATAAATCAAAATATCTTGCGCATCGCCTCCCGGTTAGGTCGAGGGGGACGAGGTGCCAGAAAACGGCGGTGCCGTTTAAACAATGCCCGTGTAACGCGACCGGTTGCCCGGGCTACATCGTTTAACGTTGGCGATCCAACAATACCATATCTTATTCAATCTGGCCGAGCGGCTAACGTTGCCAACGTTTCTAAGAGGCATTGTTCGGCATCAACAGTTAGCCTTGATTCAAGCAGATGTTGCTCGACCATCGAGTGCGTTGCCACGTAATTAGTGGCGCGTAATCTGGCCGCGTGGCAACGGCAACGACGCCATTACGGCTCCGACGGCCGCGAACAATGAGAGATACAATACCAACGAGAGACGATTGTAAACGGTCGGAGAGACTACTCGCATATCGAATCAATGTTCCTCGTGAAACCGAGCAACGAACGCACCGCAACAATGCCTGTCCTCGCCACGCCCTCGCGTTCACGTTTTTCGTCTTCTTGTTAGATGAAACGCGTCAGATGCGTACACAGACCGCCACCTGCTTCCCCAGGAATGGAACAGCTGAAGAATAGTCTCTATGCGTTCGTCGCGGTAATCCTACCGAGAATAGAGGTTCCTTTTAAGTGAAAACCTAACGACAACTTTGTGGAACACGGACGATACTTTCTTTTTTCTTCAAACGACTTTTGATGGCTACGTGTGAAGTCACCTGACACGGAGACACCCTCTGCCCGTGTGACTCCACCGTTTGAAGTTTCGTGGGAGAATGTCGATGTAACTATTAAATTAGGGAAGCAGTTGGTAAAGAGACTGACTTATATATCTTCCACCACACAGTTGTTCCATTAAATATGCACACGATTAAAATATTTATAATAAAATTCTCAAAATATGCTAATCGTAACTATCCATCAATTTTTTGCTTGAATTCGATATTTGATTCAGAAGCGTAGCTCGCGAAACACATTAAGCCGACATTACAGCCGTAAAGATGCGAGCATATGCAAGCTTTCAGAGTTCGATATTGACGCCCCTTCGCGAAAAGGCAATTTTTCGTAGAGGATACACGACTATCGCGTTAACGTTGTTCCCGCGGGATGCTCTTGTCGAAGGGGTGCGCCACTATCCGCGCGCGTTTTACCCGTCCTCCGATGGTGTACGACTATGGGGGGTTGAAAGCACCACGCTCCACTATTTCGCGGACAAACAGATTTTAATGAGTAAAACGGTGCGGCCGAATTGCATCATGGCGTTCCCGCGAATTTTACGGGCGTCAAACCTTTCGGTTCCACCCCCGGTAACCCCCTCTATGCCAGCTCGACGTTACACCCCGCCATAGTCATCCATAGTTTATATCGCACGAACACGCGGCCCCCGCGTAATGGCCGTCCGTAAAATATTTATCGCGGAAATTAGTCGCACGATGATGTATGTCGCCGACTGTACGCACACAGTCGAACGTGATCGCGCTAGCAAGCACGCGCGCGCTCGCGGCCAACCGTCGACATGCGTGCAAGTTGGCGCAGGTAGATGGAAGCGTGTTTGCGCGAAATCGCTGCGACCGCACGCGCTGGGGGAAACTGCCACCCCTGTTTCACCTACCCCACAGCCTACCGAACGTACTCCGTGTCGTATCGGCGAAATATCGATCTTCCGTTTCGATCGATCTTTTCGTTCTAGAACGGCACACGCCGCGTCATTAGCGACCGAACGAATTATCAAAGTTAAAACGATGCGTCTAATTACCCAGCAAATTTTTATATTTTTCTGTTACTAACCCGTGTTTTTTTCTGTTCTGTTTCAGGTAAGTGTTGGAATCTCGATTCTACGGGATTGGTGCTCAACTATCGTAAGTTTGATTAAGTTTGATCAACTATCGTAACTAGGATTAAGCCACTCCTTAAAACGACCATTATGCGAAAGAGTTTATGAAGAGATTTCTCTTTGGTAGAAACGAAACGATATCTCGAAGTTTAAAACTTCCTATATAGTTGTACATATTGTTTTAGACAACTGATTTTATCAGAATTATGAAAAATCGAACAATCGTTTTGTTACGAGTCGGTTCGTTGTCATTACGTCTAAAGATAGGTTTTCTATAACTATCGAATACGTTTAACGTTGACTTCGGTCAACCAAGTGTAGCTAAGAAGGACGCGTAAGGACGCATACAGGCGAAGCTTGACGTTAAGAAACGAGAAACACGAGACTGCCGTTACGGGATATGAGTGACGAGGACGTAAAGGAGCTCGAGTGGCTGTATAATGAAATCGCGGGTCACGCGACCGGAACATTAGATCGAATCCGCGGTTATTTCCCTGGGATGGATGATTCATCAACGAGAAGTAATCGGAAGACTAGCAGGCGTTGATCGTCCTATTAATTCGGTCACAAGACCGTCGATGAATGAACGATTCGACCAGAAACCGTTTTATCGGATCGATCGACGAGTTTGTTTGCCATGGAAGCGTGAAGCGGAATTCGGTCTCCTAAAGTTTTCCACGATGGCTGTGCTCCTTCGTAACAAGCAGTTAGACGTAATGACGTGTGTTTACGCTTCTGAAAAGTTTCCTTCGATCCTGGTTGTTTCGTAGCCGGGGACGGAGCTTGTTATTAGGAGGTGCAGCGAGGATAGAGTCGTGATGTGACCGGGGTAATGTCAGGTTGGTCGAACGTCGCAAATGACAACGGAAAACACGGTATTAATTAGCGATTGGACGTTATTTACCAGTCACGACCACGGGAACCGTATTGTGGGCTGCGCTTCTTGCTCTAGTCGACTTTTGCTATTACATGCCATTTAGCTAACGGTTCGACGTGCACCATTATTTTTACAGCACTCGGTTAAAACGCGCAGAGAAACTGTACCTCGTCCTTTTCGTTCCCCTTGTCGCGAGACCGATCCGACCTTCTTTCATCTTCATTCTTTCGATCGTATCGATCGTTATAAGTCAGTCTTGCCAACTAACAGAGAACATTAACTCGAACGTCGTCGTTAACTTCGATCTTTCGCCACGAATTTTCATCTTCGAATCAACGACAGTGCAGTTGCCGCGACCGAATTTGCCGGTTGTCGTTTCAGCAAATAATTAGTCTAATGAATTTCGTCAAATTCGGACGGTTTTCGGAGACGGTTTTTTACTCGAATTATCGTGTCGACGTGGTTTTCGTTCATAACAGAGGGTGGGATGAAATTCGTGTCGTCGAATTTCCGCTAATCCCGGGCCCGGTTCGTTTCGCGGGTCCGCGAAACGAAATTAAATCGTGCGTCGGCCGCGTTAATTAATACGCATTGCCGGTGTGTCGATTCGCGTGCGCGATAGGTAATACGCGGCTCGATTCCACAATATGTAGTAGTTTCTAATTAACGGGAGACATTGCGATCGATCCAATAAAAGTAGGCAAATAAATCGCTGATACCCTGTCAGTACGGTCGACGCGATAAATCAGTACTTTCGGGCAATTATACGGGTTCGTTGCGCTGTGCCCGGTACGAAAAACAAATTTTGAGCAACAAGCATCGATTTTGATCTCGAATTTATTTAACGCCGATTAAGCTGTATCGGGATATATTCGCCATTTATAATGCTCGGCTATCGCGTTATAAATAACTGGTCTGTTTATGCGTTCGTGCGGGCTTTGAACATTAATCTTCGCGTCATTAATGTCCGATTAAAAGAACGAACGAGGGACCAAAAAAATATCAATAAAAAATGAAGTACATGGCGAACGGGATCGTTTGAACGCGCTTTTACACAAACATCGTGAACCAGACAAAGAGAAAGAGAGGGAAGCTCGATTTGAATAAGAAGCAAAGACGCGGTCGCGAAATCCGCGGGGGACATCAACTTTTCCCAACCTTCTGACATTCAGCGTGCTTATGGATGCAGCATTAACATCGAGAAGTGACAGAAGTTAAGCTCTCCGTGTCATTTCGATGTCTCTTTAGCCCGTCCCTCTCCACTTTCGCTTCCATTCCACTTTCTTCCAGCGAATAACTATCCCAAGAACCTCGGGATCGGGGACGGATCCGTCGAGCTCGATGCATTTTAAAATTGCACGCGATTACGTTGCGCGCGACCTTCCGTCATCGCCAATAATGCATAAAGCCGAATGAATTAATCAAGACTTTGCGTCGAGAACGAGAATAGATTCTTTTGAAAGAAGCATGATTAGAATTTCGGGATCTTGCGCGTTCTAAAATTTCACAGCTACGTCGTGGATCAAGTAAGTCGGATCGCTACGATATCAATAGAATTTCTACGAGCTCTTATTCTACACCTTTCACTTTGAACCCTTATCTACCTTGATCCTTCGTTCCATCGATCGTTGATAACGAACCGTCTGCTTTAGAGCACCTCCTTCACAACTGTAATTCGCATACCTAGTGCTCTTTACCGCGTTGCACGAGCTTTTGATGAATATCCATGCCACAGTTTACCTGAATTATTTGTAGCAATTCTAAGGAAACCTCCGTTTCTTCCGCTAGACAACGCGAAACAAATATTCGTTGGACGAAACTGAAGAAAGGGAGATGCACAAGATGTTGCTACGAACTCTCGTAGGTGAGTCAAGGTGCAAAAGTTTAGCTCGCGAAGGAAAGAGGGGCTTTGGTCGTCGAGGTGCAATGACGTAGGGCGTCGGAGGCGTTGGTGGCGCTGAGCTCCCACCAGCGTATCGATTCCTCGATGCCAGGCAAGGAAACCAAACCCCACACCCCCTCCCTTCGGCTTCCTCTGCCTTCAACCACCCCCAGGCGGCCGTGTCGGCTAACTCAGCCTTCTCTTTCCCTCTTTCCGCCCACCTAGTCGGCCCAACCACTCACCCATCTGCCTCCCTCCTCTGCCACCCCCGTCTTCCGCCCACCGACAACCCCGTCGAACAGCCCTTCCTTCCACCGTCGTTTCTCTTCCGAGCGACGGCCAACTTTCTAGATATGAATTAACAGAGTTACGGAGCTTCTGCGGCGGCCGAGCTTCGAGTTATGCGGCTTACCAACTTGAGAACGTCTCCGTGGCACTCGGTTGCTGCGTCGTAGTTCATGCGTTCACTATTCGCGTCCCCCTTATTTCCGGCGATACATCGATACGATTCGTTGATCTTCGAAATTGCAACTCCCCGTATCGAATATTTCGATCGCGTACACCTTTTGATTTACGACCATTCACCGGCACACAGCGCTAAAGCGATGTCAGGCGTTTTTTGTACGCCTGACACGCGTAGGACTAATAGGGTAATTAAGTCGGACAGCGTGGGAGTGGTAACTCGTCACGAATGCTGATTATCGTCGATGCGTAATCTGTCACGAGATCTGTATTCGATGGAATCCCGTTGTTAGCCTATACACTCTGCTCCCCGTCTCCCTCTTCGTTTATATCTGTTTCCATTGTTTTATCGCGAAACGATCGCGTTTAAATCGCGCCTCGGCGCGAACGTTGCCCACGAATTCCATCGTGTTTCTTGTCGCCCACGCGAATCGTGCGCAATTTCGTCATCGACGCCAGTCGTGTCTTTTCCACGTTGTCCTATTGTCGATCATTAAATTTCTCTTATGATCGTGAATCGAGCGCACGCCCGTGATTTCACCGACACGACTGTGTCGGCCACAAAATTAATGCGTCCTTCAAACCCTTTCTCCCCGGGCCTCGTTTGACCCTTGCACGGTCATAGAAGCATCCGGCTGATAATGCCATTCCGCGGCACTGGGTTAGTGCAAGCACGCGGGTGCAATGTTGGAAGAGGAGGGGTCGGAGAGAGAGAAAGCATAGAGAAACGTGAGGAGACGACGGGCGGGGGTAGGGGCCACCGGTAGTCAACGGAGGAAGGGGCGGTCGTAAGGGATGCGCGGGTAGCGGCGGAGAGGGAAGGGTTTGGGGTATTAAATCATAGAGCCGGAGCGCCTGCCGCCGGTTTACTGCCGGATAAAACGCAGTGACTGTTATGTTATGGACCACCTGTATGCCTCGACCCTGAACTCTCTCTCCCTGTCTCTCTCTCTTTCCGTCGCTTTACCGGCTGCTCCCGAGCCGACTGAAATCTATATACGTCCGAAAACAGCCCTCTCGCGTCCGCGTGTACCCGCGATATTGCTCTAGATTTGATAATTTCGTGAATTTTCTGCGACCTCGGTCTCGTTCATCCACCAACGACACACTGGAATTGTCCTTAGACTTTCCAAATATTCCAGACACTTCGCTGATGCAGATAGAAATCGTTGATCGAGGGAAGTTACGCATGTTACATCGAGCTTGAACCTAAAATCGTGCGATCGAGAAACAGAATCTTCCCGATGAACGATAAAAATTTGTCCGAGCGCGGCGCGCGAGTGAAAAATAGCGCAGAATCACGCGAGCCGCAACGCTAACAGGCGTTCACCTGCTCGCCTCGGCACTAATTAACGCGTCGCCCTCGACAGGTCTGACGTGCTAGCCGCTTCAGAAAGGAATTCGCGACGGGAAGCAGCCACTTCGCACCTAGTCCAGACACCAGCTGACAAAAACGGGGCCTCGAGTAGCTCGTGGAAAAGAGCAGGAAGCCTGCTCCTTTCCGTAGAAAGAAAAGCCGGGACCACGCTTCGGCTGCGTTTCTTCGTTCCTATTCCGGAATTCTATTCTTTCTCTTCTACCCCTTGCACGTCCTTGGAGTTGAGTTTTTTGTTTCTCCGCGGAGATCGGTATCCGCGATTATATTATAAATATACATGTAACTTTCCAGCGAGGGAGCGTCCCCTCTTGTCGAGAAGACGGACACAGCACACGAGCACCGTCCTCACGTGCGCGAGATACCTGCCGACGCAACCGTACACCATGCGCATTCGGTGCACAGTCACGTGTATTGTATATGGCCGGTACCATATCTGCCTTCGTATGAACCCAACGCGTAACCTTCGTCTTATCTCCTTCTCCTTCGTCCTTCCTTGGCTCGCATTCTGTACCACTACGCTCTATCATCTCTGTCTCTCTCGTCGTTCCTCTTGCTGCCGAGTTCCTCGGCCTACAACTCGCGGTATTAAATACAATAAAGACATTCAATGGGAATTAATCGGATATCTACGTATCTACCGTCCACTCTGGGCTGCATTGTTGCGCTGGTCCCGTGACGGCGCGCGCTCGACCGCCTCTCTTTTCTCTTCTCGTTCCCGCTCGTTTTTCTCTCGTTCACCGGCGCAACTCCTCCTACTCTCCTACTCGTTCTTCGTATTTCACCTTTTTGCCGGTCGAGCCGCCGGGTCGAATGGAGATATTCCGCGGCGGAATAATATCGAGGCACGTTTTTAGAGAGCGCACCCAACGCTCCGATGCACCCGCTTGTCGGCCCTCTACACACCACGCTACCGTTCGAGAGCCTGTGTAGTATGTTCAGTCGATCGACAAACACGAGCACGACGCGGGCCCACGACCACGACGAAGCCACCCTCGTTCGCATTCTCGCGTGAGCGACGTATGTAAGTACCTGCGTACATACGTGCACGAGGTGGATACTTAACGAACCCGTCCCGTGTGCCGCGAGTATGCGGCTTTTCGAGCGGCGGCTTCGTTTTTCTGACTGGAGGGAAAGAAGCGACGCCGACCGTACCGGCTCGATACGCAACGTCGACGGGGAGATTTTAATCTCGATCGGGGAATTAATTTGGTGCCTTGTAGGGAATTGCGCTCGAGGAATCGTAACTGTCTTTAATTCGATTATCGGCTGCTCTCTATCTTTCCGTGGTTGTATTGTGCATTGGGATACCTTAATGTTTTAATTATGTCGGTAACGAGCTTTTATGCGCATTATTTTTAATTCTGTTCGATTAGATCATAGGAACTTGTCGCTGCTGCTAGGCGACTACGAGGCGATTTATTACGCGGTGGTGATACTCGCTAATCTAATTTTGGAGTTGGTCTGTCCTCGCTATCGATAATATATACGACGTTATTTTCTTCTTTTTTTTTAATGGCAGTTCGTATATCGCGAATTATGCATCAGCGAGTTTCACGATCGCTTCCGGAAATCTTGGTTTCGAGGAACCTCGATAAACACACGAGCAGTTGCCGTGAAAGTTTTCCATGCTACAGGGTTCTTCCACGTTGGAACTTTTCCTCCGCGTATCAGGACACATCGTCCGCCTGCAACTCTCCGGGAACATAGTCGCGTAAGTTCGTCAAAACTGTCAGACTGTTCGCTCGCGGAGTTACACCGCGCATTAAACTTTGAGCCCTGTTCCAATTCTTGCCACCTGTTTATAGTTAGCCTCCCCTCGAGCGTATCGATTGTTCATTACTGTCGCAACTTTGCGGTGAAACTTCGCCCGGAGCCAATCGACGTTACATTGTAACGTTATACCAGGACGGTGTGTTGTGCTGCGAAGAAAGCCAACTGCGTCTAATGATGGCTATATAGGGAAACTCCGTAGAAAACACGATGAATGATAAATGCGAGTCGAGTCGATCAATGAACACAGAATAAAACACGAGCGAGAGAGATTCATTATTAAAACTTAGGAAAAAATATAGGGTCGTACGCGACATCGTGTACACTCAGGTGTCGTTCGCCGACTATCTACAGAAAATGAAAATTCATCTGCATGTCGATACTGGTAGCAAGCACTCTGGTAATTGCGAGATTGCCTCGGACGTAGACGTTGTCTTATCGAGGACGAACCTTCTTTCTTCGTACCGTTGCCTCCAAGACACCCCTCCCTTACTGTTACAATTATTATTCATCTTATCTCAGTCGATTTGCATTATATTTAAATTTAAATACACAGCCAGGCGGTTACCGCCGCCTTCTCCACCCCACCTGTCGCCTCTTGGTCCCTCCTCCTTGCGTTCTTGTCTCGCTCGGAGCCGACGGGGGCCAGTTTGCCACCCGCTGCCTCGTAACTCCCGGCCTGTAATTGCAGGCCACGCGAAAACAATGCTGAAGTCGATACGATCACGTGACCAACTCGAAATAATTCCTGCTTGTTTTCGACCAGCCGAATCGCGTGGTACCCCGTGAGAGTTCCGTCGGCTCGGCCTCCAGATTCGTCGTCCTCTTTGTTGCAGGCTACGAAGGGTAGAGCGAGAGCGATGGTTAATTAAACGAGGGCCTCGAGCAGTCAACTCGTGTCTGCATATAATTTCTGCTTCGTGATTCTTCTTTCCCCTTTTTTCTCCCGTCCGTGTCGTGCGAGGGAAACTGCTCCGTAATTTCGTCAGGCCATAAATAGAAACGGAAACACGGCTTCTTTATATTCTTTTCTTCTTGTTCTTTCATTCGAAAAACGTTATTTTTCAATTACCTCGAGATATCATTGATTTTCAAAAATATCCCTGTCGAAGATTTTTACGAAGAATTTTCCAACTTCCTTTTTTAATCAACGTCCGATAATGTTCGCGTCGATTCGCATCGTCATAAACATATCAAGTATCGACTATCGTTGCCGACCTGGCCCAACTGAAACATTAGCGGCGAAACGACGTCATAAATAGCGTCTTAAGTATAGCGTCACGGTGCGGCGTCGACCCTCTGCAGAAAGCAAGACCGACCTATGGGAAGTCCGTGCGCCTAGAATAACGAGCGGTAAAAAAATTCATACATCGTTCTTGATATTGTGATCGTAATTCTCGGCAGCAGAGTATCTCAAATGTCGGAGAGTCGGGAATCCTTCAGCTTTTCTCCCTGTGTACACATGCCGTTTCTTTCATTTTTATACTTAACCTGATTCGTAGGAAACGTTAGTGGGAGAAAAGAATCGAAGCTTTACTCCAATCCAAGAGGCAGAAAAAGAACGGTATCGCTTCTTTCTGCTATTTAGGAGATACGAGAAGAAATAAGAAGGTGATAGAGAAGGGCGTCGGCGATAAAGGTGAGGTAGGGCGTCGCGACGTCCGTCAAAACGCGCCGGTTGGTCTTTCAAGAGAGCATCCTGGCTCCTTTTCTATCATTTTCTTTTTCTCACTCTTGTTCTCGTACTTGGCCTTCTCTCTTTCCAGCCCCTATGCTCTATGGATTTCGTCGAAGAGAGAATCTTCCACCCCCTCCGTGTTTTCCTCGACCACTTTCCTTTCGTGTCTCTCGACTGAAACGAGCGAAATGCTTCTCTTAGGATCAAGGAAGAGCGCAGACTCCAAACGGCACCGGCGACCCCCGTGAATGGCGACCCTCACAAACCAATCGTATTCCCGTTTCCATCCCTCTTCGCTGCCGGAGGAGACTCCAACGGGAGTTTCCCTCCGCGCAACCCTGTCGACGTCGTTACTGTTACCCGACCTGCCCCTCTTCGTCTTCCCCTTGCCACGTCTCCACCCTTCGAAACGCTAGCTAGCTCGACGATGATCCGACGTTTTCCAGCTTAAGGATGGTGTTTTCGCGTTTTAAACGCGATCTAGGTTTTTAAAGCGACTCGAAGAAAAATCTTCGACTCTAGTCAAGGATTTATCTAGAAATATAAAATAAATAGATACGTTATTGTTGCGTTAAATCATCGAGGATATCGTAAAAATGAAATTAATTCGTAATTAACATTTACAGTTAGATTCTATGTCGCGTACCCTCGCTATGTCTGCGATTCATCGACTTCAGTGGCATATTCAGGAGTCTGAGTGCACGATCGTTCGGGCGTCTACGTGAGAAGGGATGGTTGCGCTTAACGCGACCGTTTATCGTCCGTTATGTAATGGAAACGTTGCCGCGTTAGCCGAACATATTATTCGAATCTTGATCGACACGACGGGGCACGGTGACCGGCTACGATTTGCAATTATTGTCGGCACCGTTATCGACGCGCACCTGTCGTGTTGCTTCGCTGATAGCCAACGCGACACTTAACGCACTGTGTCAGTCACGTGACGGACTTGTGCATGCGTGTCCAAGAGACATCCGTCTATCGAGACCATGTAATTCCCAAGGAATCCTTCTTTTTGTTCCACCATACGTATCTTCTGACGTCCCAAATGTCGCGAGGCGTAATAATAGAAACTGCTGGATCCAACTGTTTCGCGGTAATACCTTCATATAACTTTCCATCGATTCCATTGTTCTATAAAATTTATTAATCAGAAATAGCTGATCACAGAGTAGTTAAGATACCATACGGTGTATTTTTAGTGGTATTCATCTGGAAAAATCAGTCCATACGATTTTCTGCTTCAAAAGAAAAGGAACACGCCGGCGAGCTATTCGCGTTTCTTCATGTTCGGACGTAAAGTACACCGATGCGTTTGTATAGGTATTCGAGCACGGAGAACGGGCGCAAGCGGTGTATCGGGGACGATATCGGAACGGGGCTTCCGGGCAAAGAAACATAAAGAAAGCGGGGGGCGCGCCTCCGGGACAAAACAGCTGACGCCATGGCTGCCGCCAACCTCGTTCCTCCACCTCCGCCACAACCTCCTCCCTGCTCCGTTTCCTATCCGCCTTTTCCTTCTTCTCTCTCCTCTTGTTTCTTTTTTCTCCGCTGCGCTTTCCTTCTTTTCCGCCGTCGTGCCGCCCGAGGGATTTAAAAACAATTCGGTAAATTGCATCCCGGTCCGGAGAGAAACAGAGAAATCGGGCTGAAAGAAGACTGGTTGGGTAGAGGTTAGTAGAATGGGGAACAGGATGTGGGAGGGTGGCGAGGAAGTTGCAGTCAGTATCGTCGTTGCACCGGCGTGATATCACCCCGGATCCTTTCTGCCACGAAAGTAATTAATGCCGGCAAAGATACGCGGGCTGAGCTAAATTCTTTCCACCCCCGCCTAACAACGTTCACGAAAGAACGGCCATCGTTAAAAATCCCGCGGCACTTTTTAGATCGGGGAAAACGGACGTGGAGGGATCCTTGTGAGTTCCGGCGCGCCACGATCAGGACCGAAGATAGCGGCGCGGAACATTGATAAAGTGTCCATACTATTTGTACTGGCGGCCTGTCGGAAATAAATAGCCTTCGAGGTTTTCTTCGTCCGCGCTACCCGGCGAAAAACTTGCTTCTCGTTGGTGGTAGTTAAAAATCGTCGAATTCCAACTGGCAAAATAATCCGGCAACCATTACGGAGCACGATCTATTTTCTATCCCGGTGACAACTCGAGACACAAAATGAGGTTCGCGTAGGAGAGCTGTTTCTGTTAGTTCCAATTTTCTGAAAAATATAAAAAATATAGGTCACGTAATAGATGTAGTAATTACATACAGAATTTCTTTACATGTATTTGCTATAATCGATGGTTAAAATGCTGGAGAATTCTCAAACGATTAGCTGCCACGATCTATTAATATTAAGATCTATTTTCATTATGCTACGACAAAGAAATGGCTCGAGCTGACGTAATTTTATTTCGTTGGGGCTTAAACGTTATTACGCGCGAATAAATGCACGAAAGCAGAGGCGAGGCGAATTGATTGGCGTCTGGGCCTAAGCCGAGCCGTAAGAATGCAGCGTCGGCGAGGCCTTTGTGTCTCGCGTTTTAACAAGCCACGGTGCATAAATTAATCCAGAAGCCCGATATCGTTTGATTCGCCGCTGTGCCGCCATGTCCGACCAAATGCACCCACCTCTCCCTCTATTTCTCCCTTTTCCTCTCTTCCCGTCTGTGTGGCTACGTATTTACCCTCCCTACCGATTATACTGCTTACCTGCCAATGCACGGTACACTTCGTATGTAATACCTCGCGTACGTGCATACACCTTATGCACCCGCTTCGATATACACTTTTTATGGCCGTCGTACCGTACTACTTCCAATGGTAGTCTTTCTCTTTCTTTTTCTTTGATGTTTCGGTCATCGTCCTCGCGAAACGCTGTTATTTTCACTATATGTCGCGTATAACTTTTGATACGAAATCGCCAAATTTAAAGTGAAAAAATGGCGGAAGATTACTAGGAAACTATTCAATGATAGACTTGTTGAAGGATTGGAATTGATAGATATCATGTAATGATCAAAAGTTATTTCTAAGTTTACTGGATGAAACTGAACGACATCAGAAGTTTATCCTTTCCGTATCCGTATAGAGCCTAGAAATAGAAATGGAAATTATGTCGCATTTTACAGAATCCTTTTGATAATGTCGGAATAGGTTTCCAAGGTTAAGTTTGTTTGGTTCTCGTTAAATATTCATTAGTATATTTGTTGCCATTGAAAAAAGTTTTTATTTATTCAACAATCGAAGAAAATGTTTTTATGGAGTTCTTTTAATATTCCTTCTTATTCATAGCCAACTCCTTTACTTCTTGCCTGCTTACCATACAGCACACCGTTCTATTGTCAACATGATTGAATATAGGAAATCTAAAAAGAATTCAATACACATAGCGTTTATTCGATTTTTTCAAGTTAATTGTCGCGCTCAATAATGCATTAATTCAAAAAGAAAAAATCTGTAGCTTACCCGCGAAATTGTCACAATTCCTCAATCTTCTTCTACCATTTGTACCCAAGTATTCATAAATTTCAATTAATTTAGCGAATTGAACACATATTCCCCGTATACGTAATCGCTGGCAACGAATAACGTGAGTGAGCCGTGTTAGTTCAGACAGCTGCCGATATGCGGCGCTTCGACTGGATCAGCGAGTAGTTACCCTAAGCCTCGCTAGTTGGCAGCACAGGCAAGGCGCGATTGGGTTGCATTACGTGTAGAAACGTGAAAAATTCGTTAATTATCTGAATAATTAGTGCGTAGTGTCGTTGATGGCCACTAGTTAATTAACCGACAATCGCGAAGAACTTGCGGACAGTTAGGATGACAGTCGGGATGAGACAACTTTCACAGATAGCTGTTATCTGCATGTAACGCAATGTAAGTATATACGTAAACACGCCATTCATGGAACATAGCACGTAGCAAGTCAAAATTTTACGATAAGCGTACGACGTTTCTACAGCGTCATTTTGCCGATCGGATAAATATCGACGCCGACGAGCTCGTAAAAACGCAACTAATAGAGCATAATCGTGTTTTATGTATTTTTATGGGCAATTCGTAATCGAATCCCTTGGGCGGTCTCGTCCCTACCATTCTGTACCCATAACCCCCCCGCCGCTTCTGAGCGGCTCTTCGTCATCGTTGCGCCGCTGCGCGGCCGATTGGTCGTCCCTTTGAAATATAAACACAGTGCATTTGCATGTTTTCCGGATTTAATTAGCTCCGATGCGATTATTAATTGCCACGGGAATGGTCGCACGTCGATACATCTACCTCGCCTCCCCCCTACCGCCTTGTATTTACAATTTTCGTTCGTAAATAACAAACCGTGGCGACGCCGCGGGTCGGATTTTAACGAGGGAATTAATAATTCGGCAGAAAGAGGGTGACGGGCGGAGAGTGGGAAGCGGGGAGCGGTGGTGGGGAGAGGACGTGGCAGGGCCGGAGAGGGAAGGCAACGGGGCGAATTCAAGCGAGCATACACAGGGAGAAAAGTAACGACCATAATCGCGTGGCTGGGGGTTTAATGGCGACGGATTGACCGCGTAGCAAGGTGGCCGCTGATAAGTCGAGTCAGTTGCAAATGGAGCTTTTCTGTGCGTTACTTCGGACGATCGTTAGCGGAGATCGAAGATACGGTTGGTTTCACAAGGGAACGTAATGGTTTGACGAAGAAAATTCGTTCAGAGCGTAAGGCACTGGATGTGTATATGCGGTTTATTTGTAATTTCAGATTTGACCTCCAACCGTGTTGCGTAATGTATAAATGTCGATCTACTTTTATTCCTTACATAATTCGTCTTTCTTTTTGGTTTATTTACATCACGAATTTTAAATTGCACTTTCGAATTTAAATCGTGTTTCTCTGAATTACAGTGACTACAAAAAGTATTTACAGAGTATTGTATTTATTGTAACGTTTATATACCAATTAATTGGTGTGTGTATATAACCAAGTACATATATTAAATCTCATATTGCCTAGTAATACTCATATGATTATGATAATGATATGTAACGGACGATAAAAAAATTCTTCGTTAAGGAAGGAAAGTGAAAGAAGCTAAGGAAAATGAAAATATGTACAAATATCTGTCATAGCCAGCGCGAGTGAAAGATATAGGAACGTTCATATTTACAAATAATTGTACGAGGATGTCCCGATTGTTCGATCAAAATTGTGTAATTTATGATAACTAAGTAACTGGAAAATCCAGTGATCCAGGATTTTGCGTCTTGGTCAGAGCAGAGTTGACGTGTTTTAGTTGTTCGCCCGTGCACGTCGAGCGGCGAGTAGTTTTGTTTTTTGGCTGTAATTCAAGTCGGTGTGCAGGGTCAGTCTACCGGGACCAGTGAGATAGTTTATCATCATTTAGTCCTCCCGACCTGCCGCAACATTTTAAATCTCTCCTATCTCGGCCGTGTGTCGCGCTGGCCGACGACATATGCTTCGCTACACGCGCGAGCACGTCAGCTTTCGAGCCTGTCCGCTCGAGGAAAGATTCTTCCTATCTCTCGCCTATCGTGAATTAGTTTTTGCACTCGAAACTTGTTTGGAAACATGGTTACGTCACGATAAAGATTTTTTAACGTCAACCAACTAACTAGAAAAAATAAAAATCAAAATCCCGTTTCTCTTAAAGGTTCTTTTTTTCTTTTTCATCTTTGTCTCTCCTCTTCTATCGAATAGTGCAAATCGAACAGTCGAACGAGCGATCAATATATGCTTCAGAGAGAAGAGAATGAAATCTTTCCTAAGAACAAGCAGGCATAAGAGCGTTTCATTTTAAAAATATCGAGGCTACTCTCGCGTCCATCTCAGATTCTCCCGCTCCGTTTCCACGTAACATTAATTCCAGAGCAAAAGCAAGAGGAAAGCGTCTCGACGATCGGTATATACACGAGATATAGAAGCGAACCGGTGCACCGAGTGGAGAAGGAGCGCGGTCCGGAGGGGGAGGAAATTGAGGGGTCTGGGAAAGGGGACGTCAAGCGCCGTCGATTCGCCCTGAATTTACGCTAAGTGCACCGCTGTTGCAGCGACGGGACCGGTAATTCGGAGAACGTGGTCCCGGGGTCCCGGGGGCGGGTCGTAGGTCGGCAGGCAGAGTGCCAGAAAGAGAGGAGTGAATCGTAGTCGGGAACAGGGCACACGGGTGGTGCGGTTTGCTCGGGCTTTGCGTCCTCCATCGTCCGATTTCCGACCTCCTCCACCTCCTCCCTCTCGACCTCCTCTTTCTCTCGCTGCGTTTCCACCTTCTGGCTGCACATGCACACAGATTCGGCATTGTAGCGCTAATTAAACCAGCGCGTGTCACGAGTCACGGGCTGACATCACTCCGTGATTCCTGACCACCTCCGACCGCCCAACCACCTACTACTACCTCGCCTCTACCTTCTGTGTTCCGTTCGGCCCCACGTTCTGCAGTTCCCTTCCGTCCCTTTCGGTCTTCTCCTCCTATCTCATTCTCTTTCTATCCTCCTCCCTCGTGTTCTCTGCTACTCCGTATTCATCCCTCTCTCCCTCCACCTCTCTACCGCGCCACGCCGCGACTGGCTTTTGGCTGCCATCGATCAAACGGCCTCCGCTGCGGGCTGCGTTTATAACTCGAACAATCGGACGTGAATACGGATAGGGAAGGCCGACGAGGATCCGTCGAGAATTTCCCTCGACCTGTTTTCTTCCGTCGACGCGACGATAATTCACCCTTTCGTTTGTTGTTTCAATGGAGGCTAGCGAATTCGACTTCGATCTTCTTCTCGTCTCGCGAATTCGGAATAGACACGGTCAAGATAGGTCTCCGCGGAGAACGTAAAAATAGCCGAATTTCGAGGTCCGAGGAATGAATGTACGTATGTATTTTGAAACGCAAGGGACACCTTCGCGAGGCATGACGAAGCGCTCCGTGGAAATTTTCCCAACAAATTCCAGGCTTCTTCTATTTGTGTACTCCCAGGAGCGAATCCTAAAAATGGATCTATGCTTTCGTCAGGGATAGCCTATTATTACGCTCCTTATTACGTTCCCTATTTTAAGACCAGCGTTTCTTCTTCAAATTCCACGGACTTTCGGTTTATTATGTCTGCTGACGTATTTCTCTCAACGAAATGCTTCGTCTGTCTTCGTTTCCATATCGATCTGGAAACTTTTCCCATGACATATAACAGCCATAGCGAATAACGATAATCGATTCAACGCTGTAGACTGATCGGAGCACTATTTAAAGGAACTAATAAACCACGTTTTGCAAGGTGCTTTTATTTCCGTTTGAGACCGTTTCATGGTGTTTAAAAATCCAGCTTACGGTTGTTCGAATCGGCTGGCAAAGGGTGACGGGGAACGCGACGACCGCGCTAAGTGGCAACGTAAATTCAAGCGTCCTGGAGGGAAAGAGTGTTAATTGTGGATTTGCGTTTTATGGAGGAAGTCGCGGAAGCGGAGTGTGTTCGCGAGTGGCCGCGCGCAGCACCGCAGCTTGGTGCTCTCACCTGTCTCCGTTGAGTTACGTTAACACCTTTGTTCGATGTTATCGTCGGTGACCAGGTTCCTTCGGACCCGTTTCCATTACGCGTTTAATGGTAATCGCGCGTTCGCGCGACACACCGTGGACCATAGCTGCGTTTGTCAGCCGCGCCTACGTGCGAGACCCCGATCTGTACGCGCCTACGTGTTCTCCGTGATCTGAAACGCGCGTTTTCTATCCCGGTCCCACTTCTCCTCAGCTTATCTTTATTCCTCTTAATAACGTCCACTCGATTCGGCGCGCGTGTCACGCTATCGCATCCCTATCAAACTCGTTTCGTTTTCGTCTCGCCGTCCGTTTATACCATCCCTTTATGACGATTGTCCATCTTGATGGTCTTGAGAGAATATCCAAATGTTGTGAATTGTTCTAAGGAGACTCATCAAATTATTTTTTTATTATTACGTACGGACTTTGTTAGTATATTGTTAGAAAGTGGTTTTATTAATAATATAATATTTAATAATATAATATTATTTTAATAACGCGGATTTACAAAGGAGAATGCTTATAGTTAATTCAGTATTCTCTTCATAGTTCACTCATAATATACAGATAGTACTTATCGTTAATTGAACACAGATCTGATGTAGGAGAGTCTAGAAGAGATCTATGTCGTTCTCTGTAGTTAAAATATTCTATCTAGCAATCCGTCACTTTCTACTAAGCTGATGTTTTATACCTGCTCTGTATTGTCTTTGTCCCTCTTCATTTTTTTTTATATTTATTTATGTTTTCGTAACAGACTGTGTAAATAGCTGTGCTTAAAAATTAAAAAACATGGGGAACTTGAAATATTTCTACATATCTTAAAAATGAGAAGACACTAGGTAAGGCATTTTAACTAAAGAGGGCAGTATATAAGTTTGAAAGAGAATGTGGACTTAGTTTCTCAGTAACCAACTGGCGAAAAACAGGAATTCGGAATTTGAAAGAGCAGTCACTCGCGAAAAACTAATAAGCAAAACGTACCGCTAAGATAGTTTTCAGATATTATGCGGCATTCGTGGGTCGTTGAAATCGCAAGTAATTGAATTAGCAGGTGACTGGAAATCGCGCGCGTTAGAAAGAAGGAAGCGCGAAGGGTAATCGTCTGTCCGGCTGTGGCGAGGGTGTGTTTGTCACGGTCAGGTGGAGAACGGCGGAGACGAAGAGCGGTAGCGTCGAGATAGTGAAAATCGCGCAGCATGCTGCTTAAAATTAATTACTATACTGGCCGGTCAGTGAAGTCGTCCGGCTTGTCCGACAGCCGGCCGTCCCGTAGCAGCGCAACCCACCGGCCATTACAAACTGCGTCCTGTTTATCAATTTGAATTCGAAAGACGAGCCGAGAGAAGACGAGTCCGCGGCCCCGCAACAAATTACGTTTATCGGGCGTCATTAATCACCCGGCGTCTCGAACATCTGCGAACGTCCCTCTCCTCTTTCTCTCTCTGTCTGTTTCTCCACCTACTCCGCCTCCAGCTTTGCCACCTCCCCCCGGGAGAGAAAGACACCGACTACGCGAAATGGAAAATACAAGCCGTGGTGCGCCTCTGGCGTCGTGGAAAATTCTGATCGCTTTATCGCTGTGATCTTCCATTCTATGCGAAGAACAACTCGATAACGGTGGAAGCTTGCTGGATTAGGAGTTATCGTGTATGTTCTTTCGTCTTCTTCCCCTTCACTCTGATTTATTCGAAGATACTTAATGGTTAGAGAAAAGATACTAACTACTCTACGTAATTTATCATAGTGCCATCGGTGACACGTGGTAAATGAAAAGTTCATTGGGTCTAGTGGGAAGAAGGGACACGAGGATTATAGATTCATTCAATTTGGCGCTACATATACTACAGGTGTTAAGTGTACTTCCTAGTCAAGTAGTTGAATTGTTATGAAATTTTCAATCTATTTATGAATACGAAAGGAATAAAGTTCTTTGTAATTAGCAATTGAATATATCTAATATTAAAGACTTAGAACTAAAGTTTCTCAGTTGAAAGTGTCTTCCGAGGTTGGATGCGCCTCAACAGATGTAAAGTTGTCACAATTTTAACACGACGAATTATTGAAAATTAATTATTATCTCGATATATTCACTGATTCATCTATGGATTATCCTTAAACGAAGAGTCTCGAGAGTACGGACAAGGAAGATCGAGGATAGCTATTCCAAATAAATTTCGTGCCGGTAGCACGTTGGTGGGTGGTATGGGCTGACATTAAGGTTAGATTGAAGTTACCGGAAGAAAGAGGAAAATGTAGAGGAACATGGTCACGGGAAGAGAAAGGCCGAAAGTGAAAGAGAAGAATAAAGAGAAACGGGCGAGGAGAGTTACAGGCGGCGGCAAGAGGAGAGCAGGTGCAAACTTGGCCTGTCAGGAAGTCGCTTACAGCTCGAGGACAAAAGCTTCCCGAGGGACTCGTGCACGCCTGGAAGCAAGACTAGGGACGAAGCTCGGTCTCGGATAGAGAAGATGCCAGCGTGGAAGAAGGTTGAAGGTGGCGCGAGCTGGGATGGGGCCAGCCTAACTGTGAAATAACAGGGTGGCCTCCTCAACCCTCGTTTCAAGAGGATGCGAGTCTCATACGTCACTTCCTTACGGAGAAAGAGGGCGGCGTCTCAGAGTGGAAGTAGGTTATATTGATTTATTTATATCGAGGACGCAACCTCAATACGATGGGGTTTTTGGGAATGTATCTATATCCGGCCTATAACCTCGTCTATGTTTTCTATGGTTGATGAATCCTGCCGTTACGTTATGCCCTTTTAGATGTTTATCTATACCGATCCTTAGGACGTTTCATCCACGTTTAATTCACATATACATTTAATATACAGTTGATAGCAAGCAATCGTAAGAACTGAAAAGACACTTATATGTTGCGTTTTATTTTCGCGCGATGCTGGTCGAAGATTAACGAACGGGTCAAGTAACCCTCAGCCAAGCGAGATTCCAAACGAATTACAAAACCGATGACAGACTACCGAATGGAGTAACACGATGCATGAGGCTGACTCATAAAAAGAGAGCAGAATTGTAATTGAGAATATCCGTGCGATTGGCCAGCGAAAAAGTTCAACGAACCATCCGCTGAAACTGGAAGCACGACACTCGTTAACGCAGATGAATCAGTGGCGGACAGCGGGGGACCCGATACCGATGAGAGATCCATGGACGCGCTGCTCGAATTACATTCCAATTTACAATCGTCGAGCGTATGATAGTCTGTAAAAATAAACCAGAACCGTAGTGAGAGACGCGCTCGCGCAGAACGTATCAGACTTCGGGTCCTGACTTTTCGTCTCCGGTTAAGACGGCGACAAAGATGAACAAGACGGTCGTCGAATCATCCACCTCTCCTCCAATTCGGCCCTCCTCGATTCCTGACTCTCCTTCCCTCCGATCTTTCTATCTCATTCACTCCGGGTTTCATCTGCTACACACGACTCGACCGCGTGGCATGACTGTCGCTACACGCGAACCCCGAAGTTAACCCGCAATTTAGCCGCACAGCGATCGTTCAAAAGAGACGTCTCACTTGATGCCACTTAACGAATCCCCCGCTCGGCCCGACTCGTGCTCCGTTTCCAGATGCGACGATTGCTCTCCTCAGAACACGGAATCGGCCGTGATTAAAGTTTCAGGGGCGGAATAATTCATGATGCGGTTCGAGCGCTTCAATGAATTCGAATCGTCGCTTTCGTGTGTCTGCCATGGACTTTCCCTCCGGATTCAATTATCAGCTCGTGACTATCTCGTCTATGAACGATTCGATTAATAGGACGAATTACATTTGCTGGTAAACTGTTAAAAAATTGATCGTTATCAAACGAGATGAATACCGGAAAATAGACAAATAGAATGGAATTCGTGGTATCCGTTTATAGAGCATCGCAGACATTCTCGGACGTCTTTGAAAATTCCCACGATAAATCACGGTTACAGAGTTGACGGGGTGACGCGTATGATTACACCCTGTCTCTTAGCGGCTATAAATTTCTTCACGGCCGCTTCACCTCCACTCTAGGATCCTACAGGTATTCCCGGAGTCCCGTTTCATCGACGACTTCGGGGATAACTGTGACGCACGGTCTGCCAGTGTTTAATGGGTCGACAACGCTGGCGACCGACTCCGAATAATCCTGATGTATCGTTTATTCGCTCGTTCCTCCTTCCAGCGTAGAAAGGCAGGATTCCATCGACGTGAAGCAGTCATTTTCGCTTTCTCCGAAGGATCTCGAGCTGGTCTCGACTTCGTTCCTTCTCGACCCATACTTCTACCTGCCTGAAGCGTCTTTCCTCCTATAATACCGTCCTCGTCTCTGTTATTCCAAAATATTATTTCACTCTCGTTTGTCACACGGATATATTCGAGAAATTCATTCGAATTCGTCTTTCGACGCACGTTGATCCGTGAGTTAGGCGTCATCGAATCTCTAATCTCCTCATCATTAACGTGAATCCAGCTGTCCCCCGAGCCAGGGATAATCATTACTTTCGAATCACTGGTTCGGCCCTGTCATTTGGCTAGGCTACAAATTAACACGACTAACCATAACCGTAACTTTGGGTTAAACGCACCTTCTCCTCGGGCCGTAGAATTAGAATCCCAGCTCCGTTTTTTACTCCGCTGAACCTTTTGAAAAGAGAGAGACTTTTACTTTTCGTAGTGGCACCTTAAATCACGGGTAAAATTCTATATTTTTCACGCAAGTTTTAGTTTTCCATCGCATTATCAGGAGCTGAAAGACAGTGCAGTCGGTTTGTTTAATTAGGTGTCATGGATAATAAAATGATTCGTTATTTTGGTCCGTGGTTCAGACACACGAAGGAGGACATCTAATATCGGCGCGCTTGGTCCACAGCTTCCGAAGCAATTTTCTGCTTTTCAAGAATATAATTTTCGCCGGGGGATGGTCGGCTATATTTCCGTAGATAAGACTATAGCTCCGGCGGATCCGGCGGCCGCCCGGGCGAGACCCTACTCTCTCGTGTGAAATTACTTCGCTCCGCGGCTTACTCTTATCCCCCGGTGCCACCCTTTCTTACCGTGTATCCTCATTCAGCTGGGATCTCCCTGGAAATAAAGTAGATACCTTTCCTATTTTCGCATCCGGAAAATTGCAATACCTTGGCTACGAAACTCGTTCTTGTCCGCCTTATAAATCAGTCTCGCGGCCTCCCGTTTGCCACGTTAATCGGTTCGTGATTCGATCATTTCTCCTTTCGTAGTTCCTGATTATTTTCGTCGTATGTATTTACGTTGCTGCTGAGTGCTTTGATTTATCATCGTACTCTCGATGTCACGAAGAAAAGAAAAAAAAAAGATATAAAAGAAGAATTTTTTCGAACACGCTATCGTCAACGTTGATATTAATCGACGATAATTTAATCGTGAAATACGAAATATCTCGCGTTTCGGTATCGCCAGTGCATCTGTCGTATCCGGCGCGACGTTACGAAGATTCGTTCGATACATTCCGGTAGGCGGTGAACCCGTTTGAGCGAGTACCGGCTCTTAACGCAACAAGCTCTCCTCGCGCGTTTATCTAATTATTATAATTGTGCGATTATTCTTGGTCGAACGAGCCGCGGCAGGGGTGAGATCGCATGCCGACCAGTGAAGCCGGGAAAAAGAAAGGAAAGAAGTAACGGGATATATATGGAGCAGCACGCGATAGAATCTCCCTGGTCGAAGTCGTGATCGTTCGCATCACGAATTCTTTGCGCCCTTTGTGTATCGAGACTCGGTGCATTCTTTCCACGCGCACATATTGCTCTCCGCCTTTTTACGTATCCGTGTAATAACTGTTCCTGTGTTGAATTTTTACTACAGAGCCACATTTATTTTTGTATCACCAAGAGGAACTCCTCTTTCGATGGTCGACAGAGTTTTTATGTTTCCCTATGTATTTGCAGGAATTTATGTGTTT
The DNA here is from genome assembly GCF_011952255.1 of Bombus vosnesenskii. Lineage (NCBI taxonomy): Eukaryota > Metazoa > Arthropoda > Insecta > Hymenoptera > Apidae > Bombus > Bombus vosnesenskii. The sequence goes on from NW_022882987.1 coordinate 2,090,928, forward strand.
CATTAAACTCTCGAACGGCGACTCTCTCGGTGATTCGACTCGTTTCTGATATCGTTCACACGATGCAAATTCGATTCGTACTCCGATCGGTGTTCGCTCACGGTCATCGATTACATGACCGTGCGGTTCTAATTCAGCGTTTTTAGAAAAGAACCGGTCGAGGGCGATTTTGTTTGATACCAGGTCATATTGAGAAGGCAGTGATTAACGGTGAATCGATTTTTTTCTTTGCTTCAGGTAAATGGTGTCCGCGTAGGGAATGGAGTTCGCCGCCGGACGCGCAACGAGCGGCGAGCGACGCGCGTCGTGGCGTTCTTTACTCTTCCGTCTTCCTCGGTAGCCCCGGTAAGTTTTACGAACTTCTCTCTTCTCACTTCTCTTCTGAAACTTTTCACCCTTCTCTAAATTGAATATCCCGGGCGAAATATGGGCCGGCCTGGTTTTCTTTGGTCGCGTACTCTCCGACGTTCTAGCCGAACTCTTGTGGAAATTTTCAGCCGCTCGTACGTTACCCTTAATTAAACGGGACTCTGGCTGTTTAACGTCCCCGTGGAGTACTAGCATTAATCGTCGCGATTAGGCTCGTGATTTCGCGCGTAGTATATTTATCAGGTACTCGTCGGGAATTTCCACTCTCTCATCGAAAGCTACTAGCCTGCACGATGTTTACGAGGAACCTGAAGAGTCTCGTTCTTAATCCTTCGAATAAATTTCCACGAAGGAAGCACCGAAGAGGAGACGAAGAAACAAGTGTAAAAAGGAACGAAACGGGAGCGAGAGTGTCTGAAATACGCATGCAGACACGGTGTGCAGTGAGGACGCGCGCGATATACGCGGCCGTCAGTGGGAGGAGCGCAATCGTTCGCGGCATAAACAAGTTTTAATCGTGCCTCGGGCATTCGCCGCGTTGAATAAATATTGATATCGGGTGACGCGACGGCCAATCAGAATCGGGGCTTATAAAGCAAGCCGCTTACACCTCCGCCTGTCTATCCATGCTGCGACGCGTACACACGCGCGCGCGCCCCTGTTCCATCTCGACGTGTTACAACATCGCTGCCTATCGACGATATACTCAGGCACGAAATATCCAGAGATAAAAAACGAAAAATATATTATATATGCTCTGAGACGCGAAAGAGGGGATTGATTTCTTGAATATTCCTCGTCTGTGTCTCGTTAGTCTCGTTTTGCTACCGGTGGGTCGCGATCGCAGTGGCGTGATGATGTCGAGCATCGATACCTATCGATGCCCGTCCAATTCTCGCGGAAACGATCGTCAAGCTGTCCATCTTCGATTTCTCCTTTAATTAAATTACGCGGCCGCCAAGGAGGACCTCGATAAGGGGACGTAAATCACTTTCAGCCGATAACTAATCGAACGATTCCAAACGAAAGACGTCCAGGCTCGTCGTGGAAGACAGGAGTATCGCGCATGCGCCCGCGAACACCGCCGCTTCCTCTTTATCTCGGGCCCTCTCTTCCTCTTCGTTCGAAGGAACGGAGAGAATATGAGCGAATGCCAGAGGTAGAGAGAAGCCTGGCGAGTTGGCGCGACGCGACGGGGAGAAACCCGGAGAGAGGGAATGAGAGAGACGGTATAAGAGATCCCGGGTGTGAGAACGGGAAGGAATCGACGATTGGTTTGGGGGAAAGGGACGTAGAATCTGGGAGGACGAAGAAGACAGACAGAGGGTAAGCGAAGGTGAAAGAGAGAGGTCCACGAGGCGTCTCCATGGCAACGAGGCGAGGCGGGAATGCGACGGTAACCATGGCAGCCGCGGGTTCCTCTCTCGGACCGACCTGTCTGTCCCTCTTTCTGGTCCCTCTTCCTCTTCGTTCGCCTCTCTCATATGGACCTCTTCCTTCCGCCCACGGACTGAGCCACGAGCACACCGACGGATCCGCAAAGAGAGAAGGTGGAGCAGTGGACGCGGGATCTGCGCTCTCGAGAAAGCTTCTGGCTTCTTCGTTTTGCTCTTTTCGCGATCTTTTCTTCTATACGACGACAATTGCGATAGCAATAGCACCGTTTTATCGTGCCGGTTAAACCCAGATATCGACGCGATGGATAAATATGCGAAGTAGCAGAGGCCGATCGAGGTTTAATTGTAATTGCGGTGTAGAGCGCGGAACTTTGAAATACTTTGAATACATGTAGGGGACTTTGATAGACAGCTGGTAGAGAACGTTAAGCAAAAAGGGGGGTAAATAATGGTGTAGCTCATCGGTAATCAAACAAACTAGTAGAAGAAAGAACGATAGGTATATATATTTAGTTTATCGTGTTTGCTGTACAATCGGACGAGTTCCATACTTCGACACCTTCTTAGTCGATTGATGAAAGTATACAAAGGTTTAGAATTATTATTGCGCGTTTTCTCTTCGTCCATTGAGTTTCGTACGGTATCCATTCGTTAAAACGTCAGCCTGTTCCGCGGCGGTGCGTTAATATTGTCATTTAAAAAGCGCTACGGGAGCCGCATTAATTAATCGAAATACGGAAACGGGGGATAAATTTTATCTCGGCCGCGCAGCTCGACTGTTAATAATGAATCGTTAATGCTAATTTTTGATTTATGCGTTCATAATCTTTCCCCCCGACGCGTCTCTCTGCGGCTAGATCGCACTGGGCCGCGCACGTTTTTGAATGCAACCGATATCGGTGACTGAATTAAACGACCGGCCGGAAGCGTGGGATAAATTTTGTTGCAGGATGCACCGGTTATTAATAATGACTATTTCCTAGCAGCTCGTTAATAGAACCGCAGCAACGATTGCAATTTACGCGTCCCATCCCGCACTCGGTTGCATGAAATTTTCGAATCGCTGTTTCCACCCCTCGTAATTTCAAATCGACTCTTTTGTAGCGTTCAAGCTGTAAATTTCTCAGAATCGCAGTGGCGTGGTAAAACGTAGTTGAAGCTAATGGAAAAGTTCTCGGTAAATTCGCGAAAGTCTCGCTAGACACTTTGAATTTCTACTCTTGAAGACGAACGTGGACGACCGTTGAAACAGCGTGATGGCGGTGCGTGTGAGCGTTCAAGCGCACGTAGTTTAGAAGCTATCGACATTCTTCGACACGAAAACGTGGTTCGCCGTTTAACCAGCCGCGTGAAAGATCCCAGTCGTAGACCAACTTCGCAAGGCTAATTATGTATGACTGCCGAGAAATCGCGGGATTCCAAGCGTCACTTAACTCTCGATACGTCGACCCTTCCGCGCACGAGAATCGAGTTTCCGCATCGACGACAGCGTTACCGCGTCTGCATTATCCCCGATTATATATTTTTACCGCCTGATTCATTACGGGCCGGACCGTTCGCTCTGTGGTCTCTGCTCGATGTCCACTGTTATTTTCAGTTTCGTAAAATTACAGCTCGCCTTCAAATGTAACTATTTTCGCTCGTTCAATCCAGTCGACGATAACGTTTGCAACGTGTTCTTAATTTTCGTTAGTACCGTCGACCGAGCCAACAGGGATTAGCGCACGGAAACAGCGACAAACTTGTTTCGCGACCTCATTCTAATTTGTTCTCTACTCCTTCGTCACGCGTTTCGCAGATTTTTCGTTAAGATATCTGACGTCAATCGTGTGTACTTTGTTTATCTTGATGAGGATAGAGACTTTTCAACGGACAATAACGTTCGAAACATCTGGAGAAAATAGATCGGTCTCTACATTTCAACGAAAGACACGAGGTTACATGAATCCTCTTCTTTTTTCTTTCGTTCGTTCGTCAAACGAGAAAACTTTATCACTCCGCTTTGGTTACTCGAAGTGGGTCGCGCCTGTCGCTGACAAATTTAAGAGACGTTTAAATTTTCCTTCGTTCCGAAATAAATACGGCCGAGAAAGAAACGGCCTCAGTTTCGCCCCACTCGGCGGGATTTCAGTGTCGGCGAACAACCAGGGTGCGGGCGAATAAATTACTACGCGGTCGTGTTTGTCAAATTCGTTGAAGTTCCGTCGAAAAGCTACTTGACCGCTCATTCACGGGAGATCTCGTTACTGTCCTAGCGGGTGTGTTGGGGGTTGGTCGAGAGGTATAAGGGACTCGAGGCAGGGGTGGTCAGAGAAGAAGAGTGAGTCGGGACGGAATTTTCTCTGTTTGGTTTTTCGTGGATCGCATATCAACCCCGTCGGCACCCCTTTGCCCGCCTCGCAGGAACGGTGCTCTAGGCTAACCCTCTCCTCCTTCGCCACCCTCGGTCCACACTGGTGCAATGGTACACGACATGGCTCCCTTTTCCGCCGAGTGTAACGTAATGTAAGGGTTGCGCCCGCGTCGACGGTGTTTTGGGGTGAGAGAGTTTAAAACCCCTCGGGGCTTGAGGTCCAGGCCGGTTAGATTTATCGGATGTTTTGGTTGGCGGCCATTGTTAGCCGCCCTCTCTCCACTCTCTTTTCCTCTTTTAACCTTCTCTGCGGCCAGTGGCGTAGTCGATTCAATAGCAAGTCGTTTTTTCGTCTTTTTCCTGGGGCACTCGAAGGCCCATCGAACGCGACCGGATATCGAGATTTTGCCTCGGTAATAACGCTAAGAACGTACCGCTGTTTCGTGTTTGTCTTGCAGTGGAAACGCAACATATATTCCCTGTTTTTTCCGACTCTATTTGGTGGTTCTCGAGTCATTTTCGTAGCGTACGGAATACTTTAACGAAGATGAAATTTATCGTCTATACGTATATCCAGTTCGTTGATAGATATCGAAGTTACGCTATTGTACCGCGCTTCATGCGCAAACAGTCGTTCCAGTAGGATTTCTCGGTAACGCCAATCTCCAGCAACCCCTCCGCTATTCCGCAGCACGGTGGTTTGAACGATGTTCGAGCTCACGGTTCGCGACCCTTCGCTCCAACCCTCGTAACCGCACTTCTCTTTGCCCATTCTAACCGGTACATCGCGATTCGCCCGAGAAAACCGTGGAACACTGTCTCGCTCGGTGATCGATGCGGTCTTATAATTAGCTCGCCTTAAAAGCGAGCTTCCACCGTTCTAATTGCAGACTCGAACTCTCTTTGTATTACCACTACGTTGCTTAAACGGTGTGTCCGTGAGATCTGCCAGAAACCAGCTTGAATTTCTCCATCTGTCGATGCGTTGCCGATGAACGATTGAAACGTTCGGCGTGGAAACATCGTTCCGTCATTGCGAATTCATCATCCTGGTCAGAGTTTTCGCGGAAAGGAGTTAGCAAGGAGCGGGTTCGTACAATAGCCGAGAATCAGGCTTCGCGAAGAAACGACGGAGGACAGAGAGAAGGCAGGGTTTCTCTGGCGAGGCCGCACAGGGCCACCTCGTGTTCTTCGATTAGCAGGAGACCGACCCGACCATGACCTCTCTCCTCTCCTTTCCTCGTCCGCTGCGTACCATGCCATAGGTGGAGAAGATTCTCCGGCTCTTTCATTCTCTCTCCGTTCCCTTTCCGTTTCTCTCGTGCTCCATCTCGCGGCACTGATTGGACGATCCATCACCGGCGCTCCTCTCTCTCCAGCCTTCGTCTCCGCGTTCCTCCCTCTCCTTCTACCCCTTGTCTCTCTTGCCCCTTACTCTCCAGTTTCCTCTGGAACCATTCTTACGGAGGAACCGGACACACGTTCACGTGCGTATGTACGCTCGTATATATATACCTACATAGGTGAATACATAAGCTTACGAGAGGTATTCAGGGAGTACGGCGTCTCTGTATATGAGAATCGCGCGGACCAATGTATTTCAGCTGTATTTCAGTTTTTCGAATTTCTTTCGTTGAAATAAAATATCTCGCGTATAAATGGATTTCTTAGAAGAATCTCAAGGATCTTCCCTTTCCTATAGATTTATCCTCTATGGTTTCGTCAGAACATCATACGGAAGAAGTTTAGAAACGATAATTGGGTCATTTACAAGTGCGATGCATCGCAACGCATGCATTGACGCGTGCACGTAGCACTCGCGTACTTACACGCAGTCACTCAGCAACAGGAACACAGGCGACTCGCATACCGGCGACCATCGCCTAGAGGGGCGGCCATTCTTGCGAAAGGGTGGGAGGGTAATTGGTTCCCATGGAGGCAGAAAACGCCTCGCTCGAAAACGTCCCGTCGAAACTGCACGACGAACTCGGCCGTGACGCGGATCTCAAAGTAGGAGGAACTTTGAACAAGGCGAAACACGAGAGGAGGGGAACTTATTACGAACGATGAAAATTTCCGTGTACCGTATGGAATTTTTCTGTGTACGAATCGTATTGTAACGAAACGAATCCGCCGTCATTATCTTCTCAATGAAATATCGTCGTTCCGTTGCGATACACCCTGTATAACGGAGGAGTTATGGTCGTCGGAGTATCAGAAAGAAAGGTGAAACGGTAGAAGGATTAAAGACACAGGGAATGGAGATAGGCGACCGGTGGCAGCGGGTGGAAATAGCGGATCGGTGGACGTTGGAACAATCGAGGCGTCACGTGACGATACGGCAAGTTAAAAGGGAAAAAGAACAGGCAGGGAAAGGAAGTAAGGAGACGAAGAAGGAAGGCGACAGCCCGATAAACGTGATACACGTCGCGGGATATACACAGGCGTGCCGCTATCCACGGTCCGTATTCATTAGTTCCTTACTCAAAGGCACGGAAATAGTTCCGGAGTTGCGGGAGGCACAAAGCACAAAGCTCTGTCGCAGAACAATGAGAGATAGCGGGGAGTGAGAAAGGAGCGAGAGGTGGAGTCATACATAACAGTGATAGTCGCGAGAGAGTAAGAGAGGAGGAGAAGAAAGAGAAGAGAAACGGAGAGGGAGAACTGCAGATTTCATGAAGTCGAAGATAGGCACAATGGTTTAGCTGGTGAGAGTGCACCATTTCTCTCTCTTTCTCCGTCCACCTTCTCTTCCCTCCCTCCTTCTCTGTTCTTCCTTTTGCTATCTACCTTGTTTCTTCTGTTCATCTCCGAGCAATATTCATATGTGTTGAATATATTAATGCGCCGAGATATATGTAAAGCGTGTGTGACTGGGATTCGCGCGACTCCGCTCTCGCTTCGGCGGCTGGGCCGCAGTGCAATATTAGTGAAATGTGTCTCAGAGCGTGCCCATATGCGACTCCGATATTAAACAGCAGCCGTCGTTGCATCTGCGTTTCCCGTCTACTCCGTACGTGTTTCCAACTATCGCGTAGCAGACTCCCGCGCGGCCTCTCCGAATTTCGCCTCTTCCTTTCACTGTCGTTATCGACTGCCTCACGGCGTCTTTATTCTCACTTCAGCGTCGAGCAACGCGTGTAGCGCCTCACGGTCATGCGATATTTTCCGAAATATGAAAATCCAAGCGACCATGGTCCTTCATTGAAATGCAAAACGTGTCTGCGTACCGTCTGGAAATAATGATTATGTGGGTTACTTATTATTTCCCACATTTTTCCTAGAGCAGATCATATTTTTCGTCGGAAAATTACGTTTCTCACGTAGAACGTATTCCTAGTGTCGTTCATCAATCGTTGCCGTTAGTCCAGCGTTTTAGAAGCTTTTCAGGGCAGACGTGCTCTATTTCGTCCACCTCGAGAGATGTGCTCGAGCACATTGGCGAGTACGCGCGCCAAAGGACAAAGGAAACACGGCGGAATAATTAAAACGCGGAATTTACGAAAGGACGGAGGCAGCGAGTCTGCCGGCTGCATCATCGGGGGACAAAGAAGCGAGAGGACAGAGAGCAGGACAGGGAGAGAAGAACACGCCAGGAAAATATACACGGAGAAGCGAAGAGACAAAAAAAGAAGGGAGAAGAGGAAAAGAAAAAAAAACGTGGAAGAGACGAATATAGCTTGAAAGTGTGCTAGTGGAGGGTGAGTCGAAGCTATATGGAATAGAGAAAGGTAGGAGGGAAGGGTGGTTTCTCGATGTAGCACGGTACGGCACCGTACAATCGGTGGTACCGGCACATGGGCACACGCCGACTTGCTCTCCCTCTCTTCCCATCCTTCTCTCCACATCTCCCTCTCTTACCCCTTCGTCTTCTCTCCGCTTTGCTCTCTTTCTCTTTCTCTGCCTCCACCTCCACATCCACATCCACCTCGAACGTGCCCCTGCACGGAGTTCTCCCAACCTACGGCCCAGCCCCGGCAGCAGCAGCAGCAGCACCCAACCCAGACCCTGGGGCTGTCAAACGCAGGCCGAATCTTCTTCTGCTCGTGACAGCCTGGAAATGAAGAGAGTGCCCCCGCGTGGCGTATCCTACCCGCTTTCCTATGTACGTTAACGCGCGTCCTAGGAATGTACGTTCTGTTCTCACACGCGTGTCCACGTTATCCCTTTAACGTGTACGTGGACCAGGGGCCTGTGTGACGAGCACGAGTTCAACGGAGGTCGGTGCTCCTGTCTCCGTCTCTTTCATTTTGTCCGGTTCTTTCATTACCCCCACCCCTGCCCCCCTTTTAATTTTGTCTGCGTCTGGATAGATTCATTTTTTTTCTCGCTAATTCGTCCGTAATTGTTCTCTCTGTCGATGGGAGTTCACAAAATTGCTCGACAAAGGTGGATCGGCTTTTTCTCCATTTTTTTCTCTCATTTTCTGCCCTTCCTGTCTTGTTCGAAGGGCCGAAGGGAAGGGAATTATAATCCGACTCTCTCGTTGGCGTATACTCGAACGATTTTATGCTTTTTCCCGACGGTGACACGACGGAGGCTTTCGAACGATTCATAAGCCCACGACTGTGCGTAACCCCTTTTATTACGAATTGCAACTTGCACTTTTTAACAGATTTCAGACTGGACGAAACTTGTAATACTTTCGTAGGATACTTTAAAGGATGACTAAAGAGGCGGAAGGGGTTCGTACCCACTGATTACGAAGCGCTTTTCGAGCGCGATCATTAGCGCAATTATTATTGTGTAGGAGCACAATGCGCGCACCGGCTTCGTCGACTACAATGGGCGCTGAAGGTGAAGAGGCGAAGGATGGAGAGAGCGCGTGCAGATGGAACGGACTGGAAACAACGGAGTCGGTAAATTCTTGAGACTTCGCGCGAAAATAGAACGAAACTTGGCGTAACCTTTCAAGAAAGGAGCACTTGGCAGTTTGACAGCCGATACCCGGATAATTAACGAGTTGGTCCGCTTTTAAAAACTATAAAAGTCACCGATAAACTTCATAGTGTTCAATGGGTATCCTATTACGCGAGGAACAGTATCGTTACGTTAACGTCTACGCCTTTGCAATACACGATAGACGATTGCAAAGGAATTCCTAGCGTATCCTTCAAACGTTAGGCACCAGACAGGAACAACGTTTTCAAGAAGTAAGTGCCAGCAGGTACCTTTAACGTGTATACAACCCGACCTTTGCCGCTCGGCACTACGAGCATAGCGACCGCATCGAATAGTCATTCGAGTCCCTTTTCGACGTTAGCTTAAAGTATGTTCGATGTTCATTGCTAAAAGGATATGGTGGAAGAGAAGGTATATCTATTAGAACGTAGCCGAACGGCACTTGATGCGTTTACATCGTCGTACAAGAGGTACTTCGCATATACCTCGGCAGATATTACCAGTACGTTCACCGTGTTATTACGGCGTTACATTCCATCGTACAAGGAATCCGTCGCGTTCGATCCACGAGTACAATGATCCTCGTTGTTCTCGCTTTTTTCTCCTTTTTCGTAGCGGGGCCGTCAGAACTTGGTCGGGCTTTCGAGAAACACGCCGAAGAAACTCACAGGGACACACGCTACGATCCCTGTTCCCTTCTTTCGAGCGGTGACACTCCTTGAAAAGATATTATCGACGATCATCGCTCCTTTTGCGAAATAACGGTACATGGAACTCGTCCATTTTCCATCCGTTTTATTATTGTTTTACTACATGCTCCGGTATATCGCCGTACGAGAGCGTGTACGCAACCACGATGCCTCGCCCACATCGATAAATCGAATTTCTTATTAGAAATGGCGTGCACGGGGTGGGGGAGGATCGATCGTAATTTGCAATTCGATACAGGTGAGTCAAGCCACCTTTTCCAAGCCTTCGTCCCTTTTTTCCCTCCTTTCATCTTTTATCGTTACACACGCGGTGCGCTGTGTTTTACCCTCTTCTTTTTCCCTTTACCGTGGATTCTCTCATTCCTCTATAATTGAGACAACTAACTCTCGATCTTCTCTTCTTCATCCCCGTCGAACGAGGAACGTTCTACGAGGAAAGAGGTGAGAGCACAAATTATTATGCCGGGCCAGATGGGTCTCTTTCTTCTCTCCTTATCTGTTCGCCGACGTGTTTCTCACCCCGCCCTATTAGTTGCCCGTGTCTCGAGAATCCATACGGTCGACCGGTGCCCGTTTTTTCTTGCGGTCCCCGTGGCTCGTTTCTCGGGCTTGCGACACGCTCGTCGCGCGGCGACCAGAGGTTCAACCGGGGTCTCCTCCACGTGAAATACTGCGACTCGATTTCAACACCTCGCCGTCGTTAATTAGCCGAGCCACTCGACTTTTATTCCGGCAGCATCCTCGCCGTTTAATTACAACCGGCGTCTCTGCAACGCCGGGGCCAGGGAGGGATAGGAAAGGGGGGGGGGTGAAAAGAAGGTTGAGCGCGTGTGCTACACGTTCTGCCGCTACCTGCCGGACGTGACACACGGAGCCTCGCGACTAACACGCGCTCCCACCACGTATCGACTAGTATCGCCGCTATCAGTGCCACGTATACGCGGCTCGCTCGCTGCCAGACCAGTTTTGTTCCACGTCGCCTTGCTCGATCTGCTGCGAGATTCGGTAATGAGCTTGTGCCTCGACCGAGTCCGACTTTCTTCGTTCTCCGTCTACCTGACTTTTATGTCGTCGATTGGAATTTCACCACATAGACATTCTTTTTCCTAATTTGAAACTTAATTCGAAAATCGACTCCATAAATTCTGACAACAGTTCGAGGGCTGAGAGATACTCCTCCATACGTGTGTTGTTCGGAGCGTGTAGCAAGCAATCGGGTAGGCTCTCACGATTTCTCGCCACGCTACATCCAAACACCGTCCACCCCAACGAAAGAGAGTAATCGCTTCTCTGTTTGTTTGTTGTTCTGGTTTAATTCTTTCGCAAAGCCGTACCACGAAGGGGTCCGCGGTATAGGTCAATGGGAAACTAATTGTCGGCGTTTGGAGGGTGCGCATGCATGGCCGGGGGGGACTTTCCGCTGCTGCTTGGAGGGTCGATTCGAGGGTGGTTGAGAAGTCCAAGCACTCGACGAGAGCACGGACGTGGAGAAGCCGGAGCTGGACGATGAGACTAGACGGAGTAGAAGGGCGAATGAGAACGCTCGACTGGAGTGCTCCGACAAACGGATTGCCACGACAAGAGAAACAATGCGATTCCGCTTTCTCCTCCTCCTCCTCCTCCTCCTTCTCCTCTTCTCCCTCTGCATCCCTGACAGAGAACCGTAACCCGTCCCTGTTCTCTTGTTCGTGTAACACGCTTCTACGTGGCACTTTGGCATCGTGTATCGAGGAGAGCCTCGTTCGATCTCGAAACACGAAATCCCTGCGATTTTATATCGATGAGGCTAGCCGGCCGCCGATAAAGATGCCAATATCGATGAAATAGTACAGCGTTCTATGCATTAAGGGAATCCAGAAAATCGGGGGCGTGGTAATGGAAGACAGCTACCATCTGGAGCACCGTGTGCATATTTATATTCGCGGACGTTGTTGCGTTGTAGGCGGCGTAAAAAATTCTCAAAATTGCACGGTCCTCGCCGGAGGCCACCACTTACCGGCGTTCTTTAGGTCTCTTGGCCGCGCAACATGTAAAGTACCGATATTATGTATTTATTATAATGCGATCCAGGCTCCGGCCGATCGAGAGCGGCTGCGTTGTTCCATCGGGTCCTCGCCAGAGAGAGGCGAGGAGGCACGGGGCAGCAGGGATAATCAATTTATCACTGCAGGTGCCTCCGCGCATTTACATACACGAGGACGACGGAGAAGTCGTCGTTACCTTGCCGTCGCTCTTTTCGCATTCTCTGCGCAGTTATTCGCGCCGGTACAAATTGCCGCGCTGAAACTCGATGCAAATTCCCCTTCGATCGCTTTACATGGTCGATCATCTCGCGACGCGATACCGGGAAAAGTACTGGGTACACGCCAGTGCGTTTTTCGATACAGCTGAATATTCATTTCGCGGCCTGCAAGCCTTCGTGTAGCTCTGTTGTCGTGCATCGGTTAACTTCCAGCAATTTTCTACGATTTCGTCCCTCATTTCGTGTAATCGGTCGATCGAAATGTGTTTCTTTAAAGATACACGACCTCGAGATGCCGAGTAAAATAGCAAGGTAATGACCTTGCCTGTTCAGAATCGGAACGTTTATAAATTCGTCGCTTTCATTAATCACGAGAAAGACAAGGGTCGCGGCACCGAAATAGCTTTTATGTAATCGTTCTTACGGAACGTTGACACGCCAAGGATCAACGTCCTGGATGGAAGATCCCATCCAATAGTTTCTCCAGCATCTCGGTATAGTTAACCAAACGGTTAGATATATGGCACTATCGCTGATATTTCGCAACCGCCAGGCTTGCGGGAAGTGTCTGTCGAAGGTCGTCTGGATCTACTTCATCTTTATCGCGTAGCGCTTGTCGTAAAAACGGTGCTAATGCGAATGCAATCTGAATACTTGTCCATCCACGAGGTCGTACGATTTTCCGACTACTCCATCCTATATCATAATTGTCTATCTCTTCTTCGACAAATTTTATCGGTCCTTGATACTCGCTTCTATAGAAATAAGATTTAAATAATTCAAGGGACCCGCTCTAGACAACTCGAGAATTTATCGACGGATAACAAGCACTTGGACGTTCCGCGCGAAGCAGCCAATTTCCTTATCCTAGCATAACTTGAGAGAAACACAGTTTTTACAGTTAGCCGAACGTTCGAATAAAATTCGCTGGATCACGGAGCATCGATTATCCGGCGGGACATCCAATCCGTCGTAAACGATCATCTTTCCTCGTGTTTTCCCCTCGACGTTTTTCTGCTGCGATTTCAGCGACATCAAGTCGGGACAGCCGTGCTAAAATAATCGTAAAGTAACGGAAGGTCTCGCCCACGCAACGGGTCTCCCGAGCGACGTTACATACTGTACACCTACTTCTTCTATCTACATATCGACCAGCGCGAGCTCTCTTCCCTCCTTCTTTCACGCGGGTTCACTCGTTTTGGCCTCTCGTGAGATAGCGACGTGCCGTGCAAACCACGTACTCGCCGTCGCCATAAGGGGTTAGGTTTACGAGCCGAGCCGGGTGTCGATATCGTGGTCGTGTCGCTGCGAGTGTGCCTGACCTCGGCGACTTCTAGATCCATGGACGCGTGTACCTGGTCCCGCGCCTTCGACGAGTGTATTTGCTCGGTCCAGGTATCCTATGATCACGCGAAATCTATCCTCGTTTCGTGGCGAAATGTTAGGAGCGCTAACAATCCACTGTTTCGGTTTTTACGGATCTACTTTAACGATGATAAAGAAACGAAAGGGAACAGATAGAGAGTGGCGATATTTCAGAATGAATAATCACGGGCTTTTTACGCGCTATTATGTGCCAACTTCGGTTCACTTTGGTCGTTGACGTTTAGTAGAGGACCGAGACTTGGCGATTACAACGTTTGCTAGTGAGAGACGCGCGGTTTCAATAGTCGTGTGATGCGAAACGAACGGGAACCGGCGCTAGACTTTATGTACTCTTACACCACTTTGAAGGTGCACGCCAAGGGAGCGACGCGAGGATTCAAATGAAACACAGTGGAAAGAAGGGGACATGAAATTCGGTTCCGACACCGTGTCGTCGTAGCCGTTTACATCGTGCTCGTTTTTGTCGCAGCTGTCGCTGTTTTGTCTGCGATGAACTCCATGGGCTCTTCTCCGCGGCAACGAAGCCGAACGCCGCGTTTTTGCCGCTATTTTCGTGCCGTTAAAAATGCATCCATCGGGACACGTCAACGCGCCCATTCGCTGTCGCGTCGTCGACCTTTCTCGCATCCGCGAAGAGTGATGCCCTTGTTGTTGACACGGAATATCAATTCTGACGTCTCGAGAAGAATTCAAGTAGAACACGCGTCCCACCGTTTCCACTTCTTTCAGTCGTTTGTTTAAATTTCAACAGTTTCACTTCGTATCGCTTCGTTCCCCAACCGTACGAAAATAATAGAAACTAATCGCCAACTGCTCCGTTCGAGACGAACACGTTATTCTCCTCATCCTCTCGATCGGCGGTCCCTTGATCCCGCGCAGGCTTTACACGGTGTTCATAAAAAACGAGGCAGCCGCGGATGGAGCAGCGTTCGATCAGAATTGAGAGAGGAGCGGAAGGAGGACGGATGGATCGGGGACGAGCGCGGAAAGGAGATAGAATGGAGATACGTTGCCTGGGGTTTAAACGTACATAAGATGGAGTCTGGTTTGATGGAATGCTGCCTCCATCCCAAGCACACGGGGGCCCTCCCCTAACTTCTGTCCTCTCCCCTCCCTCGTCTCGGATGTTCAGCACCTTTCTCCCACCTTCGCCGTGCCGGAACATGTGTGCGAGGTTGTGTTAAGACGACTCTCGCGCTTACGAAGCCGACGCGTATCCACCAAGATGGAAAGAGAAAGAGAGACGCGGTCTCTCGAATAGCCGGGGAACGATCTGTATCCACCTAAGGCAGCCAATGAGACGGACCGCCATATTAGGCGCTTGTATATGGCCTCCTATATGCGCCGCAAGACGTTCCGCGTATGCTTAAAATGGAGATAATAATCGCGCCGCGCTGATTAGACGGCTGTCGCGGATTCCAGGTAGCTCTCGAATCGCGCCATTCACGGCTTCCCCTTATGCGATTCTCTTCTGGTGCCGCGCACGCTGCAGCCGCCGAAGACGATTGTCGGTGTTTCCTGCGTACGCCGCTCGTATTAGGGCACGTCGGTGGGAAGCACAAGGTACGGCCAAGGGCCGCCGAGATCATCGAGCGCGCGTACACGCCGCCGCTGATGGACGTCGTTCTCTGAACTCCTTGAAACCACGGCGCACACCGTTGTTTCTTATTAACCTTTTGGTACTTTGCGCGGTGCACCGCTGCGGTGCACTGTTATTTGCCGAATGGCTTCGCAGCTTCGCTCGTGGTATTCGATTTTATAATACGTCACGCAGACGGATGGGGATATTTGGAACGTGAGAAAGCGTACAGGAAGTTTAAACCCAAGTTTCGATCCAGGAACTTGTAATTCTGAAATTGTGCTACGGTAATACGTGACATATTTTGTTAGCCTTTCTATGTTGATTCCGTGGTATTACGATACGTTGAGAAAGGTTTCTTAAATGTTCGTATTGGTTGAACGATTCGCAACAATTCTTGAAGTAATATCTCGGAGAGATTGCTTCATTATGATTTAGGAGAAGAGAGTATAAATTGTTAGTATACATCTCTACATGGGAAATTTTTTATCTCGCACATGTAAAACGTTCTGTACTAAGGCTGTCTAGTTTCGTGGCTGTTTATAGCATTTCATTATTTTTGAAGGCAACTCTGTTCTTTATTAAATGGAATATCCTATGTTTTATACAATGCTTCAGAAAATGTGGAATTACGAATAAAATATTCCGTGATACACCCATTAACAATTAGCAATCATAAATTCATTAGTTGACTAAACACTTTGCTCTCTGTATTGGAAACTTTCTTCTCCTAACAAGTTGAAAATTTGAAGGGGAAGTTTCTTATTTCTGTCGATACTCGTTTTATTACGTTACTCTTGGGCTTTAAGGATCGCGTGTGCGTCGTGGAAAAATTTTAATGGCATAAAGTGTGTCGCGATGCACAGCAGCCCGGCCACGATCTCTTGCGAGTAAGGTATATCTCGTGCGAGGCATTGTTCGATAGGACGGGGGTCCAACGAGATAGCAGATCCGGGAGAGATAAGCGCTCTCCGGATGATGTATCGCCAGCGATGCTTCGCTGCGCCAGTTGATCGTAAGTACCGGCCTGAACTTGGTACCGTGCTGTTTTCCGACCAAGGACCCTCGAGATTCGAGCAGGCATTCGATATCGGTACAAACTGTTCCATAAACCACCTCTTTCGCGCCTGCTTCTACGACCTGGAAGATCATTTATATTTCCAGCATGTATAAAAAATTTCTCATCTCTTTTGTACACTTCGTTACCTTTACAATCGAATGATCAAATATTCCAAAGAATTGCCATATTTTTGAAAACGACAAGTTCTATTTAAGATACAAGACAAGCGAATTTATTTGAGAAGTTTCTCTACTTCTATGTACTCGAAGAAATCTACTCGTTATTTTGGCCGACGGACGCGAACCGAGCCGCCCTTTCCCGCTTTCGACAAACTTTCCATTATACGTCCGATCCCTGACGGGACGGTACACGGTCACGCCCCCTTAGCGCGCCCTTGCCCCAAAGGGATGTAAGTCACCGGAGCACTTAAGCGAGTTGAGACGAGGCTCGCCACTAAATAACGCGACGCGTCCAAAAGGCGAGCGGGCAACAAACTAGCTTTTTGTACGTCGCCGTTCGACTCTCCCTCGCGTCATCTTTCTGATCCTTCAAACTTCTCTCTCTCTCTCTCTCTCTCTCTCTCTCTCTCTGTCTCTTTCTCCCCTACCTCTCTATTACACTCAAGAAACTCTAGTGGCCGCCTAGGTTACCGAATCGATAATGAAACTTCTCTTCGACGTTCAGCGGAAAATCGAAGGACCCCTGTCCGTCTATCTATCGGGAAACGCACGAGAGAAAAACACGTTTGCGAAACGTTCTCCGGCTGGTGGAATTCACGGAAATGGAAACGGCGCGCGTAAATCACATTTACAGCGTTGGCAAAGTTATCGACGGTTTTATGGGAAATTAAAGCCCTGCCGAGCGGACCGCAAAGTCGCGTCATCATCGTCGCGGAGCGCGGGGGAGACTCGTGACTGCCGGGCTGGTTTCGATCGTGATTGCCGAGCAGCGAATTTGTCGCCACGTGTTTTATTGTACGATGAAATTGGATGGAGAGCCGCGGCCAGGATCGCGCGAAGGGGGACGCGAAACCGGGACCGTAATAAAACGGACGCGCGTGCTAAACGTGTCACTCAACGTGTCACAGATAGATGCGGAGCCGCGGCAACGATTCCGCACTCTAGCCGGTGCCGTAATATCCAACGCGAACAAGAGTTTTGTTTCTGGCGAAAGCGGAAATTGCATCGGAACAGTTACAACCGTCGGACGGCTGTGTTCGGCAAATCTATTCCCGTCGACTCCAATATTCTTCGACTTTCGATTCGGCGAATCGTACGATTTGTAATTAACTGGAGACGATAAATAATTTCGCTAAAATATACGTTACGTGAATATGTGAACATACGGAAGACAAACTCTGTGAGAGATCGTTGCACCCGTTTATCTGAAATCGTTTCTCTATCTAGATTCTATATTACCCATATCCCCCGACAAACAAGCCACGCCGCGTAAAAGGCATTCTCCCGTTGACAGGGAAGAGTGTCACGGTGCCATTAACGTTAACAACACGTGTCGTGGCGAATTCGTAGGAAGGCTATCCCATTCCCCTGACAACGTTCTCAAACAACGATCTTCGTCGTCGTGAGCACGCGACATTACAGGCAGCGTTCTCCTTCCGTGCTCCTGGATAATTTACGATCCCGCGTGGTCGTTGATACGAAAAGTCTCACAGGCAGTCCTCTATCGACCAAACGGTGCCGACGGATCCGCTGCCCCCTTCGTGGCCTCCGAAACGAGGCCCGGTACCCCGGCTGAATTCCAGTTGATCCAGCTAAGCGGCCTCCTAATATCGTCCGGCCCGATTCTACCGGTCGGATTCTCCCGATGCTCGTTGTCGGGAACTCCTAATGGCGATGCGTCGAAAACTCGCGCCGGCTCCGGGCAAAGGGAGCGAGAAAGAGAGAGAGAGAGAGAGAGGGAGAGAGAGAAAGGCCAACGCGGTGGACCGGTCGAGCGACGCTGACGGGTCAGCATGAATAATGTCGACTCATTATTCTTTCGGGGGGATTTATCAGGTCGAAGTACCGATAACGCGCTCTTTTCGTTCGGTCGTTCTGCCGGGGAAGATGCGGTCGGAGATAGCTATGCATTTATGCGCGTTGGCGGAGTCAGAGGATCGGAAGAGCAAGAGGGTATATCTTGACTTCTTCCTCTTTCGCTTTCCTCCACTTTCGATCTTCTATCCTACTTCCACGTACTCGCTTCTAACCACGTCTTTGTATATATGCCCTTATTCTTCTTATTCTATCTCTTTCCCTCCGTTGCCCCTCCTTTGCGTCTCCTACTCGCGTCTATTTCTCGTTTTTCTTCTGTTGCTCCTCTCATCGTGGATCGTCGTCCCTCGACTCGTCCCTCGAGCGGGCTGCGTATATCGGTGGAACAGACGGTATCATAGTTAAGAGAGGTCCTCAGTTCGGTTTCTGCGGGGCGCTAACAAGACGGGCCTGCGGGCCAGTCGCAGTGAGTTATGGGCCCGCGCGTGCACCGACACACCAGCGAGAACGCACCGTGTGTACGTACTGCGAAAGAACAGAGACGCGGCCGTGTGCGAGAGTTAGATGCGAGAGAACGTCGCACAATATCGCGCCTCGTCTCGTTGGGATAGGATATAGAGGGCATAGCGTAGCTGTCGCCAGTTTTCTGGCTCATTACTGGCCACCGGCGCCCATTTCTCTTGAGCTCCTCTCCGCGTTTCTCTCCCTTCGTTCCCTTCGTGGCACTGTCTCGTGTCTGTCGGGCAAGAACTGTGCTCGCTATTGCACCGAGTTTCGTATTTGTATGCTGATGCCGTGCACGCGGTCGGCCGTGTGAATACGACGTCACGGTTAAATTTCTAGTCGGCTTGATAGATCGTCGATATTAAGGTCCACGGCTCTCCGTCGTCGGTGTTTCATTCTTCGAGTTAATTAGCCGGTTAATGGGACGCCTCGGCCACGAGCAACGCACTAATTGCGCACGAAGAAAGTCGGTGGAATCGGTCGAGTTTCTTCACGTTCGATACGAATTTCAAAATTTTCTACGGCGACGTAACGTAAATATAGTCGACGTTCAAAGGGGAGTTTCGACGCGTTCGCACCCGATTAGGTTATAAATATGAGGCAGACTACTGGAAATAAACGGGAGTTAACGCGTCGTGATGCATGACGAAAAGTTTAAACGCGTCGCGACGCCGCACACGGTGACAAAAAGTAGAGCTGCCTACCGCTTCCCTTCCGTCGCCGGCCGCGAAAACTCACTATCTCTCTCTACCCGCTTACTAATTCCAAGGCGAAAGCCGATACGTACCAGTTCGAGACACGTGCTCGTCACATGTACCCGAAAGCCATCCCGCGTACGTCAACCAACAGAGAAGTCGGAGTAGACGGAGAAGAAAACGACGAAAACGGCGTCCCGACGTATCTACCGGTGGCGCATCGCCATTAACGCTTTTATTTCTACCACGCGTTAAGTTTCCGCTCATACGAGCGATTTTACTGGCTCTTCCGCGGATGTTCGTCTTCGCTTGAGAAAGTAAAGTAAACTTTTAGCCAGAAGTGTTAAAATTTCTATCCGCGAAATTAATCTACTTAAAATTTTTTTTTTCTTTTCTAGCTAGTATACCTTATGATCGACGCTTAATTTTTCAAAGTTTAAACGATTAGTCCCGACGAAGTTGATCGGTTTCCTACTTCTCTACGATCAAATCTTACATTTTTCGTCCTACGTTGTAATTTATATCGTGCATTATCTCTGCTATTTTCTTTGATCCATGCTTGTCTCGTTCCATTATCAAGTAACCACGAATTCGATCAAATGTCCTTTACCATAGAAATTGCGTTCCCTTAATGAACGTCAACCGGTGACGTTCCCATCGACGATAACTAATCGGAAGCGAGCAATCGAGAAGCTGTAGGAGGTGTCGCGAAACGGGTCATCGTTGGTGTCGCGTTATTAATTCGCTCCGGTAGTCCCAATTAAGACGGAGCCTCACGTTCTGCCGGTAATTATCATAGTAACAGCGTCGTTCCTAGCGGCAGCACATCAGCGAGTCCGCAGCGTCGGCCTCTCGGTCCCGTGGCATTAATTAGTGCAATCTCCGTACGTGCCTGGCTGCCAGCATCGGCCACGTTGATATCTCCCTTTCGCGTTTCTACGTTTCTCGTTTCATTTCACGTTCTACGCTAACGTTCAACGAATGCATTGCCATTCGAGCTGATGGCTTTTGACGCCAGCTGGACGTTCCAAGATGACATCAACTACCTATCTGTCAGAGAATCGGACGCAAGTCCAGATTCGAATCGCGTCACCTCGATTTGCATTTGCTACGATCATTCCAACATCTTACGGTAGGTACACGAAACGAACTAAATACAGAATTCTCTGGTGTCTGCGGTCGACTCGTTTTTTTTTCGTCTTCTTTTGCACGCGCGCAATTACGCGATTTCTGACGCGGCGCGTTACCGCCATGGCTAATGCTCGCGTTAACCGAGGCGCCTTCGGTGGTTGCGCAACGAGCTCCGCGCGTCGTTTCCCGCTGACGATCGTTATTTACTCGCCACGATAAATCTGCGTCGCGACTTTTATGTTAATGCAGCCGCGTCTGACGAGGATTCGTCTTGCCGCCGAATATCCGTGCACGCGAACGATGCGTTAGCCGGGACCAGAGCAGATTAGTTCGATGGAGTCTCTTCCGCCAACGTTCGACTTTCTCTCCGACCGATCCGATATCGCTTTCCCACACGCTACACGCGTCCCGTAATCCTCTGTATCGCCTGCACGCTGCGCGATCACGACAAACGTAATTGTAATCGCTCGCCGAGGACGAAGACGAGGAGAAGAGTTCGAGAGCGGTTGGATCGCGAGTCGATTTACGCCGCGTCATTTCGTATCGGAGGACAACACGATGCGTCGATACAAATCGGCGATTTATCACGTAGATTGTTACCGGATAAGTATCTCCGCGGATCCTCGCGGAACTGGTACCCGGACGCCTGATGAATCGTAATGCGATGTTCCCCGCCGCGCAGTTCCGTCTAACGCGACGCGCTCGTTGCATCGTTGCTCGGCCGCATAGCTTCTTCGCGTGAGTACGTGCTGCGGCGCGGCTTCGTCCGCGTACGCGCGCGTAATTGATATATCCATATACGCGGAGGTACCTATGATCTCCTCGGGCCAGTCGAGCCGCCACGGCCACCGCTGTCCCGCGTCCGATCGATCTGTATTCATAGGTCGTACGGCATAAAATATACTCGGCATGTCCATGAATCAGATAACTGTCACAGCTGCTCCGTCGATGTCTCAATCAACCGCTCGACTCGCTCGCTCGTTCGTTGCTCGCCTTCGCGCGCGGCGATCCAACGCTTGTCCCCGACCGCCTTCTTTTCCCTTCTTTCGTATGGATGGATTTTCTTGACCGTTTTGCAACAGGTCTTCTTTTTTCTTCTTTCTTCTTATTCTTTAACGGATGAGACGATGGAAATGGAAGGAAGGTGTGGTTCGCCGGAGAGTTTCTTTATTTAAGAGGCGCGTGTGTGAGAGCAGGTCTAAGAATAAATTGCGCTCTCGTGTTTCGAAATGTTTTGGATGGAAAGTTTAAAAACGTTGCGCAAGGGGATGTTATGAGATTGGGAAATGGATTCGGTTACGTTGGCGATTCGTTTCGGAAAAGTCATGGTTGAACGCGTTCGACCACCGCGAGAAGTGCCAAATAATTTCGTGGAATGAAGACGCAGGACCCTCTTTTACGAGACCTATTAATACCTTCTATTTTGACTCGGTAAATAAGTGGCGAGCGTACGACGTTCATCGTTGACGAGCTGCGTCAGGTGTCGAAAAATACGTGTTTCTCTTTCGACCACTTTGACTTGCTCGTCGCTTCGCGCGCCGTTTTCCCAAGTTCGTGTAAACAATTACTCGAAATCACTCGTTCGATTCAACATCTCCCCCGCGTTTCTGTAGTCGCTTTCGGAAATCCAAAACGAACAAAAGAAGATGCAGCTCCGCTCGAAATGAGAGAGTTCCAGATATTACTCCGAAACATTAATTCGGACAAATTCGGTGTCATCGCTGGTTTTTTCTTCCCTTCGACTCGTGTTCCTCGCCCCGTGATGACGATAGGTTGGTATTTTCGTCTCTACGTTCGGTTTTCGACGACGTGTCTTACGTCACCGTGGTTGCAGGAATTTTACAAAAGTAGAGTCTCTCCTTTTCGACGAATTGACTGCTACATTTTTGTACGTTACGCAATCGAAAACTATTTTCTCTATTTGCGAGTCATCAATAGTTCATAGTAGACAAAAATTTCATTAGACGAGCAATAATATATCTTAGTACGATTAGCGTATAGCATTTTTCTCAATTAAAATATCCTACGGATAATTAGAAAACGTGTCTGCTTTTCCTCATTTTACTTCAAATATTTGGTCGCTATTTCGTAACAGACTGTGTAATATACCTTTACCTAAGATATAAAGAACACGAAGATTTCAAATCTTTCACATTTCATTATTATTATCTTCTAGAATCATGTGGCTATGAAAAATACCTTTTCGAATGATTTACTTAAAGTTCTACGGTAGAGAGGTCAATTTTCTACAAAAGCTCTCAGAGAATGCAATCAGCGATGAACTTGTCCAACTCTTGGAATAACTTTTCCAACTTGAATTTCTTTAAAGTCTCCAACGATTCTCTCTCTATACAAAGAATAAACCAGAATCCTACCGAACGTTTTCTCCAAGACGCGACGTGTCGTCGCGTACCACTTTCTTTCTTCGCATATAATCGAACCGTGAGATCTGCTCGCGATCGTTCGCACCGAATAAGGCATAGCCAGCCGCGTGGTAAGCAAAGCGTAACGAGCGCGTCCAAGTGTCGCGCAGCGAAAGGTTAACGCGCGCGGCCGCTGCGTACTAAATTATCCCCGTCGCTCGGCTCATTTGTAAGACAAACTCCTACAAAGCGTGCTCGCCGTTGGCTGCCGCCGCGCGACGCCGACGCGGGCCGATTTCGTTGCCGCGGGACGCCGTCACCGCGACAGGGCAAACTCCTCATCGCGCCTCATCTCTCTCACAATCGCCAATTAATCTTTTGGTTAAGCAGATTCTCGGATTAAGCGGCCTGTCCGTGTCAGTCGTGATACAAGCGCGCCACGGGAAATCGACCGTGGTGATCTTAACGCAAGGGCGACACGAGAAATCCACCTTCGCTGGCCGTGGAGGAAAAAAATGGGGGTGGGAGTCAACCACCAGTGGAAAGTAGAGAGGGATGCGGGAGGTGGGCTACGATCCGTCGAGCTGCATTTCATCGCCGAAAATAGTTTCGGAATCGGTGAACAGAGAACCTGCACTCTCCTTCTCTCGCTTTGGTCGTGCTAGTATAACTGGTCGAGGCCGTTCTGAACGAACGAGAATAAGCGTGTTTTGGTGCGTTGACCCCTTTCGTGATTTTCAACCACGCGAAAAATCCTTTCCTCCCCCCGGTCGAGATGGCGTATCGAACTTTATCTTACAGCCGTTCGATCTTTTCCAGCTTTCCCTTCCTTTTTTCCCCCTTTTTTTCTGTTAAACGGATATGGAGGAAATATCGGCGCGATTGTTGGAACTTTCGTTGACGTTTATGGCGCCTCTAATGGATAGTGGCCGTGCTGGTTTGGATAATCGAATTAGAAGCGAAATGGTTATTGATAGAAAAAAGTGTTCGTTGCGTGAGATTGAAAAAAAAAAAAGGAAAATAAGAGCGGACATTTTAGTAAAGCACATTTTTATAGCGTTCGAATCTAAAATATACACCGGTACGACTTTATTTCATACGTTCAATGCGTGCGTGGAAAACTGCGTGAAAATACAACGAACGTTTATTGCAAATATTACATCATAGAGAAACATGGGATATTAAATTTTCCACTTAACGGCATTCACTCTTTATCGTTTATTTTTGCGTGACGTTCACGATGTGTTTTGAAAAATGAAATGTATATATACGTATCTATATACACATATATGTATCGCTGGGCTTGATTTAACTCCTTTCATATTTCACATCCTCTAATATCGATAAATAAATCGCGGCTTTAACGGGCCAATATTTCGTCAAACTTTAGCTATACTGCTCGCAATTTACTCTCAAATAATGCACAAACTTGCGTTTTCCATTAAACCACTTTTTTCCGTTTGTAATTTTACCATACACTGCTAAGTCGAACATCTTTCGAAGAATGACTTCTTCGTTCCCTTATCTTTCCTCTTCCGTCAAATTAGTTAAGGAGCAACCCAAGATTCGATACCTTAAGCATCTCAATCGCGTAGGAGACATCCGCCATTTTTCTACGAAACGCGATAGTTATGGGAGCGTGTAGGACGATACTTTTTATTTCGTTTCTTCTTGCTTTTTGCTTGGACACATTTTCCAGACCTTCGTGATTCTATGCGTGCCGTATCAGCTAGCGTATCAGCAAATAAATGCCTCGGTATCCGATGCGTTCCTCTACCTACGCTGGTAGACAGAAGGTTGTGGCGCCTTTACGCTTGGTACTTGCAAAGAGTTCGAAGCAGATCCGCTCGGCTGGAACGAAGACTGGGACGAAGACTGGAACGAACAACTACGAGAGATAGTAAAGTAAGGGAAGAGGAGTTGAAGTGAACAGGGTTCGTTCGACGGAATGGGAATAAGGAGTTTATTTTCGGTGGCCATATGCGCGGTTTATTTCGACAGTCCGCACGGCCACCCTAAATAGAGGTAGGGCTCTCGGTTCCGACGAAGACGTATTCGATGGTGTTGAGCTTCTTTATCTCGTCTCTGTCATCTTCCAGAACACCATGAGATTCCCTTTCGATCGTCGATAAAAATGACGACGCGTGACACTAATTGCTACTTGCTTCTATCGGAATTATTGTGTTATCGTAGCGTTTAAGCTCGTTGCTCCCTTGTTATCTTCTTCGTACACGCAACTTTGCTAATGATCACGTACATACGTCCGCCTCATTGGTTTTCGATCACGATTATTACAGTCATCGTGGCTTATTATTTCCAAAGGCGAATCACCGTGCACGATGCTCGGTCAAGCGAACACGCTGCAGGCCCATGAACTCCACTCGTGGTCATCCTGATCATCCTATCCTCTATTCAGTTCAAGAGAATAACGTATTTATCACTGCGAAACGAATCGCCGCGTGTAATTAACCATTCTTCGATTGTTTCGCGGGCCTTAGATATAAAATATGACGCGACTTTCCTTCTGATACCGTTAATCCTATTTCATATAAAGATACGTGTATCGTGATACGCGATATGAAATACAAGGTGGCTGGGTGTCGAATATTTGCTTCTATAACACAGCATAATGAAATGTTTCGTATAGCACACATACAGTGTATAGAACATATGCATAATACCCATGGAAGGTATTGCCATACCACTCAATCTAGTATAGAATTTACATACTAATTATTTAGGTCCAAGAATATTGCATTTCGTATCATTTAATAGGGCTCTCATACGTCTACCAAAATTTGATACGAAAATGAAACCTAGAACCTGATAAAAATATGCTTCATTGGAAGGTCAGGGTGCCAACGCCTTTTTAATATACTCATAAAATATGTCTACAATCGTAGCGCTCTTATCATCGGTACGAATACCAAAGCAGAAAAGATTGTTTCCCCGATGGCAACCAGTTCGGCGTAGAGACCGCGTGTTTTCACCGTGTCCCCCGAAATAGCGTATAGTCAGGCCGACGTGAGACTTCGCTTATTCTTGACCCATCGACTAAATATAGCTCGTGAAAGCTTTCGAAAGAAAGAAGCTAAGAAGGAGAAAGAAGGGAATCGGTGTTCTCTCTTGCATCCGCGTTGGTCCCAGAACGTGACGATCCTCTCCGTCGTCTGATGTTCCCGGCACCAGGGGGAACAGGAACGGCGTAAACGTATAATTGGCTACACTTAAATCTCTATAACGTGGCAGTAAAAATGCGCGGTGCGCCGCGGTAAATCAACACGAGGACGATATAGCTCCCACCATGGCGTTGGCCGCTGTGTGTCGCTCGTAAACGCGTCGTAGAGGGAACGCGCGCGTGCACGCGTGCACCAGCGCATGCCATCCACAATTTTCGCGACTTTCCGCCCTGGAATTTATCGCCGCGTTAAATTTCATCCCGATGCCTGCACGCGTTTAATTTCCTATGGTTGTTGCCTGGTTACACCGAGGAGACACTTGTTTCTGCTTCGAGCAATGTTTCGCAATGTGTTTGAGGTATTTTAAGGCGATCGAGAATCAAATTGGGGTAGCGGTTGGTCATTGAATTGAAGGATCGGAAGGTAGACAAATGTGGTTTCGATGATTGACAGGACGTGGGTAGTTGGTCACGCGTGAATAGCGCTGTGACTGGATTATAAACGAGAACGTTATTAAGTAGTAGCGTAGCGAGGTCGTGTGGAGTAGCTTTCTGATTCATGCAGTTTCAGCTAATGCGGTATGCGTAATTTTCCATACAGATTTAATTCGGACTAAATTATACTCCATAAAGACTTTCTTTTTAAGATGTTAATCTTTATGTATGTATTTAGGTTTCTGTCGATTCCACTACTGCGACATTTAAACATCTAAATATCGAAGCCTAATCGATGCATGTTATGATCTCATGGTACTTTCTTCACTGATGATGATACCTATCGCAATTCGAACCTTGGTTCACGCGTACTGAAGTTCATCTGCAAAACTGCGGATGTAAAATTGCGAAACGACATGCGCGAACTATACAGAACCGGATTCTCCTTGCCAGGATTCTTAATTGCCGGGTCTTAATTGCTCTAGAATGGTGGGAAATTAGATGCATCGTGCTCTAGATGCGTATCCTTTAGCCTAGCACTTCTAGTTACCTTAATGCTTTAGATAAAACGATACATATAAACAAGAAGCAACTCGCTTTAATCATCGACGGTGAATATTAGTCGGCATTTACGATACAGGATTTTAATCAAACGTAACCTTCTTCCATTATTTCTTCATCTTCGTTTCTGAAAACGTTCGAAATATTCCACGTGCTGAAAAGTGCGTTCCTTTAACACGTTCTCCACATTATTGTCGATGAATAGGACACGGTATTTCTTTCACATAACTCTGATCAAACGCAACCTTAGTTCGAGTAATTCCATTATTCTATCTTTTTCCTTCCTGTCTGAAAACAATCGGAGCATTCCATGTCTCCTTGGAAAACGTATCTCTTTAGCGTTGGTGTCTAGTTCGCGACGTCCGTCTTCCGTTTCTTGTAGCCGCTCAGGATGGGAAGGTTCGTTTTTCGGTGGGATTAGTTTCTCTCTCGCGGAAATGAGAAATTCCTGACGAGCAGGAGCCGGAGAGCACGGCTTCTTCGACCGATACGTCAGGGCACGGTAACGGCAGCGTACGATCGGCACGCTACATTAACTCGATTCACCGAGTAAATTAACTGCAATCAGGGGGACGGTCCGCTGGCCATTCCGTTATTCCGTTAGCCGGTTGCTAGCCGTTCCGCGCGCCTCTAGACCGCCCTATTCTCCAGTACGGGCTCACCATTACAGCCCGTGGAACAACGTTGGTCGACGAGGAATCGAGAGAGGACTTAACGTCGTTTTTGTGTTGTGAACACAAGGACCACCACGAACGGCTCTCTCTTGTTCCCCGGACGAAAACAAGCGTCCTACTCCAGAGAGGGAAACGGATCGACGCCAAGACTCCTGGTTCCTTGTGAATCCAACCGTGATGGCTCGCTGTGATGACGTGATTTCTTGGCCGTTATTGCGCGATTGCATGAGCCTAGTCTTCCTGCACCGCGGTCTATACCCGTTCTATCTGCACGTTCCATCGCACTGATTTCTACATTTAGTTAGATACATTAGAAGCAATTTGCGATTGTAGGATAAATCGTGGCCAGTCCGAGATGTAGATTCACCAGATTTCTCCGTGAATCTTTGATATATTGAAGAGAAGAGAGAGTTATTTACCTATTGTAGATATGTCTGGTCACGTTATGGGAGCAGAAAAATATAAATGCGGTAGAAATACGCTTACTGGAACTTGTCGGGAGACAAACAATTTATATAACTGGGATTCATGTAATAGGGATTCATCAATTTCCCTCTCTATGTTCTCTCTCTTCACATCCGTGTAATAGAAGTTCTAGCAGCGCAATTAATCGAGTAATAACTAAAATTTCGTTCGATAAGTAAATATAAACGGAGTACAGGTAATTAAGTTCTATTATACAATTTTCTTACAGCCTAAAATTTGTCACTTTATTAATGGGGAAATCACACGAACATTAATTTCTGAGTAGTCCGTAGAAACGATTATAGAAATCGTATCCTGACAAACAATTATCCGATCTCGAAGGATATAATATAAATTGTCTTCTCAGGGAATGTATCGAATTACTGTCGAATTACTGTTACTACTATCGATCTAGCCATGGCGATTGTAGTTCGAAAGCCACACGTTCAAAAGAATTCGCCATTCTTAATTAAACATTCGTGCGTTCCGCTTGTCGATTATTTCGTACAGTGAAATACGCCGTCAGATCCGAAATCCCGTCGGTGAAATCGAATGGCAGGTGGTCCACGGAGGCTGATCGAAGTCGATCGCTTTTCCCTTTGGTTTTCTCCAGTCCTTGATCGTTGCCGGAGAGAATGGCGAACGCGAAGATACGTCGTGCACGGCTCCAATTTCCATCGATCTCCCGCCGTTTCGCTCCGTCCGCTCCTACGACGGACAAATTTTTCGTCCTGCTGCTGGCCACCCTTTTCGCCGGACGAATTCAAAGTTAATCTCGGTCACGAGACCGTTCCTCGGCTCTCGAGGGGTGGTGGCGTTGGTGGCGATATTGGGTTGGCGCCCCGGGCGACCTGTCATCGTGAAACCCCCGGGAGCACCGAGGCTCACCCTGATCTCTCTGTTACGATAGAACCTTGGGAACCGGAGCCTTGGGCGGCACGATAAGGCTCGGTCATTTATAATCCGTCGGCGTAAGTAGCCTGCCGTTCTCCTTCCGCGCCAATCCACAGGGAAAGAGAGAGAGAGAGAGAGAGAGAGAGAAAGGAATAAGAATAAAGGAAACCTCGAACTTCCGGCCGTTTCAAACGAGATCGATCGGTACGCCAGCTGAATTTTGATGATCGCGTTTACTGCTGCTCCGATTCAATCGTTCGTTACTATTTTTATGTACCACCTAGCGAGCGATAGTCCAGTACATAATCGACTTGAATTTAGTGCAATTTCTAACGAAGAATTCGTTTAGAAAGCGAGTGATTTGGTTTCGAATATGGGACCAAGTATCTGACCAGGATGTTTCTATTCTACTTACTAGTTCCAGAAGTAAACGTTTAAGGCTATGGTTACGGTGGATGCGTATACGGTGGACGATACCGACATTCTGACGAACTCAATGGCGTCAATGTAACCGAACGTGCCGATATACAGATTTTTTTGAGCATATGCATTGTAATGTTCGAATGTTTGATTCGTCGCTACAGCCTTGGCGTTATGTGTAACTGAACAAAAACGATCCGAGTTGTTTTGTGATACTTAGGCAAGTTCTGATTGTATAATATGCTGACTTCGCAAAAAATAGCATCGAGTGGCTTTCTCGAAAGCATCAATTTTCACCCAGCCGGCAGCACCGGACGAGTTCATCAGCTCGGCTCTTAATTAATGCGAGGAATGGATCTGACGGAAAAAGGGGATAGAAATGAACGGGGAGGATACCTGGAAATGGCTCTGGCCTGATAATTTATAAAAATGATATTTGCTTCGGCAAAGCGTGACCGTAAGCCGTCTTAATATCTCTCATTACCGTCTCGCTGCTCGAGTCCCCGGTGACCGTGCAATTAAAAAGCTAAGATTGATAAATGACGGGGAATTAATGCGCCCAGGGGATGAAAGCGAGGGATGGGGGGCAGAGGCACGGCATCAGAATCGGGGCTAGAACGTTTAGGGGGGCCAGCCGGAGAAAGAGGGACAGGGTGATTGCGGGTGGCTTAATGGTGTTTGTATGCATGGGAACCGGTCATAGGGGTGAGACAGTTATCGCGCTCAGTCTACTTTGCGCCGAAAATCGGGACGTGGTTTAAAGTACTTTAAAATCTCACCCTTAATAATACATTCGAAATATATTTCGGTTCTAAAAAGGGTGACGTACGAAGTGATCGTTGTAATTTTTTATATCTATGTTAAGTTTTATTGTTGTTAGAGCTTGTTCTTAGACCAAGTTCATGATACGATCGAAAGCTCTTCTATTTCTAGGAACAGATTTGATTCTTTATGCTATTTACCAATATTTAAATGGCACGTTATCGTACGTTAATCAATTGTTACTTTTAATCGTTTCAAATGTAGTTTTTTCGGTGATTTTTAATAGAAGATTAATATGATCGAATTTCGTTTGGTTACAGGTGACGCGAGTAACGCGAGTATCGGCAGCGGCGAGGGCACCGGTGAGGAAGACGACGATTCATCGGGTAAGAAGAACCAGAAGAAGAGGGGCATCTTCCCCAAAGTCGCGACCAATATCCTCAGGGCGTGGCTATTTCAACACCTCACGGTAAGTCTTTTGCATATATCTTTCATCGTGCATTGCACGTCTCCATGACGTTTCTCTGTCCGCGAGTCTTTCACACGCGTCGCCAGGCAACGACAAACGACGTCGTTCGTCGTCTTCGTCAACGATCGCTCTGACTCTCACTCGTATATCTTCTTATTGCAAACCGTACACAAACGTGATCTACATGGAAGAAACCTACCTAAGTTTCTCCCTTGCAATAACGGTAGTAAAGCAAGTGAAAACCTATCCGTTTAAATATCGTTTCCAAACGATTATTCACTTATCAAGCGGCGCTTAAAACCGAGAAGCGAAGATAAACGACGCAACGAAACGTCGCGGCAAAAAGAAACATTTCCTAAATTGCTTTTACCCGGCGCTGGAGTTAAGCTCGGGGAACGATGAGAAAAAGAAAAAGCAAAGGCGAAGACGGAAAAACGCGTTCGAGAGCAGAGGGACGTACTAATCTCCTAATGCCAAGATAAGGAGCGGTGGCCGCGGTGCCTCCTCTGCTCGTAACCCACCGGGTCCTCGGCCATCTAATGATTCACGGGTAATCTGAGCCGCAAAAAGCGCAACGCGATTAAAGGGACCGGGAAGGGAGAAAAGAGAGAGAGAGAGAGAATGTTGCGCGCTGGTTGCCGGTGGCCGCGGTTGCGTAACGTTGCGCGCGGCAATTCGGAGCACGGTACATTGTCCCTCATACTACGGACACCCCATAGATTTCGGGTGTGATCAGGTTACCTTGCGAGAGCGGTAATCATATTGCAGCTCGGTTAATGCCATTACCGCACCGGGGGGGAGGGTTGGCAGCTACCCTCGAAACCACCCCGCAACCAGCACACCGTCCGCGTCCCCCGATACCCCGCTTTCTCTACGCTTCTCTAGCGCCGGCTTCACCAACCCCCTAACAACGTGTATTGGATATGACGTCGGGGATAGTAGGTTCATGGTTTAATGCATATACGCTGTTTGCGCGATGACGATATCGCGCGTCGTGAAAAGACGAGCTTCGCCCCCTGATACCGCGACCGCGGCCTTCCTCTTATTCGGTTAATCGCGTTCTCCAGAGCTTGCAGCAGGTTAACGCGGCGGTGCTTGAAAGGATTTTAATGTTACTCTAGAATGTGTCTCTGTGTTGATGCTCTTCAAATACTCGGTCGTTTTAGGTTCCTTTAGCTGGCGATTTTGCGAAATGTTATTTAGCTGCTTTCGCGCTAGAGTTGGCGAATAGTTCGCAAATATTGTGGATCATGAATAGCATTCAGTGGTAATACGTACTATCACGAGTAGCAACCAACGAACTTGTTGGAAATTATTATTCACTCGGGAGATTAGATTCGCGGTATATCGAGGTAATGTGAACAGAATGTTACAAGATAACACTTTCGCTACATAATTTAGAAGCAAGGTGATAATGCCTTCTTAGTATGGTATATACAATCTATGGTTTATATAAAGACGCCGATATCATTCCTATGTTAGATCAGAAACTACCAATCGTACGTAAAATAAAAACGAAAGTGTGTGATCTGCTGTGTAGTTTATGACACTGATTTGTCGAGAAGAGCACCATGTACATTTTGTTCACACAAACGATATGAAAGAAAACTATTCACAAACGATTTTCGACGATAGAAGCGGAATTTAATTGATTAGAAAGATCCTGTTTCTTCAGCAATCTAACCGCGTGACCAAAGTATCGATAAGTACGTTTAGAAGATAAAAATAATTTTCATGAGGGATATACTCGCAGAATTCGTTGCAAGTCAGATACTCCATGGCTGTACTATTACGCGATATTCACTGCCAGAAATTACAGCGGTTTTTCGTGACGGTCGTCTTGGTCAGACATTCGTCTCGGCTCTATTACGAGCGATTAAGCAACTATATCATGAACCAGAATTCATTCGGCGCACTGGATACATATTACGGCTTAAAAGAGTAACTGACTCGAGCCAAGTGTGTATTCACTCGAGTGGCAGTCTCTTAAAGAGCTCCTTCCGACGTTCCCTTTTTCCAGCAAACGAATTACGGCCTCAACAGCCTTGATTTAGCGTCCTAATCTTTCTCTCGCGATGACTTACGACCGCAACAAGGGCTAACATTCTCCTTGTTCACCCCGCGGGACCGTTTCGTCGGTAATTATTGCGGAACAGATGTCTGAAACGAGTGTGGCTCAATCACGGTACAAGCTGCTTTCGCACGAATTTTCACCATTCTGCTTCTCTACATTTCCTTCGATGTAGCTTAATGTTATTATATCTATATATTCTACATATTCGATATCTACTTTCATCGGCAGGCAGTGTCTCTTTGGTTGCTTATTGTGTCACGTTAAAGCGCAAATAAATCGAGTAACGGTCGAACTTGAATACCAAGCTGTTCGCTTCGGTAAATTTATCACCGTGAAAGCGAACGCGACGTTGTCGTTCGTTCCATCGTGTCTTGTCGTGGTCGTGGTCGGGCGTCGCGTCGTTTTCATCGAGAATTCCAGATCGTAGCAGGCCACCGGCCACGTCGTTTCACCCCGTCGGCGAAACATTTCGGAATCACGGGGACCCGCGCCAAGGAATTCGTCGGAGCTCGCCAATAACCTGTTCCCGTTCGAGAAAGCCAACGCCAATCTCGCGTTCCGCATTGACGCAGAGCGAAAGAAAGAAAAAAAGAGAAAGAGAAAGAGAGAGAGAGAGAGAGAGCTACAGGAGCGGGAAAGCGGCATCAGATAGTACATAGACATAGTTTATATACAGCCATATATAGATGACTACGATTGAATAAGGAACGTGGCGGTCAGTTCGGATAAAAGCGCTTGTCGCGGTCGTAGACGATGAAAAGGGAAAAACTAATGTGTTTTGGCCGATGTTAGATCAAAGGAGACGAATATGTTGCATGGAAAGCTGCACGATTGGTAGACGCTAAGAGTTGTCAGCCGAGTCTTGTACGACCGAGTATACATTAAATTAATTTGATGGAGGCGGAGTGGCTACGCTTAGTTGGCTTGCGTTAGACGCAGTCTGATGTTCTACGGTCTAGCTTCTTCTTCTTTGTGTCACTAAATATCGTAACACAGCAAGTGGGGATGTTGACTCTGGTTGAGAAGTTTCGCGACGTGCGTCGTGTAAAACGCGAAAACTGAACGGGAAAGTCACGGTCAACGGGGTGACCCGTAACCCAGGAACTTGTAAATAGCGTTCGGGACACGACGCCAGATCGGTGATTTATTTGTCGTCTGGAAGCCGCTTAGAACATGAATAATTTAGACGTGCTCGCGAATAGAAAGGGTCGACGTTAATTCGATACAAGGATGTTCAAACAGCGAGAACGTCGTAACGCCGTTAGTGTACGAAATCGTTCCGGTTGTACCGACGAGAGGTTGGGAGAAGCGACGTCTTTCTCCGGCGGGTCTCTTGTTCGCCAGTTCTCACCGGGTTTCAGCCGCTTTCGCTCCTTCTCTCTTGCTCCTTGGCTGTCATTTTGAAAGCCATCCCGACGGCCGCCCCTCACCGGCCGTCCGTACGTCTGTCCGACCAGCCAGCGTACCAACCAACCGACCAACCAACCAACTCTGCGACCCTCCCCAAGTTTAATTAGACGGAAGAGGAGCATACATCATGGTCGACTCCGTGTCCCGACCTTCCATGCCAGCCAACTTGGGCTTTCCAGAATTGTGGCCACCGACCTACTACCACTTCTCTCTGTTCGTTCCTTCCTTCGCACACGTTGCTTCGGCAACGATGTTTGGAACTACGAGAGAGTCTTCTCTAGGATTGTCCTCCTTTTAGGATTCTGTGTTGTCGTACATGTATGTAGCAATCTGTTCTATGTAGGAAATTATTCTTCCCGACGAAACTGGCGATATAATCCGCGATTCGCCGACTGGTATCGAACTGCAGTTGATATATAGTATCTGAATTTACCAGAAAATCTAAGACAACGAAGGAAGGTTTCAACGAAAGAATAGAAATTCATTAGGAAAGTTTCGCTCGAGCCAGTAACAATTGCGCGTGGCGCTCGAGCGATAATGCGGAAGTACGCGGGGCAGGAAAAGAAGAAAGATTGAAGATGGAGTCGACATATATAATCCATTTTAATTTACTCGGAAGATATATCCCGTCTAGCTTGCAGTTTCCTGCGACTTCACCGCGCCGCGCCTTCCGTTTCCAACCCCTGACTCCTCTCGTTCTTCCATTTTCTATCTCCGCCTTTTGCCCGCCTGTTCCTCGATCTTTCTTCCTGCTTCGGCGTCGTCCTTATCCCTAGACATCGTACCGGAGTCTTCTTATATCAATGGAAACATTTCGCGAAATTACATTTGCCAGTTCCGCGCGTTGCGCCGTTTCACGTATCGAGTGGCTCCCAGGAATCTCTTTTACCTTCGGTCAAATAAATTTCACGGCGAGCAAGCTAGTTTCGTATCAGATTCTTCCTCGGCGAGATCTATGAATGTTTAACTCCGACCTGTAGCAAAGATCTTCGTTTAGTCTCCGGTCATTAATCGATATAATTCTACTCGTCTTTCGTCTCGTCGAAATTAAGGGAAAGATGAACTCTACCGAAAGAACGTTTAAGGCGTAAAGAGATAGAGTAACCGAGAAGCGTACGACTATTCTTATTCTGTGTTTCGTGTTGTAACGCGAGAACGGAGCATAGTCGTGGCAATCAATAAGCCATCTAAGGCAGGTAATGCTGCTATGGTACAAACCACAAACCGGCAATGCCATTATCTGCACATGCACATGCATACGTACAGGCGCACACGCACGCGTGCACACCAGCGACCGCAGGTTGAGAGATGCAAGCGCAGTTTCATCAAGATCGATAATGAACCGCGTTTCATTTAGCGTATTGCGCGCCGCCATACCAATATATCTTGCCGCGATCTTTAATTCATCCGTATCGCGCGCGCCGATCGGATCGGGACTCAGCGTGAAGCTGCGAACAAAAACGGGCAGATCGATCTGACGCGTGGCGGCATTCTTCCACGTTCGACGTTACTCTCTCCGTGTAAAACGCCATAATCCGGTCCTTTTTCTCTGACCAATAGAATTGCTAATCCGTTATTTCCGACCGAGATCATGTTTCCCCGTCACGACTACGGTCAAGCCTTTTAATCGTCTCTTTCTAAATCTACTAACTGTTGTACGTCATCATTTCACGAGAGCCACCTTTCAGGAGAGTGAAATCTTCTCTTGAGATCGTTCGTCGAAATCGAGAGAATACAGTAAGATAGAGTTATCCGAATTATTTAAGCTTAACATCGTAAAATTCAGTCTTGAACTTTGCACAGAATTATGAAATTTGTTGTACGTTATGAGTTTTCGCTATTATCTGATATTAAGGTGGTTTATTAAGAGACGAGTAATAAAATTGTAATAGTCAGTGTATATTGAAATCACTGTTGCGTATTATCGACTAAAGAGCAACCGGTCAGGTCAAACCGATCGGTAGATATCGCGTACCTCGAATGACTTACCATAACGTTCAAGGTGGAGGAGATGAAATAACTCGAGTGTTAGATTTAGACGGCACTTTATTTGTACTAGTTGTAGCACTTAACCGAACTAAGTGAGGACTACTGTCGTCCTGAGTTTGTACTGTCCGATGGTTGGAGATGAACTCAACTCCCCCGTTCCTGATTCTCTCCTCCCGTCGTTGGATTTCTTCTCTCCACCGTGCCCTTCCGGCTGGTCCTTTCCTGGGGGTTTTTCCTGGCCTCGAGTCATTACGTTTACCGCCCTGGAAGGACATGTAATTCGGAATTTCCTAACGAGAGGAATGAGCCTGTCCGTGTCATAAACGGACGGCCACTCAAATTCCGAACAATCACTTTAAATATAAGTGCAGAGATAGTCGGTCGTAATCGTCGCTTGCTCAATGCTACTGTAGGACTCGCAATACTGATATACTGTACCATATACTATACTGTAGGATTCGCTTTTCTGATTCCTAGAGAGCACGTATGTTTATCTATATCGATCGGTGGGCTTCCAAAAAGTTTAAATGTAGTTCCGGTTGACGATTACAAATAACGGCGATTATGTTTTGCGCGGAGTTGGTTTACTTTTGAACCTAGCAAATCAAAACAATGTTGACATTAAAAGGTACAACAATATGAGTCACACGGATTTGAATCTTTCGTTGACTCGTGTGTCGCTACAATACAATAACAAGAGAATGAAAAAATATCGTTTAGATGCAGTAAGGAACAATATAAAAAATGAGTACTCTATTATAGGATTATAGACACGTAAAAATAAAGTAATACACGCTATTGATTAATGATAATTACAACCGAGAATATTGACGTTAATTGAAGAAACTTCCCGTTTGATGAGCTTAATTTCATTCCCGCTATAAGTAGAAAACAATGGCCGTCGAGCTGTCAATGTAAATACACGATATACTATTTCACCGTTCATCATGCCACAAATAATAGGTCGAATTGGTCTATTTTCAAATTACCTAAAAATCGTCCGTAACTGAGCATGACGAATTACAAGACAATTTACTCAGATTGACTAAAATATCCTACGATGGTCGTCCGCAGGATTTCTCTCACTGTTTGTCGAGACAAACCCCCGTCGGCAGTTGTCGACGAGTCTCGCGCAGCGGATTTCACGGAACGACGCCCTCCCAAAAGACGGTGGAACGGTCTTAGTTCGGATATTTTAAACAATTTGCATAGACAATCATAGCGGCCGTTTTTTCGGCTATAAAGGGGCTCTCGACGACACTCGAGTCGATTGCCACGATCCGCCAGCTGGCTGACTGGTTGGCTTCTGCCCGCGTGCCGCCCTCTTCGTCGCCGCAACTACTACTACCCGAGCGTTTTATGCCGCCATAACCGTAGCACACCATGGCCCACTTAGATCTACTATCTCGGTCCCGGCGTGGTGTCCGCGTACACCGGCTGATATCTATTGTCCCCTTGCCACCCCTGGACCAGCCGTTTAACCGACTCCCTTCTGCTACCGGGTTACTCGTCCTTGCCAATTGCTGGGTCAAGGTCTACGAGCCCGCCTCATCTTCTCTCTCCAATGGCGTCTGACGATTATGTTTGATGAGTTCGTTAGCTGTAATCCTTGCATCGTTTCCTTTGGTGGTTGGACAATTGTTCCGCTGCGAAGTTACAAGCTTCTTCGACGCACCCGTTGTCACCCTATCGGCTCGAAAGAACGTGGAGGAGACGTTTGCATACATCGGGTGGCAGTTTTCCGCTCGAACAAATCCTCGCGACTCGTTTCGCCTTCTTTTCCCTGGCTGGGATGTCGATGCTTCTTCTCGCTTTCTCCTCTTCCTGCGCCGATACCGACGCTCGTTTACCCCTCTGAGCGGGCTTTCTTTATTCCAACGTGTTTCTCCGTTTTACGATCTGCCTACGTTAGGGATTTTCTCAGGGAAAGCGATACACGATTCGGATGCTGTATGTCATGGATCGTGTTAAATGGAGTTCGCAGTTAATTGTATCTTTAATCGTTTCTTTTATTTGTGTTGAGATCTATATGGCCCAATCACGTTCTCAGATTGATTTAATTTTATTGCATCGAGATTTTTAATTGTTTCATTGATGTGTATAAAGAAGTATTTGCACACCAGGAGCAAGTATATTATATTTCATGCCATTTAGCAATAACTTCACTTAACTACAATTTAATACTATGAAAATAAAGCGTAAAATTCGAGAAAAAACTTCAATGAAAATTCAAGTATGTTTAAATTTTTTTTGTGACCACTGTATGTTAGTTAGGACACGTCAATGGATTCGTCAAACTTTGTTCTGTTTAAAAAATACGCATAATTGTTACAGACCATTTTTACAAACACAATGAATCACTTCAAGAAAATCTAATAAATCATAAACTCTTTCGCACTGTGCGTTTATGTCCCTGGATTCTCTTTCTCAAAGTGTGAAAATATATCGTTTGGGCGAGTTAGAGGGTTCAAGCAAGATGATGTAATTTCCTCTGTCCGTGGGGTAGTCCGCACGAAGGGACGTTTCCGTGTCCTCTCGGTTGTCCTAGTCTGGCGAAAGGTATACCCCATCCACGCTGTGTCTCTACGGTCAACCTACAACCTTCAACCTCCGCTGGTTGGCCCCGGGGTACGGCAAACCCTTCTGGCTTTTGGTTCGTGCTCACTGGCGCCGCCTTGGCTCGCATTTGAATATAATACTTGGCCCTCGTCGAGCGACCGTCCCGGCAACCGAAGCGAACTGTAATTATGTTGATGCGCAGCCATTGTTGCGTCCATCCTGGACGCCCGGTTGAATGCCGAATCTCCTTCTTTCCCTCTTTGGAAAGGCCTCCACTCTCGCCCACGCCGCCGCTATGGCGAGAGATACCGAGACGATTATTCTCGTATGCTTGATGCGTTTTACCGAAACCGGACAACGAGCAAAACGAGAAAGTTCTGGTCTGTTACTAGCAACATGCTCTATCTCTATTCTACGTTTCTGGTATTTATATTCGCAAGAAAAAAAAACATAAAAGGAGAAAAAGGAAAAGGGGATTGGTAACAATCGATCGTGCAATTTCAAAGGAAAACTACTGATCCCCGTGCGAAATTAATTGGCGGAGCTCAGTTTCCCGGAGATTAACTCTCCGTGGTGGAAGGATGGGAGCGGGCCACGTGGATGATTAAAAAAAGGAAGAGAATTCTTAAGAGCCGGTTGGATAATTGCAAAAACTGTACGCGGTTAGCGTCGTTGTGACGGTATTGGAAGTTAGCGTGCAGGAACGGTGCACCGGGAGCGTGCAACGGGTTCAGTGTCGAGAGCCACCATCCCCCGTCTAGGTGAAGGGGTGGCGCGCGCGGACCCAGGATTAGACTGTCGCCCCACGACAGGGTAAGCCCCTATTTTTGCGAAATTTATCGCCGTTAATCCCTCACCCTCCTCACCCTCGGCGTTCTCTCCATCGTGCTCGTTGTTCTCGTTGTCCTCTCCGGTTTTGCCATTCTCTTTCTACCTTCGCCCGTTCGTCTCCTCGTCTCTTGTCCTCTTGCGCTACTCCTCCTCCTCCTCCTCCTGGTGCTGCCACCGGTGCTGCTGATCCCTCCCGCCCCCGTTGTCGATATGAAAAATAATAAAATGCCGCGTCTTTATAGTCGCAGGCGCGCCCTTTGCCCCGCCGACGCGGCGCCTGGCCTCTTTCAGCTGCGCGCTGGACTACTCGTCGACGGGTAATCCGGCCGGGATTTAAAACATTCGTATCTTGAATATGCATTCATAGGTTTAAACCTGCGGGGCTGGCTCGCGTATATCCCATCGCCGGCGTGCGGGCAAAGGGGAGAAGAGAAAGTCGTAAGCGCAAACGTGGACGCGTGTTCGTATCGAATCTATGTGTGTATACGTATGTAGCTGTGATTGTATGCGTCTCTCATCCTTATGCTCGCTAAGCGGCGAGTAGAGCCCGGGTATTAGCTCGGCCACTCATTAGCCTTTCTGGTCCTACTTGTCGCTTGACGTAATCTCACGTCCGTCCCGACCGGCCGGCCAGGCTTAACTTTGACGCTGCTCCACGTCGCTACTTCCGGGGCTATCACCTTCGCCGCCGAGATCTGCAGCTCGTGACGCTCGTTAGGCCTAGGCTCGAGAGCCGCTTCCTCTTCTGTGCACTTTTCGCCACACACACGGGATTCCTAGCTCCGTTATCAGATACCACGGTAAAGTACAACGACGACAGACGAAATGAGTTATTATACTCTGTTGGTCGAGCCGTGCAACCAAGAACTTTGCGATTATTTTCTCGCGTATCCGATTGTGTACGTAACACGATTCGGTAACGCTGATTTTTCGCTCGATACCGAGAGGGTACAACGATGGATAGACTTCCAGGTGAGAATCGTGTTCGAGATCCGTCAAGGACGGTGCTTTCGTTACAGTTTAAATTAATCCAATTATGCATGCCGAGCAAACCGAAGAATCGACTACTCTGCCCGTCTCGCCGCTTTCTCTCACTCTCTCCCTCTCTCTCTCTCCCTCTCTTTCTTTCACGGCCGTTCTCCTCTGGTTTGGACTTTAAAGGTTTAAGCCGAATAATGGACGTAAGGTCCGCGCCGTCATCCATATGCAAAACGTCCTCGCAGCGGCAAGGATTAGTCACGGTGATTTCGAAAGGATCCGGGACGGCGGAATTTACGTGGCGACTCTCCTCCGCTGAACACCTTGCACGCTGATTTGTCGTCCATCGTCCCTCGTTACATTCGATTCAATCTCGTATCAAAGCAATTACTTCGACGTCAAATGTAAAACATCGCGGTTTTATCCTGAAAAATGTCTTTTGCCCCTGATCGCTTTTATCTTTAAAATAGAGCTCGCGTGTACGCGTGAGGAGTAACCGGACGTGTACG
This sequence comes from Bombus vosnesenskii, assembly GCF_011952255.1. Classification (NCBI taxonomy): domain Eukaryota; kingdom Metazoa; phylum Arthropoda; class Insecta; order Hymenoptera; family Apidae; genus Bombus; species Bombus vosnesenskii. Next base: position 2,131,821 of record NW_022882987.1, read on the forward strand.
CGTACTCTGTTTCATCAGCATCCAGCCGAAGCTCGATTACTGTTAAGAGTACTCGCTTAATAACCGCTTAACGTACCGCACTTATCGCGACTCCGAAAGAGTGTAGTCACGGCTGGTCCCATGGGTGCCTCCGGCGGATTTATGAGCCAGAGCCACGCTGTCCGTGAACTAGGTTGAGCCGAGCTCCACGGATAAAACGTGGCTCCTCTTTCGAACGCCTCTTTCGAATTTTCTCTCTCCCGCCGGTCGTCTTTAATGATCCTTCTGCGAACACCAATCCCATTAGAGGCGTCTTATCCGCGATTCCCCCTGGACCTTTAAATTTCTTCTAACCGTTCAGCTCGCCCTGCACGACGAAGATCCGGAACAGACCGCGAGAAGTACTTCTGTTAGTCTATGAACTCGATTCTAGTTCATCCATGCCTTGTTCTAAAATTCATCGTGTCTAGGTGTGTTTGTGCCAGAGAACGTTTCACGGATCAGGATATCAGGCGGCACCCATTAAGGAGAGTGCCGGACATCCAAGCAGCCTGTGTACTTAACTAGCATTAGACGCTCCCCTGTTCGTGTGACGTCGAACGGGTACGTGCGTGCACGCGCATGTGTGTGTGAATGTTTTCGTATCGATCAAATATCGATACGCGCACCTGTGCGTGTCGATCGACCAAGAGGCATTTATGTCTACGACCTTCCCGATCTATCTATCTTATTCTTGGTTTTTGTTCATTTGCCCGCTCTCTCTCATCCACGATCAGGACTAGCAGTTTAGATTGTACAGCTACTAGTCGAAGCGCAGGGCTGTCTCGTGGATTATATTATTCACAACACGTTGGACGCTTTGAGAGCAACGCTAGAGTCGCATTCTTTCGCGCATCTCCTTCTTTCCATCAACGAATGATTTGCAGCGAACAGTCGATCAACAGTTTCAATCCTTTTTCGGTTCTCTGCCTTTCTTTTCTCCTTCATCTCGGGTTAACCAAGTCTTTTCGCCCGTAGCTCCCGGCATTCTGACACAATGGCGCAACGTTTATGTGCGGAACATTAATTACCGGGCCGTTAACAAAATATCATCGAGTTGTTTTCAATCGATAATAAAGGCGCAACACAAAACACCGGAACTCCGGTATAAATTATTTACGGGCGAATAGCGACGAGCCGGCCAGCGTATTATGCCGGAAGAGCGAACAAACGCGCGCTCGGCTCGTGAATTTCTATCGCGCGCAATTAACGAAATGTTAATTAATAATTACTACGTCCGTTGACCTGTGCTCGTTCCAATGGCTGACACGAGACGCGCCATTCCCGCTGTTCGAAAAATACGACTCGATGATACGGCTTCGCAAAGAGCGAGGCGTTCCTGGTTTCTCGCGGTCTCTCAGGTAGAGGTTTCTTTCTCTGGCCACGTCCACGCGTGCCAACCGAACGAGGTGACTCTCGAACAAAGCCAACCTCGCGATTTTTGCGGCACCTTTTGCAGCCGGTACGCCGTCATCGCGATTGGACGGTTAACGAACCAGCGAAGCGAACGAATCGCCGTGGCGATTCTCCACGCGGTTCTCCTCGCGTTTCTCCTCGCGTTTCTCGCGCGAGTATCCTCCTTTTATTGGATTGGGCATCCAGAAGAGGGTTAGTGTGAGAGAGAGAGAGAGAGAGAGAAGGGTCTACGTTAGAGGAAAGAGAGTTGCTTTACCGGCTGAACGGGGCTTACAGTGGATCCGGATTTCACGGTCTTCAGGCGGTATCGTTCGTCGCCTCTTCCTTTTTCTTCTTCTCTCATTTCTTTCGCCGTTCTTACGCGGCGACTTCTCAGAGCCTGAGCTGTTCCGCGCTCCGCTCGATCCTTCCGCCAGCATATTTTACGCGTACGTTCGGATATGTTTGTAGCGGCTGGAAATGATTGAAGAAGAAGAGGTAAGAACGAGAGAGAAGCCGCTAGGTTTTTGCGTTAAGCTGCGGGATATTCTAACTGGTAGCGGTAACTCGTTGATGAGGTTCGTTGATTAGAAGACATTTCATTGCTGCGAATTTACGCTACGTAAATATGGCAAAGTTTGGAATATACATAGTCTGGTATGAAGATTAAAACGATGCGTGCCTAACTTGTAATTTCTTAGTTTTCGTATTGCTATCTTCTCAACAAATGAAAAATTGGGATGAAAAACTTTGCGTATTAACGATGATTTTTCTATATTTTTCTCAAATTTGAGGAACTTCTTAAAGATAAAAAGATACGGTTGACAGCGAGAACGCAGCCGGATCCCGTAATGATAAATAAATAGGAGTGTTCGCGAAAGGGTATCAACGAGTTAGTAGCAACATAAAAGATGAACAATTTAGAATACATGAACTTCCATAATTTTGTTGATCTGTTCAAACATTGAAAGTACCATCAACAGTTATTAGCAACATAAAAAAAATCTACTCCGAAAGAGAGAAAAGTAAATTCTCTCATTGTCGCCGAATTTCACACGAATCCCTGGTTCCATTAATGTATTACACCGAAACCCAACTAAGATCCGCTCGAATTCGCTGGCGAAACAAGCCTCGAGAGTGGCCGAACGTGGACGTCAAAACACCGGTATCCTCTCTATGGTTCCTCGAAATGGGAGTTAACCTGATCCGAAAGACACTTCAATTGCTAGAATCCAGCATAGGCGAGTATAGCACAGACGGGTTCTCTCACACGCGTCCCACCCGACCATCCTTTAATTCAGGTTGACAGGTGAATTCCTTTCCCTTCCCGCCGCGACGCCGCTATCCCTCGGGGTAAGATAGATCCGTTCCCGGGATTTCCTACGGGATCCGGTGGATCTTATATCACCGACGGCCATCTCTATATAAGCAATCCCGCCCTTCGTCCTGGCTCATCCGAATTGCCGGTAGCGCTGGCATTCGATCTGCTGGGAATCCAGAAACATTTCCTCTCGGCTAATGCGCCGGAATTACGCAATTCTGGCTGCGCCTTGCTCCTCTTTTATCGGCGCCTGGGAAATCCCCGCGCGATGGAAATTGGAACATATCGATCACCGGTCCTTTCCTACTCTTTCCTTTTTTTCTTTTTTTTTTATTCTTCTGCAAAGATCTCTATGTCACGAGGAAGTTCACGCATCGTCATCTTAATCTTCTCGCATTAAACGTTTACAGATTGCCTAGCCGACGACTGTATGACGCAACTAAATATATAGGAATACCAATACAAATATCAATAAGAAATAGGAATTAAATACCAATTTATCTTGCCTATTTAAAACTATAATGAAACTTATCTAGTATTTTTGGACTTTCCTATCGCCCACAAATGTCGTACGTAAAAACCCACTATCTACTAATATTCGTTGAGAATAGCAGCAGTTAGGGCCGTTTGTCTAGTTCGAGTATAGAAAGCATTTTCGTGTAACGTTAGTTTAGACACGGGCTTGTAAAAGGGTGTTAGAATTGCACAAAAGCATCCAGGAACCTTAGTTTGCGTTTCTCACAGCACAAGTAATCGTTTACCAGCCAGTGGTTACAGCCGACCAGGCTCAGACGGCCGTTTTTCTTCTCCAACAACGCGGAGAATAATTTCCCTGCGTTCTCTAAACGAAGCGTAATGATCGGTTCCGCGTGTCTTGGTCTTGGCGAACGGGGTATCCCGCGCCACGGTTCATCCTCTCGGTGATCTCCAGCGATCGCGACGGATACGTTCGCGATCGAATCTCGCGATGGATGGACTAAGCTCTCGGATCGGTCGGAATACCGACGTCAGATCGCATTAATCGTAATATCGCGAGATGTAGGACTGGCTCGCGGGCCAAGATTACATCGGACCAGAGATTCCGCAACGCGGTGCATGCTAATTGGAGAAAAATCGGGTGGTACTTGAGCGCGCGGACTTTCTCGTTTGCCGCTGAACGATCCGCGCTCGAATCGTCGGTCGTAGAGAGAACACGGTGAGATAGGGATCGGCTTTCGCTCCTCGTGAGCGTCACTGTAGGTAAGGTACGCGTATACAAGCCGTGGCTAACCACCGGGGAAACGAGGAGTAACGATTTTACAAAGTGCCTATCTGGACGTTGCGCCCTGCCTTCCCCCTCGTGCCGCGTCTCATCCGCTTTTTCTCTCCGCACGCACGATTATGCCGGCGCATTATCCGCGTACGTGCGTCGCGAGTACGTGTGGGCCGCGCCACTAGGTGTGCGTACTTCTTGCTCAGAATGCGTGCTTCGGCCTCTCTCGTAGTCGCCACTCGTTCTTTCTCCCTTTTTCTCTCCGACGAGATGCCCTGTCTGGAGGTCCGACCGTGGCTGCTAGGAGGTGGTAGCGTGAAGAAAGAGCCCGGACCGAAGGAAAAAGGAGAAGGAAAGAGTGGCCGGCCAAAGAACCATTAGTCATGATTAGGCCGTTGACATTGACGCAAGCTTGTAGCTTGAGGCAGATGGAGTCCTTTGATACATACGAGCCGAGCCGCGCTCGACGATCTTCTCTCTTATCTTCGGGCTATCTGCTAGCACCGGTCGAAGCCCCTATGATTTAGCGGTGTTATTCGGTGTTCGCGGAACTGAAACCGCGACTGGGGTCGTGTCGAGACTGGTGTCATCCAGGAAGAGTGTTTTAAGCGCGGTATCGCCGATCGGAGATGCGATCTATCCGATGAATTACGGAAACTTCATGCAGCATTCGTAAACCTTTTCCTTTGATCATGATCGTAACACCCTGTAATGTTGATGGTACTCTGTACCTTTTGTTTTTATTCGTTACGTAACATGTTTATACGGTTAATGTTTGTTATCTTTGCTAGTTTTTTTCTTTTTTTATCGACGATCGTCAGTCATGTGTAAAATATACTTCAGATTGGTAGTCAGGGTCAGAGAAGAGCGAGCCTAGTGTCATGCATACGGGTAACTTTATACAACCTTACAGCAATACCGAGATAGCTCTCTGCCCTTTACGCAGCCTTCTTTACATTATATTATACGAACCGTGTCGGATTACTGTTGGAAGTGACTCTAGACGTGTCGCCTATCGTCTACGTTGGTGATCCAGTATGCCAGTATCGATCGCGGTCAAACGCGTCGGGGACGCTCTTCCGTCGCGCGTTACCTTCTTGGAGTTAGACTATGTTTCTTCAGTCTTCTCAAACTACCTATCGCATCTTCGATGTCTGTAACGATGCATCCTCTCATAATCTTACTCTCGTCATAATGTAGTTGGAACATTAAGAAAAATTCTCCCTTTAAACCCTTTAACCCTCGAACTCTTAAAAACTTCATGTCAAAGCTATCGCTTCAAATCGTCACGTATCTCTTAAACCAACTCCAACGATGAGCAATACGACTTTAACACCGAAACTTTTAGATTTTCCATCTGTATCTGCTATTCCGAATCATCGTACGTTTCTCGAGCATCCTCCATCGATTTGCATGACGAGCAACTCGGCATCCACGAACCCTTGCCTGTAAAGATCGAAACGAAGCAGGCGCAAAATCCTCGAGATCCGACGCCGGAGCGTAGAAATGCCGGCGAGGGCCGAGTTTTTGCGGTCGCGTATAGCGATAGTCGGGCCGGCGAAGACTTGGCGAATCGCATTCCAGTGTCTTTCACGGGTGAGAATGAGCAGCGGGCCACGAGGGCTCGGGGAGAAGTTGGCGAGACCGTAGAAAACATCCGTGGCCCGCGCCGGCTCATCAACGCCTCCGGCTTCGCGGCGAAACCCATTGGCGCCCCGGGACAATGCCATCTGCATTCCGATCCCGAGGGCGAGAAAGCCGTCCGCACGGGCCCCGCGATCGTCGTTTCTTACTTCTATCTCCTTTATCCCCTCGGTACTGACGCGATTTCAGTCCGGCACCGACGCGCGCCACCAAACTCTCTGCCGCCAGCTTGATGAATTCCGGTTTAATGTTCTCCGTCCGCGTTCTTTCACCCCGTGGAATTTATTGGGGAAACCAGAAACTCGTCTTGAGGGTTGATGTACGTTATGGGAGACAGCAACATGGTTGTTTTATTTTATTTTATTTTTTTCATTTATCTTGTTGGTGTTTTTAAGAGACGAAGGAAATATCGCTGTTTAAGTTCTGTAAATTTTTCGTTACGTCTTAATGTGGATATGGGTACTACGAAGCTCGGGTACCTTCATATTGGAAAATTACCACTTTCTATGAGCATTTTTCTTCTCGAAATTAAAATGGAAAGCTTAATAAAGTGTCAGGAAAATGAAAAAGCAACGTAGAATGTTCTGTAATAATGCAGAAATTGTTCAAAATGCTCCTCGTGGAGTCAAAATATTCTCGGGATTATAGCACTATATATACTTTTAGATATATTCTTAATTCTTCGCAGTCCTCGTATTTAATTGTTGAACAAAAATATTGAAAGTCGATTTACTTGAAAACAAAAATGCCATATTTTCGACTTATCTTCGACTTTGCATAATCTTTAAATACGCTTAAATTAACACATACATCACACATACAAATATATACTATAAATTATATACGTCATATAATTAAAGATCTAACGTCTGATCAAAGAAACTTTCTTCAACTACCAAGCATTGTATGAAATTAATCTCTGTAGTTTCATTAAACGGATAATCCCATTTCTTTCTCGCATCTTCTCAAGTTCGTTGAACTCGAAATATGTTTCGGGGATGTGCATGGGGCGAAAAGAAAATGGGGAGAACGCGCGGCAGCGTAGCTCTCGTCGGGAGCGTTTAAACGGAGGCGCGTGATTTATCAGCGCGACGTTGGCGTCGTAACCGGTGAATTTCACCGAGCAAGCGTAAATGAAGCGTCTAACGACAATCTCACCCGCGAAGAAAGCTGCGACAAAAGACAGACGGGGAGGGTTGTAGGTCGCTCGGGGAGCATCTCCTGTTTTCCTTCCGTCTCTGCAAGTACGTATCCTACCTAGTACCAGCTTTTTCCTCAGTCATCTCTCCTCCCCGCGTCTCTACTCAATTTCAACGAGCAAGCAGGAAGATTAGGTCGCGGAACGAAGAGTGGCTGCGCGGAAAGAAGCCGAAAATACGGGTTCCTCGTTATTTCTCCTTAAACAGAGAGACTACAGAAATGGACGTTCCGTGTCCCTTTCCCCCTCTGACCTCTCTGACCCGAACTTCTTCCAGTCGGCGCGACCCGAACGTAGACGCGAAACGAGCGGATCCGTGCTCCGGCGAAGAACGGGGCAACAAGGTCGTGGTAAGAAGAAAAGAAACGTAGAAACACCATGTCGGTGTAACGAGGAGAGAAAAGCCTGGAGTCGCTGGAACGCTAGGAGAAAACGCTAAGAAGAGCGACGAAGGTAAACGAATAGATAGAACGAAAGGTTAGAAGGAGTAAGAGAGATGGGGAAAGACGGATGGAGAAGAGGAAGGTCGAGGGTGGCCTCGTGGAGCGGGTGGTAGGTGGAAACAGTGGGACAAGGAGGAAGAGGGGCAGAGGGTGCTCCTGGAGATTTATGACAGGCGTTAAGCAGTAATGAAATTGCTCGTTGCTCGTTCCTCGAGGGGTGTGGAAGGGATGGGAACCGAGTGGGACCCACACGGGGGGTTTGACGTTGTTCGAGGCGCACGAAGGCGCTGGTGGTGGAGACGGAGAGAAAGGTATAGAAGACGGGCGAACGGGGAAGGGAAAGAGAAAGGTGAAGAGAGGGTTGGTTGCTCGGTGCAGTGTACAGGAACAGAGTCACGTGGCGCAATTACCTCTCGCCAGCTGTGTATCTACGCTATTCTCTGAAGGACTTTTAATCGCGCGCCACCCTTCCGACTTCTTCCTCTACGTCGTCGTGTCGTTTATCGCGTGCCGCAAAGATACGAAATGCAACGGCTTCTCGGTAAATCCGCACGGCCCGCCGAGCTACACGAAATCTGCAAGGTGAGTTTTAATGCACGTGGTATCGCGACCACGTTTCGTACACGCTACACTGTCTTGGCTGTGTCGTGAACGTTGTACGTACGGTTCGTTTCACGGCCGAGGTGGTCGTCGTATTTCAGGCGGACGAGGAAACGTACAGTCGTCCGATCTAATCTTCGAGGATTCAGTTGGAAGATATCCCACGATATAAATTTCGAATGTTAGCAATCCTATATGCGTTAGAAGTTTAACGCTGAATTTAATTAAACTAAGCTGTGTCGTTGCACTCGTACAACCGTATTTTTATCGTAAATTAATTACGCGTTAATAGAAACGAATAATCGATCGAATTGCAATATTTTTATTCAAACGTGTAACATTCAAAGAGTCACGCGCAAGAAGCTATGGCCTCTAGTATATCCCTGAAGGATTAAACGTTTACAACGTGCAGAGCAATTTGTCGTCCCCGGTCTTCGAACCAAAGGAATCGCGATCGAGAGGCTCTCACGCCGGTCGGATCCATTTTCACACCGATCGTTGCAGAGTTCGGGTTACGGAAACGATCCGACGTGAGTATCGGAGCCGTATTCGAGACGGAATTCGACACGCGGCGAGCGGATCGATCGATCATCGAGCGGTAAGCGAGCGCACGCTCAGCGATCCAGCGAAGTCGTCGTGATCGTCTGGCATCGAGCACCACCTGTTCCGCGATTCAGCGCCGATCTACCACTCGCTTCGTCGTTCACTGGGACGATCGTCGTCATTTTTCTGCGTACGACGCGAATTTTTGTTTGGACAACACACCCTTTGTCCAACGTTGATCCGCGAAGGGGGACGCTTTGTGTGGCCGAACGTGGATGTCGCGGACATACGAACCCAGCAGATCGCGTTCTCGTGCGCGCGACAGCATCTCTCGAATCACGTTCTATGCATGGCAGCCTCAGTTTGAACTTGTCCCGTATGATCTTCCTCCGTACTATGGAAAAACGCGAAGATTAAAAGAGAAAATAAAATAAACGACTACGGTTATGTTAATTGCAGAACACAGTGGCAACTCTGACGAATCGCATGGTTTAACAAACGACAACCACTGTCGAATTTCTGGAATCACATTTTTGAGATTCCTCCATACACGAAAGTATCTATTGAAGAGAATTGTTGAGTTTGGTTTAGGAATTCTAACGTGTAACAGGACTTTAGTATATTTACCCTCCGGATATCAAAAGCTGTTACGAGAACGAGAACGTGGCAGAAAAAAGAAGTCGCCGAGGCAAACGAAGTACGTATCCGCATCCGAGCACAAGCTTCTATTTCCGGTGTCCGCCAGAAGTTGGCTGTATTTCCGAGACATTTATTCCGGTTTGGCTTTCTCTCGAAGGTATCGATGCAGAATCGCGGAGGAACTACGTCCTCCGAGGGTAGTCCTAAGATCCTGTGAACTAGATACGGATCCTTCGAATCGGCCGCTTTTGTGCGATAATATATCTTCTAGCGTGAGCCGCTGTTGTTACTTAGTAATTCAACTATTATTGCAACACGCGGGATAATAACGGAGTCAGTGCGTTACGGACAGCTAAATCGATGACGCTTGTTCGCGTTTTAATTCGACGCCGGCGTTATTACGATCTAATGTTCCGGCTTATTGCGCAGCTCGATAAGAGCCGAGATATCGAGTTCATTTACATTTCTATATTTGCCTCGCGAAATGTCCTAACGACCGTATCACGCACGTGCCTGCGTAGCGTGGGTTCGTGCGCGTTAGAACGGAACAGGGAGAAAATGGAGGAAGCTAGGAGAATGGATACGCGTAGGGACAGACCATCGAGGTCCAGACGAGCCAACTCCGCGATGGTTATGGCAAACGGCCAATCAAATTCCATTCTCTGAAGTCGCCAGATGACGCCGGATAAATACGCCGCACGCTCATGACCCTTGCCACCCCTTGTCGCGAAAAAGGGACCGTCGTTTATCGTGGTTTATCGCCAATCGACCCAGCTTTCGGTTAAAATGGGCCTCACTGCGGTAGCTCTGTCTCTCTGGTCCTACGTTAGGATGTTAATTAGATCTGTCTCGACGAATAGAACAGAGGTTCCGGAACTGTCGACAATGGTTATCCCTGGAAGGCGACTAGGGCGTTTGATTTATGAACGGAGGTGAGCCTCTTTCTACTAGACCGTTTAGACCGTTGCTACTTCGCCAGATCTATGCTCTTGTGATCGTAGTATTCTCTGCTTTTTGGATTGAAGCCATCGGTCATTGCACATCGATGCTTCGATATCCCAATTGTAGCACGATGTAATATATTTCGAAATATCGGAGAATGTAATAAACTCCAAAGAGTTTTATTACTCAATAATATCATATTTGCATTTGGTATAAAATTTGTGGACTTGACTACTTGCCTCTTATTGACCGGTATTTTTGTGATATAAGTTTATGCTTTTATTATTTAGTATACTGTATTTACGTAAATGTATACTTTGCTCACTATCGAACTTTCACGGTGATGGATGCGAGTCTAAATATTTCCTAGCCTACGAATTTTCTCACTGAACCGAACTATATATATTTGACTGAACTATGCTACAACTCTTGTTGTAAAAAACCACAACTTGTTGCAAAACATAGCAAGAACTTATAAAAGGGATCGGGTATCATGCGACGAAACCATCGTGCAACACGGAGCCGCTTCAAAAGTCATCGAATAGCTCACGATCAGGTCCGAGGGCAGGTGAATAAGTTCCCGGACGGACGCATCGCGGCGGCTGTTGGCGAAACATCGGACAGGTCCGCCGGTGACGGGCCTCGTTCTCTGGGGAGAAGAGAGGAGAGCGTTCGATGCATCGGGAGCTTTAGCGGGAAATAAATTTCGAAAGCGACACGCGGCTCTCTGGCCTCGCCGCGACAAGAGAAGTGGATGTTTTCGAGGGCGTCGCACGGTGCATTGTTTGCCGTGAGAACCCGCCGCGGAGATGCGCAGAGAGATATTGCAAAGAGATAAAGACAGAGAGAGAGAAAGAGAAAGAGAGAGAAAGAGAGAGAGAGACGGCGGAGAGGAATGGAGAAGGGAGAACACAGAGCTCTGGCATCGATCTAGTCGTCGGTTCGGCCGGGGGCGGAGCAGGGACACAGGTGCTTCTCCGCGTCTACGGGCTTAGTGTCTGAACCAGCCCCAGAACCACCTCTGCGAATCAGCCTTGATAGCGGCCACCGGCTGCTCCGTATAGTCGTGCTCGGGACTCGCGTTGGAATTAGGCGATACCGTTCCCCCCTTTCTGAGACGTCACTCCGCGTGTATTCCACGCGCGCACGATAATTCATCGTCTGGCCGAAGCCTGCACGCGTGGTTGCTTCCGTCATTAGAACTGGCTACGGAACGTTTCTGGAACTGCATAGCTTATTTTCGTATCGGAGAACGAATACGATAATTGATGGTCGTACTCTTACGTTAGATTCAGAGTTTTACATACGTGCATAAATTTTCCTTGGATTATAGTTTTATGTTATTGAGGATATATTGGTGAAGAGAATGAGGATGGTACGTAGGAAAGACTAAGCTAGTAACGATGCTTAATGATGGAATTCTTATGCTTGTCTTACAGTGACTTGCTGTTCTTACGCAATGCCTTACAATGCGTATCTAAATTTCCGTTGTATTATGATTTCATATTATCGAGGATAGATTGGCAAAGAAGACGAGACTGATATATGGGTACAGAACATAGACATTCGATAAGCAAATTTTTAAAGTAATATGGATCTTTCTTGCACTATGGTTTCACGTTAGATTAACGAAGAGAATGGGGGTGTAGTGGCTAGGGTAACGTCTTAAAAATCTGTTTTTTCGTTGGGTCGGAGCGTAGTCCCTTCGAGCGGGGATCGCGACAATTACGGGACGTCCGAGAGATTTATAGACACGGTGGAGGGAGAAAAAGAGCGTAGAAACGCGGAGCGAGGAGGCGAGGATCGAAGAGGACGGAACTTTCGTCCCGAACAGTCGTCCCGTGAATAAATTAGAATTCGAATATCCGCGGTGATGTATAATGTAATGGATACCGCGACAAGCAGAAGGATAGAAAGAGGAAGGGTAGAGCACGAACGAGAGAGAATGGGAGAAGAGAGAGCGACAAGCCGCCGGCGAAACGGCCCGACCGCGCGAGCTGATTAATTATTTTTGTTTAAACCTGAAACTAACAACCATCGGACCGGCCGGATTCTTGGAACAGAAGAAACTTTCTTTACGATATTTGATGCTTCTCCGACGAGGCGACGCTTGCTGGTGATCACTGGACTCCTCGCAGGCCCGTACTATCCCACGATCCGTGTCTCCAATTGATGACGGAGCAATGATTAGATTTAGAATCAAGTTCCTCACCGTTCGTTTCCGGGGATTCGATAGAGATCGTAGATTTCTGGCTCGGGCGTGTCGCATCTCTCTGGCAGAAGCTCTTTTGTTCTTCCCTTTAACGGTGATCCTTGTCTTGGCCTTCTTCGAAAATCTTCAAGATCCACATTGATCATAAGACGCTAGAAAGTTGACTCTTAAAAATAACGCTTTGAACGTGAACATTGATCTCGTTGAATTTCTATTGGATGGAAGCTGATACGGAGCTACCATTCGAAGGACTCGTATCCGTAACGGGAAAGACCTTGCAAGTTGCGTAATTATGAGGATAGCGTAATGGTTTTGCGTTTCCTTGCGAAAGTCGACGGATCAAATAGGCGATCTATTTGTCTTCGAGTAGCTTCTAATACAAAGTAGAAACCGGAGCTATCCGATTCAGTTACATAATCGTAGTCAGGTTTTCCGCTCTATTTTTCTAACGCTTTATAGCAGAGGATATCTGACGATCGAAGTTTTTGATCATTTTCAAGCAACTGGATTCTCGTCTCCTCGGTACGTGTAAATACACGTTTGACGATACATACTATTCCTCGGAGGTGGACGAAAGTAGCGCGTTTTTACGATCAGATGGAGGTACGTAGCGCGCACGAGCCTCTGAGAAACGATGGGAGTCGCGGCGGAGAAAATAAGGAACCGAAATAAAAGGAACGGAGTGAGCAGGAGACGTGGAGCAAGAGAAGAGAAGAAGCAGAAGAAGAAGACGACGACGAAGACGACGACGACGATGACGACGACGACGACGACGACGATGACGAAGAAGAAGAAGAAGAAGAAGAAGAGGAAGAAAGAGAAGGAGGTGATGGCGGTGGTAGTGGAGAAGGACGAAGAGGGAACGAGGGGTTGAGGAGAACTCGACTCGGAGATCATCTGCCGCTATAACAGGCTGCCAGCTGGCAAAAAAGTCAAACGCGAGGCTCCCTTCGCTATGCGATGCTATGTTGATGGCGTGTCGCTGCTTATTTTCAACCCGCTGCCTGCATACCTGGTTAGATCCGAGAGGGATCTCTGAAATGTTCTTGGCTCCGATCCGAAATCATATACTACTGCTTTCATCCCTCTCCCCTTTGCTTCGATCTATTCGTCTTGCTCGAACCACTCGTCGTCCTTTTCGATCTTTCGTTGTTCCGTCTCATGTCGTGGTTGTCGCGGTTGTCGCGTTTGTCGTCCTCGACCGCCCATCGTTGACGCCGACGACATCGCGATTCGCGTTTTCTGCTCTTTTCCGCCGCGCCTACTGCCGCAAATTTGTCTCCGTTCCCGTTTATTTATTTGCTCGAGTCGGCTCGCGTCGAACCTGCCTGCCTACCAGCGTGTGTATCGGCTGCGCGTCGTGTGTGTCACGCGAAAGCCCGCGCGAACGTGCTAATTATAATCCTCGATGGGCGCAATTGATCGCGCGGTCGCGCGAGCACGTCCCGTTACGGCTCCAATTACAGCCTTGATCGCGTCATCGCGCATCGAAACCGCGGGATCCAGCTTGTATCGCGATTTTTGCTCGTCTATCGTTTCTCCGCTTAATTACCCCAGTCGTCGCGACAGAGGCGATAATTGCGTTATCGTTGTCACGCTCGTTGTTAGTTGCCTGATGAAACGCCGCCATCCCCGCGAACGAAGATACGCATACGGCCAAGCGAATAAGTGGAATACTAATAAAAATAAGACGACTACAATATCGTCGCTCGTAGTATCTTTTCTTTTTCCAACTGGTTATCTCGTTCCGTATAGAACAAAGGTAAGATCGTTTTTGGTGCTTCGAGACGGAACTATTCAGAGGCGTATCGTGACGAGATTCGTGTTGGATCGTGACAAAGGAATGCAGGAACAGGTAACAGTTAGAACCGGGCTTCTGAGCGCAAAAACCTTTTCCGCGCGTTTCACGGTGAAACTCTAACCCTTTCGACCCGTTACACAATCTTATCGTGAGCCCTGTTCACCACGGCTTTCCTCCTGCCTTCTCGATCCCTTGCCCCGTATTCGAGGTGGTGGCGGAGTTCTCGTAGCCTTCTACTTACCGGAGAGGGAACGACGCGACGAGAGAAATCGAACCTAGGAGATAAAGAGAAAGCAAGAGAGAGAAAGAGAGAGAGAGAGAGAGTGAGAAAGAGAGAAGAGAAGGTACGGCAGGCAGTCAGGCAACCCCTGCCTTGATCCACGTTGTACCCGTGGCTCATGGGGGCTGCAGCAAGGAGGGGGGCTGAGCGGATGGAAAGGGGTGCGGGGCACCCCCTGGCTAGGTAGTAGAAGGGGTGTCGTGATAACGTCACGCTCTGACAGAGTGCCGCTGCTATCGCGCCGCCACACGCCGGCAGAGAAACAAAATGGAACCTCCGACCGTCCTACCCTTCCCACCGACCACCCCCTTGCTTCGCCTTGCCATTTCATCCTCTCGACGAGCCACGATTTCGACCTCGACGAACTTTTCTCTCCGCTGGTCGACTCTCTTTCCAAGCTAGCTCGATTTCTACTATCAACTATGGGCGGACAACGTCGACGTGGCGTAAACGCGAAGTCGAGGAAGGTTTACCAGGTTCGTAAGAGCCATCAAGGCAGAAAAAAGTGGAGCGAAGAGCGAGAAAAAGCGGAACGCGAGACTCGGTAAGGACATTGCGGCGTATCCACCTTTTCCAATCGTCCCGAGGCGCTCGAGATTCGATTCGGGAGATTAATGATCGGTCCGGAGGATCCGGACGATCTTCTCTCCAGTCTTTCCTCGAGCGCCTCCGGGCGACGAGGCGAGGCCTTTCTCGTCCTTCTCCGGGAACGAAGGACACGAACGGCAGATCTTGTCTTGCTCGGGGAGAGCCGCGTCGGAGAGCGAAAATGCCGGTGATATACAGCACCGTTCGATTTGATTCCCTGATCGCTAGAAAATGATAGTCTTTCCGAAAGATTGCATCTAATCGATCGTACCAAATATCTTCGATAAACGATTTCTGCGAATCTTTGCAAATTTCCGAGTTACAACGAGCAGTTTTTGTATTCCAGGCGCATATGCAGTTCATGGTTATGAGTAGGTTCGTCAAATTTTCCTCGATTCGATCTGTACATCAAATCTCGTCGATTTACTGGAAGAATAGCATGAATGAAAGAAATATATTTTTCAGAAAAAAACGGTTAGAAATTAAAAGATTGAAACAGGAAGTTATTTGGTTATTTAGAAATATTTTTTTTTACGACTTTGCCATTAGTCTTTCGGTTTTCAGAGTTTCCAGAGTTTCTAACAAGCTATGTGTTGTTTATGATCGTTGACGTATCGATTACTAGTTGAAAAATGACTTGAAATAATTCTATTTTCAATTGTGACGTTGCTCTTATTAAAAAAACTTTCCTATAAAAGTATATTACTTTCAAAGTTAATTTTTCAATGTGTCCCGGAATTTGATTTTATTTGAGATGTTTTACTCCCCCAACAAACTTAAAATCTGTTACCTGTGAAAAAATCATACATTGTATCCTTTCCTTTAAAGTAATTGTTTTTTCACTGTATCTCTATTTATATTCAAACAATTAAAAAATATCGATGTAACTCGGTAACGCGTTAACAGCCGAGCATTTCAGCGTCCGATACAAAGCGAAGCGCGAGGGGTGGGATCGATATGACGGGGGTACGCATACGTGGTTTCTGGCCGAGCACACGTCCTGGTCAAACGCACACAAGGTAGTGGCGGAAATCCAGCCGCTATCCGCGGCACGTATAGTTCACGAAACACGGCCAACTTTTAGGCCGCGGCTGCGAGTGACCGGATCGCTTCCGGCGTATGCAAACGTGCCGCGTACATCAAACGCGCGAGAACGCGCAATAAATAGAAAGCAGCTGATATTAATTCCGTTAATTGCGTAGCTCGAGGCCGTGGGTAGCAATCCTGCAGACCACCCTCTTGTGTACTCGCGAATAACAGGTGCGCGTGTCTCTGAAAAGCTTGATTTTTCAAGCGTGCCGACCGTTTACGTGTGTGGATGCTGTGTGACATTGGCTGTGTGTTGGTACCTAGAGAGTACCGACGTCGGCTAATGGTACGGAAAGGGTGGCGAAAATAAAGAGGGTGACCGGCGGGTGGAGGTTGTAATTAAAACAGGAATGTTAATTACTCTTTGCATTACCGAAAAGCCTGTTATTGCCGGTGAAGCTGGCATGCGAATCGTAGCGCAAGCGCGCGCGACAGCAACAGCGCGAGCGGAGCCGTACCCAGTAGGTATCGTTGGAACATTTTAACCGAGCTTTTCTTTTTTCTCCCTTTCTCCTTTTCGCACGGATGCGCCGATAATAGTCGCGTAATACTCGCCTGTCGAATTAATTGCAGCTATCGGGAATCGATCATGAACCGGAGGTTTCGATGAATTGATGATAACCGGAGGATGCCTTATGCAATCGTAATTGGCGCGCGTTATTCCGCGAGTAATTATCACTCGGAAACGTCTTATTTTAGTCCTATGACGACAGGAACGAATCAACTGTAGGAGCAAGGTGAACGTAGCCTCGCGCGAATGTAACCGATCCATCGTAATAATTCCCATACGCCTGCGGACCGTGGAACGTCGTCGTTGGCCACTGCTGATTTCTCGTTTTGGAATATTGAATATTCGTTCCAGGAACCGGTAGTAAAGCGGACCGCGTGGGAGCCGCCGCGCTGCCGGTAATTTATGTTGACGACAGAGGCGTTCGCCGGGACCAACCGGTCAGAGGAATAGAAACTTAGTCGAAATCGACAGAATACTTTGTCGTCGTGGTTTAAACGGTCTCGCGACCCGCAATACAAAGGAACAACGGCGCGGATGGAATGGAGGCCTGGCTAGGTCAGCCGGTTGGCTAAGGTCGAAGGGTCGTAAATACGGGGCCGAGTTTCGAGTGAGCGAGATGATTTATAGAAACTTAAATCCCCGGGGCTCTCGTCTCACCGGGCAGCTCTTCGTTCTCTCTCCCCTCCGCCTTTCTTTTAGACGCGGACAACGAAACGAGCCGCGTGTCTATCTATCTTTTCTCCATCAACGCCGGATACGGACAGGACGCAAGCAAGAACTCTGGCGGTGTTCAGAGGCGGGAAAGACGAGATGGAACCGCGAAGAGAGAGTCAGTCTCTCTCCGGGAGACTCCGGCCGCCTCTCTCTCTTTCTCTCGCTGGGAATATTTAATTACAGCCTTCGCGAGGAGTCGAGAAAGAACGGGAAGAAAATAACGCGGCGGGGGCCTCTTTCGAATGGCTCCGTTCGAAGGCGCACGCTCCTCTGTGTTTACCTCGTACTTCTAATTGCTTCGGCCTGGTCCGACTCTACCATTACGGCCGAACGGAGATCGCGTATCTCTGTATGCAGCACTGCACCGATGCAACCGGTCGCGCTCGTGTGCACGCGTTTTATCGACGAGCTCGTGGATGAGCGAACGAAACCGCGCGCACGCTCGAAATCTGAGCCTCTAAGTAATAATTATTGAAGCGGTACACCCTAGGGGTGAGTCGACGAGTCAGGGATTTCTGATGCGCATCCGAGCCAGCGTTTCGTAGATTCGTCGAAGGACGACGAGTCGATGACTTTATTGGTCGAGTGAGGAGACGTTTGGAGTAAAACACCTGAGGATATTCATCGTCATTTCGAAATAATCAAGACTTGCGGATTTTTAACGGTACGATCAGCAGAATTCTTTCATTGATAAACCACCCTCTTATACCATCCACGTACAATCTATTCTATTTAACTCGACTGTTCGAAATTTTATACGAACAACTTTCGTATGATCTTTGCGAATAATCCCTCGATATTAACCCTTTAAATGCGGCTGTTGTCAATAGACGTTGAAACGAGAATTTTATGAAACACCGCTGTCGAATCGATGGACGATATTAAAATTTTAATTGAGTTTGAGACGCGGGAGTCGTTTATTGCCGATTCCGTTTGATATTGTATCTAGCTTTGCCGTTCTTTTTGCCTTTGATAGGATTCGTGAAAATCTACCCGTGCTTAAAGGGTAAATAAATATTCAAATATCCGGCAACGTGAAATAATTTCAATTTTATTGGAAGTCGAAGAAGGGAGTAAGCAAAGTTTCCGCAGATCGACAGGACGAAGCATGTTGGACGATAACCACGGTACCTTCGCTTAAACCGTACGGACATCTCGGTAGGTTGCGTTAACGCGCTGTTTCGCGATGGTGTTAGTGAGGAAAAGGGGTACGGCCATGTTGGTGAGGTGGCCAATGGCGCGCAGAGCACCTGCCTCCCGTCTCTCGCGTGTTTCGTCGGACGTGTGTGCCGGCACACCGTGTGGGCGTGCGTTTGCACGCGTGTATGCGTGCACACCTCGTGGAATTGCGCGCGTGCGTACGTGCACCGTCCCCGCACACGCACATACACTGTGAACATCGCGCGCGCACTTCTTCATGAGTGCTTACCATGCGTTGCTGCCATTGTCGCCACTATTATATTTTCGTATCGATGTATCGATCTAATATCTTGCTCCTATTCATGGTGTCGTATCGATTCTTTGATCTTTTACCGATTCACGAATTTTCCATTTAGCAACTTTTGCTTAGGGATTGAACATTTAGCGACCTAGGTTATACATTTGCAAATATTTTATTGTAATGGATGAACTTTTGTTTCGTAGTTTTACGGTGGTCTTTTTGTTTAATCGTTGCTTATAATTCAGATATCGTGATCGTTAATATGACTATTAATTGGTTTTATAACAAAATCAATATTTAATGTCAATGACTTAACTATCTGGCAAGGTAGCGCGTTAATTGTAACGGAATTATTGATATTGATTTCCTGTAAGAAGTTGAAGGCATGTATTTGTGATTGACGATTAAACGTGTTGGCTTATATAGCGATGAGAAAATTTGATATTTTGTGTAGTCAAATGTATTTAAAATTATTCACAGTACAGAGTTAATCGTTGTTTGCTCAGTGTTGTTCGATATGCGTATGCAAGATAATGCTTATGTTCGCTCGATGCTAATCGCTATAAGAATGTTTGATACTGACTGTCCTGAAGATCTTGTCCGTTTATTTATACTGGTGGGGGGAGTATCGGAAAGTTTAAATTCATACTGTTATTAAATTATATTGTTTTGTCCGGAGTTTGTTTATTATTACATTTCATATACCATAACGACATGAGTCGCCCTCGATTCGAATCGTCCTATGACTCATATGTCGCTACATATTTTCCATATCTGACGCCAGAAACACAAGAAATCTTGACGACAAAGTAATAGGTGATTGTTTTCTACATTGCTCGCTGTGAATTCTTCACCGTCTTATTATACCGTCAGAGAACAACAGAAGCTATCAGAAACAATCTTCACGATCCCCGAGAAGGAATCAAAAACTTCATGATGCGTATTAAAGAGCACTTCGTCGAAATCTTCGGAACCTCAGCTCGAAATGAATTCTCAGCAACATCGTCGTGCTTGTAGATCACGTCCCTTCTCACGTCAGCGATCTTCATGGTTCTCGTGAGTCTCCAATTTGTTTGGCGATCGATCGGAACGAGGTTCGTTCCTGTAAAAGGAAGAGAACTTTTAATCTGGAATTCGAACGGCTGCCGATACGATCGCGGGTTCGGTGGATCGAGGCGGAAAGCAGACACATCGAGCGTCCGTGACACGTGTAATTATCCGCGCGATTTCATTTGTACGTAGATCGGCACACTGGATGCGCGACATATCCTCGAGACGGTCGACCGTCCTGGCGTGTCGTCATCGCGATAATTATGCGCGAACCGAGCGTGCGATGCCGAGCCGCTGATATCGTTGCCTTCGGCGCGTTCAAAAGCTCTGTTCGCGACGAATTCCACTAGGATGAAAGTTGATTCTCAGGACAGGCCAAAGAAGAGGAGCCGCGACTAACTGACAAGGTCGATCTCCACGACGACGACGATCCTCCGGTCGTATCGTTGGTATCGTTCATCGCCAATTACGGTCAAGATCGATGGAATTTATGCACAAGTATGCGTGTCGACTAGCAACACTCTTGCCTATCTTTCTTGATTAGAGGGGTGTACGATACCGAGGGAAGATCGATCGTTCGTCTTTGACCCACTTTTTCTCGGCTTACGCGGCGCGAAAAGACGCGAGTATGACGGGTGCAATGGCTTCTAGCGAGGTATCGAACATCTCTCGTATGAAAGAAAGTGAAGGCACTCCAAGAGACACGATATCTTATCCTATCTTTACATTATTCTCTTAATTCGCGGTTATAACTCTATATGTCTGTTCTTGAGTATTAGAATACTTGTTGGTTTCGTATTCGTCAGAAGCGATAATAATTTAAATTGTTGGAACACGATTAGTTGGATGGAATTTTGTATTTAAACATGCTAAAAGAAACTGTGAGAACTACTTGGAAGAGTTTCGAAGAAATATAATGAATCGACAATTACTCGCTTGGCTCGTGTATAGCTCTTTGATCTAAACCTCGTTAAAAGAACTCCGGACGAATCAAATAGCGCGAAACTCGTAGCAAGTGGTTGAATAACAACATGTATAGAAGTACGAGTTATTTATAATCGATGGTTCTGATCGAGGTAACGATTTTCATAGACTTTAATAATTTTCTAATGACTTGTTAAATTTCCCTCGTTTCTCTATAAACGTCCCAACAGTTACGAACAAGGATGTATATATGTATATATTAAAATCGAGAGGAGAACTTTGGTAATGACGATACCGTAACAATTGTCGTTATCGTTTAATACAATTGCGCTCGATCGGTAGATAAAAATGATCGTCGGTGACCGTGCTACTGCGAGTTGGCCCACCGTGCCGCGATTTTAAATCATCCCCCGTATATGGGGAATAATTCCGCGCGATGGCTGCCTTAACGATGCGGTGAATTTATCGTAATTACCGACGATTAATTGCTCTAAAATAGATACGATTCTTCCCCCGGCTCGTAGTTTCCTATTTCGGGCAGCGGTTATCGCGATTACATAACCATTAACCGCTCGGCGATCCGCGCTCGCTTTCTCGCCCTCGTGGCGAGCGCGTTGTGTGCGGTCGCGAGCGCGCACCCGCACACCTTGCCGCAATTTCCGTGAACGTTCCTCCGGTATACAAATAACCCCGACGATCGTAGCCTCGCCGGGAATGGCCTCGGTAAATCGTTTTCGAGGAGAAAGGAACGAGGGAAAGAGATGCCGAGGAGCGAATGATAGAGAAAAGGCAGGCAGAAAGAAACAATAACAAAAAGAGCGAGCCGCCTGACCAGAGAGAAAGAGCTCGAGACCGAGGTACCAGTTAAAATCTTCATTGCGGTCGGCCATTCTTCTCTCGGAGCTGCCCTCTGCTCGTCTCAGCTCCACCTGGTGCTTTCGCGCTTTCGTTCATCCTCTCGTTCTCGCTCCACTCCCGATGTTCCTCCTCAACCGACGGTCCTCCTCGATCATTCGACCGGAGGGCAATGATGCGTGTACGCGAAGGTCGGAATCTTCCTGTACGAAGAGAAGTCCAATCAGAACCAGGTTTCGAACGTGCCACGACGTAAGAAGATTTCCCAAGGGGATGCTCGCGATATTCTTATGGTACCACCATGATTTCCTCTCGTCTTTGATATGATACTTTCTTAAGCCTTCTTCTTACGCCTCAGTTTGATTCTGTCGTTTTCGTGAAATCCCGTAACGTACGAAAGTGATAGTGTATCTGAACGTTGCTTTCTTCGCGGCTTCGTCGAAAATCATGGCGAGGCCATTAGAAGACGATGTTTACGATACTTGTATGTGGTGACATGTTGGCTTCTACTCGCCTTTGATGTTCCGCTATTTCAATCCTTTTCCTCACGCTCTCGTTCGATTTCACGATATACAGTGCAAAGGCTATACTATGTTGCATAAAATAGAATTCTATTCAACCGTATCTCGTTTGTAGGAGCAAAGTTAATACTGAATTTCCATTATCTGGAATTACGAATGTACAATATATATGTCGCATGTACAATTTATATGTTATATACATAGTATTAATCTGTACTCAAAATAAATTCTGTGTATCAAAGAAGGAACGGCCAAATCCCATTACCAAAAGTAATGAAAATGGGGAATAGCCAACCTCTGTTACTGAAATTTCTCCGTTATCCGAAGACTTGTCTTCCGACCTGCTTGCATATAAGGGGCTCTACCGTATTGCTTTCACCGCGACAAGCGCAAGCATTGGTTGATTTCGTTAAAAGCTTGATGAAATTATTAGATAATTACGAAAGAAAGGTTTCCGACGAAACGCAAGTGTCATCGCGCTGCTTCTTCCCGTGCATCGATAGTCGAGTGCGGATCTTACGGTCGCGTAAATAATCGACTTTATTAATTCACCGGACGGCTGACAAATAGCGTACACATTCCAGCATGAAATATTCTAATAGCGTTTGCTTTATACGCCGAGCTGGACGTCGTTTATCGCGGAATCGCATTCGCGGGGATCCTGTTGGTCGTTCGTCGTGGAACGAAGCGACGAGGAGCATACTGCTCGTTAATGGGTCTGCAGGAAACGAGTCGATTGTGGAACGCCGCCCATTAAGAATTAATAAGAAGAACGGACAGGACACAGCCGCGGGATCGATCCAATTGCGCTAGCATAATTGGACGGCAGTTTCTCATAAAATTGTCCGGCTGGAAAACCGGAGAGCCTCGATGGTGAAAGAGGTCGTAGCTTGGCAAAACTCGGCCGCGCCACGAGTTCTTCTCGGAGCCGCGTTAGCGACCACCATAATAATTCCCCCGTGATTTTTATTTGGTCCCGTTTCATTGCACGGGATGGCCTATGGGCAGCCAGTACGGTCTGTTATTAGCGTCTGGTGCTCGCCGTTATTGCCGCTCGGCTATACGCGGCTCTTCTCTTCCCTCCTTCTCTCGTACTCGCGTTTGGTCAAGCGTCCTTTCTCCCTTTCTCTCGTTCTTTCTCCCTCTCTCTCTTCTTTATCCGTGGTGTGCCTCTCTCATTCACCATCGACGAAATGGTGGTGCACAAGGTACGAGAAGAAGAGAGATTGGTCGGATGGGAATCCTTCTGCTGGAATCGACGCCATATTGGACATCTATAGGGATACTCAAGGAGGAACACTCTGAGAACTGTCCGAAGAAACTCTCCGAGATATTACTCTCTGAGAAACCGTAGTTTCTGAATTACATTTGCGGAATACGCCTGTACTTGTCAATCTCTTCGGTTCTAATTCTTAATGCATGCCTACAGGGTCTTCGTTGTTAATTATTCGCTCGTCCAATTTGTAAATATTCATAGTAGGGTGGCGCTCCGGAGAGAGAGACAGAGAGAGAAAGCCTATAGTCTATAGAGACGCCGTGACTTTCTGGTAAATTTATAGCTGACGAAAGAGGAAATATGGATCATAAAAGAAAGCGCGCGGAATATATTATGCGAGTTCACAGAGACAGCCCCGCGCAGCGATCGCGCGAGCGGCGACCAAAAAGGAATATCGACTGGACGATCGAGAGCAGAGAACGCGTGAGTCGTTTGGTAGCTACCGCGTTGCTGCTACGAAAGACATCAGGTTTGTTTTACGGCGCAGTTAAATACGATTTAGGTTTTAATTAAACCTAACTCGGAGCGAGCGAGGGGGCGGGCCCGCCGACTCCGCCGTACGAGACTGGCAGCGATAAAATATATACGTAGGTATACAGAAAGCGTTTCGCTGCCCGGTTCCCGTCCCTCTCGATTTCTATTTCTTTTTTGTTTTTATCCTTCCCTCCGTTTCCTGGCGTGGCGTTCGATTGAAAGAAAAAAAAGTAAGGAAAAAGAATAAAGAAAGGTGGGAGGGAGTAAAGAGACCGAAGAAAAAAGGACAGCGTATTCGGTCGCGCCGATAAACAGGCAGAAAAGCTCGTAAAGACCGTTTACTGCCGGCGAGAGTTGGCCGCCCTGCCAGAGGAGCTACCATCGCTTGGCACGGATCGACTTAACGCGATCATGTGTCTCGCGCCGATCACCGGTCGTATCGAGTGATCGATGTCGTGGTATCGAGAAATCTTCGGCCATCGTAATTTGCCGAGAAAATCGACCTGCACGATCGCGTGATCTCCGTGAAGAACAGAAATTACGATATAATAGAAAGGCGAGCGAGTTCCTTCGGGCGTTCACGACCCGCGAGTTCTTAACATCGAGTTTACGTCGAGCCTACTCGTAGTAATTTTTCTAAAGCGTAACTGCGTTTTATTCGAAAGCGAAACGAAAAACAAGACGGAAAGTGAGACAACATGAGAGCTATGTGTAGGTTTCGAGGTAACCCTCGAGCGACCATCGCGTCGGTGAAATTACGCGAAGCCGCAAGGTGGGATTTCGCTGCTCGCGATCGGAACGTAGCCAAAGTCCTCCGACAGTTCGGAGTTTAAAATTATATCTCCGGTCGAAGCCGGTGGCCTGGGAGGTGGGTTGGGATGGAGGGACCGCGGGGGTAGTCGGTTAGTCAGAGGCGCGAGGTGACCGCAGCCACGGCGTACAGGGTTTGGCGTAATGCACGCGTATGACGTGTGCGGATAATTGCAGTAGTTACAGCCACGACCGTGCAGCCGTGGTGGCAGCGGCGCTGGCTGGCTGTTCGGTTGGGGTTGCTGTGGCAAAGGGTGTCACCAGTCCTCCCCTCGACCACCCCCCGAATCCTCCTACCCTCCTTGCACCACTAATCAAATTCAAATGCATATACCTAACAACCACTGCACACACAGTCGTGCCGTTGATGAAATTATGGTCGACTGCACTCTGCACGCCGCCGTCGTTCACTCCGCGTCACCGACGTCTCCCGACGTTGCGCTGCAACGATCTCGCGCGCCATCGACTCTCGATCGAAAAGATCACGCCAGTCTACGTCGTACGGTGCGTCGTTGCTCGACGTCTCCTGTTTCGTTGCTTTAACAATCACCATCGTCATCCGACACACGGTATCCCGTGGCGGTCTTTCGATTAAATTCGAGCGAAGTCTATCAATTACGGGCGGAGCGAGGTAAAAATCGGCCGTGAAATTCGATGGCTGGCCGGTAATTGAAAGAGGAGGATAGGGCGAAGGACGATGCGCGAGACAATGTTGCGTTACGCGACAGAAGTGGAGAGGAACGTGAATGAGGAGCGAGGAAGAGAGAAAGGGACGAGGAAACGGGACAGCGAACAACAGGAGGGAAGTGCATCGTCGGCGATATCCTACGCGTCCATGGTCCACGGCATGGCAGTGCACGGTGCAGTGATGCACATAATGGGCGGGATGTGCACTTGCCGCAGGAGCCAATTATTCGATACGGCGGCCGGTCGCTATACGTGCCGCCGCTATCTCTTGCACGCATCGCGTATGGGCCTCTGGCTAACTCCTTCCTTTTCAGCCTGATTTCGCCCCCTGCATCCCCCTTTTGTCCACGCTCGCGACGTTCGCCGATGTTCTTCTTATTGACAACTTCGCGGCCGGGACAAAATCACCGGCCGCCGAATGATCGATCGCGTTTCAGAACGTAAAGGCAAAATATAAGACAAGTCTTTGAGTTAAACGTTTAAACGGTGGTAAATGTCGATGATACTGAAGTCGCGGCTCAATTATCGAAGTCAATTTACTGTAATTACGCGTTTATGAAAAAAAAAACATCGATCGAATGGATAATCGAGTGAAAACTCTTAACGTTAGAGTATACATATTTTGAAGAATTTACACACAAGATTCATTCACAATGAGATGCCGTGATTAATTCACGACGCAATTAGAGAAAAAAGTGGGTGGAAACCACACGCAAAACAGAAATCATCGAGTTCCTACGTGAGGGATCGAGACGTTTCCCACGGAACGGCAGCCATGATAATTCAGCGAAGACCGTGGCAGGGCGCAACGTTAATGGATATGAGAACTCGCGAAACGTGCGAATCCCGGCCCGTCAGGCCAGAAAAAGTCCAGGTTGATTCCCGATCGACGAGGTGCCATTACAATACCAAATGTCGACGATTCTCCTTCTTCTTCTCCCTCTAGGCAACTTCCTCGTGGTGGACAGAGCCGCGACGATGTCTCGCCGCGGGGGCAACAATGGCAAAACCCTTCAATTGTATTGAAATCCTCGGCGAACAAATGTGCGGCCAAATTCGTCAATAAATCTACAAGTCAACCAGGGCCACCTTCCTCTACACCCGGCTTTCTTCGAGAAAGGAAAAGAAGGGCATCCTTCTACGCCCTTCGTCGCGTCTCCCACGTCACCGACAGCGCGTATATATTCATGTTAGCTGCGCGTGTATGCATATAGGCTCGTACACGCGCGCCGATGTGACGTATACACGGACGTGGTCAGGTGTACGCTCGAGAATAAGGAACGCATTAAAATGCAGCCGCGTCTTTGCAAGCCGACTTCCCCTCCACGGCGAGTTCTCACGCGAGCGGGGCGGCGACGATAAGCGCCATTTTGCTTGACGTCGATGCGCCAATTCTTATCCCTGGCATCTGCTGCACCCTGGGCGCATGCATTATGCATCCTCTTCGTCGTAGCTCGCGTCCAGCGTTCCCCTGCATGTGGAAATCAGTACGAGTACGTTGCACTTTGGAAATTAATTTGAAACACCTTCAACGATGCGGTTCGAGATGAATGGCGGATATGGTCTCTGTTTAGCAAGATCGTTGCTGTATCACGGTTTTCAAGCTTTCGGATGCTGGTTCATGTTGCTACGGATCGGACGGTTAGACGGATTCGGTTTTCATATGCAGCCGTCAGAACATTCTACGTCAATCACTAGTTGCCGCTAACTGCTGTTAAATTCCAGCTACTTATAATTACACGCTGCAATGTTCACTCAGCTAGATATTAATACACGGTATTCGGTTCTAATAATGCGATGATATTCGAGAATCATTTGATCTTGTTTAAATAGAGAAATAATAAATGTAGTTACCGATGTGACAAATATTGATTTTGGAGAACGTTTGGAAAAATTGTTATAGCTTAAACGGTTTAGGTTCGAGTTTTAATGGAACCGAATGGTTTGAGATCCGGTCTCGTGAGTCACGTTGAGCCACTTAACGTAACGAGTTCGATCTGTCCCGTGTGCCCGACGATCTACCCCTGCCGCTTTAGAAGCGACGTCCATATACACGAAAAAGCGTGGCCCCGCCGGTAATCGAGCGAATGCGTGTTGCAGGACACATACGCGCCACTGTTCCCGCGGGATGCTGTGCTCGATCGTTTCCTAAGAGCTGCTTATGCAATTTTTATGACGCTCTGCCGATTCCTGCCAACGTTCTACCGCCTCTTCGTAACTACGAAACCATATAAACGCGTCTACGTGATATTCTCACCGGACCCCATTTCGTTCTTTTTCGTCGCATTTCACGCGGTTGCTTGGGAGTAAAAGTTTCGGCATTTGGGAAAAGTTAAATTCTATCGAGGTAGAGTTTCAGTAGAATTTCTTAGTAGAATGTTTTACATCCCCTCGTTGATTGTGTCTTCGATTATTTTACAGGATGGTGTACTTTGTAATATACGTTTCGTGAAATAAAATTTTCTTCACTACAGAGTTCGTCGTTTTCGTGCGAAATTCATATAGCAAAGGAAGATAAGGCTTCTAAATATTCCTTGGAAGATTTTTCATCTGTTCTTCTGATTTGATTACTTTCATATTTTTTCTTAGGCTTTTCATACTTGTATCACTTTCGAGGTATATATGTCTCGATAGAGAGTAGTAGCTCCAAATTGTTATCATAAGAATTTTTAAATTCTCTGTGTGAAGATATGCACAAATTTAAGAGACTTTATGAATTAATATACAAAACCGACATACATGATTAAACATTTTGCTACAAATTGGTGACTTTCCACTGATCGATGTTCGAATAAAGAATCTATCGAAACGTCACAAAACCCGGTCAGAAGTTTCTCGATCGAACGAAGAACCGTTGCATACGCACGGTTGCGTATCCGCTCGCGTTTCCAATCATAGTAAAACCCAGACAGACACGTCGGTCCATAAACCGATCGGGAAAATGATACAGGGCCGGTGCGTATTATAGCGAAGAAGGTCGTGCGTGGATATAGGTATGCATAATATAGAACGTAAGAGAGCGCGCGTCAGGTCGTAATGGACGCGATGCGTTATCTGAAAATGGTTTTACAAGGGCGACGCATCGCCCCCGGGCTCCATAAACTCGGCACTGAGCGACTCGTTTCCCGGTAGCGAGCTGCGAAAGGGAGTTGAAACGGCGCGAAGTAACGGGTCCCGTCGCGGGGAAAACCAAATCTTCGAATACGATCTTCCGCATCGCGATCCCGCGCCCTCTGGCCCGATATCTCTGCGATCGCTCCTCCAGGATTCGCCTCCACGACTCTCGAGGCGCTCGTACGATCCAGTGAAATTGGTTTCGCTGGCGAGTGCGGCGAATTTATAATTTTCCAACGAGTTATGTCCTGTGGAAGTATGGCAGAAGATTGCATGGAGACACTATAAGTTATGGTTTGTTGATTTTCTAATTTTCATTCAGAGATAAAGGTTTAAAATAATGTCTTTTAAAAAAGGAGAATATGTTGTTACTGGGATGACAATCGGTAGATCGGCTAAAAAGAGAATTTTGTTTAAACGAGTGTACTTGGAATTTTTAAATTACTCTGCATTTTTAAATTACATAAAGTATGTACTATATGATTCGTCATGTTTTGCCCTTATGTTCTTCATACGATACGCTAACAAGATTGTGATAATTACAAATACACAGTTAACTAAAATTTGTAACACAAGGTTTATTAATCAAGAATCTTTGTATTATACCTTCATTTCCATAAGAGATAGTCATCAAGAACAGATACAATCACCGTTTTACGATATAATCATTCAGGTCGTGGTCGATAAGAATCGCCGATATATTACACGCGCATGTAGCCAATTTCCCGGAAGGGTCAGTTGCCAGCACCTCACACGGAAGTCGTCTAACGCGTTAGTCATGGGTATAATAGACAACCGCGCGGCTTTTTCGAGCCGGATAAAAGGCAGTAGAAGCTTGGCGCGCGATCGTTAAGAGGGGTAAAATTTTACGAACGAGGAAACGCGTCAGTCGGACACAATCACGCGCGCATTTATCAATTGTGGCATCGTTGCCGCGATAAGGAGCGTTTACACGCGCGAGGCCGCGGGGTGTCTGGTAATCCAGCGCACGTTCGCGGTCCCCCGGACCGACGGACGAGCCGGGAACGCAGAAGAAACAGCGAAAAAAGAGGATCCACTGAGTCCGTCGAGCATGCCGGTGTACCTGTTTCTCGGAGGATATTAACGAACGTACGTGTACTCGTGGCGGCGATCGCGAGAGCCCCGGCCAGACCCAGCACGCCTCCGAATCTCCGCGTTCTCTTTTTTGCGAATTCGACCGAAAGGCGTCGTCGATCGATATCGTTGTCCGTCCTCTGCCTCCAACATCACCCTCTCTTTGTCTCAGATCTTAATTTACGGCCAGGTTATCAACTGGCAGAAGGTTCCTTTCCTCCCCGCTTCCTCCCAGAACAGGACTCGATCTCTGTCACCAAGACCTATCGGCCGTGGTAATTATCTTCGTTTTTCAGCGGCAAGCTCGACGACTCGTTTTAATACCCCGGGCCACGTCATTCATTCGCGTGTGGTCCATGGTATCGTGATTCAAACAGCCTCCGATTTCGTGTTTTCGTCCTTTCCGTTGATAACAGACGGCCACGAAGCCTCTTACTTGATAGCAGCAACATCGAGGTTTTTGATTTACGAAGTTTCCACTTTTTTGATCGCGTTAGACTGAACTTGGTTGGAGGTCTTACAGATACGTACGTGTATTATTATTTATTGATTTCCTAAATTTCTTCTTTGGAAACTAAAATTGGTTGTCGTTCTTAAAAAGCTGTTATTTTAGACACAGAGGTAGAGAAGATATATTATTACGTCGATGTATACGTACAGTAATCGATATTATGGACATACTAATGATACGCTAGATAAATACGTTTACTAAGAATAATAGACATTATTAAATCTTGCATAAATGAATATATTGACTAATCAATGTACATTTTCTAAAACTCACACATCTATCTACATATCTACATATCTACTGTTCTTTTATGCCCGTCCTAGTGTTCTTCATCAAGTTACAAATTTGCGTATCTTCTGTTCAAAATTTTCATTCCAATATAACGCTCACTTTTTCTCCTACTGACAGAAACAAGTTCGACAGGACTTTGCTCGTGCACATTTTCCAGAGGTCCCGTTGCGACGTTATCATCCGGACGAGTCGAGTGCCGTAAAAGCGGCGACGTGTTTCGCGTCCTCTCCGTTTCCTTCGTCCGCCGTTTCCTGCGTATGAATAAGCTGGGGTTACACCCTACGGCTGCCTCCGGCACAAAGCTCGCTGGCTGCTTGTCGCCGGAAAACTCGTCGTGTCCTCCCGACGTCCCTCTTTTCTCGTCTTCCGCCAGCTCTCTTCTTCTTCCTCGATTCGTCGTCGTTGCCTCGCATCGGGAAGTCCTTCTCGCGTTGATTTACCGTCGGACTAGCGGCGCTGGTTGTTCGTTGTCCGTCTACAACGCCACTCTCGCTCCATTTCACTGTCCACCTTCTTGTTCCACGAATGTTACGAGCGTAAATGCCAGTCGGTCCCGCGATTTCCCACGGCGTCCTCTTTTCTCCTGTGCAAATCACGACCGTGCTCGCTAACGACGCCATTTGAAAAATTGGTTCAAGTGCCTAGAGCGTTTTCCGCGAGGTTGTTTTAACTACTTCTCGATTTGTCTGCAAGCTTTTCGTTGGGAAATTACCTATATTATGTAGTGAATAGAAAGGGATGTTTAACTTTTTAACGTATGGTGTCTCACACAGCTCTTCGCAATTAGTAACTTTGAAATGTGAGAGTAGAAAAATTTATTTCTTTTTAAATTTGTTAATTTCCATTGTTAAGTTAATTCAATTAATTTGTTAAATACTTATTGTTTCGCAGATAGAGAACTTTTATTAGTTGCAACTTTGGTAGCTTGGGGGTATTTATCAGAAAATTATTTGTATTATTGTTGTATTAAAAGTAACAAGGTTTAATTCTTCTCACTAAATGCAAACGAAGTTTTACTTTACGTTATATATCATATAATTTTACATAACTCGGGGATAGCATATAAATATAATATTCAAAGTGTTAAACAACTTGGAGCGTTGAATTACTCGGATGAATGACATCCAAATCAAACAAAGCCCAAGGACTCGTATTTGCTCGATCGATATCACGAATGCGACTTTCACGTCGCACATAGGAAAAGGAACGCGACGCTGCGTATTTAATCGACTTAATAATTTAATTACATGATCCTCTGGTTGTTGAGTGAGCGCAGGAGGCCGATATTGAAATACGAACTTTAATTCGCCGCCACGATTTACATCTTTCTTGTCGATATGGTCGTGGACCTCGCCGCGAATCAAGCTGGTATAAGAGCACACTGACCGAGCAGAAAACACCGAGTTCTGTCCTCGCGAAATTAGCATACCGGTTTATTAATTACACCGTCTCACCCCTTCGCCCCCTCCCTTCCCTCGTAGCCGTCCCTTGTCCACGAACCGACCGGTACAAGATTTCGTTCTCGATTCTCGGTACAAGCAACGAGGGGATGCGGGTTTTTTCTTCCTTTTCGCGCGTACAACATAAATCTCTGTTCTTGGTTCGTTGAAGAGGCCGAATCGACGTTCTCCGTTCTTTTTCCTTTCTCCGTTCCATCGTGGAATACATGTAGCCACGTCCGCACCTGGTTATTACAGGATAACGAGTTTGATAGCGAGTTATTATTCGCAAGAACGATACACAAAGATGGAATGGTGTGGACTATGGTGTTTACGGCGAGAAAAATGGAGAAACACACGGGAAGAATCGAAGCGTGAACGATGGACAATAAAATACGAGAACACAAAGCGCGCGTTTAACGAGGTTACGATCGGTGACTGATTGAGAGGAAACAGAGTAGTCATTTCGAAGACGTTTTATATACTCGCGTGCGTGGCAATCGGCCCCGTAAGATAGTCGCTTAAAATCAGTACAACTAATCCCCCCGTTTTCTTTTTCTGTTTCAGGTGAGTTGCAAAAACACATCCAATTTCGAAGTTCGCTGTCCCCGCGGGACCAGGATCGAATTTCATATATATATATATATATATAAGGGACGTAAGTAAAAACGCTCGCGATCTCTCGCTTGATCACGGTTGTTCGATTCTTAGGATATTCAGCGAATCACCGATGCGAAAAGTAATCGGGATACCCTCGCAAATCCCAGCTCGATCTTTCCAGCAAGGATTGCCCAGGCTTCTTTCTTCCTTTCCCCTTTCTTTTCCCTCTACGATCGTTTCTCCTGTGTCTTTCACTCTTTCTCTCTCTTTCTCTTTACCGCTCTATTTCTGCCCGTGAATCTCCCTATATCCGAATGCAATCTAGAACGCATTTTGCGGCCGTCCTGCAGGACGTATACATCTCCCGGCGTATTATGGAATAGAATGGAAGGAAAACGGGATGTAGAAACCGAGTGGAAAGAGTAGGCCTCGGAGGCTCATAACCCCATCAGGGCTTGTCCCAGGGGCGGCATAACACAACCCAACCCCCGGCCCTTTCTCCACCCTCCGCTTGGCCCGCGTCTCGAAACCACCTCTTGCGGTCTTCAGGACCAGATCTAGAAGTCTTACTCCGTTTCTTCTTCTCCTTCTTTTTCTAACTTTTTGGTCTTCCCACTTTTCCTCCTTTACCATTTCGTAGCCTTTTTTCTCTGCTCTGCAAAGTCTCTTCGGAAGCTTGGCAAGGTTTCCCGAAAAAGAAAAAAAAAAAAAGAGGAAGGAAACACCATCGCCGCCGCTCGGTTCACGGGGATTGAAAAGAGGCCTTAGTTACCCACCAGAGACCAGACCGCGTTCGCGAATGGAATGAATTTTCGTATTTTCCGCGAGGGCATCACCCCTCAGGAAACTCGTTATTAATTTCCCGTTCCCCGATGCCGCGGGGAACTTAACTTTTTACCCTCGTTCGCGATTTTTTCGCCCGCTACAATCGTGAGGGAGCGACTCTAAGGAGAAAGAGTAGTCGGATATGATGGCGGAACGTGGTTGAATTTACCTCCACGTTTACTTCTTGCGATATTTACCTGTTTTATATAAGACAGTTTTCCGTTGCAAACATTCGAAGGTTGCTATTCGGTGATACAAACGATGTCTCTTCCGTGGTTGCTGCACGGTAGTCTGGGAAAGGGTCTGCGGTAGAGCGCCACGTAAATTTATTTAGAAACCATCGAGGAAGCGCTGCTATCAATACTACTGGAGGCCGGACATCCTTTGAAGTATTCACGGTGCTCGAAGCGGAACAAAGGGCGGTCGACCGGCGCCGGATAAAGACGCGAAGTGCTCCGTTAACCCACGTAGCCGGCCTTTCTTTCCTTCTGTCCTCGGCCGCTTCTTTTTACCCTCCCTTTTCGAGGATCCCTCGTTTCTCTTGGCCGTTTCTCGGTAAAACGAAAGGCGTACGGACGGTCGCCTTGGGGTTCGGAGAAGCCCGATAATGGAGGCCGCTAATAAATTCACCCGTTAATATAAAATAATCGTTAAATGCACTTAGGACATACTTACAACGACGTTGGCTGCGGTACGCGTCATCCTTTTTTATCGAGACCAGCTTTCGTCCTCTCGACGTCTTCGACCTCTCCTTCGACGCCCTACGGCCCTTTCGCCGCGAATCCCACGGATGGGCACGGAATAAAAATGAAAGGAGTTCATTTTGTTGCGGGTTCTGCCCGCAATGTCGAACTTTATATCTGCCACGATATTGTGCTACACGCAGAATCGAGGTGATTGAGGTTTAGTGGATTTCGATGTAATACGCGAGAGTTCCCGGCCACTCGTGATGTACGGCTGTCTGTGCCCGACTGACCTTTTCTACTGAAAATTCAAGAGAGCTTTTATTCCCAGCGACTGTGTACGATAAGGTTTATTCATGATTGTACGAATACACATATTTCTGTCGACGGTATTTCAAACTGTGTAGGAGCGTCTCAAAGGGAATACGATGTTAACGTTGGATATTAGCAAGGAAACTTAATTACTAATTTAAAGAACTGTTTGGGGGTAACATTTTTGTCGACCAAAAGGAAGAAACAAAGATATTAATACCACTATCTTTAATTCTGTCGCATTGCTCGGGTTAATTGTATCTTAAAAGAGACAGTATTTAATAATGTAATGTCAAAAGATTAATGGTATCATTAAAGGGATATATTATATAGAAACACATATCGCGTATTAGTTAAATTGCAACAAAAGATATTCGTTCGGACGTACTGTTTTGAACAGTTTCAACGTGGTACTTGCTTATACGATTACACGGGGACTAAAAATATTTGTAAAAGACATCTGCTCTCGAATACAGTCAAACATATCAGTCTCTTACACGTCCTTACATCTCCGATACGTCGCCACAATTGCAAATCTTGTTTCAACCGTCGATTATCCCTAACACGCAGCTAAATTCCTCGCGAGTTTTCTCAATTTCGAGTTTCGCGACAAAACGTCACGTAATAAAATCGCAACGTTACAAGTCTATAAAACGATTACAGCACTGTATACAAGACTCTCCAGTTGAATTACGATTACAAGAATGATGAACCGGTAGTAATGGTGATGTTTGGTGTTCAGAATGTTCGCGCGTAATTCAAGCGTAACACTGGATTCCGCGTGATATTGGAGGTTGTGTCCAAGGGCTTTTATTGGCCGCCACGGAAACGGACGCCAGTCGTCTATTTCCGTTTGGCAGACCGTTTCTGCGCCGCGTATCGCGTCGTCGACATGATCAGCGGTCGTGTAAACTGAAATGTTAAGACGTGACGGGGCTGCACGGTGACACGCTGGTGCTACCGACTCGTCGCAATGTATCAAAGCATACACGCATCGCTGGCATTAGACGCTGACGCGTTTCGCGGCTTGTGCGCATTACCACACCACCGCTTCGAGAACTACAACGCGACCGTCTCGACCGTTTCCTGTTCCGTTCTTTTGCATCCTTTTCGTCTTTGAACGTTCGAAACCTTCCTTTCGAACATCTGCCCCGTTACGCGTCGCCAAAAACGGTTCTCCGTGACGCTTTTTGGAGAACGTGGTCTCTGCCGTAGACATTGTCAAGTTTTAGATCCATCGAGGTGTAATTTGGTTATTAAGTTAACAAAATTCAGAGGAATGATAAATCATTGAAATTACTTCCGTAGATATGTCATAGATGTCACTATTTTCATATATTGTTTCAAAGGTATTATGAATGAATTTAATGGTAAAAGATCCAAGATTTAATTCGGAACACTTGTCGTTTAGTGAACTTTTAAAATTCTATAGATTTTTTGTAAATCTGCACTCAACGTCTGTTAAGGTGTTCTCGATAGAATTTTAAACTTCTGTTTCAATTTCCTCGTTTATCTCGGTTAAAATTACCTATCTACCGTTCCGAAGTTAGCGGAACACTAAGTTTTATTATCTTCTTTGTGCCATCTTCCTTCTTCTTTATTCAATTTAAAATGAACGTAATCTTTATCTAAAGTGTACAAAAGCCCAGGAACTTTAAATACTTTCATATATCCATAATGGAATTTTGCCAACATCCAACCTTCTTACGATAAACGAATCTTTCACTAAGTCGATCTTAATAAAATTAAAAAAAATTTTGAATACGAAGATATGGCATAATGTACTAAATGCGGATACTGGCTGTCAGATGGTGACGCGTTCTACTGGTAATTTCCTGGGGCGAGCGTGGTTGCGCGCGGCGTCGCGACGGCTCGCGGTCGCCGATTCGACGGTGAAAAGGAAGCGCGTCGCCGTCGCCCTACCGTCAAAGTTAATCCCTGCCAGGTTTCGAATCGGTCGAGAACCGAGAGCATAATTCAGGGATTCGTAACTTTACCCCTTTCACGTGTTCCCTATCGTCGAGAAACTCCGCGGGGCAAGTAATTTCCGGATGACGGTGATATATAGGATGACTCCGGCACGGAAAGTTTTCGCGCTCGAGCGCGCGGCACCGCGTACAAAGTCCGCGCGGGAAAAACGATCTCTCCTTAATTATGATCGAACGTACCATGCCTAACGAACCGGCCGAGGCCGCTCTTTGAAGATAGACACACGCAGTGATTTAAATTTAAATGGATCGCTGAGTTTTTTCGGCTTTCGAAAGCGAATGACCTCGTGCAGATTTTTACGCTCAGTATTTCTTTGTTTATTCTCGAAGATTTAGGACTAATGTATTCGCAATAAACTTCTTTTTGTCAGGTTTCTACTAACTTCTTAACACGTTCATGAGTACAAACTGTTCCCTCTTTGTTTTCATCGGGCATCGAATGTTCACATTGTAAGGGAAAAATGTTTCATGTTAATGTGATATTATTCTCTGATTTTGGGGGATTATTTGCTGATACTAAGCTTAAATTGATATAGACATTTCTAATAGAAAAAGTGTGTTCTCTTATCTTTTACATAAAACATAAAAGGCTTTTCGCTCATTGAACACTTAAAAACTCTAGAATAATCGTGACAGATTCGATGTTTATTACATCAAAATCCTAATCTTATACAGCAAACAATCAACGAGAGGATGATAAAGATTTTTTAAATTCATCAAAATTACTCTGATATCCTTGCACAATCTTAATCTTCAAAAATGCCCAAGATATCAACACTCGATGAATTCTCCCGTCTTGAGTAGACCCTCTATTGTTTATAGCAATCATCTACGCCTCATACGTATTACAAAAATCCTCATTGTTCGATCGTGTCGCGGAATCCAGAGCTCTTAATTAACGCTGCAATACACTGCGCGGGTGGAGAGGTTCTCGCGTCTGCTCGTTATTCGCAGGTAATCAAACGGAACAAGTGGTGGCCGGGTAATATAGCAAAGAATCCAAGGGAGATTCTTGCATAGCCGGTCGACGTGGACAGAGAATCCGTGGAACGAGCGTGGAAGAAAGAGCGAGGGAGGCTCGATTCGCGCCTCATTGCCGTCTAAGCGAGAGCTATATCTCTTTGTGGAAACACGAGCCCATGCATCTCCCGCCTTCACCCTGTTCATCTTCCGCGATCCGCTGGAAGGGCCCCTCTAACGAACTCGACGTCCACTTAGAGGCCCTGAAAGGAGCCACGTAACGAGCACCCCACCCCCACGAAACTCGAACTGCGGCTCGGTTGCGACTCGCGCCTTCGGGGCCACGCTGTCGCAACGTGTGTATGGATACACGGCCCACGTTTTCATGTATGTACAATGTACATGTGTGCGAACATTCGTGAGTCAGGGTGCGTGGCTTGGTCGCGCACCAGGCTGACCCAATATTTTAATAAAGCGCACCACCCGTAACTAATCGACTAACCTGTGGCTAACGGAGGCCGAGAGACACACAAAGAGGGAAACAGAGTGAGAAAGAGAGATAGGCAGAGGGAGAGAGAGTCGTGCAACGCGGCGCATCGTGATGTACGGGCAATCAGACGCATTAATGCACCGCGTGCGCTGCACGCTCTCCTATAAACTATATTTATAACACTTCGTACCGTAATATATCCCGGAGCGTAGCGCGCGGAGAGATTATCGAAGGGGGAGGTAAATCGCCGAGAGGTAGAAGGGAAGAGTGGATTTGAAAAAGGAATAAGAAAGGACCAAATGTCGAACATTGACTGATGGGTAGCGGTAAACTCTTTATGATACGCCGTACCTTGATACGAGCCTCACAGACGCCAAACTGATCGACTCCACTTTTCCCATATTATCCAGATACCTAATTAATATTCAGCATTTTAACAAAGAAATCTTATTTTCGAAATTTATTTATCATAAACGAATAATACTAATAATCACCAATTCTAAGATAATACTTTAAGAAACAATGAACGCAATTGTCACTTTTCTACGCATTCCAATTTAAGTAATAGCGTAGCATACAGAGGAAATATGTAAGAGGAAGTGACGAAAGCAAGTATAGGAGAGAGGATTTAGAAAAGGAATGAGAGAGGACGAAGCGTCGAACGTTGACCGATAGGTAGCGTGTACTCATTATGTGAGAAGTCTAACCGTTGGTCTAGATAGATATTCCTCGAGAATGGTTATCGATGAACGCAGAATGGCCACTCGGTTGTACGTGCGCATTCGTTAGCGCGGTCTTGTTCAGTTGTTTAAAAGTAATGAAATATTAGAGGTAATGTAAGCACGGTTGTGCGCACCACCTTCTAGCATATTTATGAAGCGGTTATCGGCGTTACGAATCGGCGCGGGCCCGGGCTACGAAGCTCGCCCCGGCATTGAATTCAGTTTCTATATCACGCGCCGATCCAATTACACTGTTGGTAGCCCTGCTGAAAGGGCTTCCATTCTCGATGCCACGGCGCATACGCCGCGCCCGCGGAAAAATCAAGCGGTCCCTCGTTTCAGCTGCCATTCCGACTACGATATCGCCTGTATCCGTAACATCGAATATTATACCGTTCGCCGGTGTTCGACTGATAAAATACGATCCGCGCTGTCTTCCGAGTTACTGGCGAGATGCACCAAAACAATATCCTTAACGCCATGTTGGTTTTTTCCGTTTCGCGATTTGGGTAGTGAAAGAATTATGTTATTTTCTTCTAAAGATTCATGTATCAAAATTAGCAATGAGGGAATTCTTTTCTGGTAACCTTAGAACATAGTAGTTTAGTAATTCTTTTCTTTCGCGATGTAAAATAGCAGTGCTTAGCAAGTCTAAGTTTCTAATGCCAAAGTAAAAAAATAAGATAAGAATCGAATTATTACAAATGAAATAGCTTTCTCTAATTTCCTTTTCGTCGATCAATTTTATTTTAATCTTAATATAATATAGATCGTTTCCTCTTTATTCACTAAATATGTACACTGTGTATATAAACGTCCAAACAATACTGAATAGTACGGATATAAAAAATATCTTGTAATTTAATCGTACAAAGTATATTGATCCAATGCTTTCAAGTTTGAAATTGTAAGATCTAATCCAACCCCTCTTAACACTTCCAACGATGTTTTCATCAAACTTCTTAAATCGTTCAATTCACTCTTCCTCCATCGACGATCCTTTAGTAAAGATATATTCAGCACGAAACAAACATCAGTTTGCAAAGTGTTCCTTGCGGACACGCGAAATGGCTAGAAATCAATTCGATGATCATTAGAATATTTACTCTGGCGGAATCGGCCGTTGGCCGATTACAATGGAACCATGGGGTGACTATCGTTACAGATACCGCTAATCAGAGCGAATCATGCCGTATCGCGGTCTCGCAGTACATCATGCTCGCAGGTCCGTGCAGAGGGTTGAGGGGATGGTGCTCCGGGGGTTGACTACTGTGCAACGACCGGCGGAGGTGGTGGATTTCGCGTTACTGCCGACCCATTATTATTCATATATTCCGTATCACGTCTGTTCGTACAAACCTACACAGAGCGTCCGCGAGCCATAACAGCTCGTCGTCGTGCCACCTCCGTAAATAGCCTCAGGTATACCTACACCAACAACCACTTTGCGTCCTTCGAGATCGCGCTCTTGAATATTCTGTCGGAGCTGTTTACCCCGACTCTAACCGGAAATTGACTGAATCGCATTGAAACTTTCGCTTGCTTTTGCTTCATCCTCTTTAACGTTCGTTTCTTTTATTTTATAAGAGAAAATGATTATTTTGTAAGTTTAAGATTTTTCAATTTACCAGAAAATTCTCGCACGGACCGTTGAAAGTATCGCCACGCAAAATCAGCATTTGGTTGAATGTCGCAACGAAGGCGAAGCATACGTGCAGCGAGAGGTCGAATGTGCGGTTCAGGATGCAGGAGGAGGCCGTGCCCGACGGTAATTGCCGTAGGGACTGGTCAGAGCCACGATTTGCCGAGGACCAGACCGCCCGCGCGACTCACCTTCTTCTCTTTTCTCTCGCTTGTTACTCGCTGCCTCTCTCCTTTCCCTCTTTTATTTCCTTCTACTTATCTCTTTCTCTTTTCACGTCCTTCTCGTAGCGTGGTTACTAATTACGAATCGCTGGCTCGATCTCGATAGGCGGCTGTCCGAGTATACCGAAATTGCACTTCGCGTGCGCGAGCACCTTCTGACGAACATTCTCCTCTCTCCTACCTTTCCCCTTCAAATATTTAAACGTCTCGGTTTTCGTACACTCAAGAATGCTTACAAGGTTCCGATGGCTCGGTGATACAGTTATTAATTACAGATTGCCAATTCCGTCGATGGGCGGCTATTCGATCCTCGAAATTGCGTTTTATGTTTCTTCTGCAACACTTTTTGTCTTCCTTCGAGTTAATGCTACTTTGAGCATCGACTGAACATCGGTGGCACGTTCAAAGGACGAACAGCATGACTGGAAGTTCCTCTTTGTATCAACGATGCAATTATCGGTTGCAGATTATCGGTTTCGTTTCGACGGTTGTCTTCGATGATTGTCGACTTCGGAAATTCGACTGGATTCTTTTCCTTTCGGTGGGCGGTTTCATTGATTCGAGGTTCCAGCGTGACTGGCGCACGAGCATCACGTTGCTCCCGACATAGGCTTAAATAAACGTCCCCCTAGCGAGCACCTGCTGCCCACGAATTTCTTTATCCAGCTGCGCGTCTATAAATCGAGCGGCGAGCGACGCGCGCCAGCGTATCTTAGAGCACCGACAAAGGTCCAGGAATTACCAGCCTGTACACACAATTGCGTACCCTGTCCCCATCGGTTGCCCGGTAAAAACACCGAGTTTTAATAAATTCTATCGTGTCTCCTATTCATCGAGTTAATTAAAATTACTCCCTCCTTTCGGCGGCGGAAAAAGAAACGTTCGTTTCGTTCGTGATTTTTAGTCGTCCACGTTAAACGATCTACTTTCATACAATTCTGACTTTTCGAACGTATTATAGAAACTATAGACATGTAGAATTAGAATTTATGAAATTCTCGAATCCTACGATCCTCGAATCCTGTTATAGAATCGCCATTTGAACGCTGCCACATGCAAGCACGTAGGCTGCAGATTTTGATGTATTCATATAAAACTTGACAATGTAAAATTATACAAAATGCATTTAATATGAAAACGTATATATAAAATATCCAAATTATAGTTCTTTCTATAATACTCGATAGATAAAACAATTTTCCATCGAGGTTATACTTTCTCAATTATATCCTCAGGAATATGAATCTGCGCAAAAATGCGCAGTCTAGTGATGATATGCAATCGATATGCATCGTACAAGTATTGTACGTCGCGTGAAATAGCTCTTAGCCTTCGAATACTAACGACCAAGAAATCTCGCTGAACACGATTCTCTCCTCTTCTGCCGCGTTTTCGTGCTTTCCCACGCGACAGAGTCTTCTTCGTCGCCGTGGAACGCGTCTCGTGAGTTACGCCGTTCGAATCCGATCTTCATCAAGCTCGCTCGCTCCCACCGGGGGTGAAGGTACGCGCGTAAAACGTCCGCGGTTCTATGCAAATTTCTGCGTGGGGGTCTTTGTTGGCCGGAGGATACGTGTTAGCTCGGGATACCCTTCTTTCCGGCCCCGCAGGGAGATAAATAATGGTAACGCGACTCCGCGCGATTCTGTCTACCTTGCGTCCGTCTTGTTTGCATAACCAGCCATATCGGTGGGGTACTCGGTGTGGGCCGCTTGCGTGGAGTCGCGGCGGTTCGCTTAACCGAATCAAAGCTCGCTCTCGCCGCTCGCTACGATTCCCCGTGTCTCTGTTCTTCCGTCCTTTGTTGTCGCCATCGCGACGCCGCGGTCCGCCGTCGCTTTCTTTCGATGTCGGCGCGGGGGTGAGTGTGAGTGAATTTGACTCTGAAATATATGTTCCTTTTCTTCATTGTTAGGATGGTTTTTAGGAAATTGCGTTTTCGTATGCGCCAAGGTTTCGGAAAGTATTAGGTTAAACTGACAGTTTACGGCGACTGTATTGTATGTATTAGGTAAGAAAATACTTGATGTTGAAGTTAACCAAATATCGCGTTCTTTCCGATTGCTGAATTTCGACGTGTTTATTTCTTTTTGTCGTTTGCCGAAGAGGAAACGTTTAGAAGTACCAAATGGAATAGTAATCACATCTTTTATTAATTCGCAATTACA
This sequence comes from Bombus vosnesenskii, assembly GCF_011952255.1. NCBI lineage: Eukaryota > Metazoa > Arthropoda > Insecta > Hymenoptera > Apidae > Bombus > Bombus vosnesenskii. The sequence continues at coordinate 2,174,113 of NW_022882987.1, forward strand.
CGTATTTTTGTACAAGATTTATTTATATGAGATAAATAATGGCAAAGTTCAACAAACATTCCCCTTTATCGTTTGCTGAGAAGGCAACGTTTAGAAGTGTCAAAGCGGATATTAAACAATTACACTTGGCCTTTTACAAAACTCTCTAGATTTTATTCGACTGTGATAAATGGCAGGTAAAGTTCAATAACCTTAATAACAATTTTTCACTGCAGCGGCCGTTTAGTCTCATACGCCTTGTTCACCACGTTGTTAACCTCAATTTTGAGGTACGTAATGCTAAACTCACGAGAGGAAAATTCAGCGTGCTCTTTCTCGGGTACGAAAAATCCCTGGGCGATCGCGGTGGCTCGAATTTGTTGGCAATTATTATTAGCTTATAAATATCTCGAGGGATCACGCGAGGCCATTTCAAAAGGGGTGTTGTCGGTGTTTATGACCACGGCGCGGTAAACCGCTGAGAGGTCGGAGAACGCGTGTATCGCGATCGGGCAAAAGCATCATCTGTCAATAACCTGGCCGATAAAAAGCGAGAGAAAGCGAGAGAAAGAGAGAACGAGCGCGAGAGAGAAATTGCTGCGTTACTGGAAAAGAGAAGGCGAAATGGGAACGCACGGTTAGCGCGGTGCTAAATTTTCGCGAATCGCGTGCACTCTTCTGTCGATTGGTCGATCGTCGTGGCTTTTCGACGCGGCCACGTGTGTGCGAATGCACGCATTATCGACACGCGTGTGCATTCACGAGATGGAGGAACGCGGTGAATACGTCGTGCCAAGGGACAGTGGAAATTCATGCATTACGCGTAACGTCACCGCGGGCGGCAGCCATAAAACAACTCGCGGATTATCGAATGGGGCTTCGCATAAAAATATCCGGCTGTCAATCTCCGCTCCCGCGGTCACCTACCTCCCGTCGACCTCTTCTTCGCGCTGTTCCCCGCTGCCATATGGCAAATTGCCTTATGAATTCTTCGCTCGCGCGAAATTAGTGCTCATGATAGGGGTAGTCGGTTTCACGGACTTTGATGAAACAGAGTTGTTGTCGTGTACTAAGATTGTAGATATCGAACTTCACTGATTTGGTATCTTAAACAATCTTCCCTACATTTTTATATTTTCTCCTCTCTTTGCCAAGAGTACAATAGGACTTAAGAATTTGAACTTTCGAATTTATCAAGGGGCATGCAATTCATATAATAGGATTTCACTGATTTTCTCCATTACCTATGAATGTTCGTTCGTGCAATAGAAGCTTATGTCCAGACTAGTGAATTCAATCAGCAGTTTATTCGACTAGACAGCAACTAAATTCGATTTAAAGAATTGAATACGGAGTTCCGCTGTAAATTCGTGAAAGAAAAAAGGAAATGTATTTTATCTATCGTATACACCAACTACGTATTTTATTAAGAAGTATATAAGTATATAACAATGGATTAACAATTCCCGTTTCACAAATAATCCTTACAAAATCTCACCACTTTCAAAATTAACCCTTCTTTCATCGATTTCATCGCAAGAGACTCATCTGTTTCCCATATGACAGTCCAACTATCGAACCGCCAATGATCAAGAGTACAATTTTCGTCTCACGAAAAACAGCGTGGGAGCACCTTTCTGGTAGAGAGGATCGCTATTCTCGGAACGTTCCACGTATGCGATGCGACGATATCGCTCTACCCCTTATTACTCTGTCCATGTAGCGCGATCGCTTTTTCCAACGACTGTTTTTGCTCGCTTAAATCCAATACCAGACGCCCACCTTCCTCTCCCCGGGCATCGTAGCCAGGTCGTAGCGATCGCTTCTTTTCGAGCTTAACGATTGCCGGCCGACATACCGCTGCTCGATATATAACCGGCGGTTCTCGTGAAACCATCCCCCGGCGGAACCGCGCCGATCCCGGACGAGGATAATTAAACCATCGTGGAGTCGCGTCGCGCTATTTAACCGGCGCGGCAGAGGCGGTCACGCTGTTCATCCGCTCGAAACAGAGACTTCAAAGCTCGCTGGCGTCGCGCGCACTCGCGTGCAAAAAGCACGCGAACCGATCGTCCCGCGAGGCTGCGGCACGGCCTGAAAGCCGGCACGAGTACATAAACAACACTCTTGAGTGGCACGACGGGACGCGCTAATGACCAGGATATTAAATAACGATAATGACGCCGTCAACGGGGCGGTTTTTTTGCCGGCTGTATCGCCCACGATGACGCCGCTTCTCGTGGAGCGAGAGCCCGTCCTCCATCGTTGTTGGATCCGATCACGAATCACGCGAATTTCAACAGAGAAATTTCGCAAACTTAATTAGCCGGAACATTGACCGGTGCGTGCCACGAAATAATCGACTTCCTTTTACGCTTCGGGTACTCTCTTCCTCCCTTTTGTTCTTCTCCTACCCTGACGCGATTCTGCCCGATTGCGTGATCGTGATGTGCACGTTCTGGTTTTGTTCGATTTCAGTTCGAATATGTGTGGTGAAATTCTTCAGTCTCCCCATGGTTTGTTAAAAGGAGAGATTCTTTGTAATTTTAAGCCTTGTAGACCGAGAATTTTTTGACACAATTCACGAGAAATTGTAGTAGATACATTTTTGCAGTTGAGCTTTTGGAGAAATTTGGAAAAATTTTGCAAAGGAAAACATCGAATGTAGTGAGTTATTATTTACACAGTATCCAATAGGAAGGATCCGTTTTCCTATCTTTTATTAAAAAAATTAAATGGAATAAAAATTGTCATACTAATTATCAATGTCGTCGCAAGAGTATCGCTACTGATGGATGGTGGAAAGGTGGAAAATACATGGTAGTTTGCTATTCGCTGCTCTAATGGGGAATCTCGATTATCGCGAATGAAGATGAAACAACTGAAACAGCAGTCTTGTACGATTAAATACATCTACGTAAATTATTGAACATATTATAATCTTCTATCAAATTTCTTGGTTTCTAGTCATCATAAAAACAGCCAAATTTTCCATCGTACGCAACACATATTTTGCATAAAAACAAGTACAAAAAAATAAAAATGGAATTGCGAAATACAAATTACAATACTGTCGCATGAAGTAATTTGTTCGAATAGAAAAAAGGAGGATCGCTAGAACAATGAATAATTGAAAAAGCCCTATCGATTGGCTCGCGCGTTGTGTACCACATTCGTTGGCGCATTAAGCGTCGCATCAGATAACAGGAAGCCGTGGTGGAAGGCTCTCGAGATTGGCCGGTTCTTTCGAGCCACGATAATCGACCGCTCTCGTACTCTGTTTTTAGTAATTACTCGGCCGTTCGTCGATAAGACAAGATGATCGATCGATCCAAACGCGGCGTCCGCGTGTCAGCTACTTGGCCAGCGATAATCATTACTCGGTATAGCGCATCCCGCGATGCTCTAAGGACGTTTGAATTATGGATCGCAAGTAATTAAGCTATCCTCTGGACGATCCCAGACAACGCCTTACTGCTTTTATATCGACGTCGTCCGCGATACAAGAGAATATCTCGATCAGGACGATGGAGGATTGTTGCGCGGGAAACAGCCTCTACCAAACTTCCGTTCGCCATCAAATCCTTCATTAGCTTGTCTCGATACCATTTAATATCCCATCCTCTGTTTTTAAATTTTGTTTTTCTTTTCTCTTTTTTCGTTCGTATTGATGATCGTATCGTAAGAATCGATCCTTTCAGTTTCACATCGACCGAGGAAACATAATAGTCGGTAACGAATTAAATCTTCAGGATCTCAGAATTTTTCTTCTATTAAATTTTCTATGGAGACGATCATCGTATCTCTAGCCAGATGGCAACAGATGGCAACTTCCGGCTGAGTCGTAGAGTTATACGAGTCCCGGGCAATTGATCCATCCTACCAGGTAGCCAAGCGTGCACCTGTGCGGCTTGCAATTCGCTCCGACGCTGGATGCAACGCGAGCCAGGTACCGGACAGGTGATTGTCAGTGCCTCGGGCGACGCCTCGAGATCTTCATAGAGCGTCGGTTCGCGCGGCTACAACCCGGCGTCGAACCAGACGCTGACATGCATGCTAGTTACACGCCCCGGGCATAGTGATCCAAGTAGCAAAAAATTGTAACATCCGTGAGAATCACGGTGATATGATACGCGTTAGTTGGTTAATTACTGGTAGTATTATACCCTGCGAATTTCCGTGTAATTTCAACCTGTTAACCACGTCACCTTTACACGGAGATTTCGATAACAGAGGTTTATGAAATGAAAAGATGATAAAGGTAAATGAATTTGGAATGCGTCGATTTCAATTCTTTCAAACACAAATATTTTATAATTTATTTTTGGTAGAAACGAAGCAATTATGATACAATAAATCCATTAAACGGTTATTACGTTTCAAACATTTAAGAAATTTGGTTACATTCAATTAAGGAATACAAATTATTGCCTTTCATACAAATTTTTATTCGTCGAATACAGAAAGATTATCATTTCGAGTAATTACATATTCAGAATTATTTAGGAACTCTGATTATGTTTAAAGACTTTGGCATAGCAGGAGAGTACGAAGTTATCCGATCACAATCTCGAAAAATAAAATAAAAACGATCCTCGCGAAAGTTTGTCGAGATATTCGCGAGACGGAATGCCGATAAACGCGTGATTATCGCACTGAAAACGAGCGGTTGGGATGGTCCAGGGTCGTGCATAGTACGTAAGAGTGGAGAGCCGGCCCGTGTGTGAAACGTGCCGCCACGGCCAGTTCGTAAAATCGAATGAACTGTCGTTTTTATATTCCGCCTGTGCACGCGTTGTAGTCGTCGAAAGCGTTTAATTGTCCGCGTTATGAAGTCTCGACAGTGTTTCGCCGAGCTCCGATTTCCCTTAACGTGCCGCTCCTTAAATATTTTAATTCGCCTCCACTGACCATCATTGCCGCTGTTATAGTTTAAATTATTGCCACTTGCCGTTTATTATCATCGATATGGTGGCAATAACGTATCGAGGGAGACTTCTCTCGCAGAGAGTTCTGCGCGAAAGCTTACCAGAATGCCTGTTTGTGACTCAATTTTATTGATTGTCGACGAGCTACACGATGTTACTCTTTGCTCTTGCCTCTCTAATTTTCGACCACTTTCTCCTTTCAGTTTCTTTGAAATGATTCATTTCCGAGATATTCGACATCGTTGTCTTTATGATAATTTGCCTATTATTATATGTTGTGCATATGCTTGTATTCAAATAGATTAGTGTGTGTTTGCGAATTCGCGGCTGATTTTCATTTGTTTCGCAGTAACAAGGTGAACATATCCATACGTAGGTACAACTACAGAATATTCTACTTGATTTTATTTTTTCATATTTGAATTTCTACATTAAAACTTCTTTCGCATTGAAACGCAATATGTAATTAAATACCAAAGTGATTTTGAAAGTTGTTGGCAGTATACGAGCCGATCTCGACAAACCATATAATATCTTTAACTTGAACCAGGAATTATTCTGCCTTAAACTATTAGTATTCCGTTGAACGTTAACAAACATACAACGATATACAAATAACCATCTTCTCGCAACAAGATTAATTTCCTGCACCAAAAACATTCCTTCAAATCCGGGCAAATATTACTAGGGCAAACAGTTCGCATACATATGCGTGTACTATAAATATCTTAAAAAAAGCGCGGGTTTTGTTGATGGGCACGGAAGTGCTCGTTGGCCGATATTTATTGCCGGGCACGGGGGCTAGCTTTAAAAATGCATTCCGCGCACAAAAGAGAACGACGGTGAGCGGTGTGCGCGCGTGCTCGCGCCGTGGCCAACGGGAACGTAGGAATTTGTTCCTATTTGTTTGAAAGCGTTATGCAGCTGTCAATGGGTCGAGCGGCGCACGTATGTTCGCCCGGAACGAGCGGTCAACACTTTTCTCGTGCGCGCATCACGATCTGTTCCATCCGATCGCGTCAATCACTCAAACTCTTCGACGCGCGCGGGTTATCGATGCGCCGCCGCCCGCCGTCCCCGCGATCCAACGTACGCGAATCCGATGCACGCTTTTGACCATCCAACGGTCCTCATTATGAATATTGTATTTTATGATCGCGCGTTTTCATTCCCACCCATTTCTTTCCTCCCCGTTTCCGACTTTTTTTATTTCTGTTCCTCGATCACGACACCGCGTTCATCATGGTCGAATCATGAGCGTGTTTTCGATGGTGTTGTAATGCCAGACTTTGATGGATTTCGCAGTAATTTTCCATGTTGATGTTCTGGAGGTGAAATTTAGAACACGTATTTCTGAAAGCGAGATATGCGATGGAGATATGGTATTGAAATTATTTGTGAATTGTATGTCTCGTTTATTGTGTTAACTCTGAAATAATGTTGCGAAGTATTGGTTTCCTTGATCAGTTTTGTGCTCTTTATTTATCTTATTTGGTATAGATAGTATATACATGAGAATGCGTATAAATACAGCGGCGCATATTTTAATATTGATACACAATGAGCTTTAGTAACTTTTATCCTAAAAATTTTTTACCATATTGATAATTGCAGTCGTCTGTTTTGTTGTACATATGATATCTATTTATTGTTGTTATTAGAAATAAATCCGTTTCATGTAATTGTACTACTTTATATACTTCTTGGTTTCTAAACTCTCTTTTGACCGCAATTGTATCTTGAACAAATTTTATTCTATCTATTGCATTCACGTATCACGAATGAAAAATTCACACAAAGAATCGGTCGTCCAACAGCAACGTTTCAAAATACGAAAGCGCAAAGGTGACGTAACCGATCGATCGGACAATATAGCTGAAGGATCAAAGATCAGATCGAAGTGCGTTCGCAATGGTCGGAGAATTTTTCCGAAGGTGGTTACGAAACGACAAGCAGCCATCGTGCGCGCAATTTTTCTCCTCTCGAGGCGGGTTAGGCTCGCGGAGTGCCAGGCAGGCCACGATCCCGATGACGTAGCGGAACGTTGAAAACGTACTTGAGAAAACACCTACCTGACAATGTTAATGTTGCCGGGCACGACAGCCGGCCGGAATTATTGAAGCCGAGGTAACAGCGTGGCTCCAGCGATAAAGAATGACAGGAGGCGGCCGTTATCGCTCTTTCCTTTCATGAATAAGCACGCAAACATTCGCATCCATCGCGAGGAGCGGGCCGAGGGCCGATAAGCCGAATCGCTAAAGTCGGACGGTCCGCTATCGGTCGTATCGTGAACGTGCCGTATTAATTTGAATATTTAACCGCGCGCCGCTTCATAGGTTGCATGGCCGAGCAATTTTTTCTTTTACTCCTCGCTCTCTTTCCTCCTTTTTCTCCTTCCTTCATTCTTCTACGATCTCGTCCTCGATTCCTCACCCTCCACGTCTCTCCCCTTACGAATGGTTGTAACGTCTCTATCTGTCCATGACGAAGGATCAAACGATAAAGCATGAAGCTCGGAGTTAGGTAATTTGTCAGAGAGGATTATGTTAGCTGGTTGACACATTTCGTGGTTCATGGTTGTCGACGGAAGTCAAATATTCATTAGGCAAGTAATATTCTTTACTGTTATATATTCCGTTATAATTAATGTACTTATATTCACTGACCTCAGGCACTTCGACTAGATTACTTTTTTCGCCTTTATATATCTTTTTGCAAAGCATTCAAATCACAAAAATTCTAACAGGCTGATTCATGGAGGTAATCGGCGATAGTAAATGTCCATCTATCAAGAAAAATGGAACCTAGAAGTTTTAAATATACCGACAAATTCATTTTTTTTACTTGTCGAAGAAACACACGATCGTGCATGGATTTTACATTCTATAGCTATATTTAAGACGATTGGGAATTTAGTTCGTCATCGAGAGGCTTCAAAAATGCATGGAAACCTTGTTCGCCCGTAGCAGTAAGGGATCACGGTGGAAAATGAAAATCTCGTTCGCGATCGGCCATTACATGGCGGGGCAAATCGTTTCGGCGAACACGAGCTAACAGAGGAAGGAGGGTAGCGGTACACGTCAAAAGAGGATACCGAAAAGAAGAAGAAAAAAGGAAGGAACGAGAGGTGGAGGTTCGTGGATCTCCTTGTAACCCGTATAGCCCATTTCAAGCTCGCGTATATGAGGCCATTCGCGCGGAGCTCGACGACTAAACGAAGTCACCCCTACGAAGGGCTGTCGGCGGAAAGGGGTTGGTTGCCCTGCACGGGGTTACAAGACGAAATAAATACAATATTATGCAAACGGGCGGGGCTGATCGCGCTCGGCAAAGCCTCGGGAATCTCGGGAATCCCGAATAAATTGACACTAAACGTGGAAGGGTCTGCCCCTTCCTCTCAACTACCCTCGCCAGCGTTTCCTCGCTAGAGTGCAAGCAACCGGGCGATCCAGCTACGAGCACGGATCGCTCAGAACAACGGGGAACACCGGAAATATATATCGATGCTCCCACAACACGCCGTATTCCAATATCACCTAACAGCTATTTCGTTTATACGCGCCCTGCGCCGAAGTTAGGGCGAGAGAGGGTGAGATCGTGCCGACCGGGAATGTGTTTTTCCGGAATCTATGCATAGCCGACACGCCGAGTGACGAAGGGCCAATTTCTGCTATCATCGTCCGTTGTTTCGCAAACTCTTTTGTTCTTGAAAATTTGTTTGAAATGGTTCTGTTGTTTGTTTCGTTAGCGGTTGTGCTAGTTGCAATTGCATTATTCTCCAGGAATTACATTTCTCCATGAGAGAAAAGGAATAAGAAAGATAAAAGAAAAAATAGAAGGAGGAAGGAAGAACCTCAGAAAATTGAATAATGGAAAATATGATTCGCTGTATCTTTCTTCTCTGATCTTCGATCGAGCCGGTTATTCGACAAATCGATTATTGCACAAAACAAAAATTAAAGAAAATCGATGAAATTGTAATACTTAGTAAACATAAAGATCAATCAAGTTGCACTAAAGTTCCGAAGTTTCATATAGTGGAGTTAACAGTTTCGTCCTATGAACGACTCAAGTAACTTGGCGCTTTAGGACAACATTTTTATCACGATAACATCCACAGGATCGAAAATATGGTGTACAACGAGGTTAAATTCACGCAACAGGATTCGTGAAGGTTGCACAATTTTTCTCAGAACATCGTCGATGGGGAGGTAGAAACGACGATCCTCGTTATCCCAACAGATGGTAATTCGATAGAAGTTTGGCCCGTGTTTGGATACGTTCCCGTAATTTATCGGCGCGCGGATATTCCGTCGTGCGGGGCGGTTGTTTCTCCGCCCGTAATTTCTGCCATTTTTCGCCGGGCCCTGGTAACGGCGTAAATAGCGGAGGTATCGTATAATCATCTAAATTACGATCTCAGAGCATGGCGTTCGCTGCTCCGCGCTTGGACAGAGGGTTGGAGAAGAGCGAAACGCTCTCGCGGATCGCGTCGATTCTAATCTCCCTCCCTCTTTATCTCGCAACCGCGTCGAACGTTGGCCCGGACAGTAAACCTTCGAACGAAATGGCACTCGCCGCGAAGCGTATCCTTGTTACCGATACCGGTAACGACGAGGACGACCATTCCCGCGCTATGCCAGCCTCCACGCGTATATACGCCGAACTCCCACGCTTCCTGTTGCCGTGCAATCCAATTACTTCTTCCTTTCTTCCACCAGAAAGCGTAGAAAACATCTCGAAAAACTGCAAAAATATACGACATCTGTAACCATCACTGGCAAATTCTTTTTTCCTGTTTATTTCTTTCGATGTTCTTTATCATTGCTGAGAAGATAACACTGACGTTCTTGAAGCCTTCTACTCGATGGACATATTCTATCTGCTGACATTGAAGTTTGTAAAATTTTCCGCGAGATAGCTTTAATTGTTGCTATTTAGTATGGTATATTTTTGGATAACGAATTTGAAATTCCGAAGGTTCCAGCAGATTAATTCATATAGATAATCGACTACTAACTATGTTGCTGTCCTTGAATATTTATATTCCTATTACACCCTTGTTTTAGTCCTTCCATATTTTCCTCGAAATTCAAGAAACTTATCAACAATTAAAAAAACAGCATGCCTGATCTAAGAAACGCATAGATACGAAAGGAATGGAAGTTATGGAAATTTTAGATATAATTCTACTTTCCACTCACTTCTTCAGAAACTTTATCTTTATCAACAAAGCAGCACTAGCGTCCTTGAGATATTCTACTAGATATACACGCTCTATCTGGTGACACTGGTAAAACGTTGCTTATTGGCGAACTAATCGTTAAAAAACAGTTCGAACCGGAGGCGCCATAAATCAGCCTTGCGAAAACGACGACGTATCGCATAGTCACGACCTAGAAACGGTTATTTCGCAACAAAGTTGCTTGCCATCCTTATCTCGACTTAGTTTCAAGTCGATATCGATGTACCAACGCCTGTCCATCGGTGCTTGTGTACGCGAGAGATCCCACGTTACGCCGACGCTCTCTCGTATCCACATATTCGATCTGCATCGCACAGTCTCTCGATATCTCGCCCGATTTTCCCCTGTTCGCTCTTCTTCTTCTGATTGTCGTTGTCTGAATCGAGAGCGAGGCACGAGTGAGAATCGCGCGGTGCCCCGTAGCAGAAGATTATACGGTTTAAATGGATAATTAAATAGCAACGAAACTGACTGAAAGACTGACTGGGGATGATTGCCGGGTAGCGGCGCGAGCATGAGCGTGGAATTGCCGCCCGGGGGCCCCTTTGAAGAGGAGGAGGCTACGTTATTACGGCTCCGTCCTCTCACCCCAAAGTCGCGTCTAAACCGAACGGAAACGTTATAATTATCCTGATTCCCACAAGTCACGAGGTCTGAGCTCTCTACGGTTCCGATTGACGTGGCGAGGAAAAAAGGCCCGGTGCAGCCCTTACCCAGGAAAACAGGACTCTGTCAGTGTTGCGTCGATGACGTTGTACCTTTCGAGCACCTCGGAGACCTCGACTTTTTGGTCTGCCTTGAATAGTTAAATGTCGGCCCGGTGCACAGCCTACGCTTCGGCCCTAAATGCATTATTAGAACTCGTTTTGTGAAGTTTTATAATTTTCGACGTACATATCGTTGTGATGATTGTTTTCTTTCAAATCCGAGGATGTAACGGTAATTAACACTCTCGTGTATGTTATGGACTATGTAATTTACTGAACGTCTGTTCTCCATAGAATTTTACGAAGAATTTTTCGATTAAATCACTATTAATATATTTTTTACTCTTTTCCAGTGGGACTAATTGAGGAATTGTCTAAAAGAAGGGTTCATAAGACAAAAAGCTGAATTGAATAAATGTTAGTTCTGTCATTTTAATATCAGCCACATTTGTCTCGATAATTATAATGGCTCTTAAAGAACCTTGCTCTTTTTATACTCATAAAGTAACATATACCACTTGGGACTTATATATTTATCCATGGACCTAACCATCTTTCTTCAGAATATTCTCCAATTTCTTTACAAAATCTACTCTCTAATAATATTATTGCAACATATATCACCTTCTTCCAAACGTTTTTATTGACGATATCCTACGAAAACAACTTCCTTGCGTAACTTCAGCAAAATAATCAAGCGCCCGACGTTCCATCAGCGAAGTTCTCTGAAAACAACGCCATAACGAAATCGCAGGTGTGCACTTTCCTCGGACTATTAACCGGTCAGTTAATCGCAACCAGTGGTCCCTCTTCGGTGGAGATTAGTCCGGAGTAGCCGTCAGACGTTTCATTAGCACGGTCCAATCAGTTCGATACGGCCTCTAGACGATCCTTAGGGCGCGGGACGCGGCCTAATCAATGAAATTGGGAGACAAAGCCGGGTCAGTAGCTTGGGTCAACGGTCATCGGTTGTCGCGACGATTGAACTACCTCGATCTCGAGGCTAACGCTACCTCGAACGACACAATGAGGTAGGTGTGTCTAGCCGCCACGTTTCAGGGTTCCTCCTTTACGCACCCTTCGTGCTTGTTCTTGACGAAACACGATCGTGGGAGACTTGGAACGCACGTGCACTTCATTCGGTCCAGGGGAAACGCAACGCAGACACGCTCAATGTTCCTCAGTTGTGTACGCGCGCGAATGGACCCCATGGTAGACAGGGTCGCGTGATAATGACAGGCCTGGGCGTTACACGGTGATTGAGGTGGCCGTGTCACAGAGACCCGCTTCGACCACGCCCTGCAGGTCGCCGTACCAATTCGCATCGATTCCTCGGCCACCCTGCCGAATCCTGCTCTTTGACCTCTAAGAAGCTAACAATAAGTTATGTAGTGTTCCGGGAAGATTGGAGCTCGGTGGCTTTCGGCTGAGGGCGATCTGTTTTTGCAGGAGGATCAGGTGGTTCGAGTAAGTGTTAGGGTGTGTTGTGAGACGTTAAAGATACCTTTTATGTGATTTTAGGAATTTTTCGTTGAGGAAGATCTGTTTTTATAGGAGGATCAGATCGATTAAAAGTCTAAAAGGTGTTATGCTTTATGGTGTATTGTAGGATGTTAACATAAGAATGAATAATATAAGAATGAATAATATTGATTAATGGAAGATTCAGGCTTAGGTGTGATAGGACTAGAAATGTTAGTTAAAATTCGTTGGATAATTGACACGCTCTAAGTATAATAATGTAAGTCAGTATGAGATAAACCTTGTAGTAATCGATAAGCAACAGTTCCTAAAATTTCCAAGCTGCATTTTTCTTAGACGTGATCTTCTCCTGTAGAAGGAAAGGAATAACGTGTTTTTCATTAGCGGTCTTTATATATTTGTTTCCTTGGTATCTATGAAACATACAATACAAAGACTACGTTTTACAAAATTTTTTAATCCTTCGTCGTTAGAAAGATACAAGTACAGTTATCAACGAAAACTACACATATACGTTTCTATTAATATTCATGGTGCACGTTATCGACGATCACGAAAAATCATAAGAAAGAGCGAAGTCAGTGGTCCGGGAATTTTTCACGCCGTCGAGCCCGGTATGCAGCATACCGGAATAGCTGATTATCGAACGCAAGCAAGCGCGGCCGCCGCAATGACGAGGCAGATTCGCCGACGATATCTATCTGGCAGATGGAGCTCCACGTTTGCTCGGTTCCCGTCGTCGTGATGTTCCAACGGGGGTCAACATCGCGGCGGCATACCATCTTTGGGCTTGGCTTATCTCGTATCGTTCAGAGCTTGCCACGAATAGCCAGCAGGCGCGTCCTCGCGCATACCTCCATACATTCCATTGTATTTCGTCTGTAATTACACCGAAAGGGGACATGGCGCGTCTTCGTTCGGTGCACGGCTCGTCGCTCGGAGAATGCGTTCCCCATCTCCGATTCTAATCAGTATCGTGCATCCCTGACGGCCAAACGTCGCATTGACAGCGCGTTCCGATCGTTGCAAAACCGAGTTTCTACATTCAATGTTCAAACATCACGGTTCGATCTACTAACGCTCGCGTACACTGGAATGCGTGCAGGTAACGAGCTTCGCGGATGTTCTGTAAAGTCGTGTCACCACGTTACACGACTGTTTGACAGACTGTGATCGAGAAATGATAGGATTATGGTAATATGTATTTTATCCATATATGGGAAATTTAAAAGCGCTATCATGCACAGAGTGCACATCATACGCGAAATTATGGAAAATATTCAAAGTGAATTTATCGTTATTAAGATTACACATTTCTTCCCACTTATATCCTCGCATTGCATCCTCGCATCGTTCTTTTAACCAATTCTGATGTTCGATTCTTTAAATTCTCTATATTATATTTATCGATACCAGATTTCAAATTTTTTCTCAGACGTTTTATATACGTATAAACTTCTTTGGGTTTTGTATCTAATTTGTCCAAACATTTTTCAGTGAAGTTTACATAACTGTTTAGAGATAATATATAATTCCTAACTTATGACGTTTATCCTGTAACGTCTACAGATAGCTTATACAAATACTTAAATCAGTGTCTTGCACAGAATTCAGAATTCAGAATTCAGTCGTTACATTGATAATTTGTACCGATTATCGCGTTATGTATAAAGATAGAATGTGCCTTAATACATATGAACGAGAAGCATATGCCGAATAATAAAAATGGACATTCGTCATTCTAGTTTCATTTGTCATAATTGTCGCATTTAACTGTAACTGACGTTTCGAACGTTCAAGCAGACACGTTATATCTCCGGCAAAATCAGAGAATCATCGATCAAGAAGCGTATTACAGTTCTCTCGATTCTGTCTTTTATCCTGGTCCTCCTACCGATTGCCGAGGTCTTGGCCGAGTTTCATCGTCGGGCCCCGGTTTCCATAATATCCAACCGGCTCACGAATTTTCGCGTAGACGATCCTCTCCTCTTAAAGGAAATCCCGTGGAAGTCCTTTCGACGTGCGCCAGCCATTACCTCCGCGCTACTCTTCGCTCTCAGCCCGCTTGCAATAACGGCACATTAGAGGATTTTAACGCCGAAATTGAATAACCCCCGAGACGGTAACGAAGTTATGCTCGCTCATGGAAATGCCTTATATAGCTATCCACCGATGGAAGGAGACAGTCGGAATGAAGGTATTAGGGATGACTGACGCGCTGACGTCGCCGATTTCGTCCTCCGGTTCTCTGGTCCTTTTCCTTCGCGCGCCATTCGCTCGTCCCGCTTCTCGCATCAGCAAAGACCGACCCTCTGCTTTCAAATTGCTCGACCATGGCAGCTTTACTGCCGGGTTCTTTTTACCCTCGGAAAAACGGTTATTAAAAGTTAAGATAATTGATTTCATCGCGAGTGTCGAATAAACGAGTTAAACTGTTCACGTATACAAGTTTCAAGTTATGAACATACCACGCCATTCTATGAAAATGTTGTGCAGAGTTGGAAGAAAATTTTATAGATGGAATTCGATTGGTTACTTCTCGTAGAATTGGCCAAATTTATTTCTTGTTATTGGCCAAAAATTTCGCGTATAAAAATAGAATTTTATACCATCATCTGACACCCAGTGAAAAGGAAGAGAGGAAACAACATTAGGCAATTCTTTTCCTCTTTACAATAGTTGCCATTTACCACTCACTAAATCTACGAGTGCTATACATTCGTCAACGATCCCAACGGTAGCACAATTCCATAGCTATGTACCGAAAAATGTTTTTAACCTTTGTAAAATCAAACCCAAGCCTTCGAAAAATTACGAAGCTTCGCAGAATCCTTGCTCCAACGCGTAACACTTTTGCCGCGAGATCTACGGGTACTAGAAGGGTGAAACCGAGGCGCGTGATGACGGGGCGCGATCTCTGCTCCCACGCCCCCAACGCCCCGCTCGTTAGTCGGAGTCAGCAGCGATCGTCATCGACGTGTCATTCAGCGCCGCGGTTATCGAGGGGAAACCCGAGTTTCGAACGAAGGACACGCGGATGGAAAGAGAGAAGAGGATCAGGAAACGGGTTGGTCGGACGTGAAAGTCCGCCCATTCGACATCGGCGACCTGACGCAGCATCGAGAGCCAGCAAATTATCGTGCTCGCGGCGACGTAGCGAGATCGTCGATCGTCGGGCGTTACGTGGATAGCGTAGTCAAGGGTGGACGACGAATCCGGGGGAGGACAGCGGCTTCTTCGTGACAACCGGTTACTGTATCGTCTCGTTTGATCGTAACGAGGATACGTGCGCAATTGGTCCGATCAGGGTGCAAGATGTGGCTCGGCCATTCTGGGGGCCGGGGATGTCGTCGTCGTTATCATCGGCCAGACTTTGGCAATTCTGCGGAAACCAGTCGGTCGGTTGCTTATCGAGGACGATTAATAACGGGCTCGGCTTGCTTCTCGCTTTCCTATGATTTATCGTCTGTAGCCTGGCTATTCGCGCTCGAGAACAGGTTACAAGTTGAAACATTGCGCGATGCTAATGCGCGTACATTGAATATTAATAGACAGTGAAATTAGTTTTCTTCTTTTTACGTTTTTCGATTCCGTATATCTCGAGGTAGAAGTGGGCGTATCATTCTTTCAGTAATCTTTCGGTGTAATCCTTCAATTAATTTGACGTGGAATCGGTTTGCCACGACGTTAAATTCTCCCGATGCGTTTCTTGCGTTAATTGATCATCCTCAAGGAAAGCGCGTGATACCGATTCTCCACCGAATTTCATTTTTATTCCAAATCATCGCAGTTGAATTCTGAATATCGAACGCTGGTACCACACACACACCTGTGGATACGCTAAGAGGTTGGAACTCCTTAGAAAAGATACTTCACCAGCTTGCGAGTTTGTACTGATTTGAATTTGGGTCACGAACGATCTCATTGCCTCGAGAATTGTCTTGCAGAGTAGTTCGTTCCACGAAAGGGCCGTGGTTATTTCAGCTACGTCTCCGCTATCAAGGTAGCAGCCCGTGCGATGAGGTTAGCGTACCACGAAAAGGGGTCGTCTCGAGGCAATCGGGCTAAACTACGGACTCATTTACACACTTAGCCGGGCTTCCGCCTCGCTCGTTTCTACCCCAACCCGAGTCGACCGGGAGCACAAATGGTTTTCATATTGTCTTTTTATCGCTCATTTTCATTTTATCGCTTGTTTGGCTGCCGACTCGAGTCATCCGCTTCGACAATTCCGCGTGTCTCTTTCTTCTACCAGTTCTGATTCTACGCTTGAAACGGCCACTATTCTGACCTCTATTTTCTTTCTCGCGTTTCGTGCAAACCTATTTAATCTATCTGACAGTCGTCTAGCGAGCTGTAAGTTTGGAAATTTCGTATATGTAATTTAGACGTCACTAAAAGAAACACGTTATAGTTAGAGAGCTTCAAGTTACAGAATTAAGGTCACGTAGATAATATTTGTAATACTCTTCATGTGTCAATCATCAACTGGTGTGGTACAGATTAAAATCATTGACAAATATAACATATTTCCTTCCGGATTTTTCATTTTTTTCAATATCTATTGTACTTCTATTAGTTGATATACTCGTAATACAAGGACAACTGCTACCTTCTTATAAATGACTTCTATAATCATTACTTGCTAATTTATCAGCAATGCGAACCTCATCATATCAGTTGCGGATTAAGCTAAGAAAAATTGTAGGAATATTCCTTTTAAATTTCCAAACTCTTTATTAATTCTTGCCCATGCTTCATTTAACGCGCATACCGATCCAACGTTATCTACTCTAATCAACGCGGTTCCGATCGTTTTCTCGTGCGATAATCGCGTAAGTATGGTGGAATATGGTGGTCGACTAAATCAGGCCCGATTTTGCACGGCGACACTGTCGCCCGTAATTCACCACCAGGTCGCGCAAACACTAAATTCGACGAGAATATTGGGCCCCACGAGCCGATGCCAAACCCGATGGTAGCGCGCACGAACGCGCGAGCGGATCCGGCTGCGCATAAAAGCCCGCGGCTGCACCGCAAGCGACCGAACCGCATCATATTTTTACATAATTAGCACGTGGCGCTCGCGGTATTACGTTCCCGGCCCCTCGTACCCCCCTGGTTAACCTCCCCCCTTTGCTCGTTACTTTTTCCCGAAGCCTGCGGTATTTTTGGAAACCGCTGTAAGCCCGCCGCCAATTCCTCTACCCCGTTGTATATCATGTTTCTTGGAGGCGAGCCATAGTATACATGCAACAGAAGCGTGGCTTCGACTCTCCTCTCCGCTCGAACCGCTCTCCTCCCTCATCCCCTCCGTGAAAGCCCATTGTGCGGCCGTGTATACGCGATCCAAGCGATTCTTATCCTAATTAAATCGGCCCAGAGCATTGTCTGCCCGTGGAGTTTCTATCGGATCTTGCCTGGCTACCTAGCGTTCTCTCCATTTGCGGCGGTAACGTCATACCGACGGTATACAGCCGCGAGAGGGTCGATTGAGACGTAGCTGCGTATTCGACGAGGATTGATCATGGCTAAATAAAGAGCGAAGGATTGAGAGACGCCAATTATTTTGGGAAGGCAAGTCGTGACGAGTTTGGGACTCGAAGGGAGAAAGAAACTTTGATGGAAAATTATGGATACGAATTTTGTTATGTAGGAAGCGAGGAATATAACGAGGAATGTAATACGAGGGTGCAAATCAGTGGGAAGTTACAGCGAACGTGTTTTGCTTGTCGTGAGCAGACGAGCTATCGAAAGTATCAACAGACGAGGATTTAAAATTTCGTTTGAAGAAATTTTCTATTATAGATTCACGTATTTTGTGATTGTATATTTCTACTTTCATTCTGAATTCTTCGGGCAGTTGTTATATTTATTTTCAAACTGAGAAATGTTAAATAATCCTTGAAAGGTATAAAGGAATGATTTAAAGCAAGTAATCTAGAAACATTTAATTCCTTCGTCTGTGTATTATTAACACAGCTTTTTGAAATAAATTCGCGTCAGTAACTGATGTTCAGAGAAATGTAACCGAAACCACTTTTGTCCTTGACGAAACAATAAGGAGAAAAATTGGCTGGCGACAGATTTATCATTAACCGAGAAAGGCAGGAACAAGCGGAAAAGTCCGAAGGAGTTTCAACTGGATCGTGTTTCGTTCGCAAAATCCAAGGACCGTCTCTCCCCTCCTATTGGCCAAAGTCGCGTCCGCCTCGTTGGTGTATGCATAAAACAATCAAGATAATTGTTGAAGCTACATGGGGACCGGCTGGCTGACTGCTTTCCACCCTCGTCTGGGATCGTGGTAGCTGCCGGAACGGAAGGCAGGCGGAAGTAAAAGGGACAAAGAGGGAAAGAGAGAAGGCAGCAGCTATCCAATTACATTGAAAACAATAGTCTTAAGTGCTCGCGGCGGTCCGTTCTGGCCTGCCCACCCTCCTCCCTCCTCCGTACCGCCGCCGATGCTTTTCCAGGAGGGTCGCCCCACCCCCGCTGGGGCCACCCGTGACGATGCACAACTTTGACTCGCTAAAAGTATTACCGCGAGAAAGTTACAGGTAACACTCCGCGAATTGAATGAATCTTGCAGACACTTCTCATTCCTCCGGTTGAACGTTCCCCGATTAAGAAATGATCGTGAGGTGGACGAGGGGATGTCGAAGGTACATGAAAAAGGGGGATGAAGAGGTGAAAAAAAATCGAAAACCTTTGACAGTAGCATTGTCGAGTAGGCGTTTTATTAGATGTTCTTCGTTGTTGACTGGAAGCATGGAAATAAAATACCTTGATCATAAAAATTTTAGTGCGAGAGAATCACGAGGTAAAAGAGAAAAAGTAATACAAGAGTATCAGAAAAAGAGAATTCAGCACTTAAGGAATGCGTGGAGAAACACTAGCGGTGTAACGACATAGAAGAAAGTTACATCGATAAAAAGAGTCTGGTAATGAAATAAAGAAACGAGATCGTGATAAGATGCGGAAAATGAAAGGATAGAAAAACTATGCAATAACTCCATAAAAGAAGCGGAAAGGCAGTAAAAAGACTCAAAGAAATAAAAAAAAAAGAATGTGAGAAGATACGAGGAACACGAAGAATACATACCCTAAATAAGAACAAGCAACAATGGCATCAGAAAGAAGGACGATAACACTAAAGCGCTTGAAAGAATGAGGTTTCATGAGGAGAATGACTTGAACATGAGTGAAGCTACGACGAAAGATACTTCGAATCTCCTAAAGATTCTCAAGAACATATGCCAGAAATCTGAGAATGGTAGTTTTAGATGAGAGTAGAACTACAAAGTTGCTGATGTGAAAATGCGACATGATATATCTACAGGGCTAGCAATGTACGTACGTAAGTTCGACATTCGTACGAGTTCCATGCTTCCTATGATAAATGGATCCATGGTAACCTCGATTTGTTTGTTCAGTGACGACTTTAATATCGCGGTGGGAATTAATACAAGAGATGAAAATTAAGATGCACGACGCATTGTCCCCGGGGGACGAGCGTTTCGTGTAGCTCGTGATGTAATTAATGTGATTATCCGCGGATCGCGTGCGTTCTTTTTTCTTCATAATGCAGGATATGATTCTATGCTCTGACAGGCCATTCAGCTAGCATTTTAGTTTTGTGTAAAATTGATTCAGTTATTTGTAACATCCATAAATTACGTATGATATCGTTTAATAGTGTTCGGAAGCTTGTTTATCTTTGACAGGATGTTATTCAGTTACAAAATCATAGCTATAAGAATGTAGAATAATATTGATCCTTATTCTGTTTATGGCAATAAAATTATTTCTTGGTGTTAATTGGCTTGATTTCGAAATTATAAATCGTACAATTAAGTTTCTTTTAAATTACTATAAAGAATGCTGATATTTCGAATAATGATATATAAAAAACATAAACATAATAGCAAAAAGAGGGAATATAACTGCTCCGTCTTTTAATAAGTAATATAAACCAATAAAATTGTACATTTTAACAAAATTAATGTATCTAGGTACTTATAGATGGTAATTTATTTTCACTTTTTCTTGATCAGTGATCGTACTGTTTTTATTATGTTTAAAATACTCAAGAAAGAAAGATTTGAATCAAGACGCACCTTTAAATTTCAAATTTTCACAGATTATATTTTTCAGGGATTAACACCGTTTACGAACCAAGACATTTCGCGTGAATGTTTTCGTTGTAACGCGCGTAGGTTCGGGCACGTGTCGTTCGTCTTCCTGTTGCTCGGCGTGCATCGAAGCGGTTGGTGTTGCCGCAAGTGCGAAATTAATGCGAGCAGTAACTTCGCTTGGAGAACGATGAGATTTATACACGAATTTATGGACTCGCGCAGCAAGACCGATGGAATAACCGAGGAGTGCATCATTTATGCATCTAGCTCCGCTTTCGCCGCCGCGCCTTTGAGCTCTTGCCAATGGCGAGCTCCCTTCGCCACTTGTGTCACAGTGAATCATTTTTTCGGTACGGCAAGCGAGAATCTGAATGTATCCTGATGGAATTTTAAAGTGGCGTTTATATACGTGTAATTTTATTTCGACAAATTAGAATTATATTATGACTTTGACGTAGTTAACTCTTAAATACTGTCTAAGATACAAATAAAACCAAGTAAATACTGTAGTTTCACCTTAGTTTATATTTTTTAATTTTCGAAATCGATAATCGGTAATCGATAATCATCCTCTAAATTTCGTTACAGAAACGAATAACTTTTTAAATGTTTTATTATTAAAAGTATTAAAAATAGGAAAGTTGCCGGAATGTATGGAAAAGTTTGCGATGATATAAAACGAACTTCACATGGAGTAAAATTCCATTCGCTTTATTAAGCATTAACGTTTTAAGTCTCGGCGCTTTAATCGTAAATATTTAATCTTGCAACATGTTCCATTTAATCAACAATTTTTGTACGACCGACGTAAAACCATAATTACAGGCGCGCCTCGTTGGGGAATCATTTTAGCAACAAAGTTATAGCTCGCAAAGTTAACATCGTCCATGTGCCGTTAGGAAACAAGTTTCTGCAAAAGGGTAACGTTAAAACGCAACAAGAGAATAATTTACAACGACATAGCGTGCAACCAGCAACGAAGTTGCTACGACCTTTCTTGCGACCACTAAATCCAGCTTGGTCATGTAAAGCTGTCGTTTCCGAGGGCTTTATCGCCGCGGATCCGTCGATTTCCTTCAATAATTCGCGACACAGAGATTATCTTGTAAACCGCCTATCCAGAACGTGTCCCTCCACCATTGACCTTTCTCCCGTATATCTTGAATGGCCTCTCGTAAACTCTGTCTTCCCTGAAAGCCAATACGAGCATCGAAGGACTGATCGTCGTGCGTGCATCTGCATCGACACAACACGATAAAACGCTTGTTGCTCCGTTATAGAGGGACGACCTTTTTTTTCTACCACTCTTCTCTTACTTTTTCTCTTTTTTCTTCTTCTCTCTCTTTTTTTTTATTGTCGTTGTTGCCCAGCAATAAATATAGCATATAGCATTTCGCAGGTGCGTCCAGACGACGCGATGCCCAGTAATGCGACTGCCGTCGCGCAGATAAAAGTCCCCCGTGCCATCTATGCGCTCTGTGCACTTACCTGTTACGCGATAAATCACTCGATAAATTGTTTAAAAGCATAGACTGCCGGGGAACGCGGAACGACCCGGGCTTTGCCCTCGCTTCGACGCTGTGTCGTCGTAAATAACGCGTAAGTTGCGACTGGCTCGCCTCGACTACTCTCGCGTATAGTAAGGAAGATGTAACATTGGCTAGAAATGTTTTCGAGTATTACCATCGAAGGGGAAGATTCGCTGAGTTAGTCGCAGATAGCATGTGATTATGATATTTTGTAAAATGTACGTGGTAATTAGATTTCTAGAGGAAGAAAGTTATTAAGTTCGTTCGTATCTTTTTGTTGTAGCATCCGTACCCTTCGGAAGACCAGAAGAAGCAACTGGCTCAGGACACGGGGTTGACTATTCTCCAAGTTAACAACTGGTGAGTGCCACGAGAAAATTTATTACGTTAAACTGTTCGAAGAACTCGTAGCGAAATATGTGAAAATTTAGTCTTATTACATAAATATATAATCTTCATTTTTCTTCAATGATTCTTTTTCAACGAATTTTTCTCGAAAAGGTTTTCATCCCTTTTTTTCTTACTTCACTTTAGAGATTTTACTCGAGTTTCATTAAGTTCTTAGAGTATTTTATTTCTGACAATTAAAAGAGTTTTATAGGAGCCTGAATAAATGGCAGCGCGATTTGTTACATCCTGTGAATGAAATTCAACATTCCATTCAGATTCAATATTTTAATCTTCATCAGTTTATCGTAAAGGAGACGAAACTTTATTATTAATCGGATACAGATATTTCATTTTAGTCTCTTTTAGTATCAATACAATTAGGAACTTCTTTTTAATCAAATACTAAATAGAATACTTCGACTGGTGTCAAACACGCTATGAATTGTTCGAACAACTCAATAGGTATACATAAATCGATTACATGAATTACAGTCTTTCACAGACAGTTAATATTTCGTTTTCCAACCAGAGACACTTTCTCAATCTTAGCCTCATTGAAACACAAATTTCTTTTTCCTCTTGCCTGGTTACGACATCGATGTTATCCATAAAATCTGAATCGCATTAAGTTCGTCGGTTAAGCTAGTCAAACAGAGACAAGTAGATTAGTTGAACGCGTCGATCGCGCGAAATACGGAGAACTGTATCGACAACACTTTGAAACGTACGCAACCGTGTGGTAGATTTCGAAATTCCCGCGATACCTGTCTCCGCACCACCATTAGACGGCATTGTTGAGCCCGCGGGATTCCTGGCGTGCCCCTTGTCGAAGATAAAGCTGCCGTTTCAATGGGTTTTCGCGTTCCGTTCGAAGGAAAGCTATTGAAGCAAGCTGAAAAGAATTTGACGTATCGGTCTGTCGGCCAGGAATTTAGGAATTCGATTTTTGCGACTCGTAGTTACAACAAAGTAGAATGTGCCAATCTGAGAAATCTTATCTTTTTATTATCGAAGATTTACAAATGGCACCTTTATCAAGAACAAAATTTTATCGATCCGAGTAAAGGTAAATAAATCACGAAAAGACAAAGGACGTGACAACATCGTTTTCTTAATTTCCATCTCGCTATCTCTCTATCCGCATTTCCCACGTTCCCTATCCGACAGTCATCGTCGTTCGACTTTCACCGGTCGTAAACCTTAACGACCCTCAGAGTGTCGCATTGTTCGACGATTATTTCTTTAAAACCGTACCACGGTTGTTCTATTCTGTTATTCGCTGCGGTTCGACCACACGCGTTAACACGGGTAAGGCGAATATTTCCCGCGGAATAAAACCGTAACACTGTCGAAGCCGGCCACGCAGCGACGTAACGAGACGTTCAAAATAATATCTCGTTCGCGCGGCTTGCACGCTTGGCAGCCAGGTAGGCGAGCAGCCTGTAAAACGTTTATGCGAGCCCGCTTTATGCACCTTTAATCTCGGCGCGAAGTGCCGTACCGGATTATACTAGCCGCTATTATGTAGCGACTTTACGATTTTCGTATCTGGGCCGTCGAGGGAGCGAGACAGAGAGATCGTCTTTCTTCGCTCTCGACCGATTTCCGAGACAAGTAAACCGCCTCGTTCTACTTTTCTCTTTATTCTACCTTCTTCGTTTTTCTTCTTTTTTCGCTGTTCGCCTCTGTGCTCTTGTTCCTTGTATTCGACGTTCGTATATCGAAACAAGAATACCGTAAATTCTGTGGAATTTTGACGCTACCGATAAACGCACTCACGAGCGCGTGTACTCCGGCGAGATTTTCGGTTCCGCTCGCCATAAACGCGATAGCGAAAAATGCGAGACACCGCGAGCCCATCGCCGCGGGTTTCTGCGGTATACAAACGCTGGTATCGTCCGCTGACCAGGATCTCGATCGTCGCGAGGAACAGGTTAACCGGCCCCTCGTAGGTGGCTGCATCCGCTTAGAATGCGGCTGCAGGTGCGGCTGATAAGCTCGACAAGGCGTGCTGCCTCTGCTCTTGGAATACTTTCCGCACGGTTTCTAATTCCGATCTCTGAACAACTATCTGATCGTGTGTTAAATTATGTATGTATTATTCCAAGCTAAATTAGTCTATCTGAAAATATGCACTTTGTACTCGTTTTTTATTATCGTTCATCGTACGCGGACCTTCGAACAATAATCGTTAGCAGCAACATTCCACGAACGCATCGCTGATATATGGAACGCGTTACGAGTGGCTCACTGCCTCCAGTTAAATGTCGACAGATTTTTTTTTCACGCTCTCCCCATCGATGCTCGAATTAAAATGAAAAAGAGAGAACGGAAAAAAGGGGAAAAGAGAGGGCAGGGGGAAAAGAAACGAACACGCGCTCGAGATTCCAGCCAACAAGATGGCGAGGTTACATTTTACGGTCGTTCGCGTTACCTTACGGCAATTTGCCATACGCGGAATGCCGCTTCGGAACGATCGCAATTAATAAGCCGCTGCCTTCGTTCCTCTTATGATTCATAATGATACGGTTAATCGTTCGACTGCTGTTTATAGCGGGCCGGGATTAGTCTCGCGGGATATGCCGCCTTTCGTTTCGTTCTCCGGGAAACGCGAATTTAATTGCCGATGCGCCTTCGCAGGATTATCATCCCTAAGTTCTCCACGAGTTTGATGGCAGTGGCGCGTGTGCACGGGAATCGTTTAGTTTTCGACATTCGATTGTGAGTTTCACGACCGCTTATGATAGTAGGCCTTTACGACGAATCGATAAATTCGAAGGAAATTCAGAAGGGGATGAGTGGGAGCGAGTTTTTTCAAATATTTTCGGGTATCAGTGAGATATCTGTTTAACGTTATTAGCATGAATATTCCTTTTATTTGCTGGATCGAGATAAAAAGGATCAGATGTAAGTTTTTCAGATCCATAAAGTCAATAGGGTACATCTAAATCATTAGGACCAGCGTTTTAGACTCAACTTGTATTATCGAATTCGAATTTCTAAAATTGTGTTTGTGGTCAGAAATTCCCAGAATACGCTTGATATTCTTTTCGTGGCTGTGTTTTTTCTTTTTTATCGTTGTACGAAGTTCAGAAAGACTGAAGTGTCTTTATGAAATATTCATAGATTCTTATCCTAATCAAAACTGACGACATACAATACGTACCGTATTATAAATAGAACTCGTGTTATCGTTACTCTAAATAATTTCAGCATTGGAAACATAGTTTGCGCACGTCATGAAAAAGCACTAGCATAGAAAACATTGAGTTAGATGAGTAGGCCATAATCGAAACCGTGAAGACCGAGAAATATTTCTAGGAATTATCTTATTGGTTACGTTCGTGTGTGTTGTTATCAAATATATTAATCGATTAATCGGTGGTGGAACACTAAATCCGAGTTTCATTAACAGCAAACTATTGAATATAACGACACATAGTATCGTTCATCGTACTTCATATCGATTTGCATAAACACTCCAGTCTAACAATATCCATAATTAAATAACTATTTTTTATAAACCTAAAGACACATATTAAAGCTACCGGTTTCACAAAATTCTGATCCAAATCCAAAATAAAGATCCTCCTAATTCACGTCACGTCAAAGGAAGTTCCTGGACAAACTCTTGGAAGAGTCGCGCGTCCTGAAGAAAAGTTAATTCCACGCGATCCGTTACGAGGCGGAAAGGGTTAAGACGAGCCAGAGAGCACCCTCGTGGAAGCTTAGTACGTCCTGTCCCGTGAAATCCCTCGTTTCTTCGAGTTGATCCACAGTTACCTCTCCCCCTCCCCAATCCACGCCGTTCTCTTTACAGAGGACGAAAGCGTCCCCCTTGACTCGTATCTCGCTATCTTGATAGATGTTTCCGCGTAACACCTGCGCCAGCATCCGAATTACACCGGCCCCTGTTTACCGTGATGTTTAAGCGGCCCTTTCACCCTTCCGTTCTCGTACAAGTTCTCGGAAAATACGCGTTCCTTCCCCGCTGTCACCCCTTGAAATTTCGTCGCATTCGTACAGAACCGTTTAGGGGATTGGATTTGCGTTTAAACGTTTCTTTCCTAATTTATTTCAGGGATTATGAGAAGGTATACGAAATGGGATACAGGTGCTTCTCAGAGAAACAAGTTATAATCCTTGCAATCTTTCTGGAGAATTATTTTTTTTATAATTGCTTAAGAAGTTACATAATATGTGGCAGAAAGGGATGCGCTAGTGACCAAGAAAGAACATTCGCGTAATATTATAATAAGTACGGTATATAGGTACAGTATGCACCGCTCACAGGCCAAGTTTCATCGATATTTTCTACTCTTTATTTCACGGAGTTAAATTCATTTGGCAAACGAGCGGCTTATATAAGGACAATTTAACTACAAGATTGTAACTTTCACGTGAGTGTGAACTTTCTATAACATACACTCGATAGCTTCTTAGACTGAACTGTCCTGTTGCACATAACCTCCATTGGACTTGCGGGCCAAAAAATTTGTCGTGGTTTTTAACGGATCGCACTGTAACTCCGTCGATGTATCGGCGTCGTTCAGCAAGAATCTTGTTTATACCGACCGGAATGTAAGAATTCCCCGGAGGCTGTCTCAGGTTCAGTAAACCTCACCAAGGATCGAAATAATCCGCGTTCCCGTTTACGGTGTCGTCCACGGGGGTGAATCAGCGACGGTTCCTGCGGCCGGATATAAAATGCGAAACGAATTGCTCTACGTTTCCCATCCTCTTCCTCCCTTCGCCCATCTTGGCTGCACGCGGTTGGTCCGGCACGTCTGCTCGCGTTCTCATTGCATCGCGACGCCACCGAGACGCGGGTGGTTTGCGGCGCGTATAAATAAAATCGTCGCGACGCCTCGCGAAACGACGAGCTCGTATAATAAGACGGAGAAAGAGAGTAGAGGTTGGCTCGAGACAGGAATTGAAAGGGACAAGAAGACGGGGGATAAAGGGTGGTGGACGTGGAGCACGGTAATTGAGCACAAATCAAGTTTAAGGAGGCCTCCGGCGATCGGGATTTTTTTCATCGAGCCACGCGTTAATATTTATTTGGTGCACGTTCTAGCGACGCCTACGCGATGCCACGATAATTGCGCGGCCGAGTCCTGAACGGTGTTAATTGCGTCGCGGCGGTGCAGCCGCTCGCAAGAAGAGAGGGAAAGAGAGAGAGACGCGTGCGATGTAACGCGCGCGGAATTTTTGGCAAGGCTCCCTGTTTACGTGCTCCCCCGTGCCACCAATATTTTCTCAGGCATCTGTCCATATCGCTGACATTTTCCGTCGCTGCCGGCCTCGTAATTAACCGTAACCGATGTCCACGCGCAAATTAGTAGCGCATAACTTTTCACCGCTCGACCATGCTCCGATGCATCCGAAATAACCTCGACGAGGCTCGTCGTGCGGCTCTTCACATTCCGCGGTAACTTCGAGGTTAATTAAGTCGATCGTGGTTGAGCCAAGAAGGAGGTTAAAGAAATTACGTAAAAACGATGAAGTTACTTCGATGTTCGGTCGCGGAATCTCGTGGATTTTCCTGAGAGAAACTCGCGAAACGAAGCGAGAGGCATGGAAAGGAGGCGTTCTGTTTCTTTTCTTTCTGCTTTCTTTCTTTTTTCACGCAGACCGAAAGTGCGGGCTGTGATGTATGCTTCGCGTGGGTGGGCAGGTATAAGGGCGCACGTAGGCGGGCCGCAGAGCTTACGAGGCTTGCACTTGCGCGCCGGCGAAGTGTATGCGAGGGCCGCGGCAATTTCTTCGTGGCGCGATAAGTTTCGTGATATATTTCGCCGGGGGAAACTCATGTTTCCGTAATGCAATTAGAGCATGGCCGTTGCACCGTGGAACGTTAGCTCGGACGAGGGCTGCGTTCAGGAACGACGGCGACGACGACGTCGACGGACGATGCCAGTGGTGTTGCTTAGAAATAGCAGGTCTAATTAGAATACGCGAGACAAATGAAATAATTCGTAAATAAAACGCGTTCCCCTTGCGTCTACGTGCACGAAGGACGCAGTCCGCCCTCGCCCAACGGCAACCACCCCTTTTTCTTCTTTCCGCGATACACCTCCTTCACTCCCCTCCGCTACTTCGTTTTCTCCATTCGCTACTCTGTTTCTGCTCACTGTCCCGCTCTCTCTTTCTCGCTACCTTCGCCCACAATTTTCCGTCACATATATCAGCCCGGACAGTAGTTAGAAGCGTTGCCAGCTTGTTACCGTGTGTAACCCTTCGCGATCCTCCGCGTACGCGTGCTAACTTACCAGGAATCGTGTATCGCGGGGATGAAACAGCTCTCGAATTGAGTTCAAGATGGAATTTATCCGATCGGACAACGTATATGTCATTTTCTCCTGGACCAGGCTGATTAATCCTACAGTCGGAAGTGGAACTCGATTCGTTAGATTGTACAGTGCATAGCGATATCAAAGGAGGTGTTGTAAATTATTTTCGAGGACAAAATTTACTAAAAGCTAAAGAAGAATATTATCTTTTTAAAACTAGAGGTATCCTGGACTTTCGTACAAGTTAGCCGATCAAAATCAAATTAAGAAATTTCTTTATGTTAATGTTTATAGCCAAACAGTAACGATAACATCGTTATCGAAATTCAAAACGATCTATTAAATCCAATTACGCCACTTCCATTACGTAAAATCTAATAAGATTGATGTGATTTATTATTAAGTTAATTTAAGACTGAGTTGTTCTAATTTATGCGAGTCGGAGAAAACATACTTCGAAAACTATTCTATTCCATCTCCTTGTTTGTAGAGTATGACACACGACTGTCACTACTTCCGTTGAACAGCAGCGTGTTTCGCAGTGGCGCAAATGTGTACTAATATTTCTGCTAATTTAACCGTTCCCTCCCCACCGTCGCGTATCTGGCTAATAAACCAGCAGTTATTTATCGGTCTGCCCGTCCCCCCGGTCCATCTCCTCCCGCCCCACGTGCGGCAACTGCCACTTAGGCCGTTTATTTCGACGCCGCGTCCGACGCGTTTTTCCTCCGCTGCGAATCCACCATTTACTCTATTTCGTCGAAATAATTTTATCGCCTAGGCCGTTCGTTTCGTCGACACCTTGCCGCGCGTTGACGACCGTTTCTCGCTGTTACCGGCTCCCTGCTCGTGCGCCTCGCTCGAAATAAGTTTATCAGTCGGCCCGTTCATCCCCGATGACGCGTGTTCTCGTAGACGTTGCGCAATTTGCGGTAGATTTTCGTGTCTACTCATGACGTTTATTTCTCTTTTCTTGATTTCGCTGATAGTTAGATTACTATCGCGTGGCCTTTAGTAACTAACGTAATTTTAATGTAACTCGTTGAGAAGCATAATAATTTATTACGTAGCGTGCTATTCTTTCCGATCTCCATTTTAGATCGAGAACTCTTTGCGAAGAATCAGTATTTTTTGTATTTAGCTTCTTCTAGAATACCATTTTCGATCAATAAATCTTTATAAAGGGCCTATTTTCTTTTTGTATTTAGCGCACACGCTACTATAAAGTCTGTTCGTTTCAAACGAAACATTAATTATTACGAACGTTTGCTTTCCCAAAGTACTTAGTCGCAACAAATTTACGCAAGAAGGTAGCCACGTTCGTTAATCAATTTTCAGAGGGCGCTTCTCGCAGGTATATCATTTTGCTCTTTGCTCCAACCGCGTGGCTGTCGACGAGTATCGCGCGGCGCCGCGAGACTTCCTTTCTTAACATCGCGTCCGAAATAATTTTATCGGCCAGGCCATTTATTCCCGCGCCGCGTCCCCGCGCTCTTGCGCGCATCGCCGTCGAGGTGTTTTTCTTCGCGCGATGCACGTCCGTCGTGGAGTTCGCGATTTGCTCTATTTGACCGGAGGTTGAAATAATTTTATCACTTACAGCTGCAACCGAGCTGCCGCGACGGCGAACCGGTGTCTTAAGAGGATTTTGATGTTAACGGAGACGAAGAGCGATTTCGCTTAAGCCCCCGAGACGACGCTTAATCACCGCTCGAAATTTACCGTCCTCCGGCCCGGCCTTCGTTCTCCAAGCAGAGGAAAAAGAGTCTGGCACTCGGCTCCGTTGCCATACAGCAACGTCGCGTTTATTGAAACTCTCGTTCTTCGGATCTTACTTATTCCCTTGATGAGAAAGTAATAGTGATTTCGTGGAATGTAAAAATGAGTTAATTCATTACGATAGTATTATTTCGTTTCATATTGTCATCATCCATATGATTGTATGAAGATTTTGACTGAGATGCTGTACTCGTTGGTTCAGTCATACGTCATCCATTTGTGAAACAATTCATATGTCTTCTATCTAACTAACTCCGCAATGTCTGCAAAAGGTGGTAGTCAAATAGTGTCATGGAAGAATATCACGTAGTTGTATTCATATCCTCTTCAAACTTATGTAACGTAATGGACCTAAAACAGACATTGTCGCACACTGCGCCTAACAAATTCGGTCGAGGTTCAAGTTTCTTGTGATCACAGAATATCATTTTTGCAAAACGATTTTATCATAGACTACGAAGTATGAGTCTCTTGAAATTATTTCTCTCGGTAGGTACAGGTTTAGTAAGAATCGAAATTACATTTAAATCAAGCCAATACGCATCGATCTTCGTATATTTACAACGCTTATTGGACTTATCGGATGTTATCGAATAATCAGTAGACAATTTCAAACGAAACAAGCTTAATAACTCGTCCACTCATCCAAAACAAAACGAACAACTTTATCGACGCCGCTAACGAACCTAACACGTTTACCACCAACACCCTATCAAAAGGAACACGCTATTTTTTTTCATCTCGCGATACGATATCTGTTTTGAGCCGAAGAATCTGTTAACATTCACAGAGTGATTTCGCATGCACCAGGCGACTAGCACGGTGTACAGGCACTCGACCACCCTTCCTCCCTGCTCCGTCGTTGTCGCGGTTCCTCGAGCGGATCGTTAACATCATAACTGTACGTCGCACGGGTAATTTAGACCGCTGTAAAACCACCAAGCAGTCTTCGTCCCGGTGTGTACGTTATAAACGTGTACGTACATCCATGTCTATATATACACATGCATATAACACGTGGACACGCAGAGCGTTCGGCTGTAAGCGACTTGCTAACGAGACGTTTCGTTTTACAAAATCGTCCGAGACCCGGGAGCCACGCGAATGGCGCCGTAAATCCTCAGACCGGATGTTAATATCCCTCCCCCTTGGTCGACACTGCACCCTCCCTTCCTCGTCACATCGCCGATCCTACTTGTGCCGCGTGCTTCGCAAATATTGTTGCACCGGGCGCGCGCGGTTGTCGCAGTTTTGAGCGCAATGGCCATTAAACGTCACTTCTGCGGCCACGGCCGAACTAATCTCTTTTACGCGTTCCGCGAAAACGTTGCTGGGCCAAAACCATCGCTGTCGGGACGATGGAATGATGGCTGATGGTAAATCATCCGGATGCGCGGAGGTGGCAACGTGTTTTGTTAACGTGAACCACCACGGAACCTACAGACAGCGTTTAAATAAGACGTGGTAATTGAATATGGTATAGTTAGACTGCCGTTTGATACGAGGCAAACGGAGTTTGGTAATGTTTGCGTGAAGTACAGGTGGGATTGTACAGGTTGATCCTCTTGGTCGGTTTGTATTGGCTGGATTTATGGTGGGCGACGCTTTCCGTTCCTGGTCCTCGTGGGAAGAAAGGTTGCGCGGGATACGGCCTGAGTCGTTTGCATTCCGTGTAAGGAGCGATTCGACTCGAATCCGACGAAGATTAGGCGATTCGATTAGCCGTGAGAGCTGGAGAACAGCCGATTCGCCGCAAATGAGCTCGTTCCGGGAAGCAGGACCTTCGGTGCACGAGTCGGCCTTTGTCGGGTAAAAGAAAAATTCCTTCTCTTTCTGATGCTGTTCCTGGGATTGGGAAAATTGATCTCTCGGAGAAATTTTTCTTTATATGGCGCTAAAAAGTAATTTAAATTTGTATAAACCATTTGAATAAGAATCGTAATACTCTATCTTCGTGTCCATATTTCAACCCCTTCATATGCGAAAAAATATCGTATCACAATGATAAAAATGAATTCGAAAATAGTTCGTTATAAATACAATTCCCCTTTATTTATTCAGTCCCATAATTCGTACCACAGCAAGGAAAATAAAACAACGATGTTAGAACGTGCAGCCTGTTGAAAAACGT
Organism: Bombus vosnesenskii; assembly: GCF_011952255.1. Taxonomy (NCBI): domain Eukaryota; kingdom Metazoa; phylum Arthropoda; class Insecta; order Hymenoptera; family Apidae; genus Bombus; species Bombus vosnesenskii. Next base: position 2,206,711 of record NW_022882987.1, read on the forward strand.
GTGATTAACATTTCAAGAGGATTTATGGTGGATCATCTAAAAAACTCAAAAAGCAACAGATTATTAAATATTGATCAACCAGACCACAAAGAACACACCTTCCTGCATCTTAAAAATCTTCGAAACTGCAAATTTATACCACGGAAGCGTATGAACATCCTATACACTTTCGAGCCCGGTGTATCTCGAGGCTCTTGGATTTCTGGAGACGACGGAAGATCCGGATGCGTGACAAGGATCCAAGTTTATCGTGGGTCGCGGCCGCTGCTGAAACTCTGTAGGGTAACCGAAGCCCCCGCGCTCATGCTCGACCGAGTTGAAAATCTTGGGGCAGCCGTGTAAGGCGCGTCAGCGGTGCGAGAAAGGGCCTCGAGGTGATGGAGTGACGCGATACGAGCGCGCACCGGTGACACCGTACACCCGGCTGACTTACGGTCCCCGGCATCACCTGCTCTTACAACGTACAAACGAGCCTGCACAACGTCGAGCTTGATCCGCGACGCGAAGGAGGCCCGCAGGAGCTCGCGCGCCTCGCCGCGCGATTGATGGTGCTGCGATAGAAGCGGACCAAAGGGAATGGAGCAACGTTCGTTGCCAGACTGTTTGGTCATCATCGAGTGATGCGTAGAAAAATGTGCGAAAACTTTGGTTTGATGTTGGTGGAAATTGGATCATACTGAAATTGGATATTTCATTAGGAACGGTAGGGTCGATGGTTTGTGTGTTTAGTGTCCTTTAGTAGAATGTCGTTTAAAGATGCTTGAAAAAATTTTTTCTCCGATATTTGATAAGTTCACTGTTGTCAAAATGCCAGTAAGCTAGCAGAAACATTTGCAAAGGTATGGTAAACGGAATATTTGTCTTCAGTATTCTTTGCAAGAGCGTACCTCAAAGTTCTTTGATCGATTCCTTCTTTCGTTTCCGGCTTGGTGAAATTCTTTCTTCAAATCATTTGTTTAAATTGTGATAGTTCTAATAATCGACCGACTTTCGTGTATCGTTCGTAGAACGATAAATTTATTTGAATGAATTTCTAAAGACTCCAGAAACAAAATATTAATTAGAAAACGAAGAGGTGCAACGAACGTATCATCCAAGATAAATGGTAGAAGTTAGCAAACCCTATTAACAATAAGGCTCAAAGATAACTCAAAGAATACACGTCACGTTTGACAAACGAGACTAAGCAATGCATGCGCGGCTGGTGCGTTCGTCCAGCCAGAGAAATCCAAAATCGTGTAGTACACATCGTTGATTCGGACTCATTGGCTGGCTTCGTGTAACAATCTCATTTAGCAGTGCTTTCCACCCTCAGCTGGCTGACGGCGTCTCTCTCTCATCAAGTACCGTCGGTCGTCTGCGAAGTCCCCTCTCGCAGTGGTACGACCACCACCGCCATCACTATGTCCCGTATAGCGAAGCGGGAAACCCTCTGGGGGCCGTAGGGTGGGCAGGAGTCGGATATCTAATTAGCGGGGGCTGATCGGTAATTACTACGATTAATCAATCCGTTTTCCATTTGTGCGCGCTGTGCGCGTTCGCCTGTGCGAAAGGGAGAGAAGAACCGTGGTCGCGAAGGGGGCGAGACGATATTAGGGGTGAGTGTAGGCGGGGGCGGCAGCCACGAGGAGAACGCGAGAAGAATAGGCGTTCGTGACGGGCGACGACCGAGAAAGGGTTGGTGTACACGAGTGAAAGGGGTACCGAAGTCGAGAGCGAAGGGGTGCGCTCTGTGGATCCACGTTGTTCCACGATTCCGCTGGTAGTTTCGAGATTGGGATTGTCGGGCTCTCGGTCAATTAAATTCTCACAATGAGCCGCCGTTTTCGTAGACTTAGCGGTCCTTCTCGATTCTTCTCGAGTACGGATGTTGACCTGTGAAAACACCATTGTCACTCGTTTGTATACTTGGTCGGTGGAAAATTAAGGGCAAATGTAATCGATATTATGAAGGGGATGACACGTTTTAGCGTGTGATTTGATTGCGATATAGTACGTGTCGATTGGTTTTAGTAGGAGAATTACACGAGTAACGTGTTTGGACTTTGAAAAGCAGCGTGAATTACGCACGTACGTACGTCTCTCGTTTTCTCAAGGACGATTTGCATACGAGGCGACAAAGAGCTGTGTGTTATGGAGACCGGTCCTGGAAATCGAGTTAAATGCGTTTCAATGAACGGATCGCACCTACGCAATGGTGAGCCGTGGAAACCGACACCAATATGGAGGGGCGAGGAAGATGGAGGTGTGGATGATCGGTAGCGTTACGAGATTGACCGGGTCAATATGCATACGTTTCAACCCACTCGACAAACTTTTATTGCATTACGCTCCACACGTGCATTTGCTGGCCCCTTCCTCGGCTCGTTTTACGCTCGTTCAGAAGCGGCATTATCACTGGCGTAGGCAGGAAGGACGTTTTTGACTTTGACGGGGCCACTAAAAGCTTCGATAACATGTAATCGTTTAAACCTAAAGCTGATAGTATTTATGATCTCACAACAAGTGTCGGCGTTCTAAAAATTTGCGAAAACCGATTAACTTCGGTGTATATATGTAAGATCATTCGTTACATTAAAATACACTTGGGCCACAATTGAAGAGTCTGTCTTAAGTAGCCACGTGGCGATGAAGATAAAGATTTTTAAATGTTGTGAATAATATGTTTTCATTAACTTTGACATTAAGCTGCTCAGAGGACACACTGATCAACTCCATAAATTGGAAAACACAGAAAAATGATGATGTTATAAACACTATATTTTAAATTTACTTTAGATTTTACCACCACTTATGTCATCCTTTTGGGGAGAACAGCTAAAAGCAAATTGAGAATTGAACGTTAATCGTGGACTTGTATAACGAAATTAGGAAATTAACAAAAAACGGATTGATTTCGCTTCGGAGAGACTCATTTACGGAACGAATAAATAGAAAAATTCGAAAGAAAGGAGATGGTACGCCACTGGAGGCTCAGTGGATCTGGTTAGAAACAGTACGCTAATGTCGTAGAAGAAAGCAAGAGAGTCGTAGTAACGAGCGAAATTCTGGCAGGGGCGTCGAGGCATATGGAGCGAAATCTCTTGATGCCATTAGCCCCGACTTTGTAAATAGTTTTCGTTGGAAGAATAACAGCGCGACGGCTGCGTAGGGGTCGTAACCCTAAACCCCTGTATAGGCTGTATTCTCTGCGAGCGTCGACGTTGCGAAGAACACCCTCGAACGAAAGGAGCCGATTGTGATCGATCATCGGGGATTGTTCTCTCTCTTTCTCTCTCTCCTTCATCGCAGAGTTTCAGGAAAAGGGTTGAAGTTAGCCAAGGGGCAGGAACCCCCATTATTTGTTTTGCACGAGAAGATTATCGCGTTATTACGCGGGACGAGTCAAGGGTCTTCTGTGATCGGCTCGTGGGACTCCGACGTTCGAAGACACGCAAACACTTGGCTTCTCGAATTACATTCCTGAATTGGGGTTGCACGTCTCGTAATCTTCGTGGAAGCTCGCCTCGGACGGACACGTGTCCGGACGTTCTCGAGGACAGAATGTGGACCGAGTAATTACTTCCGTGTTAAGTCGTGTCTCGATATTTGCTGTTCGAACCGTGATTCAGACACTGCCACCTATAGCAATTCAAATGTGTTCGCTATATTAAATAATAATAGATGAAAATGCTACATATCAAAGTTTAATAACAGTATCAGAGTATTAAAGTTTAAGGAAACATATAATCATATTTTTCTTAATTATTATTACATAGAATATTACGTAGAATAGTGAATTCCGAGTATAAAAATGCTATAGATCATTCGTGCTAAAACTTACTACACAACTTTTCTAGTTCCAAAATTGGACGTATCACATTAGTCACTTGACTACGTACCGTCACTCATTCTTCCCTTTTCCAATTAACCTAACCAAGAAGACGTTGCTCGTAAAATCAGTATCAAGATTTAACCGTCCTAAGTTGGCAACCGTCCTAGTTGCCCATAGTTCCTGTAAACGTCGTTTTAAATAATTTTGAACGTCACCTCTGCGGTGAACACAGTGTCGGAAAGAACAAAAATCGGATGTAAAAGGAGGGGGATGCCGGATACGGACAGGGGCTGATGGGGCGCTGGCGAAGGTGGAGAAGATGGTCTGGCCGCCTCGAAGGCTCACAGGGAGAGGAGCCGTTGAACAGGGACAATGCTTTCATCATTGCCGCTCTTTCTTTCATTCCCCGTGCCGGAGGTGGACCGCTCTCTTTTGCCCTCTCCTCCTTTTTCACCGACCCAACCCCTCTTACCCCTTTCTTTTTACGCTTTTTTGCCCGCAAAGGATCCATTGTCGTCGGGTTGTAGGTGGGTACCGTCAGCCGGTAGGTATCAGTGTCTCTACGCGGGCCAGGGTTTGGGGGATGGATGAGTTTTGTAAAAGTCCCTTCTTCTTTTTCCGTCCTTTGCCGGTGATTCCTCTTGCCTTCCTCTCACCGTCCTAGCCAGTCGCCTCTCGTCCCATGGCTCGGTGTATGCGCCGCGCTTTTAAAAGGCAGAAACGGTCCTCTCTTCTGCAACTCCTCTTTGGCCGGGCCGCGCGATTATGTGTGCGCTTCAGGTGGATGACGCGCACGAGCGAGTCTGCCATGGAATGAGCACCGGCCCTCGCAGAAAGTCGTCGAGCGGACAAAGTCGTATCGGCTGAAAGGAAGAGGGTCGCTTTTGATTCTAATTCGTTGTCACAATACCGCCGTTTCTTCCCGTCCTGCACCGGTCCGCTCAAAGTCGTCTCTCCACCGTCCTTCCGTGGCAGCCGGCGAACAACCCAGTTCAAAGGTAGAATTTACGAGAATATTTTTTTTAACAAACGCTATTATGTTAAACTGTCGAGGAGATTTGTTAAAAAATTATGAAGGTTACGCAGTTGAAGCTAGTAATTTAAGGCTGTAGTTGCCAGAGATGAAGCGTTGATTTTTATAGAACTATGTACTTAAGAATCAGAGTAAAAAAAGGAAATGAGGAATAGAAATGAAAAGTTTTAGGAATCATTAGAAGAAGTGACTAGGAAATATTAACACTAAAACGATTAATGTGTTAATGACGTGATCAGTTCATAATGTTTCATGAAATTTGCTTAATTTTATAATAGCGAAGATATGAATGCATTATATTCTTTTTCATATATACGCAATTTATTCGCTTTCTTTTATTTACGCTTTAATTGCTGGCGATTCTAGTATGGGATCATAGGATCTCATGGACCTATAATAATTGTGAAAAATATCTGCACACCATTATGCAAGTGTATTATTATAACATTTATATATCAATTAATTAGACTCAAGTACATTAAATTTCATATAATTTAGTACTATTTCTATATGACTACAAAAATTTCATACTGTGAAAATGAAATTTATAGAATTTGATAAAAATACATTTCTCATATCATAACAAGATAAGGATATATGCAAATCTTTTATTTGTAGCCACTGTATATTTGCAATTAGAACATCTCCATTCGCTTTTCTCGATAATTTCGTCGCAATCTAAGCTATGTTAAACCTCAAACGTGTTAGTACAGAGAGAGTGGCACACTAATCGCGGGGACTCGTTTATCACGCGACACACGGCCCGGCTGACTTCTCCGTCCCGATCTGACAAATCCTCCGTTTTCATCCGACGTGTTCCCCTAGCCGAATGAAGACGTCTTTCGGTGTATTACCTCGCGATTGTAGGATGATTGTCGTCGTGGAGCCCCGCGGGAGGCCGGCAGATGTTTCGCGGCGACCCAATCAGACGACCCCCGAAGCGGTGCGCGACAATCAACCATCAAACAATCTGCCACCCTCCGAGTGCTCGGTTGCTTGGATGGCGAACCAAAACACAACCCTTCAGCCTTTTCGTGATCCGCCTCAAGTGAGCATATGCCTTCGCGGCTGGAGTGATTATTTTTCACCTTGCACGCTGAGGGTGCAGCGGAGGGTGAATAGGGTGCATGGTGTAGTCTATTGATTTTTGAACGTCGACGAGTTTAGGGAAACTGAGCTTTTGATTAATGTTTCTGCAATGTAGATTATATTTTGTTGTATTTTACTGTAAACAAAAATGTTAACGTTATTAGTAATCAAACCGAGGTCTAATATGTACTTAAATATGAAATATGGAAGTATAATAAGAAAGAATAACTATATAATAATTATGTTTTTGTCTTGATAAAAATTAAATTTATTTGTTTATTGTTAAATTGTTAAATGTTTGTTATTGTTAAATTTATCACTAAATATTTCTAGTAGTTTGTGTTACGTCGCGTAACACTTTACCTAGACCAAGCCACACACCGCGGGCAAGATGGCAACCTGATGTCTTCGGATACTTACTGCGTACCCTCAATAGTCTCAAGTACCTTCCATAAATTTCAGGAATTTCCTAGTTGAGGTCCTTCAAACAAAACAAACATCTGTTTTCCGACTCATTTCTAAAGACCATTGTCTACTACGACTCGACAAGGGAAAGTTAGTTTTTCTAACGTACGATGCAACTTTCCTCCTACTAATCACTTTCTATCGAGGGCGGCTAAGACCCTTCCTAGTCCACCAACCTTCGTTTAACCAATTAACAACGAAGCCTTCTTCCCTCACTCTCTTAGCCAAAATCGTCACGAACAAATGCGATGGTCCCGTGCGCTAGACACCCATCCTTAGCTTTCCTCCGACACAGCATCGTCAGTACTGATTTTACATCCTTCGAACAGTCAACATCCTTTGACCGGGAATACACTCGTAGATCAGTCACTCACTCATCTCGTACATACGCACCAGCGTAACTGTCTTCGTTATAAGTTGTTAGAATAAACGGTGATATATAACTTACTATACTGTGTTACAATCATTTAACCACCTCTATTATCTTAACCGAAACAGGGGAACGGCGTCGATTAACCGAATCGTAGCGAGAATTTACACCTCTCGCTGACGCGTTTTCCGCGTCTCTCCGCGAACGGTCGTAACAGTTTGAAAATTAAAAGATCTAACACCGGTCATTTTTATTGGTTTAGTAGCTCCATTGTTAATCTTTATACATTTGTATTAAGTCGTCAAAACCAAAAGTATTAATTAAGCTCTCGTGTTATTATTATCGATTACTCGTTACAAAGTCTGAAAATCGACACAGAAGGATTTATGATCTTTCTGCCGTGCGATATACGGAATAGAATACAACGAATGGACTATCAAAACCGCCACGAACATACCGAACAATCTAATATTCTCACCATTGTTTTCAAACCTTTCAAAGAGCATGTTGCTTTTCTCTCGTTCCAACTTTTCCCCGATGCGAAGGTAGCGACGATGGAGTTCCATTTGGCCGTACCAGGGACGGCAGCCTAAGCCACTTCGTAACTCTTCCTTTGCTCGCGGTGGTAACTTTTAATTTCCTTCGAAGAAAGGTGATTCTAATTTCCGAGCGTGCCGCGGCGTGTATATATTGCGGAAGTTTTACCGGTCGGACTTCATATTGCTTCGCTGTGCGGCGGCTGCCCAAGACTCGGCTGACTTAACGCTTGTCTACCTAGTTTAGCGTCATCCCCGCGTTATTAAAGACTCCGCCTAGGAGTGTTATTACGCACCGGGGGCAGGTTATTACGATGTTGTCCGTGAACTTTGTTCGCCGCGGATTCTCGTTCCCGGGCGATGACGATAGCTCGATGATGAATCGTTCGCCTCGCGCCTCTCTTTCATCCGAGCCGAGTTTCTTGCTTTAATTCCGTTCGGTATACCAGACTAACGACGTAACGTCTTCTTACTCCCGTGGTCGGAAAATCAGGAAAAAGCGACGCCTCGGCTGTGATTTACAAAATTACTTGCCAGTTCGACTCGATTAACGCCATAACTCTGCCTCGTCTGACAACTGGATTTGCTAATGAGACAGGCACCAGCTTTTCCATAACGACGAGCAACCGATACTCGGTGCATGTTTCGATCGACGAAGATATCAAGCACAGGTTTAGACATTTTTGTTGATTTCCCGATTTGCATTTTATCTGATCAGAAAGAAGAATATAGGATAATCATGATTTATTTATAATAAATTTAAAGATGCAAGATTACACCGATTGAATGTAATAAAATCTTTAATATCAAAGGTGTGGTAATATTTATGATTTTTTGTGAACGAAAGAAATTTTCACCGAACTTCGTTTCTTGAAATTTGTATGGAAATCCAGCGTCTAGTAATCGTTGATATGGTCCCCCATATATCGTTCAATGACGTTATCCAACTGGCTCATGGAATATCTTCCTTGTTAGAAAGTTTCACCATGAGAATGCAGGTCTTTGGCGAAAGCTGCAAAGGGAACGACTGTCTGGGTATTTCGAGGCTCGTAAAGGAGACACCGAGACGAGAGACGCTGGTTAAGGATACGCGACCCAGTATCTGGTACGAAAGCAAGGAAGGTCTTGTGTTATAGCGTTGCTGAAGTCCTTGCTCTGCCATTTGGACGCTCGGTTGATGGCCCATGTAGCCGTTATTGTCTCAAGACGGCATCTCGTATCGTTAGCTCGCTCCTTACAACGCCGTTGACCACACGTTCGATAACGACAGTCTTGGAAATTGTTAAAAAACATACGACATCACGGATCCTACTCGAATTCTATCTTACGTTTATCTTTCCTCTTCTATCTTCTATGTATCGATTCGATGCTCTTTCACCTGCACGATGCTTTCTCTCGTCGTGTTGGCTCATTCGCTAGCAAAGTCTCGGAGAAAAGATAACCGATCTTTATTGGATCGTCCATTACGAGGACCGGCGATGGTTTCCGTCTCGGCGGCGTCTAAGTTAAGCGGATAACAGTATATTTCCGAAGCAGAATCACGCACCTGCGTTCCACAGCCCGAATCTCTCCCTCTTTCCGAGTCCACTCATTTTCCTTCGCAATTTTAACCTCTTATTCCGTAATTTGCATCTCCGGCTATATTATCCACGAGTTTAATTCAAAACGAAATTCCTTCGACGGAGAAGAATCACCGGCGAATCCCCACTTGCAGTTTTAGCTTTATTCCTTCTACGATAAGTCTTCTCAGATGGGTTGAAAATCACTTTCGAACAACTCCATTACACTTTTAAAAGCTATTTTCATTTCAAAAGCTATTTCAACGACTATTCAAAAATTCCGTCGCAATATTAAGTTTCATCTTAAAAAATCTAAAACCTTTATAGAGGACTAGTAGAGGATGTTTGACCATGAGATTTATTGGACGAGATTTCTCGTTGTTGAAACCGTCGAATATATTTAAGAATAATTGAATAAATTAATGTACAGACAATATTCGCTGAGACGCTCGTACAGTGTATAAGTCGTAAAATAGGATCGCTAATGACTCGTTAATTGGATCGCTGTTAATTCGTTGATAACTGGTTGATAACTGACTGTAACTAGGAAGTCGGAAAATTCAAATTCGTCTTTGTTCGACGGTTGCATGTAGCGGCGACATTGTTTTGTCCGGAGCTCATTTATTCTTACATTACGTGTATCCTAAATCTTGATACTCCAAGGCAAAACAACAACATGATTTGAATTGTCTTCTAACTTGTGTGCCGTTATACCTTCTTCTACACAATAATCTCATTGCAGGTTGAAATGAATTGTCAAAGTCGATATAATAAAGTTTACAAAACTTCTATCACAGGTACCTTCTAGTTTCAACTTGAATTCAAGGTTATCCAAAAATTCTGTCACGCGATTAATTTCTAGTTTGAACGTGGACTGCGACGAGGTACGTAGACGCGATCCCCTTCCGCGGCGCGCTCGTTCGCCTTTATTAATTACACCCCCGGCCACGGTCTGGAGCACGGTAACTGGATTGCATTATATTAAATTTATCATAGTTTTCACCTCCCGCTCGGTATTAGATCCACGAGCCCTCTTACTGGGAAACAATTTACGCTAATTACAAACGCTGCCTAATTATACATCCGACCTATCCTTCCTTCAACCCGAAATCTCTCGCCGCGCCACCACTCTCTCTCTCTCACACACACATACACATACACACACACACATACTCTCTCTACACCACCCTTTCTCCAGCGCAGCCCGAGGAGGAGCCCTCTTCTCGTTACAGGAAGCGCGGAGGGACGCCATTTATAATGAAGGTTCCGCGCGAGCGTGTACATGCACAACGCGTACACCTGGGTTTACCTAGCTCTTCCGGCACTCCTCATGGATGCTGAAATTGCTACGTACGCGCCACGAACACCGCAAACCCCCTGCCATAATGCACCGCTCGACCCAGTTCCATCGATTCGATTCCCTCGGGTTTTTCGAACGGTTCCGACTCAACGTTCTCTCTGCATGGCCACGGAATCTTATTGGTCCACACGGATAACGAAGTCACGGCAGGTCGTGCGGGATTCTAACTTTTCACGCAACTTTTTAATGGATCGTTCTGGATTAGACGTATCCAACCTGGAGCTTGCTTGCTTTACTGCGATACGGTATCATAGTTAGTGATAAACATCGTATGTGTTTTCAGAGCGAGCTGGCGTTTCAGATATGAAGGTTCTGAAGCGTGTTAAGAAAGGAATGAATACTTGAAACGTTGTTAGTGTACGTTTCTATTAGATTTCATTGACAGATTTTTATGATTGGATCGTAGGTTTTGTACATGACAGCTTATAATTGTAGCTATAATTGTAGTTAGTTACATTTGTGTGACTAATTGTCTTATTCACATTCTTATGATTGTGTTCTAACTTTCTCATTCAAGCTTCTGCGACTGTATTCTAGCTTTCTCATTCATGTTCCTGTGATTGTATTACAGTTTCCTCATTCAATTTCTTGTTACCTTGTAATCAACTTTCTGTGATTGTATCTTTATTTTTTCATTCGGGTTCTTTATTACAGAATTTCTCATTTAGATTCTTGAGAGCGTAGTACAGTTTTCTCGTTCTACTTCTTTCTTTGCGTAACTCCATAAACACGTAATTAGTGTAAGAATTGCGTAACTTGAATTGGACGCTGATACAGGAACAAAATACACATATTTAGAACGTATCCCATCAACGGCATAACAACATTCTGTTCTTCAATCTCTCAAATAAAAAACATCACAGACAATAATGAGTTTCATCGATATGTTTACAGAAATTCACCTTACACTGTTGATTATCGAGGATTTATTTATGCAAATTGGTTCGAGAGAGCGAAAGGTATTAGAGAGGCGTACATGAGATCGCGGCCTAACCCCCGTGGAAAATATAACCCGGGTATCTGAGCTCCCGTGGGACTTTGCACGCGAATATTTTCAGATTCGGGAATATGCAAAGTCTTCGAAATATTGGGGGATCCTCGTGGGCGGTAGGGAGAGAGCGGCAGCCCGTTTATAATAAAGCGCAATATCCGAGGATTTCCTTAAGTTGCATATTCAATGATTTCCTCGGAGACTTCGGCCGTTTCACATTCCCGAATCGAGGGGAAGAATAAAAAAAGCGGCCACGGCAACGGTAAAATTGGAATCGTTAAAACCAAATTACTCCCCCGCGCTTCGACGAACTTTACGCATTGTTCTCCACCCGAACGAGTGTATTATTAATGGTTTCGACCCCACAACGATCGACTCGCGTTTTCAAATAATTCCCCTGTCGGTGTTAGACAAATTCCTCGTTTCGAATTACGCGACACTTGACTATTTTTATTTAAAAAGTAAATAGGACTTTTAAGATGTTTATTTAACATGCTTTTTAAAGCAGATATATTTTTAATTGAGAAATTTCATGCTTTTTATTCGCACATTTTCTTGTATAATTATTGAAATTGGAAACATCTATTTTAAAAAAAACTATCATGAATTAGAAAATATATCTATTTATCGAATAAACGTGTGTATCAAATGTTACAAGTACACTTCCACCTATTTTCGACAAATTTTGAAAGGATGTTCATCGTGAAGAAACTCATGAAACAAACACCGAACATTAGAAAAACTTCTGATCCTATCGTTTTTTATTTTCAAGAAAATAAATATAATATGAATTATTACACGACCAAATGTAACATTACAAAATTGAGGATATAAATATCCATCTCTTAAAAACAACCAATCGCAAAGCATTAGAAAACTTTCGCTAAAAGTAAGCTGGGAACCGTATCTGACATAATAAAACCTTGAGTACATTCAACCTAGCGATCATCTCATCTAATCTGTTTGCCACAAACGTCGCATTAAAAGATCACCAAAGCGCGCGCCCACGACCGGCAATCTGTGCCTCGTTCACGATTCTCTAACAAATCGAGCAAGAAAGACAGAGAGATACAAAGAGAGAAAGAGAAAGGAAGAGAGAGAAAGGGAGAGCATATGTCAAAGGCTTCCCAGAGCGCGATCAGCGGATGGAATCGACGAACGCGGTCGAATCTCGTTCGGAGACGATTATGCAGACAAGGCCATGACGTCTACGGGGCTTGGTGCCGTGGGTGGCACCGGAACTCCAATTCAGCTTGGCCAGGGGCCCCGGGACCATGATAAATATTGTTTAGCCTTGTCCGACAGTGAGTCGGTAAGTGAAGACCCGGGCATCGTCGTGGCACCGATGCCACGTTGGACCGGGTGAGTGATGTCCAGGCGCGCGCCTCCCGTCAACGGGATAGGTCGGCGCGAAGGAGAATGATGATGACATAATGACGTCCCGGTGGGCGAGCAATAGCTGACATCCGCCACCGAATATTCTAAATCACTTGCTCGTCGTCGCCGTCTTCTTCGTCGGGGCCCCGTCGTTCCTCCTGTCGTCGGTGTCATGTTCGCGTCCTTGTTCCACGTCATTCCATGTTTACGAGTTCACGACTGTCGGTGGCCAAGCAAGCGAAGCGCGGCTGATGCACACCTCGCCGTCACTCGCGTTCCCTCTTCCATTCCGCCGTTACCCAGTCACTGGCTGAATATTTTATCAGGAATTTGTTGGATTGCTCCGAAAATATTTCATGCGAGCTGGATACCTAGCATTACACGCTCCGTTGCTGCTTCACGATTTGAAGGAAATAAGGTTTGATAAACTGAAGTGGCTGTTTGGTATATTAAATACATGGCTCGGCTGAGAAAGATTTTTTGGCAGACGGGATTCACGTGACTTATAGATTTGCTAAGTTTCCTGATTTTTTTATAGTTCATGCTTTCTGATTTAATTCGACAAATACGGTTGCCATTAATAAAGAAAGACACGAAAATTTCGTGAAACACGACTGTCATCGAGGACCAGTAACGTCAATGATATGTGTCGTATTGATACTGTATTTAGCTTTGTTATCTTTTTGCGCTTAGTGGGAACGATTTATGAAAATGTGCACATACTTTGATTCGTGGTTCCAAATAAAACAGGGAAGCTGTCCTTTATACGTTAGGATAACGCATTATAATAATTTGCGATACGTACTATGAACACATTAACTCCTGTTATTCATACTGATTTCATACACAGATATTATACAACAGTTAAGTGACTATAGATCATCTGAAAATACCTTTACGGTACGATGAAAGTTCACCCACGTTTCCATATGAATATTTTTTCCTCAATCGATAAAACTTTTTTACGAAAGTGAACCACTAAGCTTTCGTCGCGAGCAGAAAATCAGCTCGGGCGGATTCAGCCCGTTAGCAACGATGACGCAGCGTTATTGGTCGAGTCGCTTAAAAGTGCCAATGCGGTTCACGGTGGCAAAGAATAAGGGTATTACCTATCTCCTTCTCTCTTATCCCTTCGACTTGACTCGCACCGTGTTGCCGGTGCAAAATGTGTCGAGGGTGACTGTTCCGGAATATCGTGAAAACTCTCTCCCCCGTTCAAGAAGGGCGAGACCGAGCGGCGACGGGGTCTATGAAAAATGATGACGCGGCGCTTGTAAAAGAAATGAAATCGGGCCTGGTTGCCGGAGAGAAGGCCGAGGGTTGGAAAACGATCGACGGGGACAAGAGAGTGTATTGCTTACGTACGAGGAGTAGAACAAAGAAACGAGGGCTAATTCGATGTGGCAGCGAAATAACAGTCGAACGCTTTGAGAAATGATTCTTACCCTCAACACTCGAATCGATCTTCCCAATTCTCCCGTTCGGCGATCGAATTACGTTAATGGCCTTCATATTCATGTTATTACAGGTATTTTAATAGAAGTGCATCTATTTAACAACAAGGGTATAATATTGATACTCTTTTACCACTCCAATTTGCTGATTCTGACCTTTCTGCACAATTGAACTAAGGTTATTAGTGAAATTGTATAAGTCGTAAGATATTGGTATTAATAAATTTTTCTTACACAACGATAACAAGTTTGGTAATTAAATTTAAGAAGTACATTTTGCAAATTTTATATATATAGATAAAATTATTTGATTTGATATACAAGTTATTTAATTGTGGTATTTGAATTCAAACTGTAAAATTTTGAAAGGAAAATTCATAATTTACTAATATTCTTATATCTCGTAAATTATTGTACAAGAAGAAATAACGACATGTACAAAATGGATAACGTAAAGTTCAGAGAACTAGTTCGAAAATATCGATAGAATTTTAGTTCGTCATTAATGCCTACGTAATTTATGAGCTTCGTTCTTTTTTTCTTGATTTTAATATTTAGGCGCACAGTGAACCTCACGATGCGTGAGCAAGTAAACATTGTTGTTTTGATACTATGTCGTTGAACAAGGGATAGTTACGAATGTATATCAATGGTTGTTCGATACCGTTCATTATGGTGTTAGAAAACGATGTCTTTAAACCTACAATCTTTCAATCATTTATTGGCTTGAAAATTCCAATCGCCTGGAAACCGTCCCGTGAAACTTTACATTTTCAGAGCACGTTCGTGGGCCGTGGGGGCATAAAGACTTTAAGGGGCGAACCTATTTCTCGTAAAACGATCACCTAACCGGACGAGCAGACTGTAATCGGCCTTCGTGGACTCGTAAACACCGCGGGCTACAGCCATAATCCAAACCCTTACCTAGCTGACCAGAAACCACCACGGTGAGGCCGAGTCACCCCTTAATGGGTCAGGTGGCCGGCGTTTTGATTCCCACGGGGGTAGTTCGCCGTGTCCTCTGTGACGTCATCGAACTTTACTAACGTCCGTTTCCTTCGAGTGTTCAACGGCGTCGCGTTGCAAAATGCAGGCGAAACCATTCGGTGTTTGGTGTCGTTTCTCCCTCGAGACGAAACGAATCATTGAAAACACGCGATGGAACGTTTTACTCGCGTTATAACAACGATCCAAGAGAATCGTCACTGACGAGTAAGCGGTGAACACGATTTTCTGTTCACGTAAAAACGAATTTCGAGTCTTTAGACTACTTTCGTTCTCCGTACCGCTGTCTATGATCGTGTTTAGCATAACAATGAGAGGGAAGAGTAAATGGACCGGGGGTTGGAACGAAGAGAGGGCGCCGTGGCGCGTTTTGACAAATCGCCCTGTTCCTCGTCTTCGTTTCGAAGCTCTCTCTTTTCTCTATCGTCTTTTTCTATATTCTTCCACTTTTTTCCTCTTTCTTCTTTATCTCCTGTCGAGACTCCGCGTCTAATTCCCCGGAATGTTTTCGACCGATCTCTCGCTGCGCCCAGCTTGCCCCCGTCCACGCGAGGATTTTCTTCCTGCGTTTCTTCATTCTCGATCCCCCACTCTTCCCTGTCGAATTTATTCGCGATTCCGTGGATAGATACGTCGGGCCGCGTCTTTCCTCTGTCTGCGAATTCCTCGCGTTTCTTTAGGCCCACGAATTCCGAAACCATCCGCGAAAATATTTTGTAAAGCGGAATTCTTCGAGCGCTTCTTAATTAGAAGATTATTTATGTGTTTAGTTGTACGGGGGAAATTATTATGAGCGATAAGGAACGTCTTTCTATGTCTCTCTTTCTCTACCCCTCCCCTCTCTCTCTCGTTTCTCTTGAATGCGGCAATTTTTGTCGATCAACACAAGGGGATGGTCAATTACAAAGAATAATAGAGATCCGCGAGTTAGTTTGAAAAAAAAGTTTTCAACTGTGAACGAAGGGAGGAGGCTTGTCGTCTCCCCTACTTTCATTTCCCGTAGCAATAGTTCATTAAAAAGGTGTTTCAGGGGTAATTCCGTGAGCTATTAGGTAGCCTCTATTACTCCTCCGGGGGCCATTTCTTTCCTCCCTCGCCGCCGTCCTGGTCGCGATCCCCATCCCTGCACCCCCGCCTGCGGGACTACGGATTCAGCACGGACATTACGATAGTATAGCTCACTGGGATACTCTGCTCCAGCGGAAACGAGAAAAAGAAGACGTCATATCGTAACGAGGTCTCCTGTATGGTCTCTGCTTCGTGGCTCCGATTTTGCTCGGCGAAATGGCGATGAGAAACGAGGAAATAAAGATCTTTATAGTTTCGATAATTAGTAGACTACGGATATTTACGCATTTATGGGGGAATTTAATAATTAATCTCTGAACGTAGCCAAGAGAGCTAATTCGGAAATCGTTATAGTAATTTTATAGATTCACTATGATCCGTTTTCAAGTGAAAGTGATTTTTGTTAGAATTTTTGATAGAATACAAAGATAGAGGGTTCTTATCTCTCTTGAATTAAGGACACGAAAATATACAAAATGCATTTAGTATACAGAAATATGTATCGTATCTAAACTAAGGTGTTCGATTACAATATCTGGTAACATTCTAATTCTGGCGGGAATATATTTACTTAAATTCTATTCCTTCGTGTTTATGTTCACAAAAATATAAAACTGCACAATTCTCCTCGCATCCCACTATGCATTAAAATATCTTCTTTCTACGAATTTCCAAGACGTCTAAAATTCGTCTCGCCCTTCTTTATTAAGATACCAAATGGCGAAACATTAACCTTCGTAGATACCTTCTCGATTCACGAATTGAAAACGATGGAAGGAAACTACTACGATAGGAAGCTAGGAATTCTAACTGATACCAGAGACGGTTCGAACGAGATGGAAGCGAATTTTCAAAGTGAAATGGGGTTTCTGCGTGTGTGGCCACTAACGGGGATGGCGGAGAGAACGACGAGAGTCGGTGCGCGTCCAAGTTGATAAGACCTTCTCGAAGGACGGAGGACGAGGGTGGATGGAACAAGGCCATTTATCACACGCTGGGACCAGGTGGAGAGAAAGCGAGAAGAGAAAGAGAGAGAAAGAGAGAGAGAGGATGGCACGAAGAAACTAGGCGAAGCAATATAGCCTGAAGAGACTCATTCAAAGAATGGGCATAGAAGGTGCGACTCGAGAATGTAGATCGTCGTCGGTTCGCGAACGACCGGATTATTCCTTCATATATTACTTTATACAAATCATACGATTTAATACGTTTCGGATTGAAAAACGACCGCATTAATTCTTTCCATTGCTCATCTGTCCATTTCGGGTTTCGGAAAATTTCGGGAAATTAAACCTCGCGGTAAATAGGAATTCCTGTTTTTAACAATGGCTCAACCCTACTTTCAATTAAAGTCACAATGTCTATGAAAGAAAATGTTCGAGCATTAGTCGTTGTAGAAAAGGTAGAATTCTTTTTATCTTTACCTTAAGAGGTATTTATTCATACTTTTGAAGAATTATAGAAATTTCACACTAATATTAACAAAACATTTTACAGTTATTTGGATTTGTTTATTTATGGAGAATCACAGATTAAGCGTCACCTAAGTGTAAACAGCCAATATAACGTTAAGCATCGTCTCTCAAAATAGCTAGACGAAATACAGAATTTAATATAGAAGAATGCACATAGCCACGGATCAGCAACATATGAAATATACCTACTATAAAGGCAACAATTCCAGAAAACGATTACTTTGGGAGGAATTCGGGCAAACAAAGAAACAAGCAATTTTCACGTGGCAAACGGTAGTTAATACCTGGTCCCGGACGATTTTCGTGCCCGTTTTTCTATAAATCCCCGAAACGTGTCAAGAGCCGGCATAACGAGGCGATTACGCTATCCCCTCTATCCCCCTTGGGTCCTCCTCCTCCTCCTAGAAGGGTCCTGAGGATTTCGGCTTGGGCCGCACGAGGAAGTCGCCCCGGGGCAATAACGCGTCATCTCCGGAAGGGGCGTTCGTGTAATTATACGGTAGCTAGCGACTGCCTCCTCTCTTTGCCTCTTGCGTTCTGCTCTCTCGCCCTTTCGCCTTTCCTAAACCGTAAACTCGTTGGTCCCACCGGCTACCGGTCTTCCCTATAATGCGCCCTATCTCTCATAACGTAATAACGGCGCGGGGGAGCAAACGAGTGGCCGTAACTTCTCATCCTCTTCTCTCCTTCGCCGTCGTCGCGTATTTTGCCAATTACTCAAATTCGCCGCCCGTTTGGACCTGATCTTTGATAACGTTCCCTTGTATACTGAATCTCTGCTTCCTTTTTATGTCGTGACGTCTCGTCAAAACTGATTTAAGTATTGTTCTAACTCCACGAGTTCTGATGCAGCTACACTAGGGCGATGTAAGTGTTAACAATCAGTGCTGTATATATATTTATTCATATATTTAGGCATCTCTTAAGTTATTTGTTACTTCTACCTTTCTATTTGTCAAACGAATAAAACCATTGAATTTTTTTTATGAATATATTAAAAAGAAATGTTATGCGAATTCTTGGCGTAGAAGTTGTGCTCGAAACTAGCCGGCATAGTGTTGATTTGTAATCTGACTAAAGTGCAAATGGTATTAATTAGATCACGGCTATTTCTGCATTTGTGAGAAATTCAAAGATACAAAAATGTCTGGTATATGTAAAAATATATGAAGCTTCGAAAGTATAGCATTCTTTATAATATTGAATGGAAGAAGCAAATGTTTGCTCGGATTCCATTTCTTTCATTTACATAAAAATTCGCAGTAAAAGTAAATTGAATAAGAAGAATATTTTGCTCTTCTTAGATATTTAGCTGTCGCGAGATCGCCACGGTTTTTCTTTCGGTGATTTCGATGCAGATTTCCAAATAGAAAGTCAAGTTCGCACGACAGTAAATTTTCCCGCGAATCAGCCATAGGATTAGACGGGGGAGGAGTTAGGGTACCGGGAGGCGAAAAAAGAGATCGCCTCGCAGACTAAACAGATGGTATAAATTTTAACTTCGGCTGAGAGTCGCCCGGCGATGAATCAGACTAATCGTCCGCCTCTTAAACGCACTTTCGCGCGTTTCTATTTAGGGCTGTCTCCGGTGCCAGCGAACTGTCTTTCAATTATTCGCCACTTATATAGAAATTCCTTTGTCCCATTGAAATTGATACTTTATCTATTCTGGTGCGACAAGCAGCGTAATTTTTCAGCCAATAATTTGCAAACGCTTCCCGGAACCGTCTCGTTCTCGAATAGGATTTAGAACCTTGGAATTTTAAAATCATAAATAATTGCAATAACAAAGTTTAGAAATTTTTCAATTTCAAGCATCGATGTTTTGTAATTATTTTTTAAATTTCTGTTACGTTTACAGACTTGTTTAATCGCATTTTCATTAATTCATAGTTGCAATTGATCAGGGGTGCAACAAGTCCCGTATTGTTTCTGGTAATCGACCGTTTGCTGTATTCGACTAATTGCATATTGTACTAATTTACATATATTTCATTACGATGAATATTCAATGGAGAGGCACCTCGGTATTGCTGTGCAAGAACATTCGCATTATATCCTCTTACATGTATAACACATCGGTATATATCAAAAGCACCTCGATTTCACACTAATAAGTGCTAATTATATGTAAGATATCTTTCTACTTGTTGTAAGTAGTACAACTCAACCTATCTGCAAGTTATTCCCAGCTTTTTCCATGACGAGAACCAATTCACGTCTTACTAATCGTTTTATAATTATAGATCAACAACGATGAATGCACTTTACTACACGAAGTATCACAACATTAAAGAAAATCATCGATGATTTCAAACGTCCAAAACATTTGCCGCTAGAAAACGAAACGAAGTTCGATATACATTTATTGGACAAAAAATGTTTCTTTCTGCTATCTTGCACTCAAAAATCATTCCTAAACATCAAATTCCAATGTAAGATCTATTGTTCTATTCTTAAATAGCATAGATGTAAAGCATCTCAACTCAGTTATCAATAGGATTTACATTAGCAGACAAAGAGTATGATGCTCGATAATAATTCTCGGTCGACTAAAGATAAAGCCGGACCTGGTGGCGGTCAGGTATCGACCTTTGGGTGTTAGGAAGCGGCTGGTGGTTCGTTAAATCGACGTGTTCGGCCGCGGGCAACCCCGGGACCGCGTATTGTTGCAAACTATTTCGAGATCGTGTGATCTCGCGCGCAACAGCTGCGCTATCTATCACCAACAACGATTCAGTGATCGTGTAACGGCGCCGCTTCTGCTGCTGCCTCCGTTTATAGAGCGTAAACCGAGAAAGGAAACGGCGCGGGCGAACAGAGAGAAAGAGAGCGACAGTGACAGAGGGAGCGTGAGAGAGAGAGAGAGGAAGAGGGAGAAGGAGAACAGAATGGAACAGAGAATGGAGAGCCTCGTGCCAGACCTCTGATCTTCAAAGTATGGGCGAAGCTTTTATCCTGTGCTTCGCCTCGGCTAACCTATCGCTGTGACACCTTGTCCCAGCTATATGTCGCTCTAGAAATCGTATTCCTGATTTCCTTTGCCACGCTATTCACAAGACCGCTTTGCGTTTGCATTCCTCTTTGAGCTCTTGTTTGGGTAATCCCTTGTTAACAGGAAACTTAGATGAAACTTAATTTGTATATATAATTGCTCACGAAACTTCCAAAAGTGATAAAAAGGCAACTGATGTTAACGATGAGCGATATTTAAATTACTAGTAATAAGTAACATGCGAGTATATTATTACTATGTTTTTTAATAGTATTTACAATCTGATGATTTCTCCTGGCTACTAATCCATCATTAGTTCAAACGCTTCGATAAAATTCACCTACTGTTACTACAAACCAAACGAAATATTGGAATATTTATCAACAATGATTTCGATGTATGTTCATCGATAGTAAGATCGTATGTAGGATTTGGAAATTAGATCTTCTATTCTTTCCTTCGTTACGTTTCGTGTTTCTTCCACGATCGAGCTGCGTATAGATCTCACGTGGTGCAACCAGGTCCATCATGCGGTCAAGCGTCGCCCATTATTCCGCTCTTTACGACGCTCCCAGCAATCGTAAATGCTTGTCGAACGTGACGCGAAACAGATTACAGTTCCGTCTAACGGTCTGGAAACTTTACTGCTTCGAAAGATACTAATCATTACCAGCCCTTTTTTTCCTTTAAAATATATCTACACAATATTACATCTACCATGTGCAAACATCTAAAACACATAAAGCTCCTCTTGGAATATTCTTTCCATTTCCCCCTCAAAAAACACGTTTTACTCAGTCTACAAACACGTTGCCGAATCAAAGAGAAGACGACACCACTGTCGCATTTTCCACTTTATTAAGCCTCTCACGATCCACCCCGTAGGCCAACGCACTCTCTCTCTCTCTCTCTCTCTCTTTCCATTCTTCCTTCAACCGAGCTCTCCCTTCGCGAGAACCTTAGAGTAACCGGGCCTTGGAAATCTTTCCTTCGCAAGGGTTGAAATACCGTCGGATCGAGGCGTTTCCTCTTATCGAGTGGAACGAGACCTCGCGCCAGGAAAGAAAATGTAAATCAGACCTTGGGGTTAGGGAGAAGGATGGCGCTTGCGCCTCTGTGTGCCGCCAGCTTCAGGGGGTGCACAGGGGGTTGTAAAAGGTGCCGATCGGTTGCTTCAGTGAATATGTGTGTGCAACATCGTTTTCGTACGTGTGTCTCTCTGTTTGGTTCACGTCGTCGTGTTTGTGGGAGAACGTCGAGTCCGTTGATGCAAATGCAACTCTCGTCGGGGGTTGGTTGTTTCGTCGCCCGGTGATATATCGCCCCTCTTGCGCGTAAAACTCTCTCTTTCCTGGCCTGTATTGCATCTTCGTCTCGCCAGCCAAAGCGAGGCGAGGCCGACGTATTTTCGAGCCCCTGGGGCCGACGTTGCCGGCCCCTCTTTCCACTCTTCGGACTCGTCTACTTCTTTTTTCCTTTCCTTTTTCCCCGTTTTCTCTTTCTACCGCCCCCTTTCCTTTCTCCTCTCGTTTTTCCCTCTTTTTTATGTGTCCCTCGCTCGGGGAGAGAGAGCAGGCTTTAGGCGGAGCCGGACCAACGTCGCTTCTGTATTAGTTTTTACGAGGATAATACACAACGCTTAAAGGGATAAGGGATTAAACCCCGGCCTGCTACGACTGACCACCAATCCCCTTCGCCCGCGCGTATTTCGCGAACTCCTCTGCGGTGCTCTTGCGGACACACCTGCGAATTTCGCGTCGAAGTTTCTCAGACGATCCGGGGCAACCGCAGATTCAACGTATTTTAGAGATGTTGTCGGTAATACTCGATTTTTGTTTTATCGAAGGAATCTGTATTGAACCGATCATCAGAAACATTAAAAGACTCCATAAATTGGATGAGAGGAGAAGATGCTACAAATATTATATAGTAAAATTTACCTTGAAATTTATGATTTTATGTATGGTATTTCCTTGTACGCTATTCTTGGTCAATGTAAATTATTTCCGTTTTACAGAAGTTGCACACGAATCGTATATCTGGAAAAATTGAAATTGCAAAGGGTCTGAAACGTAGAGTTGACCGATTTAAGTTCCGCGTGTTTGCAAATCTAAAGCATCCAATCTATCTTTAAATAGATTTAGAGATATCAAAAACCTACGTGCAGAATATTTTGACAGTTGCACCCTGACAATTTTACACTGTAGCACTTTAACGTAAGATACGGATAGACGAAACTATGATATTTCCACGTCTGTACGCACCTGCACCGTGTCCCACGGTACAACCCCACGTGTCGGAAAAACAGAGGAGGAGCACGTGTCACACGGCGAATATCTGAAATATCGTCGCCGAATTTTCGACAAAACGAGGACAAGGTTTTCTGTCAGAAACATCCCACGGGTACCGTGCACGCGAGCTCGGGGGCTCGAGCCGCGCGAGCACGCACGAGACACGGTAATACGGCGGCTCGCTTGTCACGTGTCCCGTTATTTATGAATGTAACTCGCACCGTCGACCCCCTTATTCGTGGCTGGTTTTTACTTGTGTCTCGCGACGCCGTAGACCGAGTTACACCCCGAAACGCCACGGGTTGCGAAGCCAGGCCGATATCCGTGGACCGAGAAAGCATTCAGCAAAAAAGTGGGAGGGGACGAGATGGCAAGAGGTGCGCAGGGCGTCGAAAAGAGAAAACAACAGCAGATCCAAAGTTCGCCTGTTATTTATGACGCTTTCTCCCGGAGCAACCGCGACTTTCGTAAAAGCGCGATCATCCTTCCGTCGGATTCGCCGTTGTTTCCTCTTCACGACTACTATCCGTCTTGGACGAGATGTTGCGAAATTTTCTAAGAGAAACGTGCGATGTTGGCACGCGTTGAACCTCGAAATTAAAATTCTGCAGTTCGATAAAGAATTCTTGGGATATAGTGCGCTCTAAATTTCTCGTTTTTCATGCAATTTTTGTATCCAATGTGTACTATGAATTTCGAGTTACGAATTCTGATACTTTTAGAAGAATATCTAGTTTTCTATAGAATTTTAATATTCAATGCAGATTACGAACTTCCATTTGAGGATTTTGGTACTTCTTTTGTGAGAATATCGACTCTTCTGTCGATTTTTGCGAGAGGGTATTCCATGAACGTTGTAACCTTCCATTTATAGATTATGAGTCTTTTCAATAAAATAGTTGCCTCATTAAAGAATCAAATAGAATAACATTCCTATACGTCATTTTTATCAGTTGTTTAATTTTGTTGAATTTCTGTTCTAATATCCAGGCAATCTACAACGCCAGTAACAAGTTCTAAATTCATTCCCATCGTACCAACACTACCCCAGGTGCCAATCAAGCTTACAGTCGACCATTTAACCATCCGAAGTACGAATTTCAAGCAAGCATTGCAAATTCGAATCGCTCGAACCGAACATTTCACCCCTTTCTATTCTCGTTAAACCACAACTTGCCTCGCCCTTGAACCATCGCTCACGATCGCTTAGATTTTCAAGCTGGTTCGATATGTATGTATCTGTGGAAAACTTGCCGCTGCCATTATCTGGAGCGTACACACGCTGATATCCGCTGGAAGTCCCGTTCCAGGTGAACTGGTACCTGCGCGTGCCACGTATTCCGGTATCACGTGAGAGAGCGATGCACGAACAACGGTGAAACAGCGGAACGCTCGGTTATGCGCAGCATGCACGCCAGCTATCCCGCGAAATAATATATGCGGACGCTAATACATAGACGTTAGCCGCCACCAGATACCGGCGGGGGTGGTTTCGACTTCGCTGTGTATCCTGTCTCCGCGCTGAGTGCATACTGCAATATTTACCCCCTCGATCCACCGGCCGAAACACGCTCTCGAACGTGCACCACCGGCTGCTAAAATAATGGGCAAAATTGTCAGATTCTTTGACATTGCTGCGTCGCGGTTCCGAATAATTCAGCTCAGTTCTGAAAGCGTTTTCACCGATTGATTTGGCGGTTGCTACTGCATAAGCTATGCGATAGTAATTACTAATGTTTTCAAAAATATGAAACGTGTTACTATGAGGCAGCTTTGAATAGAAGATGTCGGAAGTTTGGTTTTGATTTTTAAGAAATCGTTGATAGGATGGTTAGAGTGTGAGAGTGATTTTAACGATTAATTTGTGGTTGCTACACGTGGTAAAGATGATTCGCGATAAATTTCTGCTGGAACATATTAAACATGCGTAAATTTTGGTTTTATTCTTTGAAGGATTGTGGATAAGATTTTTACAAAATTTGATGTAATATATAGTAGGAAAGAAATATCACAAGCAATTCTCTAGTTATGTACCAAGTACAGTGGATTTTTTACTATCTTTTATTATTTCTCACATTTTATTATCGAAATATGTCGTTTGTTTCCCGAGGACTTGTTGAAGCGGTAACCACTTCTAAGAAAACTCTACATCTGGTCTTTTTAGTTTTCTCAAGCACTGAAGCCATCGACAGCGCGTAGACAAAAGACTGCGACGAAGTCAGACCATAAACAGTAGACAGGAGACGTTGGCTTCGGGGTTTTTCAGTTATTGGGTAACACAGGTAGCGTGCGGATCTGGACCAGCTCAAATTGTATCCTTACTCATTACACTTCTATTTAAATATATTTTCTGCCTTACAATTTATCCACGTATTTTCTCTGTTTACACATCGAATAACCTCAACAGGACTGAATATTAATTATGTACCTATGCTATGAAATTAAGAAATTAATGAAAACAGGAGTTAATGAAATTGACTTCTAAGAGGCTCGTATCTTAGTAATGATTTCTTCGCGACTAGAGAGTTTTCGCAACAACGATCCATTGAAACTTACATAGAGCCCTGTTCTTCTATCGATTACTGCAATTCGTGATCGACTCCAAATAACCGTCCGGAGGACACTAGGTGAACTGACCTGCAGATGCAAACAATGAGAAAGGAATTCGTGCGGAGAACTCTACGGCGGACGGGTGATTACTTTCGTTAGTTCGTTTGCGGCTGATCGTCGTCCGGATGAAATAAGAGTCGCGGTACTAGCGCGCAATGCAAAACGCGTGTTGCACTTCTACGGCGCGCGCGTGTGCAACAGCGTGTGCACAGATTCTCGACGCGTATAATACGAGCGCCGATGTAAGACAATGCCACGATTATCTATCCGTCTGCCTTGTAAGGGGCAACGTTCGGGATACGGAGGAGTATCCCCGGCTTGTCGACACGGCTACGGCCACCTAAAACATTATATTAACATGCGAAGTAGACTCGAGTGTCCTGGCATGGACGTTGTTCCAGCCTGACTTTGTGTTTTGACCAGGAAAAATCGGGTCGTGTGAGGTCATGCTACGAAACTAGCAAGTAGAAGAGCATGTGTAGGTTGTGTAAGACGTTGAAAAATTCGAAACCCGTGTGGGTAATTGATCTGTAAATTCACGCGGAAATATTGTTGCTTGAAAATTTGAAAGTACTGCGTGTTACATAATATTTAGGAATTTGAAGGAATTTTGAAATGTTAAGAAATATTAGTCAAAGATATAAAACTAAAGGGAACTGCTATTTGTAATTTTGAATTAACTAATTTCGAATTAATAACTAAATTAACAGGAAGTTTGGTATAAATACATTTGAAGAAGTAATTCTAAATTACTGGCCGGCAGTGTATGTTTCCTGTTTTGTGGAATTTAGAAGAATTTCGAATGACATCCTCTTCTCAATCTCTGTTCTCTGTAACTACGAACGTCAACGAAATGAAAAGAGTTTCAGGCAGAAATAGAATCTACTAAGTTAAACGCTATCAGTTTTCCCAAGCAGCCGTTCAAGATTCAGTTTTCAAACAGAATCTCAGACGTACGAGGCCACGGTGAACGACGTTAAAAGCGATCCGGTGGAATCAATTTCAATAAACGCTGGGAGCAGTGTCAATCGACGAGAGACGCGGACATCGCGAGGATCCGCGAATCGAAGTTCTGCCTAGGAAGATCCGGTGAAATTGCACGAATGACAGGGCATGGGGGGGGGGGGAGGTCGAATCAGCAGGGGAGAAGGTAATAGAAAGACACCGGGAAGCTGGGGTCGGCTTCCACTTTCGCGGCTTTCTTTGTCGGCCTTTTGTCAGCCCGTGAATTAGATCGCGTAATCCCGTTTGTATACGAAATGACACCGTCGCTCTTCGTACGGGCTCTGACATTTAGGCAGCGAGCTAGTCCGGGCATTGTCAGCCTGTAATTGACTCCGATTGGAAGATTGGATTTGGATCGTCGTCGTAACTGCCGTATGGGGTGTGGAACGCGAGCGCGCGCTCGTTTCGACGACGAATTCGTTTCCACGCTGCCAGACACTTCGTTAAGTTCAATTATCCGAGGAGGGGTTATCGATATGACTGGCGTCACGATGGTACCAGGAGAGAGGGAGAGAAATTCCATTGTTAAATTCAAACTTCGTTTCGCTTATCCTCGAAAAGTTCTGCGGTCGCCAGCGACTTCCAGCGTCTATCGTTTCAACGTTTAAACATCGGTTTTCATGGTATGCGATATAATCGTATCACCGAGATAAACGATTTTCATCGATATACAAGGCTTTAAAGTTAAACTTCGATGACTTAACCTCGGTGAGCTTCCCTTAACTTCAAATAATTTTGAGTCTTAATGCCACACTCTCGATCTCCTTCTCTAGTTTTCAAATAATCTTAAATACCAGTTACACGATCACTCGGGTGGCCGCCCTTCAACCTTTCAGTTCTTAGTCCTTCAAGAAAATGTTTTTAGACATACGGTATCCTTCGTGAGCGACATAATAATACTTCCGGAAAATCGAAATATAATTCAAAATAATACTCGCTTATAAAAACGTAGCCATCTTTAAGGCATTCACCGGTTCAGTCAGGTTTCTTCAAACGAACGCCATACTTTTTGCCTCGAATCACGTTTCCTCTAGCCACCGAAACGAAACGAAACCACGTACCAAGATCGATACCCTCTCCGACTAGCTACAAACGCGGCCGACTTCCTGTACGGGGAACGCTTTCGTCCTCGTTAAGTATTCACAATCGGTCTCGTGTAATTTAGAAACCGGCGCTCACGGATACCGGCACGCAATTAGACAGTTTCGCGGAAAGCAAACGCGCCCGCCTGCCAGCCAACTGGTCCCGGCTACGACCGATCTAAACGAAATATCTGGGATTCCAGAGTTGCCCGCAATCGTGTTTCATAAGACCGTAAAACGTTCTGTCATTAAACGCGGCTCCCTGTTGCGGTTCCCTCGTTTCGTTTCCTCGCGAAACGAAGCGAGACGCAGCTTTTTCGCGTGTTTGCGGTCCCTTCAGCCGACCGAGAAACACCTGCTCTCGTTTCTTCTTTTTCAACGAGGAAAATAAGATCTCTCTCGAGAACTCTCCATATCGCGGACCATGCAGGCGAACGAACTGCGGTTTGCGGACATTCAAAGCTGGTTTTCAGTATTCACAAATGCGGTTACGATGCTTTGTCGCGCGCGGTTCGTTGAAATTTTTTGGTGACATCGTTTTGAAGGGTTCAGTGATTCGTAAGTAATTCAGGAATATTGGGCGACTTATGTGAAAAGCGAAGCTCAAATTTTTCAAATTTCTTAACTTACAACATCATGGAATCGATATTACTTCAAATGATCTACGTGAGTGAAATGCTTTTTTGTCGAGTGAAAATTAGTTGGTTCTATAAAAACTTTTGTTATGTGCTCCACAACTTCGTGATTTGAGTCAATACAAAATCCTGCTGCGATATAATTACAAAGTAGGTTATAGAAGTTATGTAATATAACGAATATTTTGTTAAAGAATAAAGACAAACTAAAGGTAAAGATGCTTCCCCGGAGAAAGATAAACCTAGACACAGCTCGTTTTCGTTACGAGATTTGAATTCCATGTTCGTATTGTATTTACTAAAAATATGATTTAAATTTAACATTTTACGATTCTGTGTCTTGAAACACATCGTGTATCACTTACAAAAATTACGTCTCATTTTTTCGTTCGAACTTTGAAACTCTACTCGAGCACAATATCTGTTCTACGTAGACAATAATTAACTTAATGAGTATTTGCGCATTCTATGTGTCTCGATAAAATTAACAAGCTCTAAAGGTGATAATCCTCGAACAACAAGTTCAAAACATCGTTAATTTCCACGGTGACTGTTTCCATTTAACGAAACGATTAACTCGTTACTCGAACCTTGACCATTAACTGCAATTTTTTTCATCGGTCGCGGATAACGACCGAGCGATTTTTCCTGTACGTTCGATAGAACGAACCCGGACTCGCCATTAAATCACGCAAAAACGAACGCCATTAGAGGAACGGTCGGCTAAAGAGAATTCAGATAAGAAAGTAATTAAAGCGGCCGTGGCAGTGTCTTTAGTCGCGGCCCGTGCGATCCGTTTCATAGCGCATTGTGCACCATCGACGATTCTTTTTCGCCTTTCGGCCGGCTAATCGACTCGATCGACTCGCCATTAGCGCTTTCTTTCGCAACCGCCGGGCCGATTATGCATGCCACCTACAGGAAACGTTTTGCGGTATAATTAGCGTTCCACGTGCAAACGTAGACAATACCGAAACGGGCTGAGAATTCTCTCTTGAAGGAGCCTTAAGAACTTGCATGAGAACTCGGTCGCTCGTGTGCGCGCGACTTACACCGCAAATTCCGCCTCGTCATCGCACGATGACGACGCTCTTCGTCTCGTACCGGGACCGAGAAAATAATACACTGACCTACTGACCGAATCGCATGTAATCCGCCGATTAATTCTTCATCGAACAAGTTGCACGAATTGACAAATTTTCGTTGTGCGTAGGATTTAGAATCCGTTTCATTTATTTTTACCGTGAATTGCCCATAGTTTTTTCTTCAGAAATAACTGTATCTATCGATAGTATCTAGGGCTAAAAGTTTACTCAAAAGTCTCCGAAACTCGCGAAAGCTCACACCAAGATACATCGACCTTCGAATCCTCTAAAGCCAGAGAAACCTAAAAGTATCCCAGATGTAACCGAGATACATGGATCCGCAAATATCTCAAAATATACCCGAATCTCTTGGAAAATCAGGAAATTCTAAAAACAGCGCGTTCTCCAGGCGATTAATACGTCTCGAGGCGAAGTGGCATGGCGCAGGAGGCCGAGGTAGAAACCGAGGTTCGATTCCGCTGAGCGATAGGCGTTCCTTTCGGTTTCTTGCGGGGTCCGGTGCATTTTTATTGGGCTCGTGAATCGCCTATGAGATCGGTTCGAGCAAAAAGGAAGCGGCCGCAGCGCCGCGTCAGTGGCCCCGTGGTGAATCAAGTTGTGTGTGTCGGTCGTGCGGCAGGGGGTCGGTGGCCGACAGTATCGCGGCTGTAGCATCGCTTCCATAACGCGCGAAGGGGCCAAGCGTTACCATCCTCTGATCCAACCCAAGTAAACAGCTCTGCTCCAACTGCTGGACCGTCATCAATTATCATTAGGTTTACGCGTGCAATTAGAAACGTGCGCGACTTTTGTGAAAATAATGTCTCGTCGCCCGATGAAGAAGAGTGGAAAGGAAGCGAAAAAGATTCGCAAAAGGAGAAAAACTGCCCTTGTAGGGGGGAAGTCGTGCGATCGATGTCGACGTATTAATAAAATCGAAGCGGGAGGACTCTGTCTCGGGTCTTTTCGCGGCTTGTTTATTACGCCGGGCATTTATCTTGTCGTAGGTGCACGCAGGCCGGCGATGCTGGCCTCAAATGAAAATTTATGAAGCGCGGATTGCCGCGGAATGGGAGCGGAGCTGGTACGTACGTGGATACGGAGGCCGGGGTGACGCCGCGGCCGGAATTAAGTCGCCTTCCGGATGAGTTATGACATCTCGGACGCAGTCAGCGATCAGCCTGATCCTCTTTGTACGATAAACCAGGCTCGTCTTTATCTTCGTCTCTGTATCTCGTTGGCTATCGACACGTGTTAGGTTGTTAGGTGGACAAGGTCTAACGAGGTGGTCTGTGAGCGATGCTTGTTTCCAATCGTCTTTCATGAAATTGAGCAGACGTATGTTAATTACGATAAACAGTTCAAAATGATTTGTGGTTATATGATTTAAATCACAAATTTATAAATATCATGATAGATTTCATTATATTCAAGACTGTTCAGTGTTATATAACGAAGTACATACGTGGAAAAAATTCTTCTATTTCATTCTACACAGAAACGACACGAGAAGATTTGATTCGATAAGATACAGAATATAGAACAGTATATTGATTGCGCGGATTAGAATTCTAGAATCAGATCAAAACGCTTCTAATCCACTTGTTTTCCATTAACTCGCTTATCATGTCGCTCCATCGTACCACACAACCAGTTTCTCTGCATAATACCGCCTGTAGTCTGAGAAATCTGTATTCTTCCACTAATCTCGCAGCACAAGAAGCATTTTTCCTCCAGTTTTCGAGCAAAACCTCTAATAGACCAGTTCCATTTAACGATCAGCTGGGAAACATAGTTCGGTCCGCGGCGTTAGATGAAGTTTTTGGTAAGGCGATCTCGGGGAACGGCAGAGAGTGCATCGTTAATAAAGAATACGCCCTGGGCACGCATACCATCGGCGTTCGCAGCATCTCGTTATTCGATATTAATAACGAGCGAACCAACGGAGCGAAGAAGCGCCTCCCCGGCTGCTCCTCCCGGTAGATTTGAATCATTATAATGATTCCGCTCGCTACCGGTTAAAACTTAAAACATTCCTTCGACGCGCGGTCGGAGAAGGAAAAGAGAGACAAAGAGAGAGAAAGGTAGAATGAGAAGTGGAAGGAGGTCTTCGAGGGACGTTCACGTTCTTTCTGATGCTCCTCTTTCGTTGGCTGCCGGTCATTTGGTACTTCTAATCACGTGCCTCTCCGTCGGGGTTATAAATGACCCTTTGCTTTCGTCTCGTGCTCCATCTTGCGTCCCCTGACTGCCCTGTTTTTTCGCCGCGGACCTCTCGATTCGTACTGCCGTTGCTGCCTCCGGCTACTGATTATTGAGAGGTACCTTGGCCGCCGCTTGTTTTGTCCGATTCAACGGTTTCGTGTGTTATGTATATGGTCGAGTCTTCAGTAAGAAACATGACGTT
Organism: Bombus vosnesenskii; assembly: GCF_011952255.1. Classification (NCBI taxonomy): domain Eukaryota; kingdom Metazoa; phylum Arthropoda; class Insecta; order Hymenoptera; family Apidae; genus Bombus; species Bombus vosnesenskii. The sequence goes on from NW_022882987.1 coordinate 2,238,417, forward strand.
GGACGTCAGGGGATGAAATTTAAGAGTTGGATGACATATGTTGATAGTAAGAGCATCGGGGCAATCTACGCGAATTTATATTTCTTTGCTATTATGTCTTTAATTTGTTAATTGAGAAAGACGAATTAATTTCGTACTTGAACATAGGAATTTCTTTACCTAATTCTCCTACAATTCATAGGTTGATTCAGTAAGAAAAATAAAAAATTGTTGAAGAATGTTTCGTGCGGCCGAAATATTCCAAGATATATCCAATATTAACATTGTTCCCCACTCGTCCATCTGCCTCAAAACCGGCTGCCCCAAAAAGTCATCATCGTCCAGCGTCATCCTCTGTCCGTACCATAACGGTGCCTTCTCGCGCGCATCAGGATCGAGCACACGTTGATCCACACACGGTCGAAGAGGTGCATGGGTCACATTCCACGGCGCATTATTTCCTCGCTCGTAACGTGGACCAACAAAAGGCAGCTCCTTTGAAAAGAGAACCCACCCCGTGTGCCCCTCGACGCCGGCTGGTTCAGCATCTTTTCTCTGCGTTCCCCGTTTCTTCTGCTTCTCGTTCCCGGACGGGCCCTCATTAATAGTATTCACCGGAGAAGATTCCAGCTTGATCGCGTTGTACGCTCTCAGCTTGGATACGAGATGATATCCTCCCTCATCCTCCTGACCACTGCCACGTTTAAGGTTTCTAACGAACTTCGGATGATACATGGGTTTGTCGGATTAGGCTGCCTCGGGACGCACGCTCCTCGGAACCCCACTCGTGTGCTCTTCGTCATCGGGACTTTGCCGTCGTTCGGTGTATTTTCGGCCGAGATGCTCTCTTTGTTTCCTTCGTGTCTCTGTGTCGCTGCCAGGAAAAGCGTCCGCTTTGTGCTACGTAATATACAAAGCTTAACGTTACAGCTGCCTTTTGGAAAACGTACTCTAAAGCAACGTCGGTGTTGGAAATAGCTATACTAGGGGATGAATGATAATTAATAATGTATCATATAATACCAACTTCTGATACGATTTTGATAATCGTATGTCGCCAAATCGAGATTGCCTCGAATCTATCAACATAACATTGCGTTATATTAATTTGAAATAAAATCTGTTTATAATCGAGACGTAACTTATTTCATTTCTCTACAACTTTACATAGCTACGATCTTTATATTTTTATAATATTCTCTGAAAATGTACACACTAGTGGAAGACTCAAGCCACTAATTTATCATGTGTTCGGACTAGGACACGTTGCGTGCATAGGACTTCATATATTCGTAATTATCAATCTATAAATGCAACACGTCTGAATATAGTCGTCTAATCAAAAACATGTTCTGTGCGAAGACCTCGAAACCTTCTACTTACCTCAAAAAAGTCTGCCCAGATGGACCTATATTTTCTAAAGTCAGTCAGAAACTTTCCAGAAAGAAGCTGCTTAAAACCTGGAACACACAAATACTCTAGAAACATACTTACACGCGTGTATCCAATCAAGCATTGACCCGAGCGTAGAAAACATCCGCCGCCAGTAAGCTTGGCAGGATCACCCACCACCTCCGGGTCCGATGCTCTCGAGGAAGGTGTACTCGTGGTCGCTGCAACGTGTACGTAGGTACACCCACACCGTGGCTTGGCGGGAAGCGACGGGGGGTCGCGTGATTTGTGGCTGCCCCGAGAAGTCACACAGCGGCTGATATATTTTACGGGCGGCCGTCCTCCACCTTCACTTCTTCGCCTCCTTCTCAGCCACCATCAGCACCGAGGCACCATATAACCCTCTTCCCCCTCGGGCTCTGGTTCGGTGCATCATCGTGAAGCTCTGCGTGGCCCGCGAGGGGCCAGCAGCCGACATTGTGCCACATACACGACCGGTCAGCCGCCTTTACACGCGGCTACATCGTATTTACATGAGAAAGGAGTCGCCTCCACCTTTTCCACCCCGTTTGGCCCGGGACCCGCCGTCTCCTCCCGCCCCCGATCCGGATCCCCGACGAGGCGCCCCTCGAAGCTCCCTCCAGTGTAAACACGGTTCATCATTATCGCCGGGGAGCCTATATTTCAAAGGGTACGGCGCTCGCCTCTTTACGCTTGTCCCCCGTCACTTTGGACACGACTGTACGTCCTCCTCCTCCATCTACGATCGCACTATTTATGCTGGTTCCATTAAGAATTTTTGGGATTCTTGACTAATCTTTGTGTTCAAGTCGTCTCATTGTAAAGATGCTAGAGATGGTGGAGATTGAAGTTAGAAATGACGGTTTTGAAAGAGCATTTTCGAGTAAAGGAGTGAAATGTATACTAGGGCTTTGAAATTTAACCCTGGTTTTGTAATGATAATTGTGTAGTCATTACAACTACAGTTTAGGATTCTAAAGTTCAATAGATCTTGGAATAACTGAACCGTGTTTATGGAATATCTGATCAGTACATCTCGTAGATGGACTATTGGGCTATATAAAATTCAATGAACCTCAGATCCTGCTACTAAATTTATGGAAGCTCTATTATTTTCACAAATACGGTACAGTAATAACTCTAATTATCACGAAATATCATATGACCTCATTAATTTTCATTTGAGCTATTTATGTTTCCTGGTCATTTCCTAACATTGAAATATCAATACCACTCAGTAACTGCTTTAACCTTATTTGAAGCGGTTATACGTCTAATCACTTCTACAGTTAGAGTATCCATTTCCTCCACATATCATCAACCGGATTGTATATAGTCCTGCTATAGCACTATTAATTAAACCAACATATTAGAACTCATAAAAACGGCTATTTTCCTTAACTCGCCACACGATCAACCAACTTCCATTCGACGATCCAAATCTTGAATACCAGCCATAATACCGGCTTAAAGTAATTTCAGCAAAAGATAGAAGAAAGTCGTTCTTATCATTCGAGCAATCGTAACTCAAATTACCGATGAATCAGGGATTATATTGGTGGAAATCCACGCGGAGTGGCTCTGCGACTGGGTTAAAAAGTTGACGGCGGCGCGTTATCGGCGGCGAGTAATCGTGTGGCAGCGCGATGCTTGAAAAAATACAATCAAAGGCGTGCATCGGAGTAATCCAACGCGAACGGAACGCGGACGGTTGCGGTCCGGCCGGACTTCACGCTCGTCGATTATCGTTATCGCGGCTCGATGCGTGCTCCCTCGGCGAGCGGCGGGGCTTGAGGGTTATAAAAGAATTTAGACGCGGTCTGGTATTATCGGGATATCCACGGCGAGATAGCGGGGGGAACGGTGTTGGAAAGACAGGTTGGTCGCCGCGGGGGTCTACCGCGAAGAACGCATGCAACCAACAACCAGGAGAAGAAGAGAAGGAAGAAGAAGGAGAAGTAGGAGGAAGAAGCAAACGAAGAAGGAGAAGAAGAAGGAATGGAAGAAGAAGAAGAAGAATAAGACGAGCCAGTCTCTTGAATATACCTATATAAGCTCTTCTCTCTCACCCACATGCTCGAATCGTATCTACACGTGTGTACCAGTATGTATGCACTTGCGTTTTTGCCTCGCCGCTTTTTAATGCTTTTATGCCCACCGCGGACGAGCTATCGGGGATCTCGCGTCGTAAGTCTGGAACTTTATGTTTACGCCGGCTAACCTTCCTCCTTTGCCGTCCCACCTTAACTTACGATTCCCTCGCATGCCCGCGCCGCTTGCTTTCGCCTTGCTTGAGACGTCTCGTGTCGTCGTCGTAGTCCTCTTCGTCGTCGTGCTCCTCCTTTTCCTCTTCGTCGTCATCGTACCGCTTCTCGTTCACTTTCTTCTTCCTCCTCTTCTCCTCTACTCCGCCTTTTTCTGCTGCCGTGTCGTTGCTGTTGCTGTTGTTACCGGCGCCGGCGGCGATGACGATGGCGCTCGCGGCTTACCTCGTGTCCCGTACCTTATTCCTCAGCTTCGAAAGTTCTTCTCGAAGAAATGCGTAAATTCCCACTGTCGGGAACTCAATTTTATGCAACTCTGCAATGCGCCTGGCAAGCCACCTATTTAAACCAACTGTCCCACTCGATTCTTGGAGTTTGATAACCTTATCCACTGTAGAAGTACGAGTTGTCTAGGAATTGGGCTAGGAGTACACTGAATTTTTTCTTAAGAAGAAAGAGAAAGGCTGCTGGGACACGGGCATATCCGTCTGTATCATAAAGAACAGTACAATTCATCGCGTGCTCTCCCGTGGTCGACCGTTTCTCAAGACAAAGAGCCCAATAACTAACTGGCGCACCGAAAATCATTAAACCTTCGGCTGGCCTCTGGCGCGCGCGAGCTGAACGCGACCCGAAAGAGTATTAATAATAAAGCTTCATTACACTGCGGGAGACGTCTGGTAAGCCTACGCGCGCGCCATGGAGAATGGCCAGTTAAAGCCCGGTTCATACTCGCGCCTCCGCACCGATGCTACCCCGAGATATCGATATCCAGCCAGGACAGGGAGCCCAAGGGAGGCGAAGGGGGGATGATCCAGGTCGAAGGAAGACGGGAAACAGACAGAGGGAACCAGCGAGAGGAGGACGAGGAAAAGCTTATAGACACCCTCAGCTATCCATGGAGCCACTAATGTATGTAATTGATCTATTGTGCGATGCATTAGCTCTACGGGTACCAGATAGTTTATCCTCGGGCCTGATGGCGAAGGTTCCCAGAGGTGGAGGGGTCGCGAAGAAATGGAAGGACCTTGATAGAATGACGAGAACGGCGGAGGAAAAGGGATCCCCGAATGGGAAACGGATTCAGCCCTGGCTCGCTTATTAGTTCTTTACGTCATTAGATTAGGCTAATGCACTATGGGTTCCCCGTGCTATTTTCTCCAGAGCACGCTTGATAGAACGACATGGTGAATAGCATTGTCAACGAGCCCTTTCGCGCAGTCTCGATGAGAGAACGCGGCGAAAACTGGGGTGCTTGAATTTTTCATTTGGATGGAGTATTAGGGAGGCTTTGGTACTTGGGAAAGCGTATTTAGGTCGTGTTGATTCGTTTGGTATTATTCTTGGTATTATTGATTAATAGTTCTCAAGTAATATTATTAAGTCTTATGGAATCTAGTCTGGCTTACTTAATTCTATTTTTTATTGTATGTTTCATATGATAGAAACCATCGATCACTTTCATCGAATAAGATACTTGCGTATAGAATATGAATTAAAATGAAGTGTTCACTTATAACGTTTAATTATAATATAAGTTGTTGATTTAAAAAAAAAAGATAATCTATTGTGGTTATGCACACCTTACATTTGAGATTCGTTAAAGAAAACGTGATTAGGACAAGGTATTTGATTTATTACAGCTAGAAGCTTCCAACAGAAAAGAATGCACGTTCATCGGTGAAACCACAATTTGCGGTTTCCCAGTTTCTTGCTGCCGCGCCGTCGTGCCGCGCACTCGTCGCATCCGGTAAAGGTGCATATTCTTTTCGATTGCAAAGGAAACCACCGTCGCTCATTATTCCCTGTTTAAGGCGAGACGATGGCGCACTTAGGCTTGTCGACACGTCACCTCGCATGACTCAAAGCCACCCCACTCTTTTCCTCGGGGTTAGACCCGTAACTGTTTATGCGGTCTACCGCAGCAGGGCCATTGACATATTTTGACTTCGTCGCTGGCTACCCTTTCCACGGCTTCGCCCTTCTTCCGCGTTCGTTAGCTTGCGGTTCTTTGCGTAACCGTAATACTAACGGCTTCAATAATCCTGGAATAGGATTTCGTGAAATGGAAGGTGGTCAGAAAAGAAATCGTGCTGGAAGCTAACAGACGCTCGTAATTGGAACAGGATGTGGCAAATTACGCGTTGGTCTTAGAAGCAGCTAGTGATATCTCGACGACGTCGCGTTCAATCGGTCGTATGAAATTACAGGAAACTCTCCCTTCGTTTTCGCTTACCATTGTTTCAATTTAATTTCAGCATTCGATAACTCTGATGCTTATAAAAGTCTTCTTGAAAGAAATAGTTACTACGAAATAAAACAGGCGCATTCACTTGTCGTAGAAAAATTATTGCGAGGACGAAACTTTCTTTCGTCCTTAACTAGTCTTCCTTCAATTTAAATTCGTTATTCGACCAGTTTTTACTAAAATCGGTATCCATTACGAAATACTTAAATTTCCTAACTGAAATCATAGTCATATTGGAGCAATAAATTCGCTCATAGAAGAGAAATACTTGTTCTCATCTTTAAACGAGAAATTTATTTTTCATTCCTCCCACTCTTATTTCAATTTAAATTCTCCATCTGATGACTACCTAACATCGATATCCATTACAAAACACTTCGACTTCTTAAAAGGAATCATCATCACAAGATAATGAGAATGCGTTTATATTAGGAAGATACGAATTCTAGCAGAAACTCTTATGGAAACGAGAGAAGGTCCATCATAACCGGAAGTCCTTGGCTGTCCCGCAGCGGCCGTAGGCGTCTATGCGGAGCACAGCGTGGCCGGCCGAGAAAACTATTATCTCGAGTTGATTATGATTGCATGACTATGAAATTGCTCGTGACGAGAGCGGGGGCGGGCGATCGAGGAAGCAGAAGACGAGGAAGCGGCGCGACGGAAGGGGAATGGGCGAGCATTGCATGACTCCGAGTTTCTCGACAACAATCGTAACTAGCTTTCGGTAGCAGGCGTTTCGGGGTGGAACCACGCGGCGTCTTCCCACGTCAGCGTGACGGACAGACAGGCCTGACGGACTGACAGACAACGCGACCGGTAGCTTGTATTTTATTCAATGGCCCCGACGACCGAACAATTACGACTGTTCCGCGTTTGGCCCTAGCGGACACGCATTGCACAGGATGCAGACGCAGGATTCGCTGCAGGATACTTCGATTGTGTGCGAGCGCGACCGGTAATTATCGTCGAACGATGCGCAAAGGAGAGACACGAATCCACCGATGCGCAACTCGCTAGGTGGTTAATCTTGCCAAGCTTATTTGTGACCGTATTTAGACGGGTTTAACCTCAAACGCATGTCGAAGAAGCAGTGATTCGTTGTAATGGAGCGAAGAATCTTACCAAGTGTATGTAGTAAGCTTTGTTTATCATTTAAAATTAGGCTCTAACTGCTTTTCATGTTATGATAAGATTTCATTGATTTTTAAATGTCAACGAGTAAGAGTGAAATTTGGGTATGCAATTGTCGAATCTTGTATAATTATTTTATGCGAAGCTTGATCTTCAAATATTTTTATTTCCAAGCTATGAATTAGATTACAAAAGTTCTTTTAAACTGATTCCATGAACGGCACAGTATGATATTTAAATGTTGCTTTTAACTACATATTAACTAGCCCTGATCAAATTAAAATACTGTCACTACAAATTGTCTAAAGTATCCGAGTTCTTACGCAGAACAGCGTACATACAAAGGTACGAAGTATACATTTTTTCAATTTCGACCACATATTCTACAGCGTCTTTCACGTTACCCGAGGTCTTCTTTTCAACGTTCTCCATTACGAGAAAGAAATCACGTCCCTATTCCCTTAATTACGCTCCAGAATGAAAAGAAAGTGTGTGCGTGTGCAAGCAGAAACGTCCATCGTGGCTGGGTTTCTTCCCGCGATACTCAGCTCTTATACACGGCCATTGTGATCTCTTTTAACGATGGAATAAAAACCGTAAGAGTAAAAGCGACGTAAAAAAGAGGAAGAAAAAAGGGGAACGAGAATTCGAACAGAGCTGTCGCCACGAATAATTGGACTGCTAAACGAATGCTTGTGAAAATTCCGTTCGCACGACGACTCTCCTCGCTCGGTTTCCCAGGGATTAACGTTGTCGTCGGGTCTTTGTTCCCGAAATTAGGATGCGGAAGTGGATTTCCAGTTCGTCGTGACTTTTAGTAGCGTCGTCGTCGTTGTCTTTTTCCGCGTTGCGCCCGGAACAATGGCCGCTTTCCGCTCCTTCCTACTTTTCGCCGATGGAATTTCCATGAAGAGCCGCGACGACGACGTTCCCCTCCGCAGTTTTAATAAAACTCGCGTCGGAAAAATTTCGAGTCGAATTCGCCCGATGGACAGGAATCGCGCGTTTCGAGACGCTATACACCGCTCCATCGCGTTCCCCGACCCCGCTCGTCTTTTTTGCGCGGGGCCCCGGTCGTCGCACATCGCATTCTTCTATTTCAGCGTCGAGAAAACCAATTTCCTGGTACCTAAATTACGCGCGCTTCCGCACCCACCGCTCCCACTCACCGGTCGCTTGGTGGGGAACGGTGCGGAGAGAAAGAGAGACGAAAAAAGCTCGCTGTAATATCGCAAGTTTCCTCTTTCTGTCTCCGTCCCACGGTCTACGCTCTCGTGTCTAACGCGAGCTTCACGTTGAAGCGCCGCAGGGACGACGTGCACGGCTGCTGAAGAGAAGAGGAGAGGCGCGAGCAGAGCTGGCTGCTCCGGCAAAAACCTTAATTTGAAAACGTCACAGTTTAATTTAAAATTACGTAAGTAGGGGGCTGCGCGCACCCTCTCCGCCGCCTCCACCCCTCGTCGATCCACCACCTCGTTTCAACTCTACGTTCTCTCTAGTACTCTTTTCTCCTCTATCTGCTGCTCCTTTTTTCTCGCGTCTCGTCCTTCTTCCACCGGCTACTAACCGTTCCCAACCGCTTCTTGTCTCTCCCTCGCGAAATCCCCTCGTCCGCTCCCCCCGAGGCTTCTTCTGCACGTCTGCCACGGCATTCTTGCGATCGTGGTAATAATAGACGCGAAGTTTCGCCCGCGATTCCGCCTTCTCTCGTACCTTCCGTCTACCGCCGCTTGCAATTATTCAACCAACGAGCGGAATCCTCCTTACTCACGCATAGATACCCGATCGTCCACCGATCTGTCCTCTGGCGCGGGGGTGGATGTTGAAAGTCGCGCCGAATTGGAAGTTTGTCTATATTGGGTATATTTCTGGTACTATGGCGTTCGTTCTTAAAACTCCGTTTCTGAAGAACATTTAAGAATCGAAAATCAGACGGAGAAAGCATGATGAGATAATTTGTTGATTTTCTAATTTTTATATCGCTCGATGGCTACAAGAACGATTAATGATTTATAATTTCATTTGCGAAACAGAACTTGCTACATCATTGTCTTTAATTGCAAAGGAAAATAACTTCTACATCTGAAGATTATTTTAAAAAACCTTCCCCTCTATACATACAAGTTTCCAACTACGATATTTGTAAGAAAGTTAAGCGAGTGGCACTGAATAACTCTATAAAAACACGACGCTTCATTACGATCTTCAATATACCGGTATTCCTTTTGCATAGCAAGGATTTCGCAACCATCCGTAATTGATCAGCTCGGTATCGATAAGAGTCACGCGGACGCATTGGCCAATAAATATCTTCGACACGTTTCGCGACCGCGGTACACGCTACGTGTCCCATTTCAGATTATTTATGAGCTGACGTCTTCAGTGGCGACGAGTCTCTCTCTAACCGGGCATAGGAACGTCCAATTGGATTTGTTTCGCGTCGATTCTCCCTCTCGTCTATCCGCTTTCTATCCACGAGAACATGTGCAGAACACGGTGGCAGGTGAAAGGTCCCACCTTCTGTTTCCACCTATGATTCTATCGACGAATTCAAATGCAATGGATCGCGCCACGTCTCGCAGCTGTCCCTCACAAACGATTTAACAGGCTCTTCGTAGGCGAACGAACGTCCAGCTCGTAGAAATATTAATGCTTCGAAGAAACGCGGAAAGGGTTCGCTCGCTATTTACTACGTGTACACGGTTGAAGATTATCGAGGCGACGAGGACGTTGTGGCCTGCCAGGGCGGTCAGAGTTATAACGCGCGTCGCGGTAATTTAATGCGAGCATCCACCGCTGTAAATTTGAACTGGCAGCGTAGGTGAATCTATGAATCGCAGGAAACGTTTGTCGTTGCTTCGAGATCGTGTATCGCGAGCGCCGGTCACTTTCCGAAGCCGGGGATGGAGTACCTTCAGGTGTTGTCGAGAGGGTGATGCGGATAAATTATGTAGGATTCAGTCGGACATGTTCGATTGGGTATACAAGAAAGGGAGTGCTTCTAGAAAATAGATTGGAAGAATGCTAGAGTTTATAAGTATATATTATAAGTATAGCTCGGAGTATCGGTACATTTAAGTTTTCTTTAATTCAAGCTTGATCGTAGACAAGCGTTTTACGAATGGGTGGCATTAGCTTTTAATTGCTACTGTCAGGCTATCTTGACTACTTAACATTATAAATATAGTCAAAACGTCGATCTCAGGTAACAGATAAGGCTAAGTGGCTGAATAATTTTCATTTATATTTATAACTTATAAATTTAGATTTTGAACACTCAATGTTCATATACGTCCGTCTTATTCTGTTGAAAAAAATGAAAGATAGTTGGTCTGGTCTTAATAAATTCGCCTCTGATAAAGCTAATACATGTTCTCTATATTTTCAGGAAAGATATAAAGAAATACTAAAAATAATCACTAAAGACAATCACTAAATTCTTCCAACATATCTATTATTAAACTCACATTCTCCCAAAACCTAATCTGAAATTCATAATCTTGGCCTGATATTTTACTGGCAATGTCTCCATAACTTCTGACTAACCTCGGAATGACAAAACTGTTCAATGTCCAACCATCATCGTTTTCGAACGTCTCCGGCCTCTTCGTGGAAGACGAACTCCTCGTCCTGGGTTAGATGGAATGTCGAAGATCGCGATAGGCTAGCGTACCTACCGCGCCGTGGAACCTGATACGAGAATTCACCGGACAGGCCAGGCATCTCGCGAATTTGCCGAAGAGTGCGACTCTCGAAACGTTTCCTTTTTCTTTCGTTTTGCTTGCCACTACCTCATCCTACCTTTTATTTCAACTTCGTTCATTTGCCGTGTGTCACTGACTACGAGGACACGCTCTCGCAGGCGCTCGTAAAACTTCTCGAGGCTCCATCAAGAGATCCGCGCGTGGATCGACGAAGATATAGTGTCCTTGACCTCTCTTGCGGCTCCTACTCACATGAGAAATTACTAAATACTGGGTTCAGTGAAGAAGAGATTTCATCTTACCACGATGTTCCTCGAGACAGTTGAACGAAATACTACTGCTTAGTCTGTATCCGCGAAGATTGTTCACACCCTTTGCGTCGGTCACGTGATGCATGTTATCTCTTTCACAGCGTGGCACGCAAGTCTTTCGTACCTTTTCCCCTTCCTCTCCTGTATTCTTTCCTGAAAAAGAGTTTGGCGAGAAAGTGTCCCTTGGTTTTCGTAAAAAGGAATCGAGATTTCATCTTGAATCTCTGATACTCTGAATTTCGTGGCTTTTATGTTATCCAGAATCACGATAAATTTATAATACGGTCTTGTTCGTAATCAGTTTGCAACTGAAATATTATTAATTTTGATTATTTTCTATTTCTGTTACAGGTGAGTACATTGGACTCTGCTGTTACCTATTGTGCGATCTGTCGGTAAGATTCTCCAGTTTCGTGAGTTTTAAACATTTGTGACTTTTTTTTGAAATAACGAAATAAATTAGATCCCTCCTGGGTCGAATGTTAAAGAATTTCGACGGAAATCATTCCGTTTTAGCTTTTCTACGGTTCCGTCCTGTAACTTGATGGACAGCACGATGACGTTACTGTTTATTCGTGGCATTAATAGGGTGACGATGAAAACAGGGGTTGCATATGTTGCACGATGTTTCCGCACGGGGTGAGAATAAACATGTTTGTGCCAAATAATGTGTCAGAAAGGCAGGGGGTTTTCCGTCGGAAGCTATATTTTCTTTGCGTGACGTTTACTGGGACGATTTCGGTGATCTCTTTTCCTCCTTTCTTCATAGTATACATAGATACCTATAACATAATTTGTAGACATTGTTTCCCAAGTGAGACAGTAATCTTTCCTTTTTCTTAGTACCTTTCAATAGAACATTAAACTTTCCGCGATACATTGATAAAAATACTAATATAATAACCAGCAGAACAGACAAATAAAAAATCCGCAATAGTTTGAAAAATTCCAGAAATTCTACGTATCTTTACTCTTATAAAACAGCAATGCACATTTTATCATTGCCTAATAGTTCAACACGTTGTTTTTGCTTAACAATTTGGAATCAATCATATTACATTTATGCAATAAATGAAAGTTTAGTAAGTCAAACGTCCAATTTATAAACTACAAACGGCCTAAAAGTGAACCATCGAATTTTCCGAAAAACGATGCATCTCCCTTCGATCAAAACGCCAAATGATTTCTCACACAGTTGCACCGTTCCATCTCGTCGTACCTTACTTCGTTGGAAATTGCGAGTGTCCGCGGTGACGAAAACGCAAACGGGCCATTCCGTGGTATCCGCGCGCTGGAAACGTAATATTCCGCGCGGATTGCTCGCAGCTCGCGCCACTACCGGTCCCGGTCGAATCGTACAATGATCGTTTAATCGGCCGTGCAGCAAACAATCGCGTTCGGCGATCCCAGCAACGACTCTGGCCCGATTCGCAACCGGCGTCCGCTCGTCTTCCGCGCAAACGAGCATCGCGCGCGAAACGCTCCGGCAAGCATTTGATCGGCCGTACTGCTGGCCGCCGCGTGTTCCGCAATACGCGACCCGTTTCCAACGCCCGACTATCGACAGGAAGCGCGAGATCGGCAAATCGCTGTGCCGGCTGAAAACTGTACAGGCTGGACAAAGGGGTGACGATTGATCATGGTTCCCGAATGCCTACACCATATATCGGCGACAGGTTAGCGATGGAGCCACAGAAGGAATTTTTGAAGTGAAAATTGATAGGATTTGGAAAGTTGGCTTTTAAGTGCAGGAAGAAAGTTTGTGGGGATCTGATGCGCGAGTAATCGAGTATACTCGATTATGGGAAAGGACAGTAGTAAAATTGTAGAGAAATTATTTGTAAAAGTTAAGAGTATGTATTTTTTGTATTTGACACTGGAGCTGCAGAAAATCTTGAAGAGGAACGGGGAAGGTACCAGGAAAATTATTTTTAAAAGTTAGAAGTATGTATTTTTCGCATTTGACACTGCAAGCGCAGGAAATCCTGATGATCGTCGTTCATCCTGATGCTGTTAAATTATGATCATTCTGTGTTTTGATTCAACGTAAAAATGTAGGGAAATAGTCCGAATAAATTCTAAATCGTTCCATTCACATTTAATATTTTATTCCACGTAAAAGATGAATTTTTATTTAACTGATTAACTCTATTGAATTTATTAAATTCATTCTATGCAGAAAGTTTTTATTTTCTTTCAAGTTCTTCAGCCTTATATTTCATGCATTTTGTACATGATTATGTAGCAAACTACATTTTAGTTATTGTCCTTCCTAATTCATGTCTCACTATTCAGTTCTTGAAGAAGAATTAGATCGAGCGAAGGTTGCAATATTTTCAAAACTTTCCCATTGTCTAAACTTTATGGATTTCTTAATAACTCTTACTGTGACTGCTTAAATTGGCAGTGTCCACCGCTTTTGATGCGACGAGAAAATGCCGAATAGTGTGACGGATTAGTAAAATTAACATATCGCGGAAAATGTTTCTCGGATGCGACACCATATTTCTTCAGCGTTGCGCGAGACACCGAGGCAACACAAGATCGTGACCAGCGAATCCGCGTTTCCGGCGATGTGTTCGAGCGGCGGGAGAACAACGAAGGGCACCGACGATGATTCAGAGATATTTATGGGGTGCAGAGTGTTGCCGCGCGAGCTAGAAGAGGGCATATCGCGTACGCTCGAGCAGAATTACACGATGTCGGCAATGATATAACGCGCTTCGCGCGTCCCTCTCTCCTCTTCCACCTTTTCCAGCGAATAGGAGATCCAGCAAAGTCCAACTACAAGAATTCTCCGCATTTAGGCTTGTTCTAAGCGCATTAAATCATATGTACGTTCAATCATTTCTGGCTTCTAGAACCTTTGCTTAATACCTTCTCTCGTGATTTCTCGAAGATTTGTTGAAATATTAGAAGCTTATCATAATTTATATATGTTACTTAATATACAACTGTTCGATTTTAATTCTGAATGCCTGTCTTTGCGAAATATTAACATGCAGAAGGTATATGTAAAATATTAGATATATAGTTACTTGATGACTTTAAACAATAAAATATTATATTTACAGTTAAAATTACACGTATACCAACTGCGTTAATTATAAAGATACACAAACTTCACAGATGGTAGTATAGTTACATTTTCACCGTAATCTATAATAGTAGCTTGATTTAATATTACAAAATTCTCTTTTCTGGAACGATGCGTGCAGAGACGAGCAACTAGAGTTGGAAAAGTTCACCTGTTCACCAGATGGTCGAATAAATCTTCCGAGGCAGGTCAACGTCCTCTCTGGTGCTCGTCATACGGCTCCCTGGAATGCTCTCCGCTACGCTCCAGCGGAGGAACTCCAATAACTTCGGCACCGAATTCCTGTCGACCCACCCACCGCCTCCCGAAACGAGGCTGCTGTCGGTAGATTTGATCTAGGAAATTCGAACAGGGCTGAAATGTGCTGAACCGCTGGATTAAATTAATCCCACTGACCGGCTGTGATCGACACGCTCGATGTTTGAACGTTCTTCGAGTCCACACATTTGTAGGTTGCGACCGAATCCGGAGACAACAATAGCGAACTAATAAATGACTAATGGCCATCCCTAGCCTGTGGAGAATCGCGTGAACTGCTCCACGTATCCGGTGATTGGGTAACTTAGAGGCTGGAGTAATGCATAGAGATGTTTCATCTCGAAAAAGCGCAAGGATATTCTCTTCTGTTGTATTTCTTTCTCCTTTTATGAGAAGTAGCCATTTAAGAATTTCATTAAACGCTATATTAAGTTAACACGTTGGTTGTCATAGATATCACAGTGACTTGCACTAAATTTATTAAAGAAGCCTGGATATTTACGTATTTACATAGGACATTTCAAGTGTGTAAAAATGTATAGAATACATAATATATGCAAACAGATACAATATTCATAGCAAAGTATTTAATATATCATATATTTAGACGAGTGAATAAAGTTTCTTTCCATGTTTTTGACCGTCTTCATAAAATTGTGGCAGTCTTTAACGAACGATGACATTTAGGTTCATGACATTTTTAATATCAAATAAGCCGTCGATCGTAAAGTCTTTAATATTTCGAATGTTTGAAATAAATGCTTAAATAAGTTTATTCTTTTTCACGTGTATATTACAAGGTGCCACGTTGAAATGACAAACAATATTTCAATATGATGTGCGAGACGTACAAAATTCATCAGCAGTGAATACGTTAAATTCAAAGCTGAGAATAATGGTAACAAACTTGAAACAAATTCTAAAAGAGAAATTCTCGAAGCAATGAGAAGAAAAACAGAGTGCAGGGGTCGACGATTAGAAGACGGATCGTAGATCGCTAGACTGGTGCACGCGGGCGCAGGGGTCGACCACTGACTTCCTTTATCGACATTTTGATACAAAATGGCTGCTCACCGCGGGGAGTCCCCGCGTAATCTCTCTCGATTCAAATTAACACACGCAGCGCTCGCCGGGGGGCCGAGGTTGTGCCACGGGGAACTTGCGCGGCGGTATGGAAGAGATAATATCGCCGTGGATCCCGCGTTTCTTTGTCTTTCTTTTGGCGAGCCCTCGGTCCATCCTCGTTTTTTCTTTCTTTCGCCCTCCTTCACCTCCCCCACGTTAACGATCGCGCAGTAAAGAGACGAATGACAGGCGCCACGCCGGTTTTGACAAATCGCTGGCGACGGGGGACGCCAGTCGGTGGATATTCCGAGAGTGGCCCGCTTCGAAAAAGTACGTCTTGTTCCGCGCGCCCGTGGCCACCGATCTCCCCAGAGAATTTGTCCGTCGTTACGTTCTTTCGTGAATCTTTCTTTTTGTCTCCAACCAGTCATCTAGAAATCGAATTTGCTTAATTTTTTTTTGCGGAATATTCGAAATATACATTGGCTCCGAATGATCAAGATTTTTAAAATTAAATACAGGCTTTAAAATTGCGGAGCGTTCAACAATGATTTTCATCTGTGTATCGATCTTTCAGATCTGTCCAGAAGGGTTTAGTTTATTATACCTGTTAGTGGTTTAATCATCTTCCTAGAAACAAGATGTACTCGTTTTTACGTAACATTCAGAAACACGTTTTCCGGATCAATCTTTCTTATGAATATAAACTTGTCCAAAGTGAGAAACTTATAGCATCCACATCCAGACAAAAATATTTGTCTCCGTTGAAATGACTGTTAACTTTGTTAACGATTTTTTAACGAAATTTCTAAATTGACAATTTTTTACAATTATAGAAAATCTAATGAACAACGTTTATTATCCAACATAAGGAAAAGAAATTTCCTTTGCAGAAATTATGCAAAATAAGGAAAAGGTAATGAGAAAAACCGAAGACGTATGTACAACTATTGCGTATAGAACACTTGTCGGTGAAATAAAAGGAGAACCGGAAGAGGCACGTGCTCCGACATAAATTCCAGTGTTCGCGGTCGTTTTGATGGTTGCGCGAGACCTAGGGAGGCACGTGGTTGTTTGCGCTCGCGAATCGCGTAAATAAGATCGACGCGGCAAAGATAAATCACGTTTCATAAACTGCACCTGCGATCACACCGTGCAGTCGGTTGTACGCGCAGTTGATAGATCGTTCGCCTGGAAGAACTGTCCGGGAATAAACAGCAGCGTCAGCGTGATTCGGCTGATTTCAGTAAGCGAGTTTCTTCTGGCTGATTCCGATCTGATTCACGCGGTAAAGGATCCCCGGTGAATTGATTGCGACTGCCCGGACACTCCGTAAGTCAGCGCGGATTAATTTTCAATCCCAACCCCGACGCAATTAATTCTTCCTTTCTTCGTTCTCGCTACGATATACTTCTTCTGTCTTCCCATGTTTGAATAATATTTTTCTTATGGATGATACGTTTGAAGAATGTGCAGAAATATTTTCAAGTGGAAGTTTCCTGTTTGATATAGTCTCATGCATTAGGAATGCTTGTTATTCCAGAGTTGTGGAAATACAGTTCGCGAAATGTGGTTTTTGGAATGTGTCTATTAGATCAGGTTTTACTGTAATTAATTGTTTGGTTAATTATAATGAAACGAAGAAACGCTCCGAGTTTAAAAAATAATTATTTCTTTGCCATCAAAATTATATACGATGCTATATATTTCCAATTTTTTTTATAGGATACGTATGATAACATTTAAGATGTGTTTTTCAGTATTGTATTAGATATTATACAAAGCTTGTATTAAAGATGCCAACGATACTTTAAAAGATATATAATGCAATTAAAAAAGCAAGCCTGTATGTTTTATAAAATGTCACTTAAGTACCCAAAAATGTACCATTGTATATCTATACAATTTCTATAAACAATTAATTATGGATACTTAATTTTCATTTTACTGTTGAAAGAACATCGTACTTTTTCTTGGATATTCATTAAACACGGATTCGATTATGTTTAAAAGGAGAGTATTGCTGCAAATTATCAACTAAAGAGGAACCGGTCAGGTCAAACCGATCGGACGATATCGCGTACCTTGAATGACTTAGAGCTCAAGGTGGAGGAGGTTTAATAGATCGAGTGTTTGTGTAATTTAGCACTTTATTTGCACTTATTGTATAAAAGTAAAGTTTGATGTTATGAACACAGCGGTTCTAAGATCTTGTTGAGAATGATGTATTTCCTGACCTCGGAGTCACCAGGGAAGGCAGGTAATTCGAAATTTCCCAGAGAAGGGATAGGTGCTGACCTAGCCATAAACGGACGGCCACTCAAAATCCCGAACAAGTATCTTTTTCTAACGATAAAACAAAATGGCAGAGATTTAATTACGAAGGATATCGAGTGAATCTAGTCGTTTTTAGAAACTCCTGTTTATATCCATTTTTACCGGGTTTCTGGTTATCGAAGGAATAAAAAATAGTAAAATATTCAAGGACCATGGTGTAACATCGTATGCACATGTGCGTGTATTTGCCATAAGTTAGCGAGAATTAAGCGTAACGCGGCGCCGGTTGGTTCGTTTTCGAAAACAGGGTAGGGCAGGGGCAGATAACGGAAGAGATTTTCTCCAACAATGGAATAGAACTGTTTTACATCTAGTCGCCAGATAACGATTCCCTGATATCTGTTTAATTATCTAAATTGTATTGCCCCTTATTCAAGGCTAGAAAGCACGCGACTGGTTACCGCGACGCTCGCTTTATTTCAACCGATAGAAACGACACGTCATTCCGCCGTTTTCATTACTTTTTTTAATTTCCCTCTTGCTTCTAACTCATTCACCTCCTGCGGTGTATCCAGCTAATGATCACAAGGAATTAAGAACTTACACTCTTATGTTAAATTAAAATCGACGAAATCTTCTCCTGCGTATCGCCATTTCTTTGACATTTTCCGTGTGATCTATCGCGACCCGGGGGGCGCACGAATTCCTTCGATTTTTCCGTGTCGCCGACGTCGAGCTCGTAGCAGAAAATCGGATCTGCCTGCGAGGGGGTGAGAGAGCGTCGGTGGAGGGTGCGGTATCGAGACGGAGATTCCACCTCCGGGCCGGTTATAGGACGGCCGGATTTGTAATAAGAATGTCGACGTATAAAACTGTCAATAAGCGCGCTGACCCCAAACGTAATTTCAGAACGCCTCCCGGTTGCAACTCGGGGGCGGTAGTGGCAGTGGCGGCGGCTGACCGGGGACGAGAGGATAGATCGAGACTGAGGCGGGAAATAGAGAGCGCTGGAGAAAGGTGGCTGGACCGCTGGTAGAGAAATCGAGAAAAGCGAGAAAAAGATATGGGGTGAAAAAAGAAATATCGAAAGAAAGAAGGAAATAAAAGGCGGCGGCGTTCAGGGCGAAAGGGTGGAACGAATCGTCGGAGAAGAGGAAACGAATCGAACAAATCGAAAGAACGGAAGCGGAGGATAACTGGAATTGTACGGGGAAGGGAATGGAGAGGAAGAAAACGAGAGAAAGGGGAAAAAAGGAGGAGAAAGAGGAGAGGCAAAAAAAGGGATAGGAACGGAAAGAGAGAAGAAGGAGAAGAATCCGAGAGTAAGAGAGCGGAGTGATGCGCGAGAGCGCCTCTGCCGGGGTTATATGGAAATGTTGGTCAAATATATCATTCCGGCTTGACAGTGCAATTCTCTTATCTGCCTCGCGCCGCCTGCCGCTCTACCCCAAACCATCCGAGCTCCAGGGGCGGATGGAGCTGCTGGTGGAGGCGAAGCCGGGCTACCGGGAATGGGGATGCTCGGATCGGGGGGTTGAAGCGGCCGATAGAGGATCTGCAAACACGCTGCCCTCCTCTCTCTCTTCTGTTCGTTCTCACTCACCCTCTTACCCTCTTCTGCTGGCATCCTCCACCATCCCTCGTTCCGTCCGTTCAACCTACGCTATCCACGAATCTTCCCCACCCCTTCACGACCACCATTCTGCTTCTCTCGTCCTCCGTCACCGTTCGTTCTGCTCCTACGGACGATTCAACGACATGACGGACTGCCGAGCGAAACGAAAGTAGAATGTGGAATTTCGTAAACAAACGAAACACGTACATTTATTGGAAGAGCTGATACGAACGGCTTTCTCTTGGGAACGTCCGTGGTTAAAGTTTCTCGTATTGTTAAATTTGATTTTTATTGGTTTTGCCGAAGCTAGTTTAGAATGTTATTTTACGAAATGTTATATATTAATGTGATACTTTGTTGTAACACGCAGTACTTGTTTTCGTAGTCGTATGGACGTTGCTGATATACGCATAGCGCGGAATTACGAGGACGCCGCGTGTTTCAGGGAATTAATCCTCATTATTCGGAGACAGCCTCCGGCGGGAAATTAAACCAGTGCTAATTTTGAGACAAAGCCATGACGATTTGTCTTTTTTCTTCTGGGGGATTGCGAATACCGTTATACACTGATATCACGTTTTAAACGGTTTCATTTCCACTGTATGTTGCACGCTTTGTCTCGAACACGTAATTTTAAATCTGAATTATATGAAAATTAATGTTAGCCCCTTGACTTTATTTTAGAACGAATCTTCTATGCTACCAGTAGCTCGAATATGAGATGATTTGTTATAATTATTGCTACTTACTACTACGAATACGAAAATGGCAGAGGAATCATGTTGGTATTTGTAAATTTTTTCTAAAATGTATTTTCAAAAAACGCTTAATAATTTCGAAATCAACGCATTCGACGCTCTATCGCAATAATTTCATTTCCACCAATAATGTCCAGCCCATTGCTCATGCATGTGAAATAACACACACGCGAACACGTAAAATCAATTTAATCCACGTATTTCCATCAGGTTTTTCGTCGATCCCTCATGCTATGTTCTCGTCCTCCTCGATCCAAATTCCGCTCTGGAAAGTGGCCGCGCGAGACTTATACATAAACATGGTTGCACGCGCGCGTTTCAGTCTGATGTATTGCCGGCACTACGTCTCCTCGCGAGTAAACACGAAAAATCGGTCGACGCCGATAAGGAGCAGGGCTGAATTTCAGCGCTGCCTTTTTCGCATTTTCACGGCCCAAGGGGAAAGGGAGCCAGGGCTAAAAGCCTGGGGCTCGTTTCGGGGCCGTGGAAATGTATGCACGTGGCCGTGTTTGCCGGGCTGGAACGTGACGTGATCGATCACCAGCTCGTGAAAATTAGGCCCGAAACGTCGCCTAGTTCAGGGATTCGGGTTAGCTAGGCAGCGTTTCTCCACGAGAAAGCGTACAGTCCGATCGAGCAGATCTCGTTGACAAATAGCGCGACAGTAGGGAATGCGTCCCGTCGAGACAGTGCACAGTTTGCTGGAAAGCTGACGCTGCTTGATTTGTTTTCGACTTACGTTCATTTTACTTGCAGATTTATAAGATAAGAATATTGTTAGTGGACTCTCGAATAGATTATTTTTAATATTTATTTGAAATTTCAGTTCATGCAATACGTGCACACTACGCGTTCTTATTAAGACCATGAATATTATGCCAAAAAAATTCAAAAGTCTCTTCCTCCACTGTCAGATTTTATTTTTTGCCTGCAGTTAAATGATCAATAAATTCATATCAGAAATGTTCCTGAAATTTAACGTTTACAATTATCGAAATTGTACTTTTAATTTAAACACATGTTGTCACGACCGTATTTGACTAGAGAAAGAAATTATAATGCACATGTAAAAAATACATATTATATACTAATTGGCGCCAAATATATGAATATCAAAATATTTAATCTCTTTATAAATGCAAAACAATATTCACAAATTCAAGTTTACAGTAATACATGCCACAAGAATAAAACAAGATCAATATAATCTATCCCATATCATAGCAAGAGGACAAATAGCATTCCTCCAAGAATAGCTTCGATTAAGACTAAGAAAAACAGAAAAGGAAAATTACATAACGCTTCGCGTCGAAGTGCCTAAAGCGACAAGGAGCGACGCGTACAAATCTCGCGAGCGTGCCTACGGATACGCGCAGTGCGTCACTTTCGATTTCCCGCATAATTACCTCGCGAGCATAGTTCCGCGACAGTCTTGTTATCTCGGCCGTGATAGATAGCGCAAATAAACATCTCACGGTTGAACCAGAAGTCGCTGGCGTGCACCTAAGATGGCTAACGGCAGCCTGGCTAAGAATAGAAACGCCTATTATTGCGTGGCTGACGGGGTGAGGAGAAGAGAGAGAGGGGAGGGATGATGGGGTGCGGCGAGAAAAGAGCTTTTGTCGCGGTTGCAACTTTGCCTCGACGTTCCACAAAAGTTCGTCGTTTAAGTTGTAGGGAAGGAGAGACGCTTTTACCGTGCCGCTGCTGAGAGACTGTTCCTATTTTCCAGTCGGTGAGACAGAATGAAGAGAGGAGAAAAGAAACAGAAACAGAAGAAACGAATAAAAGAGACGAAATAGAGAAAGAGTTAGAGACGCGGAAGTACGAAGAAGAGGACGATCAGTTCTCCCCTTATCGGTTCATTCGTATCTGCGCTTGTAGTCCGTTCTATAATTGCCTCTTTTAACTAAGATTACGGGATTTAACTTTCGGATGGATGCGTGGAGCCCGTTCCGTGTGGCAAGTGGACGGGAGGAAAGATAGAGTCTGGATTTTTAAATTGGTTCTTATAACTTTGAATACGGGGGGCAGGGTTCGCGCGGAATCAAATCACCGCCGTCTTAAAAGTTCTGCGTTATCTCGATCCCCTGCCGAGTGTTTCTTCCAACTCCGGTGACCCTTTTTATCGTTCCTTTATAGCTGCGGTGGGGACCCTGCTTTTCCGCTGGATCGTTTAATTGTTTTTGCTGACTTGTATCGTAGTTGAGAATCCTATGCTTTGTACTCGGATACATATATCATTACATTGCCATATTTGACACGTGTCAAACGTATTCATACAACATAGTCTTCGTTTAAACTACCAAAGGAGATTTATTTCTAGAAAATTCTAGACATCTCTCTTTTCAATTGCATACGAGTGAAAATTGAATATTTAGGCGTAAAATTAGTTGCAAAATTAGTTCCAAAATTTTATTCGGGTAGCGATAGGATAGTTAAAGGAGGAAAATTCCTACCTTTTAACATTGTAATACTTACTAAATATACCGTAAGGTACTGGGGTTGTTGCTCTCGGGGATCGACGAATAATCACCCAAAGTGATTTCCATCAGCCGACACGATTTAGATCGACGGGCTCTGTGAAAGAAACCTGTTCGTTCGATCCTGCGGATGGTTCGTCCATTCCCAAGGATCGGCCAGTGTCGTCACCAGACTGACAGATCGCTGA
Organism: Bombus vosnesenskii; assembly: GCF_011952255.1. Classification (NCBI taxonomy): domain Eukaryota; kingdom Metazoa; phylum Arthropoda; class Insecta; order Hymenoptera; family Apidae; genus Bombus; species Bombus vosnesenskii. The sequence continues at coordinate 2,261,208 of NW_022882987.1, forward strand.
CGCTCACGAAAGGGTTTCGTGACAGCCGCGTTATCGTGATTCGATTCCACGAAATCACGTTGATCCACGTTCTCACCCAGTCTGTTTCGAGAGTCCTTCCAGCCTGTCCCCTTGTCCGCTATCTTGCTACAGGATGAATTGCCTTCCTACCAATTTCCTGCGCCGGTTCAAAGCCGATCGCTTTCGGCCTGCAATTAGAGGGATGCGCTCCTTGTGCATGGTAATTCGGAACTGATTCAAGAGAGAGAGAGGGGGAGAGAGAAAACAAGAGAGAGAGAGAGAAAAGAACAAACGGAAAGAAAAGAAAAGAGAATGAGAGCATGAGACGTGCAGTGAACGAAGCGCCATCCTTTCACGGTCGAAGGTATATATCGGACCATTATTTTCTGCAGTATTTTAACGTAAAACCCTCCGGATTCCTGGAGCCATCGTATCGATTCCTGTAGTAGGAATCGACCGGCGCGGGGGTGCACGGGGGTGTGGCAGGAGACGTAGGGGAGGCAGCTTCGCACGAAGCTTTTCCTGCGATGCAATCTTTGAAAGGAGAGCCGCGTCATTACGTCGTGGCGGTGGTTCACGGGCCATTGCCCCACCTCCCCTTTCGACGTACCCTTTCCACTACCCCTCTTCCCCGACCAGGCTTTTCCTTTTCTTCTTTTCGCTGATCGCGAGCCCTCGTTCCTCCACCATTCCATGGGAGCAAGGAGAAAGCCCGTGCTTACCCTGGTTTTTCCCGATTCTGTACGGCCCAATGACACATGACTCGATATGCGACAACCCCATGCGTCAACCGAAGCCCCGTGACGCTGTTTAAGTCGTCCTTCTTTCTTTTTTCCCGAAGCGAACATTTAACCGAATCGTTTGAAATACGTGAAGATTCTAAAGATATTTATTCGAAAGATTCTATAAAAATCGTGTGGTGAATTATTAATTGTTCCACTTGTATTATATTGTATTATATTGTGTATATATATATACACGTGTATTTATAGTATGTATATATGTATGTATATAGTATGTATATAGTATATAATATGTATATTTATAGTACAAATTGATACTATACGTGGTTAGACTGATGATTAAAAAATGTATTTGGCTAATTCCTAAGATCACCTTATAAAATCGGTAACCATAAGTGACTACACGTTTTATTAGTTATTAAGGTTGAACTTTGAGCGACCAATCAGCTGACTGATAATATCGAATATTTACAAGATGACTCCTCTTGGCAATGATTTACCTCTATATAACAAAGTGCTCAGTCTTCCTCCGATCTGTAGATGTATTTCGTTTCAATCAATAATAAAAATGTATACATGTGCCTTGTTTTCAAAATTATGTCTTATTTGAGGTAATTCTACGATATTATAAACTAATCAGACCTGCATCTTCAGCATCCATCATTTCGTCCACGAAGAGTATTGAATCTCTAGGAGGCGTGTTTACAATAAAGTTACTCACCGTTCGGCCGCGGCTTTATCTCGATAATGAAGCCACAAAGCAGAGTCTCTATTTACCCGCGGACCTTCCTGCTCTGGCTCTCTTTCTGGATACTCTACGCGTCTCGGTGTGCACGCTCCTCCGGTTTCTGGGTGGTGCGTCTCCGGGATATCCGTGCTAACAAGGTCCACTTGGGTGGCGCGGCCACGGCTTACCTGGTCGTTTGCTTCGGGTAATATTACCGCGAGACGTTTCGCAAGTGGACGGAGAGATGTTTAGTCGCGGTGGGTGGAACGGGTCGAATGTATACACAGGCGATCATTCGCTCGCTTGGCCGCGTGCACAAAGTTGCGCCACAGCTTTCAGGTTCGCGAGAGAGTTTCCAAGCTCGTGGCCGGCCTCGGCATACCGCGACAAAGATATTGCCGGTATTAGTAGGTATGCGATGATGGTTTAAGCTTCACCGTCCACGGTCGTGATTCTCCCTTTCATTTTTTCTCTTCTTTCTCTGTTGCCGCGCGTATAGGAACATTCGAAGCCGAGTAACGAGCGCATGCAAATCGCTGCCACGACCCTATCAGTTATTTTTAATGCCGGCTTGATGCTCCGCCGCCACCAGCGGATTTATCCGTCTCCGTAGCCGACCTGCCGCTCGCTCGAATCGCGCCGCGCCGAACTTTATGGAATAACGTTAACGATTCCTATTGAAAAGGGTCCGCGTCGATTTATGGAACGCTCGTCCCGCCGCGTCATTGTTGTTCCAACGTTGCGATCCTCCGAGTCCGCGGTTTCAGGGAAATGATCTATGGAAATGCGAGCCACGGTGTCGTCACGGCTAGGATTATTCTGCCCTAGTCGTGTTCCACGGTTTATCGCCGTCCAAGGCGGATTTTGTTATGGTGGAAAAAGTTTGGTCAAAAATTGCAGATTTTGCTGCATAAGATTTATCAACAGTCGTGATAAAACAATTGCAGAGGTTAGTTTAAGGAGATACGTTAATTTTAAACATCATTTATCCTATTTGTCAATTTTTTATATTCAGATAAATTTCAGAAAAAGCAATATACCATGAATAGCTTTTTTACTTGTCTGAAAATTCCATTTCTTTGTAATTTACTTCCTCATTACGGCGATCGTAGTTTATAGTTACACCAATTCGATACTAAAACGTGCATCGAGCTAGGAAAAGAAAAACATGAACAATGGTCGAAGGTGATTCTGGTGATGCAGAATTATTAAGTAGCGAAGAAGTTTGTGCAGATAGATAACTACTGAGGAAAGATCATCCTATTTCAAGTGCAGTATATATAATTGCTTATTTATGCAACAAAATGAAATTCGATCTGAATCCCAGATAGCCAATTAAAAATTTCTCACTCGCACTCCAGATACGCAACCCCGTTTATTATTGCTTGTTTTCGGAACCAGATTACACGGTTAGTGAGGGTTATGTGGACGGGAATCAAGGTCAGAGTCGTAAAAGCGAACGACACATCGCGGAGAGGGAGGGGTAAAGGCAGTGGCCGATCGATGCGATCGTCTGGGAAGACGCCGGTTCCGCCGAATTCTCGTTCTCTTTCTATTCTTTCCCCACGAAGTTTCAGCGCTCGCAGGCCATAAACGCAGTAGTGGGCCCTGGGTGCAAGCTCCGGGGTTTATTATCAGGCCGGGCTCCCAATTAAGCGGCAGCAGCTGTGAAAATTAATGGAGCACAGCTTTTAAGATGTAATTGGGCACATTCATAACTCAGGGGTGGAAGGAGACCGGGAGAGAAAAATCGTGGCCAACGGGGAGGGGGCAGGCCAATCTACCCTTGCGCAAGAATACACTGTTGTAATTGATACAGCTATATACGCGTCGCCTTTTTTTCATAGAGTGAAACTCGCCAGTGAGTTACAGCGAAACATTTCCAACCAACAGCACTCGTTTGTTCCAACGACGAAAGAACTCGATGAATAAATAGGGATGAGTGTAGTGGTTAGTAGTAAAGATACGTTGATCGTGGGTTTTCATTAGCTGGATTAGACTGGTCGTGTCGTGCATTTGGTTTTTGATTATTGATGTTCATTGCCGATCGTAGGTATTAGAACGCTTATTCGTTACATTTATTGGAAAACTAACAGATTGTATTTTAATTGGTATTTTATAGTATAAGACACATACAATGGACGTGTAATAACAAATTTATAACAAAATAATTAGAAAATAAAAACAGTAGGTCATTTCGATACTTGTTACATTACAATTCTAACTAATTTTGTTTTAGTTAATATCATACGTTATAAGACACGTACGATGTAAATTAAATAACAGATCCATGATATTTAATGAAACAACCAGAAACTAAAAGCATTCGATCACATTAAATATTAGTAAGTATCTTAATATATATGACCGTGTATATAAAAATGCATCCGCAAATTTCAACGATAAAAGTACAAAGTTATAAAGAAAAAAATATTAAAATTAATTACTCGACGTACCACATTTTATATAAGAAAACATATCAAAATTTTCACATCTCTGTCTCAAAAAAAAGGACGAACTAGAAAAACAAAATATTGTTTTAATCGTCGAGAATGTAACCCTTACAGGAAGAACAGTATGGCAAGAAGACGAGACTGAGAAGATCGGAAAAGAGTGGATTCAAGAGTGGTCGTTGCTTCCGCGAGATGGTGATAGCGACGATGTAATAATACCGAATGACGCGGCATTGTACCATATCTGTCTCTCTTTCTCTCTCTCGTAGGATACGGTTCGAAGGGGTGGTGGGGACTTCGTCGGGGTTGGACGCCCCTTCAGACGCTCGTAAACATTTCGTAAATTTGCTCCACAGGTGTGCCATCGCGGCAACTAAGCCATCCACGCCCGACCGAATTCGCCTATTTACTTGCGCGACGTACACCCTGCGCTACACAACCACCCCTTTCTGGAGCTCGTTATCCCTTCCGGTCTGTTGATCTTTGTTCCGTAATTGCGACGTCTGGAGTTTTTCTTTTCCCTCGGCTCGCTATCGTCCGTCCGGGACACTTCGCTTCCGGCTTGGAAAATTGCGATTGCGTCTCGTGACGTTGTTTCTTCTCGTTCTCTTTCCAGTTTTCCTCGAGTCGCGTTCGAAATAGTGTTTCCAGTATGATCGTTTTCGAAAGGCAACGACTCCGCTTCGAGTATTCGATGGAAGAAATTGAATGGAGATTTCCTGCATCCCTTTACGTTCTTGGCATCGAATTGTCTTCTTTGGTCGTCTCGATTAAGCAAAGTGCTCTTAACGTATCTTTCTCGTTCTCTGATATCTCGTTTTTACCGATCTCCGCAAAATTGTATCCCACATAGGAGAAGAATCTTTTCCTAAGAACTCTTTTTGCTATTTCTCTTCCAGCCAAGATCTCTTTCTTGAAACCGAGCCAATTATCAACAACCTTGCCTTTCTTCAAATACCGCAGAGCTTTGTCAAGTTTTTGCTTCAGGGGAACGTTACGTGTTCCCATATATTTGGTTATAGGTGGTCCGTGACGGTGGTGCATCCATCGGTTGAGGCCGAAGGTGGTCGTAGGAGGAGTATGCAGAATGGTGGAGGCGGCAGAAGAGGTGGAAAAGGACGCTGTGGAGGGCACCGTTCCGGAAACTGCGCGCGGATGTTTGCTACGTACACGTCGTGCGAGCAATGGCGGCGTAACCCGCTCCACGCAGAGTGATGGAGGAGCTTCGTGCCCGGGATACCGGTTTCCGGTTCGGTTCTTCGCCGATAATCTCGATCCTGCCCCGCCGCACCTGCGTCTCTCTCTATATATATTCTCGACGAGCGAACCATGTAAAAATAGCGCGAGCCTCCGGGAAGAAATATGTAAAACACGAAAGCCAGACACACGCGGCACGTACGCTGCTGCATTTCTTGTTTCCTGTTTCCCTCTTTTGGCCGAGCTTGCTTACCCCGGCTCTCCCGCTCTCAAATGAGATGGCCGGAAAAATTATGATTCCGAGGCTGCCGCGGTGGGACCGTAACTGAAATTTGATTTGGGAAAACGTTTCGTGGGGTAAATTCTGGAGAGTATAGGTACGAATATCGTATCGTGGAAACGTTGAAAGAAATAGTCATCGTTTCTCGATACTCGCATAAATTTCCTAAGCGAATTACAATAGGATCACTATCGACTTATCGGATTAGTCTCTCGAATATTTTCGTTGCTACTTCAGTGTGGTCTGTTTTTACAAGAATGTATCGATTCTTGCCTCTTACTTTTCTTAGCTAACGTCACGAATTTCTACGTTGCTATTTGAACTATTATATCGATATTTTTTCTTTACACAAATCAATTTGTTGAAATATTCTTAACTATACTATAATTCTCGAATCTTTATAAATCAATCTTATTTCAACGAATAAAAAGACAGGTCACAAGCGTGTGTGTTAAATTATTAAAATGACCAAAGAAACGCAACGAAAAATTGGAAAATTACCAAATTCTAAATTCTACATTCTATCACTTGCACTGTGTCTTGCAATGAACAACGACCGAACCCGGGGCCATCGTGACACAATTTCCTACGAAGGAAACCTCCAGCCCCGGACGTATTAAGAACCGGGGTATAAAGCAATTTTCTATCCATTGTTCCCCTTCGTCGACCATTATTCGAGTACGCGACGCCCGACACCTATCCCACACACGAGCGGAGACGTGTAACGACGTGGCAGCGAAAGGGTTGAACTCCGGGCAACCCTTTTTGCTCTCAGTTGCTCGGAATAACCGAGAAGAAGAGAGACAGAGCGAACAGAGAGTCACGGCCAGGGGGATAATTCTCATTTGTGTGTAATCGCGCTCGCAAAACTCCATCACACTTTCCTAATAGAGGCCACGAGGGAATACGCGGGTCGAATGACTCCTCGGACGCAGCCTTTATGCTTCGACGTTACGTTTCTGTCAGCCTGCTGTGTACGTGCATGGATGAGCCTGCATCCGGGGAAGCGTAATAGGGAACACACATTGATAATAGAGATGACAACCGAGATGCTCGTCCAGAGACTGTAGGTCCGATTGTTTAAGTGGCGAAAACACTTTGGGAATTACTCGTGATTTTTTGACACGGCGAGTTATGGAAGATTTTAATCAAGCACTGAAATTAGAGATCAACCTTGCTGTGTTCTTTCCTAAACGTACTTTTTCTTATCGTTAAAATATTTCTTTGCCTCTTCAGAGATGAATTTTTCCTTTGAAACATATATTGGAACATACATTTTCCGATGTTTTTGTAAAATTAAGTAATACGCCACATTTCATAGCTCGTTGATCCAGAACATTGGTATTTACGGATTTAAGCTATTTTATAAAAGATATATTACATCCATTTTCATTATGACACTTGTTTCCTTTTTATTATGAAAAAAGTTTAATCAATTGCTGCCAATAAACTGGAGAAAACTACGTACGTTATATAATTAATACTAGAATAACTAAGTGGCAAAAATAGTTCTTTACTTCTTACAAAAATTATATGGATTTACAGCAGAATCTTTTGACCATTTTCAAAATATATACTTAAAAACTTGTTCCTTTTCTTGCACTATATATCTTTTCATCCATTTTGATTTCCGTGATAGTCCAACTTCTATGTGTACTTCAATGTTATCTTTTTCTCTACGAAATATCAAACGTTCTATACCACAAATATTTTTCTTTTCATTCAAAATTCCCACTGTCTCGACCATATTTGGTAGAAAAGAGTATATTAGATTTATGTTCAATCGATGCAAATACAAGCCTCCGCAATTCTTCCTGCGCGTTCACCTAATCCCTTTACGATGTTGCTGCGATCGAAGAGGGGCGAGAAGGAGCTGGTCATCGACGGCTTCGTTCCAATCGCCTCCGTCGAATCTCAAAGGCTTTGGCCCGCATATTGGCTCACTCGTAACTTCCGTGGAAGCTTTTGTTGTCCCACACACACCCATCTCGTGCACCGAGCATGTGGGTTAGCGTTCTACACGTTCAGAAGGAAGCGAGGGTGTACCAGGAGGTGACTCTACTCTCACGCGTTATTTAGCGACAATGTGTCGCGCATAGAAACTGCCCTCAAGTAGCCAATAAACGGCGTTACGCGGCTGCCCTTTCCATTCACGGCCTTTGGGGCCAATTTCGTCAGATTTCAGGAAATTGTTGTTGCGTCCAGGAACGGCGTCTGGTGTCGCGTGCTGAATCGACAAACGTGGATCGCGTCGAGAGTCACGAACGCGTCCCGATCGCTGACGTACGGCCTCTTCGCTATCTAAATTACTCCCAGGTCCCATTTCTCTCTCTTTGCAATTTTGTCTGAGGCCGTAAATTTCATCCGATTCGAAGTGATAGAATCGAGGTCAGTTTTGGAGAATTATCATTGTTTTATGACGTTTAGATTCAATGACAATGGATTGTAATATCTTGAATCTTCGATCGTAATGAACGATGGATTTTATCACTGAATTTGTTTATTCGATAAAATGAGTTTGCTTTCCGATATGATAGCTTACGGCTTTCGATTCCTGATTTCACGTTTTTCGCTCTGGTTCTGTTTAACTAACTGTAACTCGTGCTGACGTTTTTCCCAATTATTTATTCTTACATTCCTATGTATATTTTCTCTTTATCTATTATGCGTCGCATTATACAAAGATTAGTTCATCCATATGCCATCTATTCATTGTTCGCTGCATAAAACACTATCACTCCAAGGATAGTCCCTCACCACCGTTGAAATTCTCATCTTCCTCAACACCATCCATAAACAATCGAAACGTTTCCCAGCATTTCCCTGGTTACGGGCAAGAACAACGCCGTCAGTGGCAATAAATTGGTGAATCAAAGCGTCGCGTCGCGGTAAAAGCGATCGCAGTATTTCCCAAGGAGGGCCATGCATCAGCGGGCCGGGGCGAATTATCAAAACAGGAAGCGATCGATCTCCGTGGCAGGAAGATGTATAACGAGGATCGAGCAGCGTGCAGAATCACCTGGCCACGAAGAGAAGAAGACAGAGGGAGAGCAAGAGAACAGCACGTCGAAGCTGTGAGGCGAAACCAAAAACGAAGCCGTGCACACCCCCCAAGGACCGGTTCCCCTATTAACTCCCTACGTGCCGCGACGGCTAAATGTTCCCCTTTACGCGGAGATAATGAAAATTACAAATAGCCCCGCACCGTACGTGCGTGCACGGACGTATGCGTCCGGCGTCCATACTGGAATTTCCACGTCGAAAGTTTCGCCAATGTCAGGAGTGTGTGGACCGTGTGGCGGAGCACGCCGCGCCCTGGACTTATAGGAAATTGTCGGCTGTTATATTCGCTAGCGACTGGGGCCGAGGATTGGGGCGGCAGGAAGCAAGTCATCGCGTGGAATACATTCGAAGTGCCGATAAGTAGATTGGCTACCGACCGAACCGCGCTCCCCAGCCTGATTCCAACCAATTGCCACTGACCGGCTATACTATGCTTCGTTCTCGTCGTCGTCGTTTCGTTGTTATCTGGAGACAAATGTCTGGCATCTAGGTTTCTCGGAGGATGGAGTGATTCGGTAGTAAGAAGGGTTGGAATTTAATGCGATAGGTAAACATCTTCAGGGTTTCCCACAACACGCGTTTCCATTACACGTTTCATATTTCACATTTTTATATTTTTCAGCCTGTAATATATTTTCAGATATGTTCTTTCCTATGTACTATGCCCAATATTTATTAAATAGTATCATATTTAATAAATCGCGTATCCTTCTCTGTGTTCGATATCCTACGCTTTATTTGCTTTTTCCTGCATTTCAAATCAAACTACCAATTTTCTTAAACCCATCTTCCATGTACTATACCCAAACGCGCCATATATTTCAAATGAACTAGAAGAAATATATTCTCAAGCGAGAAGAATATATTTATGCGTATCGTTGAAACGTAAAATGTAGCCCACCAATTGCCTACAAGAAATCACCACTTCCCGTAAGGGAAATTAACTATCCCACAAAACGACCATTTCTTGTGGATTTTGTTAGAATAACGAGTCGCTTCGATCTTTCGACTATTGCTTTGAACGAGTAACGTAATTCTATTGTATTATGAAATCTTAACAATGAATTGGAGATATAAATACGAACTTCTCAATTGCAGAGAACGCGAAACATAATAAAAGTGGTAGTTTCAGGATTTATAACTTCTTTCTCCAAGTGTAATGAAAACAACCGTCAGTCTGACACCTTCAACGTGGCGGGGGATGAAGAGCAACGCGTGGCAGGGGGTGGCAGTAGCAATAACGCGCTCGCGCGCGCGTTGCTGAAATTAGTTTTCCAGATAATCATCTCACGGCATTGTGTGTTGCGTCTCGTAGTTTCCTGGACGAGAGAGCAAATGGATGGGAAGAGTGGAGAGGGTGAAAACGCTTCGAGGACGAGGTATAAGCTTCACAAATGCGGCCAGCAAGCGCGATTTAAAATACAAATGCGGATTAATGACTAGTTATGAACGCGTATTCGATAATCAATTTTTTCACACTATTCGGTGCTTTTTTATATACTTGACCTTTGATAGACTTTTAAATCAACACGCCATAGTCTCGTCCAATTTCTTGTCTTATAGCTTGCCTTGCCTCGTAATTGTTGTACTACAAAGAATAGAAACTATTGTAGAAATGTTAGGCTGCAGACAAGTTTCTAGTCATTGAATGTAAAGTAAGATAGTGGAACAGAAGTCGAGGAATAGCTCGTTATTCTTGTCAAACCCTCTTTCTTTCTCTCTTTTCGGCTCCCAAATTACTCTTTGAATGATTCAACGATTCGCAGAAAACTTGTGAATCGTATGATTATTCTTAAAGATCTAGTACAAAACAAATTCTTGTCACGTGCAACCAAATTACCACTTACACTCTCCGAATCGTCCCTCAATCACTATTTATAGTATGGCATAAGCATTCCCTCAGTTCTCTCTCACACTGTTGTATCTTTTCCGATTCTCCCGGGAGTTTCGTTAAATTATCAAATAAACTGTCAAGAATTCCGATAAAAATCATTTTCAAAAATACTCGAAAGCAGTAAGACATGATATCGTAAAGCGCGCGCGCGCGAGAGAGAGAGAGAAACACGATTTCAATTGTTCCACGTCACGAGTATAAAACAACCCTAACACGAAGCAAGGGGGATGGAACGCGTCATTCTCGCGAGAATCGACTAATCGACGATTCGCTGGCCGTCGATGCCGCGTTCTCCTGCGAAAGCGCGGATAAAGGACAGGAAGCATGACGTTCGCCGTGCATCGACCCCCTCCGTTCGCTCGCCCGCACCCCTTCGAGCATTTCGTGGCGTTCCCGGTGATTAATGTTGCCGAACAAATTGTCTAGAAAAACATGTCGTAGCCGGGGCATTTCCCGCGCGTGCACTGCACCCTTTATCTACCCGAGTCACCCTTATTTCCCTCGAGCGTGGAGGAGGCGCACCCCTGCACGACGCCACCCCACCCACACTCGCCGATTTCTAACTCACCAACCAACCCCCGTGTATACACGGTGACCGTGTATACATGCCTGCATACATACATTACGCAGATGATATCCGAGTAATCCGATTTACTTCGACTTCGCTATCAACGTCATTGCCTCCGCCCCGTTTTGGGTAATTATACACCGACCTGCGCTTCCAGCACCCTCCTCAAGCTTAACGAGAGATTAGACGAGCCGTTCTCATCGATATCAGCTCGCGACAATCGACCGACTTTCGATGAACAACGTTACAAAATTTTATGCATTGCAGAGATGTAAATGAGGAGATGGCATTTTAAGAATGCTTTTGGTATTGTCGATGTGTGATGAGAATGGAAGAATTTAATTTTTACCATGGTCAAAGTGTGGTATGGTGCGGTAATATATGGGAGAAACGTAATACGTTTTTGTTTTTGATGTCACGCGAAAATAGAGTATTTTTTAGTGTGACATAGCTATATAAAACAAGAACGATCTGATAAATACGAGAGGTCAGGTGACCGTGAGTGCTTATGCAAATTCATATGTTTGTGGACGTAGCTAAATGATAGAAATTAGCTAGAGATTTGTATCATTTACAAAGTATCTCAACAAGTACTCCGGTAATATTATATACGTTTAAAAAATGTTTAATTTTCCACAAACACACGAAGCTTTTGTAACAATGCTACAGTAATCAATATCTGAAATATCACTATCATGAAATTAATTGACAGCGAATTAAAATTTTAAAATAACTGCATCCCTAATTTCAAGCACGTGTTTAATCACGTTTCTCCCTCCTGATCTGCAATTATTCTCCACGAATTAATTTTTCGAAAATACTTTCCTCTTCTTAAATGAAATATATAAATTGACTAGATTTGAAGTCGATATTTGAAGTCTAAGATGAAACACGGGCGGAGCAGAATTTCCTAGCTATCGTGGAGGATCGAGATCCGAAGGATCGCGCGGAAAAACGGCTGTAGAAAAATTTAGTCGGCGGATTCTAAATGTCGCCTCGTTATAGTCACGCACAACATCGGTACATCGTTTGCAAAAAGGCCGGACAAGCTACGGCGTGTCTGTTCGTTCGCCGTGCTCCTCTCCACTAAATCTTCCCGGTATCTCGCATCTCTCCGCTTCCCACCTGCGAATTACAAATTACCGGAGGACTCGTAGAACTGCACTGGCTCCGCTCCTTCCTCACTTCTCCCTCGTTCGACCGAGTCGTCGCCACTTTAAACGTCGCGGTTCGTACCGTGACCGAAACTGACACCGATATTTTCGTTTCTCACGATTTCACCTGTTTCGCGTACGATCTTCACGAATTTCACGAGGGAAACCTCTATGATTATGTAGATCCATGAGTACGAGTTTGTATGATTTATGCGACGACGTTTATGAGAAAATCGCGATTCTTCCTTGTAAGACTAGTGGTCGTTCACCTCACAGAGCAGGCAGTATGATGTCATTTTTGCAGCGTTTGGGGGTTTGAACGGCACATTAATGTCTTTAGGATAGAGGATGAATTTATTAAGGATAGAGGAAGATAATGATTGTTTGACTCTGTAGATGTATTTTCTTGAAACACAGTTGCGAATATTAACGGGGCGTATAATATTGAGAAATATTTTGAATGCTCGAAAGCAATTATTTTGATTTTTGTGTAATTTGGAAACTTGTTTGAAGAAAATTAAATGCACGCATATTTACGTGACAAAACCTTTCAAGAGATTAACGCTAGAACTATTGATCATTAAAGTATAAAACCTGTACTGGAGATATAAAAATGAAAGATGCGATGCGAAGAAAAACCAAATTTTTATGCATATATATATTGAAATTTCTAAATTTCTGTTATAAATTCATAGAATTTCTATGAATAATTACGATTGGTTCATTTTGATCACTCTAATCTGATAGTTCTAATATTATCCGTTCTTAGAAATATCCACTGTTATGGTCGTATATCGAAGTTCGACAAAAAGATTCATATCCTGTTTCCAACAAACTTAGATACAGTACAAATCTTGGTTTTTATTGTTTCAAAACACGTTATTCAATTTTCCAAACTAGATTAATGATTCGAAGTTCATCGATTTCTCATAATAATCTCAATAGTAAAATTCGACTTTTCTAAAGTCAAAGCAATCAAAAAACGAATAACAAAGACGAGGCGAGATAAAATGGAAACGCGAGCGAAAAATTGCAGAAAGAAGAAGGAAGGAGACTGGTAACAATTTCGTGGTATTATTTACGTGTTCCGTGAGCGGGACGCGGTCACCGACGTTTTATACCTGATCAGCGACACAGGCCATATAGGCGGAACCTACCTGTATACATTTCACCTTTTCGTAGGTAAATGCGCGGGCTGCACGAGCGCACGGGGTACCAGACGTCGCATAAAGCCCGGACTTTATTACAAGAGGATTCAAATTCCGCGCACACGGCGAGCCCCCATGCCGCGGTTCGTGGGGGGCGGGGCGAAGAGGACGAGCCGGAGAAAACGAGAGAAAGACCGTAGGAATATAAAAAATACCGGCTGGACCCCGTGAATCCTCCCGCGGTGTAAACCCATAAACCACTCTCGTATTCTATTTCTCGCGGATAAAAATTTCGATCTCCTCCCTATCCTCTTTCTCTCTTTTCTCACTATTCCCTTTTTCGTTTTTCCCCTTTTATTTTCTTTTACGCTCTTTCTCGTCGCTATCAAAGGAATGTTTTTAAACTTGTTTAAGCGCGGATATTAGTTTCCGTTGTTTTAATTGGTTTAGCGATTTATAATCTTTTCGCTGTGATTATCTTTGATAAGAGGAAGGTTTATGATGGGGATATTTAGAACACGTACTGTACCTATATTGTTGTGCTATTGTCAGTTCTGCGTAAATTGACTAATTTGATAAATTTTGCAGTTCAGTTTCGAATAAGGTATCTGCTTTTGAATATATAAAGTGTAAGACAATTACACCGCGTATTTAGTATTTGTGGGGAAAAGGAGAGAGGAAGGTGTTGATCAGAAACAATCATAAGAGGATGTGATTAATCAGTTTCATATAAATACATAACTACTTTCAGGTGCACGATGCTAAGTTTATGATTGAACATAGTCGATACTATGTATATATTATATATTATATATGCTATGTATTTTTTAAATATTCTTTCCTCTGAAATTTAGCTCACAGGTTCTCAAGTACAACGTTTACGAGAACTATTTTACAAAATCTACTGGCCCACATAACCAGTTACAGTAGCAAACAAATTCAAACTTTCTCTTTATACGTTATCAGAATATTTCTTCATTTTTTCACGGTCTCGTTTTCCAGACCTCACACAAATCTTACTCAGCACCGATTCAAGCGGGCAAATATATAAAACTCCAACTTCACCCTCCATAAATTTCGTTTGCTTCCTCTTCCCCTATTTCTCCACGATCCTCGAATTTTCGGTATCAAAAGTCGTGAGCAGAATCCTGGCAAAGGAGCCGCGAGGCACGCGCGCGAAAATACGCGCGACGCCGCGCGATGCAGCCGGTCGCGCGAAGGACCAAACGTCAGAATGAGAAACGTCTTGGATGTACGTAACGCTTCCACGTGCACGACCGAGCGGAGATGTAGGTAAAAGATTTCATGGCGCGCAGAGATGGTAAACGGGACGCTTTAGGGCCATCCAGAGGACGAACGGTCAATCTAAACGACCCCTTATCTCTCCACCGCGAGGCAGGCCTTCTCCGACAGGCTTTTTCCTCTCGCTTGAAATCTGAATAAAAAGTAGTTACTCGAGTGAAACACAGAGATCGCCGAGATCGGGAATAATGGGTATCTTTTTCCTCGGGCCACCGTCTGGGACGGATGGCACGGCCGCGGTTTTAGAAGCCTAAACAACCACATTTGCCTACAGAAACGGCGTGCTTACCGACGCGTCTGCTTTACTGCCGCCACGTGCCCCTAAATTCGAGGCACCCAGTGGTGAAAGTCAATCCTTGGTCCGACTTAACTTCTAGTTCGATTTCTTTCACTTATCAGTGGAATGAGAGAGGTAGAAGTCTTTTGGTGGTTCATTTCGGTTCTTTTGGTTGGTGGAGACAATGTCTCTTTTCAGTTTTCGAGAGAATTTTGTTGTACTTAAAGATTATTTTTTATTTAGTCCTGGTGTAATAAATATGCAAAGAATAAAACATGGGAATAGAGACACTAAGAAGAGGGAAAATGAGAATATTGGAGACTTGCATGTTAAAGGAAGTAAAGTAGAAAGTTTGTAGAGTGTCGTAACGTTCATCGGTGCAGGGACCATACGGAGAAACTTCATAAAATATAATTTACGATAGGTACGTTTAACAATAAATATCGTGTCTTGTGCACTAGCATATAAAGTACGTGAAAGTTTATAGCCTATCTCGGAATAATAATCCAGGTGCAGTTCGTAATTCTTTTTCCCGAGATCTAAGAAGAAAGAATAAGAAGTTTTTGTTAAACTGCATTGAGATTGCAGTACTAGTAACAGTAGTGTTACAAGAAATACTAAGTAGTATAAGTTTCCAAGGACAATTCTCTATTATTTCAGAAAAAATTATGACTATAGGGGCAATTACAGAAAGAATGTCTAGTGGCATGGTGAAATTGACTCAATTGGTTATTAAATGAAAGATAAAAATATTACGAATGACAATTGTTAGAAACGTGAAGTGGTACGAAGTAGTATTTTTCTTCTTTTGATCAATACGACTGGTTAGCGTCGTACATACATCTTGAACGATAAATACTTTCCTCATCAATTTTACAGATGACAGAGAAATGATTAATTAGTACACCACTAAAAATCTCAAGGCTAAGAATCTAATATACTTCTTCCTACGAAAAGCGCGTAAACGCACTCGCGAAACGTCTGATCGTTATTTGCGTAGTCGGTGCGTCTGGTCTCGCGATTCCTGCGAATGCCACGAAGACGGGGGAGGTATAGCAGTTTATAACGGCGTCAGCAGTTGGTACATATAGTGACTCGGGTGCCGGAGAGTTTAAGAGACTGTTACAAGCTGACGCCTTCGTCGGGGACGACGCAGATAGGGTGAAAATCAGGCTATAAGGGGGCAGACATGGAATATAGAAACGGGGAGGAAAGTAGACGGACGGGAGAGAATGTTAGGCGCGGCGCAACCGGGTATCAACCCTCGACCCGACGACGAGATGAGTCTGACCCCGACGACGAGGTAGCCGGTGACAATCGGTTCGAGTATCCACTACCCAGTAACGGGGGAGGGTTGCAACAGCTGTGGACCCAATAACTTGCTTCCGCGAACTGAACAGGCTTGCCCTCAAAGGGCTTGAAATGGCGACAACCTGGCTCGACGTTTCTCTGCCACGATGTTCTATTGACGATGGTTCAGAGTTTCGATGCTGCTCTTCGAATGTATTCTTAAAATCATAAGTACATTAGTTTGGATGTAATTGGACACATTGATGATTTTGATAATTTATATTACATTTATATTAGAGAATTCGTATAGGATGTTCAAAAATTTTGTAGGCTATGCAAATTCTTCTTTTTCTTTTCTTTAATAAACAGGGTCCCTTAGGGGTTGATAAAGTTCGTGGATTATGAAGTGTGGGATATTGTGATTGATCCGTTATTCACGTAGATAACAATGATAGTAAATTTATAGTGAATTAATATGTAATTAGATGTGACGACGAGAAATCTCAAGTCTCATCCTTCTCATCTCAGTAAATAAATATTACCAAATTTTCCTGTCTAATATAGTGCAATGTCTATTACAGCCAAAAATACAAGATATCAAATTTAGCATGTCAAAATCCTGCCTCAGCTACAAATCCCTAAAAGCAGCATCACCAAAAACGGCTCCATTCCATTCAATAACCTCGCTACGCTCTTTTCAATCACTTGAGACTAGCCTGATCCCCTCTGAACCGAAAAAAACCAACGAAACACAGCTCTAAAAAAGAAAAAAAGAAACAAAAAAAAAAAGAACAGTTCGTTTGTAAAAGCAGGAAAATCGATCGTACGTTAAAAGTCAGCGGAAGAGCGGCGAAAATCGGGCAGGCGAGTCGCGTCGGACGTCGAACATTTTTCCGGATCCTTTTATTGGCGGGATCGTCGAACCGCCCATCAACATCAGCGCGAAACGACGCGCCGGCGCTATCGCGCTTCGGAACACGATTTAGTGGCGACCCCGGCAAAACAATTATATAAATTCCACTGGCGGGGCGGCTGAGAGGGAACCGAACCGGTCACGGGCCGCGGCACGGAGGTGAGGGGTGCAGAACCACGGGGGTGGCTGGTCGGGGGCGGACGGGTGGTGTTCGCCACGGAGGTCGGAATTTTCCGAAAAAGCGTTGCGCCACGGCCATAGATTAAACGCAGCCGAGCTGCACACGTCGATGCGACGCGGCCGTGCGGCTGCAGTGGCAACGAGCGGCGGGAGCTATCAGTGACACGTCGCGTGTTAAATCGCTTTGTTGACACACATAACCTGTCTACGCGTATCCGATACGCGCGATCGCCGCGCGCGCTCGTTGCGCGCTCATAGCCGGCCGGCACAGCGCCGCGACCCCCACAAACCCCTCGAGCCACCAGAAATTCGGCCCGCGCATTTTTTCCTTCCCATCTTTTACGCCACCGTTCCCTCACTTTTTGTTTCACTATTTTTATTTTTCACTTTATTTCTTCTATGCGTTGCTTGTTTTTACTGTTTTCGCGGGAAGTAGATTAATATCACATTTCTCATTCACGTTGATAACTAGCAACTAATAATATTAGTGAATTAATAAATGATAAATTGTAGGTTAAAAATTTCTATTACCGATTTTAGTATTTCAGGCACTTAAGAGGGTAAATTATATCGTAGAACTAATAGGTACAATTTTCCTTGTTTTAATATTAAACTTGCTGTTGTTAGGGAGAAAATTGGTTAATATTAATAATTGTCATCTGTGACTTTTAAATGTGCAAAAGGCTCAGGTCTTGTTTCATTAAGTTCCTGATGTAGCTTCTTGCGAAGCAACCCTAAATCTCAATAATCGATTCCGTGTTACCAAACCTGTCTTTTCATTTTTAAAATGATAACATTTCGAAAATGATTCGTCGCGTAATGGTTTGTCTAATTATTTGGTTTATCATCTACCTTCAGGAAACTTATATTTAAGAATCTATACAAGTTGCTCGAGTAACATCAAAATGAAGAAAATAGTAAAAAGGAACCTGTTCTTCTGGTATGCATATAAAATCCTCAGTCCACACGTTACAAATATTGCTTTGCAAAATTACCAGAGTTTCGTACACGTAGCTATAATTTATCTACGAAATAGCACAAAACTACTCGTCAGAAAGTAGCGAGTCACATGAGTATCAACGGCATATCGAATGTGTATCCACAGTTTAAACACCAGCGAGCAAGGCGAAAAGCAGCGTGGATCGATTCCGTTTAGCTCGCACAGAGGGAGGCGAGTTTTTCAATATCCGTGGGCGTGAGTATCGGCCGCTAAACAGATCATAAAGTATTGATAAAATCGGGGATGGCGCGGCAGGCGCTTGGATACAAATTTTCGATGTGGCCACGCGGGCCAACCCCTAAATTCGGCGGAGGCACGGGGGCGGCACTGCCGCGATTTTGGCCGCAACACCGCCAGGAAACCCGATTACACGCTGGAAGGATGCTCACGGTCTACAATGCTCATTGAATTTGTCGAACGGGAATTATGTATCGCGAGTGCTGTCCGAATGGGGAACAGAGAAAAGGCGAGAGTCAAAGGGTGTGGGTTAGAAAACGAGGATTCGGGGTCCCGGCGGCGCGAACCGATCGCTCGAATGCATCACAATGAAATCGCGATCGCGATCGAAAAAGAGCCAACAAGAGATGCGACGAGGAGAAAAAGGGATAGGCGGTAGGGAATGGGAGAAAGAGATACGGAAAAAAGAGGATTGGAAGAAGAAGAGCGTCGAAAGAGCGAGAAGAAAAGAAGGTCGGAGGAGGTGGAGGCAGAGAGGTATGGCGCGCGAATCGAGCGCGCATTATATTCGGATAAAATGATTTTATCGATCGTAAATGCAGCGGTTGGCATCGCCGGCTTATGAGCGTCTGGATTTACAACCATCGGCTTGGTATGTCCTCCGTGCTAGGCTCGCACGCTCCTTCTTTCTCGCCGGTGCAACAAAATTGTCCTGAAAGGCATGCGATTCCAATGGCCGCATAAAAATTCGACGTGGAAGAGCCTGCTTTATGACTCTATCGCTCGCAACGCTTGGATATTGGCGGCTCGACGATCTTTTCACCGTCACCTCCGTTTTTCTTTCTCGTTGGCGCTTTGTGACCCTAGGCTTCGAGTTTTTCTGCAAAGTACTAAGCTTTTGCAATCGGATTTAATCGACGTGTCGATGCAATCTTTAGTTGATTTATTATGTTTTGAAAATACTTTATCAAGGAATATGAAACTTCTATTATTATAATGAAATGCCTGACTATGTGTTCACTAGATACAGAACTATAGATATAGGTATAGATAGAGATACTATGAAGATTATAGATAAATTCTCCAAAAATAAATCATATTGAGGTTACAAATCTTATAGTAGATGTGAGTTATACAGAAATTAGATTAGTAGACTGTACCTGCATTAATCGTTTAATTTCTGAATGGTCGAAAGTATTAAGGAAATCTTCAGAAAATGGAGTTCTCTAATCATTTAATCTTCTAAGTAGCACATATAATAATATTTCTATAAAGCTTAAGAATATTCTTATTTTCGCAAGTTCTAATAACTTCCTTAAAAATAACTACGAAGAATTAAGTCTCAACCAATCGTAATCTGTAGAAACATGAAAAACATATACGAGATTTGTATCTATCGAACCACTCGAAGGAACGGTTCTTCGGGAAATCAACGGGAAGCTTCCGCGGTGCTCGATAGGCGATTCGATTCATTCTCTAATGGGCAATGATCACGGGGACGGCTGTTCGAGCCTCGCTAATGCGAAAGCTCGCCGTTCGCGTCGCATTAGTCCGCGGTTCTCTGTACAGCAGCGAAATTGATTACCAATACCAGCTCGTTCGCTGGCTGGCCTGACTATCGCGCGTTCTCGTGTCCGTGCAGTAATGATGTTTTGATGCGAGGACCCCAGTGCACCGCCGCGTATCGACTGCAGTTAACTAATGGAAGCTCTCCGATAATTGCGAGCGCCGCCGGAGAGTAAATGTTGCCAGCGCGACAGTAATCATCGTTACCACCGCTGTTCTACCACATCGCGAAACGAATTCGACCGCCGTTGAGAAACTCTCGATAGTACGGGTTTGTTTGATGAGATGAAAGTCGGGAAATTTTTCAACCGGATAATATTGGTTCTTACGACTAAAATAGAAAACATGTACGAGGTAAATGAGAAGTATAAAGCACGAACTATAAAGAACGCTTACGCTATAAAGAACGATAGCTTCCGCTTTTTACTGTTATTTAATATAAATTATTTAGATTCGATACATTTTTTGGAAAATTGTTTAGTAATTTTTTTAGTGATGTGGAAACTTCAAAATTGGATGATATATCTTTCTTTCTAATTGTGAAACGAATATGACAAATGTTCCAAGACTTTCGAGTGTTGTATATGAAGAAGAGAAATACAACACTTTGTACGTATATTTATACGTTATTCCAGAAAAATTTCTTTCATATCAGAAAGAAGCCGAATAAATTAATAATAAAGCAGGAAACATATTTTGTTTGTGAAAGTAAAGTCTGCTTGAATACATTCTCTGCGAAGGTTTTCCGCATTCTGAGCATTCGCTTCTAGAAGATTATTCATCCAAGAAGGGAAGTTACTTCATTTCCGCAATTCGCTTTGATGACGGTGCCGTTTCTTGCCGAAAGTCGACGCGCAAATGGCCGACGATTCGCTCGATACTCACGACGACGGTAGATGCCCATGAAACCGTACGAATCGAATCCACGCGGCGTATAAGCAAATTCGAGCATTATTCATGTATGCGTTTGGAGCGTACTAAATTTCGTCACGGCGCTGGAAGGTCATGCGGGAGACACCCTCTCGTAACTCTGGCTTTTATATCTTTTTCCATGGCAGAACCGTGTCATATGTTCTTACCTCTCTCCCTACTCGTATAAAAACGTAACGATGAACTTAAGCCTCACCATCGAGCATCAGCGATTCGTCAATTGACTTCAAACGATTTCGGATTATGCACTTTTCAGAGGTTGATTACTTAGTAAAATTATTTTACATATAAGATGATCAATATAAATTGCGAACGTTTATGCAAATTTATATTTTCATGGGCATATTAAAAAAGAGAAACATAGAAGAATAGAAATTTGTTGAATTTCCTATTGTACTTTACTGTTTTACTAGTACTTGTGTGTACTAGTGAGTACTTTAATAAGTAGAGTATTACAATATTATAATGAACACGCTATTCTATACATTTTTATACATTTTCCTGTAGATGTATAAAGATTCTCATAATGGTAAAAGATTGCAATTTACGAATTTATTATTTCATTTCAACCCTCTTTGCACTTCTTTAATTCATGTTTCCGGTGTAGATACCTAAATTCTTTCTACTTTTAAAACACTCGCATTATACTCATGAAAATACTTAGTAATTCCATTCTATTCAAATATAAATAATATTTATTCAAGTATAAGAATTTAATTCTCCCATCAATTCGAATTTCCAGAAAAACTAAAACCATCCCTCGGATATACTCGATTGAGGAGGGTTCGTTAAACGCATTTATTAAAGCGTCTTCGACGCGTAGAAAGACAGAGAGAGGGCACGGTGTTCCATGAAAAATTCAAATTCGTTTCCGGAACGATGACGAGGCGGCGAGAGCCGGGCTCTTTTCACCCCTCGCGTG
Organism: Bombus vosnesenskii; assembly: GCF_011952255.1. Classification (NCBI taxonomy): domain Eukaryota; kingdom Metazoa; phylum Arthropoda; class Insecta; order Hymenoptera; family Apidae; genus Bombus; species Bombus vosnesenskii. Next base: position 2,282,992 of record NW_022882987.1, read on the forward strand.
ACGGGGGTTTGTTTCACGCCGCGAAACCGAGATGCCCCCCACCTCATCCCTTCGGCTTCATAATCAAAACTGCATTAAAATCCTGAAAGCGGCGACGAGGGCGCGGTGAAAAGTGTTTTGTCATCCCACGGGGGTTGGCACGACGCAATATGCCTCTCCCTTTGCCGCGTCGCGAGCCGAACACGGCGTGAATCCTGCGCGTCGTAAACCGATAATTTTACCGGGCCATTACGATCGTCCACGATAACAAACCCGTAAAAAGTGCATCACCGCTCGCGATGCTTTCCCGCGAAAATACTAGCGAAACCGTTTTAATCGCGCTCGCTTTTTTCTCGCGCCTCCTCGATCGCGATAATAATCGTAAAAACTAATTTCCTATCTGTCGATCAATGGCACGATGATGCCCTCTGATGTGTCTGGAGGTGCTGGAATTTATTGGAATAAATGGAATGGTTTATTTTATTGTAGATTTTTAGTGTCTATCGTAAAATTTTGTTAAACGTCTTAGTTAGCAGTTATCAAGCCGTAAACTAGATCAGCCCTTAATTGGAAGCTCCTGTAACTGTAGAATAAAGAAGTTGTTGAAGGCGAATCAATTTTCAAGTTTTAGTTGGTTGTTTGTAATAAAATTTGAGGTTAGAAAAAATTCAAAAAATAAAGAATCCATAAATAAAGAACTTCTAAAAAAGAAAATTAGAGGTCCGAATAACGAACACAGTTAAAGAAGAACTTTCAGTAATATTTATTTAACCATAGCCTATAGAATTCTATAATAAGATAGACTTCACTCGTACTATCCTGAAACATCAGACGCTTAACTAAAACTCCACTATTTTCGTGAAAACAAGAGATCTAAGCTGACCAACGAAGAGTTAACGGACAATTCGCGAAACCAACCCCGCGATGAGGCCGCCGGAGGGTCGAGGGATGACAGTACCGTTTGCCAGCCGCTACCTCAACTGTAAAGTTTCATCCTGTCCGTTCTATGTGCGGTGAGCTTAAGTTTTCCGGTGGCGAAGATATTTTTACCGGTTTCCAACCCCCTCCCACACATCGAAGAACGAAAGAAAGAAAGAGAAGGAAAAGGTTGGGCAGTTGCCACTGCTTCCGTCCCTTTTCTAACTCTCTCTCTTCTCCGCCTCTGTTCTTCTTTGACTAGGGGCTGTGCGCCATTGTTCGGGCGATATTTCAGCCACGGGGATGGTTGCCAGGAGGGTGACGCGGGGGTTGGCGGCAGTAGTCAGCTGGCTGTGACACGCTGCCTACGCCGCCAAAGGGGAACCAGAGGCGTTTAGGAGTATTTGGGGGCTGGAAAGGGGCCCTCGGTTTATACAAGCAGGGATACTCTTTCATCCAACGATAGCCGAGGCCTTGACTTTGTGGGTAGTCGGTGTTACGATCCTCCCGCGCGTTTACACACCCGCTGCTCTCCGTTCCAAGTACGCTATACTGTGCTCTATCGACGATCTGTGTTTCGTGCCCACTTGTCGTTTGTTTTAAGAGGGTGTCAACCCTATCATTTCATTCTTTAGTACTGAAGGAACTCGGAGGAAGATTAAATAGTCACAGTAGTACGCGATATATTCGCTATTAAAATCGATCTAGATTTCTCTTATCTTGAAAGCTTTCATGGCGTTTCGCGCATTGTCATTTACTCTGAAGTGTCAGGTTTTGATTTTTCTTAGCAGTTTGTTTCAAGAATCTTTTACTTCTTCAAAGAATTTCTTTTCTGTAGTAAAGTATGCAATGTGCGGATCTGTTCTATTTAATAGTATCCACGCGCATACCATCGACACTCGTCCAACCGTGCAGCTCTCCAATTCCTTCTAATTGAACCGGAAATCTCCGTTGTTGACTTACGCGCGAGTTTCGTGCCGGTCGGACCGGCCACTCGCAACTAGCTGAGCTGCGTCGAGCGTTAGAGTTTAATAATTATTATTCATAAGTCTCCGGACAGGGAGCCGGCCAGGCGTGAGACCGAACAAGAAAGATGCGACGCGAAACAAGAGGGGCTGCAGCTGCCACCGCGTTCCTCCTCTCTCGCTCATCCCTCTTCTCGCCCATCGGAACCATGGTTTTCCACGATGAGAGAGGGAGGAGGGGTGTGCTCCCGAGTCAGTCGAGCAGAAACCCAATCACTTCCGGCGTCTGCGCCCATTAGGGCGCCGCGACGCTGACGTCGGCTGACGTACGCCCTTTCGCCTGTCTTCCTTTCTCCGTCGCGCCCTCCCTCTCTTTCTCGTTTCCCTCTTCGTGGCCTGCAGCAACCTCCCTCTCAGGTTGGACCTCTACCAAACTCGAAATAGACCGCAGATCTATTGTTTGGAAAGCGCTCGCATGGAAGCTCCTTCACCGTGGCTAATGACGTATCGAGGATCCCGGCAGTTCTCTCTTCTTGTCGGCCCCGGCTGCTCCGTCTTCCGCCGACAACACACCGCCTCCTTTTTCTTCGTTGTTAGCCAGATAATAGGTCGCGAAGCGATGGAGAGGAGAATATACTCCTCTAGGATGTTTTTTGAAAAATTTAGTCAGGATTTACACAAATGATCCTGAGAGAACGTGCTTTACGAAGCGTTTTGGACAATTGATGGATGTGATTGTTAATTAAATCGTGGAAAGGAATTAAACTGTGTCACTTTTTTGGCGAGGTATCTTGCGATACGTTCGTCATATGTCATAATGAGGGAAATGGTAATACGCGAGATATCTCGTCCATAGATATGGGTAAAAATCTAATCCACTTCCGTTTTTTTACTATGAAGATCTATAATTTTTAACGAATGATAAAAACAAGAGAATCGTGATGAATTGACCTAGATTAATCTAATTAATTATCTTGCAGTTTGCAATGAACAATTGTATCCACCTGTAATTTTCATTATTCTATACGAGAAACTTATTACTCTATGTTCTCCCACTACTTTCTTCTCTAAAAGTACACAAGAATTATAAAAGGACGGTAGAAGCGAAAAAATTATGATCATTGGAATTGGAACAGTTCGATACAAAAGATTTGCATTTTAAAGATTTGTACAAATTTTAAGCTTTGTCTTTGCAATCAGAAGTTACATCCATTTGTCAGTCTTTTTATACAAGCTATTTGTTGGTCTGTATTTCCAAAAAAAACTTTACTTTCTGAAAAAGAAAACAAGAATTTCGTACAGAAGATAGATATAGGACGAAATGTGATCGATGGAACGAGGACAGTTCGATTCCGGTCATTGCGGCGCGCACCTGTAGTTCTCTTTCGGGCGTGCATTTCGCTCGGCCACTTCGTCAAATTAACATACACGATTCGGCCGGAAATTACGTCCGACAATTACCGACCTTACGCCGATGAAATATCGACGGTAACCGCCCCGGCCGGCCAAATTGAGATGAACGATACATCGACGTACGTATGCGCGTTCTGACCGAGCTTTCGACCTTATCACGCCGATCGCCTAATGCCCGCTGCCCATGATCCACTGATCTACATAATGAGTCATGAATACGTCTGGCTACCTGACTGTTATCGTTATCTCTGATTACCGGAATAGATTTCTTGCCAAGGACGCTGCTACGGGGAGATCCGTAAGCAGCTAAATGACCGACGTTAGACGCTGATTGGTGGCATTACCGATTTATTTGAGGCTATTTTTCTTCAGCAAGCTAATGTATAGTTCGCATTTAACGTGGTAGATAAATTGACAAATGTTCTTAGATCTTGTTTGGAAATGTAGAAATGGGTTTCGAGGTTATAAAAATGAAATTATTTGAAACTGTTGATTTTCTTGTTGGAGTTAACGAAAATGGAAAAAGTTGATCATATTTCTGATCTATATTTTGCTACTGAAATTAAGAACTTTTACAGAAAGTAGAATTGTTCGGTTCCCTTCTGAGTGACTCTTACGTATATCGAAGGGATAATTAAAATAGACACTCTTTTCTGTATGACGAGACTTGCACTCAGCTGTTTCTATAAATGTTTCTTCATTAAATATATATTTCACTTTTATGATATTTCATAGTCAACGCCATATCTAATGGTATTGATTCAACAAAAATACGATACATCTCTAATAATATTTATAAATCTCACCTGCATCTTGACCTGCAATTTTTCAATGTGTATTACAAATATAATTATAAAATTATAAATATAAATCATAATGTTTTTATATTTTCCATGATATGATTTTATAGCAATAAATAACTAACACAAAATTTACATAACCACTAAGGAAGCCTTAAGACAACTGATTAAATAGAAGAGGAAATATTTTTAAATAGAATTATCGAATATCTAAAGATTCTACATTCCATTTCTAATTGGTACATTTCTTTTGTTACAGGTTCATCAATGCGAGGCGTAGAATCGTCCAGCCCATGATCGACCAGAGCAATCGAGCCGGTAAGACGAGCCCAATTCTGTCAACAGACCCTTACACACATACATACAAGATCGAAGATGCGTATAATTTCATGTCACCTGTGCCGGGTATGCATCACGGATACGTTTATCCGGCTTATCACGAGGGTTACACTCCTGGTCCTTATCGCTTGACGTAGATCGATGTGTTGTAACGAAGGAAACCTAGTTACAAGGGCTCGTCGAATTCGATATCTCTTATTAACCTAAGATCGTTCCATTAGAATCATTGCTTTACCTATTATGTTGTTTAACGTAGATGTTATAATTTCATAAAGTAATGTTGCTCTTTATTATATGATTTATAATATTCTTTAATCTCTATATCACAGCAAATGATTATATTATATGCAATATTTTATTTCTTCTTCTAGCATAATTTCTTAGAGTACTTTTAAGAAAAATATGATCTATTGATTATTAGAAAAATCTTTTTAGTTAAATAGTTAATCAATTATACTCCCTTTTTCTATAATTAGATATCTTTGTTAACACATTTTTATTACTTCAAGCTGACAGTTATTTGACATATGATTAGATTTATGATTAGATTGATGTATTTTTTTTACATATAACATCGATTCTAGATATTCATGAGGAACTGTATTTGAGAACTGACAATCACGTTGCCCGTTAATTCATCTCTTCTTTCATAATTTGGCGAAGAATTGACCGCGACGTGTTGTCCGTGCGATTTATGTATTTTTCGGCTGCTCGGAAGTATTCGCGTTTCCAAGCACTTTGATCATTTATCAATAAACGAACAATTTGAACTGTATTAACCGGTAGCTCGTTTTGTTTCTTTGGCGGAAGGCAATTATTCCTCGTGACTCGATTATCGTCGATCGTAATCGTGTACTTCGTCCGACCTCTCTATTTTCTGTCTCGTTAACGTTCCGACTTCGAATTCGATCTCTGTACTTTGTCATTTTTGCCCTGCAGAAACGAATTCAATCTTAATCGAGTTGATACACATCACAAAACACGAATTCTCTTCCTTAATTTTGCTTTGCGAAATATTCTTAATTTTTTGTTTAAGTAGCATTTCTTTGACCTAGAAATTTAATAATCAAGAATTTATTATTCGAAAGAAAATTGTTACAGGAAATTAGACAACACGATGAAAGTATAGGAGAATAATTTATTTTAGAAAATTTAGTTAGCAAGTATATAATATTTGGCGCAGAGTTTCTTTTAAAATAAATATTTAATATCCAGGCATTCGGTATTTAAAGTACCAAATGAAGGAAGTTTGTTGCGAAAATGCTTAAGAAAATTTAATTTTTATATTTCAGGAAATTTAAAGTTACATATTTTCTTACTTCTATATACTTTATTTTATACTTTATTTTATTTGTTTTCCACTATAATATTGTACTTTATTACAATTCTACTAATACTAAAATCCTGAAATATATATAAGTCCTGATTCTTATCTCTAATAAGGAAAGAGAAAAGTAGAAAAGAAAAGAAAATTCTACTCGTATTGTAAATATAGAGGGTTAATAGCGTATTCGAAAATTTCCCTTGATACTCAAGCAGCGGGAAAGAGCAACGAAACACGATAGGAGGGAGAAAGAAAAACAAGGAACCTCCGGTTTCCGGGCCGTGTAATCTGTAAAGACGTCGCGTTTACGAGGAGGGAATCACTTCGTTTGCAGTAAAAGGCGACAACAACGGTTACCTAGCCCGATATTGGGGATCGTGGAAGTAGCGTTGCTCTCTTCGTTCTGTGGACCTCTCCTCTAGGGGTTCAAGGGTTCGCCTAGTGATTCGGATGATGGCGGAGAGGGCTGTTTCGTGAGGGCCCTGGTCGGGCAAAAGGTGGATAACGTTTCGGATAACGTTCGGATAACGGCGGGATAATTGGTAGCGGTGATCAGACCGGGTTTTACGAGCAGTCAACATGCCTCTCACCCCTCGACTCAATCCCAAACCGCGTCTTTTTCGACCTTCCTCTCGTTACGTTTCTTTGTTTCGTCGTAGATGAGCTAACCTGCCGGCGATCGGGGTTGTTTCTCTCGGTTAAACGCTCGAAACGAGAGAGAATGCTCGATACAGCGAGTATTTTTACGACTGACTCGCTCATAAACACTCACTGAGTTACGGGTTGTTTGCTCCAGCCCCGAGTTTGCCTTCTCGGAAGCTTTCTCCTGTGTTTCGCAAGTGAGTTAGTTTGCTTGGATAGCATTACGAAATCATTGGATTGTAGTTAAGATAGAAAAATCTGTTCGCGACAAAATATAACGAAAACGATTCTTTTTATACCTATATTTCATACCATAAGCTTATCAAGCTTCTAATATTTTTCTTTTTTTGTAAAAAAATCATTGATATCTTTAAGAAATTCTAAATTCTAATTCTTATTACATTATTATATCTGGAACTAAATTATTAATTAATATTTATTCAACTTATCCGCTCTTAAATTAAGAATGTTTTACCAGTAACATTTTATTATCTACTTTGAATGAAAAAGTCACTGTCGCCGTCAACAAATTCTAGAAAGCACCACACGATTTCATTCAAATCCAATATATTTCTCTCAAAATCAAAAGCCACGTCCGTTTATCGAGTCCTACTCTCCTAACTTGGGAATATCGTTGGCCAGCTAGGAGCATGTTACGCTAGCAAATCGCGACAGTTAGAGAGCGAGCATGCGTGCACCGTCAGGGTAATTCCAGTTCGAGAAAGAGCGGTGGTAGAGGGAACTAACGAGCCGAAATGTCGCAGTCCGTATCAAGAGTAAAGTGGAAACCCGTGTACGGTTAGATTGTCATCCCGAGTCAATCCTGATCACGGGCCACTTCGCAACCCCTTTTCCTTTGCGTGTACCAACGTTTCTCTCAGTCTCTTCCCAAAGAGCTTTGCCTCTCGAATTGAAATTGATGTCGTTACACGTGAATTTTGCGGACCATTCGACCAAACACAGAGACCAGGAAATATTTCTAAAGGTGGGCGAAGCTTCGACTCTTTTCTTGTGAAAGAAATATTCGCAAGATCACGTGCAATTCGCCCTCGTTCTCATCCATTTTTCCGATTCCTCCGGGATTCGATCCTGGCATCGTTCGTTCTCCCTCTTGGCTTCTAGACGATCAGCAGTCCATTAAACCTTAATAGCCGAAGCATTAGGCCCCTGGGCAGATTTTGCTCCAACGGAAGCGAGATGAATGTGTCTTTCAAATGCTGCTGATCCCCCGTGGATCGTCCAACTTTCGAGCCTTCGTCGGTTTTCAACCTTGGTCGCTGGCTGAGACGTTTTATTTCCAAACCCCGAATCGAAAATTGTCTCTGCAATTTGCGTGGACGCTCTTCACTGTTCATTAATTATTTGCGGATCGAGATGGCTTTGAGATACGATTTGTATTGTTCGCTTTAGTTAACAGCCGTAATCCATATTTCTTTTTCTGATTGATATATCAAATACACTGATCATATCTCTATATGATTTACATTTTATATATTAATTCATTTTACGGATTACGGATTTAATAGCGTGGATTTATGTAAAATCTGTGTTTACAGGTAATAAGATGATTTTAATGCCTGTTTTCTTTCGTTTACTGTCTACTTACTGTACTGTTTCGTACTACTTACGTATTCTACTTCGTTTCTCTTTACGCTGTACATTGTACACATAACAGGATGGATTTATATTACATTTGTGATATGTATTTGCAGATAATAAGATGGTTTTAATGCTTGTGTTTTTCCTTCTTATTCGTCACTATAAATTAGTAGCTACCTTTCAACTGTTCGAAAGAACCGCTGCTCTGGTGCCCATTTGTCTCCCACGTTCTTTTATCAGGGACTATTACGTCCGTTGCGGTAAAAGAATACTCGGAGCTGAGGGATGAACGTCGAGCTCGTTCGAATTATATTAGGCCAGATCGCTAATTCAAAACACGTTTCACGGCGACATGGCTGCAACATCTCCCCGGATGGGACGAGAGAAAGGTCTCGAAAGAGGTAGACTGTTAGCATCCTCCGCGTCGTCGCGCTTCTTCGTGTCGACCTAATGACGCGCGTCGACTCGATCATCAATCATACTTTCATTACGCGAATCGCAGCTGCTCCGCATTGACTTCGCGTGGCCCGCGGCCCATTGTTATTATTCCCAGCTTCCATCCTCGTCGCGCAAACATTCTCGTTTCCTGGCTATGGCCATGTTCTTGCCCCGCGATAACGATGGAACCGGCGCAATCAGTGATTTCATGCTTCGCTTCTGCCTCGATAACGATTCATTGCAACGTGTGAATCCAGAGGAATAAAGCTGATGATGAAGATCGCGCGCGGTTCTTGTTCTAGTTTGCAGTTGCAAGAGAACGTGTTTGGTTTGGTTGGAGGACTGATGATAATAAGGATGATTGGAGGATGCTTGTCGTGGCTGGCGATGGTTGGTTAAGATATTGATGAGCGGATACGATTTGTCGGTTTTACTGAGAACCGAGTTTGTATCGGGGTAATGGCGTTTTTCTTGGGCGTTTATGAAGACTCGGAGCATTCTGTGGTGAAAGTTAAACACTAGGTTGACAGATATGAATGGCTAGGAAATCGGTTATCCGCTTCAGTTAACCTGTTAGCCGGATTGTTCTTTAATTAGAAATTGCTGGACTTATGGAGTTACAAGTTAGCAAACTAATCTTATTTAGATTGGTTTTAATCCTTGTAAAAGACGATCCATCTCAAGAAATTGTTATGTCCAAGGGATGGGCTACCGAGTGATAAATTAAATTCTTCTCTGGTTAACAGGTTATTTATAGCTCTATTATTACACCTGCATATTTCACATAATTATGATATAATACATACATAGTAAATGGAATACATACAACAGAACACAATAGGATACATACATAATGAATAGAACAAATGTCATGTATGACAAAGTATACCAATCAAAGTAATCCTTCGAGTAAATAATTCAAATCTGCTTATGGCGATTTTAAACTTCCTCCGATTGGAACCTTATTTCCCATCGCTAAACACAGCAGAAAAAGGCAATTTTCCAAGTAACAGGCTCTCATGCCCTTATACTCATTCGAGCAAGGAAATCCCCAACGCGTGTCTCTTTGATCGCAAGGAGGGTACAATATAAACCTAATAGAATCCGGATTCGGGGAGACACGGAGGCAGCTTGTACGTCGTAAAACGATGCGTCGTGGCTTTATACTTTATAGTTCGAGTGGCTGTTCGTCCGTGTATCGTGCTCACCATCGAATGGGGAAGGATTTAAAAGGGATCGCGGTTTTACGGCTGGTATTAGGAGGGCGGTAGCGTTAAAACCGCACGAATGCCTTTACTGCCATAGCAGGCGTGCGTGAGCACGGCTAATTTTACACTAATTTCGAGCTACAGACTAGATCCGGACGATATCGCCGATGAACTCAGCCTGGACCATTTAATAACCTTAAGATCACAGTAGAAATGAATGGTTTGCTGATTTCTTACACTAAGTGCCTTTTAGCTTTTTTGCAAGATTCTATCTCTTCCGTTGATGATGCTTGGAACGTACGATTTTCTGATGAATAAAGGGAAAATTGGACGTTTTATTCTTTCTATAAAGTGGATAGTTATTTAGTTTTGTAGCTACGAAAGGTTTTAAAGTTTAAGTATCCTATTATTTAGACCGAATTGTTGGGGTTGTAGGGGAAATTTCCTCTTTATTAGTTGTTGATAATAGGAACATCTCTTCTGATATTCCTATAATGAAGGCGTAGTACACTGACATTTAATGTCAGTTTCATCGAAGACAAATGTAGTTGTAGTTTAGTTGATATATTGTATATATATGTGTGTGTAAAGATTGAAAGTCGGATGGAGTCATAACTAATTGTAAGCGATGTTCTCGCTCGCTAAGGAACTTGTGTTTAACAGCGCGCCATTCAGTGGTTGCTCTGTCAATAATTCTGGTTGCCTTCTCGTTTCTTAGAATCCATCCAATTTGTACGCGGAACAATGTAAAATTTCTGCGTATCGACGTCGCTTTATGATCCAGGGGTGCCGCGTGTTTTTGGAACGCGGCCGCCAATTCCTATTAGTGAATTCTACGTTGCGAGCATCGTTCAAAAACAGAGAGACCTCCGCCTCTGCTCCCTGCGCACTTCCTCCTAAAATATTACATTACACTTTCAAATCGGATGGTCAGTGTGTAAATTGAATTCGATTACGGGCCGTTACGGAATCAAAGCTCCACAATCTGCTGATTGGAACGTGTGTCGGCGAAACGCGTGAAAACACCACCGATCATTCGTAATAAACTACCAACGTTTTCAAAAATCTGACGGCTATAGAAATGAGCGTGCAACGGTAACGAGATATGTAAACCAGCGTTCTTGCTCCTCTTAAAATATTCCATCAACGCTACAATATATTTACGGTTAGTAATAGCTAAAACAAAGTAAATGAAATTATAATAACTCATAGTATTTCATAATTGCGTAGTAAAAAATCTCAAATCCAATCCACTGGTGATTGATAAATTTGGAATAAATCTCACATACGTGATCTATGATCTTGTGGAAATAAATATCAAGCAACTTAGTTTCACGAGTGTTTCGCCAGATCACCTGAGATTTGCAACCCTTAATCACGAAACAATCGACTACACAAACCTTGCAACTCTTTATACCTACAAACCTACACATTACGTTCGTAAATTGTTCAATTTGTTAAATACGTATTCTTTTGTTATTAACTTTTCGCATCATAATTTACTTCATTCGTACTATCACAATTCACAAAAAGAATTTCGCGATACAAAAATTTCCTAAAATTTCCCTTGGTTTACTTCTAAGGAATTTGAAACTCAGTTCGATCATCTCTTCCTCGTTGAATGAAACGTTTATCGTTTTATAGGCACGAATAACTACTATGTTTCATAGTAGAATGTTTCTCGTGCGTTCTTTTACCTTTAGCCCAATAACCTGACGTCCCGACGCCAACGCGCGAACGACGCGCAAGCAACATAGCCAGAATCGTGGTCCCTTCGCGTGCTCGTGAAACGACGCAGTAAAAACGTAACAGCGGCCCCGAAGTACCGTAAAGCTGTGACCGTACGGTGCATTTCGTAACGATGCCGCGATAAAAGGCGTCGGCCAAGCTCGCGCGAACCTTCCAACGGTTGTTTCCCTTCGTTCCCGCTGTTGAACAAGCTGTTTCTGATAGCACGAAGTCGGTCGAGTGTTTTTCATCACCTACCTACGATTGGAATTCCAAGATTGGAGTTTTATGGTGACGATGATTAATTGCACTCTTTGCAAACTAGGGTGCTACTAATCGAAAGAGAAAATTTCTTTCTCCTTTGAGTATTTCAAAGCTTTTAGCGCAAGCCTTGATTAAAAGAACAACCTGTTTCAGATTAGAATCTTGATAACTTGCAAGTTCTATGCTCTTAAATCTTTCAATGGAGGCGTTTGTAAAAAGAAGGTAATATATGGAAGATTAGAATTTTGATAACTGACAAAGTCTTTATTTTCAAAATTTTCAGTGTAATTATTGGCTAAAAGAGCAGCATAGGGCTAAAAGCATGGTAATTAAGGGACTTTAGACGTGAGCATTTGCTAAAAGAACAACGCTGTCTGAAATTTTGGTCACCCAAAAAATGTTTGTTTCGAAAATTTTAACTTCCAATATAAACGTTTACTAAAGGGGCTAGTTTCGAGAACCATGACGCTTCTAGAACCCTAGAATTCTTCTAGAATTGCATTCTCAACAATTAAGAAATTTTTTATTTTCAAAGCTCTAAATAAAAAACATAAGACGAGACAACAATGTTCCCACAGCTAGAATCTTGGTAACTTGGATTGTCATTTCCAAAGGTTTTGATATCAAAAGGACGAAATTCTCAGTAATTCCAAGAATTTGCGTTCTCTAGTACCACGAGAATCTCGATTTCCGGCCAGTCGTTCCCGACAAGCGCGATTTATCGCGAATCGCCTGCCACCGCAGTCCCAATAAACATGGCCGGGCCCGCGTTCAATTTTACGAGACGCATTCGATTTACGCGTACCGAGAAACGATGGCCAAGAAAAGGGCAAAGGAATCAGCGACTAGCCGTGACGACTCAGTCGAAGATATCTTAATTGCCGGGTTTGCTTATTATTCTCAGCATTCGGTAGCCAAGGGTCAGCGCGAGAATATGGGAGTTCAGAGCCATAGATCACGGGGAAAGGTCGGCTTCGTGTCGACTGTCTTCCGTCTTTGTTCCACCAACCGTTCCAACCGAACGATTCCGCTCTTTCGTTTTTTCCACGACGTCTTCAGCTTCCTCTCTACGCTCACTTTCACAGAAGCTCGATTGTCGTTTACGATCGCCTGTTCGTTTTCCCATGCTGTCAGAGATCGACAAGCGAACGTCCGTGACCGTCGACTGTTAATAGCCGATGTCCCTTCCAGGTTCGACACCGCAGCGCATCCGGCGATTAGTGTTTAATTGGCCGGCTTGTTTTTAATTCGACTGGTCGCATGCGTGCGACGTAATCGCGTTACGGCCTGATCCTAATCGGATAGGGTTGGTGCGGACGCTTTGGGTGGTTGATCGCTGGCTGGAGCGTGGTAGGATGTTTTTTGTTCGTGTAAGATTCAAACGTTAGATATGTGAAAGTAATATTAATGTATGATCTTTCTAATCTCCTGAGGGATGTATATATGTACGTATGTGTAATATCCTTTTAATTGCTTGATACTATTGCGAGACAGAAACTTTATGGTCACATTTCAGGGTGATAGCTTTGTAATATGATTTCACGAATTAGCAGAAGAATAACAAATTCTTTCCCTTTTACAATTAGTATAAACTAAAAATGAATGAATGATGATTAAATGAAAATTAGTGTTTCAAATTTTAAGATCACAAATCAAAATACAAATTAGAGAAGACATTTCTGTTATTGCACATAAATGCAGGATCCGTGGCGTAAAAAATTATTTCAATTCTGATAGTAAAAAATTGAAACACATACACAGAAAATTACTCGATGTGACTTCGTTTGTTATATACCAAGTTTACACTCTCTTCAAAGTCCAGCGAAAATTCAAAGAATATCAGTCGGATCTATCCACTGCATCAACCCCATTTCCTTACCTTCAGCCCCTAGAGCCGAACGATCGAAACGCCTTAACGAAACTCGTACGATCAAAGATCCTGCGTAGTTCATCGAATATTCGGATCGGTCCGCGAGAGCAGCCCCTTGCGAATCAGCTCGCGGACCATTCGTCACGCACTCGCTGAGAGGTCTCGGTTGATAACGCGCCCCCTGTCCCCGTCCTCTTATCGTTCCCTATTGCACGCGGAACGCTATCTGACCGATGTTGGAAAGAGAGAAGGTCCCTCGAAGCGGAGTCCAGTTTAGCCCGCCGCGCGCGTTCACTACATCCACTCCATCTCACTTGGCCGGCATCCCCTTCGGCCCGTCGCAACCCCCTCGGTCTCCTGGCACATTCGATTCCCCTTTTCTCGTCGTTCTTCCCGGCCTATCCTTCGTTCTCTCTCCTCTTCTCGCCCGGCCAGCGGATCGGCTGGCGTCGTCCCTTCCGCGCTGACCATCAATCAAGCTTGTCAATTTGTAATGGCGATTCTCTGTGTCCATCTCGGGAGAGCGGTCCAGACACCCCAGCCCACGCTCTCTATGTTCCCTTCTTCCGTCCCGTCTCTCTCTCCACCCCGTTCGGTGCGGTTCGATCTCCGCGCCACTCTATATCTGGCTAACTCGTCGAGAAGGGGGATGGTGAAGAAGGTTCTCTTCTTTCTTTTCTTTATTTTCTTCTTTCTTTCGCTCTCTCTCTCTCTCTCTCTCTCTCTTCCTCTCTCTCTCTCTCTCATTCTCTTTTTCTCTCTTTTTGTCTCTTTCCGTTTTCTCTGTCGGTGGCTGGACACCAGCCCGCTGTAAACGTTCCTGCTGGCACTGATGGGATATCGGTAGATGGAGAAAAAGAGAAAGCCCCTTGGTCGTCGAACGTCCCCCTCACTTGCCTCGTGGTCCACCGGTGCGCTAAATAAAATGGATGTCCTAGGGTCGGGAATCGGGAGAAATTGCGAACACCCTGTACGTCACCCAAAGCAACTCCCGAGAACGTCATCGGAAGCGCCGACGTTGACTACTTCGTGCTCTGATATAGACATCGTGGTAGATTTGAATTGGGCGAAAAATTGGGCGGTACGGTGCTCTTGCTAACCCTTAATTAATATGGTAGTCACTTTATTAAGTAGACCGTAATGATATATAATAATGAGGAATATAGAAAACGTGGTACTTTGGTTAATTGTATAATGTGTGACGACTGATATTTTGCAAATTATCGCGGAAGTAAAGATCGTTGGAGTTTCTCTTATATAAGAACAAAGATGATTTGAGTAACACGTGTTAGGATGAATTTGCGGATATTTGTATAATATTTACATGTTTATGAACACAACTAAAGAAACGAGGTCTTAGCAGAGATTTACTTTATCTACCAAATATTATAACGAATATTATACTTTGAATATTTTTTATTATGAATTTTTATATCTTAAAATCTTCCATTTGCAATCCAGTCACCAGTTCTATTTTTTACAAACTCCATCGTGTCTTAATAAAATTAACATCCTTCTATCCACGATATTCAGATAAACGTTTCTTGCGTCAACACGTGTTGTGTAACGAATTCTTTGACGAATAAGGAGCGATATTTCATTGTCTGCAGAGAACAACAATGGAAACCGAGGGGACAGTTAAAAGATCAAGGACAATTCTTGTCCTTCTCGACCATATAAGATTTTTTTTCTCTGCGTTTCGTGTCACGTAGACGTGATATAGAGTTACTTAGAGCGGCGATCCCTCGCGCATTACGGCCCCAACGTTTGAAAGGTGCTGGATACGGCTCCTTATACGACATACATCATACGTTAATTGAAATGGGGTGCATGAGCGCCAGTCGTCGAATACAAACGACCGACTTATAGAAATGTTATTATTTGCCGGAGGGTGAGTGGAACTGGGACACAACCAGCTTAACCGGGGAAATTGCATCCGGTCGTATTAGAGTTTCGATCAACGCGCTCAGTTTTCAGTGGTTAAACGTAATATTGAGCCGACGGAGGTTGACCGTTCTGAATTATTCGATAAACTATCAATTTCTGAAATTTCTCTGCGTCTGTCGATATTAAGATGGAATCGATAGGTTGCCTCGATTCGAGCACATTGCACATCAGTTTCTCCATAGATATCGTTAACGAAATTCTGTGTTAAATTTAATCTGTTCTGAATAACAAACGAATGTCCATTGCATTTAATACCAAATCTCTGGAAGTAGGTAAAAGTAATTCTTAACTTTTCATAGTAATTTTACAGATTTGCTACAGTTCTTTTTTATACATCAATATATAGCGCTGTATTTGTACATACAACGCTATATTAAAACTGCCGGAATGGTTAAAACCATCCATTTTTGATTTCTTATAAAAATTTAATAGATTTGACACAACACATTTTTCAGGGTCTCATAATCTTTATAAAATACATAGCTTAAAGCTTGTCTCTCTTATATTATGTATTTCATCATATACGTTTCATCTCAACCAAATACGAATCTTATATTTCAGTCGTCGGTAGTTTTAGAAACTTTTATCAAGCTGTCTAAATATCCGAAATGACAAAAATAAAAGTCTATATTCACCTTCTCCGCAAGAATTCCTTCGAAAATACGCTGACTTTACTCTCATCCTTAGATCGAAATACCTTTTGTCCGTAAATCGTTTCATCGGCTAATAACGTAGAGCTACTGATACCGCATTCTGAACACGCGGTTACCCCGTCGAATACAACGCGTCGACTAATTTCCTCCAACGAAATCCGTGCCCACGTAAACGAGCCAAGAGGTCCATTTTGTTACCGGTTACGTTACGTGTATAAACCGACGCTGGGGTGGCTCCTCGAGCACGGAAATGAAGTCTTGGACGGTCACGATCGCTATGAAAAGATAAGGTCCGAGTTCTCGGGGGCGCTGGACACCGCCCTCGCTTCGTCCTCCCCCTTTCCATTCGCCGCCACCCCCTCGCCATCCACCTCTGCTTTCCCCCGTCTATCGTCCCATTCTCGTCTCTTCCAACTAGATTTTTCATGCCGTGGATCGCGTCCGGTGTATCAGACCCGTACCTAGAACGTTCTGACCGTGGCTACTACGTATCACGGAGGGTGGACCTATCTTATCGGCGTAGCCATAATGGTCTGTTCTATCTCATCTCGAGTCTCGTTGACCGTTTGCCCCCTAGACCACTTTCGCCATCAAGGCTCCGCCGCGGTAATGGCAAGCAGGAAGAAACCTGGCTCGCTTCGAGGGACAGGCAAGGGGCAGGGAGTGGTATCGTGAAAACGCATCGACGCCGTTCCTCGGCTGTTAAGTCGCTCTATCGTCCATCGGGCCGTTTTTTGATTCCACGACATGAGATCGACGCGTCATCTCGCTTCTTTCCTCATTCAGTTGTGTGTTGGTCTATGCGTGAATTTTCTGTCTTTTTTTTTTTTTATTAGAAGAAATATTATAGGGTGGTTTTATCTCTTACTATTGTTGCTGTAATCGTTTCCAATGAAAAGAATAGAATTAGTCTTCCTTTTTATCTTGCAACGAATATTTGGTAGTATATGAAACAAATTAATTTTTAGTTTAAAATTAATCGATATAGTGAATTGTAATAGTGAAATTGAATAATTGAAAAATGTAATTTTATTCATATGGCATTCTTTTGACGAAGGTCGAGATTTAGATATCATTAGAAAGTATAAATAACAAAAAGCTAGGCATCTTTAACATGCAGTAGTCCATCGTAGTATCAACGATTAGTAGTATCGTGTATTATTTTCCAGTAGTTTAAGAAACTTATAACATCAGGAGGACAGAAACATCTTGACCAATCCTTTCAAACAAAGTCACTTTAAAAGATGGTCTCATCTCTTGATCAGTGAACTTCGTTTAACAATATAAAGTACAATGATTATAAGTAAATAGGTGCCTAGAAATAGTTGCATTGTAATATTCCACTACCTTAATATCTCACTGCCTTCTATCATATCTCGATCACTCAATTTAAAACATCTTCTGCGACTCCCAGTAAAGAGTGTATTTTAAAATATTCCCTAATAATTCATCAAGCGCTGCCTCAATTTGGCCCGCACGCTCTCACCGAAATAAAATGCTCAGATCAATAACCTCCAACGAAGAAACTAAACTTTACACCCATCAATATTCTTCGACCATCAAACAGACACATGCGAGAGCACTCAGTCTCTTGCATAAAGAATACAAAGAACAAGCAGCCACAGATTACAGCGAGGAAGCCGAGCGTCGAAGCAAAGTTCACTCGGGCCAGGGAGTTACTTCGCGACATTTAAACGACCAGCCAGCCGCTGCTCGGCTTATTTATGTCCGTCGTAAGGAGAGACACTTCCGACGTTTGTGGCTCTCATAACCTCCGTTTATTGACACTGTTAAGAATGCTCTCTGTAATCCAGCGGTCGGGGTGCCCCCAACGGGGCTGTTGCATCCGCTGGCCTCGTTAAAATCGTAATTCCTCGTCCACCTTTAGCTGTGCATTATTATTTCAATGCCTCCGCTTCGTCTCTTACCGCACGATGGGTGGAATTGAAAGGAATCGCAGGATGACGTTCGCTCTCCAGACGCTTGATTAATCGAGGCCCGTGCAAGGTGCCGAGTGATGCGTCTTTCTGTTTGCTGACGTCCACTTTGATTCCCCGCGGGACTCCTAATAAATATTCAGAGGGAGAGACGATACCTTCGATTGACGTTAAAAAGCGCTTTTAAGGAATTCTCGTTTCGTGTGGACGTCGAATTACATACGTTCTTATATTCGGTTTAAATACGCCAACAAATTACAGACAAATTATCTATAATTTGCTGGCTCACAATTAAACACCAAATATCGAAGGTCTTTAACGATAGGACGATCAGTAGAATAAGTAACTTGCTAGCTCCTACGCTCGATTCTACGTCTCCCTGGGCTCTCTTCAACTTCAGTTTACGCATAAACCGTTTCCCATAAACGTAAAATAACGTTCGAGGAGGCCGAGTAAGTAGCTCTTGAAGAAACGGTCGCAAAATCCAACTTAACGATCCCGTTCCTTCACCAACGACGTCTCTCGGTTTGCCATATGGCGTACTACATAAGCAACACGCGGGAATTCAGGAAACGTTTCTAATCCCCGAATTCGGGACGAGACGATCCACGGCGATACGTCGTGCACATGTTAACTCGTCTATAGATCCCTGGTGCAGACAAAACAACGCGAAACTCGACAGCGTAGGCAGGTTCCCGTGCGCTGGTCCTCCTTAATTATCATAATTTATAGCCGATCGGTTAATTAAAATATCTAAATACCGTATAGGCCGCATAAGATCCGATAATATATATCCGAGTCAGGCGGTTGTCCTGCCGCCCCCTCGCTTCTCCTCCGTTTCGTACCTTATAAATATTAAATGTTTTATGGACCAGCAATACGCGTCTGCTCTTCCTTCTCCTTCGCCTTTCTCCTCGGCCCATACTGGCCGTTCGATCATTAATTATTTATCGCGTCAACTAAGGAGCCAGTCAGCCGCGAGCGCTCCACGGGTTTTATCGAATCGCCTCTCGGCGGATTTAGCGAATCTCTATCCGTCTGTGTCCGTTCGATAGAAATTTATGTGGACTCGTAACACACAGAGGGCGGAGGGTGAACGGTCGAGGGGTTGGAAAAAAACACTGGAGGCTGAAGAACTGGGTTAAAATATGCCAACGCTCGACGGTCTGGAGTAGGGGGTAAATTAATTTCGGCTTGTCACGGGGAGGACATCCATAAATGCAGTAGCTTCTTTGCTACCCCGTCCCGCTTTCGTATACTCGTTCCTCCTCTTCCCATTCTCTCCCTTAGCCCCCTTCCTATCTTCCTTCTCTCTCCTTCATTCTTTAGGGAGATTGCTCTGCATCTTGTACGATAAAAATCTGTCTTGTAACGCTGGTTGCTTATGCATTCGTAAATAAGTACTTCGTTGAACGTTGCTCAAGGCGAATCAATACTGCTCTTCTCTCTGGTATACAGTATGTCTTCTTGTTTGCAGAAGCCTAGAGTTATTGCTCTTTTCTCTTGTGACGTTTTCGCGGATTAAATTTTTGTGAACAAGTAAGAGCTTTGGATGAAACAAATTGATAGGATGATATGATTTTCACCAGAATGCAATTAGATAAATGAAACGCTAGTAATTAGAATGTCATAAGTGAACTACTTTTTCTGTTATAATTCCCATTTGTAATAAAAATACCTCGGCGCCATTTATAATTTCTATTATTGTACACCTTATTTTACCTTTAATCTTTTATTATATATCTGCTTTCGTATCCAGAGCATTCTTACTATAAAATATTTAAAAGTCGAACTAGAACTGGCGTAGTAGTAGCGAAGTTTTATTTATTATATATCCTTATAACACATTAATTACTTAGTAAATAATTGAGATTGATATTTACATTTTTGCATAAAGAAGCCGCGTTTCATGAAATTCCATCGATACCTATTCCCATTGCCTGCCTACTCACTTGTATCTCTACTGTACTTTAAAAAATACTGCATTCAGAACTTCAGGATTAAACTTTGCGTGATTCTTATATTCAACAAAAAGAATTTCTGACAAATTCCGCTAAAGAACAATCTTCGGAATTTTCTAAAATACATAATTTCTATATTCTTTCTTCGAACGCGAAACATCATTACTAAAAATACAGTTGTCGTTCGATTTGCGCTATAAAACGCGATCGAAGAGGCTGTTCGATGTTCCGAGAGCAAACAAAGGCTCGCGTGGTCTCGATTTCCCGAAGATTTGGTCGGTGTTACGGGATCTTCTGGTGCAACAGAACAGCCGGCTGGTCTCGATCGATGTCCGCCGCTGGATATCCGAGAGCAGGAGCGTAGGAAAGTACCGAAACGGCCGGGCGGGGTGCACGTTAGGATAGGGAAGTTGCTTGCTGGAGACAGCGGAAGAAAAATAGCGGAAGTCATCGACCTCCAAGGGGCTATATATCAGAGGGCTGCAGGGGGAGTTTTGTGTGTGGCCGTTTCCACTCCGTGTACACGCTCGCCCCTCTCGCGTGGACGTTTCTGCACGTACGAGAGAAGAAAGAGGCGAAGTCAAAAATCGACCAAAAGAAGGAAGAAGAAAACGTTCTTCTCTAGAGGAGAGAAAAAGAAAGACCGAGAAGAGGAGATGTTAACTGAAGAAAAGAAGAGTGAATCTAGGATAGTAGTCCTAGCGTTTCATCATCGGAACGACAACGATGACCCGAGTTCGCCGTTCTACTCGATGTCGCCGACTCCTGGATTTATCTTAAATGAGACTCCCTTGGGGCTTAACTCGGCTTGGCAAGGCTAGGAAACTGCCGTGTACTCACGTTAGGGTATGTTTCTGATTGATTAAATTCCTGCAATTACGTCGTGTCGTATATCACACTGAACATCCTCCAGAGAGGTTGTTTTAAGTCCTACCAGCGAGTATTGTTTCGTCACTCAACAGGGTTCCTTCGGATAGGGTGACTTACTGAGGATAGAGCTGTTGCTTTTTGTATCTTGAATTTGAAAAAGGTCTCGGTAGCCAGTGATTCCAGGTACAGACTTTTTAACCTTCTAGATTCGTTGTTCTATTTCGTTCGACTCTGCTTTAACCGTAGAGATATGAAGAATAGTTTTAACACGTAAATTATATTCTTCCGTGTTACGTATGAATTTGGTAGAAATATACAAATTATATATAGATATCATAAATACGAAAATACAAATATATTATTGGTTACGAGAATATAAAAATTCATTGAAATTATGAGCAGGTTTCGAAAGTAACTTGTATGGGATATGAATCAGTCGAGATAAAATGTCAAATGTCAGATAATTAATGTACGTGCTCTCTTCGGATCTTCCAATAAGCCTTCGCGGTTCTCGCTCGTAATTTTGAATATTTGGAATTTTGATCGAATAAAATATTCAGTATCGTAAGAGATAAAGAACGGAAACCTTCAGTTGGCAAACATTGACCACGATATCCGACATGAATTACCGCGGGATCCGCGTTTTGACAATGCGATGTAAAGACTGGCCGGGCAAGCGAGCCGTGACGATGTCAACCAGTTTCCGGAATTGTTTCCATTAGCCGTTTTAATCATACCATTTACGGATCTCATGTACGAGCCGGCAATGACATAGCGCCGCCGATTCGGCAGAAATTCATTGTGGAATCGTCACAATACACACTGGCCTCCGTGACACCGATATTATTCTCTCCTCGCCCGACGACATTATCTTCGATCGCCGTCGAAACGAACAATGCGCTAGGAAACGGTAGACGACACGGCACGAGAGAAAAAGTGGGAGACGCCGTTACAGGAGAATAGATAGAAAGAGAGCGAAAAACAGAGAAAAAAATACAGCATGGATAGTCGAAGGGAAAGAGTGTTAGGAAAAGAGAGAGGAAGCGAGAGAGTGAGAGAGAGAGACGAAGAGTGGGAGAGAGCAGGCAGCAGGCGGATGAGTTATTAGATCCGGCGTATCCGGTATTGCGTCGCGGATGACCAATAGTTTCATCGAGGGATTGTTGAAGGTTCCGGAGCACATTTCCGGTTTCCGCTCCACGAATCACTCTTCCCTTTCCCCGTCTTCTTCTTATCCGTGTCTGACTCCGCAACCTCTCGGAATTTGCTTGCCCGTGAACGACAAGGGCTGTATAAGGGGAGAGGGAGGATTTTGGCTCCCTCTGCTACCCACTAACCGTGACGATTTTCTCTCTTCCTCCTTCCATGAGACTCAAGGGTAGTTTGCCTCCCGATGTGCATTACTGTTTTAGCAAAACATTCTTGAGAGACCATTTTGGGTTTCAAAATGTTGATATTCTTAAATTTGGAGTACATGTTAGAAACGTATATCACGATGATATACGAAGTAACGTGATGTGTTTGCTACTTAGTATTAGAAACTAGAGACGTATATGCAGTATGACCCCATTTATCTGAATTCGTCGAAGGACAAATGGTTCATGTAAGTAGATCATTCATATAGTAGAAAGATTTCAATATCCTTCGTTAACTATGATTTTTTGTCGATCAGGTTAGATAAAAAATACATATGACGTACACACTCCGTCATCAATTTCAAGTGCGTTAAACGACTAGATGTAATTTCATCGAATCTATATTCGTATTCATCAGTGATTAACTACGATATTCTTGCAGAAAAAAGAAATTCTCACGACAATTTTCCACCATATAGAACGTTAGAATATGTCGGTAAGGCATGGACAACTACTGCACCATATCTCAACTTTTCCAAGAAAACAGATCCATAGCACTCGCTGGGCTCGCAGTCGGTTCCCGTCGCTAATTAAGTCGTCAATTTCGGTGGGAGCTCACGGGGGGCGGGTCGAACTTGCCGGCTCCTTTAAATCTTGCCGGAAGTTCGTTACTAGACTCGGCCACGGCGTGAACTCTCCGGGAACTGATGCTTGTTACTTAGACTGCTCATATTTATCACGGTTCTCGGCTGGTTCTCCTCAGGTTCGGTGGCCGCCCTTCTTCCGCGGTTTTCACACCGCGTTCCGCCGGTGAAAGCCCCTGGCAAACTCCTAGCTGCCGCGCTCGCCCGGGTTATGCCCTCTCCGTGGCTGGAAACCGGGCAGGCTCTTCGAACTGGAACTCCGGCCGAAACTCACGGTGTCGCTGGATAACTAAGTTCAGAAGCTCGGTTCGCCTCGGTTTCGTTCACCTTCCACCCCTTAACCCCTTCCCG
Organism: Bombus vosnesenskii; assembly: GCF_011952255.1. Classification (NCBI taxonomy): domain Eukaryota; kingdom Metazoa; phylum Arthropoda; class Insecta; order Hymenoptera; family Apidae; genus Bombus; species Bombus vosnesenskii. The sequence continues at coordinate 2,306,197 of NW_022882987.1, forward strand.
CAAAAGGATTCCACGCTCGTCTTGGTTGCAGCCGGTCTCTCTAGGCTTCGACCTCTTACCACGGTTCCGTAGCTCCGGATCTACGTCTGAAACGCAAGCAGCCATCCAGCCGCTGGGCCGCAACCATAAGTTACTAATGTTGTTCCCGTGTTGGCGGGCGAACGCGCCACCGAGAAGGCACACCCCCAACCCTTTCCTCCCTCTATACGCCCCCGCAAAACGGATTTCGAAGTTTTACCTCGTTTCCGAGGGGATTATCTTCGCCGGTATAATAGATACGCTTTAGTGGCTGCACGAAGGTGTCTTTCCGTGTTTTGCGGTTTGCTCCGGCACGCTGATCAGAGGTAATCGCGGACGAAACTTTGCGCGAGAGGAAATCTATCGCGCAGCGCTTGTGATGCGGCTGTTTGATCTAACTTTTACGAGTTGGTTGTGTTACGTGGCCGAGCAGTAGATTGTAGTTGTTCGTGCGGTTTCACATTTTTCTAAATAACTAGAGACGTGAGATTCCTATGAAAATTTGCCTTTTATATACTTTGTGTATTTGAAATATTATTGTGTAGGTGTAGTTTTGTAAAATTACGCTGAGATGAATATCAGACGTTCGATGAAACTTTCACGAGTTTTTCGTCGTCTATATACTCTACGCAGTGCTAAAAAAATGGACTATGCATTTTAAATATCACATGTATTCTGTCTAATTTTAGAAATTTTCGATAAGAAGGATAGCGATAGCGTAGCATCCACGATGTAATTATGTGACGAGACATTTACTATTTTGTCATTTATGTGTATATCACGAGCAGTCTGGATGTTTATGCAAAATTTATACTTTTTTATGATTATAAAATTCATGAATATAAGACGAATAGACCCTCGGTAGAGATATATTTTACCGTTTAAATATCGCAATAGCTACTACATTATAGACATTTTGTATAATTTTGCACATTATATATTCACCGCATTCTTCGCATACATTCTCTACGATCTTGCACCTTTATATATTCTATAAACACATAAACATCCGCAACGTAATGATAAGATTTTGAATTTTACCATCGCTAATTTTATTTCGAGCCTAATTTATGTCCATTAATTACAGCTTGTTTCTCGTAGCTTTTGACGATATTAATGTCAATTCGTAGATAACGATAGAGTAAACGTGCTTCGAGATAGTCCATCCTGATTTTTTTTTTTTTTTTTGGACTTCATCGAATTTCATCGACTCTCGATACATACGGCTCGGGAACCGTCTCATAAATTTCGCCAGTCGTTTCTGCATCCGCAGTGGCTCACATAATTTATCATCGATTATAACGATGCACAGTTTAACGCGTCCTTATTAATCAATTCGCTGGCTATTTATTACGCGGCCAGCCAATTTGTAATCGTCGCTAATTCAGTCATTATTCAATTCTATAAATCGCCGGACGTCAAGGAAACGGAGTATTGACACTTCCCTCGCGCGATCTTCGCTTTGAATAATCGGCCTCTCTTTAATTTCATAGATCTCTAATAAAATATAGTACCGAATATACATAATTTCATTCAGTCGATTATTGTTATATTAACAAAGTGATTACGTGCCCGGATGTGTATGTTAAAGTGAGCGATCTGATAGAATTAAAAATGATACTGACTGAAAATCGTGTGAATATCTCAACAAGTGATCCGTATTAATTAAGTATTAATTAAGTGTTAATATATAGAAAGGGTGTCGCGTAGAAATCTGGCTGCGCGTAGAATTTCTGTCTAAAATACAATAAATCGGAAATGTAGAATAGAATCTTCCCTCTTGGAATCTCATTTTCCTATATAACTGCGGTGCGATTGAAAATTGGAGCAGTTTCGCGCGAATAATTGAAAAGTAGAATATGTTCGGTAAAAAAATCTTGTATGAATATCACGACATAGACAATGGCATTACATGTTACCAGTAGAATCAGTGTACATCTTTATTTATTGAAGTATTCTGCTTATTATTTGGAGATATTCACAATTATCACAAAAGTCAGAACAAACATAATTCTAACGCCATTCGAAGATTCAAATCCTTGGCCTGAATCGTCTTGACCCTTTAAACGACACACCAAAGTTACTCCCAGGCGCATCCTCGACATACTTTCTCGCAAGTTGCCGCGTCTGCAATTAACCTCATCCTCCAGGAGTGTCTTTAAAATAAATGACCGGCCACCACGGTATTGCACTCGTAGTTTCGGTGTTAAACCCCTTCGAGGAGGGTCCGAAGCGTGCCTAGGCGAGAAACTTCGCGGATTTACGCGCGTTAGTAACACGCTTCGAGCTAAGTACGAGCTTTATTACGCTGCATCAAGTTTTTCGTCGTTACCAATGTGACCCTCTCGTGTCATTGGCCTATCGGTCCTCGAATGCTTGCACGTCTCGAGCTTGAGGAAAGGTAACGCGGTATACACACTCGTGATGAAGGGTCCTCGGTTAACGAACTCCCTCTACGACTGTGAAGTGCTATCTCCACGAGGCTCAAAGGCGCTGTAAGAAGTGCCATTAAGGCGGCGATCATATCCTCCGATAGTTCGTCTTTGTGTATTAAAGCACGATGAAAGGTACGAAAGCGTTTGAGATACTCTGGAACCTGACGACCTGGAGATACCATCGATCCTTTTGTTCTTGATTCGATAATGGTCGATAGCGTGGTTTTGTAGGCTTCGTTATTTGAGCTACGATATGCCAAAATAGTGAGTTATACAGGGTGTCCGAGAATGTAAGTTATTTAGGATAGAGCTGGACGCTGTGGAATATCGTAATTGTATTTCATGGTGTCAGTATACCATAGTGTTAGTTCGTTTCTTCGTATCATTTTGCATCTGATTGTTTTTATACGTAACTTATATTGAAATCCGGTACGATTACTGTATTCCTTTCCATCTTTTATAATGTGTCGGTGGGACTTCGAATCAGTAACATTGTTATTTATACTACCGAGAGAGTTTCCTTGGTTTCGTACAGATAATTCAATATCACGATTAGTCTATAAAAGTGGTTCCTATCGCAATCCTATATGGCTTTTACGCTAATACAATGACTCTATTTCGAAGTAACTGATCCCTATTTCAATATCATTTTGAATAATCGCGAGTTTAAAATCACGTTTCCATATGAAGTTCTTATCGACTACCATTACAAGACTGTAACTTTCAACAAAAACTTGGATCATAATCATCCACCCGAGACAAGTCATACGAGCATACCGATCGTTTTACAGCCTCTTACGCCTCATCCTGCTCGAACAACGAGGAGAAAAACGAGAATTACAAGCTGAGATTGCAGCATCTGACAGGAGACGAGCGAACAAACGTTCGATTCGTTTCCCTGTGTGCGATCCCGCGGCGAAAAGGATCGGTAAGAACCGTTTTCCACCAATCACGGGTGCATGGAACGATTATCACGAGCCCGATGAAACAAGAGGGTCCGAGAACGATTCCTTTGAGCGTCTTTCGCGTTGCCCACGAAGGCTGTCATGGAATGTAATCTCGCGTTATAGCCGCCACGATATTCCACTAACGAGGGACGCACGCTTGTAGTGTGATTAAACCGCGCTATAACGCAGCGGGGCGTCCCAGGACGTCCAGGACCGGCCACAGTATGGGAAATTAAGGAATCGGCCGCGCGGGAGGCGTTCGAAGAAATCGCGCACTCGAGGAATACGCCACTGTGCGCGTCAGCTTCTCGTCTTTTTCTCCGTGTGCAAATTGCATCGTTAAGCGCACTCGCAGAGTCTCTTCTCTCGATTATTCCTCGCGAAATCAGTCGCGAATCGAAAGTTACATTCGCGTCGAGTCAAGACGAAGAAGAGGTGGAAAGGGTGTGCGTTTACTGGGAATGTGTTTGGTTGGTGTTACTGTGAAGTTGCTTGAATATATTCTATAGGATCTATCAGATACCATGATTTTGTTATTTGTACTGGAATCTTTTGAGGAAGGATGTAAATTGGTTCAGAATACTGTACCTAATTTCTATTCAATCTAGGGAATTAAATTAAAATTAATTGAGTAATGAAGGATGATGTTGAAAGAGGGTGGCAAGAGCTTATATATGACATTTATTTGTCCAATGTATTAGGTATTATTCCTACTTTTCATTTTCTCAAATATATTCTCAAATATATATATATATATATATATATATATATATATATATTTATATTATATTTATATTTATATTTATATTTGTATTATATTTTTGTTATATTATATATTATATTTATATTATATTTATATTTATATATATATTTGATATATATATATATATATATATATATATATATATATATATATATACGAAAGGAGATCATGTATGACGCTTTACTGATTCGTTATAGGAAAGGGGTTTCTACATTTCAAAACAATTTCAAATTAAATGAAGGAATGTCGGTAAGTGCTCAGTAGGTGATCCTACAAGTCATCTATCTCAAGCAAATTAAATTGCATTCTACTAGTTACTTAAAATTCTGACCATCTGTTTAAACCTTTCCACTACTTTGATTTAGTATAACTAACATATTTTCATAATATTTCTTGAAGTGCATATATTATTAAGAAGTGAACAAATTTATTTCAATATATTAAATGACAAACTTATTCTAATATAACAAATTGCTTTTTCAACATCTTCGTCGCACTTAACGGCAACTTAACAACAATTTCCAGCAGGAAATGGTATGCTGGTTCATCCAATGGTATTTTGGTTGTTTATTTCAATGAAGAAACGGAGAGGGAATTGAGGTTACGATGAAATTATTTGCGTGCCATCGTCGGTGCTCCCTCGTCAATCTGCAATTCTTTGAGTTCCTCCGTGGGGTAGAGCGAACGAATCTGGCGGAGTATGGAATTCGCGGCAGAAAAACACGCGTCCGGGAAAACGAAAGAGTCGTGGGATGGATAGAGATTGGCGAGGCAAAGAAACATTCGCGATAATTGTGATTTACGGTACGGTCGCGAAGCAAATCGCGAGGAGTCTGTTTGCAGCGCGTCACGTCCTAGAATTATCTGTTCCTTGAATAGTACAGAGATAAATATCGCACTTATTTGATTAATTATCAGTTGCGAAATTTGTATGAAAATTATTTTCCTTACTGTAAGAGAATTTCCGGTAAAAATCTTGCGATTGCGTTTTAGAATATTAGCCTCTTTTCTTACAATTTTTTCAGTATCTACTTAAGCAGACATTTGTTATTAACTACTGCACCGTATAAAACGCAAAAATGCTGAAAAATTAGACATAATTATTATCTAGTGAGCCTTATTGAAAAATTGAAGCTACAGATTGAGTAAACGTTACGCTTTATTCTTCGAAAGGGAATAACTATCCATGTCACTATAATTAAGCGAATCTGACCTAAATAAAAATCAAAGTATCTCAAAGAACGCTTTGTACACGCAATAAACATGGCGCGTTGCAAAATCTGTTAATTTTATCGTTCTAAATACCGAACTTTCAAATTACAATACTCGTCAGCGAAGATGAAATAATTCCCCTTGAGATAAATCACGAGTTATTCGAAATTACTTTCGCATACAGCTATCCATCCAGATTATCGCAATCTCCAGCACCCAACACACCTCCTCTATATATATATATACCATCGCTATTTATCAACACGTGGAACAATTACTCGCATTCGCTGTAGTATTTTACCAAGAAACCAAGTCTTAACGCAACAGCCTGACCCGCACAAAAGATCTCGCAAAACGAGCTCGTATTCGACAGGCAATAAACGACCAAACACGAGCAATATCGTTCCCTGGAAGATAGCCTGACCAGATTTGGCATAAGAAAGGCTTAGAAGAGTGTTCGACAATGGCCGGCCTCCGGTACGAGATTTCGAGATGACGCCGCCACCGCTCTCTTTCTTCCTCTCGTCCCATTTGCTCTTCGTCTCACCGCGTATTGGTGCCCGAGGGTAGGACGCAATCAGTGGCCTTGATTTATCGCGGCAATATACATTAAGATACCGACATTAAAACTAGGGGAGCGTCCCGTGGATTCCTGCTCCATTACCGCTTACGAAAAGAGAGAGGTGCTGTCGTCGCATCGACCGTTTCGATATACGAAGACGAAGATTGAATTCCCCGATGTCGAGTCCTGAGTGAATTGCTGGCGTCGTGTGCGTTTCCGGTCCGTACCTCTTTCCCGGTATTAGGGTTGCGTGGGGGATGGATCTTGTTTTAGATAGATGAATATATTGATATTCTCGAAGAGAATCCACCACTTTGGATATTCCCTATCTTTCGAACAGGGATGATGAATTTTCTCAGGTGACATGAACGCGTCGATGTAGTCGATGTCACGAATATTCATTGCCGTTTCAGTTCTTAAGCAAATTATCGTAGTTCTTTTTAAATAAAAGTGGGGAATTAATTAAGTTTGAGTGAACTTTGCCGTGGACCTTCTGTATATTGTGTTCGAAATAATCGTGAATATAGCAGTTTAAATGTCGATTATCGCTTCCAAATGAAGATTTTGCTGCGTGGAAAACTTGCAGCATACGATAATTTATGGCAAGGTGTCTAGTGATTCGGAGTAGTTATCGAGGTTTAGAATTAATCATTTAGAAGAAACGTACATAAAAGAGAATTCAAAGGTGGCAATCTGCAAAGGTGGAACTACTTTAATGAATGAGAGATTAGAATAGAATAAAAGATTCTAGCCACACATTAAAATAAAAGAAATGATATATCTTCGAGATCACGAGAATCCTAGTATCTTTGATTCTTCCTTTCAATATCTAATATATCGCATCAACTGCTATTCCCCTATTATCCCCAAAATTAAAAAAAAAGAAACAGAAGCTTAAGCACGTGACATTGACTGAAAACGATACACAGCTCGTTGGATCGCATTTTTAAATTCACGAAAACGTCATTTGATTTACCGCAGAGAAGAAAACGGCAAGCGAATGACGGTTTCAAGGGATCCAACAAGCTTTTCCAATATCCCCTCGCCAATTACAGGACAGTGATCTAACCGTAGTAACGTGTAGTGTTTCCGCCATTGTCCGCAGGTCCGAGCGGGGCGTACAGTCCGGACGCGACGATGGGTTACATGATGGACGGACAGGCGGCGAGCATGATGCACCGGCCGCCCGGTGATCCCACCTTCCACAATCAGTACCATTACCCGCCAGAGTACTATGGACATCACTTATAAAGGTACGTGGGAAAGTAGTTCGACCGGTTCCGCGTTGTACGTGCGACGTCGAACACGACACCGGCGGCCATCGTTGATTTGATAATCGAGTCGGTGACGAGCTCGATGACGATGGAAAGATTGATAGCCGGAAACGAAGATCGAACGGATGGTTAAATTGGTAAACGTTAATGAAAACCCGGATAAAGGGTTAAATTTGATGAAATACATGAAACATCGTTCTTATCATTGGGAAATTGTAAGTATTTCTTGGTATTATTGGTGGAAATGATATTGCGAGGTCGTGAATGGATCTCTTAATTCGTGTAGGATTTTCAATTTCTTGGACTTTGCTTGTCTTTTTATATTATGTGACTGCTTTTGTTATTGCGTTTGGTATCATTTTTTGATTCCGTGACTCTGAAAGTTCCTGATCGAAAAAATCAAAGTATTAAGTGGCTATATAGAAACAGACTGGTTGTAAAGAAATTCTTGAAAGCTTGAAACGGGAAATGTCTTTCATCGAAACTGTACTGCTTCCAATATTTCATCAAGATTGAATGCTATTAAAGTTCACGATATCTCCCGTTGAATAATAATTCCAATAAAAATTGTCCCATTTTTCAAGCGCTTGTGAGAACATTTATTGACAAAAAGTAATTTACGACTACATTAAAAATACGCGTTCTTATTTTTAAAAGGTATAAACATATCGCACAGTTGAAACTAGCCTCTCATGTCTTAACCTCAAAGTACTTCACCCCTGGAAGCACATCGATTCTATCTCCTAACAAATTTCACGGCCTTATCGTCTCTTTTCCACCAAGTATGATCGGAAGACTTGTACAAATCATAGATTCTCGTACTATTTCAAATTACCATTCAGTCAGTCACTTCCGGATATAGCAATCAAGTCAGTAATCAAACAATCCCTGAAGCTTTGAAAATTGCATATACAAAGCGGGGAAGAACGCTTTTTTCCATCGTCCTCGGGGCAAATAGAAAACGAACGGTTTTATTAATAGAATATGATTTGTCACATTGCAGCAGTAGTCGCAAATAAAGGTAGGCGATGGAATGACGATTCTTGCGGAACGGGAAACGTAGCAGCGTGACGGAAGCGCAGCGTGCTCCGGTTGGCGTTTAGAGCAAGGTGCACGGGGGCAACAAGGAGCGATTCGTCGCCTCCAGGGCGTGATCGACGCGGAAGCGGAGAGATATTTCTCGGCAGCGTCGCACGTCGAGGCTCGTGGTGCCAGCTGTTCGAGCCAGGAGCACACGATGCGGACGGTGGAAGCGGAAAAACAGCCGTCGGTCTGGTTGTGGCTCGGAAATCGAGTATCGAGGCGGGGCAAAAGAAACTCGTGAAGAACAGGAGAAAGAAAGAGAGTCAAAGGACGGCGGATTCGTTCGCCAAAGCAGAGAAAGGCTCCGTTGGCGGAGAAAGGCCGACACGGGGCGTGTGGATCGCGTGGAACCGGAAGCAAGATGGCTGGAGAGAAAGAGAAAAGAAAACAAATGGCGAGAGACGCGCGGCTTGAACGAGGACGAGAGTACGAGGAGCCGCGTAATACGATGGAAATTCATGTGATTGTTCTGTGTACAAATGTCGCGGTGTAATATTGTAGTGATCGAAGAATTTAAATGTTAAATTTTAATACGGTCGCGATCGAGCTATTATTAATTAACGATTATATAGAGAGGACATTGGGGGCTACGAACGAGGTAACCTCGAACAGAGTGATATAGGCAATTTCTAGCGGGCATGTGTACATTAAGAATGAGTGGTAAGAAAAGCGGGATAAATAAAAAGGTAGAAAAATACAAGTAACGAAAGTGGTAGAGGGGGTTGGAGAACTAAGGCAAACCCGATACTCGCGAACTCAGATCCGATTTAATTAATAGATAGATATCCACGTGCGGAGAGAGACGATGAAACGGAAAATTCAGAAGTTCTGGAGGCACGAAACTACGGAGAATGGAATTCAATATGATCGAACGGTATATATATGTATATATATATACACACAAACGCGCGCGCGCAGATGCGCATCCATGTGTATAGATATATATGGGTGTATAAATAAATATATATAGGGAAAAGAATTTTAGATACGTGGTGGGTGGCGTTTCGGAAGCCTACTAGGAAATGAAATGAGAGGAAGATAAGTGTGGGGAAAATTGAGAAATAGTCCGTTCAAACGTTTAATAAACGTTTAACAAACGCATGTACGCACGATCAAAACGTAAATGCGAATCCGATAATGAAAAAACGGTGCGAGGGTAAAGAATATAGGCAATGTGAGGAACTGAATGGAACAAATTTAAGAATAGAAAAACATAAACGAACGAAACAAAAGGACGCAGCAGAACAAAAGAGAAACTTTTAGGACAGAAGAATGAAATCGACGCGTGTGCCGGACTCGAGCGTCGATCACATTCACTTGCATATATATAGGTGACATTGAAATTTGTACAGTTATTAATTATAAATGAATTTACTAATTAAAGGAAGGAGTTATCATATAATATAAATATATACATAACAGACACACACACTGAAGTAACATGTGCGCCCCCCTCCCCCGATTGTAATATATATATACAAGCAAGCGTTTTAATTGGACTTTGGGACGATAATTATTCTCGTGTGTGTTGTGCCGTGTTCGATGTGCGTACTGGACCGAGGAGACGCGTCGAAAGAATAAAAAAAGGAAAGAAACGGGAAACAAGAAGAATAGGTAAAAAAGCAAAGAAACGGATAGCAAAAGCGGGTAAAGTACACCGAAACAGACATGACGATAGTGCGCGAAAATGTGCGAGCGCGAGGAAGGAGAATAGTATACGCAAGCGACAGTTGGTGAGGGATTATATATATTTATATATATGGAAAAAGGTATATATATAAATATAAATAAATATATATGTATATACATATATACATATATACACAAAAATATAGATACCTGCGAGAAGATCAGACGGTTCTTCGTCATTCTACAACTCGATGACACAGTTAGACCTCTCCTCCCCGACCTGTCCGACTCCACACGTATAGAAAACGATACACACGCGTAAACACACACACATATATAACATATACAGCGATACAGAGGAAAACACGTAGACACAGGCGCGCGTAAAATGAGCGTTATTACCCAAGCCCCGTCTCCCCGCACCGTAAGGATAATTACGAAAGGAAAGGAACGCGCGAGAATCTAAAAACAGGCGAACTACATGCGATCTACAAGTTTAATTAATATAATATATTGTGTATATATATAAATAGTTAATTGAACCGCGGCGAGCGTGGGAAGGGAGGAGGGCAAAGGAATACCCAAGATCGGCAAGGCTTTACGAGAGATGTTCGCGACCGCGCAGAATTCTCTCGCTCTCGTCTTTCCGCTCCTTTCTTTTCCTGCCGTTTTCTTTTCCCCTAGCCGCACCGCGGGGAGGTGAAAGGGCTCGGTAATAAACGGAGAATCTGTGGACCAGTGAGATCCTCGGCGAACAGTGGAGGTTGAATCGGGAAATACGTGCGACAACGAGGAGTATCGTATTGGAACACATTGGTTGGTTTCTTTCGTTCTCGTCTTCTCTTAGTTTGTAATTCTTCCTTTCTCCAATTAGTCACTTTTTGGATACATACATACATATATATATATGGAATAAATATCAAGAGCTTAAAGAAGATACTATTTATTTCATTCAGTACTATTAAAGATAATAATCGAGACGAATGTCATGCCCTTTTTTATTCGCCTATGTCTCAAAACAGAACGAATTGGCCCTATAAGACGTAATCCTTCTAGTTTGCTGTCAAAAAGGAGAAAACCCGCCCATCGATTTAATTTTTGTATTAATGGAAAAGTTTCTAGCAAAACTGCCTACGATATCGCAGTGAAATTCTCGAGTAACCCAACGACACCGCATTGTGCCTCGGGCAAAGAGAAACATCAAAATCAATGAAATTTCGAATATTTACAACGATCCAAAATTGGTTGCAGCTTCGTCGAAATTTTTCCCATTTCCAAGAATAAGTTTGAGAACGAGATCAAATTTCGTCCGAAACATGGACGACATTTCTACGAAACTGTTGATCGGTATTCACGATCTATCGAAATTCCATTGGATTCTCGAAACGAATGCAGCTCGTGACTGTAATCGCTGTGTATATTGGATGGAACTAGCCTTAGAACTGTCTCGAAACAGATCGTCGAATAAAATCGCAACTGTAAGATGGGCCATTTTGATCTCGACACTTTTCTCGACACTTTTCTCGTCCTTCCCGTATCGTTTTCCTTTCAGAAATTACTTACCCCGTTGTTCATACAATTTTTTTAACAAACTAATTGACGCAGTTACGATGCTGAAAATTTCTTTAGTGAACAATTTTTATTTCGTATTTTTATTTTGAATAACTTTCCAAACATTGCTTCAACGTTTAATTTTATTCGGTAGACAAGAAACGCAGAAAAGAATCGAAGAAAGAGGGAAAGAAAGAAGCGATACAAGCAAAGAGTATACACAAGCGAAGCGAATTTTTGTGATGTAAGGATAAAGGAGAGAGAACATGAATTAGAGAGAAAGTGTTAAAAATTTAATTAAATTAAACGTCGATTATAAATCAACGCATGGAAGGATGAATAGCGTGAAGTTCGAAATAGCTCGTCCTAGGTATCTTTTGATAATCGGGTGAATTGCTCGATAACAGGAGAAACGGAACGAAGGTAAGGAGAAGGGAAATTGTGAGAGAGGCTTAGGAGAAAGAAGATGCGAACGAACGAAAGAAACACAGAGCATACGAGACAAATTTTATCGATATTTTCAATACGCCCGCATACACGCAATTCTTGTATAAAAAATTTTAATGTAAACACACTGCTCTTGCCGCGAGTCGTGACGTTCACGAGAAAATCGATGCTGTCGTTTCTCGTTACCCCTGTTCGATCTCAAAATACGATCTTTCAAATTGTATTTGCGAGAAAAGTCAATCTTCTACGGAACGATAACGCGAAACGACGCTCGATTTTTTTCTAGCCACGGTCGAGCGGCGTATTAGTATACTGAAAGAAAAAAAAATGATAACCTACGTATACCGAAAGACTCAGGTGCGAGAGAAGTCAGTTATAGGTCCTGGTTAATTGGTGAAATTTCCGACACTCGTCGAGATCCATCGCGACCGATTTTCCGATCGGTGAGCGCGAGTACGCGTGCGTAGCTCCTCTTCACGAATGCGACAATCGATCGTGCGATCCTTCATCCGCGAATTTTTTTCCAAATTTCGACAATTCGAATCTGTCACTTGAAACGAAAAATACGAAAACTAAAAAAGAAATGTATAAAAAACTGAAAAGAGAAAAGCAGGAACATGAAAACGCGTTAGCATCACGTTTTCCCGGTTGAAATTTCTCGACGACCTGGTTACCTGGATACATCGTATACGAGAAAAGGCGAAAATAGTAGAATCTCGCGCGTTCGAAATCGTCCCGCGGCTACGACGTGTTTTTTAACATTTTGATGCAAATTCTCCCAATATTTTTAGTAAGAGCTTTTTACGTCACGGGGACTGAGACTTTATACCATTTTACTGAATAAGCAGCGTCGTTCTCGTAGACGTGGAATTTTTTCGTTTTTATCCGAATTCGACCTTGTCAATGCTAGAGGGGACGATCTCGCGACGTCCGATGAACAATCGTATAATACATAATCGATTATCAAATACGAGACAATCATGGAGACGAACGCGGATGATGGCCGACGAAATGATGCCTAATTGAGCACGATCGTTTACGGAGCGAAGTGTTCTTACGAATTCTATTTGTTGTACGATATATTGTTTAGTTTTGTTAATGACCGCTCCGTCGATCGTTTCCGATTCCGCGCCGATTCGTCGTCGCGCATACGAGAAATTTCAATGGGAATCTTTAGCTAGAGCTTTATCAAAATCGTTTTACCAAATAAAATGAAACAATATTTCCAAACAAATGAAATTATAAAACGAGAATGTAAATGAGCAACATTGGGCCGTCGTTTTCGTCTGTGATGAATTTCTCGAGTAGATTGATACACGGTAAATGTCCCGATTTACCAGCGACTAGGGACTACGACAACGACGATTAAATTATTTTTTCATGAAGAAGATCGATGTCCGATGAAAATCCCGATGGAACAGACGCCGGTGGAACGTTCGTCGGCGCATTTCCGTAGCAGCATGCGAAAGTGCAACGTCCATGGTGGACTCGCGTACGAACACGACTCCGTCTTTTTACCCCGCTCGCTGACACACCACCCCCGAGGTCGGAGAACGCGATCAATATTTTCGTGGAAATGCCCGGCGACGCGTTACCCGGCGAAGAAAAGAGTAAAAGGGGGAGAAGGAAAGAGGAATAAACAAAAATATAGAAAATAAAAGTAGGATCGCATGAACGATTAACGAAAAGAGCCTATACAATTGGTGCGAGATGTATAGACGTGTAAAAAGGGAAATGAAAGAACGAACGGAAAGAAAACATAATGTTGTAGCGCTTATGAAAGGAATGTGAAGACGGCGGCGAACGGACGACGTTTATTGGCTGTTCGTTTTCTAAATGAGTTCACCCGATTGAATGAATCATCGCCTTAAAAATGTATACGAAGTAACAGTAAGGTATCTAAGTAATAATCATGTTAGAAGGTAAAGAAACTTAAAACAAAGATTTTATGAGCGACGACAAGAGCGGCTATAGGGCAACGAGAGAACGCGAGTGAGAATGAGAGAGAAAGAGTCTGAGAGAAATAGAGTGGTAGCGAGACAACGGTGCGATCGAAGAAATAAATGCTGTGTATGAAAGGAACACGTGAATGAACGAGCGAATGGAATGAAGCGACTAGGAAGAAATGATGGACAAGGAAGAGATGGCGCGAAAGTGTAAAAAAAGGAGAAGAAGAAAGAGTAATGTATAATTATCGTGTAATTACGGAAGAACGACGATGTTAGTAACCGCGTTGCCGGCGTTGGCGGCGATGATCATAATGACGACAGCGATAACGAGTGTTGGGCGGGGTTTGTCGGCCACCTGAAGATCGCCACTAATCGTCATTATGATCATCAAGCGATGAAATGATTACGAAATAACGCTGATGATGATGCTATTCACAACAATGATGATACTGATGATGATATATGATGATGATTATGATTATGCTGATGGTGACGATGATGTGTATAGTAAGCTAAAAATTTATTATATCGGTATGGAATCAGATTTTTTCAACTGTTTGCGTATTGACGACCTATTGACACTCTTAAGTAAAAAAGATTAAAAAATGCAAAAATAAGAGGAACGGTAAATAAATTGAACAAAAAAAAAATGGAAAAAAGAAAACTTAATCGAATCAAACTGTGTTCTGTGTTTGTGAAATCGGGAAAAAAACACCGCTTCTTCGATCGTTGTTTCAGCACGATTGTGATAGCGCGACGACGCGGAAATTACGATACGCGTGTGGTCGTGCGGGAGGTGGTTCCTCCTTCGACCCCTCGAGAATCCCCGGGGCGAGGATGTTCGTTGATCCCTCGCGTCGATCTACGTATATTCTCACCTCTCTCTCGAGCAACTCAGAGAGCGAAAGAGAGAGAGAGAGACGCGTGTGAAACGGAACTAAAGGAAACACGTAGAAACAGAACAAAACACAGTGAAACGGAAACTGATACCTGTCGATGTAAAATATTAGTATTAACATATACGTGGGATTACGTGCACACACGCGTCCATCCGTTAACAAGAAAATGTGTCTGGACACGCGCGTACACGCGTCCCCGGCTTGCGTAGAGACGCGTGACGGCGTCTCTGGCATAGAGGGAACAGAGTCGATCAATCGCGTGAATTGGCCCGGATCGATTGTGTTCAAAACACTCACGGATCGCAACGTGATGACGATGAAAGGAAGGACGATGTCAAAGGTGGTCTATGTTAGAGAGTGTCCATTGTATAGTGTTTTTTTGAAACGTGAGCATTAAATGCTACATCTTGTGTACGCCCTCTTGTGTCCAGTCTTTTATTTCACAGTGCTCGCGAGTAAATACGTTGACGTGGGTGTGATGCTCGTACGTCTCGTTTTCGAATATGTTTTTCTTTCCTTATTTTTCCTTTTTCTTATTTTTATTGGTTCTTTTGTAAGACTCTTTCTGAAAAATGTTCGAGGGAACAGTACTGCGCGGAAGAAATCGTCCTTCAATTTTGTTGGAGCATCACGCGCGCATCGCATTTTATCACGAGTGACAAGGCGTTGCTCCAGTTCCTTTTTCCCGTCTACTAGAAGTCTACGGAACTTGGCCGATTTTCTCATATTCAAATCAAGTTAATTTCATTTTGCTGCAATTTTATACATTAAAAATAGTTCACATACCCAGTAAAATAAAGTAAACATTCACCTTGTATCCCTGAAAAATTCTCATACGATCTTTAAAAATAGCCAAGTTTCCACTTTATATAAACTATAAACTATAGAAACCAAGTCAACTCTATCAACTCTATCGCAATTCAACCTCGACAGCCTTTGAAAATTCACCTTCCTTTCTCTCGAAGCAGGTAAGTCATGATACGCTACATATTTCAACTATAGATACCCTTATCAACCCTCGAAAACCATAAATATTCTCGATCATCCCAATCGTCGGACCATAGTCAGGACCGTTTCACACAATCGACATATGAACCAAACTAAATGAGATTCCAACGTGCCTCGAATGACGTTCGAACGATGTTGGATGCACGACGAGTTGTCGAATTCTGGCAAGGTGGACGCAACGGAGAATCGTTAGCGAGCTGTCGATGGCTCCGCTTTGTTATCCGCAAAGGTCACCCCCTCGGTCAGACTGAAAAACGAAAGGGTGCCGTCGATGTATAAAACACGCGTTTGCGATCCGCATCGTCGCATCCCCTGGACCGTGTTTCCTGTTCCTGCCTTCTCTCCAACCCCATCCACACTCTCTCCCCACCCTCTCCTAGTTCGCCTGTGCTCGTTCTGAAATATGATAGGGGCCGCGTATCCACCGTAGGTGCCAATTACCGCTGATGGTTATTCCATGGAAATGGACCTTGTTACGCGAGTGTCGAGAATCAAGGGGAAGGCACCAATTATTTTCGCTGCCGTCGATGCTTTCTGGCGGGCGTCAGAGCCGGGAAAGCGCCGACTCGGCGCTCTGTCGTCGACGTTTTCCACCTTCTAACGAGACAAATCGTGATCCCAGGCGTCCCCTTTCTTCTCGCCATCGCGACAGTTCGTTTCGCTGCGTCGATTGTTTTTCTTTTTTCGTTTTATTTGGCGCGCGTGGGTGGCACGGCCACCGAGATGGATCGAAGTAACGCGTGAGTAGCTTTGCGGGGGTGAGTTCTGGTATTATGGTCAATGTTTTGACGGATAGAATGAAATACTCGTAAAATAAGGTAGAGCAAAATAAGAATTCTTGCGTCTGAGTACAAGCAAAGGTACCAAAAGCTTAATGAAAAATTACTTTTTATAAGAAATCTTGTCCGACATAAATTTTTGTTAAATTAGATAATGGCAAATATAAATAAGATATCGAAGACATCGGGTGTTAATTAAAAATTCCGATTTAATGAGATTTTGGTGACTTTGGAAAGCGATGATAACGGATGGGAGTTGATTATCGCGGAAAGTTGGTTGAACGAGCGGGTTCTCTCGTCAGACACGGGTGAACGCGTCAGGAAGTCGGCAATACATTAGACGAGACGCTCCGCGAGCAAACAATCTCGTAATGGCAGCACGGCACGGCTGACTGGTGGCGCGGTAATGAGATATTAGACTCGAGGTTGGCCTGCCAGAAGGGAGTGGCCACTTCGGAGTAGTAATGCGCGATAGGCAGCCGTTTATGCCGTACGAACTCGAGGGTCATTATTAGGGAGCGCTGCTAAGGGGCTGGTATCGCTTTCTCTCCTGGGACGCGATTAGGATGTTGTTTTCTTCGATGTCTTCGCGTACCGAATTGCCAACCGAACCACAGAACTCAGAAACATCCTGCTCCTTCAAGAAGAATATTTTGACGAGACTATATATCATCTACTAAATTGGTAGCTATAGCTTGAAAGCGGCTTTGCATTCTTATAAGATTAATCTCATAAGCCCATGTTGCATAAACTCAATATTATTTGTAACTTTTTTCAATCAATTTACGTTATTGAATTCTGTTTATTGATATCATCGATGTAAACGGTAATTCGTAGAAATTTCTAGATATTTTCTTTAAGTCACTATTTCTCCTACTAATTAGATCTTATAATTTTATGATGTTTAAAAAAAAATACCCCTTTTTTATCATGGAAACTTTTTATGTATTTAAAATATTTACTATTCTAATATCTGTTTTGTGTTTTGATGACACATTATATAAGTGACTTTATTTGCCATTTTCAGGAATGTTCATGCAACTTCTTGGTGTTATTTCACTGCATAGTTCTTAATGTCTCAAAAATGGAAAAGAAACGAAAGCTGTTGTACAAGTGCTGTTTTAGCCATTAACCCCTTAATCTACGATTTACGTTCGAAAATTTTGGACCGAAAACGTAAACAAGCTATTATATATTATATTATATATTATATTTGGCCCGATCATCGTACTACGGGCTATGCCCGTAGTTGTAGGTTAAAGGGTTAATTTGATAAAAAAGAAAGATCTCAGACTAGCAAACACGTTCCATTAAGATCGTTAACAGTCGCTCGGCGCGTAACTAGAATCGCGAAAACTTGGTTGCGCGACACGGAGACGATCGGATCTGAGAGGCAGTGTCAACTACGCGTTTATCTCTTAAACGCTTTCCCGGTGTTATTTTTCAGCGTCCGCCTTTCCGTTCAGAACCGAAAGCATCGTGCGAAATAATGGACGGCTTTATCGTCCTTCAATAAACATTAATTTTTCCATTCTTTCCGTTCAACGAGCCACCCGGGGAGACATTACACGCATTAACATTTCACGTCTGGCTCGACGCGACGCGAAATAAATCCGAATATTTCAATCGAAAGAATTTATCGTCCCCGATGAAAGAGACGTAGTAATTTTGTCAAAATTATCGGCACTCCTGACTCGCTAGAAACGGCCAACACAATTTCTCCGGCGAAAATCTCCACGATCAACCAGCTCGAATATATACGTGACAGGAATTTCCCCAAGCACGTTCGTCCCACCCTGTCCCGAAAAATAACGAGGTAAACAAACTCGATGTGGCCTCGTGCAGGCCGACCAGTCAGCCAGCCATTCCAAGATTAAATTCATCCCCTAATTCATTACTCAGCGGTGTGCCCATTTGCTCGCGCGGTCGCATCAACATTTTCCACGGATATGCCGCGCGGCGTATCAATTACAAAAGATTAACAGTTAACTAACGGCGGCGGTATCGGGACCAACGATCGTCGCTCGAGTACAGAGAACGATCGTTCTGCAACCGTTTCACGACCTCGTTTTACGCGGACGGCACACGCATCGCACGACCAGGGTAGATCAGAGAATCGCGAATTAGTAGACGACACGGCGGTCGTAGCCGACGGTCGTCGTTGTCACTGTCCCCACTTTCTGTCCTCTGGCTTCTTTCTCTGTCTGCCAGCGTCCACCACCCCTGTCCCACCCCCGCGCGGACAAATGGGTGTCCCTGCATATGTAAAAGCGGCGCTGTGTTCGGCTCACCCTCGGTCAGCCATTTGTCAATGTCAAGGCGCGAGCGCCGTATCCATGGAAACACCCCCGGCCAGCCGACAGCGGCGTAAGCGAGCGAGCGAGCACGAGCGAGTGAACGAGCCGAGCGGAGCCGTGGGCGACCCTTGGTTTTGCGCGACTACCACCCCGCCGGCAGAACGTAACCCCCGGGCTTCCACCACCACCATCACCATTCTCCACTGCCGGGCTATACCACCCTTTCGTTCCTCCGATACCCTCCGCGCGACCACCACCCCCGTAGAACAGACTCGTCGCGCCGCCAACCTACACGCATGCCCGACGGAAAGCCGCGACGGTTCATCGTTTCGCCACCCTCGCCACTGGTGGCGCCTGAGGACGCGTATCGTTTCACCGTGTCGGGGGTGTATTGTAGAGGTTTTAGTTCGATGGTAAAGTCGGGGCATGGTGTTGCTTTTTAAAAGAGTAACCAGCATTTTTGAAGAATTTAAATGTTTTATAACTCGATACATTTTTTAATAGTGTGTAACAGGCGGTGTTTAATATTCGATGGGACGTAACACTTATTCCTTTCCGTTTTTATTCTCATTCTATCCCTTTTTATTCTCACGTCGATCCTATTTTTTTATTCGCCGTTTCACTTTCGCGTCCTCTTTTAAGAATGCCCCTGGTTAGAAGAATACATCGAAACGCGTGGGGCGATTCTTTATAGAGGTTGTACAAAAGCGGCGGACAAAGCGAACGCGGCAAAGCGAAGTGGATGTTGGCGCGGGGGTCGGTGATGGTGGAGAACGGTCGTCGAGCGGTCGGCGTAGGTGGTGCGGGTGGCTGCATAGCAAGACAGCTCGCTTAAATATGCAGGATGGGCGGCGGCGCGCAGCATTGTAGCGTGCTTGTAGCACGGAGCAACGGGGTGAACTCGCTACTGAGGGAAACGATGGGGATGAACGAGCTGGAGAGAAGGCGAGAGAGAAGGACAAGCAGAGGTGAACGCGAGGAAGAACGAGAGGATGATTCGAAGGAGAAGCGAGACGCGCTCGCGGAAAGAGCGAAAGGGGAAGAGTGAGACGGACGATGGGAGGGGGTTTGAAGGACGAAAAGGGTGAGTGGAGGAGAAGGAAGGTGGGTCGTAGGCGCTTGCGCAGCCCGTAATGATTGACTGGCTCGCTGGCAGCCAACAGACAGACGTTCGCCCACCAGACCAACCGACTCACTCCCGCCGCGGCTCGCTTCCCACCCACCCCCGTGCCCTCGTCCTCTCGAAACACCCTCTGCCGGCGCTAGCACGGTCGTGGCGTCGTCCCTGGAGCAGGCTCGCTCAAAAAGCTCGCGATACAATGCATGACTGCCACCCCTGACGCCTCTACCCCCTGTTTAGCCAGGCCAAACCCTCCTCCCTCTTCTCCCTTCAAGCCGCTTCCTCTTTTCTTCTCTCTGGACCGTGCACTCCGGCTAGCCATCCTCTCTTATCGCTACCCTTTCAACCCTTTTTCCAGCAAACCTGTGTCCCCGATGTTGTGTTGCGAGCACTCGTGTGCAGACTCCGTACAAAAGCCAGCCACCCAGCAGATAGCTCAGCCATTGAATCTTTAAAGGTCGACATACCGGGCCAGTGTATCGAGGCGCGTACCTGTCCGGATGGGATTCGGAGTCGGATAGAATTCTTTCTTGGAATTTCTCGAGAGCTGGACTGAAGCGAAGTGGTTTTCGTCTGTGGATTATTGGAATTTTTGGGCCAAGCGTTAACGTAGGGCTGATATTCATTTATTTTTTCTTTTTCGGGTTAGAAATGGATGGCATGGATGAAACAGTATTTACATTCTCAGAAGATTTACTTGAAGAAATGTAAAAAGCCTTTAAGACATTTCTTATCTGCGTTTTTTGAATACTAAAGAATAGTCTAAAATAATAGTTTATTAGAAATTCTCAAAATTTGAAGAATATTAGTTAAATCGTAAGAAAAGAAATATTGTTTCATTGATAAATAGTTGAGTAATTAATAATTTCCTATTGCACCACGTTTCGAATACACCAACTTTCACTTTTGTTTTCCTAAAGCTCTTCTAAAACTTTTCGCACCCTTTAAAAATACAAAGAAGAAAAACAGATGTGCAGACATGTTTCTTTCTCCGTGCACATTCGAAAGCTTAAGTCATCGATGAATATGCAGCTTAAGAGAGTGGTCAATGGATTCTGACCAAAGATAACTTTGTAAGGCTCTGCAACATATACTGTATAAATTCAAGCGACTGCGATTCCAAGTATTTTAATTGTCAAATATTTCTCCCGTTTTGATCAACCACTTCTTTAACATTATTCCATGGCAATCAAATACATCCTCCGCTTTCCTTCTTTTTCCATGGTGAAACTAAGAATCAGAAAAAAAGAATTCAGCACGATAAGAAAGCGGTTTTTAAAGCGTGTTCAGACGACCAAACTAAAGCTTAATGAAAAATCGCTGACGAATTTACAATGCACGATTTTTTTTCGCTGTGAGAGGACCGGACCGAAATTAAAATTTAAAATAACTCGCGCGCGCGCGCGCTCTTGCAATACCGATGAACCGGTGCGAAAAGAGCGGCGAATTTATCGTCGGATTACCGTGTAAATATAAAAACGGTTATTCGCAACTTTTCGATGCAGGCGCGCGCGTGTCACACGTTGCATCCCCATTCGAACATTAGCGAAATTTACGCGCGTTTAACTATGAACGCGTTCACATAATAAAATCGACGAGCGCGCTCCGCTGTAACGCAGTTTGCAGAACAGATTAACGCCGTTCGTTTAAAATCGTACGCGTTATTCCGGATTCATGGTTTTCCCCGACCACCGACCCCGCTGCCCACCGCTCTGGACATTTTTACAATTATGCGTTCAGCAACGAAAAACGGACTCGATGCTTGGCCGTTGGCGGATAAATTTTCATCCTAGTTTAATAAAAATTTGATGAATTTTGTAAAATGTAAACGTCAGGTAACGATGGTTATAGTTTTAACGAAGGTCGATTGATTGCTCTACAATAAAAGAAGAATATTAAATATGGTACGATAAAATAGGAGAATTATGAAAGTTGTCAGAGGCTTGAAATAAATGTATGCGAACTTTGAACTTTTGTTGTAATGGCTTTTGGTTTCTTAGAACTCTTAAATATTACATCAATTTACCGTTACCGTATGATTAAGTGTCAGCCTAACCTCAAGTTACGACTTCTTTCGTAATAACCCTCTAACAACCAAAAACTTGAAATCTTTTGCATCTCCGATATTTGACGTACGTATGATTGTATGAGACACTTTACTACGCGGTTCTTCGATTTCTCATTAACATATCGGAATTCATTAAAACCGTCAAAGAAATTTCTTAAGTATCCTTGTAAGATATCCTTCGAGATTCCCAAATAAAAATATAAAACGCAGATAAAAAAAGAAGGAAGTCGATAAATGGTTTAAGCCTCGACGACCAAACAACACAAATATCCCAAAAAATCCTATTCCAAGCACGTATCACCCATTCACCAAAATCATTCACCCGTTACCGAGCAATCGATCATCTCATTCATCTTTCCCTTCAGCCCATCGCAATATTTCGTCGATCCAGCAGATAACAACGGATACTTGCAGCTTCTTCCTTGAAACAATAAAAATGCACGTCTCTATCGCGCAAGCGGTATTCGCGAAAGAAACCTCGGCTCGGCGCACAAAGGTTGTCTGCATATTTTACCATTCTTCCATCCGGTCGGGCGTATCGCGATCGGCACGTTCGCGACGCGAACCGCGGCGGAAAGTCTTGGCACAGACGGAGAAAAAGCGAGAGGAGAAACAAGGAGAGGAGGGCTGCTCTGCTCGGGCGGCTGCCCGTTGTTATTTCCTTTTCTCTTTTTTTCCAGGCGTTTAATCCAATACCGGCCAGGCGTCCATCAAGCCTGGGGGCCGGTCGCAAAGGTTTTGTCCGGAGCTGTGGCCTCTAGCGCGGCCGTAGCCTCCCCGTAAATTCGCGCGCGCCGCGCGCAATGTTCTGCGTGTCGCATAAAGCGTAAAACCAACGTGAATTACGGTAGGATCGCGTTACAGCGGCCGCGGGGTCCGCGTACAACTGCTGCTGGCCCGTTCGACAATTCCCCGTGTCCTTTGCCCTTTAGAAATTCATGTAATTTTTTGCCCGTTGGTCCCGGCCCCGACACGCCAATTTTCCCACGGACCACCGTCGCGACGATCGAGAAATTTAAGGCCGAACCGGTGGACGCGACGCGAAGCTGTAAAACACGCGGCTGTAATGTTGTAACCAAGCTGCCCCGGAGGCCGCCGCTCGATCGTTACCGGGCGTCTGCGCGCGATATTCTTCCACAAGCGACTCTCTTCTTTTTTTTCTCTCATCCTCTCTGGTTCCCGTTCTTCTGCGTTTCTCTTTCGTCATTCTATTTTTCTGCTAGATCACTTCTTTTTTATTTGGTAACGGTGCTTTCTCTGTTAGACTCGGATGATCTTTATTGTGCGTGCAATCTTTAGAAGGATATAGCTGACGTAGGAAAGGGGTTTGATAGTATAAAATGGATATTTTAGATCACGTTGAAGCTTGAAGGTTCAATTTAAGTAATTCGTTGTAATAGGTTATTCGGAAATGAAATTCACATCGATTCTCAAGTTTGATACTAGAATTTACCATGTGATTACTTTAAGTTACACGTGGTGCATATAACAATAATTATAAGCATTGACTACTGATAATGATTACTAATTTAGGATTATAGTCTCGTAGAAAATACGATAGGTAATAAAGCTAATTTAGAAAGCCATTAAATTAATCAAAAGGAGAAGCCACAAGCATCTAAAGACAGATGAAATCAAAGAACAGGAAACCTATTTGCTAAGACGTCGTTTCCAGATCGTAACCATCAACAATTAATCTAACCGATATTTTATCCTCAAAAAATATAAAACGAGAAACGAATACGTACCATTAAATATACCACCGCGTCATCTCCTAACGACGACAAAATTCAGAACGATTCCTGTGAACATTCATCGACTCGATACGCCGTAACTACAGCTACACCGAGGGTACCATCGCTCTAATCCCCTCAAAATCCAGCTAACAAAAAAGACGTAAGCTCCACCTTCTCCTTCATCCAACCCACACCATATCCCGAGATCCGCCAACCCGAGTCACCGATAAACCAACCAGTCACGAGTTCCTCGAAGGAAAAGAATCAGTTCCACCGGGTCCCATTTCATTTACGCGTGTCCCTCTCGAGAGGGAATACGGCCTGTTCGTCCTGCGACGCCCGTTTCAAGCCTCTCTTTCCCCTCCTTATTTTAATCCAACTCGCCTTCCACAGCTCGCTCGCAATTTCTTGCGTCGGCAGACACGGGAATCAGGCAATGCTCTCACGGAGCGAATGCAATTCAAATGCCGTTTCCGTGGCTGGTTCTACGTGCTGGTTCGCGCATCGGGGGCCCCGAGTCAACGAGAGGTCGTCGTTGCTAATTGCGGCTCGATCCTCGAACACGGTCGGACGGAAATGGAGAAGAGTTGTCGCGAGAACGAGTTGTTGCCGCGGCCTGTCGCCTCGCGTTTGCTCGGTTTCCGTGCTCGTTTCTCGCACAGCACGGCTCTGTCGTCGTGGCCTAGCGGGCAAAATAGCTTCGTGTCCAGTCGTCGTCCAAGGGGATCGTCGTGCAGAGCGTCCACCGTTTCCGCGGTTCCTCCCTCGGCTCGGAAGTCGCCGATAAATCGGGGGCTCGCGACCACGCGCTGTGGAATTCGAGTGCGAACGAATTTGTAGGCAACCGGCTAACACGGGCCCGAGTGCCGCCCGTAAATGGCCTTACAACCTCTCGCCGAGTAGTCGGCCGGCAATTAATCGCGCGGCATTAAGCGCAAATGAACTTTCATCCTCCTCTCTCCTCCCCCAACTATTCGCGCGGCCGAGGGAGGCGCGCACTGAAAATCGACGGCAAGATTGGCGTCGCTTCCGGCTAATCGATCGTCAAGTATCCCCGGGCTCGCTGCTTCCAACGATTTCCGATAATTCTACGTTCCAGTTGTTGCGTTACTTTCTTTTAATCTGGTTGTCCACGGGAAAGGATGGAAGGAGTCGATGCTCTCTAATAAGGAAAAGATCTCTGATATTTTAAAATTCATGAAAGGTTGTCTATAGTGCGTACGTACGTTCGGAATTAAATTTCGATAGAGTAGTACTTAAAGGAATTTTCTTGATATTCTTACTTATATGCGAGTACTAGGCTATTTTCTTTTAAATCAGCCTCTACGTTCGCACTGAAAAATGGAAGACGGTGCGTTATTTTGATCTTGTAATGTTTAGGGGAGGCTGATCAAGATTCAGGATGAGATTGTGACATAGTAGAATGCGGAAAAAATTATGTTGATACAATTATGACTGTTAGGTTACTTTTCTTTGAACCAATATCGGGATTTTTATGACAGAGTGGGAAGCGATATTTGTTTCTGTAACAAAGAAAAGAGAAATGTTGATTTTGTAAAGTTCGTTTAATGGTAGATCGAAGTATATCTAAGATAAAATTACGATACAGTAGGATTTAACGGAATTATGTTCCTGATACTTTCCGCTATTCAACGGAAGTCCTCTCAGGACCCACGTCACGGATCTTGACAAATCGTTCTATCCATCCTGCGTTCGACCCAAGGAGGCCTGGTTAACGATCGTTTAACGATGCTGTGGTCTAAATATTCCAACGATTCTACAGCAAGAAAATCGGAAGATCCCATGGGGCGACTGAGAAATAGCGAGATGGTTATCGGTTACTTTGATGGATCTGAAAACGAAAAACCTTCGCATTGTCATCCTGTCCCTCTGTAGATAAAGAACTTATACTTAATCTTTCTTCGTGAAAAAAATGTTGAAGTCGAGATAATCTCTGACAATAATGATAATTATTGAACCAATTCACAATTCGTACGTACTTTCATTTAATACAATACAGCGACAAAAGTTAAATAACGAAGTTTATTTTAATCTAAGTATAATATGTTTCCTATTATTCTAACAATTTCTTACCTTATCCACGTTCGTATTTTTAATACACGCGCGAAGATAGACATGGATTTGTAGACTGTCCTCTTGAACACAAATTTATCAACTAATAAAACGACTGATTCGACGTGCGATACGTTCCAAGTCTACAAACTTCTATTGCGCAAATTCTGCTTTAACAATTCTGTAATTTTAAGTCAAATAAAGCAATGATTATCAATTCATAATTTGTAAAATTCATTTTACCCATTTTATTATCAGACTTTCTACTAACATATGACAGAATTTATTCTCATTCGTAATTTCTAACTCATAATCTATAATCGTATATAATCGTATTATATTTCATCGATAATATTCTATTTATTTAATTATATATAGAATTGTATTACATATTATAAAACAAGTTAGTATCATATCTTTTTCCAATTCTGTTAAATTCTTGCGTTCAACAAGCGACACGAAAACGCCTAGTGCACCGAGCGACGGAATCGGAAGGAAAAGAGAAATCAAAGGATCGTCCAGTCGCGAAGGGACAAGTTTATGGTTCTCCGTCACCCTCGACGAGGAACCACTATTCATTAATAGCTGCAGCCCGAGTTAGCCTGCTACGACGTCGTGGCAGTCCGGGCCGTCGCCAAAGCTCGACCGGCTTTATGGCCGTTTAATTGGCCGAGATAGACGACGATATATTATTATGCTAATTTTCAAGGAACTTCGCGGCCACGGGAATCGTTACCGGGAGATTAAAGGCCCTATGTGACATCGCACCGTTAATTACCGCATTGAACATAGACCGCACCGATGTTAGCGGCTTATCCGGCCTTCCTGGACTATTTGTTGTCTGTTTACACGGGACACTCGAACAACGCCTACATCGAAAATACAGGAACAACAGGATCCAACCGCGCCCTGAGAGAGAGAAGGTTCTGACTCTAATTATAGACAGGTCCACTCGTATCCGTCATTCGAAACTTTGATACCGCTTGTTATTTTCTATTTCCAAAATCACACAAGGAAACAAAAAATGTTTTCACGATGGTTAGTGGTATGATGACTAGAACTGGTTGACGTTTAGAGAATCAGTGTAGTAGTATCGTGCAATTAAAAATTCTTGATGATCTTCGCGTTTTCTATATAGCGAAACCTTGTTTTATTTTAGTATCGATATTCTAGAATCTTTATCGAAGAAATAAATGAAACATTTTTCATCAAATATGCACAATTAGTTAAGGTGTAAAGAATTGAACAAAATATCGCATGATTAAAAATTCATAAAGATTGTTGCGTCTTTCGTTATAAAACCTTGATGTATCTTACTTTTCTTCAAATTTCGCTAATTTATACTATATAATATTTATCCTCCCACAAATGTACGCTTCCTCCCATAAGTATTTGATCGCTTACGTATTTGCGGACTTCGCATAAACATCTTAGGAATATAGCTTTTTTAATGAATTGATTACGTTTCTTTGTAATTTTCATACAATTCTTGGATGACATAAGCGATATTTATTAACGAACAATGTTGGCAAAGTTATTATAAAGATAAGAAAAAAAACCGTACGAAGACTGAAATCAGCAGAACGCATGCATCGCTTTTCTCTCATGTTTATGAATCTTAAATGATTGATATCCAACTAAAGGTATAGAAATATCAAACTTTACAGGACATAAACATATCAAGTAGATCGCACCGTAAAGGACAAATCGATGGGACACGAAATCATCTGAAACTGTTTTTTATCATCTTGATAACTTCATATCACTCTTATGTGTACGTTTCTTCTTACCTATTTTTATAATAATTTTATCAATATTTGTTAATAAATATTACATAATATTGGCTAAAAATAACATTAAGATAGTAAAACAGCATAATAAATGCATAAAATTCGCAAATACGTAAGTGCACGCGTACTCACAAGAGTGTACATATTACCAACTTAAATTTCAGCAAACTTTCTTATCGATCAAAGCTGTCAAAAATTTCTTCTTCCGCCAAATTTACACCCTTCCAATAAAAGTACATAGAGCAATCTCTCAGTATTAAATTCCTATTAGTCGATGCTAATGATAATTTGTAAAAGTCACTTTTCTTCCGGCCACTTTACTCATAATCGACGCGCGAAGTCCAGCTAGTTCGCGTAACCATTATCGGTTTACCTTTCCGAATCGCTCGCTTCTCGTGGTTGGACAAACGAACGATCGCGTTTATCGAGGTCAACGATTCCTGCTCGTTTTTCTCGTATGGGAATCGTTCCAAAAGAACATCATGCTCCTGTGGCGATCCAGACATTTTTCGCCGCGGACAACCTTTCTCCTTCGCGAACGATTTCGTCCATATATGATGCAACCCCTGTTCGCCATTCCAGGAGAATACACAAGCGAAAAACTCCAGCTAACTCGCATCTGTATCAATTTATGCCGCCGACAGCGTGGCCGATGATAACGAAAGCACCTTGACTATCGGGTGGAAGGAAGATAAACTGCCGGAGTAATCTCGCTGTATGACGATGTTTGAGGATGTCCGTGTCGTTCGACACATTGCACTTCCTGGTGCATTCCAGCTGGATTATTTAGGTGAACGTCTATCTGTGATGGTGTAGGTCAACAGTAGAATTCTCTTAATAGAAATTACTAGGAATTTAAGATAGCCTTTAAGATGGAGATTTTTGGATTTATATATTACACAATATATCGCGAGTATTTTAAGTCTCAAACTTTTGAAAATTTAGAATGGTATGTATATATTAAATTCAATGCACAATCTTTTAGCTTGATATTACTTTCGCAGGAGGGATTTTTGAAAAATGATAGAAATTATTAAATTTATCGAATATATCTTCCATTAGAAAAATCTTAATTGCAATTGAATATGAAATCGAGATTTATAAACTTGCTCGGCACTCAGAAATATTTCAGGAATACATGAATTATTCAACAGTTATAATAATACTCGGTAATACAATTATATTGTACTAATAAATCATAAAAATTTCCATTACTGGGTAATTTTCAGTTCCTTAATATTCAAAAGCTTGGCAATGATATTAATGATTCAACAGTTATACGAATATTCAGCTTTCTTATTCACAATTATAATGTGAGAATAAACGACCAGAATATTATTTTTGTGTTGGAAGAAGCTTAAAAATTTTATAAAGATGTACCAATAATGAGATTTTCATAACAATTTTAATCATACTTGATTAATAAATGATAAATAAAATGATTTTTCTATAAGAAAAATGGATTAACTAGCTAAGAGTGGTAGGCGTTAGTATCATCTCCGTATCTCTTTACTACCCTGATTAAACTCTTTATCTATTTAATACAAACAGGTAACATCGTTTACCTCTTCTAAATGCATTACGCTTTCCTTAAACTATGTTGAAAGGTAACAGAAATATAGATTTTAATTAATCAACCTAATACATCCTCCTTCGTCCCTCTATTATTCAACATGCAGGGCTCGTAACAAGATCTGCAATTTTCTTCGCCAAACATCACTGCACGCCACAAATTCCATGATTTCACCTCGATTGCAACCTGTACCTGGAAAATTCCGCGAAATCAGCCCCGGAAGCGAATTCCAGGCCTCTTCATTCCGCGATTTCGTCGTCGCTTTCGCGCGACTTGCACACAGGAACGAGATGCACCCCCTGTCCCCCTTCGTTGAAACAAATTGTTTGCGCGGTCTAGGGTGGCGTGTATTCGCGTCGCTGGAATGAGTAATGGCGGGCTGGCGGCCGACCGACCGAGTGAATCTACGACTCTGAAACCCTTTGGAAACGACCGTACTGGAACTGCCAACTGGAAACTGGCTGAGGGGCTTTAACGTAACGGAGTAACCGCGATTGGCGCAGATGGCGTGGCCCTAGCACACGCACATACACGGAACCGTCACCCTTTTGCGTTGTGTGCAACACCCTTCCCACAGGCTTTACCCGGTGAACCATCGTCCTTCGCGAAAACTGCCGCGTTCCAAGTAATTTACTCCGACTCTTTCCCGATCGGGAGCAGCAGGTGTTCCCCGTGAGCCGCGGCTTCGTATATTTTTTCTTTCCTTTTGATCAACAGGATCACCGGCCCTTTTTATTGTCGGATTTGAAATTAGCATTTTAAACCGAAGACAGTCAGTCGTTTGGGTTAGGTAGAGGGGGGAACGTAAATTGGACGAACATGTGCGCGGGATATTCGAGTGATTTATGTTACGTTTGGCTGATTGAACGAGATGTTGTCCGAAGGATTCGAGTCTCGGTAAATGTCGGCAGCTAATGATGCGTGTCTTAATGATTTTAGGATAGACAAGTTTTAGGTTGGAGGAAATATTGTCGACGTTGGAGTGGATTTTCCCATTTTGTTGTAGGAACTTCGAATTAGGTAAATGTACGAAAATGTTGTGTATCTTACAATTTTTCTGTTTCTACACGAAGGTAGGAAAAAGAAACATAACAAGTATGTTCCCTCGATTTCATAATTTTAATATTTTAATATTTGTGACCAGGAAGGAATATTTTAATAGAAAATAGTTAAAGGCGAAAAAATCCTATTAGTTTGATCGGAAGAATCTTATATAGTTCATTCATATAAATGGTAAACATAATTGATGAACTTCGACTATAATAAAAGGTATAACTACTAAAACAAATATTAAATAGATAAATATTACGACGAACGATATTTTTAAAGTTATGAAGATAGTAAATCTTAAAATAAAATAAAACCAAATAAGAATTAAGATATACGATGCAAACTTCCAGTTTGTAATTAAATTGATTCTGTCAGATATTAATCCATAAGTAGCAAAGAAAAAGATTTAGTATACTCGGAATACGCGACGTATGTTAACATTCAGTAGCTACCTATCTCTTGCTGCATTTGTGCTAATAGAAAACGTGCCTACGGAGCACTGCAGATGGAAGACAGCGCGAAAAATCAAAGAGTTACGAGCAGCAGAAGCAGCTCTCTAGAGCTGCAATATCTTAGCCAAGCAAGTCATGAACTAATTTTTCGATCAACCGTGATTTGAACGTATGGATAACAGCGAAATCGGTTCGATTGAAATTAGAAACGTCTTCCGATCAAGCTTGCTTTAATCGTGCCAGGTAATTGCCTATTCCCCATGCGATTAAACGAAAAGGAAGAAAAGTAAAGTAAAAAGAGAGTAAAAAGAGTAAAAAAAAAGTGACAAGAAGTAAAGCAAGGTAGCTGGTCCACGACTGCATAACGTAACAGCGTTGCTTTCGTTTTGCCACCGGTAATCCCGGAGGGGAATACACGACCCCCATAGGCTTTGATCATAATTTATGGTTATATAAGAATGCGAAAGGGACTCCCGGCACTGTTTACTGTCCTATACAGGATTACACGTGATACCCGTCCATTAATTTCACCGACCATCACCTGTCCCTTTTTCTTTCCTTTCGATTTTGTCCGTTCGTTTGCGGTGATCCTCGATTTTCCTGGATCTACCATAATATCTCAGGGAATTGGATGAATTTTACGTTGTTTCATTGTAAGTCAGAGGCGTTTTTGCTTAACTGGTTCGATCACAGAAACTTTGTACTAGGTCACTGCATAAGTATTATCGTGATTACGTATGTGACATAAAAACAGTAACAAAAATTTTCTCTAATTTTTGAAGTTACAACACTCACTGTTTGATTTTACAAATAAATAGCTTAAGATTAAAAGAAAACGTTACGTATGGAATGATATCCAGAAAACGATCATAAAAGACTTTTCATATAATAACACGACAGAAGTTACAATGAACCAATCTTTAACATAGTCGATATAATCATTAGCTCTTATACTGTTTATTTAAAAATTATGTCCATTATTTTGATTCTAGCTCCACCTCTTTCTATCTTTCGTACTTATCATTTCTCCATTCTACCTAACAAGAATTTTCCAGATCAGTCATGAAACCCTTTCGCAACAACTGGCAAAATGGTCAATCCGAAATCTTCTTGAAATTTAAATCCAAAATTCGTTACACAACCACAAGTCGATCTACCGAAAGGAGCGGAACGAGTTAATTTTAATCGAAGTCACGTAACATCGGCCAAAGCATTAACTGGAGCGTATTACGTGCGTCGCGCTCGGCCATTTGGCTGCAAGTAGTAGCAGCGTATCTTTTGACCACGACAGGCCAGTATTTCCCAGTTAATGAACGCTCAGCCGCCGACAACGGTCCTGATAGACAGAGACGACGATACGGGATTATTAAACGCTGGTACGTCATTGTGTGACGTCGGTCTTGCGGCGCGTGGCGCCTCGGGTTTCTGCGTACCTAGCCTACGTAGCGATACGTGGAGGTAGCAGGCGCGTTACGAACGGACGATTATGTCACTTCGATAACGAGGATGGAAGGCGGCCGCAGTCATTTGTAACGTGACTCTGCGGAAATCACGGGGAACGAGAGGAACCGTTCTAACAGGAGCTTTCTCTCGCCCCTCTCTCTCTCTCTCACACACATACACTCTCACTCTCTCTCTCACTCTCTTGCCACTCTCGTCCTACCTCCCTTTGACCCATAGATCCAACAGTGTCTGTCTTCGTCTTTCGTCGACAAGCACGAATCACACGCGCGTGCTGCGTCAGATCACGACTAATGGTATTAGTGTCATTGATAGTTGATGCGCTGTGTGGCGAACAAATATGTATTTATTGATTTCGAGAATCGCACTGGAGAAAGAATGAACTAGACGAGTGACGAGGACCGGCTAGTAGAGAAAGTGAAAAGTATACGAGAATGGATAACACGAGGTTGGGAGATCAAGGAAAAGGAAGAGAAGATTTTTAGAGGAATGTTCGTCCTTGGATCAGATGATTTCGAAAAATTAGGAGCAAAGGCTCGTACTGGAAAAAGGACGAATTAGACGAACGATGAAGATAGGGCCGAACAGAAACATAAGTATATAAGAAGATGGAAATATAATGAAGTTGAAAGTGGACGAAGAAGAGTATAGGCCGAGAGATATAGAAAAAGTAGGAAGAGACTTTTAGCGGAATTTTTACATCAGTTTAAACAATTTTAGAAAATCACTGGCAAAGATTCGTACTGAGAAAAAGAGCGAAATGGACGAACGACGAGAAGAATATAAAAACAAAAGATAGAAAGGGAGAAATTGAAGATGAAAGAAGAAGAGTATAGGGTGACAGAGACCAAGAAAAAGGAGGAGGAGTTGTTTGGAGAAATTTTTAACCCGATTTAGACGATTTCAGAGAATGAGGAGCAAAGGGTTGTCTGTCTTGTTGGCGAGCCAGAACCTCGAGTGGGTTTCACGCTGGCCAATATTAATGGCTTCCAACCGATTCGAGCCAAATGGAATGGCTAACGTGTAAATCGAGAATGTTTGCGCTGTCCTCTGTGAGAGAATACTCCTGCATGTGCACACATCGTGCGAGTTGTCATCGGCTGCGAAAGGGATGTTCGTCTTGCTATCCGATGTGTTGAGACTATAGTCGAACGACGGAAAAGGTTTGTGAGAATGTTCAACCGTGTCTTCGTTGCGTTATCGATAGTTGGTTTTTATAATATCTTTGTTGTATTCTTCGCTTATATCGTAGAATGATTCAATGGGAACTGCTTCTTTTAGAAAAGTGTTTTTGGCAATTGGTCGTTTAGCATCAGAGGATAATTGAAACTTTTATCTGTAGAAAAATTGTAATCTTTGTTTGCATTTTGTATCTCGAAGGCCGAATATATGTCCTCTTATGTTTATTCTATGTACGTCTATGTATATTTATATTTATCTAATTAATTTTTCAAACAATATTCTATATTATGATACGAATATTATTCGAAAAATAAGAACCAAATTCAAGGAACCATATTCAAGATATGTACTACTAACTAGTTTAATAATCGGCTCAACTATTTCAATAATCAATTGCCATCAACGTCAAGATGTCTAAAACACAATTCCTGACAATCCCGAGCGTTATTCCTAAATTTATTCCTCGAACCAAATTCTCAAAAATATGAAAGGCGTCCCCTTCTGGAAAGCACGATGAACTCGACAGAAAAAGACAGACAGTCATGGAGGTGTTGAGTGGAAAGAACAAGGGGAGAAGGTCGACGGTGGGTGAAGGAACACTTTGTTGTTCTGACTGCAGCAAGAGTATCAGAATGGTAAACGACTCGTGTCCATTAATCACGTTTATAGCGGGCCACTGGCGCAAGTTACCGTGTGTACTGTGTAAACGTACGCGTGTTCCCTTTTCGTTTCAGCCTCTTCCTTTCTGGGCCCATTCCTTCTCTATCAACTCTCGCTTTCCGCGTTCGAGCACCGTTTCAATCGGCCGCTAATGGGAGTATTGCTTCTTAGATCCCATTCAGAGGAGCGAAGCGCGCGAATGGTTGGCCAATGACGCGGCAGGTATGGTTTCCTGCTTCTATTACCGAGGACCGTGAATTCTTCGAGGTTCACGTGGCCTATGCATGGTCATTGATTCCATCGAAACGATATTTCCCACGCGTATACTCCAGCAGCTCTCCTTTATTGTCCCGGTTCCACAAACTGAATGCTAATGCACCTGAGACAAAAACAGAATTTTAGTAGAAATTCCTTATTGAATGAAATCAGGGAGCGGGGAACAAAAAAGACGCGAAGAGTAAAAGAGGAGAGAGGAAAGAAATGAAAATATAAAAATCGAAGGAAAAGGTGTGAAAAAAGGAGGAGCGCGGAGCAAGGAAAGGAAGAAGAGCAATAGCAGGGAGAGAAGAACATAACATTTTATTTATCTCCATTGTTGCTGAATTCAAGATCTCAGCAAGAATTTGTTGTTTATCCACTCTGATGTTACTGTTACACTGATGTGTGAAGTACAGAATTCTCACTCATCATGCTCCTTATTAAATCTGTAACAATAATTATAAAACAACTACCTGAATCTAAATCAACTTAATCCACAATTATAGAATAATTAATGTTACGTTCCTTGTCGCATCATCGTACCATAGAAAGGTTAAAGAACCCAAACAATACCAAGAATGCCGATGTTAACTCGATCTTCACAGAACTTCCCAGTCACTCATCGCCAGAGAAGAAAAAAATCACCAGTCTCCTCGGGGTTACTAGCTATTAGCTTGTGCGAGCGAGCCGACAATGTTGCGCTCGGTTCTTGAAACCGTGGCACAAAGGTAGTCCGCCCTCGGGGACGATAAGTAGCGCGGTGCCTTCGCGCTTGTCCCGCTTTAGAAAACCGGGATCCGACGGCGGGACGCGCTTCCTTTCCGCGGAGAGGGTTGGGAGCCGTGCAAATTTTCCACGCTCGTCGGCTCCAAACAGAGATACACGCGTAACGCCTGTCAGTCGTCGCTTTGTCGGCGCCGCTCGCCGATGTTGTTTTATTAATAAAATTCATAGAGACCCCAGGCTGGTTTCAAACCACCCTAAGAGAAATAGACACAGAGAGAGAAAGAGAGAGAGAGAGTCTGGTCTGGCAGCCATGAAACGAACGAACGAGTCGAAGAAGCGAGCGGGACAGGGGAGAGCGGCGAGAAGGCAACAATAACAGTGACAACTCTGATTCAATAAAGCATAATATCTGGACGAGGAGGGTGAGTGGAGGGCGTCCTTTCGACACGGGGACGCAGGGGTGAGAGCAGCGGACGCCACGACACCGAGGGGTTGCCATTGATATCAACATAAATCACAATAGGAATTTGTATTACAGTTACAGAGGCTGGTGGATAGGAAATAAGGAATGTAATAAAGAAAATGGCCGATCCAAAGTCGGGGGTGGCTGATTCCAGTTGGAGGATGGCAAACAGAAGAACGTCGAGCAGTCATCCCGATTTTGTCAGGAATATTTTTCCGGGATGACTCGTTCAAGATCCGTGTATTGTATCTCGTGAATGGAACCATTGCGGGCTTTTTCTTTACTCTCGCCGATGCTTTACGGACTTCCGAGGGGCGGAAGAATTTGTACTCGAAGCTTCTTGACGATCCAAGAAAGATAACGGTCTTTCGGTTTTGATCTACAGCCAGACACGTTTATCGAAGAGATAGCCTGATCGATGTAGCATGCACGACAGTCATCGGATGGAATTTTGATGTATCTGCAGGGTGCAGGATAAACGCGGGATTTATCGGTTACGCTCGTATATTTATAATTTACGAGAATGTCAGCGGGCCGGCGTAACCTTCAAAATTTTGCGCCAATATTTGACCGCAATAAATCCCCCATCGCGACGAACTTACCTCCAAACATTATTCGTCACGCCGACTGCCGCGCTCGATAGAATAAAATCCCCTTATCCTAACCTTTCACCCCTACGAACAAAGGGTTGCAGCTCGTCGAACCGGTTAAATTAGGATTCGATCTCGAGCAGGATGAAAGACGATTAAACGAGCGATTAAAAATTAATATTTTTATTATCCTGTTCTTCTTCTTCTTCGCCTTCGCGGGGATGATTTCACGGGGGCAAAATAGGTTGCGTTTGCGCATAAACGTCAAGAGAAAGGGGTAGGAGAGACAGAGGAGGAGACGAGGAGAGAGAAAGCGAGGAAGCACAAACGGCAGAACCCTTCGTTGCCTCCGCTGCAGAAACGAGACGTTCGAGGGCAGCGTGGAGAGGGGTTGGGACGCTCGGGGCTTTGGGGAAGGGGGTTAGTTCAGAGGCGAGGAATGGGGAATTGTAATGAGCAGCCCGACAGTTACAAATGACAGGACGGAATTCGCGAACTGCGATAGAACCCAGCTTCTGCCTAAAGGCCGCTTTACACGCTCGGACGGAAATGTTTCGTCCGTTGCAGGGCAATTCGACCTTACCCAAGGTCGTAACTTCATCCTCTTCAGCACGTCCCATCGTTAATATTTTCACCTATTTCCCTCTCCCATTCTCTTTTCTTTTTTCTCAAGTTGATAATTCCTACGTAAGGCGAATTATAAAATTCGTTTCGGGTAGCTATTCACAGGCGAGGTCGATTTTTCTAGGCTGGATTTCATTACATTGTGCGACTTTACTTCGTGCTTAATTCGTTTCAGGCGTTTGAGATATTTTATTCTCGCATGGAATACTTATTTATTATCGTAATATTAAATTCATCGAGCAATTACAGATTACAGATACATTTGTTGCACCTTCGATATCTGTCTTGTAGCTTGAAACAGAGATTTTAAACAATACATGGTCAGACATCATCTTCGTATTTTGTTAACGACGTCAAAATCTTACCGTTATTACGGTTTCCAAAATTGATCTACCCTGATCGTTTGTTCGTTTCAACGGAGATAAAGAGACCTTTAATATTTCAACGGTAATATCATATTGAAACGACAAAATATAAAAGTTGTTCAACTTTTCTATCTCTCAAATTTCCCTCAAATTTAAGGAACTTTTTAACGACGAAAAAGAACACGTTAAGGTTCGAAACGACCCAAGGGACGTAGCGTGGTTCGACTAAATCATTCAGTACCAATTTCTCGTCGCAGCTAAACCGACTTGTCCCAATATACGAGACCCATCCAGGGGAATGAATTCACGGCCGTATAAATCGCGGAAACTTGGGATGATTCACGCGTTCCCCCATTGTCAATCTTCTCGTGTAAACTCGCCGAAACGAGAGACAACCATTTCTATCCCGTCTAATATGGTAGGGCGCAGGAAGACCCTGGCAAGTAACGGACTGGTGTTTGCGCATTCCAAACGGCTGGGTCCCGTGCTCCAAACGATAAGGTATGCCGCTAACGATGCCGTGGCCGCGCGAGTTGATGCGACGAGGAGAGAACGACGACGACGACGACGACGCTGTTCGGCCCGCCGAAACATCCTGGTCCCAGCACCTACGAGGAATTCCGCGATTCCGTCGGCTGCCACAACCGGCCGAGACATTCCGAAATTGTCGGAACGAGCCGTGGAACGCGCGCTTATACGCGATTAAACTCCGGATGACGGAGGGAATTTCCGCCGGATTATTTCGTTTAAACGTTCAGACGATCCCGCTCCACCCAGAGAACGGATATTGGAAGAGTTCCTTGTTCCGGATAGGTAAAAGGTTTTTCTTTTTAGAGGAAGAGCGACTTGGTTTATTCAAATTCTATACGGCTTTTTAATTTAGGTAGTTTGTTCTTTATTTTTAAGGTGATTTTATTGTATTTTAGTAAGGATACATCCGATAAGAGAAATTGTTGTTATGTCGCTTTCTTCTTAGAAATGTTGATAGTTTGTTGTAGATTAATGGCACAGCCCTACTGTGCTGAGTAACTGGATCGATAATTCAGTAGAATATTTAAGATTCTGGAGTTTATCAATTCATAATTCTTATGAATAGACGCTTATTAGTCTCAAATGTAATTTTCATTGAAATGAATTTTTTAAATCAGATATAAGACACAATGTTACATATTACAGCTTCCTTCTTAATATATTAATTTCATTTCATAATTACAACATTTATTTATCCTTATCCTAAACGATTATTATAAGCATCCAGTTATATATGAACGAGAGTGTATATTACTTCGATAGAAATAATTCCAAACATCTTTCGATTTCTCACAAAAAAAAAAGAAATGTTCAACGATAAGGTAAAGTGACTCATCACATTCTCTCACCCCATTCGTATCCCGATGATGTGTTGGAACACAATGGTTGCCTAAAAACCGACATCCTGAAAGTATCCTTTATCCCCGCGAGATGTGCCACTCCGGTCCCAAAACAGCGGAAAATTCTCGATAACCTACCCTACTTTTCCGGACGATCCAAGCTTCCACCCCTCGTGAAAGAACGCGCGAATAAGCGAGCTTGAAGAGGACAGCGGATCTCTTTGGCGGAAGAGGCGGAAAGGAGGCGAAACGTTGAAATCCCTGAGGGAACGGAAGCGACGTCATACGAGTGGATCCGGGATCTGATTCGGAATAAACGGCGCGAGGAGATATTTTGCGGGCTGGCTGGAGAAAAGGGAAAAAAAGAAGAAAAGACCAGAGATGTTCTAGATCCCAGTGTGCGCCATCATGGGACGTCCCGCGAACGCGAAGAGGTCATGGTTACCCGTAAAGGTTTTATCGGCCCGTACTTGCGGCGAACCCCTAATGCGCCCTCGCCGTGGTTTCCAAATAACTTTATTTTCCCAATTGGATGCGTCCTGTTCCGTGGACCTCGGAATCGTGTAATCTGCAAACCGAGGGTGTATTCCCACTTTGATGAATGGTAGTTTTGTAACGCATTTGTAAGCGATTAGTCTAGATTTTTAATTTAATAATCTTTGTGCAACTACATTAGAACATATGCTGTTATTGATTCTTGCAACAGAGAAGAATAAATTTAAATGATACGCGAACTAAAGTTGAGTCTGTCGATAAATAGGAAATGCAAATATCTTCGACTAGTTAAATGTGTCGACGTAAAAAGCAATTACATTTCTTTGTAATACATAATTAGGAAAATAATTGTAGATAAGTAGGAGACTAAATAAATTTGTTTATAGTAAGCGATTGGCAATGAAAATGAATGTGATATATCATTTTGTAGCTACAACTCTTGAAGATTAATGACTGCGATAAGTAAAGTGCCAATAGGTGAGTATTGGCCATGCTGGTATATGTACGTATATGTATAACACTTATTTCACGATTTAACGAATAGAAACGAAAAAATAACGCAGTCTATTATAAACAATTTCATTTATCTTACTGCAATACTTTCTTGGGATATTCACATTTTCGCAGAAAAGTTCTCTTGGAAGTGGAAAGTCTGGAAGAAACAGCAGAGCGAAACTCCTTTGAACAGCCACGCATTTATCATCTGAAATTCAAACTTCTCGCAGATTGATGAGGTTTGCGAGGAGTCAGCTGAGCCGCATTATTATTCTTTATGGTGTACCTGTTAATAGCGTGGTGAACCGGTTTCCCATTTATGTTCATTGCTTGTAAATGTAACAACCGTTCTTTTCTTTACAATATATATAACAAATAAAGGAAAAGCTTTTAATGCAGCTCAAACATCCACACTAACTTCACACTTATATTTTCTTAATCAACTAAACGAAAATCCTCCTATATAGTAAACATGACTTCATTATCATTGACCAGCTTTACTTTCGTGAAATTCTCACATCCATTACCCAAAAACATAACCAGCATTCAACTGTTTGAAAAGACAAATGATTTACTTTTACGAGCCTATTAATTGCGAACAGACATTATAAATAATAATAAATTCCATGGCGAATATTAAAGAATAACACTTATAATACCATCGCTTGTTTTGTTCTTTTAATTCATAAAGTTTATAAGTTCAATTATCGTAATACTTACTCAATAAAAATTTCATTCCACTGTTTAAAAATTAAACGACTTTAAAAACGAGCAAGATCAAACATCAAATTAAAATCTAGGTAGAAAATCGCCGGCCTAGAAATGAGCCAGAAGATGACTCGGTGTCCGAGCACCAGGTCGAAGAACAGGCCAGCAGATCTAGCATTTAGACTGGTCGAACAGAGAAGCTCGTATGAAGGCAAGAGCAAAGAGAAGAACGAGAGAGAATATAGCGAAGCTCGTGGACGAAGAAGCAGGGTTCGGTACGTAGCAATATACGGGAGACTTAGCCGTGATAAATCCTTATATATGAGGCCACACCGCGGCGGCCCTCTATATGAAACTCCCTCCGGGGCACCCCACGGGATTACCCTTATACCTCTCTGGCCGACCTATACCGGCGAAGAAAAGTCACTACGTAGCTACGTAGACCGGTTACATCGCCGCTAGAAATAGAAAACAAATGAGAAGTCAACAGTTCCGCTCACATCCAGGGATTCCTCTCTGTAATCGGCGGCTGATAGCTCTACGAATATCTGGCAGAGTCTGGCGCCGCCTGAAGCATGCGAGCTTCTGATAAGCTTGGAAATGGTTAGTGAAAAATTTAAGAATAGCTTTCAGGATTTTCTTTCCAGACTTTTCAAGCTTTTCTTGAGAGGCTTTGCTTCAAGATTTTAAGGGATGTTCATTGAGAGCGGCGAGGGTCCACGGAATTTTTCAAGAAAATTATTTCTTCAGCAAATATTGCATAAAGATGTCCACGATGTTGCGTTATTATTTAATACTTGGTTTGGCTTCGAAAATTGAGATTAAAATAGTGCAACTTTTGATGGTAAGAGTTTTATGAAAACATAGTAGGAAACTTAGTAGAATTATGGAAAATGCAACTGCAGGCAACGAGGAGGAACGTATTATTGGTTAAAGAAATGTATTTGGTGTGGGATAGCCTAAGAATGTCAATGAAAAGCCACAGGTCAACCTGATCGTCGAACGGAAGTTGGAACTGACGATGAAAATTTCTGAATTCTAGTACCAGTAGTAGGACGCGTGAGTAACAGTGAAATGATTAACAACGATATAAAATAATAATAAAAATTAATAATGAATACAACTAAAGAAGCGAGGCTGAAATAGAAATTCGTTTCACCATAGAATTGAAATTCTACAGAAATTCTACATCTACATAGAATTTTCTTCAAGTATTTTATATATGTATTTTTGTTCATTTAAATTTCTATTAGTCTAGTAATTGTTACTATTTTAACATTTCACCAAAGTAATCTCACCGTCGGTAAAGTTGATCGATCAATTTCATCCAATTAAACCTCAATTAAAAGCCAACTGAAATATAATAGATTCAGAATTGCTCTTCCCATATTATAATCGTACAAAGAATAAAGTATTCTTCCCTCTGCAATTATTTTAGCAATAATCAAGAGGAGATGGCATTTCGTTTCCGGCAAAATGCCCGCAGATCGCGGAAACTTACGGGCATTTGGTACATTTTCACCGTGAAACACTCCCGGGGGCGTGCCTCTGGAGCGTGTTTTCCGGTGCGTTTGAAGTTATAAAGATTCGTATCGGTGGCGATAGTGATTATCCCGGATGGCGACATAATCGTTACGTCGTTAACTCTTAACGGCTGCGTAAGCCCGTAGCATCGCGCCGGCACAAAAGCGAGCCGGTATTTTGTTTTATTGCGTCGCACGGAAGTAGTCGTGCCAACACCCTAAAGAGTGTTTTCCTCTCTTTCACCGTCAATTACGCGCGACGTTTACGCGCCCTCTAATCAATTCCGCGTCCCCCTCGAATGGCCGCAGAGAAAAAAGAGGAAATAAAATGGAAAAGCCTCTTACTGTTCTTTCCAGATATTTTCTATCAAAGCTCGATGCCACGACGTTTCGCGATTTTTCGTTTTTCTGTTTTTCCTTTCCTCGCCCAGAGGGCATCGTGCTCCTGTTTCTCGTCCACCACTGTGCACTTTGTTAAGGAGATGACACTACATAATCTACGTATATTAATTCGTATCTATTTCATTAACAGCTACGTAGAGTTTAATATACAGCTAAACCTATAAAAAAGTTTAATTGGCTTCGCCGTGTTTTTGCGGAAAAATTTACTCATCCATCGACAATCGATTTCGCGATATCGGGAACAATGGGGAGATATACATTAAAGAAATTTACACGATAATACGCGGTACAGAAAGGGGATGAAATTCCCACGGTTTGCAAGAATTATCAGTCGGTCGGGACAAAGAATTTCATAAATATTTAAACAAAGCCGAGGACGAGTTCGAAGCTCGATGTAAATTCAACGTTCGAACTGATCGGAGAAAGCCCGGGCAAAACCTGCGTTTTTCCAGCCGCTGCCTCCGCGCCGCGGCCGGTTCCAACGAGGGCGCAGCGGTGCGATTAAAAATTAGCTGAAAATCCGATATCGTTCATTACATCATATCCCCGCGACGCGATTGTTTTTATTTGATGCTTCAACGCTCACGGTAGCCGTTTTAAATTATAGAGGATGCATTCGACGCGGCCGCGCGTGTGAATTCGACGTTTTTATTTGAAAGCTGATTCGCTTTTCCGTCCACGGTGCGCGCCCTCCCCGCCCGCGTCCTGCTGCCACCCCCGTCATGACGCTGTGTGCAACCCCTCGGGCTGGGTGGTGGCACCGTTGAAATTTCCGCGCTCGCTGATGCGTATGACGTATGTAGAATATAAAATGCGCAACGTATTACCGAACAATTGCCAGCCGATAATACGTTCGAATAGACGTCAGTGCGTGTCATTAATGGTTTCGCGATTTTCCGTGAGATTTCCAAGAAACTCGGAGAAGCACGCGGTGTCGTTTGTTGCCGACACGAAGCAAAACCAATCATCAACGTCGCGCAAAGATACGAGTATAGTATGTACGTAATATATATATTATATACTGGTGTATATATTGAATTCTAGATGTCGAAGAACGAGAGGAACAAGAGTAGGACAAAATCGACGTGGAACTACAGCGGTGATTTCGTCGTCGAAACGACGACGATCGTTTTTCGAAAAGTATGGTGTTTTCCACGGGAGTGAAACGCGGGAGAAAAAAGCGCTTTGAAGGGGTCTGGAATTAATCGTCAGACATTATCAGAAAAATTACCGGACTGTAAAATTCACTCTGCGTCCGCGTTCGAAACACTTACGGCTCGTAAAAACGCTTCGGAATGGGGTAGAAGAGAGCGATCGTGAGGGGGTGGCCGGGGCGTAGGATCAAAAAAAAGCTGCGCGCTTCGACGAGAACAGACCGAACAAACAAACAATCGAACAGCAAAACAAAAAAAAAGTGGGGAAAAAGAGGAAACAAAACGGAAAGGAGAAAAAAGGAGGACAAAACGTGCGCCAAAAAAAAGGACGGGGAAAAAAAAGGAAA
Organism: Bombus vosnesenskii; assembly: GCF_011952255.1. Classification (NCBI taxonomy): domain Eukaryota; kingdom Metazoa; phylum Arthropoda; class Insecta; order Hymenoptera; family Apidae; genus Bombus; species Bombus vosnesenskii. Next base: position 2,349,735 of record NW_022882987.1, read on the forward strand.
AGGGCGGAGAACATCAACGCGTAAAATGTTTGCCGTTGCGACGGACGAACGGTTATCGCGCGTTGGCTGCGATTTTTGGTACACGAATCTCGCTGGTGGGAGGCCGGAAAATCGGCGGGAGGGGCGCTGGGATGGAAACAAACAGAGAAGATCCGCAGAAAATAGCGCGGAGGAACGGAGAAGGATAGAATCAGAGAGAAATCGAACGACAATAATTATCGTGAAAACGGAATATCTCGCTGGGTAACGAAGGGATGTGTCGGGGATTGGCGGGGGGTGGGACAGACCAGCCGGATGTCATTCCCGGTCGCGTCGTTTTGTGCCGTGAGCGAACAAGAGAGACAGATAGAGGGGACCGAGGGAACGAGGGAAATGGAAAGATCGGTGAAAAGAGACGGAAACGGTGGAGAACGGAACGGAACGAAACGGAGCGAAAGGGACGGCGAAAAATCGCTGAAACCACGCTGGTTCGGGAGGGGTAGAACGAGTTCTGCACGAGGGTAGGGGATGGTGTGCCGTTCGGTGCATGGCTGCCATTGTGTTCGTTATAATTAAAAACGCGATTCGCAATTGCAAATTGGAAAATGGGAGAGCGCGTACACCGGGCGGCGTTGTTTATGGGCTGTTCATTGATTTTTATGCGTCGAAATTAATGACCGACCTGCGATTTCGGGGCGTCGCCGTATAATCGGCGACGTGTGTGTACCTATGGGTGCCGTTACGCGTTCGCGCTCGCTTGCTCGCTCGTTCGCTCTTCGCTATCCCGCGCTGGCCGCGTAAAAAGGCCGGAAGGGATTCCGGACAAATGCAAAATTTGCAGCACGCCACCGAATAACCGAACGATCGCCGTGCCGAGGCCAACCGGTTGCCATCGATACCTTATTTGCAGATACACCCGGCCGCTTTAGCCCACGGGAACCCGTGGGGCCAGGGTTAAATGATTGCCGACTCGTTTCCGGCCAGCACTTGCTGTCCGAGTATTTTTGATTTCACGGTTTGATAGAAAATTTGAGTTTGTTTCCACGTTCGTTCAGTCCGTGAGATTTTTCCCTGCTTTGTTCTCCTTTTTTTTCTGCGGGCAATTTTAGTGAACGATGGCGAACGAAATGTGAAATATCGCGATTGGAATTTGTTCATCTATTCCGCGTAGGTGTAAATTCGCGGATTTGTTTAAATATTTGCGTTTACGCTATTAAGTGATATGGAGTTTATTACCGGAAACTGTATGTGAAAAATTGTCATTATTGCCGCAACAGTTAGTGAAATTGTAATGAAAATTTTATCATGTCGTAATACAATTAAAATAAAGGCAAAATAACGCAGAAGAAATAAAGCAAATTAAGAAAATCGACGAATTAAGAGATGACGCCTAGTGGAGTAAAAAATTACAATTTACGCGGGCAATTATCGATTCAAAGTGGTATCTAATCGGCAATCTATAATTTCGGAATTCCGTCTAACTAGCCCGTTCAGAATCCATCAATTCGCCAAGGCTTCCTCTAGCCGGACTCACAACATCCGATGAATGTTTACTGCGCACGGATTGCGTTTGGCACGGGGCGGAAATATTACACGGCGTGCATTGTGCCACAGGCTGCTCGGATATCACTTAACAAACGTTACGTACCGTGCGATAAGTTTTTATGGAAAACGACCGGACCGGAACCGGGCGTGACCATGTTGATTAATAGAACTGGACTCGGCGGAGTTTTTATTGGCTAAAGATGAGCGCGTCGATGCACGATAAAAACACGATAACGCCATGGTTATTATTTTCGCGAGAGATACATCTGCGCGGAATTCTCCTCTTTTTCTTTGATATTGCCACTCGGATAAATCGCGCGTGTCTCATCCCTGTTGTATCCACTGTCAATTTATTTCTTTCGGATAATATTTTTCCGAGAAGAATGCTCGAGGATCCTTCTATTCATTCGTAGTTGATTTATGAAAAAGTCGTATGCTTGCTTGATCTATTTGGTTAAATATTCAACAAATATACTTCGTACCATAACTTTCTCGTTGTCTCGATTATATGAATCAGGTTATCTAAGTTCAAACATCCTTACAAGTTTCCGTGTTAGTTGTTATTGCTCGAGTCACTTGTCTTCAAACCTCTTGAAATTATATTACTAATATCAATTTGTTAACTCGAAGTTTTAAGTCTTCTAAGTTTTAGACAAAGTTGATATTCTTTCAACTATTTCTTGACTTGAAACAAACGAGGATTGGTAAGTAACGAAATATTATTTCTGCTTGTTCATATTAGTTCCTCAAAAACGAATTTTAATCTTTGAAGTATACTTCATTTTAGGCGACCTAAAGTTAGGTGACATGAATTCAAATCACTTAAGTAACTTGGTTTATATAAAGACAAACTTGAGGTCAACTACTTGAATTCATACGACTTGAGTGATCCGAATCCGCTTATTATACTATTCGATAACTTCCATAAAACACACTTTACGTCATATAAAATTAACTTAAAAAGACTTAACAAGTAATTTAATTTGAAATTACTTGAATTCGACCCAAAACTTCACTCTGTATCGCTTGTTACCATACGATAATCCTTAGAGGAGACACTTTGCAATAAAAATTTGTATTGGAGAAGCTTGACAAGTGACTCGAAGTTATTTGAATTCAACTCGAGGCTCGACTCTACATCACATATTACCATACGACAATCTCCGGAAGAGATACTTCAAGCAATAGGAGGAGAGATAAATCATAATCGTGACGATAAAGACGACCATTTCGGTCTCTCACGAACGAACATCGTTTAAGATCTCTATTCCCATAGACGGTCAGACTGGCAGCGCACGGTAGCGGTTCCTAAGTAAGCACAAATCCGGATGATGCGCTCATAAAAGCGACCCGCCACGTTACCATGGCGGTGCTCGCGTCGGAGAAGAGTACTCGGATCTAAAAGCGTCTCACAAGGGTCGGAGAAAAGCTCGAAACCGTGGTCGTCATCGAAGACACGAGATTCTCGTTCACGTGTCACGTTACACCGTGAACTTATGTCGCCCGGATGGCCAAGTTTTACGACTCGTCCTTACTTCTTACCTTGTCTATGGCTGGACACGCCTGTGCACCATACATGAGGCCACACGACAGAGAGTCCCATATAAATACGGTACCGGCTTGTGGTCCGTCAGGATGCTTCGTTTTATTATATCGTAACCCACGACGGCGACCTTATGGATTTCTGATTGATAAAATTGTCGGCGGGACCGGCCTTTTAGTTGCCTATGATCTACTCGTACCGGCGAATGATGTTAGATTATGTTTATGTCGACACAAAGTTTTGATAGAATATATGGTAATATATTTGGTATGCGAATCCATTGAAGATAGATTTTGCAGTTACATGATCTAATAAAATAGAAGCCCACTTCCGAAAATGATATTTTCCAAATAATTCTCATATAATTATGATCTTTAATTCAATGGATTTTGAACTGTTTATTCGTCGATTCTCAATAAGTAAAACTCTGTTAATGAATAGCTATGATCTGCAAACAGCTGTAGCTAGTGCACCTCTAAATCCATTTGGAATTACTACATACTTGTATATCTTTGATATTCGTGAAACACTTGTTACAGCTTCAGATTCACAGGTATTTTATTACTGCACACCTCTGGTTCCATTTAGGATATGTTCATGTAAATTCACAGAACTCTAAGCAGCTCCACTACGGTAGCTCTGAATATCTCTTTCTATCTTTAAAGTATTCCTTTTGTAAAGTCGTTCTTAACGCAGTTCCTGAATTAACTAAAATGAAAATATACAGCGTGGTATATGGCAGTTCCGTCGTAAGACCATCCTCACCCTATAAATTTAATAAATAACTTGTAGAATCGTAGAAAAATAACAGTTAGAGTTTATGATATTATCGTTCGGTATTGTTTTGATCCTGAATTAATTATTATTCTTATGAATAGTTTATAGCTGTCCTACACATAGATTGTAAACCGCACAACAAAATTCGCGCTACTGAAACTCACCAACAAGAAGATTATTTTCCGTAATAGATCTTTCGCGAAATGGCTTTTAACAAATATCAAAAAGCCTCGTTGATGGCTGCCCTCACGAAGCTTCTACAATAACGTCGGATATCGTTTCCCGATACGACATTCCACTCTGCTCAGATTCGTTTCAGCCGGCTCGGTGAAAAATATCGCGGAACTATCTACGGGAAACGCGAGCTCTTTCTCGTAGCGTGACGCCGCCGAAATTCAGGATCACCGGAAGTGAAAGGCGACCGAAGACGCGGCTACGTTGAAAGCACTTTTCGCGGCAAATGTTCCGTAACGGCGAACCGTTCGCCACCACTCGTCCCTTAGATGTCCACCCCTAAACAAATTTACGTTCGACCGGAAAATAAATGTTCTCCAATAGCCAAGCCTTTACGTATTCCATACGCGAGATCCTCAAGAAACTCGTCCACGTTGTATTTTCCTTAGCTCCGGTAACGTTATACGTTCTGCTCGGTTAACTCCGCCAAGTTTCCATCGTCTGTGCATCTGATTTCCGCCAAGAAATCTTGAATTCTTCTTCTTGTAAAATTAACAGTTTTGTGCACGACTATGGTAAAGAAATTCTCTGTTTAAATATTTCCTATCTTAATTTTCCATCTACGCTAAATCACTACGAGTAGAGACATAGGGTATTTTATCTAGAAATTTTCTATCTAAATTTTCTATCTATACTTTTGTCAAAGATAAATGGAGATTCTGTTTCAAAGAAATTACGATTTGATAAGTCGTCGACAGAAGATTATTCAATTGATTGGATACGTAGATAAAGTTGATTTCGTAACAGAAGCATTTCTTCTTAAATGAGCGGGTTTAAAATTCTTCACCCGGGAATTCTATCTCCGTGAGGCTCGGTCCTTGCAGTCAAAGGTGATTCATCTAATCTAAGAATCTCGTCGTCCGTATAGGATTTCTCCAACTGTATCGAATGTTTTTAACCTGTTTGCAAGGCAATCCGTGTTTTCACTCGAAACCATATTCAATTGTCTTCGTATTTTATATCCTACAAATTAACGTACGAATGTCTTTATTTCCAGAGAAATATGAATATAATATCTTTTAGAATTGTTCTGGATCAAAGAAGAAGATCAATCTCCATTGTTCCCCTATACGTCGAATTTTACATCTTGAAATGTCTTAGCTGTCATTTTTCTATTATGTAGGATAGTATTGTCAGAATCGAGGAAATTGTCGCTATCGTCGACAGATACAGTAAAATTCATGAAGTTAAATTCAGACCCAAGTGTCCATCGAAAACTAATTTACGTCTACGAAGCAGAAACTTTTGACAAGAGAGACTGGATCCTCGCGGAATAATAATTTTAAAAGCATGTCAAGAGTGTTTTTTAAGCAATTATACGTCTCGACATTAATGTGCCTTCGACCTCCATCGGAATCGAATATTAATTTGACAACCGAACTCGAATGTGATTAGTCAACCTTTCGTGCGATCTTAATTATCATGGAAAACCTACAAATGTATTTTATTGCGTTATATTTAACGCAAAAACATTGCAAATCAGAAGATTAAAATCCTAAAATGATTCCTAAAAATATATCTACAACGTATGCCTCTCTATAATCTTACTTTACTTTTGTCACTTTTGACAACGTCGTTTACCATTTGATTTCCTCAATCATAATTAATAATCAATTACCCGACACGAGAAAAGGAAACAACATTCGTTCCATGTATCGAGGAAAAGTCAGCGAGCGGAGAGCGATCGACACGCAGTAGAAAAGGACAGCCATGATCGGGCATTCTGAAACGAGAAACAACACGAGCCGCGGACGATTAAAGCGTAGTCGCATCGGCCGTTTAAAAAATACACAAAGGCCCGGGTGACAACCAATCACAAGTGTCGTCGTTGTAATGCAATCGGCCTGTGAAATATCGCCGTGCCCGATACCGATTTTAATTTGCCTGCCTAGCCCGACGAAAACGTGGCTCACGATACTACATATCGTCGCCGCAAAAGAATCGCCAAACGGACGTGATAATTATTATTCTCGAGACAAAGAATGGACACACCGATGCCAGAATCCGGTCCCAATCGACACCGATCTACTGATCCTCCAATACACACGCACACACATACATACATTTTTCTATGTTCGTTCGTGTATACGTGAAACAGCCGTATGGACGACGTGCACGTCCAACGAACGAGGCTGGACTTCTTTGATGTTACACGCAGCGATGCGAGGCTGCTGGCAAACTCATTTTCTGAAGCCTGTCCTCGGCTGTCCGCGGACCCGTCGGCCGGATTACGTATTTTCCATTTACCAATCGACTGGCCTTTTCTCCCTGTCTAGTGGCGTCGCTTGACGTACGTACGTTCGGTTACTTTATAACGACAAAAAAGCGATTCCAGACACACGGGGAACCTGGTAGAGTGGTGGTGGGGAGTCAGATCGGGTGGCACGAGGGTGTAGGTAACAGGGGGGAAACGGCTCTCTTGTCAGGAACTAATTAACGGTAGACGTCGACGTTCTCCATCGGCGGAAAGGAATATGTCACGGTTTATATTCAGCCCACCAACGGTCCAGCCGGCCGGAAGATTCCTATCGTCGGTATAGATTTATCGGGGCAATTGTTGTGTCTCCCGCGAACGATGCCACGAACCAGACCGTTTTCGGTCTACTATGGCTGAGCTAACATGTTGCGTTTGCCACGGAATTATTGGCGGTCACGGGGAATCTACTATGTATCGTGTCTCATGTATGCTTCATTTAAAATATCGTTTCGCATCTTGATGAATCAATATAAATACTATTTGTAGCATTGGAAACTAAAGTAACAGGGTTTCAATAAACGAATCGTTCTAGAATACTTTAAATATTCTCTTACAGGATAGATCGTTTTAATCACGAGCAGACACTTCTTCCTGCGCGATCTAACATTCTTAAATTTGTTCAATGATATGAATTCTTCCATGTGTTAAGCAAAATCCATCCAAAATTTTAAGATATTTTTGGAAAATATAGTTGATTAGGTTGACTTCTAACTGGCTCATATATTCGCTGGAAAAATTCATTGTGTCCTATAAACTCTCATATACGTTCAACGAAGTTCGTGATTATTTCTCTGATCAAATATGGGTTGCTTCTAAATCAGTTTTGCGATTAAAAAACTCGATTTTCTTTACTCCGCAGATATCGTTGTTAATATATTTCATTCCATCGATAATGGTATAAAAAATAATTCCTACGAGCCGACGATAATCCAAATCTGACATCACGAGAAAGTGAAGTCACCAAAATCTTCTCCTTGCTCAAGTGCAAGTCATGGTTCCATCTTCGACGAAGATGACTGGTATTCGATCCACGTCCGTTCGTTTTTCCCACCGCATCGATTAGCGCCTATTTATAGTAATTTGGCGCGGAGCCCTTGGGTTCGTAGAAGAGGAGCCATCCGAAGATAAGGGATCGTCCTTGCCTCGGCGCGAACCGAACCATCCACGCATTCGCAATCGTTCACGATGGATCTCCCTTTTCTTCGTTCGTTTCTCCCTTGTTCCACACTGTGTCCGGCGCACTCTCACCTCAACGCGATCTTTCTCCCATTCTTTCTCCCGTTCTGGGCACGCACAGACACAGCAGAACTTGCGGATTCGCGTCATGCGGCTACCGGGAAGCCAGGCGACGTCCTGCATTGCGATGCGACATGGTGCACCGTCGTCCGTCAATCATCCAGAGACACGTCCCCGTCATCGCGCACTCTGCATGTAATATAACCAAACACCGGTCCGGCTGCCCGATCGTGTAAACAATCCGTGTTTCTGCTGCTCTTTCGAATTTTTTCGCATTTGTCGGGCGGAGAGGATCCGCGTGTAGTTTGGGACAGTGGTTCACAAACTGACAGCAGATGTCAGCCGCTAATTTGAATGATAACAGCGATAGAAGATGTAATTTGTATGTTTCTGTGGATGAGATTGAAGGAAGTTGTCTTAATTCTTAATCGGTGTTGTTAAATTGTAGGCGATCCATAAGAGTTTAAACGGAGTTGTTCCATCTTACGACATCTCATTTCATAGCTTCTATTCTGTGTCATCAATGGGATTTATTACGTAGAACATAAACTAAAAGAAGGTTTTCTTGACCTTTTATTCGTATCGTTGAATAGTAAATGATCCATAAGAATGTAGATGAAATTATTTAATTTTGCGTATGGCGAAAACCATCGCATATACACATACAAAATGGAATTTATCATATGAGGTATAGAAAAATTAAAATATCGCGAAATCGAAAATAAATTTGGTCCAAACTATCGTAATCACCTAGAACGTAAGGATACTAGTCGAGAGTTTGCGTGAATAGTGTTGGAATAATTCCGCGGGCAAGATACATCGGTATCGATTAATCTTCAATTTCTTTCGCTTCATTTACGTTAACTTTTAATCGCGTTACACCGTTTATACCTGTCTATACGAATTGGAGCGTTTATCTGTCACTTCGTATCGAAATAGGGCGAAAAATAAACTGGAATTTTCACGCTCAGCCGACGTTTTGAGAACACGCATGTCTATTGGGCTCAACCGATCGGCTGGCAGGAATGAAAAAGGACGAGGCAGGTGACGTACAACGCTCCAGGTAATTTTCCATCGCAACGGGAAACAACAACGTATTCGCCAGGCGACACGGGACCATGTGTAACCGAATATTGTCATGAACGATCGAGCCCCGGCGGGGAGGCGTTTCACCCTTTTCATCATCCGCTGCTCGTCTTTTTTCCCCGTGGTGCTTCGGGGATACGTAGCAGCAGCACTACGAGAGAAACGAAGACTGTCGGCCCGATTGAACGGCTGACATGAATCGCTGCAGGCAACATTACGGTAAATTCGTGTAACGTCCCGCTCGTACAGACGGCCTGCTTGACACAATCGACGTGCATTTAATTCGGTACCTGTCGTATTTGTACGCTGTAATCGGATATTATACCCGTACGGGGAGACGGTAAGCTCGGGCATTACACACGTTTTATTTAGATGCTCCGAGGCTTGTATTAAACAGACGATTGCCTGTTTTGTTTCTGCCGTTACGGAATGACGTTTGTATCTTGCAGATGGTACTTTCGATTCGTTTTTGCTTGTATAATTTCACGTGTTCATTTTACAGGCTTCGGGAATAACAGGAACAGCTTGTAAGGATAAACGAAATGGGAATAAATCGGATGCTCACCGAGCAAATGTACCACGAGATGTTTATGAAGATTGATTTAGCAAAAATATGGCGAGAAGTGCATTACTACGAGTACCCATGAACTGATGTTACCTCTCAATTAGTATGTCTGCTTCATTATAAGCGAAGAATTTGGATTACGTTACTTAATCTTTGGTCTTTCCGGTAAACTGAGACGTTTATATTCGAGCTTAATTTTGTTATTTGTATCGTCCTAAGTTTCCAAAAAATTTAAAAAAAATTGTCATCGTCAACTATGAACCAACCACATTACGTGAGGATTAACGTGTAATCGATATGACAGACTCAGAAGAATCTTTAACAATTTCCATACAAACCAAATTACACTACCGTCCCCTCAATCACATCAAAAATCATCACCTTCGTAATTTCGTACCAAGGAACGATCACCAACTACGGATCGGCTACGACATCGATACCTTTCCAAGCACGGAACCATCGTTGATCCAGTAATGATACTCTTTGTCCGCGATCCTAGCGGCGGATGCAGCAAGAGGACACCGCGAACTGTAGAAGGAAGGCGTGGAGAGAGAAAGAAAGGCAGAGGGAGAATCTTGCTGCGAAGGGAAGGTACTCGTCGTACCCTGGGGTGGGAGAGAGAGAAAGAGAGAGAGACTCTCGGAGATGGTATCGGATTGCGGGCGAACGGAACGTTGTTACATTCAAATTAGAGTGGACGACGGTATGCGTGGCGGAGAGTCGCGTCGGGTCGTTGTCGTCTCCGTGGTAGGACGGACCCGGTGTGTGTACGGGCGGTTCGCTTGCACACAACGCGGCAAACACGAGGACTTACGGACGGTGGATCGTATTCAAAACAGCGGGAGGCTCCCAAGCCCTCGAGCCGTCATGCGATCTTGTCCTTCCACAACGACCGGGTCCCATCGCGCTCCGTCTCCAAGCGGAATTTCAATACACTCGTATATTTAACGAATCCTTCCCTCCTCTCCTGTGGCCCCGTTCTCCACTAAGCGTATTCCTTATCCTCGAGGCCTGGTCCTTTTCTTTTCCTCTCGTCTTCGAGTCGCGCACAAACTGTCCCTGTTCCATGCTCCTCCTGTTCTTCTTCTTCTTCTTCTTCTCCTTTTCCTCGTCTTTCGCTCGTTTCCTCTTTCCATCGTCTCTCTGTCTGCTTCACCGTCATTTCGCCGTCCTCCTTTTTCTCCCCTTTGCTCGGGGTTTCTTCGGGGTCCCCCGATACCTGGAGAACTCGTTCGCTCGGCCGCGGAATCGACTTTTTATATTTCCCCGCCGCGAATCTGCCGCAGGGCTGTTCCAAGCCCAACGCCGGGATTTATCGCCGGTTAAACGGCCCTGGCCCACGGCCACCTTATCCCCTGCTGGAGCTTTCGACGTGAATCGCCATCCCGGTGACTGGCTTCCCCCGCGAAAAGACGTATCGACGAGCCACTTTCCGACAGATTCAACGGAACCTCGCTCGAGGGGGTGGCGCGTACCGTGCACGAGATACCACAGGCCTCTGGGAATAATGGGGTTTCTGCAGGGATCGTGGCGTTGGGTCGTCTCGATTGTTGATGGTCTAAAGTGTTTTCGAATGATGTAAAGATGAGGTGTTGTGGAGATGATGGTTCAGATTCAATTTTTTGGTTTCTGTTAAACTTCAGTGGATGCGATGGTTGTTTAAATATCGTGGAGATAGTGTATGAGTTACGAAGATGAGATACAAATCTTACAGATTCTTGATATATTTGTTACAATTAGAAATATTAACACAAAATCACAGTCGAATGAAGTATTAATTATTGGTCGATTGCTGGTATGTGAACCACATACTTTCGATAGTGCGAATTGTGTAATTCTAGCATCACTTTTATACGAATTAAGTATAAGATCCAATCAAATACACTTGCAATGAAATTGCCAATTTCGTTAATTAATAAACAAGTAACATGTTTTCATACATTTACTTATTACAAAGAGATAGCATAAATAATCACAAATTCTCAGTCAAAATTAAAAAAAAACAATGCCTGTAATGAATCGATCAACTTCTCAGCGTTTTATGTATCTATGTCTGATTAACGCACACTAAATCCACTGACAGTTAAACTGCGAGAAAGGAACATACTCTTATTACTAATTCTTCTAACCAATCTAAACTAAAATTTCTGACTAATCGTATCATCAATCGAACAACCAATTAGAACATGTTACACAATCTCTTTAGAAAACAACTCACACAAGCAAAACTTCATTTCCCTATTCCTAAATCATAACTTGTCCGATCTTCGACTGCGTGGTATGGCGAAAAAGATGCAACAAAATAATAAGACGCGACGAGCAAACGGAGGCACGTGATCGCAATGAGAAGGCGCCCTCGAAGAAAGTTCGACGCGTTGCCGTCCTGCTATTCGGCCATTATCCGTGCGTTGCCCTTCCCGGCAATTAACCTGCGCGCGTTACTTTGTCCGCCTCCTCGTAAAATCCGTCTCCTCGCGTGCCACGAGTTTCCGCGAAAGGGAAGACGCGGTCTGCATGTCGTGGATCGACAAGGTCGTTTCTTCGATCGACGCTCTCGTCTGACTGTTCGCCATGTCTCGCCGACGCCGCCGTCTGCGATGCTTCCGCTCCTGGTGTATTTCTCGATCCTCCGGCCTCCGTTTCCGTGCAGACGCGGACGCCGTCATCCGATGACGCTTGTATCTTGTTACATGACGCTTTTTTTTCCTCGTGACTACGATATTTTATTTACAAGTCAAGGAGTTGCCACGGAAGAGAGGCAAAGGCAGACGACGACGAGGAGGAAGAGGAGGAGAGAAAAAGAGACAGAGAGAGAGACAGAGACAGAGAGAGACAGAGAAGATGTTTACGAGTAAGTGAACCATGGAGGACACAATTCGTAGATTGAATTAATTTTGATGCTATGATGATAATAATTTTTAAAATTCCGAGTAAAAAGGGATGAGATTTTTAAAAATATTCTTGGTATTCGAGAAACATGTTTTCATAATTATATGGATTAAGAATCGAACGAATATTTAGAAGTATCGATCCCAAATGTGATTGTTTGTGTGCGATGAGAAGTGATATGAAGAATGCGCGAATGAACTGAGATGCATGGTATCACGTGGAAATTTGACTGCAAATAGCAGGATTATGTATCCTGTCCTTATATGTCCTGTGAGAAATAAGAAAATTCCAGCCGTATTCGCGGAAACCTGTTATCATATTATTAAGTATGTCTATTATTCCATTTTATATTTATGAATAAAAATTTGCCTACAACCCAGAAGACTTACAAATTAGAATATCGATCAGAATTGCTTAAAAAAGAATATTTGATCGACTTAACAAAACTTCTTTACTTCAATTCATAAGATAAATTTTCTGCAATAATCGACCTAAATTTTTCGTTTCTTCGAAAGTAATAGTACCAGGGATAGGCCCAAATTGTTCGATTGTCAGGAACAAAGAGGAAAACAGCAAGAAGCACGATCGACGCGAAGGAAGAGATACTTCCTTACGGATGATAGAGAGGAAGCCAAGAAGGGGTTGCGTTTTTTTGCGTTTAAACGCGAAAACGAACACCGTTGCCGTTCCGATCTCGAGCGTATTTCTGACACAGAACATTACGAGTTTCAGGGCAAAAAGGAGCGGAATCGCGTTGGAGGAAGAGTGACGCCCCTCGAATAAAGTATGGCTCTGTTTACCCAGAGCTAATGGCCGTCGGATCGACCATCGTCTACCACGTAACCCGACTCACTACTGCGGTTCCTGCACGTTTTATACGTCCACTCGGCGAGGAACACCAGCGATCGTCGTTTCTCGAAAACAATAGAAATTTCGTCCGAGAATCCAACGTGGAATCTTTGAAATATAACTTCTTTATTACATACCATTTCTGTTCTTATTTCCAACTATATTTTATTATCCATACTTTAATAAAATTTCTGTAGAATTTTTGCAAAAACAAAAATTTTTGGGCCAACAAGATATTTTGCTATGAAGAAAATGTATATATTTTCTTCGTATAGAAATCTTTATGTATATTTTAGGTTAGAAATCATACAAAGTCCAAAGGGTAGAACATATCGGAGACAATAAATCGTGATTGAAGGTATCTCCAAGATCCTCCGCGGAGAATACTCACGTTCGAGACGTTGTGATGTCTCTGTCCAGCAGCGCTGGGGGCATACATTGTCTTCGCCTTCATCTGGTCATCTCTTGACCCGCGTTTCCATACGATCACGTTCGTATTTCGCTGGCTGGTAGCTAGCGAAAGGTACGAACAGAAGTACACCCTATAACTTTGAAAATTCCATCACGAACACCTACAATATAGCATCTCTATCCAATTTCCTTCAACCTGTCAGAACCTCAATCTCCAATATCCCAATATTGTAGTACACATAAATACTTCAAAAACTATTCTAAAAGCATTCTACTATAACAAACCAAAGAACACGCCACAGCCAGCCTACCTCGTATTCTTTTTAATCCAACTCATTCATCTCTGAAGCAGCCAAGAATTTGCATAATTCTACGGTGTAGACATGATGCAGGCACGATTATAATTCTTGGGCTGAATGCCAGCCACAAATTCCCGCACTGGCGGACGAAAAATTCTCAAACATTCATAAATTCGGGGGATGAAAGTTGACCTTGTTTTCGCAGTACGTCACCAACGTATTCCGGTTTGGTGACGGCTACGCGCGCGCGCGCGAGAGAGAGAGAAATAGATGGAGAATGATAGGACGAGGATGGCGAAAGAGGAACAGGAAAAGAAAAACGGAGGCATGCCGTTTGTTTATAACTTTCACTAGCAGTACGAGCCGAGTCACCGAATGGCAGAGGGCTCTTTGCATAATACCGGCTGCGACGAGACAAATGGCGATCGTTTGGACGCGAAACGTCGGAAGTAATGGTTGCCCTTCTGGCCCTCTTTTTCAGCTTTTCCAGGCCAGCATTATTGCGCGTGGGCCGCCGCCGCGCCGTGTCCCCCTTTTTCCGTCGTTCCCAAGTTTGTAGGGAACAAAACGACGGTGTACGCTTGCTACGTCCGTGTTGGTCCATCCCCGAAAAACGTGCCGACCACCAAACAAACCATTTGTTATCTATAATTGCGAAGGTAACATTTTTCTCGTTACACCGGCGGCAGAATTAAAAATATGGAAATACGGTGGATGTAACATGGCGTAATGCTGGCCCGCGTAATTCCTGCGTTCAACGAGCCTGTCCACGCAGACTGTAGTAATTCATTTCACCCCGGGAAACACGGCCAAAAGAAAACTGTTAGACCGGGTTTCAAACGTATCTTTTAATCGTTGCAAGATCTCCGATATCTGTTCCTTTTATGGTAATAACGTAACATATTGTGCTTGTATATTGTGACCTTGCGTCTCTGTTTCGCAACACACAATAATGTTTTTTATCGTACAATGTGGAATTGTATTACACGTTGATTTTGATGAGATTAAAATTGTTGTGGTCGGGTGGTTAGAACGTTTGTAAATTTATATGGTGTTGAGAAACGTGTAGAAATTTATGGAAATTTACAAACTGAAAATGAAAATGAACAAACTAAACTGTGAATAAACGAAGGTGTATGTTAACATATACGTATTTTGAGACTCGTTTATTTTGTAAGAATGATAGATTCATTTTTTATTAAATAAAATATCAAGAATGTAGCACTTATAAAATCTCAATATCTATTATAATATCTATTTTTGTTATAAGATTCTTATTTTAATGATAAAACTTATCCAAATTTTACAAAATTTAATACGCTTGGTCATAATTAACCAAATTCTCAATATTGTAACACTATTTGTACTATATTTCCAAATACTATAATCCTGTTTTAAATTGTATGTTTCTCAGTCCGACTTAAAGCGTCTCCTTCTCATACAAGAATTATATAATGCTCTTTATGGTCTTTTTAGTTGTATCAGCTGCATCATTGTAAATATTAATGAGATCTGCGAGGTTCTCGACCTTTCCTGTTCACATACCACCTTTAGGCTGGGTCTTATTCGTGTCTCGCTTTCGTATAGACAATGACAATGATTACATATTTACTTGTACACCAAAGGGCTATTATTCAACCCATAAATAAATAAATAAATATTAATGAGATCTACGAGGTCCTTGACTTTTCTTGTTCACATACAATCTTTAGATGCCGTCTTATTCGTATCTTCTTATCTTCCACGATGATAATAATTGCATAGTTACTTGTACACTAAAGTGTTCTTCTTTAACCCGATGATAAATAAATAAATAACAAATACAACGGTGTGCAAATACTTCCTGCAGCTCAAATATATACACAATATATATTGTACTATAACAATTGACGTAACTCTTCTACACCTAAAAACCCCTAAACTCTCCCCGTCGCAATTCATCCACCAATCCAAGCTCTTTCTCACCGAACTCACCCCTTCGAGTAGCCTGTTCATTGACGGGTGCGATAAATCTTGTCGGGGAACGGGCGCGTGTCCGTCCGCTTTCCGCGGCGAGGGCGCATGGAGATGAGGACCACCGTGAGGCGCGCGAGAAACTCTTTGGACGTGTTTCGATGGTGATTTAATGCAACGGCGTGCAGGTGTCCTGGTAGTGGCCCGGCTTGGCTATCACGGGCTTTGAAAGACCATCCACAATGGGAATCGAGGTTGAGAAGAGGTGCGGTGCATTTTGATGGAGCCGATCATCCGGCCCTCGTTGACTGGCCCCCGTGGCGGCGGCGTGGTCTCGTACAATGAGACACGTATCATCCTTATCCTGCCACATCTTGTCACGGAGCCAGCGTACCGAATGCGTCGTGTCGATTATAACGATTTGTTCGCACCGCCGGGGGCAGGCCTGACCGGATTGCCAAAGCACGCGATCTTTCTCAGAAAAATCGACACCCGAAATCGCCATTCCAGTCAGACAACGACGATTTTCGATGGTGATCGAAAGTAATCGGCCATTCACAGCGTCTATTGATTCTTAAGTGTTTTGGTAATTTGGGTGCTGCTTTGTACCGGGAATAGTTGTTGAAGAAGAAAACAATGGAAACACTGACTGTTTTTCTCTTTGATTTCCCATCTTGTTCTTAAACTTATTTTTAATTCTCTTCTTTTTTCTTAATTTTGTAAACTGTACGTTAAGTTGCTTGGAAATTCTTTGCGCTTTTAATGATTGCTTTATTCTATAATATTTTGTGCATTGTATATTTCGAGAGATTTCAAGAGAATTATTTATTATGTACTTTTATGGAATACTGCTGGATAAAATAGATTCTAGATTGAAGAGAAACATTTTTATATAAAATTCGATGAAAAAAATTAAGAAACGTTCAATCATTAGAATCAACTACCGCTCATTCCGATGTTCACAAAACTTTCTCTTCTGTGATAAGAAAAGAGTAAACAAATCTGGAGAAGCTATTTCAACGAATATTTAAAACCCCAACAAATTATTAGAAAAGGCGAGTGTCCCGCAAAAACACTCAATACTACATGAAAAATATTATATATGTTATCATTTAACAAAGCGTTAATTTTGTAAAATCACACTATCTTCAAATTGTTTCAAATTCTAAGAATTTTTCAAACCTAAGTCGATACTTATTACGACCTCCTGTAATAAATAAATATACTCCCATGATAAATTCTGGTAAACTCTAACAAATACTCTCATTATCGTAATAAATTTCAAGCGCGATAAATCCTAGTCATCGACTCTTCGCAACCACTTACCACCTCGTGCTTCTCACCTAAACCACCGAGTTGCACGTAGCGAACGCGCAATTTTCAAGCTTCCTTCACGCTATCCTGTCGAGGGAGGCAGCACCCCGCAGCGTATCGACTCGGCCATCAATCTCTGGTTCCATCGCGGACACAAAGTCGGCCGATTCGAATATTCATTCGAACCGGCGACGCCGCGTCCCCCAGTCAACTGTCAATGCGCCGACAGCGGGACGGCGGGTTAGGCGAACGCGGAGAACCGAGAGGCCCAGGCTGAAAGAGGGGCAACTAAGATCCGCGGAGGCTGATGTATTTATAAGGAGGAGGATTTGCATACGATGCAGCAGATCTTCGATAGCGAAGACCAGTGCGGGGCGGCAAGGCTCTAAGATTCAAAGAAGCTTTGTGCCATTATATCCTGCCAGGCCTCTCTCTTTCTCTTCATTCTTCTCTCTTGCACTTTCGTCGAACCGGGCGTCCTGCCAGTTCTCTTTTAGCGGGTGAAATAGCGGCCCTCGTGCTATATTTCTTGTTGCGCCGCGATTCGCGGCCCCCAGACGTTCCACGGCTCTTTCCTCTTCTCCATCCGAGCCGAACCGGCGCCCAGCCTCCACCGCAACGTTTCCCTGATTGGCGTTGACTTATGAAGCGATCGCTTTTCGCCGTTTGAGTCCGACCGCGCTCTGCCCCCACGACTATCTCCAGTATCGTGGGACCATCCTTCCTTGCTTTCTTCATGCGGTCGTGATGTGTCTTTTCCTTCGATGATGAGTTCCTGTTATGGAGAAGGTTCAAGCAAGGAGTCTGAGATACGTTTTAAGACATATCTTCTCCGCCGATGCTGCTATATTTATAGTTCCTTTTTTTTCGATATATCTCGTGTAATTGAAATCGAAGACTTCAGACAATGTAAATGTATTCTAGGAAAGAAAGATTTCTTCTGAGGAATTTCATTAGGGTCTCTTTAAATTGTAGATATACCATAATTTAGATGTGGTATAGTTTCAGCCAACGATATTTCTGTTTTGCCTCTCTAAGTGTAATAGATGAGTCAAGCTGATTTTATATGAACTTGTTATTATTAACTAGTGTATGATTAACACATATTTGGATGCTTGTATATTAGGAATTTAGTTCCACAGTTTATCGAAGATTTACTCAAATATTCAAACGCGATATTCAGTTTCGAGTATTTCAATGTAAAATCGGGTTAATTACTTCTCTCGTCATCCTTTTCTCTCTTTTTTGGTTCTTCGCCCACGTGTTTAAGTTACAGACATTTTCCAGATTGTATATATTTCAAAAGATAAAATTAACTTAATCAGCGACAGAATTTCCAAAATTGAAAAGATCCTCGAACCTAATCTCTTTACCACGGTGATTTCGCGATTAGACTTCATCGAAGGAACTGAAAAAGGAGATCGTCGCAATGGTGTCCGATCACAAAGAGCAGCAGATATAACCTCGACCTTGTCCTTCGACTAGTACGCGGCCATGCACGGTCACTGGCAATTAAGGGACGGCTAATTAATGGGTAATTAACGGTAACACTGCGAAAAGGAGACGTCGACGAGAGGCCAGGCTCCCCTACACAGGTGATCGGGTCCTCTGTGTCCCTTCTATCTGTACCGTGTCGGTATCTCTCGACTCAGTGGATCCCCTTGATCAAGGTGCACCTCCTGCGTGCCGGTTTCTTCTTCCTCACCGCTTCGCTTCTACCGGCTGGCATTGTTAATTGTTTGATCGACAAGATAACGACCGCGTCTTACATGCACCGCATCTCCTTAACTCTTCCACGCTTCCCTTCGACCGACGTTACTCCCACTCTCCCCCTGTCCTCTTGTCTGATGCTAGTCCCGCTTTGGAAACCCGCCTTTGCGTACCGATATCGCGATCGTCCGCTCCTTATCGATCGTAGATTAGACTATTTGTCCATATTGTTCTTTTGTTTGCCATTCAAAGAAAGAAAAGAAACTTTAATACCGAACGTGTGGTTTTTTAACGTATTTTACAGTTTCCCTTGGAATGGAGTTTCTGAATATAGCAGTGAGAAGGTAAGTGTTTAAAAGTTTACTGTGTGGGTGGGTGTTGCTGTTTAATAGTTCAAGATCTAATCGCTTAAGAACAACGACAGCCAGTTACGAGCCGGCCTTCGACAACTATTTTGAAGATGAGTTTGTGGAATGAGTATTTCTTACGTATATAGAATGAACAAATGTCACTCAACGTTGAAGAAACATTCTTGGGATTTTTTAGAAACATATCACTCTTCGTAACTGGCGAGTTATGGTCTTGACTTGTAGCTAGGATAACGAGACGCTACTGTATTAAACATCGACATTAAATTAAAAATACTATTAGCTCTGCTTTTTCAAGGCTTACGCACCATTCTTGAAAAACTCGTCAAAACGTGAGCGATACTTCGAACCTCTGCTTGTGAGTATAAAAATTGTTCCACAATTTCATTTAAAAATATCGAACCCGCAATAAGAAAAACATGAAATCTACATATTGTACTTCAAGTACACCAATCCATATCCTCGCAGAATTCTTCCAGACCTATTCACCACGTTGTTCATTATTCGACATCCCATCTATATAATCCTGCTCCGATCCATCGCAAGTTCGCCGATCAATTAACACGCGGCCTCCTTTAATTGCAGCGATCGATTCAGTCACCCCCCTCGGTTTACGTTTCCACGCAAAAAGACACTTGGCCAGCGATAACGAAGCGCGCTACCGCAAGTACGTCGCGGTACGCGCGCAAGATCGATTGGCCAACGTTAATTGGCAGCGTCTTCGACTCGCGACGTCAACAGGAGAGACCGATACCCTGCGGTGTAAATAGATCCTATGTTGGTTAATTAGCCACGTGAAACGCAAACGGGGCTCCGTATTCCGAGAGGCGGAGGCCAGACTCTCTACGGGCGACTCTCATTAAGATATTCGACGGACCATTTCTTATCGGGCCAGTGACAGCGTTCAATCAAAGAATCAGCCGGTCCCCGATCGTGGCAGCCTCGTTGTCAATCACGAGGGGCCTCTTACCTCCGGTCCTCGCCGCAAGGGTCCACCCGGACGTCTGCGCGAGTCCGTCTGTCGTCGAAGAGCCGCGACGGTTCCCCCGGCATCCGTATCTTCATCCATCTAATCGCGGAGTAATTGATATGGATGAAGATATCCCGGCCACGATCTTCGTCCGCCTGGATCGACGAACGGCTTTGTCCACCACACTGAGCGGATTAGTCGCGACGTTTCCTTCTTTATGCGAGATCGCGGCCAACCGCTCCAAGAATGGCGAAAAGGGACACGCGACCGATTGATGGATTCTAAGCGATAATTAGGCGGCGCAGATTGATTGGCGAATTGTCGGCGATAATGTATGGAGAAACGTGTCGTGGGGGTTGGTAGTCGAAGAGGATGCGCAGAGAACGTTGATAGCAATGGTTTTACTCCGTACAATCGTAAAATAATGGAAATCGATGATGTAGCTGCTTTTTGAAATTTGTCTTATTGTATTATTTTAATATTATTTATGTCACCTTCTTGCATTAAGCAAAGTTGTGGAAGTGAATCATATGTTCCTTTAGAATTGGATATTAATCAGGTATCTGCGTTGCAAAATTTTTAATATAAAAGGCGGTTGATTCATTTCTGCTGTGGATTTATTAAATGAATTTTTCAGTATTAATTGTTCAAATCAATTAATACTGAAAAATTGTGAAAAAAAAGAAAAATGGCGTAATCAGCTTGACCCCTGAGATCCTACATTTATATTTTCCACCTATTACTCTTTTTTATCGTTCCTATGGTATGGTGATTCTTTATACTACATTCTTTCTTATAATCTTTTAATTGATTTTAGGAAGGTGAATATTATTTTACGACAAATTTCAACTCATTTAAAGTGGATATTATATTAATATGATGATGTTTTTCAACTGTCTATACTAGTATATACAACAGATATACGCGATTTATGTTACAAATTATAATACACGATCTAAAAGTAACCATTTAAAAGTATATCAGCTTTAAAACTTTTATTATATGAAGAAGATTTCAACGGCCCAGCAATTACGACGGTTATATGCAAACTTTCCCATCTCTCTCTTCCATCGTATTAATAAGTGCGTCTTCGATTATCCAGCCATCTAGCGAGAAATAAAATCACGAGCGAAGTTCCAGGAATATTTGCAGAATGGCAATAACGTTTCCGCGGAGAGGTTATCACCGGGGCCGTTCCCGTCTGCAGTCGTTAATTAGACGAAATTTAATTTCAGCCTTTGCGATCCCTTAAGTTCCCGAAGGCTCGAACGAAGGACCGAAACTTACTGCGAGAACCGAACCACTCTACGAACAAAGACAGCGAATTAAAGGGAGAAAGGAAGAGTAAGCTAGAGTAAGAGAGAGAAAGAGAGAAAGGAGCTTGTTAAACAAATTTAATATTCCCGGGGCCACGCGTTAAAATTTCTCGGAACTCAGGAAGACCAGCCGGAGGAAAACTTCTTGGGAAACTTGCATCAGCCCGGAAGGCACATCAAGTTCGTCGTTTCGCCCGCGACATGGCAAGCTGGGCGTTGCAGGTGCTCCAACGGAGCGAAAGCAGAGTCAACTCGAAGCCGTGCAAGTCGCCTCCACCCTCTGTCGAGTAGGCTCGATACACGTTGTTGGGCCTAGGCAACGTTTCCTTGTGAGACAGGAACGACGGAGTAGCTTTAACCGGCTGGAAAGCAACACCTGGGCCACGACTAGCGTGGATGCTGCGAGCTGAAAGAGGATAGCTTGCGGCAGAGAGCCACGGATACGGGGTTAGACGCGGCGGTAAAGTAATGCCGGGCCAGACTTAGGAAGTGGCGTCGTCGAGACGCCGTAATTTCTGCCACCCTTGTGCCAACCTGACGCCGCGCGACCTCCCTCAGGATATGCATGTAAGTTTCCCTCGCGGCGACACGTACCTTTCACGCTCGCGCAACCGTTCCCCGCCCGACCCTGTCCTGTCCTATCATATCCTTATCCCGCAACGTCTCCGCTTCCAGAATCCCGACCTCACACAGGATGCACACCTGGAACCGAGACTCGAGGACCTTTGCACTCTCGACTCTTGAACAAAGTGTTGGAATTCTGGCGATATTTGACGTGGGATAGATATGGGTCGAGATGTTGCGGATATGGGCGCAGTGATGTTTTGTGGTGTTGGATGTGATAAGACATTTTTTAGTACTATTTGATTGTGAAATGTTTTTGTAACTTTATGGACTTATGGTTACGAATACAGTTTAGGAAATGTTGTTTGCATTGTTCCATCTCCCAAATTTTATAATGAGAACTTCAATCTCGATAGTTTGTGTTTTATATACACCCTGTATATTTTAACATATTTTCATAAATATATGAACATTTACAGTCTAGTTAATAATTTAGGTTGCTACGAGAAGCGGAAGAGAACATGAAATCTGTCATGGACGTAAGAGTTGTTATGTAACTGTTATAATCGCTACGTAGATACCTGATTCTGACAGTTTAAGTAGAATAGGTCGGATTAAACTTTACTAGCCAGGCCGTAATGTTACTTTCCTTCGAATTCCTAACGTCTTTTATATTATGATTTCGAGTATTTAAGTAGGATGGGTCACTCTGGGCGCTAATAGTCAGACAGTAATATTACTTTTCTTCGAAGATCAAGAAATGTCCTATCTCGAACTATCTTCCATCTATGACGTACTGAACACATTTCCATATCATTTTTACACTTCAAACAAAAATATGTGGACATTTTTCGGTTCCAAAAATTAAGTACCGAACCAATGATAAACCTTCCACCACTTGTAGCACATACCATGAGGAAGTCAAATAAACATCGATTCGTTAGGGAATCGTTAATTTTGCCTTTTGTGCTGCGAAACGAACCTGAGACTCACGATTGGCTTGCGGAAGAGCCGCGCGAAGAGGAACAGGTTTCTCGATCCCTTGCTCTCGTGCCGTCGACCGATCCAATTCGTAAATAAAGTTGGCAAGCGGCGAATTGCGATCGTGCACGCCCACGTAACTTCCATAATGGCGCAACAATTCCGTTGGCGTGGCCAGCAGCAGGGATATCGCGAGGGCAGCTCGCGATCATTGCGTGCCGACCGGTAGTGAGGTGTTTCGTGGATGACGAGTACATGGAGGACGCCCTATTGAAAAGAGCCAAAAAGAAGCAGGGTGGCGTTGATGTATGGGTTACTTAGGGTATTATCATCACTAACACCTACAATTCAAGTAGCTCTATCGGCAGAGTTATGGGCAATATGCGATATAAATCTTGTATCAAGAACAAGAAATAAAAATGGAATTTTCCTACCAAAATATTTACAACATAAGATACATAATGCTAGAAAAGAAACAAACTTTTATCCCTTACTATGTTATGACAAATTAATCATTTTGACATTATTTTATTGGTTCTAGTGTTGAAAGTTCGTAAGAAAGTTCATGTTCGTAAGTGTCGAAAGTTCATGTTTGTTCCTATAAGTTGAAGACGAGTACTCCTGACTATTATTCTGCTAATTAATTGTCTATTTTCAAAAAGCTTATATCTTTGAATGTATCAAGTTATTCAGCAATTTTGCCTAGTGTAAATGATATTTGCAATCTTGGCGCCACTTTTTGGACGAACCTGTCTTTTACTAAACACGTGAATATAACTATCTAGTGCATTTAAAGCTTTAGGTTACCTGCATATTTAAATTTTTTAAGAATATTAATACTTTGAGAATTCTGTATTGTTTATGTGTCCGTCCTGATTTGGAATACTTGAGAGCTGTCTGATCTCCATATCAGCATTATATTTGTAATATGTTTGCAAGTACCAACGGCCCATCGAATGGGTCGCAGACCCATTATACTTGACTTACTGATGGCACATAAAATGCTAAATGATACTATCATGTGTCCTGAGATACTGTTTCTTTTTAAGTTAAATATGTCATTCAGAAGAAATCGTATGTTACTACATTAAGAAGCTTACCATACGATCTCTAAACGATTTAATTGCGTTAACCGCATAATAATAAACGTCAATAAAGTTTGTGATTCGATAGATTTTTTCTGTTCACAATCCTCCTTCAGGTATGATATTAATAGAACTTTGTCATCCACAAACGACTTGTAACAAAATTGTATACTTAAGGCTTATATATAATAATAATAACAATTTCGAATAATAATAATAACAATTCCATATCAAAGTACTACTTTTTAGCTACCAAGTAATCTAAGTTACAAAATCAACAAAAATGAACTTAACATATTTTTCCTGTATGGTCTTCATTCAGTTAAAATATCTTATTACTACCAGTATCCGTTTTTAATATTCATTCAGCATCCATTCTCAATATCAAATAAACGTTGTTTTATCCATCCAATTATTTACCCCGAACTCAACTCACCGTCAAACGAGTCTAAAAGACAAGTACCGAATAGTAGCTGCCGCACGTTGAATTACATCAGACCGTTAGCTATGTCGAGAATATCTACATAGTAAGGTTGGACTAGGTCTGACTATGCGAGGCACGCGAGGGAACGGCTTGTAAATTTTGCCCGAAATGAGAGTGTCACCGCGCTGCCACCCTCCTCGCCCCCTTTCCTTTTCCCTATGTCCCCATCCTTCCTCGTTCTCTTATTCTCCCGACGCTCAGGATCTTTCCCAACACCACGAAGAACCACCCCCAAACCCCCTGCAGCCCGATAGGACGATCTACTCTGTTCTGAAGTCTCGGTCGTACGTACTGCATGAATTCTAAATGAGATTCCGCGTCCCGGGCCAAGCAAAGGGAGCTTCTTTCGCGCGCGCGAGTCGCTCGCTTTCACACGGTCCCGCGAAATCTTCGCTCCGTTTCGGATGCAATAAATTCGTCAGCCGAAGAAAGAGAGGAGAGCCTGCGGAGAGATCCGTCGATGAATGCAGAACGGGAGAGAGAATGGCCGAACGACAGGAAATCACGAGAATGTAAAGTGCCCCGCAGACGTTTCGTGCATCGGTAAGATTATTGTGTGTTGCGTGCCGGGCAGATATGGCGACCGAGGTTCAGGAGATTGTCGTGGAATTCTTAAATCGAACGCGTTTCTTCAAGTTTAGTGCCGCCATCGTAGTTAGCGATAATAGATAGATTATAAATTGAAGATCGAAGGAGCTGTAGAAGTCGAAGTAAGGATATTCGCGATAAGATAAAAATATTTAGTACTAGGTCATCTCAAAGGTTCCTTTCGTTTTAGAAGGAAATAATAGATGCACAACATTTTTCGTTTTATATTATCTTATTGAGTTATGCATTATCCACTTTGTTCAATTATTACAAAATGTATAATCCATTTTGTTCTATTATTACAAAATGTATGATCCATTTTGTTCTATTACTACATAATTCAATAAAATAATATAAAACAATAAATGTTGTGCATCTATTACTTCTTTATAAAACGAAAGGAACTTTTGGGACAACCTAATATATTCCTGTTCTTAAATACTAAGACACCTCGTGGCCTCGTATAAAACCTGTGATATGATGCATTTAGAAGCCACGATAAAAACATATAGAAAGGTCATTTTTTATGTCATTCTCTTGCGATAAATGAATTTGTGAAAGTCAATCGCCTCTTGAGAGTAAAACGCTAATTGTATGTCTATATAATGAAACTAAAAAATTAGAAAAATGTAGAGTTGATCGATTTAATCCCTAAGAGGCTGTATTCGTGTAATTGAACAGTTGTTTAAAATAATTAAACTAAAATACTCAACCGGTGGTACTTGTAAAAAACAAAGTAAAAATGTTAAATTCGCATGAGAAGAGTTAAGTCTCCCACGCAACTTTACCGGTTGCTGTTTCACTCAATTTCGTATTCTTACCAGAGAAGCTGGACGCTTCAGCACTGTGCGAACAAGTTCTCAAACCTATTTCCCTGACTCCCTCGTTCTGTCGCGTTCTCCAAGGAGTCATGGATCACCGGAGTGCTGGCACTCAACGTTGTATGATAAACGTTGGACAGCCCCCTGTTTCTACGAAAGAACGTCTCCGAGCAGAATCTAGCCAACGAACGGCGCGGCGACTCCACCCTGTCGGCACGTTTCCATGCATAATTGTGTATCAACACGCGGCGTGTGCGGCCGACTTGATAACGTGACGAATGCCGTTGTACCAACCGCCTTTCCCCCTGTTCTATCATGGTGGCTGCCGATGAACGACGAGTATCGAGTGTCGAGCAACCGTATCACGACACTGACGAGATGATCGATTGACTGATACCAGGACTCGAGGGAAACGCGCTTCGTTGGAATCACGCTGGAAAAATATCCGCGAACCCTGGCACCTTTTATATGGGTTACCGTGTTAGCGAGCGCTGGATAAGGCTGGATTTAGAGAAAGATGATAGTTTATGAATCGGATAATATAGAAAGAAAATAGAAACTATGGCTGTGTGCTTCTATTTTTCTTTTCGTGAGGTTTAAAGCAGTTTATTTGAAGCAGTTTATAGCTGGTTCAATCAATTTAGAGTGTTTTAATAACTAGAAATTTCTGAAACCTTTTTTTCTTTTTCCCCTTACTTTCGTTTTCTCCCTTTTTTGCAGTTAGTTGTAATTGATAAAGGCTACATAATGCACGAATAATTTTGGAATTAACTAGTATGAACTGTAATATTTACACAAAACAGATTTGTCAGAAATAGTATCGATTAACAACATGAAATTGTAACTGTAACAAGTACTAATAAATCCGACATTCGTAGTTACACACTACGTAGCTACTACTAACTAATGATACTAAACAAGCAATATAGTAAATTATCGTACCCGTAATTCTGGTAACATCGATCGATAACGAATCATTCCTATGAATTTCAAACTCGTCCATTCGCAAATTCTACAAAATTCCTCTAATAAATTGCAACCTAAACAACCTAAATAACCTAAACAAGTTGGCGCAATATCGAAAAGAGCACGTAAGCGGTGCAGAGGGTGGCATGAAATGTGCATACGTGATAGGTCGAGGGTCGAGTGGTTCTGCTTTTCGAACCTTCCTTAAGAATCCAAGGGTGGCCCTGTGAAAAGGTTGGCTACCATACAACTACCAGTTTTACCCTCTCCGAACCACGAGATCCAAATGAAAAAGAGGAGAAAGAGGAGCTCGACCCAGAACATTTTCCCCGCGCACGCTTTCTGCGGGAACCGTGGCGCGGCATGCGGCCCACGTTTCCCTTATTTATCGTTTCCCGATGCTTATGTTTTACTAGGCCGAGCCGTGGCGCGGTACACGATAAGGCTGGCAAGGGTGGAATCACTGAGAGAACCAATAACGTGATGTATTATACATAATGCATGGCCCGTCCCGCCTGGTCGCCTGCCTCGCTACCTGTGTAGACGTGCGCGAGCACCGGTTTTCCTACGCCGCCGACGTCACGGAGGACTCGAGAAAAAGGCTGAAGGGATGTGCTCGGTAATGGATCGTCGCGAGAGACAAATTCGATTTCGGCTACTCGCGTTCCTCGGGAGATCGCGCCGACGACGATCGGACAAACGAGCGTGGATGTTCTTCAACGCCTGTTCTCGTCATCAGACTTGATCGATCTTCGTCGATGGGCCTTCCGTACAGGAAAAAGCTGCTCCGGGTCTTGATTGTCGAGGTTGGTGGGATGGAAGATTGGATTATGGCGTTATCGAGGGAAAACACGTTGTTACTTTGGATATACCGTCGCTGGGTGTCCGAGTAAATTGTAGTTGCTTAAATGGTTAAAGTGAGGATGAAAGTAGAGGTTCGTTGCGTAGAAGAGAATGTATGACTCGTGAATACTTCAACAGGGGTTGAGAAGGTACCGAAAATAACTGTTAATACATATCCGTTATACGAACCGTTCAGAAGACACATTGATCGGCGCCATAAATTGAAAAGCTGAAAAAGGTAATGATGTGACGAACATTATTTTCTTCATTTACCTTGGAAATTGCTATTGCTTATGTCAAGTTTTTGTAATAATGGAACTCGTGACGACAAGTAACTTGTCCCTCGATAATTGAATATTAATTGTGTATTTATGTGATAGAATTTAGTAATTGCTAAAAAGTTGAGTTGATCAGTTCGAATTCTGAGGGGGTCGTATAAAGGTTCTAACAAAGAATCGAGATGTCGTCTACTCTTTAAAGACTCACAGATCGCAACATATTTTAGGAATTAGAATTTTCAAAAATTTGATTATGATTAAATCATATACGTATAGAATGAAATATTCGTACGAAGGCAAGTATTATCGACCAAATAACAAAGTAAAAAAGATGAGTAAAATCTATTAATACTCTTATTGGAAATAATGTTGTGGTTGGTGCAATCGTGCTTTTACGACTGAGAGTGAAAAGGTCGTGGCTAGAAAAATAGCTCTGATCGCTTAACGAGTGTGGTAAATCGGATAGGTGGAAAAGAAACGATAAGGCAATGAAAAAGAAACTTGGTGGAAGTTAGGAAGTAATAGCTCCTTGACTTTTCCTCACATTATAAATCAGAATCCGAAGTTCGATCAATTTTCATTTATCCTCTTACGTTCCAGCGACTCGCTCGTTCGAAATTGACGCGTTCTGAATCATTGATAGATTTATATCGACCAACCAATATTCGATACATTAATATCGTAAGCTACCCTCTAAAAGATTCAATACCGA
Organism: Bombus vosnesenskii; assembly: GCF_011952255.1. Lineage (NCBI taxonomy): Eukaryota > Metazoa > Arthropoda > Insecta > Hymenoptera > Apidae > Bombus > Bombus vosnesenskii. The sequence goes on from NW_022882987.1 coordinate 2,378,358, forward strand.
CCCCGAATCCCAATTCGGTCGAAACTGAAACGCCTTAATACCGCTCTAATAACTTACGACATTGAATTTCCGACGAGCATCGATGAATCGTGTTTTGAGAGAAAATTTTCGTAAAAAAAATAGTAGAGAATGTAGTTGCCGGAAATGGTGGTGTAAGAAGGGTATCGCGCGAAATGACTTTGCATTCGAAATACTTTAATATAGGAGAACGCATAATTCAAAATTGCACTCTAAATCATGGTCTCGATTCGCCTCTAGGCAGTGGATGTTTCAATTTCCTTGAAGCGCAATCTGATGGTCCCTGCACCGACCGCGGGAAACTAGGAACGAGGAAACGGAACCTGAAAAAAGGAGCCATAGATTGGCAAAGGAGAAGAAAATCTACGGGTTAATTTCTGCTTAAGTTCACACTATTCTCTTACGTAGATTATATTTAGAGTTTGATCTAAATCAAGGAAATGGTGCTGTAACCAAGTTAGTGGGTAAGTGTCTAATCCGTAAATTGAAATGTTATCAGTGAGTGGATATTTAATAATAATGCGGCTGTTTATGCATATTCATACTCTTATGGATATAAGCGGAGAAATAGAATTTAGATACAGATTTGTTTCATCAATGTTATATATGTTCCACATATTATATTCACCTTTAAATTTATTGTAAAATTGTCTCATTATTATTCTAGATTATATATGTTAACTAGAATAAATCATTATAAGAGAAGGTATTATGTAGATCGTCCCTACAACTAAAAAACCATAAAAAAGACTGAAACCCGTCTAAGGCTAAAAAAATCATAAAGCGATTAAAACCTGTCTGACACATAAGGTACGATCTACTTCTACCATTTCTGCACTCCATCTAATCTCGTAACATAATTCTCGGCAAAACATCATCGCGAATTTCCTTCTCCAGCAATTACCCGTTAATCACAATGTGCGACTCTATACTCAAGAAACGCTGAATCAAACAAGTAGTAGATGGAACCGCGTCATTATCATCGAGACGGACGAGTTTCATACGCGTTATTCATTCGAAGCGAGTCGACAGGCGCGCGAAGAGTTCAGTCGCCGCGTAATTATGGCGGATGATGGGGCCAACGGGGGCAAAGGAAACAGAAGCAAAAAGTTGTCCGACGGTGGAAACGAGGAAGAGCTGGGGCCATCCATTAGCGCACCCTTGATTACTTTTTCTCATCTCGGCATCTAAATAAATAAAATATCGGACTCGCGCCTCGGTCGGCGTCACGACGACGGCAGCGGCATCGTGACGCTCAGATAACAGATAATGGAGAACGGAAGAAGCTGACTTTATTTAATTACGATTCTCCCCCGCCGACAGCCCTCCACGTCGTCCAGGGAAACGGACGCACAGTTATCTCGTTTCTTTTCATTATTAACGTCGAAATCGATGATCCCGCCTTGGCTTCGTCTCGACTCTCGAAACAGCTCGAAAATATGCATGAGCTTGGCACGAAGAGCCTGGCTTTAGGCGAGTAAGACAGTTCCGCTGTCGAGAAATTTTGAAAAAATGATACCGTGCGTTTAATCTTTACAGAAAGAAATTACAAATTATAATTGGAATTGATATTGATGAATCTCTTGAACGTTCTTTGCTATCTCAGTTCATACGAATATTTCAAGTATTTTAACTGTGGAATTTTATAATGAAATGCTGCGTTCTTCGCCCATTTTCTTTTAAAATTCATATTTACAAGAAGTGTATGTAACTCAATAGTAGATCTAAATTTGTTTCAAGCGGCTGTCAATAAAATTATACTCTTCTATCATTTTCATAGTTGAAATATTCAGTTACCCAAGCTAGGATTAACAAGATTCTATATAGATATACACGTAGATATATCTGAGAATTAAAGCGAACATCGAAGACTCATAAATCGTAGGAATAGAAAACGAGAGCAACTGCAAGTTAGTTATAACCATACCGATATCTCCGAATCCTAATATATCAAAGTACCGCGAATTTCAATGTTGCAAAATACGAAAGCCACTTCACTCGTAGTCGCATGATTGGTATTCTCTCAAGATACGATGAAGTAGCGTTTACGAGAAAAAGGCCGATCGATCGCGCGTTTAATTATCGGCCAAATTATCCGGCAATTTTTTGCACGTAATACATGAATCATTGTGGGCTCCTCATTGGCCATCCGGTAATGGCCGGGCGCGATTTCGTCGATCGGTATGCAAAGTGGCGCGAGCCCAGGCCCGTAAATCACAAGCGTGGCCATACGATTCAGCATTCTTTCGTTCGGCCCCCGCTCCGCCTTTCCCCGCTTCACCCTCCGCCGCCTCCCAGGTCGCCTCGTTCAACCCCCATTATCACGCCTGGCAAAAATAAGGCGGCGAGAGCCTTTTCCTCTGCCCGGTTTTAACGAGGCCTGGGCGATCAATGTAGACTCTTAAACACCCCGATTAGCTAGCTGTCACGAGCAGCCCACCCTCGGCTCCACCTCATTCTTTTCTTTAATTCGTTTTTTTTTATCGAGCCAAGGGTAATTAGGGTGGCATCCCTGCAGTCACTACTCCCTCGAAACGTCGTCAGCCAACCGGTGAATCTCTCTTCCTCTTCCTCTCTCTCTCTTTTTCCCACTTTTCCCCTTTATATCGTTGCGAGTTTTCTGTTCTTCTCTGTCTCGATTGCGAACCCCCTTCGATCACCCCCGAGGCGAGCTCCGCGTTTTAATGAGATTTAAGACTGTTGCTGGCTAAATTTTCATAAGGTCCCACGAGAGGCCATTTTTACTTCCCTTCGGTAATCTTCGTTTGGTTGGAGTTGTAGCAATTTCAACATTTTGCAGAATGGTTTTATAGCTCCGATGAAAAAACGTTGGAAGTTTAATTGTTAAATCTTGAAAGGTAATGCACTTTAACTAGTTCATCAGTTAGGATTGTTTCCTAACTCCAAGCTATCTCTACTTCTCATTAATTTCTTAACGTCATTACACGATCACACGATTAATATTCGGCTCTCAAGAAACAAATGACTTACTTCCATAAATTCATTCGTAACGACGAATAATAATAATAATGTCAAATATTGAGGTAAATTTTAAAAACAATTGTAATATCATCGCTCTTCTGTACTTTTCACTTTACGAAGTTCATCGTGTGTCCCCTGAACGTTCTATTACGAACGTTTCTGCAATGCAGCATTCCTAGAACATCGAGGAGTCACATTTCCAAGATATCGAATATATAAAACCAACGTTCGTATAGTCACACGAGATCTCGTCAAATCCAAAATTAAACTGAAAAATCCGTGGGCACGCGGCGTTCGAACATGGACAAGGCAAATGACAGGCGCACGCTAATGCACGCAAAGAGCTTTCCGCTGGCTAAGGATCCCGAACGAGCCATGCAGCCGGAATGGATGAAGGAAAGGCGAAAGGCAGATTAGGGACGGCGTTGGCATTAGCAAGAAACGTTCCCGTCCAGGGGAATTCGTCTCGCGGCTTAACAACCAACCGACTTAAGGCAACCGCGCCGCGACAACGGATTCTCTTCCCCCTCCAGCCTTCTCCACTCTGTATCGTTGCATCTCTGTTTCGCTTTAGTGAACGGCGCGTACTCGTGTCTCGGTTTAGTCCCTGTCCTCGTCTGGTACCTCGCCAGAAACACAGAGCCGTGACAATCGGCTGCAAATGCATCTCCCTCTCCCAACGGCGGCGGTGTTCAGCTCGATGCATCGGCGATGTGTCACGCCGGATTACCGGAGGACGAAGCTCCGCGCGACTGCCTCGTGAACCGCAAGCATTACTCCGGGCTCTCGTGGCCGGGACTGCCGCGTGTTTATCCCACGAAAATCTCCCGATGAAAATGTCACGCTAAGTGGCCCCGCTACGCTATAATGTCCATTAGGAAAATTAAAGGACGTGCACGTTCGACGAACGTGTATCGTGCTTAATTGCACCACCCGCGGTTCCTGCGTCTTCGAGGAACCAGATTCGTCAGCATGGTGTGGAATTTGGGAGTGAGTTGGATTTGGAGATTATTTTGAAGCAAATCTGAAGTTCGAGGAGTAGACTCGTTTCATTCTATGCATATGTATAGCTTTTCATAACAGTATAATTTTAGGCACTGCGATATATCAATCGATATTACGAAACCATTAAGTGTTTTAATTTATGACTTTGCTATATTTTTTTCATTGATTGTATCTCGTAATATAGGATATCACTGAATTGTAAGTTTGCATAACGCGTTATACCAACATTGTCTTGTTTGCCGTATTAAGATTGCACCGATGTTAGTATTGTGCTATGCCAAGTATTATACGGCGGTTTAATGCATGGAAAATTTGGATAATTCAAGATTTTTTATATTAACTTTGCAGATCTGTATTTATTACGTATTTATTATACGTAGTTAAAGTTAAAATGCCTGTTAAAGGTGTACTTTCCACGAAGTACGTTCGTTGTTCAGATTATTCAAGTTGCTTAAATTAAAGTACATGAGTACAAGTTTAAATGTGTGTGCGTAAGTGAAAGGTTAAGTGTGTGCAAGTTACATGAATCCATGTCGCTTTAATCTAAACGCAATTTGAATTCAAGAAATTTGTTTTCAAGTATTAGATATCTACAAATGGTACTCACAATATACACCAGCTCATAACGTTACCATTTATGGTAAAAGGAAACCCAGCTGCTCTTGACACTTAAAAGAATATTTCTTATCAAATAAAATACCAGTTTCCAACTAACCGACCAGCTTCCAGCCGACCAACGTCAGCAAAGCGATTTCAAATTACTTGAACTCAGGTCGTTTGCTTCAAGCTTTAACTTAATAAATCTGACCACAGCTTTAAAAGCACAAATACAACAATTTTATAGCGTGTACGTTAAATCTCCAAAGTAAAACGTCGCTATAGAAAAAAGAATGATAGATGAACGGGCACACGAACACTCTGCAAAAGCTGCAAAATTCCTCGACTTCCTTCGAGGGTGGCTTACAGCCCTCGCGGCCGATTCTCGACATTATCCCCGCACCATCCTTCGCAACAGTTTCGCGCGGTTGATCGTCCCGGACGAGCGTGCCTTTCTTTTTGTCAAGCCCCGGTGAAAAACGTCGTCGCAGCTGCGGAATGCTAATGTACAGCGCCATGGTTCTGTCTTGCACTTTAAACTGTCGCCCCGCGAAACTCTTTCCTGAAAGAGGAATACACGGACTGCGTGGAGGGTGGAGCGTAAAGGGAAAGAGGTGAGGAGACAGAAGAAGGGAGGAATCGAGCCAAGGAAAGCTTTCTCCGACGATTCCAGCAAGCGGTGCACCGTGAAATTCGAAGCAGTAAATTCCAATAGCACGGTGCAAGCTCCGGCTGCTGGCTGCCACCACTACGCCGTTCCATTTCGGATTCGATATCGGCTATCGACGAGCATTGTTTCACGTTGCGACCGCGCCACGTTCTTCGGGATAAGTTAACGGCGACACGGGGAAGAGTGGAACCGACCGAGAAGGCCGAAAATAGCTGTGCTGTGTTCGGGAATGTGGTTCTGCCCGGTGATCTTTGACGCGAAGACTTTCTGTATAGTGGTTGAGAAACTAAATTCCAACTGGTAATTATATCAACTCCCAACTGGTGTCTCATAAGTCGCTCAATTTTCTAGCATTCTATCTTCGTCTATTACATTCCGCATTTGCTTGACAGAGAAAAGACAGAATGATATTTTTGCATATGCATATTCAAAAATCAAGCAACCTAACTCCAATCTAACCAAAATTATTATAGATGCAAAATAACCCTACGGAATCAGAGGATCAGGAGGGTGAAACATCCTTTAGACCTAACAAATTGTTTTCATTTTCAGCTACGTCCCATTAAGATACTCTTCTCCTACCATAAAACGACAGTGAAATCAAAAGATTGATAAAAATGCATTTACCGCGTTTATCTGCTGGGTAGTTCGAATATCCTCGACGTGCGTAAAGACGAGAGACAAGCGTGACCGCGGAAGGACGCGGGAACGGGGCCGAATTTAAATTCGAACTTCAACGACGACCGTGGGACCACGGGTATGTTTCGCCCGACGTCATACGTGCGCGCGGTGAAGCCTCAAGAATCGGAGGATCGGGTAGCGCAAACAATACACGTTGTAGGCAAGCCGTGTCCATGCATAATTCAAATAGTCGCACAGCCGTCCGTGGAACCGCGGAACCGAGCGAATTTTCCCTTCCGTTTCTGCCTCCGTTCCTAGTAAATACGTAATCAGACCTCGCTATCATCCCGTCGCCCGCCTCCCCTTCCACCCTATTCGTATCTAACCCCGTGAGCCGCTGTATTTCTCGTTTCAGCTCGTCCCGTACAGCTCTGCGGGAACATGGACTCCATCGTCGTAGACGCGGTTTCATCCCATCGACCAGCTTCTCTCTCGCTCTCTTCACCCTGCTCGTCCCTGCCGCCAACGTTCCATACCGATACGGGGTTTACACAACGACGCCTATAAAACACGTATGAGATCTTCTGTACCGCATTGCGACACTTTGACGCTACCGGCTGCTGGCTGGGGGAATGCTCGAGTGCCGTTTTGCACCGGCCCCACCTGCTGTGCTTCGCGGAAAATGGCAAAGTTTCCGCGATCCCGATCCTTCGCATCCGCGGTCACGATCCGTTGAGATCGCAAAACGACATTAAAGTTGATCCCGGACCCTGTTAACAGGGACATGTACCCTAGTAGATACCTTCGTGGGTTGGTAATTATGATATTGATGTTTCGAGGACTCAATAATCGATGGACGTTTATTGAATAATTGTAATCTTACACGTACTACTTGTAAGTAATAATGGAATGAAGAAAATGCTCACTGTTTCAATACAGAATCGTGTGTTAACGATAGCAAGGTATTTTTACTGAACATATGTAGCAAAAGGAATGATGGATAATGAATGTTGGAAACATTTGGTTTGTTTTTTGGAGATTTTGAAGTCAATGGATAAAGTGGGGCGAGTGAGTGAAGATTTGTACTTGCTGTTGTTGGAAATTAAATCGACAACTTACGCTAGAACTATCAAATTTGTCGAAACAATGGGCTTTAGAATCTTCGTGTTTGCAATTATGAAAGCATCACTTCTCAAAATTATGAGGCTTTTATAAGACCTGTATGTTTAAGCTTGTTTCCCACTGATTATAAGAAAAAGCACTTTAATATGAGGGAACTATAAACTCAATAAATAGAATAATTCTGTTACATTGTATCACGAAAAAATAACACGACTTTCGTCGTTATCTGATATATAAAACATTTCTTTAAAGTACTGTAAATGTACAGATGAAACCATAAAATTATCATATCAATGCAAACCCGTGCAAGAAATTTTTTCCACGAAATCCTTACTCGATATTAATACATTCAATCCTAAAGGCACTTTCGTACACCGCTGTAAATTTTGTGAAACACGCTTACAAAAGGAGCCAATTATACCGTAGAAAAGAAATCTGTAATTGCACTTTATGGGCCCATAAACATATTACATTTACAAAAACGTGTTCCATACTATAAAATTAACAAAACATGTCTTCCTAATAATTTCTGTTACTGAAACAAGTCCTCGAAGCAGCACGCTCTATCGCCAAACGCATAAAACTTGCAGCGTGATGGCGCCAGGTCGATTAAGTATCGCCGATGAAATTTATAAAACAACCGTTCCACTTTGGGATGGAGCAATTTCGTTTCAAGCACTCGTTAGCGGCAGCTTCTCCGCTTGCTCCCGCTGTCGTTACCGGATCGTTCGATCGTTTGAGGGATCGACAAGGTACCGCGTGAGATCCACGCGGTGCGGCTACCGGATCCATAATTCTCGGTCTCGCATCGGGACGCTTATCCGGTCTGCCGGTTTCGATGCAAAGGTATTAAACTGCCGGTAGGTGGTCTCCTGGCACCGAGAGGATAAAAATGTATATGGCCTCTGGGGTTATTGGCAAACGTATATCGGAATGAGCGGCCGCCTTTGCTCGTACGAGACTACTCAAAGTTCCGTGACTAAATCTTCTAGAAATTCATCCCGTATAATTACAGATATTTTCATGAGAAATTAACACGTTCATTGCATACGACACGGTTTCGATATGGTACGCATATAATTTCAGATTATGCATGGTAAATTTAAATTATGATATTTAAATTATTATATGGAAGTTATTTGTTGGCATACGGTATTGTAAGAATAGACGCGATAGTCTATGGAATTCAAACAGATACACTGGAATTCCAAATATCTCCCCGAACGTGAAAAATTAGAAACAAGTGGTTCGAAGAAAAAGACAACTATTCGTTAATCCGATGGTAAATAAAACTGAATCGAGTCTGGAGGAAAGACGCCCGGTTTCCATTCGCATCGTAGCGGCGAGCAAAAAGAGCTGCCCCGATAGAACCGGTTCGTCGACGTGCAACACAGTCGATCACAAAATTGCTCGGAACTTCGAATTACCCGCAATTACTCCGACGATTTAAGAACGTTGTACCATAGCTCTTCGAGTGAAAGAGCAGTCGCTTTCGTTCCGTATCGTTGGTCTTTTCAACCAAACGGAGTATCCCTCTTAAAACAGGGACCTATGGACCGGATCGTTGACACACGGGATGGCCTTTGCTGAAATTACTTGAAAATTCTAACCGCGACACGTTGGAGCAACGAGGAAAGAGAAGGTGAGGAGGTGGAGGGAATGGCGAAAGGGTCTGCTGGATATCCGTTTCTCTCTCGGTAACATCCACGGGAAAACGGTATCAGTATGCGAGCTACGATTCGGCCACATCTCGCGCTCATCCCTCGACTTATTGCGGCTTAACTCCCTCCAACGTGGTACACACGGCATCGTATTCGTCCTTGTGACCGGTTGCTCGCACCCTGAGCACATCCCCGAGCCGAGCGTAGCTCCGTGCACAGATCTGGCCGCCGCACATGTCCGCCTCGCAGCCAAAGCCTCTAAATTGTTTCCATCATAAGTCCAGATACTCGTGGAGCATATATACACCGGGATAACCTTCCACGGCGGAGCCTCGCTGGCGCGCCACGAAAGGTGCTCGTGAAATACGCGAGCCGCTCGTACCATTAACCCCCGATGATAAGCTCGTGGGAGCAAGGGAAGCGGGGACCTTCTTGCTCTTTATTTTCTCCGATTTTCTCCGCTCCTTCATGTCGATCGATGAAAGCACGCGTACGTTGAATTGTATTGTTTCATTCCTTTTGTAATGAGGGTGATTTTGATGTCGATATGTGGGAATAGAAATTGCGAGAAGAAAAATAAACGCTGAGAAGAAATGGGACTGGTTTCAGAAGTTTGAAGTTTTGGAACACGATTCACGGTGGCATTGTTAGGCTTGAATAATTTCTATTTGCCGAAATTCTACGTACATAAATTAATGTCTTTGTCTGTGAAATGTCTTTGTTCGTGAAAGATATTCCTGCGCAAATATATACTCTCCTCTGCTCTTTTTTAGTAATGTGTTTTACTTTTGTTTTTATCCTCGTTATTATGAAACACGTACTGATTGTTCGAAAACATATTAATGAGACTTTCTTTTTAAGTTTTAACCTAGTTTATAGTCTACCTTTTATATAGGCTGAGTTTGAGCATAAAATGTACTATAAAAGGTATCATAAATTCTCTTATGACACCATTTTTGCCTTGCAAATATAATCACGTATGTAGATGAAGACACTTCTACTCAGACAGAGCAAACCTACGAATATTTTTGCTGTATATTCTAACAAAATACCAGAACAATTTAATTTCTTCATAAAATTCGTGAAACACCGACGATAAAGCGACACCTCTTTTGTTCTTTTTGCAACGTTGAGGGAAATCGGTGCGCGTAGAAGTAGAAGCTAAGAAGAGAGACGTAGCTTTGGCTGCGTCGTTCCCCGTGGCGCTCTCACCTTGGACTTTTCAAGTGGTGGAAGGGCGTCACGGCGAGTGAAGACGGACGTCGCGACGCTACCATAAATCCTGAGCTTACCCGCCGACGGAGTGCGTCCTTCGTTCTCTTCGGGGTTAGGTGCGGCACTTCTCTTGGCCGTTCCTCGTCCTCGTTACTCCGGAACGATCACTGCTCTGTCTACCGCGTTACCTTGCTGTTGCCGCCGCGAAAGCAACTCGCGCCGCTTGTTGCGGAAGGTTAACTCCTGACCGGTCGGAAAGTTCGACCTCGTCGAGATTTTACGAGGCAGCGATTTCGACAGCTTCGAAGTCATTATTGCGCCTGGCATAGAGCTTTCTCGTACTTTTTGGAGGTTGAGGTGCCTTAGATACTGAGAAAGTTCGTCGAAGTTTCCGTTCGCCGTGTTTGTTCAAAAATCGGGCTTACGATTATTCATGGCTTTTGGAAATAAAGGTCCGGCGCAATAATTGTTAATTATATGGAGTGACAGGTGCTCATTCGCTTCGTTATCGATACAGCATCGAATTATTTTTCACGAGGGACCGAGCACGAGTAAACGAGCGAGCCTCGCCGATACAATTAAACATTATTGCGCTGGGAGAACTTCATCAATGTGGTTCGGCTGGAAAATACAAACCGAAATAGCGCATCCGATGTGGCCACTTTTTATTCATCGTTGCTGCCCGAATAAAAGCGGAACTTTCCGTTACGTTCATAAAATTTCATTTTGTCATCTAAGTTACTACGAGCGAGCGTTATTTCATAACCTATCGCTTTCCGAATTTAAAGGCTTGCAAATAAGGGTGTCCAACGGCGATAATCCAACGAGCTGGCGATAAAGTGTCGTCTATCCTCGAGACAAGCGGGGTTAATATATTTAATCGACCTCTTTTTATCACCCGTGAGGCGGAGGAGATAAGTAGCCGGTAGGATAAAAAATGGTAGCAATGCGGCAGATAAGGATACGTTTTTAACTGTAAACTAATTCTACCTGGTTAGCAGTGGCTCGTGGCTTCCCCGTTGCAGAAAGTTTCCGGTGATGTAGTCGTCCCTAGAGTACTGATACCCAGCGACTATTCACGGTCTGAATATTATTCGGGACGAATATAGATACGGCGCGCGAACTAGCCAGCGAAAAGGGGTGAGTCGCGCGGTAAAAATACCTGGAATTATAAAGGCACGCCCCGCCATTACAGAACAAATTAAAAACTAATTAAAACAACCGGAGCTCGCATCGCCTTCCCTATTCAACGAGGTGCAACGATTTTTCTTGGATCACGAAGCAAATAAACAGCCAAGGGGTAAGAGTTGTGGACAAGAAGTTGTTGAAATAAGCGGGAGGATTGGTGGGGATCGTATCGAGTTAAAGACACTATAAAAATTAAAACTTTTATCGAATTATGTGCCTTACAATGGCCGTGAATAAATTTCAATCCTCTTTTTTTTTTTGTACCTGCGATAACTTTAATTTAAGGAGTAAAATAATCCTTCAAAATTCGACTTTGTTCGTGTTGTCCCGCGAGAAAAACGCTACATAGAAGCGGTACGCATCTGCTCGAACACAGAACGTCGGGGCAAGGGTAACGTATGTGACGTCCACGAGACGACGTTAATATTTGAAAGCCATCTTCCCGCTGGCTTCTCATCCTCCGTCCTCCATCGTTCCACCTCCACACGTTCTCCGTCCCACGCAGAGTGACACCTCTTGTACGAGCGAAGGCACTCGACGATTATTTATTTATAGGCAAATGAAGTAGAGGCTTCCATTAATTGATGGGCTCTCAGTGGCCGCCAGTCGAGGGATGACGTCTATCATTTTAATTTACCGCGTCGTTATTAAATCGTCCCTACCAGTGCGAGGAACGCTCGCCACAGACTGCACACGCGGAAGGGAAAACACGCCTCTTACCCCCCTCGTCCCTGTCGCCACGCTAGCCACCATATAGATCGTACAAATATGAAAGTTAGGCTCGATATATCTACGTTTTCTCGTTTCCTTTTTCCCCGTTTTTGCATACTACTTTTTTCATTTTCGTTTGTTCGATTTCTCCTTCCTTTCTTTTCGTTTTGGTCACTCTTCGTCGACGCTTTTTCGAGGTGACGTTCCCAGTTCTGTTTCGTTTCACGAATTATTACCGCGGGAATTACCAGGTCCGCGTGCAGATATTCCAAACGTCAGGGGGAGAATAAAAACGTGTGGGGGGTTTATGGACTGATCAAATGGAAGCGCTTCGATATGTAATATGTAAAACGACGATAAAATTGCGCCCATGTTTCGTCGTCGATGCCACTCTCCACTTTTTAGAAGTCTAACGCATAGGGACTTTGCCTTTAACGTTCCCTGAAAGGGTTTACTAATTCATCATTAATCGTATCCCAATAAAACTTACAACCTTGCGCAAGAGCCTTGCACGAAAGCCTTCCATGAGTATAACCTGTCCTATCTCTTGCTACTGATCATCAAATTCGAATTCACTTCACCCTCGATTAAATACCATTCAACGCGATCTAACATTTAACCCTATACGTTAAAGGTTTCATGTTGCAGGGAAAAAGAAGTCTACCCTCCTTCAAGTGACACGGAATCGTAGAAATTCAAACTAATTCGGCGAACTCGTTACCGTGGAGGAATCGAGAGCGTTTTAAGAGGGTGGCAGAGGACGACGGGTGGGCTGGCCATCCACTGACATGCCGGAAATATTTGGCAGCTGATGGCGAGTATTTGGAGCGCGAGGGAGGCCACTACCTCCGGCTTGTAATTAAAAATGTCTCCCGACCCCTTCCGGCCGCCGCTCTTTTTACCCTACTGCGACCACCCCCTCGCGAATCGGCTCTCGCTCCCAGGTTTCGCGTCGAAGCGGCACCACGGGGCTGTCTAACAGGAATGCATCGGCGGGACTAATGAAAAACCTCATCGGCGTGTGTGTGACACTAATGAGAAAGACAGCCGGCGAGAACGACAGTGACCGATTGAAATTCGCGAAGAAACAGCGGCGCGAACGAATATCGACTCGTAGACGGACGCTCTTCATGCCGGAGACAGTTTTTATGAAATAAAATCGTTTCAGCAGGAAAAGAACGGTGGCGCGATGACGAGTATCAGGAACGTTTGTCTTTTCTTCTTCATTCGATCGAGCTGACAATGATCACAGCGGGAAATATTTATCGCGGCGTATAGCCGTCAGCGAACGTAGGACGCTTTCGAATTTGTAAGATCGAGGCGCGATCGTAAATCTACTACGTCTCGTTGCGTGCTTAACAATTGAATTTCATTCCGGCCGACTCGCGGGAGATTCGGCAGCATTGTTCTCCCCTGGATCCGGGCATAGACTACTTTTGGGACATTAATCTGTTAACTCGCCGCGTTTTCGCCGACTAGTTCGACGGCTACTCGATTTATGTAGTAGGATAAAATAAGGATATTTGTTCTCTGGAAGCGTGATTTAGACGTAACCGTGAGAGAAAGGAAGAACGTAGATTACCTTCAACGGTGACGCTTTAGAGGCTGATCCGTTGAAATTTGTGTTTTACGACTATAATAAGAGGAGGTTAAACAAACTTACGAGTCATCTCTTTGAAACAAAGGACTGACTAATGTTCGGGAGTGATGTGCAACCAAGTAGTTAGCCAAAAAAATGTCAATTTTCAAAACTGTTAACTCTCTCGGGACTCACCACTTCGACTATCAAATCACTGTCTCAATTCTTCGATAAATTTTTCTCTCTTATTGATTATATTACACTCTGAAAAATTTCACGTGGCCAAATTTCCATGTTGCAGTATGCATCCTATGCTAATTTATATGTATATTTCGAATCTTTCCTTCATCCCTACAGATACCGTAATACTAAATATTCATTAATTTCTCAATCTTTCGAACTTTCACTCATAATAATCTCCTCATAATGGAGGCTACCTCTCCAAACCGTTCACGACACAAATTACCTGTCAGATCTTGTCCCATCGCATCGATCAACGATTTCCTACTTTCAGAAAAGGCCGTGTCACCCTTGGCCCGGCGACATTTAACCAGACCCTTTGACATCGAAGGACAGAGAGGGGGTTGGTTGTGTCCAAGGCACGGAGATTCTGGCGCAAACCTGGCAGCATTTCGTACTCTGCTGAATGATGCGAAGGCGGTAGTGACGTCATTAGCAATTCCGATCTCGTCGGGCGGAAATTATGTCCAGCGCGATGCGAGTCGCTCTCAATATCCTTCCCCTCCGTGGGCCAACACACGTTTACGGTAACGTTGAGAAGCGTTGGCGAAACGGGCGCGTACGTACGCGTACGTACGCCACGTACACCGTCAGACGAGATTCCTTCGCTTCCGGTTTCCGGCACGGGAACGGCTCCGCTGTGATTGGTTCTCCCTGACAGATCCGACGAAGCAACGCGGCCAGAACCACCGGACGATATCGTTCGCCAGATATAGAAGCGCGATTGTCACTTGACCACCGCGACGCTGAGACGCTATCGCTGGATAATTAGATCGGATCCACGTCACGTTCCGATCGATGCGTGTTTCATCGAGGCCGTCGAAAGGAACGCGGGGATATCGATGATGCTACTTTGAACGGGGAGCGTTCTTGTGGATAGATGGTGAATGACCTTCTCAAACTGGATGCCATTAATGCGATCGTTCGTACGTGAATGGCGAGCGACGTGGTTCGTGTTTTACGATTGATGTATGTCTTTAGGGATGATAGGTTAAGGAAATGTTGTATAACCTTCTATTGTATCATAGATTTTAGTAGACTCGACGGTTAGTTTTTTGTTTTAACTCTTAAGTAGTATCGTTGAAGCATTGAGGAGTTATAACGGTTTAAGATGAGACTATTTAATTTTTAAATATTTACGATAATTTAATTACTCTAGTAAGCTATGTAACGAAGAATTCAACATACAAAATAAAATGAAACAGCCTAAATTTTAGTGGTCTATTATATATTATTATAGCCATATAACGCAACGATACTACCTATATCCTCAACCAATCATGCTGAGTGATCTATAATAGTCTGAATGAAGTTACTTAATTTCGCTTTCCAACTATTATAACTGCTTATCTTTTCGAACACTCTTACGTAATGAAATAACGAAATTAACTGAAAGCAGAGTTGATAAGTTTGGTTTCTGAGAGGCTGAAATACAACCCTTCCGTAAATACGATCTATCCAAATCTACTCCTATGTCTGATTAACTTACGCAAGTATGAGACCTAATTAGAATATAAATTACGATAAAATCCGACTCTCATTGTAGAAGACTTTCGCGACCGGTTCGTTCGTCCATGGAATGAAGGCACGAAACTGAAAGCTCGAACAATTCGATCGGATCCGATGAGGCAGCGCGAAGGCAACGTCCGCGTCGCCGTTGCCAGATAGAAACGTGATTGTCAGCCTGTGTTCCGCCTACAGGATGCGGCGCGAGACATTGTCGCTAGATAATTGGATCGGCGAATCGTACCCATCGTGCCACTTCCAAGCTGAACAATGGCGCGACAAAAGAGCTAGTTTCGAGCTCGTGTGTCACCGCCGGAAAGATGAGGGACGTTCTATCAGTTTTCAGATGGCCGACTGTCCGGCCTGGAAAGGAAAGTAATTAAAGCGTCATGCGTCGTTTTCATCGGAGAAACGCGGAATCGGCCATACCAGAAGTGACAACTATGTCTCGTGTAATTTTTGTTGTGATCTTAACCAAGCAAGAGAGAACTATTGATAATCGTTCATTGTAGTTATCTTTAATTAACTCGTATAGTATACGAGTAATCTATACGTATCTGTTAGAGAAAAACGTAACAGAAATACGAATCTTATAATACGAATAAGTTAAAAATTCTTCGTTGATTACTATATTTTTTAACCTGTATATAGTATGGTATAGTATAGTGGTTTCTTGTCAATTAAATAATCAGGTCTTAGACAATAAGAATGTAAAAATATCGCTTGTAAAGTTGATTTGTGATGTAACCCCTTCGACATTTGACGATAATAACAAAATTTACGATGGAGGCTGTCATACACAACTATCAACTACATTGGACGTGTGACACAACCTCTATTAAAATATGATTCATCAATTATAGAATTTTTGTTGAAATACACTTATTTACATACATACATTTAAAAGATCTTCGAGATTCTTTGACTTTCCACTCACAGAAATACGAGTTTCCAGCTATATAAAGAAGACAAAATATTGCCGATACTTTAAAATCTGTGGAAGAAGGCGTCGCTTTTTTCTCTGCAGATATTCAAATTCGAAGATTAAGGGTGACCACGACAGATGATCCATGAGAATTCGTTTCTAATGCAAAGCGTGGCGAACGGATGATACATACGCAAGTCCGAGCGAGTGTTTGCTAGAGAAAGAGCGGCGTGTATAACGTTGTTTCAACGAGCTTGAGTTATCGTATTGGACTCGAGGGAGGAATGCTATTTTCGCGTGAAAAGCTGAATGCCGAATATAATATATGTCCGACGCTCGAAAATCGTAGCATGCAAGGAGGAAAAGATATTCCCGCGAAATCCTGACTCCCTCCCCGGGGGATGTACGATCGCGATACGAGGGATCGACAGTCCGCCGTCCACGCTGTATACCATCGATGGCTTCTCTGAATGCACGCGCAACCACTTTCGCATGATTTATGCTCCCAGTTAGATTTCTGTAATGTAACCAACGCGATCCGACAAATTGTAACAGTGGAAATCCGATCAAATTGCTGCTTATCATATCTGCTTCTACCAAAAATATCCAAAATAATTGGAGAAATCGAGTATGAAACAATAATTTAACTTCATAGAAACTTCTTATATCAAACTTAGCCCTCAACTGGCATTGTTTGGTTACAGGTGGCTACGATAGTTTCCCATAGCCTTCTAATATAGCAGCTTTCTACTAAAAGTATTCTAACAAAAATTAAAGCTTGGATACATACCGTTCAGAGCTGCTAATTGATGGTTGAAAATAAATTACCCACAACAAAATTAAAACGACTAATGCCATTATTCCAATTACGTTAAAAACCACTTAAACGTGAAAAGATAGTTTGTCCCAATCAACCCGACCCGATTACTGACGGTAATTCCCACTTTCCTTCCTGTAAACTTTCCATCTATCAAAATTACACCAAACAAGTCACCGTCGAATTTTCCATCAACGATGGCGCCGATCAGCCACTCGTAGCTGACGCGTGAAAGCAACGAGAAAGAGAGCAGATGGAGTCGGGAGGCAAAAGGTGCGTTCACCGGTCCGCGATCCGGCCAGATAAGAATTCCAAGTTTTAACGACCCCTGGCCACTCCTCGTGGGCCTCGACGGCCGTGGAACTCGCACACGAACGACTCGGGTTTTCGCACCTTGCGAGGCCAGGTTATTTCCGGTAATGACGTAAGAGCCAGGGAGAAAGGCAAGACACGGGCAAGAGGTGGCGATGGTAGGAGAGAGCGGAGTCGAGCTTGGACACGATGCTAATTTTCACGCGGCTCGAGCATTAATTCTAATTAAATATGTGCGCACGAGGGGCCACGGCGAGATAAGCGGGACGAAAGGCAATTTGTACGGGGACGCGGTCGGTTTCCGAGATAAAAATAAAGGAAAGGAGAAAAGAAAAAGTTTCGCAGAGGAATACCCCGAGCCTTTCTGGCTGTCTCATCCTATATTCCCCATCCCCCGACGAGTTCCCCGTCGTTTCTCTTTCTCCCTGTTGCTCCGTTTGCTCGTCCGTTCTTTGTCTCTCTCTCTCTCTCCCTCTCTCTCTCTCTCTCTCTCTTCCTTTCTCTCTCGTCTTGGCACTGGTGAGCACTCCGGGGCTGATCTCTGTCCGGAGTGAGATGTTTAATCATTCGGTAGATTGAATTCACGGATCTCAGCGAGACGCTCGCCGCTGAATATTTTTGCATGCGATGTTTCGCAAACTCGAGCGATGTCCCGCGGCGCGGCACCGATAACGCTTCGTGATATCTTCCTTTCTCCCACGGAACGTGAACGAAAGAATCGTGAACACGCCGGTTATCGCCGCCATCGATTCTCGTCGAGCTGGGAAACGAAGGCAGCTAGTGGACGTTTTATCACGCAAACGAAATATTCGCTAATTCCAGCTATGCTTGATGCTCGACGAACTGTTTCGGAAAGAGCTCGATCGAGGGAGATCCAAACCGGAGAATTCAATTTAAGTATCTTAATAAATATTCAGACTCCATTAACCGACGGACACTGGAAGCTATGAGGGAACGGTCGCGGTCGTGGTCGTGGTCGCGCAAGCATTTCCTCCGAGTTTCGAGGACACGAACCTTAAGCTTCTTTTCATTGCAGCCAATTTTGAGGGCAGAAGTTGGAATACTTAGAGACTTGGTGCTCATTTTGGACAAACTAAACGCGTTGCTCCTTTAGAGTAGATTTGCTTCCATTTAGTTAACCAGATAAATCTTTTTGTAAGAGACAGAAAGACGAAGAAATATTTGATTACAAGATCGAGACGTTTGATTTCGTAAACACTTAGTTCTTCCAATGAAACGAAGTAACCAACAATTATTTCGCCTTTCACCATCAATCATTTAGCCAGTATCATCGTCAAACATTTATTTCGCTGTTTAATTGCAAGTCTGACGAAATAAAGTTAATCTCTTTCATCTTCTAAAAAGTTACTTTTTAAAAATCGTATTATTGCTCTTGCTGAGCAGCGAAATATTCACGGACATTCCAAGATCTAGCGAAGCACGAGCGAAGGAGAACGAGTAAGGAGAACTAAGTCAAACCCTTCTCAAGCTCCCGTTTCACAGAACCAAAGCGGCAACTCCTTCCATCATCCACCCGCCCCCTTGTTCCAGCAAACTCCCCAAGGGACGAGAAACGAAGTCACCGAAAGCGCAAAAACTTAGACGAAGTATCGATCGTCTACCAGTGGAAGCAATATCCGAGTGACCCGACGAGACGATATATTAATCCGTGGTTAGTTATCACGCGGATTTCTCCAGGATTTCTCTCGGATATCGTCGAGGTACGGTGCACCGTGTGGTCGAAGTGTGTTTACTGTGCCACCGCATAGGTCGAGAAGCTAAAATATATATATTTGTGGGCGTGGGCCACGGCAGCAGTTGGTTCACGGTCGCTAGGTCGAGGGACCATTGAGTTACAGCCTCCACTATTGCGGCCAGCGACGTTTCTGAGACCAGCAACGTGCAGCGGTAATGAGCATCGTGGTTCCAACCGCGTTCGTGGATCTTGTGGCAGTGGAAATTCGTGTGTGTGACGAGTGGTAGAAAATCAAGCGAATTTCTATTTCAGAATATTGATAAAGTTGGAAGGATGAAGCAAAGAATGCCCATGGAGAGTTGGTACACATGGTAGTAGAATACGTGGAAATTTGATTACAACGTTGCAAGAATAAAATTTTTAAAGGCACAGTGAGATTGAGATACAAGAGAGTTCTTCGCAAGTAATTTAAAATTTGACAGTGGATTTGGATCTCTATATGGGGAAAAAAAATATATGCGACTATTCCGAGTTATTCATTCGTTTCGATATTCATTTGGCTTTATTTAATCTGTCGTGTTGTTCAGGAGATAGAAAGCGATTCGTTCGAACAGAGATTAGTTTCAAGGGTTGTCTTTCAGAGATAAGTCTTACGACGATCGTTTTAATCTTCTGTATCGTGATATTTTATTCTCTCCGCGTCAACTTAATACCTCTGTCCCCGATGTGTTCGCTTCATTTCTGCCCTGGTACACGATAAAGGACAAGATAGGAGCGTAGATTTCGCCAGGAGGAAATTTATGGATCGCGCGTTTTATCGATCTCGGCGGCACGTAACTTTTAAATCCGTCGCCGACGGTATGGAGGCATTTCGAGTATTTAAAGCGTTCTGTAATTACACGAGGCGAACGAAGGAGGCGGTAGAATCGGGGAGAAGTACGAGAAAGGAGAGAAAAGAGAAGAGAGGTGAAACAGGCGAAACGAGAGTGGAGAATTCAGAGACGCGAAGGGAGGCAGAACGAAGCAAACGGAGTTAATTTACCGGGATGTCGCGGATCGTTCCCCTCTCTCGCCCTCTCCGAACACCCTGTTCCTTTTCCTTTTTATCTTTCTGCTACGTCGAACCGGCTGCGTTTCCCGCGATAAGATCTACCCGGCCTCTTTCTCCTCTGGAGATCGAGTTGCAGGAGGTCGAGAGGCAACGAATGCACCCAACTGCAGCGACAGGATGCAGGTTACTCTCTCTCGCGTACGCGAGCGCGAGACAACGCTCGCAAACGACTCCTGCGGTAGCTGAAACTGCTCATTCCGCGGATGCTTTCAGGTACCTGGATATTTGAACGAGTGAACCGGTCGATATCTTCTTAGATAAATCTTCTTAGTTTTAGCACTGTCATGACTAACATAATAGCGTTCTCTGGTTGTAACTGCAGATAACGCCTGAAGATCGAAAGGCGGTAGAAAGCTTGTGCGGTAATTTAATCGAAACAGGTGAAACAAGTCTTGTCAAACGGATTAGGTAAATGAATTAAGTACATCAGGAAAGTCAGGTGAAGCAGATGAAGCAAGCGATATAAGGACAGCCACATCAAGAAGATAAATTCGTTCAGTTAGGTGAATTAAATAAATCGAGATATTCAGATGAATCGCATAAGAGTCGTACCGAGTAGATCAATTAGATGAATTAGATAAATCAGACAAATCAGGTGAATAAGGCGAAACGAATCTTGCAAGAACAATAATATCGAGCTGATTAATTACAAGAATTAGGTGAATCAAACGAAGCAGGTTGTGCATGGGCAATTGTATCAAGCAGATGACACAAAGGTACATTAGACGAATCAGATAAATCAAGCGAACTAGATGAATCGAATAAATTACAAAAATTAAATACACAATATAAATCAATAATAAATCGGATTGAATAACGACACAAATTAGAAGAATTAAGATACATCAGACGGTAGATCAGGTATACCATGTACGTTTGCCGACAAATTAGGTAAACAATCCATCTCTCAAATCTGCAAAACTAATACAATTCCTGATACCTTATTCTCGCGAGCTGAGCAAGAAATTGACGAGGCCGCTACAAATTCTCAGGAGCAACCGTGACTTTTACCCGACATTGTTACCATACCCGTTCCAGCAGGACGCGACGCACATCCTGAGCACGTTAATCAAAGGACAATCGGCTGTTCGAGCAAAAGCTTGAGAGAAGCGTCTCCGCGTGGAAAAGGTCGCGGCGAATTCCAGCGTGGAAAAAACGAAGAAACCCAGCGGCGCGCTACCGTAAATTCGAATCATCTCATCGCGGATCCGGCTGCTGCTTTATAATGAGGTGCACGCACCTCTCGAACATCCACGGACTAGTTGGTATTTGTTTCTCGTCAGAACTTTGCATACGGTCGTGTGCGTCAGCGAACGTTGCAGTATGCAAAACAGCCGGGGGAGGTGCATCAGAGGTGCACGCCGAGAGCGTGGTCTGTCGTCCTTCTGCCAAGATAGCCGGGATTACCGATCCAAGGCGCGTCAACTTATAAGGATTTCTCCCTCCGTTGAATCGAAAATCCTTCTTTATACGACTGCCATCCGAGCTTTTCATTCTTCAATGTCTTCTTTCCTCTTTGTGCCCGGTGCCCGGTATACGGAATAAGGCGGTTAATTATCGCCCCAGCCGTCCCACGTCCACTGCCTGTACGTCACTAACTTGGAAAACTCAAATTTGTTAAACACATAAAGGATTATCTCGTTGTTCCTTTCCTTCATACTTTTATT